>NC_133326.1:651752041-652952041 GCF_042186555.1 Aquarana catesbeiana
TATTTGTATAAACTGTTTTCTTGATGATTCCGTCATTGTTCTGTATTGTGGTCATTGTTCTGTATTGTGACTTGGGTGAAACTTCTTTCTGAATCCAACAAGACTCCTCCACACGTGGGACATATATCACCAACCTAAAGTGGGCATGCTAGGAGAGATGGGGAGCCCACCATTGCTGGTGCTGTCCTCCTGATCATGGACTGCTGGGGAGCTGACCTGAACAGGAGTGCAGAGTTATTTTGACTTCACTGTTGTGCATGATTGTTCCAGGTCAGTCATATGGAAAGAAGCCAAAATCAGGATCAGCACCCTGAAACTTTCACTTATACTTCTGTTCTCACCAACCTATAAACCAGAGGAACAATTGTGTAGCTTGAGGGTGCTTTTTGATGTAATGCATTACACCCCAGGACCCCAGAAAAACAGGGGGCCTCGCTTATGCAAACAGCAGCCATCTTGCATTTTGGAATGTCCCTCACCTTCTCTCTTCATGGTATGGGGGGGGGGGGGGGGCGGGTGTCACTGTTGGTCAGAGTCAATGTTTGTTTTTCTAGGGAACCTGGTTTTAACTGCCTCCAGCCGTTCGCATGTATGAAGCCTATATCCGATTAGGAGACCCCCCCCCCCCCCCCGAACCATGGTCGTTGGTACCAGTCATACCAGTGTGACTTGTCATACATTTGACAGGTCCAAATCGCATAACAAGTCCCTCCCTATTGTGGGCAATGGAACTGTTCAAATTGGATTAGGGAGATGCTCATGTTTACAAAGTTTTGGTAAATCCAAAGTTGATTGTCTGGCCAGGTTGTAAAGGGCTGTGCAAACTGTTGGCGCTATATAAATCCTGTATAATAAAATTTAATAGGGCAGATTGCAACACATATGGTGAGCCTTATGGCCCGTACACACAATCTGAAAATCGTACAAAAAAAATACCGCTTTCGAATGATAATCTAAACGTTGCTACATGGCTTTTGCTAGCCGATCACAACAGTTCACCCAATATTATCCCATGGGACAAGCATGTTTTTTCTGGTATGATTTTCGTTTAACCAGTATAGTTGTCTGAAAATACAATAGAACACATGACATCACTTCTGTATTTTTATTCTGTCATGCGAAAACTTTCATAACTTCAGTAACCTCCTTTTAAATTTTCTACTTGTGACTAGCAATCGAAATAAGTCAGACGGTCTGTCGTCTCTGATTTTCGGATCACATGTACAGGGTATAAGGCTTCTTTCATTGCTGCAATTCTGCCCAAAATTTCAAATCGCACTGCAATCGCAAAACGTGTTTGGCTGCCATTTATTTTCAGGCACGGTTCGCCACTGCTGCGATGCGAGAACCCGTGCGAATCCACACTGCCCTATGTGAACCGCTGCGGCTGGCAATAGAAAGTTAATGACACCCCAAGATCGGTTCGCATAGCGCAGTGCGAACTGTCAATTCGGACAGGAGTCGGATCCGATTCTGGTGCGGACCAAAAAAAGGGTCCTGCATGACTTTGTATGGCTGAATTTGCATCGCATTCGGACCAATCTGTATGGCTGAATTTGCATCCCACAGACATCACATGTGCGTTGCACAGCAGTGTGGTGCGAATCGCATTCAATGTCTGACATCGCAGCAGTGTGAACCCAGCCTCAATGGCACATGATATGCAGTGCGGTTTTGCTGCAAAGCATGTTACTCAATAGAAGCTCTTGCTCCTCTTTGGGAAACAAGCTTCACACACTACTGTTTGCTGTGCGACTTATGCCCAAACTGCCGCGTTTTTGAGTTTTTTTGTTTTTATTTTTTTCTGTGTGGTGTTTTTTTTTTTTTTTTTTTTTTTTTTTTTATATTATATCGGGTACTATTGAAAAATTTAATGACACCCGAACGTGTTTTGTGATTGCAGTGCGATTTGAGAATCGCAGCGATTCAGCCTGGGTTCCCAAAACGCCAAATGTGAAAGGAGCCTTAAGCAGATTCTAATAATCAGAACATATTGTGTGTGCGTGTGGTCAGCTTTAGACATTCAGACATTCCATGATTTGGGGTCTAACCTGCTGATCCAACAAATCAAATTCTTGAAAATCGAATAATTTAATGGGCAGCTTTCAAGGAAGGCGATAAAGGTTTACTGTAAACATCAGGCTGTTCCTCTGTTTCGGTTTGACAGGCGGAAGTATTCTAAGTTCTATCGTACAGGATGTAGATTGCGTTGTGGTCTTGATGTGTAAGTATTTTAGATTTCGGTTTGGAAAGGTGATGCAGCTGGTGAACTCTATCATGTGTCCCAATGTAGACCTCCACCTCCCATGCTGGGACAGTGGTGTAGGTTGTATAGGGTTCCCACTATAGCTCACACCTCCCTCACATACATTCCAACCCTCCCAGTGTGTCCTTATCACAAAACCACAACCTGCATGTTAGGGAATTGTACTTTACACTTAAAATGTGTGTACCGTCTCTACCGTGCGGAAAAGACCCCCAATTGTAGAATTAAAGCCCCATTGTGACCAAGGGGGGGAGGGGGGCAAACATTTGCTGCTTTTCTTAATCCTTCAATGAATGAGGTAAAGCCAGTCCTACGCTAGTAGAATTTCTTTCAGATCTAAGAGTTTTTTTGTTTTTTACTCTTAACTTCATTTCTAATGCCGCGTATACACGATCGGAAATTCGGCCAGCAAAAGACCGATGAGAGCTTTTGGTCGGAATATGCGACCGTGTGTATGCTCCATAGGACTTTTGCTGGCCGAATTCCAGCCAGCAAAAGATTGGGAGCATTTTCTCAATTTTTCGGTTGGAAAAAGTTCCTATCCGAAAATACGATCGTCTGTGGCAATTCCGACGCGCAAAATTCCTACGCATGCTTGGAAACAATTCGACGCATGCTCGGAAGCATTGAACTTTAATTTTCTCGGCTCACCGTAGTGTTGTAAATCACTGCGTTCTTGACGGTCAAAAGTTCAGCGAACTTTTTGTGTGACCGTGTATGCAAGGCAAGCTTGAGCGGAATCCCGTCGGAAAAGCCATCATATCTTTTTCAGACCAAAATCCCGATCGTGGGTACGCGGCATTAGGCTTGGTTCACACGGGAGTAATGCAGCATACGTCCATGCGAGGGCCATGTTTAAGTGTTGTGCATTCCTGTGCAGGCAAGTCCCATTCATATATATTGGACCTTTTTGTTTACAAATTAAAAAAAAAAAAAAAAAAAAAATCTGTATTTTTTTTAAAAAATTTGTTAGAATGGGGGGCCGTGCACCCACGTCAACATGGATGTCAAATTGGGGTCGATGGCTGTGTCCATGCAGTCACTGTTTCCCAATAGACCTCAATGGGACACCTGTGTATTCTCCCATGCAGATAAACACGGCCCTTGCATGGGCATATGCTGTAGTACTCCTTGTGAGTGAGGCCTAACAGTGAATGCTTTTTTTTTTTTTTTTTTTTTTTTTTTTTTTTTTTTTGCTGTTTTTATTTTATGTTTTGAAAGCAGTTGGACGCCAGCAGTAGGAAGGTGGCAGAGGCCATGTTGGTACACCCCGCGCTGCTCAGCTCTAAACCTTTAGGCCTTCAAAATTAAACCTCCAAACGGCATCACAGATATCAATATATTGTATTTATTTATTTACGTTTTACTTTATTGCTAAAACCACTACACCCAGCTACGTCTTGAATTTCAGAGTAAGATGTCTGCATGGGTGTTCTATCAGGTTACCACTACCCATCAGATCATGAAGTGCTTGGAACGCATAGCGCATGCGCAGTAAGTATTTCTTTGGTTGGTAATCTGATACAACACCGACAGCCTTTGCAGTTGTCGGCTTGTAGTTTTCAATGAACTACCATGGCGCTGTGGAGCACCATGGTAGTTCTCTCTTGCAGTCAGATTGTCTCTGCTTACCTGTATGGGATGTACGGGCACACAGATACTCACTGGCAGATATGCTGGAGATCTGCATGGCACCAGCGATCTGCTGATCACTGGTGCAATGCTTTACAGCAGGGGTCTCAAACTGGTGGCCCACCAGCTGTTGCAAAACTACAAGTCCCATCATGCCTGTGGGAGTCATGCTTGTAACTGTCAGCCTAGCAATGCCTCATGGGATTTGTAGTTTTGCAATAGCTGGAGGGCCGCCAGTTTGAGACCCCTGCTTTTACAGGATGCAAAAAAAGGTGCATGTATTTTTTTCTAAAAAGTGAACTTATGCTTTAAATGACATTTGCCAAATCATCAAATGTACTGAGAATTTTCGAACAAGTGAATGCAAATCTGCTAGTGTATGCTTAACCACATGCCGACCAGTGCACGACGATATACAATGGCACGACTGGGCAAATGGGCGTACAGTTTCATCCCCTTTAAATCGCGGTATTGTGGGTGCGCATGCCCGTGGGTCCCGCGGACCTGATGTCTGCCGGGGGCCCGCGATTGTCTCATGGAGCGACAGAACGGGGAGATGCCTTTGTAAACGAGGCATTTCCCCGTTCTGCCTAGCAACATGACAGAAATCTACTGCTCCCTGTCATCGGGAGCAGTGATTGCTGTCATGTCCTAGGTAGCCCATCACTCCCTAGGTTACATTTAACCCCTTGATCGCTCCCTAGTGTTTAACCCCTTCCCTGCCACTGTCATTTACACAGTAATCAGTGCATTTTTTATAGCACTGATCGCTGTATAAATGACAATTGTCCCCAAAATAGTGTCAAGTGTCCGATGTGTCTGCCATAATGTCGCAGTCATGATAAAAATCTCAGATCGCTGCCATTATTAATAAAAATGCCATAAATCTATCCCCTATTTTGAAGACGCTATAACTTTTGTGCAAACCGATCAATATACGCTTATTGGGGTGTTTTTTTACCAAAAATATGAAGAATACACATCGGCCTAAACAGAGAAATTTTATTAATAATTTTTTGGGGGGATATTTATTATAGCAAAAAGTAAAAAATACTGTGTTTTGTTTTTTTTTTTTTTCCCCAAAATTGTCGCTTTTTTAGTTTTATAGCGCAAAAAATAAAAAACGCAAAAAAAGCGATATTTGTGGGGAAAAAAGACGTCAATTTTGCCTGGGTGCAACATCGCACGACCGCGCAATTGTCAGTTAAAGCTACGCAGTGCCGTATCGCAAAAAGTGCTGTGGTCAGGAAGGGGTAAATCCTTCTGGGGCTGAAGTGATTAAGACAGGAAGTGTTTTACTGGTGAAAATAAAGGGAAGGGGATAAAGAAAAGAAAACCAAGGCCTCATACACACTGCTGCTCCTAAACTGAAGTTTTTAGGGCTTTTGGTGTGTTTGTTTTTTTTTTTTGTTTTTTTTTTTGTTTTTTTTTTTTTTGTTTTTTTTTGTTTTTTTTTTTTTTTTGCCCAAGCCCCTGAACACACCTCAATAAAAGCCTATGTGTCCATGCACACATAGACTTTTACCAGATTTCAGAGGCGGTATGCTCCTCTCCTGAACGTAAAAGATTCGCCTTTTTTTTTTTTTTGTAACTTCTTCAAATGGAGTTTTGCCCCTTTGCCATAATGCAAAAACAAATTTTAAAATCAAGTTTTGGTAACCTCTCTTTTGAATTCCGATAGCGGAGTGGAAATGATCGGGTTTATCATTCAGAATTGGGGCAGAGCGGTTCAAAGTCCAGGAAGTTTTGGGACTCTTTGCTCAGTAAAACAATACACCTGGGCAGGCTGGGTGATGTGCACATAGGTATGTGGAGTCACATTGCACTGTTTGTAAAGCTGACTGATAACTCATGTGACTCTTAGTCATGTGACAGACAACAAACAATCCGATGGTGTCATAGCCTGACACAGCAAAACTAGAAAAACACATTACCGTACTCTGCATTGTCATGGAGAATTTGTTACCAAAGGAATATCTGGACGAGGCAGTGGTGTGCTGATTGGAGAAGGTAACCTTTCCGCCGCTACACATTATGCAATTTTTCTTTTCTTCAACGAAAGTGCAAAATCACCTTTACAGAAAATCTGTAAGGTGACCTTACACTTGACCTCGTCCCCAACCCCCCAGTTTTCAGGTGTTTTAGCGCTAAAAATAGCGCCTGTAAAGTGCTTGAAAACTGCCTCTCATGCCTCCCCAGTGTGAAAGCCCGAGTGATTTCACACTGGGGCGATGCGCTTGCGGGACGGGAAGAAAAGTCTTGCAAGCAGCATTTTTAAGGCGGTGTAGGAGCAATGTATGCAGCACTCCTAAGCCGCCCCTGCCTATTGGAATAATGGGCAGCGCTTCGGAAGCGCCGCAACACGGGCGCTTTTAACCCCTTCTTGGGGGTTAAAAGCGCCCCGCTATTGCACTGCTTAAACAGCAGTAAAGCGCTGCTAAAACTAACGGCGCTTTACCGCTAACGGAGCCGTCGCCCCAGTGTGAAAGTGGCCTAAATCTCCTTTCTGCAGCTCTCGGTGCGTACGGACAAGAGGTATTCTAATCGGTCAGCATTGTCGCATAGACTGCGCTGACAAATCCGAATTCATCTAGCCCGTCCTGTCAGCACTGAGAGGAGAGGGCAAACCAGGAGGATTTCAAATCCTTGAGCTGGTGGGGTGAAGTGGCGTTCCAGTCTGAGCAGAATCGCGGGATTGCAGTACAGCAGGACTGGGGGGGGGGGGGGGGGGGGATGGGGTCCAATGTAAGGTCACCTTACAGATTTTCTGTAAAGGTGATTATACACACACATACATACATACATACATACATACATACATACATACATACATACATACATACATACTTTTAGTAACTTCTCTTCTGAATTCCGATAGCAGAGTGGAAATGATTGGGTTCATCATTCAGAGAATTAGGGCAGAGCGGTTCAAAGTCCAATTGAGACACAAGTCATATTTTATTTATTTATTTCAGGTACTTATATAGCGCCGTCAATTTGCATTGTACATTCACATCATTCCCTACCCTCAAGGAGCTTACAATCTAAGGTCCCTAACTCACATTCATACATACTAGGGACAATCTCCTTCTGATTGGCTGAGACACAGAAGAGGTGCTGTTAGCTCCCGTGGCTGTCAATCAAGTCAGTTAGCCAATCCGGGGAGAGAGGGTGCCAGGTTGGAGCTCTTTGTCTGAATGGACACACGGAGCTGTGACTTGGCTCGGGTGCCCCCATAGCAAGCTGCTGTCTGTGGGGGCACTCAACAGGAGGGAGGGGCCAGGAGCAGTGAAGAGGGACCTGAGAAGAGGAGGATTGGGGCTGCTCTGTGCAAAACCACTGCACAGTGGAGGTAAGAATAACATGTTTGTTATTTAAAAAAAAAAAAATTTAGAATTTGCAATCACTTTAAGTACAATCAGCCTGCCCATAAATGGATCCAAATTTAGCCGGTTCCTACTGAACCAGCTAAATTTCAATCCATCCATGTCCGGCTTAAAACGGTAGTAAACTGCAGCAAAAAAAAAGAGCCCCAGGCAGTTTGTCATAAAAAGCTAGTATGCGGTGCATACTTTCACATTATGGAAGACTTGCCTGATAACAAAGCCCCCGAGCGGCACACTGTCACTGCTGAAGGCGCTTCCATCTTCACCCGGTTTTCCTTCCAGGTTGGCAGGCTTCGGGCGTATGAATGGCTGAGCCGCAATGACATCACTCCTGCGCACATGTGTTTATGGCACAGAGCTCTGAAGGAACGGCACGGGTATGACAATCCTTCAGAGCGCATACACCTGTGATGTCACCGACTGCTTCTAAAGCTAATATCTCCTAAACGGCGTAGGTTTAGGAGAGATTTCCTGTACCTGTAGGGAAGCCTAAAAAGGCTTCCCTATAGGTAAAAATAAAAGGGAGTTTACACCCTCTGGATTTAAGTTGTAGAATTCATGCCGAGTAATCATAATCTGCAGCCTTCAGGTATTTAGGGCAGGGTGGATTTGATTCAAATAAAGTTGATTTAAATCACTAAAAAGGCTTGATTTAAATCAACTTGATTTAAAGTATTATCTTTTAAAAAGCCACTGTCATCTCTGTCCTACAGCGGCTCCTCCTCCTGACTCGCCGACATTCCCATTCACAACAAGGTGAGGGACGTGGCGGCAGCAGGTGAGTGGATGCCTGCTAACGGGCACTGCCATGATGGATCTGATATGACAGATGCCCTTTAAATGTAAGGGCTCATTCTTGCTGGTAGTTAGAATCTTTAATTACATTTTTACTGCTTGCCCTTCCTCCTCATACTTGGAGCCTGGTACAGATGCATTTCTCTTCAATCATACAGTTTGTAGTGTACATAGATTTGCAAAACGATGGGATAAAGAAATATTCCTGAACTTTGTTTTTTTTTTTTTTCCCTCATGGTTACTGTGACATTGTGTGAATGCATCAATGCAGTGCATGTTATTTCAGCTTGCAGAGCTTGGATTCATCGAATGAGGTTACCAAAAATGTAAATATTGCAGAATATACAGCCTCATGCTCCATTTCATGCTGAATAAACTAAATTATTAATGTATCTTAAATAGAAACCTATCTTTGGATGTTTTTTTACTCCAAAAGCATTTTATCAAACTAAATTGGATGATAATCAAAAAAAACAGATTTTAAATCAAATCTCTTTCTTTCTTTCTCTCTCTTTCTCTCTCTTTCTCTTTCTTTCTCTCTCTTTCTCTCTCTTTCTCTTTCTTTCTCTTTCTTTCTCTTTCTTTCTCTTTCTTTCTCTCTCTTTCTCTCTCTTTCTCTTTCTTTCTCTTTCTTTCTCTTTCTTTCTCTTTCTTTCTCTTTCTTTCTCTTTCTCTTTCTTTCTCTTTCTTTTTCTTTCTCTTTCTTTCTCTTTCTTTCTCTTTCTTTCTCTTTCTTTCTCTTTCTTTCTCTTTCTTTCTCTTTCTTTCTCTTTCTTTCTCTTTCTTTCTCTTTCTTTCTCTTTCTTTCTCTTTCTTTCTCTTTCTTTCTCTTTCTTTCTCTTTCTTTCTCTTTCTTTCTCCTGATTGACGGGTGTTAAAGTGTGTGTTTCACTTTTGCAGCCATTAACATAGCATTACTTGAAAAAATAAATCAAAAATGTCTGGTTACCTTTTTAAGATTTAAAAAATCCTTACCTGCTCTCCCTGCTCTGTAATGTTATGGAGGATGTTGTGGAGTAATGTTTAACAGAATTATCTCTGTGCTATTTGCAGTTTTTCATTTAGCTGTAAACCGCATCTGTCCTAATAAGGGGTTAAACATTTACAACGGCCCTCCTCCTTTGTATGTTAATGAGGGATAGTTTTCTGTGTGTGGGGACAAACATTGTCCAGAAATTCTTAGCATCGGCCACAACACCTTCTCCTTTGAAACATCTAAAAGGTAAATATTTTTACAAAACATTTTAGGCATGCTGTGTGATTGGGAGCACATAAACCTATATAGAGGGGTTTTCTCAAATTTGACTGCAAAAGTGGAAATCCCCTTTAAGCGCTGACTCCTTCCCTTTGTGTTTTTTTTTTTTTTTTTTTTTTTTTTTTAATTATTTTTTTTTTCACCACTGAATATTGGACAATGGTGGTAAATCCTGCTTTATATTGTCTTACAATTAAGTTTGCTGTAGCTAGTGGTGGAATTACCAGGGTTGCAGTTTCGACTGGGCCCTGGCATTCCACCACCTTGGGGGGTTCCAAGAGGGCAGAACATGTAAAAGGGTCCCTCTGCTCGGTCCACACTGCCGTGACCCCAGTGTGATTTAACATCGCATTCTATGGCACTCAACCACTGGAGTAAAGATCCTTGGGGTCAGTGGGAGGTGCCCCAGGACCAAAGGAGAGGGCCCCAGCGGTCAGGGACATTGTCTCCTGCACCAGGTCCCTGAAGGTTCTGGTTACGCCTCTGGCTGTAGCATTGTCTCTGCCAAATATGAGCTAGCTTAGGGGTATTTGGGGTGCTTTCCTTGACATGACTATAGTGAGAACTAATGTGGGTCTTCTTGGGGGATAACTGTCAAATGGGAGCTGAAATGGGTCTTTGATAAACCCAGTACAGATCTTGTCTAAGGGGAAAAGAAAGGCAAAGAAAAGTTGTATGCTTTAGGCTGGCTATACATTGATCATGTTTTTTCAATCAGGAAAAAAAAGGAGGAATCATTCCCACTGTGCTAGTCTGACCAGTCTGACTACACTGATCAGCCCTGCGGCTAATTGGGCACTAGTTGAGCAAACATTTTTCAACAGACCCGTTCTAGAGAAGTCGATCATTAGATCAACTTCTTCTTTCAGACAGGATCGACTATAAATTAATTTTAAATTGTTCTGGTCCTCTCTGAACCAACTATCTACAGCCAGCTTTAAATAAAGGGCACGCAGTGTATTTGGAGGACACATCTGTGTCGGTCTGGAAGTTGGCCACACTATTGGGCTCCTTAGACAAAGCTGTTTTTCTCTTGTGCGGCTCTAATGTCCCTGGTACCACGCCTTCTCTAGATTACATCTTATAAATTGCCCATAGATGGCTCAAAATTTGGCCAGTTCTATGGGGATTGGTCAAATTTCATGCATTCTATGGCAGTGGTGTGCCTAGCATTTCTGGCACCTGGGGTCTGTCCTCCACCCCCTTTTTTTTTTTTTTTTTTTATTTGGAGGTTAAACAAAAAAAAAAAAACCTGGTCTGAATAAATAAAGCGACTTCTATACAACCAGTCTGTTGGGTTTTTCTTGACTGATCAGTGCCACAGGCTCTAGTCGGTAGCACCGACCAGTGTATTCTGCCAGCAAGTAGCCTTCCAATGTATGGGCAGGTCAGTTGTACATAGTTGACCTATTGATTGACTTCTGAACAACCAGTCTGTTTCCTTTTTCCTGAAAGAGCAGTGCAGGCTATAGTCAACTGCACAAATGGGTGTATTCCGATGGCAGGGGAGGCTCCTAAGCGGCAGAAAACAATAGTTCTGCTGGAGGGATTTGATGTGGATGGGGGCATTGAGTCCTTATTTATTTTATTTTTTTTCTCTTTCAGCCTGCAGATTGAAGAAGAAAATAGGCCTGCACTGCTAACACAAGGGGTCTTCTCATCACTACTAGTGCCATTTCAACACAGTAGGTGTTCTTATCAGCCCTTATGATAAAATTGATGTAGAATACCACTCACTCTGTAGAAGGACACTGGGTTCATGTCGATAACTGTGGTCTATGGAGGAACTCGGGACAAAGAGCTGTTTGAGGTGGTGATAACCTAACCATTTTATGAGACAGTTTTTACAGCTTTTGTTGAAGCCCAACTCGCGTTTTCTACCCCTCCTTTCCTCTAGACCTTAAAAAAAAAAAAAATCCTGCATAAATTCCTTAGGCTGCATTCACACCTAAGCATAAATGCTCATCTCAAAAGTGCCAAAATGCCCAACAAGTAAAATCCCATTAGTTTAATTGGCCCCTGTTCACATCCGAGCGTTCTGTCACCTGAAGCAAAACGACTGAAGCTCAAAAAAGTACATGAGATTCTTTTTGGGCAGATTATAGGCATTTTTCTGCTTTTTACTTTGGTGACCTGTACAAAATCGTGCGACTTTCTGCCTGTAGATACACTCAGGTGTGAATGCAGCCTTAAGCTGGCTATATACTATTATTATTACACCGGATTTATATAGCGCCAACAATTTGTGCAGCGCTTTACAACATGAGAGCAGACAGTACAGTTACAATACAGGAGGAATCAGAGGGCCCTGCTCGTTGGAGCTTATAATCTTGGAGGGAGGGTCAAAGTGATACAAAAGGTAATAACTGACGGGGATGAGCTGATGTATAGTTGTTGGGTAGAATAGGCTTCTCTGAAGAGAAGGGTTTTCAGGGTTCGCCCATAAGCAAACTTAGTAGGAGGTAGTAAGACAGATTTGGGGTAGGACGCTCCATAGGATAGGAGAGGCTTGGGGAAAGGTCCTACAGGTGAGTATGGGAGGAGGTGACAAGGGAGCTCTTGGGAGGGATGAAGGAAATGATTTTGGTTGGTATTTTGAGACATGGTTAGTATTGTAACCGGGGACAGAGTTCTGGATGACTTTGTAAGTTGTTTGTATATTGAATTTGTTGGGTGAGCAGAAGCCAGTGGAGGGATTGGCCAAGAGGAGTAGCTGACCCTGAATGGTGGGTGAAAAGAAGGGGGGGGGGGGATTTGGGACTTTGACCTGTACAAAATCTTCAGGGGCGGGTGCACATAACGTCTCTGAGACTTTGCACATAAGAGATTGTATTTTATCTAATTTGTATTGTCAAAGCAAACGTTTGCTAAATAAATATAGATTAAATATATATAATATTGTGCACCCGCCCCTGAAGAGTGCAATTTGGATGCACTTATTCTCATGCAAACGCCCCTACTCAATACATTATCTTGAGTTCTCCATCTACCATGTAATTTTAAGTGTTTTTACTACATCCAGGATTCGTTCCATACCACACAGTGGTTGGCTGGTTGCTACTAATGTTTGTTTCTATATACGGTTTGTAATATGTGATTAACCATTTTATTAATTGCCGCAGGTATAATGTCATTTTGCCATGTTCCTTGTTTCGCCAATAAAAACATATTTTTGATATCTACTCCTCTTCTAGCCATGTGTGCCCCCCTCATTCAAAGTCCCTAACCCCCCCCCCCCCCCCCCCCTTTTTTTTTGCAGATTTAGGGATGGAGACATGTGACCCATATGTCTCATTTAAAGTCCCAAACTCCCCCTTTTTAGTTCATATGAATCGTTGGTGAGGTGGATGAGCCTGGTAACAGAATTCATGATGGACTGAAGAGGGGATAGCCTATGTAAAGATAATCCCGTGAGGAGGAAGTGTCAGTCATGGCAAGAGATGACCAGGGAATGAACTAGGAGCTTTGTGGTGTCATTGTGAAGATGACAGCAAGATTTGGACGTGAGGCCAAAAGGATAGTTTAGAGTCCAGGATAACACCCAGAACCTTGGCATGTGGGGACGGGCTGATAGTTGTGCCATCAATCTTCACCAATATCAGGGGGAGGGGCACATGGGGGAGGAAAAATTCTGAGCTTGGTTTTGGATAGATTAAGTTTGAGAAAGTGGTGTGACATCCAGACTGATATGTCGGTTTAGTAAATTAGTGATACGTGACCGAAGGCGTGAGCAGAGCGGTAGATGAATATGGGTGTCAGCGAAGAGCTGGTATTGGAAGCTACGGGAGGCAATCGGCTGACCCAGGGAGGAGGTGTAGATCGAGAATAGAAGGGGTCCAAGAACAAAATCCTGGGGAACCCTGACGGAAAGGAAGAGGAGGAAGTAGAATTTTAAGTAATGCTAAAGATGCGGTTGGATAGGTAGAAAGAGGACCAGCGAAGAGCAAGGTCACGGAGACCAAAGGTGTGGAGTTTTTTGAGGAGGAATGGGTGGTCCACTGTCAAAGGCAGCAGAGGGGTCCAGGAGTAGAAGTGCAGAATAGTGTCCATTGGATTTAGCCGTTAGCAGATTGTTTTGAGTCTTAGGAGAGCCGTTTCCGTGGAGGGTGAAATCCAGACTAAAGAGGATCAAGAAGGTTATTCTCGGCGAGATGGTTGCTCAGTTCATTGTAGACCAGACATTCAAGGCGTTTGGATAAAAAGGGAGCAACAGTCCTCTGTCCCGCAGAGGCTCCTCCTCTGTCCCGCAGAGGCTCCTCCTCTGTCCCGCAGAGGCTCCTCCTCTGTCCCGCAGAGGCTCCTCCTCTGTCCCGCAGAGGCTCCTCCTCTGTCCCGCAGAGGCTCCTCCTCTGTCCCGCAGAGGCTCCTCCTCTGTCCCGCAGTTGACTCACCGACAGTCCCATTCAATGGGACGGCTGGTGATGTGGCACAACAAGGGGAGGGACGTGGTGGCAGCAGGTGAGTGGATGCCTGCTAACAGGCACTGCCAAGACAGATCTGAAATGACTTCTTGCTGGTAGTTAAAATCTTTATTTACAAACAAAATGAAGGTTTCCTATTTGGAATAATAAGCTGTCAGGTTAGTAAAACGTCGCTATCAGAACTGATTCAATCCTACAGTTTTTAGTGTACATAGATTTGCAAAATAATGGAATATTCCTGAACTTTGTTTTATCTCATATATACAAGAAAAAAAGAGAGGGGCAAGTGGGACTTTAAATGAAGCATGTCAATTGAAGGTATAATAATGAATACATGTGAGTAGGTAAAATGATTGGATTTAATTAATAGTCAAGTCCATGATTTTGATGCATACAGTACCAATAAAGTAGTATAAATACAGACATAATCGCATGAATTGATATAAACGCATATTTAGCAGTAACAATCGAGGAAACTCAGTAGTGTAAACAAATCAATGGACATACATATATGCAATTCATAACAGAAGTACATGAATTAAAATCGCCAATCAAAATCACAAAATCGCATGAAATGAGAAAACTCAATAAAAAATTGATAAATGTCAGGGATATGATTTAGGCATGATAGGGCATCCTTAGTTTGCGAACCCGACGCGTTTCTTGGCTTCTTGCCAGTCATCAGGGGTGGGACGCATAATTTAACTGAGGAAAAGTTAAATTATGCGTCCCACCCCTGATGACTGGCAAGAAGCCAAGAAACGCGTCGGGTTCGCAAACTAAGGATGCCCTATCATGCCTAAATCATATCCCTGACATTTATCAATTTTTTATTGAGTTTTCTCATTTCATGCGATTTTGTGATTTTGATTGGCGATTTTAATTCATGTACTTCTGTTATGAATTGCATATATGTATGTCCATTGATTTGTTTACACTACTGAGTTTCCTCGATTGTTACTGCTAAATATGCGTTTATATCAATTCATGCGATTATGTCTGTATTTATACTACTTTATTGGTACTGTATGCATCAAAATCATGGACTTGACTATTAATTAAATCCAATCATTTTACCTACTCACATGTATTCATTATTATACCTTCAATTGACATGCTTCATTTAAAGTCCCACTTGCCCCTCTCTTTTTTTTTTCTTGTATATATGAACCCGGGATGGAAGCATGCCATTGATATTTAGTTCATGCGACTGGTCACTTTCTTTTGTTTATTTGTTTTATCTCATAGTTACAGTGAAATTGTGTGAATTCATCAATGCAGTGGATGTTATCTCAACTTGCAGAGCTTGGATTCACTGAATGAGTTTACAAAAAATGTAAATATTGCAGAATATATAGCCTCGTGCTACATAACTAAGCTCCATTTCATGCTGAATAAACTAAATTAATGTATCTTAAATAGAAAACTATCTTTTAGGTAGATTTTTACTCCCAAAAGCATTGTATTAAAATAAATTGGATAATCCCAAATTTTTTTTATTTTTTTTTTAGATTGCCATCCAGGTGTTGCTCAAAGAATTGGCACTTGTCAGTCTTGAAGGTTTCAGTGTTTCTAACTTTCCACCTGTCTACCTAATTGGTGCCATAACTTTATGTATCTCTTCCCCCACCCAGGTTCACAATGGAGATGTTTGTGTTTCTGTTGACCATCCTCCCATGTGTGGCACCAAAGACCCTCTCTAACCCACTAGAAGGTTCTGAGTCCTCTCTACGCTTCGCAGTAATAGGCGACTGGGGCGGCCTACCCCTCCCTCCATACCACACCAAGCAGGAGGCCCACGTCGCAGCGGAGCTGGGCAGAACGGTGGCCAACTGGGGAGCTGACTTCATCCTGTCTGTTGGAGACAACTTCTACTATGATGGTGTGAAAAATGTTACAGACCCCAGGTTTAAGGTAAAAAAATGATATAAGGCAAATAAAACTGTGTGGCTCAGGCAACCAATAATAACAGTCAGTTTTTGCTGCAATGTTTACCATCAATCCAGGAAACTCTCCTGCAGTATTTTTTTTTTTTTTCTGTCACTAGATAACCTCATGTATGTTCCAGCATCCTTCAACCCACTTCCTCTGAGCCCAGGTTATTCTGGATCCATCCCAGCCTGTGACTCAACAGTTAAAGAAGTGGTGCAGTAATGAGCTCCACTCCCTATCACTTTTCTCTCTCCTCCTATCAGCATGCTTCTTGTCATCACATGAACAGATTGGCTCCTTTGTACTTTTTCTTCCTCTCACAGAACAGCCCCACTGTACAGGGACTGAGAGGGTGATACCGGTGCGTAAGAAAAAGGGTTTGCCTAGAGCATGAAAGGGTTAGACCCTCTGTCATGGTTTTTATTGCTGCCTGTGTACCGATTGGGGAGATTCGCCCTCTATTTGTACTGGTAATTATTGTCGCTGAGAGAGAAAGTGAGTGGAAATCCAGAGATGTTGCCAGAACAAAAGGGGAGAGGAAATGGGGACAAGGGAAGGAATACCCTCACGTTTCTTCTAACTTCCTATTGTTTCTCTGAGACCAGTGAAAGGAAAATTCCCCAATGGTACATTCTACTATTCTATTCTAAACTCTACTCAAAATATATAAATATATATATATATATATATATATATATATATATATATATATATATATATATATATATATATATATATATATATATATATATTTCTATAGTGAGGTGAAAAAAGTATTTGATCCCCTGCTGATTTTGTGTTTGCCCACTGACAAAGAAATGATCAGTCTATAATTTTAATGGTCGGTTTACTTTAACAGTGTGAGACGGAATAACAACAAAAATATCCAGAAAAATGCATTTTAAAAATTTTTTTTATAAATTGATGTGCATTTTAATGAGTGAAATAAGTGTTTGACCCCTTTGGTGGCAAAACCCATGTTGGCAATCGCAGCGGTCAGACGTTTCTTGTATTTGGCCACCAGGTTTGCACACATCTCAGGAGGTGTTTTCATCCCACTTCTCTTTTCAGATCCTCTCCAAGTCATTAAGGTTTTGAGGCTGACGTTTGGTAACTCGAACCTTCAGCTCCCTCCACGTATTTTCTATGGGATTAAGGTCCGAAGAATGGCTAGGCCACTCCAGCACCTTAAATGTTCTTCTTCTTGAGCCACTCCTTTGTTGCCTTGGCAATGTGTTTTGGGTCATTGTCATGCTGGAATACCCATCCATGACCCATTTTCAATACCCTGGCTGAGGGAAGGAGGTTCTCACTCAAGGTTTGACGGTACATGGCCCCGTCCATTGTCCCTTTTTGATGTGATGAAGTTGTTCTGTCCGCTTAGCAGAAAAACACCCCCAAAGCATCATGTTTCCATGTTTGATGGTGGCGATGGTGTTCTTGGTGTCATAGGCAGCATTCCTCCTCCTCCAAACTAGGCAAGTTGAGTTGATGCCAAAGAGCTTGATTTTGGTCTCATCTGACCACAACACTTTCACCCAGTTCTCCTCTGAATCATTAAGATGTTCATTAGCAAACTTCAGACGGTCCTGTACATGTGCTTTCTTGAGCGGGGGGACCCTGCGGGTGCTTCAGGATCTCAGTCCTTCATGTCATAGTTTTACAAATTGTTTTCTTGGTAACCATTGTCCCAGCTGCCTTGAGATCATTGACAAGATACTCCTGTGTAGTTCTGGGCTGATTCCTCACCGTTCTCATGATCATTGAAACTCCTTGCAGTGAGATCTTGCATGGACCACCAGACCGAGGGAGATTGACAGTTATTTTGTCTTTCTTCCATTTGCGAATAATCGCACTAACTGTTGTCACCCTCTCGCCAAACTGCTTGGCGAAGGTCTTGTAACCCATCCCAACCTTGTGTAGGTCTACAATCTTGTCCCCAAAATCCTTGGACAGCTCTTTGGTTTTGGCCAGGGTGGAGAGATTGGAATCTGATTGCTTCTGTGGACAGGTGTTTTTTTGAGATTAGGAGCACTCCCTTTAGGCTTGGTTCACACTAGTGAGAATTGGATGCGGCTTTCTCCACATCCAATTAGCATGACAGGAGATTATGACTGGCTCTCTATGGAGCCGGTTCACATACAGTGCCTTGAAAAAGTATTCACACCCTTTGAAATGTTCCACATTTTGTCATGTTATAAATGTATTTTATTGGAATTTTATGTGATGGAGCAACACAGAGTGGCACATAATTGTGAAGTGGAAGGAAAGTGAAAAGTGTGGCGTGCATTTGTATTCAGCCCCCTTTACTCTGATACTCCTAACTAAAATCTAGTGGAACCAATTGTCTTTAGAAGTCCCCTAATTAGTAAAAAGTCCACCTGTGTGTAATTTAATCTCTCAGTATTCTCTGTTCTGTGTAGCTCTCAAGTTAGAGAACCTTAGTGAACAAACCGCATCATGAAAGCCAAGGAACACACCAGACAGGTCAGGGATAAAGTTGTGGAGGTTTTAAAGCAGGGTTACGTTATAAAAAAAAAAAAAAAAAAAAAAAAAAAAAAAAATATCCCAAGCCTTGAACATCTCACATAGCACTGTTCAATCCATCATCCGACAATGGAAAGAGTATGGCACAACTGCAAACCTTTTATACCAATATAATGCTGTGCTATCCAAATGTAATCATACGGTAACTGTACTAAATCATAATATTACTGCCTGCAGTTAAATAGTGGTGGTGAGATATTCTATTCCTATATAGAAAAATCTAGCGAATATAATAATGCAATCTTATGCGATTTTATAAGTTGTGATCATGAACAATAAAAATTGCAATCCTATGCGATCCTCCCAATGACAACCTGTGTA
Organism: Aquarana catesbeiana; assembly: GCF_042186555.1. Lineage (NCBI taxonomy): Eukaryota > Metazoa > Chordata > Amphibia > Anura > Ranidae > Aquarana > Aquarana catesbeiana. The sequence goes on from NC_133326.1 coordinate 651,770,597, forward strand.
GCATACACACGTAACATTCATATGCAATAGAGAAATTTGCAACCCTGTGCGATAATTGCATATTCTGTAATTTACATAAATCTATATAAAAGTGCATCAATATAGATATAAAGTGAACCGTGTTTAAAGTGCTCTTGTGCCAAACTAACTCATGCATTAATCTGTGTCCATAAAATCGCAGCATAACGTCCATTCATAACTACTCCATTCTTCTGGTGCTCATTGCAGATGATAAAACAGATGATCTAAAAAGTAAAGTGCTCGTGTCCACTCTTGTGCTCCCCCTTTGGTGTATGCGCTCACCTTAGAGCGTGTGAACTTGCACCTAAGCTCGGTCAAAACACGTTTTTAAACCACCTCTGGGTTTATGGTCAGCATTTAGATTCTTGGATGGTTGCTTATAGTGTATTACCGTTTTTAAAAGTTTTATTTAAAATGACAATATTCCCTATATAAGGGTACTCACATTTAAAAGGTGCTATGAGCGCACCACTCTGTATCAAGCCAAACAAATATAAAGGCGCTGTGCTGATGTGTCCTCTCCCGCTCGGAGAACACTCCGGTGTCTCCCAGTTGAGACAGTGGAGTGTTCTCTGAGCGGGAGAGGACACATCAGCACAGCATATTTAAAGAAAAAACTGCGCTAGTATGCCTAAATTAAGAAAAAAAAGCTCAAAAGTTAAATACACACCAAAAAGACTTAAAAAAAAAAAAAAAAAAAAAAAAAAAAAGCAGCTGCGATAATGAGAAAAAATACCCTACAATGACGGTCAAATATACAAGGTATAGTGATTACATCAAGACCTGTAAACAAACAGTGTTGTTGAATGTGATCCGATGATAAACAGATACATGTGACTTAATTAAATAAGCATAAACCATAGAGTCCATAAATGGGTGATATACAAATATTCAAGAGATTTGTAGATGCAAAAAAGTCTGTTCCATTAAATCTCCAACAAGGAATAAGGGTTAAGAACACCCTGTGAGGGATCTTCTAAGTATAGGGACACTGTGAATCCACCACCATATAGACTAAAGGCTTACCAGCTGAACAAGCTGTGGAAGCTTGTGACCTATACCCGGCTAGGGACTTTAGTTCTCCCGACACCTCCAGTGGCTAGTCGAGCCAGACGTCCCAGCAGGCTAGGTAGAAGTCAAAACTCCGATGAATAGCCACAAAAATAGCGTCAATGGGTAAGTTAGCCCATAAAGAGAAAGCAAAAGGGGCGCCATAAGTAAAACCAGATGGTTTTTATTAAGAAAAAGTTCTGTTAAAAACAAGCTAAAAACGATTACCATAAGACGTCCGCTTAGTGACGAAACACGTAGGGAGGAGCGACGTGCTGACGTCACCATGCTGCTCTCACGCTCCGTTTGTACCATTTGCCGGCTGGCATTATTTACCTTATGGTAATCGTTTTTAGCTGAGAAGCCATGCAAAGAAGAATGGGCAAAAATGTCACTCTCTAGATGTGCAAAGCTGGTAGAGACATCCCCAAAAAGACTTGCAGCTGTTAATTGCCGTGAAAGGTGGTTCTACAAAGTATTGACTCAGGGGGGCTGAATACAAATGCACACCACACTTTTCACATATTTATTTGTAAAAAATGTTGAAAACCATTTTATCATTTTCCTTCCACTTCACAATTATGTGCCACTTTGTGTTGGTCTACCACATAAAATACCAATAAAATACATTTACTTTTTGGTTGTAACATGACAAAATGTGGAAAATTTTAGGAGGTATAAATACTTTTTTTCAAGGCACTGTATCTCCATTTCGGCTGCGGAGAGGCTTGCGCAGGAGTCCTGTGCGTCTTTGGCTCAGTTTCAGCACTGAATTCAGGCAAAAATTCGTCCCTGAAACCGAGAACAGGGGACGCATAAGACCCCTGCCGTGAGCCGCAAGCAAAGAAAGTGTGAACCCAGCCTTAAAGAGGAGGTTCACAGAAAAATTGAACCCCCCCCTCCGGTGTCACATTTGGCACCTTTCAGAGGGGAGGGGGGTGCAGATACCTGTCTAAGACAGGTATTTGCACCCACTTCCGGGCATAAACTCCCACGGGAGTCTACGCCACTTCCCGTCCCCCCGCGCTGTCTGCTGGGACACACACGGGTCCCAGAGACAGCAGGTACTGTTCGGATTGCGCAGCGCGACTCGCGCATGTGCAGTAAGGAACCGGGAAGTGAAGCCACAAGGCTTCATTTCCTGATTCCCTTACCGAAGATGAGGGACTCCCTCTTTAGGAGTGCTCCTAATCTCAGCTTGTTAACACTATAGAAGACACCTGGGAGCCAGAAATCTTGCTGATTGATGGGGATTAAAAGGCAAACCAAGTTTTTGAAATGCGTTTTTCTGAATATGTTTTTTGTTCTGTCTCTCGCTGTTAAAATAAACGTGCCATTAAAATTAGTCGTTCTTTTCCTGATAAATTAGTATTTAGAACATGTCTTGGTTATGTACCACTTCCTATTAAGTAGAAGCTGTGGCATGGGAATTGGTGTCTCCACATTAGTCCTGATTCTATATACAAAATGCCTCCCGATTAAAATGGTCTACATAGTGTTCATTGCATTGTTTGTTTTGTCCAATTGGGCTCTTAACTCCCTATGTTCTTCTTTTTTCTTTTATTTATTTTCAGTCAACATTTGAGTCGGTGTTTCTTGCAGAGTCCCTACGCAAGGTCCCCTGGTATATTGTTGCTGGAAACCACGACCACTATGGGAACGTCACTGCTCAGATAGAGTACTCCAAAATATCTTCTCGCTGGTATGGCCCACCGTATGATGCAGTTTCTGGGTGGAGATTATATATATATATATATATATATATATATATATATATATATATATATATATATATATATATATAGAGAGAGAGAGATGCAAGGATGAGGTTATTGTAGACTGTGAAACTAATAGATAAATTTAAATTCTGCGCTTGGATGCAACAAAAAAGAAAAGCAGCCAGCACTAAGGATTATGATAACCGAAAACAGCTATACAATAAAGCGCAGCGCTAAATATGATTGTCGATCAAAAGTGTATTGTCAATATCTGTGCCCACGAACCGACTCGTATATTAAAATTAATGAATGAAAAAGTGATAATAATTAACAGGATTTTTTTTTCAGCAGGAACATGGGCGAATGCAGTTCTGGCACCTCCAGCACTGAATGTATGTAATGGCAAGGAGTGCAGGGTCTATGGATTCTAGCTGTTGGGGGGATCTGATGTTGTTGGAGGCGATCTATTTTTTTTTTTTTCAGGGGGGGGTTTATTGTTGCTAGGGGAGGTCTACTGTTGAGGGAGGTATTCATTGATGCTGGCTGCAGTGAGATCTGTTGCTTCTGGGGGGTCTATGGTTGCTGGAGGCAGGAGTATTTTGATGCAGGTGGTCCATTGTTGCTGGGGGGTGTCTATGGCTGCTGCTGGAGAGTCTGTTGATGCTGGCTGCAGAGGTCTGTTTTTGCTGGAAGAGGGGGTATTTTGTTATGGGTGGTCCTTTGTTGCTGGAGGGATCTATGTTTGTTGGTTGCATAGGATCTATTTTACTGCTTTTCTTAACAAATTCCATACAAAATACTTAGTACCACCATTGGTTCTTGGTTCTATGGTTCTATAGTCTCTTAGAAAGGGACTTCCCTACTACCTATTGTCTGGGGGGGGGCCTGATTAGAAGTGTCGATATTTTCTGCAAATCGAAGTGAAAAAGTCCAGGAAATGCGGCTAGATTGGCTCATTTTATCCCAGCTTGCTCTCCTCTCTGTTTTCAGGGATGTTCACAAGTAGGCTCCATGGCACATGTTTGGTGGTCATGTCCGAGGGTGTGCAGGTTATGGGTCAGTCCGTAACCTTCTTTGTAACTTCTTTCATGTTTAACCTTAAAACTGACCCCTATGAAGCCCTTCTTGGCAAACCAATTGTTGAACTGCTACGCCCGGAACGCCAATTGTCACAACATCTCTTTACTGCAACAAAACTAGGTTTGACAATACGCTTCTCTCGATTTAACGCTCCCCGGCGCACACCCTGTGTACTCTCCCCCTACCCCCCCCCCCCCCCCTTTCTTTATCCTTCTGCTCTCTTCTTCTACTAGGCCTTCTTCTTCTTTTTTTTTTTTTTTTTTTTTTCCCTTCTCTTTTGTCTGTTAGACATATGGATTTAATGCATAAAGGATATCAGGCCGCTGGGTAATGCCCTGGTCGGGATGGTTCTACCTATAATATTATGTTTTCTCTACATTTGTTTTAATTTATTTTACATTTTTAGATTACATCCTCCCCAATAGGGAGACTCTTGATTACAAACATTTTGTTTAGATTTGCTGGGTTCTAGATGTAGTACCCTGGAGTTTAGGCAGGGATGCTTCTCACATATTTACTTGCCAGGAGTAGTTATCCTGGTTGATTGTTGGGGATCCATTGATTTCTCCCTAAGTTTGGCCTTGTTGCACTTTTCTCTTCTACCACTAGGTAGCCGGGTACTTGGTGGTACTAGATATGAGAAGGGCAACCCAAGGTCGGGGTATCTCAGCCAATGGGCAGGGGTGTTTTTTATTTAGACGCCCCCGGGATAGGCCTATCCCGGGGGCGTCTGGCTGCTAGGCTATGTGAGGCAAACAAATGCCTTGGCGGGGCCTGCAGCTTACGCATGTATTTGCAAATGTGTGTAACTAAACCCCTGTTCTTAACGCATATTGTTAGACAGGCCAATTCGGTTGGTCGCTGGCTGGTTTTCAAGTTTTAAACTTGGAAATCCCTTTTATATTTGTTTGACATCTGTTGCCATTCCAGTGCTCCTTGCTACAAAGACCAGTCATAGGTGGGGGCAGTGGCCACTTTTTTGTAGGCTATGTAAGGGCCTATCCAGAAGCAAGAGAGCAGCGCAGGGTTAGGATTGCGGCTTGCAGTCCAACCAGAAGTGACTGTTGTGCCGGCTGGAGAACCTGTCGGTCGGAGGTAGAAGGGAAGCTGTCGCCACTAAGGGGCCAATCGTCTTATTACCAGGGACCACAGTGAGTAACTGAAGCAAGTACCAGAGCAGTATTCTCACTGAACGGCACGGTGGAGAATCGGGAAACTTCAGGCAGGGACCCAGCCAGCGGAGGTGACTCTTGCAGAGCAGAATTGTGTGTCAAGCCAGGGACCAAGCGGGCCAGTGGGGTGAAGCTTGAGAAGTATCTGGAGTGCCAAGCTAGGGACCCAGCAGAGAAGTGAGGGTGATGCTTGAGGAAGATGCCACCGTGAAGATTAGAGGAGCTCAAGGAATTCAGACTCGGTGATTCAGAGTTTAGTGAGAGACCGGGAGCTCCGTGTGCGGAAGAACTACAAGGAGAAGTTGTAGTGAAGGTGAAAGAACTGTTACATTTTGTGTTAGGAACTGTTAAAGGCTGTTGCCATAGGAGACAGCATTCCTGCACGTGCAGATGTGGCTTCTTGCTGGAGTCCTTTCCCTGCATGGCTGTTGTCCTATTGAAGTCTGAGTCTGCTAATTGAACTTGCAACTACCCAAGGGTGTCCTGGCCCTAACCCTCTTTCCCGCATAAGATTGTAAGAGAAATTAATCTTTCTTTTGCATTCAAGAAGCGTCTGGCGCCCAATGACTTTATCCACCTTGCACCCACTATGCCTCACAACCCATCATATACAGCAGGATGTCAGCTGTCTCTGGCCCTGGAGGTTCTCATTAGACTGAATGAGGCCAGAGACCTTGCTATGTATGTATGTATGTATGTACTCTTATTAATTTTTTTTTTTTTTTTTTTGTTCTATGGGCACTACGCTTGACACCTGCATAATCTTACTGCTTATGTCTCCTTTTTACTGTTCTTTATTTTTGTTTTGCTATATTTGTTTATCTTATGTTTGCCTATTTCATAATGTAACAATCTAATTGCTGACCTGATAATGTTGGATTACATGTTTAAAATATATTTTTGTAAAAGAAAAAGTTCAGTAAATAATGGCAGTGGAAGATGGAAGCATATAGTGACACTCAACCAGTAGTCTTCCACCAGTGGAGAAAGAAAGAACACCTCCGCAATCACCTCAGTGTATACAGATGTGCCTTACCAAATATATATGACAACCAATTAATGAATGGTCCTAAAGCGCTCATGGTGCAAGCAACATCAAGGTATCCTGGAATCTTCACATGCTCACAATCGTAAACCGCTCCCAAAAAATGGCAACACCTTGTATCGCCCATGGGAGAATCATATTGTTCACTTCTTCCTAAATATCCCCCTTGGTTGTCCCTCAAATGCACTTCTAGCGGGTGCTTTAGTATGTCAGGGGCCATCAAATTTCTAGTAATGGAAACGCCTGTGTTCCATATTTGTACAATGACTCCGGTTAGTTTTGTACAGTGAAGATGGCAGGCGGCACAATCCCGCACTCACCAATTACCTTTTAATCAACATTACTTTTTTATTCATTTTCACTAAATTAGTTGGTTCGTGGGCACAGATATTGGTACATTTTTCTGGATTGACAATTTTGCACTTTTTTTTGCATATTGTAGATTGTGGTATGTTTATCTTCCTATTAGTGAAGTCTGATATCAGTCTGACTGTATGAAAAGGGAGCCCCATATTCTGCAATGAAAAGCACTCCCCAGTACCCACTGTACAGTAAATGCATTCATTTCTTCAGTTTCTGGAGGGAGCACTAAGAATACATTAATTGACTTATTTCTTTTCTCTGTGCAGGAAATTCCCAGACTTGTACTATGACCTGTCCTTCAAGATTCCGGACACCAATGCGTCGGTGCGTCTCCTTATGCTGGACACCATAGTCTTGTGTGGCAACTCTGATGACTTCCATGAGGATCAACCAATGGTTGCCGCAAACCCAAAGATGGCCAATATACAGCTTGACTGGCTAATAAAGAAACTGGAAACTGCCAAGGATGACTACGTGCTGGTGGTGGGACATTACCCGGTGTGGTCCATCGCTGAACATGGCCCTACCCACTGCCTTCTGCACCATGTGGAGCCCCTGCTTAAGAAATACAAAGTGACAGCTTATCTAAGTGGACATGACCATAACATGCAGGTAAGGGTAAACTGGTGTGTGAAATCTTAAAGATGAACGCCAGTCAAAATAGAATCCCCATACAAAATCTGTGATTTGATGTAAAAGTTTCAATCAAAAAATGTATCTAGTACCTTATTTGGTGCAAAAGACCTTAGCAGGTTGTACTTGGCTGATATTGCCATGCATGGTTATGCTTTCACAAGCCAATATTTTTATTATTATTCAGGATTTATATAGTACCAACAGTTTGCGCGTCACTTTACAATATAAATATTCTGATTGATTTCCTTGGTCTGTACATACCTCTACATTCCCAAGAATGATAACCTAACATTGAACAGATCTCTTAACTACCAGAATTGACACATTTTAGTTTGGCTTCAAAATTTAGGCAAATTGGGTAGAATGGGTTTTGTTCTCTGTATAAATCTGTCCACCATAACAAAGCGCTCCCATAGCCTATAAACCAGGCATCAGGTGACACGTTTTGCTGTATCTTTGCTTTGTGGGTGTCAACATCATCTTTCATTACTTTGAAGACCCATTGCACTTTGCAGCTGCTGAGAGATTGGGTCACAACCAGAAACAGAGCAAAATTGGAACTCCTTGTTAGGCCTCATGAACACGAGCGGTTTGGCCCTTCAGGATCAAATCCCCGTGGTTTCAGGGGCCTGGGGAGACACAGGTGCAGCGATCAGACCTGATGCCAGCAGTCTGTCAAAATTTGTCGCATTTAGGGCTGTATGTGTTAAGGGGTGTATTTCCCAAACACAGGAACTCTGCATGTGCGTACAGCTATCACTCTAGTGGTAGCGGAGCTAGACCCTGCACCTGTGCTTCCCAGGTGCCGTAAATGCTGATATTTGAGGCCAAGGGGGGCAAACTGCCTGTGCTCATGTAGCTTTAGAATGGCCAAGTAAATTTTAATCTGAATTTCTGCTACCTACCTACCTGTAATTGCCCAAGAACAATCTTTTTGTTGCCCCCTTATGTGAAGCCAGCAATACTCGTCCAAGTCCCCCATACCGCCAGCTAGTCTAGTGCAAGGGACCACTAATCCAGTGCCACGGTGGTGCTCCAAGACCACCAGCCCCCTATGATGACGTGGGTCCTCTTCTCTTCAATGAGGGGTCTCTGTCAGCGGCCATCCAACAGGAAGTATATATGTCATGCATGCAGTGATGTGGGCACCAAAACACTGACCCCAAGACGGAAGTACATAGACACATGACTGAGGGGTAAGGTAAGTAAAAACCGGGATTTAGAATCCTTTTTTTTTTTTTTTTTTTTTTAATTTATTTTGCTGCAATCATGGAGATGGGGATGGGCGCAAGGTTACACTGATCCCAGAGAGGATCTTTTAAAAAGACCAAGTCACCAAAACACTTTCACCATATCTGTTTTTTATGCTTGTGCTTCAGTATCTGCAGGATGACAGCGGTATTGGATATGTGCTGAGTGGAGCTGGAAATTTCATGGAAAATTCACGGAAGCACGAGGCTGCCGTTCCCATGGGCTACTTGCGTTTTTTCCTGGGCGAAGGGGAACCTATGGGAAGCTTTGCCTACATAAAGATTACTGCTAAAAAAATGGACATCACCTACATACAGTCTGGAGGCAAAAGTCTTTTCCAAACCACCCTCCATCCACGACAGCTGTAACCCTAGCTGCTGTAGAGAAACCTTGTTTAAAGAATGGGCATTCTATTTGGATCAGTTGCTTCTGTGTGTCTCCGTATTACTGTGAAATCCTTGGAGGTTCTTCCTTCAAATATTACAGATCACATGTTTTTAAAGGCAAATGTTTTCATAAACTAGCCAATGCAGACCTGGGGCCCCAGTGGTTTACAATACACTGCAGATAAATATGCCATACTTGTAGGCCTTGTCTGTCACTCATGAAGCCTAGCTGAAATACTGCCAATGTTTATATTCCTACATCCTGTTTTTTTCCAGGTATATCAGACATTGGGCACTCATCCACAGCATGCTATCTGTATCGAAAACTGTGCATGCATTCTTTTCTGTCACCCCAAAGACTCTCCAGTTGTACATGCCCACCCTGATTCTCACACTGCAGTAGCGGTGGACTACAAGAAATGGCCACCAAGCAACCTTCTTTAAGGGCAACTAAAGAGATTATTTCCTTTTAGTTGTCCTCAAAGAAGAAGGTTTAGTGGCCATTTGCTTGTAGCCCATGTCCTAGGAATAAAGCAGGATTGGTGGGCCCTTTGGGAGTATTTCAGCCAGCTTTCAGAAAAGGCCTACAAGTATGGCATTTGCATTAAATCATATTTTCACAAACGGCACAATGCATTTTAAACTCCTGGGGATTATTATCTGCATGGGCCGGTTTCTGTACAAGGTGAACTTGGCCTTTGAGATTGTATGTTTGTATTGAACAATTCAAATGTACTGAAAATTGCGTGAAAACTTGAGCAGCTGGAGACCTTGGTCAGGCATGCTTTGGAGCCATGTACTATATCCTATCTTCTTCCTGTAGCATTCTTGAAAAGTGCCTTAGGATGTTAGGCCATGTCCTATTTGTATATTACAATGAACGTTAGATTTATGGGACATTAGTTACCACCTACTCTTAATGTTCTGTGATGCAGGAGGAACACCAGCATTGCTTGCTGTAGAATAACATGGTGGTAAACAAGTGGTAAGTCTCCATTAACTTTTACTTTTTGTAAAGTTTTTGACCTAAACAAAGCTCCAATAAACTGGAGAGACCAGGTACGGATGCTACCTTCCTCCTCTCAGCACTCTCCTGTTATAAGAGAAGTATGTGGGTTGCCATTGATGGCCTATTTCTGAAAATGTTAGTTGTCTGGCTTCAACCCTTGTGTGTCACAAACCTAGAGCAAGCATGCTGTAAATGAGCATCAGAAGTTCTGTATTTTATATGTGTACTAAAAGTCAGCAATGGCAGCCCCCATAACTGTATCCTTGCAGATTGGGTTTTAAAGTAGACAGTGACTCAATGCTGTGTTGACTACTATTTTAGTAAATGAGCTGTCATCCAACAGAACAAAGTAGCCAAGTGGCTCATCTGGAACCTGTGGCCTTACTGGGCATTAGACCACCATACTTGAGTTATGTCACTGGTTACAATTTATACAAAAGCTGCATTTTCTGTTCATCTGACCCATACAAGTCTACCTCCACGACCTTCAGGCAATAGATATCTTTTTAAAAATTAGACTTTCAAATTTTAGGATTAGTTATACTTTAAATCTGATTGAAATATAAAGGCCAAACTTTTTTTTTTTTAGTTTTGGATAGAATGGAGAGGGATTAGAATGCTTGTCAGTTTTTATTGCTGTCTGTGCCCTATTAAGGAGATCTACCCTTTCTATTTGTCCTGTTTACCATTATCATTAAAAGTAAAAGGATCCCAAATTTTGGGTTGTCCCCAGAAAAGTGGTAGAGGAGAAATCTTCCAATGGGGACACTAGCACAGGAACGCTGCTGGTGAAAATAAATCTGACAGGGGTTATAACCCTCCCTTGCCTTATCCAGAATAAAATGGGGGGGCGGAAATGTGTTGCCTATAGTTCTACTTTGAAGTAGAACTATAAGACAAAACCTTTTCTATTCATTTTGTGTAGAGGTAAGGGAAGAGTATAACACCTGTCAGGTTTTTCAACTTCCAGTCCCATAGCCAAAACAGGAAGTGGGAGCAAATCCTTCCAAAGTGAGTGAATCCCTGGTTGCCACCAGAACTAGTGTTCCTGTTGGAAGATTTGCTCTCTTACCGGTCTGGTGGCAACCCAAAATTTGGGATATTCCTTCTTTCACTCTCATCGCTAACGTTAAACAAGAACATTAGGGAGGGTGAATCTCTCTAACAAGGAAACAAGCCAGCAAGAGGGGTTCTAATCCCTCCCTACTCTACCCAAAACAATAACAAAAAAGTTTGCCTTTATATTATAGCAATACTTTTAATGTTCATTTTTTCCTAAGTGCCAATTTCAGAACAAATTTTAAGGATTATTCAAATGGCAAATCTAGTGATTTTGGTGTGTTTTCAAAGCACTGATGGCTTCTGTTTTTTTAAATGGTGTTTTATAGATTTTGTGTAATAAACGTCTGAAAAATTTATTAAAATGTATGTCTGTAAATGATCAGTTCATTTTGTTGATTAGGCAATGCAGTAAAGAATTTAAGGACATCTGCGTTTTAAAACTCATGCCACATGCTTGGTTTGAGGATAGCATGTTGCAACCATGTTGGCGCTGTATACCTTTTACATGGGGTAAAAGCCATGGTCACTGTTCTTTGTCCAGACAAGGACAAAGTGACCATGTCCTCAGATAATCCAGGCTTTCCTATTTGCCAATCCATGCTAAGGTGAGAAGAAAAAATGAGCTGGCTACAATCCCCAGTGCTCTGGTTTGTAGCTCCTGCAAGCTCAGCCTCAAAATTCCAATAAAAGAAAGTTGGCAACACAGTAAGTACACAGACTAAAGTCCATTTATTGATATGAAAAGGGGTGAAATCCATGTTTCAGATCTCTAGGCCGTAATCATAGCTGGGTGCTAGTACTATTTTGTGTGTAGATCCAACATTGCATGTTACTAGCTGTAATTATCAAAATGTCTATCAACCCAACACTGATATGAGGTTTTAGAAAGACTGTTACTATAAGTGCACTGAGTGAAGAATTCTTCCCACATCTTTTCTGCCATGATGAGAGACTCTTACCTGATGATGTAATGTTTGCAGAGGGGGCAGAACCAGAAATGTCTGAAACAATTTTGCAGATACCCAAAGTATAAATTGTCCTCTTTCCCTAAAGCGTCTTTAAGGACAGCACCTTGACAGAGATTGCTGCTCCTCATTCCCAGGAAACACTGGCATCACCCCACCTCCCTCAGTTCTGTTTCCTCTGTCCTGGAAGGAGGCACTGCTGAGGAACCAGGAGGAGGAGGCTTCCTTGGGATGCTGTCCTGAGAGCTGTTTGCTCTCTAGTATTGCTGTTTTTTTTTTTTTTTTTTTTTTTTTTACCCCTTGCACCACCCCAGTCTCCTCCATGATGAGTAGGGGAGGCTCCAAGGCCCGGGGAGAGCTAGCACCAGTGGGAACCTCTTCTCCGCAGGAGAGGGGTAAGGTACTTTATCTTCCAGCCCATGTTGTGTGGGGAAAAAGGCTGGTGCTAGCCAAATCCAGATTTGTAAAGCTGCAACATGGTCAAGCTTTGTTGGATTTATTAAACATTGTACATTGGACTTGTTGTCGGCAGAAAAACAAGCCTTCGAGTGGAAGCTGCTGCAAACAAAGCCAACAGAATATCGGCATGCTTTACAAGACTCTGGTCCGGCCACACCTGGAGTATGGCATCCGGTTCTGGGCATCCCTTCTCAGGAAAGATGTGCTGGAACTGGAGAGAGTCCGGAGAAGGGCAACAAAGCTAATAAAGGGACTGGAGGACCTTGGTTATGAGGAAAGATTAAGAGCACGGAACTTCTTCTCTCTGGAGAAGAGACTCTTGAGAGGGGATATGATTTCAATGTACAAATACCGTACTGGTGACCCCACAATAGGGATAAAACTCTTCCGTGAAAGGAAATTCAAAAAGACAGGTGACCATTTACTAAAATTAGAAGAGAAGTGGTTTAACCTTAAACTGCGTAGAGGGTTCTTTACTGTAAAGCTTCATACACACTATTAGATTTTCTGCAGATTTTTGTCTTCAGATTTACCAAAACCATATAATATAAGGTCAAACCTTAAGAGTTTCAATTTGTATGCAATCAGGCAGGCCTTTGTACTACATGGTTTTGGTAAAACATCTGTAAAAATGCACGTTACCGCGTTTTAGTGCTTGAAATGCCTCTAAACTCAGCTTCTGAATCCTTTTTTTTTTTTTTTTTTGCATTCCAAAAAAACCCCTTTAAACTCAACTGCCTAGAAACGACTGTAAATGACCCTGTGTACATGTACTGATGAGATAACCTAGAGGAGAGTAGTTACAGCTGGGCGCATCGATAATTTAATAAAAAAAAAACTATTAGGCACCTGAACTACCACAGCATACAGGGATATACAATGCAATACTGACATAAAAGCACACACAGGTTGGACTTGTAGTGTTGTTTGTTTTGTTTTTTGTTTTTTAACCTCCCCAACTATGAGAGCCGGTTCACACTGAGGCAGCACGACTTGCAGCGCTAATGCCTCAGGCGACCTGCACACTACAGCAGCAGCAGCGACTTGCAAAACGACTTCTATATAAAAGTCAATGCAAGTCGCCCCCAAAGTAGTACAGTAACCAAGTGACTTGAGTCGCTTCTATTAGAACGTTTCCATTGTACAGAACGGAACACGACTTGTCAGGCGGCTAAGTCGCTTGACAAGTTGTCCCAGTGTGAACCTGCTCTCAAGGTTCTACAAGCCATGGTCCCACCCTTGTTGGTGTTTACTTGTTTATTCTTTCAAGGGAAATTTCAGAGTTCCATACTGGTAATGTCTTTCAGGACGGCGCTCGCAACCCAGCCAGAACTTATTGGAGGATATAGGGTTCTATTTTTAGAAATCTATGGTTTGTGTATCCTGACGGGCTGCAGGTGCTCAGGAGGACTTGAGAGCGATTGGGCTAAAGGTGGGGTAGCAGTGTTTCCTGAGGATGAGGAGCAATCTCTCTCGAGGTGCTGTCCTGAAAGACTTCTGGGGGGAAAAAAAAAAAACTTTACTGGTAAGTGTATCTTGAAATTTCTCAACCCACCTGCCAAAACATGAAGGACTTATGGCTTGGTTGACTAAATTACAGCTGCCGTTATTTTCCATAATGAACGTTGTTTTCAGCAGAGAGAGATGATACTAACCATTACATAACTGAGAACAACCATGTTTATTGCAAAAACAAGGAACTGAACCTTTTTAAGATCATGTCACCATAGTCTCCAAAATGCAGTTGCTATTATTTCTATTGTAAATCTTTCACTGTAGAACAGTGGCGATGGAGTGACTACCGCCTGCTTCAACACCTTTTTATAGTAAATTAGCTCAATTATGTTCTATATTAGATGACCCCCAAGTCCCCCTCCGGGTGTACTGTGGAGTTCTTTTTAAAGGATGTATTGCCACTTCCCAAAGAGAAGCCAATGAATGGGTGCCATTGAAGCATCATCTGATCTTATGGATGCAGAAGTATCATAGAAGAAAATACTTCATCCAGAGTCCACCAGTAAAACACTGGAACCTTTATTGGTGATGAGGAAGCCGTAATGGAACAATGTCTTGACATATATGTAGTGTCACAGCAATGACACCAGTTACATTTTTAGCAATGACAGAATTACTGTTGTGCCATTTTAACATTGCACTGCATGTGCAATGTGTCTGAAAGAAATATCTTGAATGACAACTTGAATCTGGTTAGTTAAAACGGAACTACACTGCATCCGAGCACCACAAATGCTAGTTAATTCATTTTTATTATTCATAGCAAACTTACCCAACCATGTCTCTATGCTTTATTTTGGTGAGAAATCACTTTGAAAAACACCCCCGCGCATGTCTAGGTGTGGCCATCTTGAGTAGGGGGATGATGATTCATGTAGTGTTTAACTTTTTGGAATTCGTCTGCCCTTAGCTCAGGGGTGCAGTTTGGAGGGTGTGCTTAGCTGAGAAAACCCCTCCTCCCATCCTGAAGAACTCTTGGATGCAGTGGCGGCTGGTGGTCAATATTTGGGGGGGTGCAAACAAACCTGGCTCCTTCAAACGCACTACCGCTGTTCAGCAATAGTGACCATTGCAGGGGTTGGGACAACCTATATAGCATAAGCATATGTCGACCCAATGAAACCTCTACCAGGGTGATCAAGCAGCAGTTCGACAAAATGGGCATGGCTAATTTAACCTTCTCCCGACCAGTCATTGTAGTCAAATGGCTGGTCAGGGGAGCTGTTCCTTTTTTAAACGTCCTTGTAAGCAAGTCAATGCTGTATCCTGGCCTAGGCCGACAAGGCCTAGGGCAGCACTTTGCAGGGGGGCAGCACGGAAAGAGTCCCCACCGGCTTGCGCTACACTGTTAGTGTAGCGCTAGTCTTATGGGGCGGACTGGGGTGAGAGGCAAATTAGTCTAGCGCCCCCATAAAGTGGCCACACTGCTTCCGGTATGCAAGCGGACGGCATTCCGCAAATGTGGGGGGCGCCACTTCTAATTTTGACTGTCCTATCATCCTAGACCACAAACCTTCCTCACTGTGCTATATGTTTTCTGCTGCACCATTGGCATGCTTATATCTTCTTAGTCCTCTCCATAAAATTATCAGAAATTTGTGCTTAAAGTAGAACTATAGGCTACACTTTTTTTTTTTTTTTTTTCTTTCATTTTGGATAGAATAAGGGAGGGTTATAGCCCCTGTCAGTTTATTTACCATCCCTGTCCCATTGCAGAGATTCCCCTTCATTTCCTGCACCATAGTCAAACAGGAAGTGCATAGTTGCCAACATTGTCAAAAAAAAATGTGGGACACTTTTGTGGCTGTAGGCGGAGCCGTACAATAATTAGGGGGCGGGTCATTCGTTTGTAGGCGTGACGTCCGCGCGCCGCAGTGACAAATGGGCGTGGTTTACGCGACATAGTGGGTGTGGCTTAAATGGGCGTGGCTCGAGAGGGTGTGGTTAGAATCTGAGATGAGAGGGGGAGAGGGAAATGACGGGACAGCAGCCCCAGCTCCTACACAATAAAAATATGTGTATTCTAGAAAGTTTAACAATCGGCAGATAAAGATACTCCAAACACCTGGTGTTAGCACTTCAATCATCCCGGCACCATGGTTGTTATGGTGTCAGGATGATTGAAGTGCATTATTTCTATTGTTACATTGTAATATAAAATGAAATCATTCAACTCCCCATAATACAGAATCAGTGGGATCCCTGAGCGTGTCACTAGCCACGTCGCCTGCCACCAGCTGTCCGTCCTTGCATCAGATGTCCCCAGCGGAGCCCCCCCCCCTGACACCAGGAGTCCCCAGCGGAGCCCCCCCCCTGACACCAGGAGTCCCCAGCGGAGCCCCCCCCCCTGACACCAGGAGTCCCCAGCGGAGCCCCCCCCCTGACACCAGGAGTCCCCAGCGGAGCCCCCCCCCTGACACCAGCAGTCCCCGGCGGAGCCCCCCCTCGCATCAGGTGTCCCCGGCGGAGCCCCCCCTCGCATCAGGTGTCCCCGGCGGAGCTCCCCCTCGCATCAGGTGTCCCCGGCGGAGCTCCCCCTCGCATCAGGTGTCCCTGGCGGAGCTCCCCCTCGCATCAGGTGTCCCTGGCGGAGCTCCCCCTCGCATCAGGTGTCCCTGGCGGAGCTCCCCCTCGCATCAGGTGTCCCTGGCGGAGCTCCCCCTCGCATCAGGTGTCCCCGGCGGAGCTCCCCCTCGCATCAGGTGTCCCCGGCGGAGCTCCCCCTCGCATCAGGCGTGTGTTCCCAGTGGAGCCCCCCTCGCATCAGGCGTGTGTTCCCAGTGGAGCCCCCCTTGCATCAGGTGTGTGTCCCCAAAGGAGCCCCCCCCACATCAGGAGTCCCACAGCGGTGCTCCTCCCCCCTACCTCAGAGGTGTCCTAGTAGTGTCCACAGCATGTCTGATATGGAAAGGGGCGGGGGGGTAGGCGAGGCGGAGGGTGGGCAGCAACGCAGGAGCTCCATCTAGCCCCCCCCCCAGCCGTCTTCCTGAACTTCATCAAAATGGCGGCCCCGCCGGCCGCGGACCTCTAGCAGCGGCGAATCGTGAAGAACCGGATTTCTCGGGACATTTCCCGGGACACCAGAAATTCCGGAATGGCGTCCAAGTCCCGGGAAATCCGGGACAGTTGGCAAGTATGGAAGTGAGAGGAAATCTATGCAAATTAAGGGACTCCATTGCCCCCCCCCCCCCCCCTCCAGGCCCTCAGAACTAGTGTCCCCATTCAAAAATTTCTGGGCTGGTCTTAAACAGCAAGGGGTGTGGCCTTGACAGGGAGGGGTGGGTCATATTTAAATTAGGGGGGTGCACGAGTTTAGTCAGGCCTAGGGCAGCACAAGACCTAAATACACTACTGGAGCAAGTGCAGGTGCCACATGAGTGTCTATGTATCTTGTGATCAGTGTGAACCACCCTCGCTGTGTTCTTTCTTGTGCATAATTTTTTTTTTTTTTTTTTCCTCAATAGCTTTTAATTGTGTAGTGTGAAGTAATCTAATACAAGTGTTTTCAATGTCGGCCTATTGGCAGAAGTGTAGATTGTCAACAACAGCTAGGCCTGCCTAAATTTATCTGCTCTCTCGCAAAAATCTCACCTCTAGCACCTAAGTAGAGGGTGCTACATTGTGTATTGCACATGCGTTTATGTGTATTTAATGCATTCTATTGGCCAGAATAATAATGTATTCTGGCTATTAGAATGTATTTAATTGGTAGAGGTGAGCAGAACGGAAAAAAAAAAACGATCAACCCTTGTAAAAATTACGTTTTAGACTTAAGAATGCTAATGCTACAGCCATATTGTTATAGGTCATGTGATGCTTACAGTTTCATTTGCTAAAGGATCTGTAAGGCCCGATTTCATGCTGGTGCGACATGAAAGTTGCACGACTTTTAATCAGATTTTGCCTGTGACTTTGATCCAACTATCATGCGACTTTAATGAACAGGATCCGATTTTGATCAATCAAAACAATTCCTTTTGGTTCTGGTATGGATGAAACCTCACTGCAAAATTAAAAACCAGAGTGGGCTCCCCCCTCAAAATCCATACAATGCCATTCGGTCTGGTATGGATTTTGAGTGGAAACCCCACACCAAAAAACAAAACGTGTGGGGTCCACCCCCTTGAAAATAAACAATACCAGGCCGCATGCCCTCAGTGCGTGTGTGTGGGCGTGCTCCCCCCCCAAAGCACCTTGTCCCCATGTTGATGGAGACAAAGGCCTCTTCTCCATAACCCTGGGCTGTGGTTGTGGGGGGGGGGGGGGGGGAGGCAGGCACGCTTATCGGAATCTGGAAGCCCCCAGATCCTGCTCCCCCCCCCAATGTGAATGTGTAAGGGGTGCATAGTACCCCCTACCCATTCACCCGGTGTAGTGCAATAAAATCATGATACGGTTTTTGACAAGTCCTTTAGTCATTTTTAATAATGTCCCCTGTGGTAGTTCCGATGTCAATCAGGATTAGGGATGAGCTTCGAGTTCGAGTCGAACTCATGTTCTACTCGAACATTGGCTGTTCGCAAGTTCGCCGAACAGCGAACAATTTGGGGTGTTCGCGGCAAATTCGAATGCCGCGGAACACCCTTTAAAAGTCTATGGGAGAAATCAAAAGTGCTAATTTTAAAGGCTTATATGCAAGTTATTGTCATAAAAAGTGTTTGGGGACCTGGGTCCTGCCCCAGGGGACATGGATCAATGCAAAAAAAAGTTTTAAAAACGGACGTTTTTTCAGGAGCAGTGATTTTATTAATGCTTAAAGTCAAACAATAAAAGTGTAATATCCCTTTAAATTTCGTACCTGGGGGGTGTCTATAGTATGCCTGTAAAGGGGCGCATGTTTCCTGTGTTTAGAACAGTCTGACAGCAAAATGACATTTGGAAGGAAAAAACTCATTTAAAACTACCCGCGGCTATTGCATTGCCGACAATACACATAGAAGTTCATTGATAAAAACGGCATGGGAATTCCCCACAGGGCAACCCCGAACCAAAATAAAAAAAAAAAAATGATGTGGGGGTCCCCCTAAATTCCATACAAGGCCCTTCGGGTCTGGTATGGATATTAAGGGGAACCCCAGCCAAAATTTTAAAAAAAAATTGACGTGGGGTTCCCCCTAAATTCCATACCAGACCCTTCAGGTCTGGTATGGATTTTAAGGGGAACCCCGCGCCAAAAAAAAAAAAAAAAAACGGCGTGGGGTCCCCCTAAAAATCCATACCAGACCCTTATCCGAGCACGCAACCTGGCAGGCCGCAGGAAAAGAGGGGGGGACGAGAGTGCGGCCCCCCCCCCCTCCTGAACCGTACCAGGCCACATGCCCTCAACATTGGGAGGGTGCTTTGGGGTAGCCCCCCAAAGCACCTTGTCCCCATGTTGATGAAGACAAGGGCCTCATCCCCACAACCGTGGCCAGTGGTTGTGGGGGTCTGCGGGCGGGGGGCTTATCGGAATCTGGAAGCCCCCTTTACCAAGGGGACCCCCAGATCCCGGCCCCCCCCCTGTGTGAAATGGTAAGGGGTTACTTACCCCTACCATTTCACTAAAAAACTGTCAAAAATGTTAAAAATGACAAGAGACAGTTTTTGACAATTCCTTTATTTAAATGCTTCTTCTTTCTTCCTTCATCTTCTTCTTCTTCTGGTTCTTCTGGCTCTTCTGGTTCTTCCTCCGGCGTTCTCGTCCAGCATCTCCTCCGCGGCGTCTTCTATCTTCTTCTCCTCGGGCCGCTCCGCACCCATGGCATGAGGGGGGAGGCTCCCGCTCTTCTCTTCTTCTTCTTCTTCATCTTCATCTTCTTCTTCATCTTCTTCTTCTTCTTCTTCTTCTCTTCTTCATCTCTTCTTCCTTCTTCATTTCTTCTGCGGGCCGCTCCGCATCCATGCATGGAGGGAGGCTCCCGCTGTGTGACGGCGTCTCTTCGTCTGACGGTTCTTAAATAACGGGGGGCGGGGCCACCCGGTGACCCCGCCCCCCTCTGACGCACGGGACATGACGGGACTTCCCTGTGGCATTCCCCGTGACGTCACAGGGAAGTCCCGTCAATTCACCGTGCGTCAGAGGGGGGCGGGGTCACCGGATGGCCCCGCCCCCCGTTATTTAAGAACCGTCAGACGAAGAGACGCCGTCACACAGCGGGAGCCTCCCTCCATGCATGGATGCGGAGCGGCCCGCAGAAGAAATGAAGAAGGAAGAAGAGATGAAGAAGAGAAGAAGAAGAAGAAGAAGAAGATGAAGAAGAAGATGAAGATGAAGAAGAAGATGAAGAGAAGAGCGGGAGCCTCCCCCCTCATGCCATGGGTGCGGAGCGGCCCGAGGAGAAGAAGATAGAAGACGCCGCAGAGGAGATGCTGGACGAGAACGCCGGAGGAAGAACCAGAAGAGCCAGAAGAACCAGAAGAAGAAGAAGATGAAGGAAGAAAGAAGAAGCATTTAAATAAAGGAATTGTCAAAAACTGTCTCTTGTCATTTTTAACATTTTTGACAGTTTTTTAGTGAAATGGTAGGGGTAAGTAACCCCTTACCATTTCACACAGGGGGGGGGCCGGGATCTGGGGGTCCCCTTGGTAAAGGGGGCTTCCAGATTCCGATAAGCCCCCCGCCCGCAGACCCCCACAACCACCGGCCACGGTTGTGGGGATGAGGCCCTTGTCTTCATCAACATGGGGACAAGGTGTTTTGGGGGGCTACCCCAAAGCACCCTCCCAATGTTGAGGGCATGTGGCCTGGTACGGTTCAGGAGGGGGGGGGGGCCCGCACTCTCGTCCCCCCCTCTTTTCCTGCGGCCTGCCAGGTTGCGTGCTCGGATAAGGGTCTGGTATGGATTTTTAGGGGGACCCCACGCCGTTTTTTTTTTTTTTTTTTGGCGCGGGGTTCCCCTTAAAATCCATACCAGACCTGAAGGGTCTGGTATGGAATTTAGGGGGAACCCCACGTCAATTTTTTTTTTAAATTTTGGCTGGGGTTCCCCTTAATATCCATACCAGACCCGAAGGGCCTTGTATGGAATTTAGGGGGACTCCCACATCATTTTTTTTTTTAAATTTTGGTTCGGGGTTGCCCTGTGGGGAATTCCCATGCCGTTTTTATCAATGAACTTCTATGTGTATTGTCGGCAATGCAATAGCCGCGGTAGTTTTAAATGAGTTTTTTCCTTCAAAATGTCATTTTGCTGTCAGACTGTTCTAAACACGGGAAACATGCGCCCCTTTACAGGCATACTATAGACACCCCCCAGGTATGAAATTTAAAGGGATATTACACTTTTATTGTTTGACTTTAAGCATTATTAAAATCACTGCTCCTGAAAAAACGGCCGTTTTTAAAACTTTTTTTTGCATTGATCCATGTCCCCTGGGGCAGGACCCAGGTCCCCAAACACTTTTATTGACAATAACTTGCATATTAGCCTTTAAAATTAGCACTTTTGATTATTCATGTTCGTGTCCCATAGACTTTAACGGTGTTCGCGTGTTCGAACGAATTTTTTTCCTGTTCGCATGTTCTGGTGCGAACCGAACAGGGGGGGTGTTCGGCTCATCCCTAATCAGGATGTCTTCTGCCACCGCCATGTGGGTCCCAGAATGTTGCTTAGTGAAGCCTAGTCATCACTGCTCACCTCCACCATCACAGGAGTGAGCTCTTTCTCTGATTAAAACCTCCTCACATGTGCTTTTGCTCTCCTGATGCAGTAGCTTTGAGCTCAGCGTTTGAGAGCTCACTCCTGTGATGGTGGAGGTAAGCAGTAATGACTAGGGCCCACTTAGTAACGTCCTGGGAGTATTCCAGTCAGGCTTCATAGGGTATGTAAATGGCCTACACTTTAGCAAGAGTAGTATTCATCTTTAGTCATAGTTGCACAATTTGTTTTTATCTACAGATGCCCCTGATCTGCGCAGGCAGTTTTGTGGTAAAGGTGAATTTTCAGCTTGGTTTGTTAGAGCAGTGGTTCTCAACCTCAGTCTTCAAGTACAGCCAACGGCAATGGTTTCAGGTTTTGCTTTACTTTGCACAGCTGCTTTAAATCAATATCAATCGCATGGTATTGATAAAAGCTATTTTATCCAAGGGAAGTTTCCAAAACATGGCTCGTGGAGGGTACTTGAGGACTGAAGTTGAGAACCACTGTGTTAGAGGAAGTGGAGAAATAACAGACTTACCAGCTGGATCACCAGATAAATATAAAGGAAGAGAAGCCTAGAAAAAAAAAAGATAGGGCCACAACAAAGGATTTAAAATACTATTTATTTAAACTTTTATATATTTATATATATATAAAAATTTTGGTTTTGGGTTCAAATATACTTTAATGGATGTGATTTACCAACAAACTCTCTTCACTGCATACATGCTTCAATCCCAATAACAATGATCTTTCTATGCAAACAGTTCTAATAACTCAGTGTTTCTCAACTCCAGTCCTCAAGGCACCCCAACAGGTCATGATTTCAGGATTTCCCTCAGATGAAACAGCTGTGGTAATTACTAAGGCAGTAAAACTGATCAAATCACCTGGGCAAAATAATGGAAAGCCTGAAAACAGGACCTGTTGGTGCGCCTTGAGGACTGGAGTTGAGAAACAGCTGTAGCAAAGGTCCTGGACCTCCAGAAGCCTAATGGTCAGGGGTGTACCTAGAGCAGTGATGGCGAACCTTGGCACCCCAGATGTTTTGGAACTACATTTCCCATGATGCTAAACTACACTGCAGAGTGCATGACCATCATGGGATTTGTAGTTCCAAAACATCTGGGGTGCCAAGGTTCGCCATCACTGACCTAGAGCATTTGGCACCCTGGGCGGATCCTATATCTGGCACCCCCCCAGCCCCCCTTCTTATCTGTATGCACTCAGTCCCACTATACCTGGCAGGTAAATTTACTAGCAACCCTGCCTAAACAGGGTGCTACATAACCAACATCCCTGAAATTGCAGGACTTGCCAAATCCCCTTCTTTACATCATAAATGCCCTGGTCTCCACCAGAATCCCCATACAGTACATGTGTAGCCAAGTGCTAGTACAGTTCCCAGGAAGCTATGCGGCCTGAGAGGAGGAGCGGAGGAAGGCTTTTTGAACTGCTCCGGAGGTTATGGACACTTGGTGCTAGACCAAGGAAGGACATAGACACCCAGGCTAGAGTGCTGAACCCTTAAGGCACTCATCTCCAGTGCAGACTATGCAGCAGCACCCCAGTGTTGCAGTGCAGGTTAACCTTTTCTTGCAGCTTCAGCAGTACAGTGCAGGTTTGCCAATCTTCTCTTGCAGCTTCAGCAGTACGGTGCGGATTTGCCAGTCTTCTCTTGCAGCTTCAGCAGTACAGTGCAAGTTTTGCCGGTCTTCTCTGGCAGCCTCAGCAGTACAGTGTGGGTACGCCAATCTACGTCTGCATCTTCAACAGTATGGAGTGGGTCTGTCAGAGCTCAATCAATGAGGTGACCCTCCGCTATCGACAGCTGAAGCGCAGGATTGCTGAGAGTTGTTAACACATTACTTATGCTGTACAGCAGAGATTGAGACTTTTGCCCAACACAGCCTTATTCTCCTGCTCCCTAGGCATTGCCCTGCCTGTTTAATCCCCAGTGAACACTGCCATGTCATCCCCTCCCAGAACTGCCCCAATAATCCAGAACTACCTTTACTTCCTCCTGAACCTATTGCATTTTTGCTACTGTTTAAGTTTTTCTGCAAATTAATTTCACCAAACACTTCCTTAGTAGTTAGTCTTCTTGAACTGAGAGCCAACAGAAATCACCAAGCATCATCGCTTCTGCACCACCATAAGGGCCCCAACAAAGCCGACCGAAAAAAACTATTCTGAGACACTCCCATTCTGTCTTACAGTACTTACTTTGCATACATCTTACCACCCACTTCTTTCTTTTCCTTTCTCTTGAGGATTGCTTTATTTCTTATATGGCAAAGTCCTGCAGGCAGCCTTGGATGTAGCAGGGTCGCTCCAGGGTCTTTTTTTTTTATATAATCACTTTTTCTTTATTAAGACAAGTTTCAATATAGAAATACACATTGCACAAATCTTTTTATTAACATACACCACACTAACCCCAAGAAAACACACCTTGATCATGTCCTCTTCAAAAGAGAGAAAGGAAAAAAAAAAAAAAAAGAAAAGCCCACCCACTACCACTGCATACCTATAACCAAAAATCAATTTGTGCAAAACATTATTCAAAGTATAATTAAGAAGGGGGCTTTACAGCGCCCTATTACACGTGTCAAACAACCAACAATACAAAAAAAATAAATAAAAATATATAAGTAAAAAAAAAAACCTATCATTTCGAATTTACTATTTTCATGTCCTATTATGTTTAGTGTTTTAATTCAATATAATCTCACTCTACTATTTCATTTTTATATCTCTCCACCTTTTATTTCAATCTACCCTTCTTTATGTGATTCCATTACGTGTTGCCCATCCCGTGCCTAATTTACTATTATAACTTATCCTCTTCCATACATCAATCATCTCTCCACTGTGCCTCCCAGAGGAGGAAATAAGAAACAACACAAAAATGAAAAAAAAAAACAAAAACCCCACCTTCTCCCAATTTCTCCCCACCAGATGCATATCACAGATTATCCTATCTATAATGCAACATTGCCCCCAAAAGGGTTTAATCCACCCCTATTTCTGCGTAATAATACAGCCATCCTGCCTATGTATCTTTAAATGTATTCTGTTGGTCTTTAACCATATGTATCCATCTCTCTGCTTCCATTATTTTTTCTACCTCCCTTTTCCAATCCATCATAGTGGAACATCCAGACTGTTTCCAAAATCTAGGTATCAATATTTTGGCTGCATTTAGCAAATAGGGAGTAATGCTTCTCTTATAAAACCTAGCAGATGATGGCGTCCCATGAAAAGATAATGTAATGGAGAGAATTCTATAGGTCTAAGTGTCACTTTCTTAATCCAAGGGGCTATCTCCTCCCAGAAAGCTTTAATCTTTGGGCAATGCCACCATAAATGCAGAAATGATCCCCTTTGGTTACATTCCCTCCAGCAGTTAACATCCGCCGATGGATATATCTGAGCCAATCGAACCAGTGTACGATACCATCTTGTCAGGAACTTAAAAGACATCTCCTGTATATGGGAACTTATTGAAATATGGTGTGTCACTCCCATTGGTCTTTTAATCTGCTCTGATGTAAAATTGTAGCCCAGTTCTCTTTCCCATTCTCAAATGAAATAGGGAAATTCCTACCTGCTAATGTTTTCTCCAAGGGCACCCAAATTTTAGTCATGGCACCAGTTCATTATACGAACCAGGGCCATTGCTCTGTAATAAAACGCTATATCCGGGAGTCCCACCCCACCCTCCTGTTTTGGTCTCCTCAAAATCTCGTGTGGCAACCTGGGATGTTTATCTCCCCACACAAAGGTCATAAAAGCCCTTCGTATGTGTTTAAAGAATGTCTGTGGGAGTGTTATGGGTACGGTATGTAAAACATAAATAAGCCTAGGAATTACACTCATTTTAAGTGCATTTACCCTGCCAAACCATGTCAGAGTATGACTTCTCCACTTTTGCAAGTCTTTTATTATTGATACAATCAAGGGTCCATAGTTTAGATCATATAGGCGCTTTATATCTGAAGAGATATAGATCCCTAAATAGAATATAGAATCAAGGCGCCAAACAAAAGGAAAAGATTGTTGCAAGGTGGTCTTCATCCTCAAAGGCACATGGCTCGGCGTAAACACTGATTTCTCGATATATATTTTAAAATTAGATATAAGGCCAAACCTGTCTATTTCCAACATCAGTTCCGTCAAAGACTCTGGAGAAGAGGAGAGGTACAACAGTAGAAAAAAAGGAGACCTCTATCATGTCAGATCCAGAGTGTGGTAGTCCCATCCCTATTGCACTTGAACAAAAGGAAATACCCCCTAAGTGGGACTTTGAAAGACCACCAACTCTGATGTAAAAATTAATAACTTTAATAATATTGCATGTTTAATACAAATAGATAAAAAGACGACTAGCATCTATACAATACATACATGATACACAAAAACAAAACGCAAAAGAAAAAAGCAATATATCATGGTACCCAAAAGAATATCAATACTCTCCAATGGGTAGTGTACCCCGATACCCGGCGCGTTTCCAATCTTTTAAAAAAAGCACCTTCATCAGGGGTACAGAGTGAAGTATATTCAGGTAAATGTTAATTCTAAAAATACAAAGAGACATGTCAAAGAGGCATAGATTCAGGGACCTAGGCTGCACTTGTCTATGTGAACACAACAGAATATGCATATAACCACAGAAAAAATGCACACCCCAACCAAAAAACAAAAAAGGTAAAAGTGAGGAGGGAAAAAATGGAAATAAGCATGGAAAAATATAATATAAGAAAAAATAACTGATAGTTCCCAACCCCACCTACAAAGAGACATGTCAAAGAGGCATCGATTCAGGGACCTAGGCTGCATTTGTCTATGTGAACACAACAGAATATGCATATAACCACAGAAAAAATGCACACCCCAACCATAAAAAAAAAAAAAAAAAAAAAAAGGTAAAAGTGAGGAGGGAAAAAATGGAAATAGACATGGAAAAATATAAGAAAAAATAACTGATAGTTCCCAACCCCACCTACCAATTTGAATGCTGTTCAAAAATAGGAGACAGCTGTCTACCGCCACCAACTCCAGGGACTAATGGCAGTGTAGTCTCCAGAGGTTTATAACATCCTTTGTTAAGCTGCCTTTACTGTACTCTTGGTGACCCTGTTAGAGTTTCATGTGGTCGGGGTGTATAATGAAAACTGGGCCCAGTTACCATTGGTTTTGCTCTTGGTATACGACTTGGTATAGAAGTACTCTGTATAAAAACAGGTGTTCTAGTAGTTTGGTATCAGTTCTGTATTACCTTCCTTTATTTGAACAATCTCTTTCTAATACACACAGTATTAATCTAATCTGGTGGTGTTTATTCCATTGAGCAAGGATGTGTCAGAGTGGTAAAGGTGTAGACTAATTGCTCGTAGAAAGAAACCAGTTTCAGAGGGCTTATCAAACTAGTGGCTCCTTCGGGGGTGCGCTACACATTGTTAGATTTTCAGCATACAGACAGCCATCCCTGAAGTGAATAATTTCCAATTTGCTGCTAAAGCTGGCCATAGATGGTTTGAATTCCCTGTTGAACCTCTGGGGGAATCTAGGATGGAAAAGGACCTGGGGGTCCTAGTAGATGATAGGCTCAGCAATGGCATGCAATGCCAAGCTGACACTAATAAAGCAAACAGAATATTGGCATGCATTAAAAGGGGGATCAACTCCAGAGATAAAACGATAATTCTCCCACTCTACAAGACTCTGGTCCGGCCGCACCTGGAGTATGTTGTCCAGTTCTGGGCACCAGTCCTCAGGAGGGACGTACTGGAAATGGAGCGAGTACAAAGAAGGGCAACAAAGCTAATAAAGGGTCTGGAGGATCTTAGTTATGAGGAAAGGTTGCGAGCACTGAACTTATTCTCTCTGGAGAAGAGACGCTTGAGAGGGGATATGATTTCAATTTACAAATACTGTACTGGTGACCCCACAATGGGGATAAAACTTTTTCGCAGAAGAGAGTTTAATAAGACTCGTGGCCACTCATTACAATTAGAAGAAAAAGAGGTTTAACCTTAAACTACGTAGAGGGTTCTTTACTGTAAGACCGGCAAGGATGTGGAATTCCCTTCCACAGGCGGTGGTCTCAGCGGGGAGCATTGATAGCTTCAAGAAACTATTAGATAATCATCTGAATGAGGGATATACAATGTAATACTGACACATAATCACACACATAGGTTGGACTTGATGGACTTGTGTCTTTTTTCAACCTCACCTACTACGTAACTATGTAACCGGCCAAGATTCAAACCATCTATGAGCAGGCTGATTGTACCCAAGTCGATACATTGATGGACTTGGGTACAACCAGTATTTCAGATTTTTACATGTGATTATTGCCAGCGGCTATAACTGCTAGCAATAATCACTGTGTTCTCCTTGCCAGAATTGACGGAAACCGTTGTGATGGTGAAGAAGTAGGTGCTTTGACTTTGCCCCCATAGAGGCATTTACTGCAGCAGGTAAGCAATGCTTCCATTGGGAAGTCCCAGAAGTTGAACCCTAGAAATCCATGAAATAATATCCCTATGTGGAAAAGCTTGTAGCGGCATTTCCTCCATTGGAGAAAGTAGATTATATTACAAAGAAAGAAATGGAAGAGGATGGACAAGAAGCCATCACTCCAGAAGCTGGATCCACTAACTGAGCCGGATGAAGCCATGTTTCAGGGGAATCCAGAAGTTGACACATGTAATGAGGTTAGTAAATGTTATTTTTAGTTATGGTAGACTCAGTATTGTTCCAAGATGGTACGAGCAGCATGTAGACTGGCCAGTGTACTTACATCAGGGGCAAGAACCCCCTGAATATTGTCAGATAACACATAAATGGCGGCGGCCAGTAAAGTGGAGCCCAAGAGCATTATCAAGGTAGTTGAAGATCGCAGCAAAGTGTATTGGGGAGGACTGAGAATCTCCCCGATGGGTATGTTTCTGCCCAGACAGGAAGTGAATCGGTACATTACTTTCCCAACTGGACATGAGAGGAAATCTCCTTAATGAATGCATTTCTTTCCTGGCAGGAAGGGAGGGGAAATATTCCCAATGGGTATGGTAATTTCCCAATAGGAAGTGAAACAAAATCTCCCCAATAGATGCATTTTTTTCCTGGCAGGAGCTGAGAAGAGTCTCCCCAATGGGTATGTTCCTGCCTAGGCAGGAAGTGGGGGCATTTTCCCCTGTGGGTACATCCCTTTTCTGATAGGAAGCGAGGGCATTTTTTTTCCAATGAGTATGTTCCTGCCCAAACAGGAAATAGGGGTATTCTCAATGGGCTCGTTTCTTTTCCAACGGGAGTTGAGGGAAAATCTCCCCAATGGGTATGTTTCCTCCCTAACAGGAACTGAGAAGTGTATCTCCAATGGGTATGTTCCTGCCCAGACAGGAAGTGAGTGAAAATCCCCCCACTGGGCGCATTTTTTTTTTTTCTGACAGGAATTAAGGAGAATCCCCCCCAATGGGTGTGTTCCTCTCTCAACAGGAATTGAGTGTAATTATCCCCCATTGGTAGATTGATTTCTTGACAGGAAGTGAGGGGGAAATATCCCCAGTGGGTACTTTTCTTTTCCAGTAGGAACTGGGAAGAGTTTCCCCAATTCTGGATAGGAAGCAAAGTATATTCTCTACAATAGGTAGAGTAAACTTGTTTTGGTCCCCATGAATGTCCTCGGTTTGCAAGTGGTTATACCGGGATGATGCCTGCATCCCGGTATGAAAACCTTCAGCTGGCGATTCGCTGTACTGCAGAAGTGATTCAAGTGGCTGAACAGCCACTCGATCACTTCTATGGGTGCCCCCTCTCCCGCCGCCTTTCCCAGACTCTGCCGTCTGATCGCGGAGCCTGGGAATGAAGTGACCGGTGCAACGGCGGGACAAAACAGACAGAGAGGAACTGATGGTGTTCCTCCCTCTCTGTGAACGACGAGTAGTTTGTAACTTCCGGTTCCGCCTCTCCGCTAACGGCCAGGAAAGCAGCCTATCAGACCGATCTGTGTCTGATCTGCTGCATGGGAGGCCAGAGGAGAGATTTGATGTCTAATAGACCCCAGATCTCTTCATAAAGAGGACCTGGTACAGCCCATGCTGTCACAATGGATGTTGTTCATCCCTTGTGATAGCAATAAAGTTAATAAAAAATAAATAAATAAATTAGACAGCGTAAAAAAAAAGTTTTGGATAAAATAAATAACAATAATTTTAAAAAAATGAAAGCGCCCTGTCCCTCTGTACTTACACGCAAATGCGAACGCGCACGTATATATGTAAATGGTGATCGCACCACACGTGAGGTATCGCAGCAGACGTCAGAGCGAGAGCAATAATTCTAGCCCCAGACCTCCTGTGTAACTCTAAATTGTTTACCTGTAAAGGCATTTAAAGCGTCACCTAAGGAGAATTTTAAGTATGGCATTTTGCCGCCATGCCACGGGGGCACACAATTTTAAAGCGTGACATGTTAGGTATCTATTTACTCGGCAATAACTTTTACAAAGTAATTTTTTTTAAAACGTGGTGTTATATAGTGATTGTGTGCAATAAGAGTCATTAAACTGTATTTTTTTTTCCAAAAAATTGCGTTTGAAAATTGCTGCGCAAATACCGCATAACAAATTGCAACACCCACCATTTTATTCTATAAGGTCTCTGCTAATATATATATATATATATATATATATAAAGTTTGGGTGTTCTAAGTGATTTTTCTTGTACAAAAAAAAGTCGATTTTTGCATGTAGGAGAGAAGAGTCAAAATTGTCCGGTTGGGAAGTGATTACATTTATACCAGTCACTGACCAGAACAAGTACACATATCATAGACTTCATGTGTTACATGCCTGCTCTGTGACTATAAAATGATGGAAACCACTGGATGGGAACGATGATAGAGATGGGGGATGATGAATGATAGAGATGAGGATGATGATAGAGAGGTGATCCTTCCCCTCCCCCCATCACACAGCCACGTGTTCCTCTCCCCAGCTTCGCGCGCCAGGCCTTAGCAACCAGCAACGCCGTGGAGTTATACGGACTAGCCAATCAGCGCCCGCCCCACATCCCCTCTCTGTAGATCCCGCCTCTCCCTCTTTCTGTGATTGGCGTCTCCTCGCGGGCCAATGACTCCGTCCTCCTGGCTCGTCCAATCGTAAAACGGAAGAGGCGGGATTAGCTGAAACGGGAAGTGCATGCGGAGAGAGAGAGGGCATTTCCGGTCACACGGAGTAGTCAGCAGCTTTGGCGAGGAAGGAGCTAGTGCGGCGGGAAGAGGAAGGTAAATAATGGGAGATGGGTGGGCTCAGTGCTGGGGGTTCCCGTATCTCCGCCATGGATGTTGTGTGGGCACATTAGGGGCCTCCAAAGGAGCCAGGAGAGGGGCTGGCTGTTGCCTATAGCAACCATCTGCCTCCTAGGAGATCGCAGCACTGATCTGTGTGTAGGGGTGTTTGTCATTGTATGTATACGATGTGTTTAGCTCTCTATCAGAGGCAGTCTTATATTCTATGTCTTCTTATAGGGGATCTGACCCTAATAGGCCTCCATTGGTGACCCCCTTCTGTAAATACCCCTTGTCTGCTGATCCTGTGTCTTTATTACCTTCATAATGAGAAGGCCGGAGTTCAGACTTCACTGGCTGCATGCTTGTCCCTCATCAGAGAGCACTGAAGGGTGGGCAGATACAGCCAGGAACTTGGCATTTCCAGCTGGACACAAATGGGAGCCAACCAATCACTTTTGTTTTTTTCCTTGTGTCGTTCGACCTCCTCATTTTATCGCTGATTGCGGTCTGGAATGTGATCCGTGCCAAGCTGGCCAGCTCCATCCTATGGACTCTTCCAGGTACATATACACTATATTACCAAAAGTATTGGGACGCCTGCCTTTACACGCACATCAACTTTAACGGCGTCTTAGTCCGTAGGGGTCAATATTGAGTTGGCCCACCCTTTACAGCTATAACAGCTTCAACTCTTCTGAGAAGGCTGTCCACAAGGTTTAGGAATGTGTCTATGGGAATGTTTCACTATTCTTCCAGAAGTGCATTTGTGAGGTCAGGCACTGATGTTGGACAAGAAGGCCTGGATCGTAGTCTCCACTCTAATTCATCCCAAAGGTGTTCTATGGGGTTGAGGTCAGGCCAGTCAAGCCCCCCCCCAAACTCGCTCATCCATGTCTTTATAGACCTTGCTTTGTGCACTGGTGCGCAGTCATGTTGGAACAGGAAGGAGCCATCCCAAAACTGTTCCCACAAAGTTAGGAGCAAGAAATTGTCCAAAATGCCTTGGTATGCTGATGACTTAAAGTGGAGTTCCACCCATTTAAGTGTCAGCGGCTACAAAAATTGTAGCTGCCGACTTTTAATAATCGGACACTCACTTGTCCCGCGGTCCAGCGATGAGGATGCAAAAAGCCTCGCTCCTCTCTGCAGTGCCGGCATTCTAACTGTGTGTGCCTGGCTGTGGCTCCACAGCTGGGCACACACTGCACATGTGCGAGCCACGCTGCGTTATGTGATTGGGCAGCAATCTTCTGATACCTGTGATGTGTCCCAGAAGATGGGAGGGAGGAGAGGTGATCTTCCTTCCGGAGCCCGGGGAGGACGTGGGAGCTGGGTGCCCATAAAAACTGGGTATCTGTAGACGAGCTAATCACCCCCCCCCCAAAAAAAATAATCACATGCCAAACGTGGTATGTCGGGGGTCACCATCACTTAAAGCGGAAGTTCCATTTTTGGGTGGAATTCCACTTAAAGAGGTCACTTCACTGGAATTAGGGGGCCAAGCCCAACCCCACACCATAATCCTCCCTCCACCAAATCATTTGGCTCTAGAGTTGCCACCTCATCCCTTTAAACCCGAACACATATGAATTCCACAGGTTCTGAGGCTAATTTAATGCAGATAAGGCACCAAGTGAGTTGAATTACCCCCTTAATCAGCCACAGAACCTGTGTAATTAATGTGTGTTCGGGTTTAAAGGGATGAGATGGCCACCCTATTTGGACCAGTGCACAAAGCAAGGTCCATAAAGACATGGATGAGCGAGTTTGGGGTGGAGGAACTTGACTGGCCTACACAGGGTCCTGACCTCAACCTGATAGAACACCTTTGGGATGAATTAGAGCAGAGACTGTGGGCCAGGCCTTCTTATCCACATCAGTGCCTGACGTCACAAATGCACTTCTGGAAGAATGGTCAAACATTCCCATAGACACACTCCTAAACCTTGTGGACAGCCTTCCCAGAATAGTTGAAGTTGTTATAGCTGCAAAGGGTGGGCCAACTCAATATTGATCCCTACAGACTAATGCTGGCCTTACACTATACAAAAAATCGGCCGAAAAATCGTTCGTATAGGCACTTCGTTCGTTTTTCGGCAAGTTAATGGGCACAAATCGATAATCGTTTGTGACGTTTTTGTGGAGAAAAAACGAACGGGAAGTTTGGAAAATTTCTGCCGAACGTACGATAAATTGCAAGGTTAATGTGTTTCCCGTCCGAACTGCCTGCACTAGGTATATGTAAAAAAACGAACAAAAAATTATTTATTCATGTCCACCGAACAATTTATCGGTCATTACATGATGGCACGATCGTTTGCGGTCACGGTCGAACGTTCGTTTTTCGAAAATGTGTTTGGCCGATTTTTCGTATAGTGTATGGCCGGCATAAGACCGGGATGCCATTAAAGTTGATGTGCGTGTAAAGGCAGGCGTCCCAATACTTTTGGTAATAAAGTGTACATAACCTCTGTGGGTGAGGGACATGGATTTCTGAGAAGAGACTGTGGTTTGGGGCGTGCTGGAGTTGGCACATGTGGAATAGTGATCTGTACTAGGGTTGCACTGATACTAGTATTGGTGCTGATACCAAGAATTTTCAGAAGTACTCGTAGTACTCGTACAAATGCTCTGAGGTCTAATCTGATAACAGGGCAGCCTCCCCTGTATCCTCCTCTGGTCCCATCCCCCTCCACTGTCCCAGATCTTTCAGGATGGAGAGCGGAGGAAGGAGCTGGTAAACATGTCCTTTTCTGAATGAAAAGAGTCAGTGTTTATGATGCTTCAGTTTATGAATGGAGAGGAGCCTCTGTCTCCTGTCCATTCATCTTCAGTGCAGCTGAGGCTGCAGAGAAAGGGACTGGGGAATCTGTGTCCTCGGTCTCTTTCCCTGTCTTAAAGGGGAGATGTCAGAGGTCTGTTTAGACCCCTTTTATCGCACCCAAAAAGAATAAAACATTCCTGACACAGTCCACTCTTCATCAGTGCTGCATATTAGTGCCACTGTCACATGACATAAAGAATCAGTATCGGCAAGTACTTGGTAAAGTGGTATCAGTGCAACCCTAATCTGCACGTGAAGTTTTTCACAGGACGCATCCCTATTACTTTCCTTTCTCATAATTTACATGTTTACTGACTTTTGCAATATTTACTGTAACGTTTTATTTGCACACACAAGTTTAAAATTGAAGGGCTGGTCCCACCAAAATCACACAGGAACGCATTACTGTGTGATTCCAGCGCCTTCTTTTTTTTTTGTTTTGCAGCCCATTCATTTGATGAATGGGTTGCAAAACACAGCGGAATGCACAAAAACTCGTGCATGCATTGCTTTTCAGAAACGCACCAAATGGTTCTGCGGTAACATGCGATCTGGTGCTGTGAACAATGTACTGGCTCCTGCAGCAGATCGCAAAGGCAGTGGGTTTTGAACCCCAAACGCCCCTTTCCGCACCGCATTCTGGTGTGACCTGGCCCAAAGTCCACGTTCATATTGGGTCATTTGGAATTAGCGATTCTGTCTGCGATTCCAAATGGCGGCAAAGAACTCAACATGCGTTTGAGTGTCGTTATTTCTAATGGCAGTTCTAACCCAGTGCAATTGACACAGCTTATTTTTGACAACAAATGTGCATAAGGCGCAGCCCGTTAAAGTGAATAATCTGTAGGGCTGAAACAACTAATCAATTATGAAATGAATTGATTACTATTTTCATTATCGATTAATCGGTCAGTAACATAATGGGGTTAAAAAAAAACTAAAATGAGCCTTTTATGGTACAAAAAGAGCAAATCGCTACAGTAAATATTATTTCACTGTTCTACGGAAAAAAAATGAACCCCTTCCAGTAGTGATTTTTTATTTTTTTTCTCTTGTACTATAAAGGGCTATTTTTTTTTTTTTTAACCCCATTATGTTACTAAACGTCTTAGACCCGGTTCACATATATGTTTTTTGGTGCTTTTTTCAGCCGCTGTGTATTTGGAAAGGGTCAGGGACTTTTTTTTTTGTTTGTTTAAAGCAGAATGGTGCTTTTTTGGTCACTATACTTCAATGGAGATTCACCTACAGAAAAGCATATAATGCATTTTTGCAGCAATTTATGTTTTTTAATTTGCCCAACAAATTGGTCAAAAAAAGCAAAATCACATGCGCAAAAATCAAAACACAGCAAAAAGCACTGCAGAAACAGATCAACCGAGCTTTATGCTGGCCACAAGGATCAATTTTCAGAAGAAAAATCTTTGTACTTTCCCTGAATGAAAGAATGTTGTTTGAAATTTTCAATTGTTTTTAACATCCTTGTTTTGAGATTTTGGTGTTTACAAGTTTTTTTTTTTTTGCTAGAAAATTACTTAGAACCCCAAACATTTATTTTTTCTAACACCCTAGGGAATAAAATGGCGGTCATTGCAATACTTTTTTTTACACTGTATTTGCGCAGCGGTCTTACAAGTGCCATTTTTTTGGAAAAAAAAATCACTTTTTTTAATAAAAAAAAAAATAAGACAACAGTAAAGTTAGCCCAATTTTTTTTTTTTTTTTTATATTATGAAAGATAATGTTATGCCAAGTAAATTGATACCCAACATGTCACGCTTCAAAATTGCACCCGCTCGTGGAATGGCATCAAACTTTTACCCTTAAAAATCTTCATAGGCGACGTTTAAAAAAGTCTACAGGTTGCATGTTTTGAGTTAGAGGAGGTATAGGGCTAGAATTATTGCTCTCGCTCTACCGATCGTGGCGATACCTCACATGTGGTTTAGAGCTGCACGGTTCTGGGAAAAATGAGAATCGCAATTATTTTGCTTGGAATAAAGATCACGATTCTTTAATATGGTTAAATTAAAAAAGAAAAATCAGCTGTAGACAGCGCATGCGCAATCAACACGCCGCTCGCTTCCCGTTGCTCGGGGCTGGTTATTCATTTAATACAGCAAGGGATGGATAACCAGCCCCAAGCATCGGGAGCGAGCGGCGTGTTGATTGCGCAGTCCAGGCCGGGCACTATGCTTTCTGCTGACTGAAGTCAGTTCCGGTTGCTAACATTGGTTCCGATATCGGCGCCATTTGCGTTCCACGCTGGTTCCGGCGGCTCATCCTCCGGTCCAGGCTACATCTCGATGACACCGTCTGCATGTTGCTTACAGATTGAGTGATGGTAGTTGCCTCAGATTCTAGCGTAGTGGCCCGTGTTGTAACATCTACTACTTCCTGCTTAAGCCCAGCCAGCCCCCCCCCCCCCCCCCCCCTGAGAGCCATCTCTACACGAGAGGCCAGTGATTCAAAGTCCTCTCTGGTGGAAGAGTTTTTGTAAGAATGCCCAAATAGTCTGCTCAGTGAGCTGCCCAGTAAGACCCCTGCTGGGGTGTCGCACTGTGTGATGTACTCACTGTGACCGGAGATGTGACATCAGGGTTCAGAGCGTGTCTTTCTGTCCCACACCGGGGCTGAGAGAAGCTGGGTCCAGGTAAATCAGCTTGCATGGACATTGGATAGTGGCATATGCAGGGAGCAGCGCTCATCATTGTCTGTCTGGGCTAAGGAGCGGTGTGAGGGAGAGAGAGCACGAGGCAGGCAGGGGGAGAGATCACTGGGTGGTGAGAACGGCGGCATATCATTGCCTGGGCCATCCGTTTCTCTCTCCAGGTCTGCAGCCAACAGTCTGAGTGCCGTCCTCGTGGTAGCCACCGGTGCCATCTTGGATGTGTCTGGGGTAGAAGCCGCGGACTGTACGGGGACCAGGAAATGCTCCATCCCACCAGCGGGACCTCTTGTAGCAGTCAGCCTTCCCTGCCACCCGGGTAACTAGCTGGAGAGGATAATGTTGGGTATGTCTACCGTGGAGGACTGCTGGAGAGCCGAGGACCGGGAGCTCAGTAGGAAGTGGAACACGTCCTCACACTTCCATGCCGAGACCACGCCCCCCAAGAATCGCGGTAATCCTGGCTGGAGATCGCGCGCGCGGGGGTGGTGAATCGAGATCACGATTCTCTATATGATTAATCGTGCAGCTCTAATGTGGTTTGACCATCATTTTCATATTCGGGCGCTACTCACTTATGCGTTCGCTTCTGCGTGCGAGCTCATTGGGACAGGGCACTTTAAAAAAAACATTTTTTTTTTTCTTATTTTACTTGATTTTATTTTTTCACTGTTAATAAAAATGACAAATTTTTTTTTTTTTTTAATATTACAAGGAATGTAAACATCCCTTGAAATAGAAAAAACCATGACAGGTCATCTTAAATATGAGATCTAGGGTCAAAAAAGTCCTCAGATCTCATATTTGGACTAAAGTGCAAAAAAAAAAAAATTGTCATTTTAAAAAAATGACATTGAAAAAATGTGCCTTTTTAAGACGTATGGGCGGAAGTGACGTTATGACGTCACTTCCGCCCTGTTATGGTATGGAGACGGGTCGGGGCCATCTTAGCCTCACTTGTCTCTATACCCAGCCACGACAAAGACCCGATCGCTTCCGCCGGTGCCGACAGCTCCGGAGAGCGGTGGGGGGGGCCCTCTCCCGCTGCTAACGGTGATCTTGCGGCGTTTCCGCCGCAGAGACCACCATTATCGTAAGAACGATCGGCTCCTGAAGAGATGGATACCTGGGTTGTGGCAGCAGCTGCTGCCGTTACTGAGATATCCATCTTCAAAGTGCCAACGTATATGTACAGGAGCCGGTCGGCAAGTGGTTAAAACAAATGTAATTTCTGAACGAAAACCACATACACTGTCTGAAAATTCCTTTGATCTCCTCTAATAGTATATACAGTATATCTCCTCTAATAGTATATACAGTATATCTCCTCTAATAGTATATACAGTATATCTCCTCTAATAGTATATACAGTATATCTCCTCTAATAGTATATACAGTATATCTCCTCTAATAGTATATACAGTATATCTCCTCTAATAGTATATACAGTATATCTCCTCTAATAGTATATACAGTATATCTCCTCTAATAGTATATACAGTATATCTCTTCTGTCTGTTATTCTCAGAGTGGATTAGAGATTTTGCTCTCTAACCATATAGTTGGTTATTATATATTTAATAATTGGCTTTTTTTTTTTTAAAAAACTTTACATATTAAATTTAAATTGTATACCAAACCTCCTTTTTTATATTTTTAAATTTTATTTATATTGATCAAAACAATAATCGGCCAACTAATTGATTATGAAAATAATTGTTATTTGCAGCCCTAATAATCTGCCTTACGTGTGACATACAAAAAACGCATGTAAATCGGCCCTAAAAGTCTTGTCCCTGCTCAGCCCTGAACACCATAACATCCTGTGAAATTCACATGCCATTCATTGCGGTGTGATTTGAGCCCATTTTGGAGCCAGAACCGCATTGCCTTTGCAATCCTTTTGGGGTGGTAAATTTTGTATTGACAAAAAAAAAAATACAAAAACATGTTGTATTGTTTTACAATGTGGTGGGATCGCTGTGTTTCCTGCACTGTATATGTGCGAATCTAGGCTAAGGCGAGATCTGAATGGGGCCTAAAGGGTTAAAGCAACACAGATTTTTTTTTTTTTTTCCTGGTATCTTCAGCTGGACAGGTACGGGAGCATATCACTGACTCCAGGTGTACCTTGAGACCTCATTCACACCATTAGGCATGCTAAACTGAGCCGCATTAGTGTGCAGGCTGGTGAGTGTTGGGCTGTTTACTTTTCTAGCTTCATTATAAATGTCACAAATGACGCTTCATTCCTGTTCCTTGCAGAGTTGTGGGGCAGTAAAACCTGTGATTGAGCCATGCTTTTACTGCCCCTCAACCGGGTGGCTGGAGGTGTTCTGCGGTGCAGGAATCGTACAGCAAGGATAGTGCTGCTGAATGTAGCCGCTCTGCAAGTGCCACGCGGTTGTGTTGTGCTTGTGAGGGCTTAATGGGGTAAAGCCGGTCGAGGCAATTCCTGATCACTACATGTCAGATGGTTCCTGAAGAACCACCTGAATGCAGATCTCTCTTCAGAGAGCTTTGTTGGTGTGAATGAGCCCTAGTGCTGACATGGGGTGGGGTCTATGCATTGCGGATTCATCCAGCATGTCTACATATATTTTTTTTTTTTTTTTTTATTCCAAGCCCCCTGAAGGCAGGTTTTGGTGTGATTGGGGGACATAGAAAACAAACGTACCCTAGTGATGAGCTGGCACTGATCTGTACAGGTTATTATAGGGTGTCACACATACTGAGAATGAGCCTTCAATAAGATATACACTAGAATACTGATCCCTGCAGGACGGCTGGGGATGGGGGTCTTCTCAGCATTTCCATTCTCAGCCTTTATTCATATCTGAGGGCTCAGTGATGAAGTATGAAGAGGAGGAGGATGTGGAGCCGGCTGTGGCTGGCTTTGTTAGTGTAGATTAGATAGGAGGAGAAGGGAGTGGAGTTAGTGACGCCTATTAAAAGTACACCTATACTTTAAAGCTTAATGTACATGAGACCTTTTACAACCTCCCCTGAACGATGTTTAACCACTTCCATACCGGGCATTTTCACCCCCTTCCTGCCCAAGCCAATTTTCAGATTTCAGCACTATCGCACTTTGAATAACAATTGCGCGGTCATGCTACACTGTACACATATGACATTTTTATCATTTTTTCCCCACTAATAGAGCATTTGATCACCTCTGCGGTTTTTATTTCTTGCGCTATAAACAAAACAAGAGTGACAAGTTTGAAGAAAAAAAAAATATTTTTTACTTTTTGCTATAATAAATATCCATTTTTTTTTTTTAAACAAATTTTTTCCTCAGTTTAGGCCGATACGTATTCTTCGACATATTTTTGGTAAAAATAATCGCAATAAGCGCATATTGGTTTGCGCAAAAGTTATAGCGTCTACAAAATAAGGGGATAGATTTATAGCATTTTATTTTTTTTACTAGTAATGGCGACGATCTGCAAATTTTTATCATGACTGCGATATTGCGGCGGACACATCAGACACTTTTGACACATTTTTGGGACCATTCACATTTATACAGCGATCCGTGCTATAAAAAATGCATGGATTACTGTATAAATGTGACTGGCAATAAAGGGGTTAACCAGAAGGGGGCGCTGTAGGGGTTAATCATGTTGCTAGGGAGTGATTCTAACTGTGGGGGGAGGGGACTCAGAAGGGGAGGAGACCGATCGGTGTTCCTCTGTACAAGGAACACGTCATCGGTCTCCTCCCATCTGACAGGACGTGGATCTGTGTGCTTACGCGCACAGATCCACGGTCCTGCTCGGTTACCGGGAAATCGCGGGTGCCCGGCGGTCATCGTGGCCGCCGGGCATGCGCACCGGGACCCGAGTGACGCGGCGGGCGCGTGCGCCCCCTAGGGGACCTGGAAGGGCCGCCATCATATGACGGCGGCCCAGGATAACAGCTGCACCGTCATATGATGGTGGGCGGGCAGCAATGGTTAAAAACCTCCCACTTTTGCTGCGTTTACATTACGTGTCTAGCCACGTTTGTGTTCAGGATTGTGTTGTGTTTTTGTTTTGTTTTTTTCTTCTTCTTGCAAATAGTAAAAAACGACAGTAAATGAAATGCGGCTAAACAAGCATTACCGTGTTTACAAAGCTGTTACAGGCGTTTGGCATTTTTAAATGCCTCTGAACATCCATCCTGAACTTTTTTTTTGAAAAGGAAAAAAAAAAAATGTTTCTTAACTCCATTGCCTAGAAACAACTATAAACGACCCTGTGTACAGTACTGATAAGATAACATGGAGGAGAGTTCAGGAGCAGCTGAAAAAAAAGTCCAACTTCTCCTAAAGCTGAAGTTTAAAGGGGTTGTAAAGGTAAAAATGTTTTCACCTTAATGCATTCTATGCATTAAGGTGAAAAAACTTTTGACAATACCGCTGCCCCCAGCCCCCCGTTTTACTTACCTGACGCCTCGAATCTTCGCTGCTCGTCCTCGTCATCTTCATTGCAGCTCAGCCTGGTCGCTGATTGGCTGCAGTGGATGGATTGAAAGCAGCGCAGCCATTGGCTCGCGCTGCTGTCAATCACATCCGATGACGCGGGGCCGAGTGATACAGCGAGCGGCTATAGCCGCCGGCTGTATCATGGGAGCGCGCCCGCAAGCACTCACCACCATGCGAGGGAGCTCACATTAAGGTGGTTAATGCTTGCGGGGAGGAGCTGAAACAGCCGCCGAGGGACCCCAGAAGACCAGGTTCGGGGCCACTCTGTGCAGAACGAGCTGCACAGTGAAGGTAAGTATAACATGTTTGTTATTTTTTTTTAAAAAAAAAATTTACCTTTACAACCCCTTTAATCTTATGTTTTACCTTCCCTGGATCATCTCCCCTCATCAACATGCTAATGAAAATTTTAAATAAAACCTTTCCATTTCCTAACCCATGTCAGATCTGGTGATGTAATCACTGGGTCTCTGTGTTTCTCTATACTGTGCAGACAGATTGCAGCTGGTAGGAGGACCTTGTAGTGTGCTGTACATAGCTTCCTGAAAACATCACAGCACCCTGGGGCTGTGGGGAAGCCACTATTAAAAGGTGGTTTTTGTTTTGTTTGATGTTTAGTCTTGCACTCTAAGCCCCTGTTCACATTGGTGCAATTTGACATGTGAAATCGCATGCCAAGTCGCAGTCTATTGCCGGCAGCGGCACTGTCCCAATCGGTGCGACGCCGCACCGATTTCCAAAAGTAGCTCCTGCACTACTTTTGGTGACCTCAGTAGACATCTGTGCATGAACCCACATATTTGTCTTTCAAATCGCCCCCCCCAACGATTTTAAACCCGTGTTCAGGGTGGATTATATTTTCCTCGAGTTGGGCTTTGAGGCTGAGTTCACA
The DNA here is from genome assembly GCF_042186555.1 of Aquarana catesbeiana. NCBI lineage: Eukaryota > Metazoa > Chordata > Amphibia > Anura > Ranidae > Aquarana > Aquarana catesbeiana. The sequence goes on from NC_133326.1 coordinate 651,812,106, forward strand.
CTGATGTGATGGGTCACATCGCATGTGAATCGCACCAAATTCCTGTGCAAATCACATGCAATTCTGTGCAGTGCGTTTTGAGCCCATCATTCGCACTGCATCCACATGAAAAAGGTGCAGGTACCCCCCCTTTTATTTTGCCACACTGGAATCGGATCTCGTGGGTCTTCATGCAGCTTGCTTTTGGGGTGTCGTTGGCTTTCCTGCAACACATAGTTGTGAGCCGAGCCTAAAATTAGAATTCCAGACACCACCTAACTAATCTTAAAACTGCTCTCTCCTCACTCTCCCCCCCCCCCCCCCCCTCTCAACACCTATTCTGACTCACCTGTGTAAGAAAGATGTATATACTTGCCTATTTTCAGGCTGGTCCAGTCACGTGATCCAGCTCCTGTGTCGGCCAGCGTGGCTGCAGGGGAGAGGAGGGAGTGCTGACAATGGATTTGACATAGAATTCTATGGGCGATGTCGCTGCTCCAGGCTTTACTAGCCCTTGTCAAAATGCACACTCCTCTCCCCTGCAGCTGGTTCTGGCTGATGTGGGGGGGGGGGTCACGTGACTGGAGTGGCCTGAAAATGGGTATACAGCTCCTTCTTAAGCCGGCCATAGATGGTTCAAATCTTGACCAGTTCAGCAGAGACTGGCTGAGATTCAATCCATGTATGTGTGGGCTGATTGTACCCAAGTCGATCGATCTGTCAGCATGTCTGATTTTTAGGATGCGGTAGCCGCCGACATGAATCTGTGTTCGCCCGGCAGGGACGGCTCCCCCGCCAGGAATACACAATGGCTCAGTGGGAGGGATTCCTCTATGAACACTGACTGTTCCTGGTGTAATCAAGCAATTTACAGGTTGCAGGAAAGAAGATCGTATCATCTATGGCCGGCTTTATACAGGTTAACCAGAATAGTTGTTTGGAGGGGGGAGGGGAGCATTTTTAAGATTAGTTAGGTGATGCCTGGAAATTCAACTTTTAGTGTTAATGAGATCTTTGCCCCTCATGGCAAACATTAGCACTGTGACTCTTCCACAGTATCTGAGTCGTCCAATCCCAGAGCTGGTTATACAGTAGCACATGCTATAATATGTTTTAATCGTTGTAGAAATGAGAAGACCAGTTCAATACAGGTGAGCTGTCTTATTGCACAGGAGTTTTGCCTCCTCCCCCCAACGTTCCTGTTACGATTATATGAACATTGTTTGTAATACTGATTTTAATCCGGGACGCTCACAGATGCTCTTACTCCATTCTGTTAACAAAACATTTGCTTGGAAGAGTTGTATTGAATTGACTGCAGTGTGTGATATTTGTGTATGCACTGGTTTTTTTTGTTCCAATTCTGTGTGGATAAAAAGTTTAACACATTATTAAAAAATTATTTTTTTTTTTTTTAAGAAAAAAATGGGACGTAGAAAGTCAAAGAGAAAGCCTCCACCCAAGAAGAAGACTGGAGTCCTTGAGACGCAGTTCACGTGTCCTTTCTGCAATCACGAAAAGTCCTGTGATGTCAATATGTAAGATGCTATACGTTTAGATGTTGTAGGTGGCTGTTTGTTGATGTTGATCAGAATTATTGGCCTGCTGGTGTTTGTTTTTTTTTTTTTTTAAGATTTCTCAATTTTTTTTTTTGGACCCACTGTAATGAGCTTCTCCTATAGATGGGTGAACTGGGTTGGGTTTAATAAACCAGAATTTAGGTGACGCCAAAATCCCTTATTGCACTGTACAAAGTATTAAAGCGGAGTTCCACCCACTTTTGAGAGGTGGTCTTAAATGAAAGACCACCTCTCCACCCCTTGTTTTTTGGATATTAAAATTTGTATTTATTTTTCTTCTAACATACCTTTTTTATGAAGTACTTCCGATCCATCCGGTCTGCGGCACAGGACGTCATATCCTTTTTGTACGGCAAGTCCCCCACCCCCGCTGTCTTCTGGGACGTGTCTATCCGTGTCCCAGAAGACAGCTGGCCATTCACAAAGTGCCATGTGTGCAGTAGGAAACGGGCAGTGAAACCGCGAGGCCCCACTGCCGGTTTTCCTTTTCCTCAGGCGGCCGACATCACAGGGCTCCCTGGTCAGGGAAGTGTCCTTATTAAAAGTCAGCAGCTACAGTGTTTGCGGGTGTAACACCTTTTAAATGTACCACGACAGTTCGTGTGTGACATAATACGTAAAATGTTCTCACGGTTAGTGCCTACAGCTGCTTTGCAAAACTGAGATCACCAGGAACAGTGGGAGTGAGGGTCCTGTCCCCATGAGCTTGCAATCTAGGAAAGCCCCTTTGTTTTCTAATTGCAGATTGAAATAAATGGGGTGGTGGTGGGAGGGGTTGGATTCCCCCTATTTAAATTATAACTTTGTATTCTCTTGTCTGTTCCTATAGTTAGCTAGTCTGTCAAAGTTATGATCATTTTAATGGTTATATATTAATATTGGCTATAAAAGTAAACGCAATGCTCAAATAAGCGGAGCTCTTCATGTTTATAAAGAAAGTAGAACCGTAACATAAAAGCTAAAGATTGTAATACAGAGCATATAAAACAAGGGCAGGGACGCACATCAGACTGGTTCCATTATTCCTCTTCTAAGCTTTGGGTCCAATTAGAAAATCAAATGAACTCTTTTGATCTCTGTGCCCTTCCATGGATCCCAACCACTCTTCGAAAGGGCCCATCTCTCTGAGACATTACACGTCAGACAATCCAAATATGGCAACTTGTAGCCCATCTAAACCTTTTGGTCCCTTGACTCCCTTCTTTGGGACCCCGGCTTTTCCACCGGCACTGCATGCAACGGGGTATAGGCCTTGGATTAAGGAAGGTCATGGGTGACTCACTCAAGTTCTTCGAGCAGATCAGTCACTGATGATGGCTACTCCTTCCACATCAGTAGCAAGCCACCCTACACAATGGTTTCCGTACTAGCCCTTCCTTGACAGACGTTCTTGGCGACCCATCGGGTTTCGAAGATATGCTCCTCCAGGAAGACCCTCCAACTCATGTAGTCTTCCAACTATATTCATTAGTATTGAACGCTCTGACCCCTGACTTACTTCCTTACATGTAGGTGTGGGAATCAGAACTACGTCACTCAATTTCTCTTGCGGATTGACAAGTGTTTTATTCCAACTCATAAACTTTCCCTTGACAATACGACCCAAGAAAAAGGGTTTAAACCTGTGACTAGGTGGTACAGATGTTCTTTGACCATCCATCACTTCAGTCCTTCCTCTCCAGACTCTTGTTGGCGTCATGTAGCCAGAGGTACCATGCTTCACATATGGTGGGAGTGCCCCCCTGCAAAGAGATTTTGGCAACAAATAATTGAACTGTATTGTAAGTTGATGGCCACCTCCTATCCACCTGAGATAGTCCTTTTGTCTATGCTTCCTGGATCCTTCAAATCTTTAAAGAAAGACCTCTTGCAACACTTCCTGGCTGCAGCTAGGGTAGTTATTCCCTGCCATTGGAGATCGAAGACTATGCCTTCCGTCGGGGATTGGGCGAGTGAGGTGGACCGTATAAGAGACCTGGAACGACTGTTAGCTCAGGAAGCTGGATGGGAGGAAAAGTTCTCCCTCACCTGAACCTCATGGTTCATGTTCCGCTACTTCTTGGAGTTCCTTGCTTGGGCTGAAGGTGGTTCTGCAGACATCTCCCCCCCCCCCCCCGATAGCTTTGTTAGAGTGTATTTTATTCACCTATTCATTTATTCTTTTTTCGTTCCTTGCTCTCTTAAGCTCCCCCCCATCTGACTATGTAATTCCTTATTGCGGTGTAACGTCCAGGGGCCTAATATCCATTTCTAGTGTTAAGTACAGTGTGTGATCCCTTCAGTATACTACTTTCTCAAATATAACAGCACTGCATTATATTTGAAAATACAGAAAGAAGACGAGAGGATTAGGAGTGGGCCAACGTTCCTGTATACAGAGAGCAAGGTTCCCCCTTGTGGGATTCTAAGGCCCTAATGGTGATATAACACCAAAAGACAATATGGATGATAAAAATAAATTTATTATAGTATATACAGTTCAAAGGTAGCAAACAATGAATAATAAGAAAAACGTGGCCGATACAGTTACACATCTATATGATACATTGGTTAGATGCTGTGAGGGATCAGAGGACACCATATGGAGTGCAGGCTCCACACCCAACGCGTTTCAGAAATTACTTCCTCCTTCCTGGGTGTATCAAGGGATCATAGCATCATACTATAAATGCAAATAAATAGAATTTAGCCAGATACAGCATAGTGGAATATATACAATATATGGCCTTTGTCCATTCTAGTGCCAAACAACAAACAGACTTGCATGTTGATGATGGAAAATCGCATATTGTCCACATAGGTATATATAATGTGAATATAGCCACGGAAGTAATAATCTGGAGGCTTAAATGTCAAAAAAAGTAATTGACCTGTGTTCTGGATGTATATGGTCCTATGCTTCGCAAATAAATTAACCATTCAGGAAAAAATCAACTAGGCACACAAAGGAAACATCACATCGACACTTACCAAGAAAGATCATGTATTAAAGCATCCCATGGATAGTGGTAGAGACCACCCTGCCGAGTAGCGTATGGGGGCAACTGAGCAAGCCCAGCAGTGCTTCTTAAATACCCTAGGAGTAACAGCCATGGCGTCACATCGCCCTGCGGCACAAAGCGCCATGCTGGGGCGGTGTGTGTTCCACTGCTGGCCCCTGGGCGCATGGCGCAACCACGTCACTGAGCTAAGCTAGACCTCCCAGGGGAGGAGATGAAGAAGGAAGTCATTTCTGAAATGCGTTGGGTGTGGAGTCTGCTCTCCATATGGTGTCCTCTGATCCCTCACAGCATCTAACCAATGTATCATATTGATGTGTAACTGTATCAGCCACGTTTTTCTTAAGTATTTATTTAAGTATTAATTGTTTGCTACCTTTTTGAACGGTATATACTATAATAAATTTTCTTTTTTTTTTATTTATTTATTTTTTTTTTTTCTTTCATTCATATTGTCTTTTGATGTTCTATCACCATTAGGGGCTTTAAAATCCCACAAGGGGGAACCTTGCTCTCTGTATTATATTTATTGATGTCCTCCCTCTCTCAATTAAGCACTGGGTTGTATCGTTGCTTTTGCCTAGTGCCGGCAATGCTCCATATACAGTCTTTAATACTTCCTTGTTTTTGTGAATATATGTTCTTGACTTTGCACTTAAGATTTTATCTACTTTGTATTGTCAAAGCAAACGTTTGCTAATATTTTGTATATGTTAACCTTTCTATAGATCTTGTAATAATATCAGGTTGAACTAAACCTAGAGCAGGGATGATACGTTGAGCAAGTCATTCCTCAGGATTCTGTATGTTGGTTGGGCTCCAGGACAAAGATGGGGCCTTCATAATTGGCCCTCATGTTTTAAAGCACTTAGGCATAACCCACACAAACACCCTCTGCCCGCCCATGTAGTCCTCTGTCCAATGAGAATCTATAAGGGGTTGTTCTTAATCACCAGGAAGTATGTTTTGTACCACAAACATCCTCCAGGAAATATGTTACTGTCTTCCACAAGGTGGCAGTGTTACTCTGGGAACACCTGCATTGACCCAGGTCAACATTCCAGTCCATATCTGGTTCCTTTGATGTTGTTGCAAGTCAAGAAATTGGTCATTTTAATTTTTACTCCTCACCAGGAGGTCTGAGTTGATGCTCCTCTACCCTCACCCATACATCACATGGGGAGGCCTATGTGAGAACATCCTTCAGGAGATGAATTCCCATTTGCACCCCCTTGTTACAAACGCCCTGCTGTGTAAACAGATTCGCCTGGTGCTTTAAGATGACCTCCAGCAGGCCATATGGCTCTGTTTATATATAACCAGAGTGTAAAATTCCTAATTGTCTGATATGAACCAAGTTTTGTGGCGCTACGTTTTGTATACATCTCCAAAAACTAATTTGGGGCTATCCAAACTCCGGAACAGACAAGATAAATTATTTTATTATTTTTGTATATAGTGTAAACAAAAATTTGCCATTAATTTTCTTAGGGAAAAGAACGCTAATTCAAATGAGCATCATTTAAAAAACTTTTTTTTCCCTTTGTTTTGGTTTAGATTATCGGTTTGTGTGTGTGTGTGTACACGTGTACGAACGAACTGTAACTAGTTTGTTTGCATCAAGCTGGTCCAAACAAACTATTTTCATCAATGCATATAGCAGGTGTCAGCACTGTATGAACTTTATACAGCGCTGTGTTCTGACAGCAGGACAGGGACTACCCATCCGGCTCCTGGAACAAATTCAACTTGGGCTGAGTGCTGCTCAGCCATTCAAGATCTGTATTTTCTGAATGAATACAAAGCTTCCACTGAGGCAAGGAGAGTGATGTCATGCCTCTTGGTATCAGCTAACTGGAGGAAGTTTTGTATTTATTCAGAAAATACAAAGCTTCCTGTGAATGGCTGAGCAGCACCCAGCCCAACTTGTTTTTGCTCCTGTGGTGGGACCGTTCATGGAGTGCCGCTGACCACTTCATGTGTTTTGTGAAGAAAATGGATTGTTTGGACGAGCTTGGCCCTAACAAACTATTAAAAGTTAACTAAAACCTGGAGTTAGGCTTTTAATGATAAAAATGAGTTTGTCATCTCTTGTGTATGTATTGCATTTTGTTGACTTGATGTTTTTCTGTGTTTTACAGGGACAGAGCACGGAATACGGGGGTCATATCGTGTACGGTGTGCCTCGAGGAATTTCAGACACCTATAACCTGTATCCTTTACTTAATATATATAATTTACCAATATTGCTTCAAAGTTGGGAGGGCACTAGTACCCACATTACTTCATCTTATGAACCAGACACCCAGAGTAACTTGTTTGTTCTTAATCTGCTTTCATATATTTGGTCATAGGGAGTTATATGCTTGTCACTATCCCATCATTGTGACTGATATGAGGCACAAAAGAGAATTTGGTTCAAAAGAGCAGCTCTATGTTCGTTGACAATTAAGATCTTACCTGCTGAAGGTCAGAATTGGCAACACAAAGATGTCATTGTGAGTTATAATGTATGGATTTTAAATCTTAGTAGGGAGAGTTAAAGTGGAACAATTTAGTCAGAAAATTAAGTCCTGCTAGCTCACTTCAGACTGGCCCTTTTTGCAGGTATAGCTATGTATAACATTAAAAATAAGTCCCTATAATGTTTAAAAAAAAATCCAGTAATGCACCGTCTCACCCTGATCTGCACATGCTCAGTTGCTCTCCATTTTTGCCAAAAACTAGAGACCGATCTGCTGAAGGCCTAAATATATACTGCTGCTCAGGGGCTCTGGGCTTCAGCAAAATGTCACCCTCTGGCAATACTGGAGGCAATTTACAGCACACAATAATTTTGGTGGAATGTTCCTCTCTAAAGAACATTAGTAGTTATGGGTAAAATTCTGCTTTAAAACCTCTGTCAGGTTATTCTGACTCCAGCTGTTGTAATAGTGACTTATCACTTGCTGAGACCTATGCCTGGCCTGTATAAGCAGATACAATCACAGTGGGCAGTCTTTATCAGATAGCTGAACTCCAAAATGCCCTTTTCCTATCAGCGAAGATCTTTATTGAAAGCAGGAGATATAACAGACAACAAGATGTGGCAGATGATTGAAAGATGGTATTTGCAGGTTAAAACATGGTAATGTGTTTCTGGATGCGAGCAGTTTTTCCATCAGGCCTAGAGCAGTGTTTTCTCAACTCCAGTCCTCAAGGCACCCCAACAGGTCACATTAAAGTGATAATAAAGTCTGTTTGTTATTTTTTTTAAAAACATATCCTTGCCTGCTCTGTGCAGTCGTTCTGCACAGAGCAGCCCAATCCTTTTCTTGGGTCTGTCACCGGCATTCCTGGCCCCTCCCTCCACCTGAGTGCCCCCACAGCAAGCAGCCTGCTATGGAGGCACTTGAGCTGCTGCTCTGTGTCCATTCAGACATGGAGCTCTGGTTTGGCCCTGCCCCCTCTCTCCTCATTGGTTCACTGACTTTGACAGCAGAGGGAGCCAATGACTCTCCTACAACATTGCTGGATCTAGATGGGGCTCAGGTAAGTAAGACGCATCAGGAAGTTGGAGGAAACTTCTTTACATTGAGGGAAATCTCTTGGACAGTTGTTACTATAACAAGTGCCTGCGTTACCAGGTCTCCTGCAACAACTCAAAATTTTACATTTTCAATTTCTCTTAGACAAAGGTCACCAGGGATTAATAAAGAGGATGAATCTCTCCAGCAGGGATACAGTAAAAAAAATAAAATCCTGACAGAGTTCACATCATTTCCCCACTTTATCCAAGGTCTCATATTAGGAGACTTTACATTATGGCAGTACAGTTGTATAAAGGTTTTCCCGCAGAGGAATTACTGACAAGTGTAATTTTTAGTTTTCCATCATCTTTCTTCAAGCTTCAGATCACTCTCCAGACTTTTTTGTATTTCCATTATGTTCAGTCGCTTCTCCTTGACGTATAATCTCAGACCTTTCAGAAGCAGTGGACGTCTACAGTGACTGGATCGATGCCTGTGAAGCTGCTAATCAGTAGCCGGCGGCCATCATTCGCGACCCCCGATCCTACCAATCTGCAACGGTCATCTTCTGTGTCTCACTTTCACCGTACCCAGCTATATAAGGGGAGGTCCCCTTTAGGATTAAAGCAGCTGGGATCTTTTTATTCAGCTGATGCTAGCCAGTTACAGCCGGACACGTGACATGTCTGATTAGTTGAGAATGTGCTTTTTTTTTTTTTTTTTTTTTTTTTTTTTTTTTTTTTGTTTGTTTCTTTTTTCTTCTTTGTTTTATTTTTTATGTTTGCTTTCAAGGATAGAAAAAGAATCACAAATTTTTATTTATATACTGTCAATGAGCCTGGAAATGTCAGGACCCTTTTTTTTTATGTAAAGGAAAAAAATTCAGCCTTTCATCAATTCCAAAAATCAAACAAAAGTGTTTGGAAACATTATATGAGGTGTGTATTATAGTGAGTAGTAATGACAGGCTGAATATCTACATTTGTTCTGGAGTTGATTATATAATGTGTCTGTTTGATAAAAAGATATAAAAAAAAATAGAGAGCACATTATTGTTCGTTCTTTTCTCACCGGCTGTGATGTCAGTACCCCAACTGTTGTCACTACTGAAATTTGGACTTGAATTTAGGATCGGTCTGAAAGGGCGCATCTGTTTTTGTTATCCATGTCAGCCAATCAGATTCTCCCTTTTATTATCCCATGCTGCACTTGGGGAAAAATGAACCTGAGAGTTTGGTTGCCCTCGCATCAAGAACCAGTTTGTCCCTCCAATTAAAAATGGATTTAAGTGTAGCCGTTATAGTAAAATCCACTGCTGCCTAAAAATTATAACGATTGCAGAAGGTACAAAATACTTGGCTGGAATAGCGGCGGCTAGGGAGTACCAGAGATGCATGACTATGTTTGGTCTTGTGAGCTCTGCTGCAAGAGATGATTTAGATTTTACAACAGGGGTAGGCAATCGCAACACTTCAGCTGTTGTGGAATGTAAAGTTCCTTGAGGCATTGCACGACTCTAATATCCACATGCATACTTCCTAGGGACAGAGGCATGATGGGATTTGTAAAACCTCAATTAAGTTGGGAGGACTGTATTAAATCTACATAAAAACTATAATGCAAGGATTTGTAGATTGCATAAACCTGTATTTTATTCACAAAAAAATCCAAATGTTTAAATGTACCATTTTAAGAAAAAAAAAAAAAAAGGTAATTTAGAAACTGATGGCAGTAACATGGCTCAAAAAAAGTAAGGACAGGGCAACAAAAATCTGGCAAGGTAAGTGGTACTAACAAGGAAGAGCTTGAAGAACATTTTGAAACGAATTTTAGGTTGATTGGCAACAGGTCCGTAACATGATTGAGTATAAAAAGAGCATCTTACGCCGTGTACACACGACCGGACTTTTCGTCGGACTAAACTCCGAAGGACTTTTCGACGGAGTTCCAACGACACGGACTTGCCTACACACGATCACACCAAAGTCCGATCGTTTCAAATGTGATGACGTACGACCGGACTAGAATAAGGAAGTTCGTAGCCAATAGCTGCCCTTGCGTCCTTTTTTTTGTCTGTCGGACTAGCATACAGATGAAGGAATTTTTCGATTGGACTTGAGTCCGTCGGAAAGATTTGAAACATGTTCTTTTTCTAAAGTCCGACAGATTTTTCGACAGAAAAAGTCCGATGAAGCCCACACACGATCGGAATGTCTGAAGGATTTGTTCCGTTGGACCAGTTCGGTCGAAAAGTCCGGTCGTGTGTACGTGGCATTAGAGAGTCTGTGTCTCAGAAGTAGTGTTGTAGTTTCAACACAGCTGGAGTGCTGAGGTTGCCTACCCTTGATGTTAAATAACCATAGCGGCTTTGGGAATGATGTTCATGCAGGGCTGACTAATTCCCCTCGCTTCCCAGCTATAATTGGTCGTGGGTCTGGCAGCAATAAGCACATGGAGCAGTCGTTTCTTCAGGATTAGTGATTGTGTCATTTTCTTATTCCTTAAAGTGATATAAAGGTACAAATATTTTATTTTTCTTACATTAACATGTTATACTTGCTCTGTGAAGTGGTTTTGCACAAAGCAGCCCCAATCCTCTCCTCTGGTCTCCTGTCAGCGCTCTGGGCACAAAGACCCCTTTCCCCACTGAGTGCCCTCATAGCAATTTGGTTGTTATGGGGGTATTCGAGCGTACTTGCTCTTGAGGGTCTCTGTGTGTCTATGGGACACAGTGTGGCTCAGTCACCTCCGCTCCCTCCTCACTGGCTGTGATGGACAGCAATGGCTCCTGCTGCTGTCTCAGCCAATGAGGAGGCAGGGAGCTATGAGAGTAGCGGCTCTCGTGCACATAGCTGTCTTGGGCTCTGGTAAGTATTGGGGTAAGCTGCATGCAGAAGGTTTTTTTTTTTAACCTTTCATGCCTTTAGAACCACTTTAAGGCCTTATTTTGCATGACCATAAAGCTGCATACACTGAATTCCACTGGCAAGAATCGGCAGATTCTTGCATCTGGAATGACAAGTGCATGCAAATAGTGGCTGTTGCATGTAGCCGCACACCAAGTGGTTACCTGCGGTCAGGGATGTGTGTCTGAGCCTGGATGGAGTCAGATGCATAGTGTGCAGCTACATCAGCCGCCGTCAGCACTTTGTATAGGCTGGGTGGCTACCCTTATTTTGCATGTACCTGTTCTAACTGTAAGAATCTGGTGCCTAAATGGCCACGTGAAGGAGGCCTTGCAACAAATATTTAACTCTACATCTGACTAGACGTCTGCATTAAACGTGCAGAAAACTAGGCCAGACACAAGGTGGCACTTCACCAAGATGGTCAATTTGGCAGCTTTAGTGAATTTTCAAGTCCCCAGATCATCAGACGTGGCAACTCTTCTGTTAAACTCGTTTTGGGTCTGTTTCCATTACCATAACGGTGTCAATCTAATCACACTGGGCCCTAAAAAAAGGGGTTAAGCACATCTGGTGTTTAGAACCGCATGAAATATATTTGCTTACACTAGAAGTGAACAGGATTACCTCCTATATATTTACAATTCTTTCACCAAGCTTCTGTGATGGAAAAGGATCTTCATGCTGTGATTGAAGTGTCTGGGTAGTGGATTAATTAGTACAGATAATCCAGTCGTTTGGCTGGTTTTCATGGGACTCTGATTAAAGAAGATGAGCTGGACCATAAAATGTGTCCCATTGCAACTGTACTAAATATGACTTTAAAGCAAAACTCCTCCAGTTGTCAATCAAAAATCCTTAACCCAGTTATTCTTTAAAAACTCACTCTATATAATTATATAGAGATCTATAAAAATATGTTTACCTTCCCACAATCCCCTGGGCAGCAGAAATTTCACTAAGTTGGGATGTGCCAGGGTAGGGGAATACGTTTTATTTCTGGCTGTCCGATGTACCTTGCAGGTCAAAATCTGTTCATACCACCCTTCAATCATAGCTGCCACGGGTTGTTAGGAAATCATACTGTCCCCTTCAGAGTAGTAAAAAGTCATTTCTACCTCAAGTAGCAGAGCATTCCACAACATAACATTAGTGAGTCTTTTTACACTACAGTGAGATTTCCTTTCCTCCCTTTTATACAGCTCGGATCTGCTAGAAGATCTTGGAATCAAATGAGTATACAGTTGGCTTTAAAGATGACTTCTCCAGTAGTCCCATCATGCCTCTGAGTGTCATGCTTGTGAGAGCATTGCAAAGTCTTGCTATGCCTCATGGGACTAGTTCTGCAACAGCTGGAGGTCCGCTAATTGCATATCCCAGGTGTAGTAGTTGGAGCCTGTTGGGTGCCTCCCAAAGCTCTTTTCACTGCATGGGCTGTGTGCAGCACAGTGATGTCAGTGCTACTTGTACATGGTAAAATCTAGCTTTGATGAATGCAAAGTAGATTTGTAAAACATACATAGATACACTATATTGCCAAATATATTGAACTGCCTACCTTTACACGCACATGAACTTTACTGGCATCCCAGTCTTAGTCTGTAGGGTTCAATATTGAGTTGGCCCACCCTTTGCAGCTATAACAGCTTCAACTCTTCTGGGAAGGCCGTCCACAAGGTTTAGGAGTGTGTCTATGGGAATGTTTGACCATTCTTCCAGAAGTGCATTTGTGAGGTCAGGCACTTGAATGAAAAGGTCTGGCTCACAGTTTCCGCTCTAATTCATCCCAAAAGTGTTCTATGGGGTTGAGGTCAGGACTCACTTTGTGCACTGGTGTGCAGTCATGTTGGAACAGGAAGGGGCCATCCCCAAACTGTTCCCACAAAGTTGGGAGCATGAAATTGTCCAAAATGTCTTGGTATGCTGACACCTTAAGAGTTCTCTTCATTGGAGCTAAGGGGCCAAGCCCAACCCCTGAAGAACAACCCCCACACCATAATCCCCCCTCCACCAAATGATTCGACAGTGCATAAAGCAAGGTCCATAAAGACATGGATAAGTGAGTTTAGAGTGGAGGAACTTGACTGGCCTGCACAGAGTCCTGACCTCAACCCCATAGAATACCTTTAGGATGAATTAGAGCAGATATTACAAGCCAGGCCTTCTCATCCAACATCAGTGCCTGACCTCACAAATGCACTTCTGGAAGAATGGTCAAACATTGCCATAGACACACTCCTAAACCTTGTGGACAGCCTTCCCAGAAGAGTTGAAGCTGTTATAGCTGCAAAGGGTGGCCCAACTCAACATTGAACCCTATAGACTATACGACTGGGATGCTATTAATGTTCATGTGCGTGTAAAGGCAGGCGTCCCAATACTTTTGGTAACATAGTGTATATCAATAAGTGCTTGTTTTGGGAGTTCAACTTTTTAACATCGAGCATTAGCACAGCTGGGTTACATGTTGGGGTTCTTGGTGCTCAGACATGAAAATACAACCTAGACTGACCAACACACAGCATTGAACAATATAACTGGACTTGCCAATAAAGTATTTTTTAATTCATGAAAATTTTATGCTTGAAGGTATCTTAGAGGAGCAATGCTTTGTTACCAATTTGATGTAAAAGTGTTTTTTTGTTTTTGTTTTTATTAAAATGGAGACAGAGTGACACTAAACTGATGTCATGACTTTTGTTGAAAGGCTCAGGATCAAGTGTGTGTGATGGGATTATCTTATAAGTGACACGAGGCATTAAAGATTTTTGTTTTAAGCCTCACTTTGAGCTCTAGCCCACCCGTCCACTTCTATTTTTTTACTTTTTATTTTACGGTTTCCAGAAGTCTTAGGCCTTTTTCACACGGCTTGGTAGCTGCGGCCACTGCTGACCGCATAACCCGATGATTCCAGCAGCAAGAATCTGACTATTCTTTCCGCAGCTACCCGGCCATGTGCCATTAAACCCACATCATAAAAAACGATCAATAAATGGTGTATTACATGCTGTTCATACTCACTCAGTCACTATGAGATTCAATTTCTGCATTCTGCAAAAAAAAACCTGGTTGATTCTGCTGCTCTCTATCTCTCTCTCTTCTGTCCATGTCCCCAATTCAGCTAGGGATTTTGCAGCTGTGGTGGCAACTCTGCACATGCTCAGTTTTTAGTGTATTTTCTATGCTGAGCATTTCCTCCCTATCACATCTGAGCAGCTCATGTGACTGTAGGGTCGCATATGTGGGTGTATACACAGTGGTAAATGACAGCCCACTCCCCACCTCCTCCACCATACCCACTTACTAGCTAAACACAATGGGGGTGGGATATTACATGTAGATTATCGGTGCTTTCACCTCACACATGTGGGCATATACACTGGGAAATGACAGCCCCCCTCCATGCCCACTAACCAGCTAAACTCAATGTGAACAGGATATTACATGTAGATTGATGGAGGCTTCACCTCCCTGTTATTCTAAGACACAGGCTGGAGGGGAGTGACATAGCCTGTGAATGGCAGAAATCTGCCCACCTCATGTTATTTCCACAAAAATAATAAAGATTTTATTTCAAATATATATTTGTATGCCAGTTTAAAACCATTTTTGATATTTTTACTTTTAATATTTATTTTTACTCTGTATTCCAAAGGCTGTTTTTTGTTTTTTTTTTTATTTTGAACGTGACCAGCAGCAGAAGCCTAGAAGCTCCTCCTGCTTATGTTTCCCTGCAGACAGGCTGGGAAAGATCTGGGTCATGTGAGTGCTGTATATCGATTAGGAAAAGGGTACTTAGATGGTATTAAAATAATTACAGTGCCATCACCCATATCCAGAAAGAGAAGAGATAATGTAAATGAAACAGTGTGTGTTTAGTATCCCTTTAAGGCTGGTTACATGATGTAAATGGTGTTCAGGTCTTTTCCTTGTTGTGGGTGTTCTTCCACGATGCAAAGAGTGTTGCTGATGTCATCACTTTAGCGCCACTTGCACTGTGACATCAGCAACACACACACTTAAAATGTAAAATGAGAAAAAAATAGTTGACCAGCTTTAAATGTATAGTACGTCTCAGTCTTTTGGTAGAGGCCAAGGAGTTTAAATACCTATTGTCTTTTTTATGACCTTTGGATTCCAGGCTGGAGCTCATGTTGAGGAATTTGAATGAGGCTTCAGTCAGGCCTGGTAGTGGTTATGATCTTGCTCTCCAGCTAGGTTGAGGAGGAATAAGCAGAAATGAGCTTCTGTTTGTTTATGGGATTAGGCATGAGAAATGCTAGGTTGTCATATACCCAGCCAACTTTCTATGGGGAAGAGATGGAAAATCACAGAAGTTTGGATGTTTATAGGGTTACATAAGTGGGTTTGGCTGGTGTTAATGAGATGTATATCAAATGTTAACCATCTTTCCATAGATGAGCAATAAGATGTACCTAAATCCTGAAATGTAGACCATTTAGCACCTTCCCCTTGTTACTGTAAAGTGCCACATATGTACAGTACATCTAGTAAACTTGTATTTTCACAGCACAAAGCTGTGTTCTGGGTTCCTTCTGCAACACTTGGTATGCCGGATTTCTTAGGTCTACACACCTGTTATGGCTGTCACTAATGGTCCCCAATTCTATGCTGGATTTCTGGTTCATATTATGAATGGGGGGACAGGTAGGAGCAAAGCCAGGAACTAGGGTTAGATGAATTCACTGTTCTTTTAAAAACGCTGTCTTAAAAAAAAAAAGCTAACTAGGCCAGAAGCATTTTGATATAGAAGATTCTTTATCTGGTGGGATCTCTTCAAATAGGATGATCAGTGGCATGGGGAGCAGGACAGGCTGGATTTTTTTTTTTTGGTTAAAACATGATAAAATTTACTCTAAAGGAACCCCTTTGTTAAAGGGAATGTTGGTGCCATTGCTCGTGTCTAATGAAAATGTTAGTTACCTGGTCCTTTGGGCTTCAAATTTCTAAACCCCTTTCCGCCCATCTTGGCATCCCTTTAAACAGTTCTGAATGCCCGGTGCGGGGGGGGCAGAAATAATCTGCAATCATGTAACCACCGTCACAGCGATTGCATCCCCCCCAGCTACCGCTGACAGCTCGGTCTTTGTCCTGTGTATGCTCTCAGCATGTAAACATCGACTGCCCAGTGGCGTGTATGTGCAGCATGTTGGCACTAAAGCTTCCGTCTTCTACTTGCTTCAGAGCATGCAGCGTTTTTGGTCCGTCAGAACAGCATACAGACGATCGGTGGTTCCGTCGGAAAAATTTAGAACGTTTCATTTCTAAGTCCGTCAGAATCATCGAAAAAGGAAGTCCGATGAGGCATACACAGGATCGGAATAGATGATGAAAAGCTTCCGTCTGACTTTTTCTGTCAGACATTCTGCTCATGTGTACAGGGCATAAGTTTAAATTTTTTATATATATACAGTATCTCACAAAAGTGAGTACACCCCTCACATTTTTGTAAATATTTTATTCTATTTTTTCATGTGACAACACTGAAGAAATGACACTTGTCTACAATGTAAAGTAGTGAGTGTACAGCTTGTATAACAGTGTAAATTTGCTGTCCCCTCAAAATAACTCAACACAAAGGGCATTAATGTTTAAACTGCTGGCAATAAAAGTGAGTACACCCATAAGTGAAAATTTACAAATTGGGCCCAATTAGCCATTTTCCCTCCCCGGTGTCATGTGACTCATTAGTGTTACAAGGTCTCAGGTGTGAATGGGGAGCAGGTGTGTTAAATTTGGTGTTATTGCTCTCACTCTCTCATACTGGTCACTGGAAGTTCAACATGGCACCTCATGGCAAAGAACTCTGTGAGGATCTGAAAAAAAAGAATTGTTGCTCTACATAAAGATGGCCTAGAGCAGGGGTAGTAGGGGTGCCACATCATCCCTTTAATCCAGGACATATATTAATTACACAGGTTCTGAAGCTGATTTAATGCAGATAAGGCACCAAGTGAGTTTAATTACCATCTTAATCAGCCACAGAACCTGTGTAATTAATGTGTGTCCTGGATTAAAGGGATGATGTGGCAACCCTACGGGGTAGGCAACCCCCGGCACTGGTGTTGCAAGTGGCTCACAAAGCCTATTTTGCCAGCACTCGACTCCCTCCCCATCAGCAGTGCAGGGAAGTGTCAGTGAGACACGAATGCATTCCAAATTTCACAATTCCCCACACCTCACCTGCACTGAGGGGGAGGCACTGTGCCCCCACACATTGTAAAAGATGGGAAACCTTTGCTTCTCTAACTTTGCTGTAGCTGCGATCGTCAGCTTTTGGAGGACTGTCATTGGCCACTGCTAAAGCCAATCACAGTCCTGCTAGCCCCGCCCACCATCTGGAGGAAAATGACTCACTTGGTTGCCACTACCGATCTCAGAAAGAAGAGATTTCACTGTGATTGAGAAAACCACAATCAGGTGGTTGGAATTTTGTGGAATTAGTTAAGTTTAGCCTGGAATTCTACTTTAACTACCCTGAAACTGACTATTACAAGGGTACTACAGGTACAGTAAAAGGGAAATGTAAAACATTATGACAATTTGTGGAATTACTGTTGAGCTTCTGGGAACTTTGTTGAAATTATTCCTGAACATTTGCATCACTTACTACTGAACCCCTCTGCACTCCGTGTCCCTTTATGCCAGAGCCAGTATTCAGCACAGTGAAAATCACACCCAACTCTTCCTGCGGCTCACTTTTTCTCCGCTGCTGGGGGCTAACTTCTGATCCTGCACACAGGCCCACTGCTTTCAGAAAATGCCCCTGACCTGAGCTCATCATTGCGCCTCCATTCCAGATGCGTGTATGTGACATCACATACATCTCATACAAGCACGTGGGCTAGATGCGAGAGGTGGATCAGCAGGGTGAGTGTGCCAGGACAGGTAGATGTGTCTCATCTCTGCTTCCTTTCACCACTCTGCATATCATAGACAAGAAGAGGGTACAGCGGTGGAGCAGATGAGCATAAGGGTACAGCAGTGGGGAAAATGAGCAGGAGGGTACAGCGGTGGAACACGTAAACAGGGGGGGCAGATGAGCAGGGAGTTACAGTGGTGGGACAGAAAAGCAGGGGGGGGGACAGATGAGCAGGGAGGTACAGAGGTGGGGCAGATGAGAAAGGGGGTACATTGGTAGGGCAGATGTGCAGGGGGTTACAGAGGTGTGGCAAATGATCAGGGAGGTACAGTGGTGGGGCAGATGTGCAGGGGGTTACAGTGGTGGGGCAGATGAGCAGGGGGGTACAGTGATCTGAAGTGTGAAGTTTCAGGAATTGGGGCTGATCTCAGGCGTGAGAGTTCAGGATGTTAATTTCTCACTACTAAAGTAGTTTACAGCATTTACTTTATAGAAAAACATTTTCGTGAATGAGTGTGAAGTTGACATTTTTTTGTTATAAAATTGTCACGCTCAATTTCTTTGAAAAAAAATTTCCACACACTGTGCTCAAAAGGTTGCCTACCCCTGGCCTAGGACTAGGCTATAAGAGGATTGCCAAAACCCTGAAACTGAGCTGCAGCACGGTGGCCAAGACCATACAGCGGTTCAACAGGACAGGTTCACTCAGAACAGGCCTTGCCATGGTCGACCAAAGAAGTTGAGTGCACGTGCTCAGCATCATATCCAGAGGTTGTCTTTGGGAAATAGACATATGAGTGCTGTCAGCATTGCTGCAGAGGTTGAAGGGGTGGGGGGGGTCAGCCTATCAGTGCTCAGACCATACGCCACACACTGCATCAAATTGGTCTGCATGGCTGTCATCCCAGAAGGAAGCCTCTTCTAAAGATGATGCACAAGAAAGCCTGCAAACAGTTTGCTGAAGACAAGCAGACTAAGGACATGGATTACTGGAACCATGTCCTGTGGTCTGATGAGACCGAGATAAACTTATTTGGTTCAGATGGTGTCAAGTGTGTGTGGCGGCAACCAGGTGAGGAGTACAAAGACAAGTGTGTCTTGCCTACAGTCAAGCATGGTGGTGGGAGTGTCATGGTCTGGGGCTGCATGAGTGCTGCCGGCACTGGGGAGCTACAGTTCATTGAGGGAATCATGAATGCCAACATGTACTGTGACATACTGAAGCAGACCATGATCCCTTCCCTTTGGAGACTGGGCCACAGGGCAGTATTCCAACATGATAACAACCCCAAACACACCTCCAAGGCGACCACTGCCTTGCTAAAGAATCTAAAGGTGATGGACTGGCCAAGCATGTCTCCAAATCTAAACCCTATTGAGCATCTGTGGGGCATCTCAAAATGGAAGGTGGAGGAGCACAAGGTCTCTAACATCCACCAGCTCCGTGATGTCGTCATGGAGGAATGGAAGAGGACTCCAGTGGCAACCTATGAAGCTCTGGTGAACTCCATGCCCAAGAGGGTTAAGGCAGTGCTGGAAAATAATGGTGGCCACGCAAAATATTGACACTTTGAGCCCAATTGGACATTTTCACTTAGGGGTGTACTCACTTTTGTTGCCAGCGGTTTAGACATTAATGGCTGTGTGTTGAGTTATTTTGAGGGGACAGCAAATTGACACTGTTATACAAGCTGTACACTCACTACTTTACATTGTAGCAAAGTGTCATTTCTTCAGTGTTGTCACATGAAAAGATATAATAAAATATTTACAAAAATGTGAGGGGTGTACTCACTTTTGTGAGATACTGTATATTTAGAGGAGCCTGCAGCAGAGCATTGCATCAGTGATCGGTATATCACAGGTACAATGTCAGGCTCCTGCAGACACTATCTCCAGCTTTCTTGCCCATCCTTCTGTACAGGCAGTTACAAAAGTGGAGGAAGTGTCAATGAACTATGAGGGGCACTCATCAGCCCCCTCGCAGTTCATTGAGAACTACAAGCCATCTGCTGCGGTGATAGACAGGACTTGTAGTTTTCTCATTCACAGATTGCTTTGAATGGATGACGTGGCTGTATAGCTGGAGCCCTGCACAGCTGCAACGGTTTTAAAATGTGATGGCAGGGAGAGGATCCTGGAGCTTGTTACACGTCATGTCCTAAATATGGGTGTAACATGCTCCAAAAGGTGAACTTAGCCTTTAACCCCACCGCACATATGTATTGGCCATTCATAAAGGGGTTAATCACTTATTTGGAACCCACCACCAGACCATTAATTTTAACATGGAACTTCCTATAAGATTATATGTGTACTTGACATATGTATGTTTTTTTTTTTTTTTTTAGCTCTAATTTCCTTCCTTGTGTAGACGTCCAAAAGCCTCAGACCTTCTGAAAATTGCTAATTTTCTAACACCTCAGCCAGAGACAGCCAGGCAGCTTGCATTTTTTTAGGTCAGCAATGGAAGCCTCGAAAATGTTCTTAGCATTGGTCTCTTTTAAATGACCTAAGTTGTAGGTGTAGCTGGAACATCATTTTTGAGTGGACTGGACCTTTTACCATATTGAGCCTTTGTGTCAGAAATCCATCTGAGTTCAGTTACCCAAACATTGTTCACATTTGGTGGTGCTTTACTTAAACGAGTGATCTGAGGCTCTGCCCAGTATCCTAGAGGACCACATATTTTTTTGGGGGGTGGGATTTGTGATGGCAGTGAGATGTATAGATACTGTCTGCTTAGTGTAGGTTCACATCTGTGTGAGTGGTTCATTTGAATGGGCTGCTGTACCTGCATTTCCTGCTGGAAAAAAAATCCCTATTTTCCCTGACCCTTTTTTTTCTGTAAAACATGGCTGCATGGCAGGCCATGGTGCTTTGGCACCTTGCAGTTTCATGCACTTGAAAACGTGCCGTGTTTTCTGATTTGTGACCCCCTGCATGTCTCCTAAAGAGCAGTGCATTTTGGCTGTGGGAATGCATGCAATTTACATGCATTCCTGCACCCGCTACACTGTGAACCTAGGCTTAGAAAGGATCTACTAAATTAGTCCTTAGGCTTTGAAGCCAATATGAAAACACTGAGATTGGTGTCAAGTGGTCACCTATATTTTGGAGAAGATCCTCCCCCCTGCTAGACCCAATGGTATGAGATCACAGGCAGTAAACATTCTTGTGTGACACGGTGCATCAGACTGTGTTGGCATACTTATAATATATTTTCAATATAATATCAGTGAATTGTGTTGGGATGCTTTTTTATGTGTCTGGACTTATTTCGGTTCTGTTCTATTATCTCACTGAGCAGAAATTTAGAAATTTGGACAGTTGTGGAGACAACATGGACTCTCGTGGTAATTAGTAATAGGACGAAGGTACATACATTTTTTCATAACAAGCAGCACTTCTATATATTTCACTGAGCAGAACTATAATAATGTAAACATATAAAAATGTACCGCTGAGGCTTTTCATTGGTGCTTTCTGAAAAAACGAACTTGCATGCTGGGAGCCAGAAGTTTAAATATAGTTTTCAAGATGAGCTGCGTTCACAACCAAATATCCAAAGCCTCATCTTCAGCATACAAAGTTGAGTTTGTCCTCTGATAATTTACTGTTGGCAGCACAGTGGGCTTAGTGGTTGGCATGCTTTTGGCTTTCTGCACTGGGTTGCTTGGTTTGAATCTTGGCCAGGACACGATCTGCATGGTGTTTGCATGTTCTCTTTGTGTTTACATGGGTTTCCTCCCATACATGATATGCACCACAGACATGCTGATTGGTAAGTTGGCCATAGTATATGTGTACAAATTGGCTATGTACATGTGCTATTACATTCTACATGCTGTCCTAAGCCTGAGCAATTAGGGAAGGTTGAGGAATGACCCGGTGATGTAAAAAAATTGCCTAGAAAAATTTGTGAAAAGGGCCTTCAAGCATTATCAGATGTGGTACCCAGAGAATCTGGACTATAGGGTCACCAAGAGTTGGATACAGCTTATTGTTGGTTGTATAAATTGATGGGTGAGCCCACCAAGGTGTGGTAAGAGGGAGAACAGTTGTCATCTTCTATGCTACGGTCTAAATTAGAGTAATGGAGTCTGAATGTGCTCAAGAAGCCATTAATGAGAAGATGCCTGCCTTCAGCTCTGGGTGGCAGTTTAATACATTTGCAGATAAGACTGGTTTCCGTAAAAGCAGCAAGATGTGGCTCTTTGCTTGTCTTTATCAGGCCCTTGGAGCACTATTTCTTCCACTTATATGAGGAACTATTCCACTGGTGCCAACAATTGGCCATAATTACTGCCAATGACACCAACGATGCAAAGAACTATTCCTCCTACTGACACCAATGATGGGGCACTTTTCCTTCCACTGACACTAATGAGGCATTGCTTGCTCCCACACTATGACATTTTCTACTCCACCTGGCCACAGCATGCCCCCCTTAAAGCCTGAAGGACAGTAAACTGGCCATTTGTTTATAAAGGTTGGAGACCCCTGCTTTAAAGCGACTCGGGTACTCAAAATACCTCCCTGCAACTAAGACTTACCTGTCCCATGCTGAGGATCTTTGCTATCTTGAAGAATTTTCAGCATTTAACACACCTGCCTTGTACACCTCTGTGTGCTGAGGTTCCCTCTCCGCTTCTGTGTCCTATGGTGACGGTGAATGAAACCACAGAATTTAAGGGATGACTAAGGAAAGCCATTCTCAACTAGGGTTTCTCCAGAGTTTGTTAGGGGTTCCTTGAGAGGTGGCTGTTTGACCTCTTATATGATGGTGCCTACATAGACTGGTGGTCAATGCCACTTGGCATAGTCCGGGCCTCACACTGATAATAAGTGTCCGCAAGGGTGATGTTTTGACCACCACTGTAAGCGGAACATCGTTCCTTTATGCTGAGCACCAATGTAAGAGGGATTCTACTAACTGACTTCTATTAAATTAATTTTAGCAGGGGTTCCCTGAGATCTGAATTTTTTTTCAAAGGTTCCTCGGGGGAAAAAAAGGCTAAGAAAGGCTGCTCTAGGAAGTGTCCGATGCTAAAAAAAATAGTTGGAGACCACTCTAGAGCAGGGGTCTCCAAACTTTCTATACAAAGGGCTAGGTTACTGTCCTTCAGACTTTAGGGAGCTAGAGTGTGGTCAGTGGCAAGAGACAATCGTTTGTGTCAGTGGGAGGAATAGTGCCCCATTGTCAGTGTCAGGGGGAGAAGTAGTGCTAAAAAGGATGGATAGATGCAAGCAAAGAGCTTCATCCAGCGCATGGGCCGCAGTTTGGAGACCACTGATCTAGAGTAAAGATTTTTGGGACAGATACCTTTTCTTTGAGGGGGGGGGGCATTTGTTTTATTTACTTTAAAACGCAGCAGCCCAGAACAGGAATAGAAAGTTATCACCCTAAAGTGCCTAAATAAGGACCTTCATAGCAGGATCACCAGATTTAAAACTATTGAACACAATATTTCTCAGCAAGAAACTGCATTTTAACACTGTTGAATCATGTTGGTGTTGTATTTTAAGATTAACTCCAGTAACACCCAACACCCCCCATCTGCCCACAGCATGCGTTAAATACTTCCTTACTTCTTTAGTCTATGAGGTAAGAAATATGGCACTTGGTGTTTTGGCCACGTCAAGTTCTTGGTGTTTTGGCCACGTCAAGTTCACTTTAGGTCCTGGGCTGCATTGGGGATTTTATTCCTTTTCTTTCTGAAACCACCAGTCCATTGCAACACTGAATATCAATGTGCTGCTTATGAGATGAGTGGTAAACCTTTCAGTAGATTAAAAAAGCCCATATAGTCTTACCCTAAGGCCCATGACACACTAGCAATGATTACACAATAACCCGATTGATGGCAAATTACTCAATTGCTTCAATAGCACAGGAGCCTCACTGGCAACAGAGATGCTATAGTTGTTCAGCCATCAAGGGCAGGTGTGTGTGTGTGTTCTAATTAGCAACCCTGTTGCTGGCGAAATGCCCCAAGCGACAGGATTGATAGTCTAACATGGGCCTTAGAGGCAGAGCTAGGAGACAGCTCCATGGTGGAGTTGGTAGACACAGCTGCAATGGGAAGCTCATTTTGTAGACATCCAGGGCTATTCATCTCTTGTGGCCCATGTTCAGTATTTCCTTTTTGTACAATGTTTGCGCAAATAAAGCACAGAGAGACAAATTAGAAATATATATATAGAAATATATTTGCAGTCAGTTCTGTAAAGTGAGGTGTCGTTCACATACTCTATGCTGCGGTGAGGAGAGGGGATAGGAACATGCACAAAAACAGAGCCAGGCAAGATCAAGATACAGTATGACATGGTAGTCTGCAGAGCATTGCACTCATCCTGGTGGTTGTCATTGTCCTGATAGCCTCTCACCTGCCAGAGCATTATTCAACCAGCGCCCACCCCTCCCATTCCACACCTGCAACGTCCCTTCTACGCATTACTAGTAAGACTCCCGAATCTGCAGAGCATTCTTGCCCCGACCACTCTTCCATTCACTTCTTCATTCCCCTTAATGGCCAGAAATGCAACCACAGAGGCAGCGACACTCTGCAGACCACCTGAGACAACGGCATTGGTGGCATTTTTGATTTTTGGAAACCAGCAGCTTTGCGGTTCACTTTCCTGTAAAAAAAAAGCTGGCCAGTAGAATTTTGTTTGTATGGAAATTTGGAAAAAATTGTTTGCCAGAGCATTTGATCTTGCCATTACCGAGCCCTTAAAAATTTCATCCGCCTACAGCTATGGCTTTCCAGAGGTATTAAACAGGCTACTTTACAATAAGTAACATTTTTCCCGAAGATAAACCACATTCACAAAAGATAATTTATTCAAGAAAAAATTGTTATCTTGATCCTTCAAACTTTTCTCATCACCACGGTCAAAAATAGTCATCCTTCTAACCATTAGAAAATCAAACATGCTTCGAAAAAACAAACATTTTTAATTGAAATGATACTGGTGTATGGCCAGTTTTAGACACACATCAGTAAAGATATAGCTTCAGTAAATCCAATAATCTGGTCATACTCATCAGTTTTGAATTTTTATTTTTGATTTAATCAATATTTTCAAACACATTTTAGATTTTTTTTCTTTCTATATGTGCAATTGCTTTGTGCTTCTGATTCCACCCAACTACAGATGGAATCATTTTGAAGACGTTTTTAGTGGGCCCCTTATTTTTTTTATTCATACATCTAAAAATTAAATTGCAAAAGAAGGGCTTACCATCCGACTTGTCCAATCGCCTTTGATTAGAGCGAATAAAAATCAGTCGTGATTAAAAACTTTCCATGCATGCATTGTGTTTTATAGGGTCGAACTGAACTGCGTATGGGACACATTAGGATGGCTCTTTGTGGTGGCCAAGGAAGCTTATGATTGATGTGACCCATTAGGAGACTGTCAGTTTTCATTGTGGCAGCCAAAGTGGCCACAGCGAATGTTTTTTTGTAACAAGACTAAAGCTGGCCATACATGGATGGAATTTCGATCCAGGTATGGGCTCCCTGGTTGTACACAAGTCGATCCATCAATTGATTTGTGTGCAACCAGCCTGTCGGGTTTTTCCCCAATGATTAGTGCCGCCAGGTATAGCCGGCAACACTAATCATTGTGCTTTACTAGTAGGAAAGGCTCCCCAGGGGCAGAACACAATAGCACTGCGGGAGAGAATCCCCCATCAATACTGTGTTGATGGGGGAATCGAGCATTTTTTTTTCCTTCCATCCATGGTGGAAAAAAAAAAAAGTGGAACAGGGAGTTTTTAGGCGACACTAGATAAACCGCTAAAGTAAAAAAGCAAAAAAAAAAAAAAAAACTCAAAACATAAAATTGTTATCATACATGAACATATTTAAAATTGACTATATATTATACAATAATATAATAAAAGAAATATATATATATATACACATACATATACAATCACGTTTCACATCATTAAATAGAATATTTATGGCTATATGGCAATTGATTTTTATATGTTAACTTTCAGATGGATTATACATATAGTTGAACACTTTTATGTGATATTGAACACTTGCCCTGTCCTGACAAAGATGGTCGTACCCTGAAACGTGTTGACAAGGGTTTTGATTACTAGTACCCTATGGTGGTAAAACATAATGTCACTAGCATCTAATGATCTATCCAATTTAATGTGTATGTGTATATATATATATATATATATATATATATATATATATTTCTATTATAATTATATAGAAATGCACTGGAATTTCGGCAGCTGAAAATGGTGTTTCCGCTGTTTTACCGATAAAGAAAAAGGTGCCGATAATGGCGCCAAAAACGCACGCGATTTTGACACAATTTTACTGTGCTCATGGTGTGTTTTTCATAAGTCATTTGACTCAAAGATGCAACACGGGTGCGTTATTGATGCGTTCTTGCTGCGTTTTCAACGCATTTCAACGAGGAGATGCATTTTTGCTGCGTTCTTCTTTTAACTGACCA
Organism: Aquarana catesbeiana; assembly: GCF_042186555.1. Lineage (NCBI taxonomy): Eukaryota > Metazoa > Chordata > Amphibia > Anura > Ranidae > Aquarana > Aquarana catesbeiana. Next base: position 651,838,458 of record NC_133326.1, read on the forward strand.
AAAATTCAGCAAGCAGGATTTTTAACACCACAATGGAAGCGCAACAGACCAGTGTGAAGACATACATAGAATTTAAAAGGATGCATTTTTCTTGAGCTTTACTTGCGCTAAAGGTGTCTATAATGGCCGCCAATAAATTCATATTCATTTAAATTCATAATATTAATTAAAAAGTTGAATACAATACAATTATATATAAAAATATATTTTTTTTTTCTAAAAAAAAAAACTGTAATTTTCGGTTTCGGCCAAGTGCATCCTGAATTTTCGGTTTCGGCACTAAGATTTTTTAAAATTAATTAATACATGTTTTAAATATGTACATGTCTGGTAAGATTTTTTTTTCCTTTTGTAAACATTAAAAAATGATGTGATTTAGTGGTTTCTCTAGTGTTCTCTAAAAACTCTCTATTCCTCTTTTTTTTGAACAGTATTACAAGTATCTGGAAGGGCACCATGTAAGCGTCTACATTAAATTAGTCAATTTCTACTCCTGTGTAAATATTTGGATAAAGTCTGTATATCCATATGGTTTTATCGGCAAAAAAAAGTGCCTTATTTTATTACCAATAAAAAAAAATAAAAAATAAAGCTGTAGTAAAACATAGTAAGACAACTGTAATGCATCCTTTTATTTTCTTTGCCCGTGTTCTACCATGCCCAAAAATGAAAATCCCGTTGACCGTGGTCAGTAAGATATATATTTAAAAAAAAAAAAATAGATTTGAATATGGTTCCCATCAAAGAGCATAACCCTCTCGGTTACGAAGCGGTTAAGACTCTACACTGCAGCACTGCCTACTGGGAAATGATACAGCTGAAAGGAGTGACCAAAGCGGCATGGTGGTTAGGGTGCAATGTTCTGTCTCACCTAACAGTGAGATGGAAAGAGCAATGCTCTGCAGATGTACACTTGAATGCTGAGCTGTGTTTTTTGGCAAAAAAAAAAAAAAAAAAAGAAATGCAAGGCTCCGCGAATAGCTTATTCCCAGTCTCTTTTAATGTAGCGTCAGACATATGGGGAATGGGTTTTTATTTTGTTACTGCCAAAACAGCGGGCACAGTCTGGCACAGAATGGGCAGTTATACCCCCTTTTCTGCCAGGAAAGAAGAAAGGGGGTAGGAGGGAGATCATTCTCTGCCAGAACAGCAGGTTTGGGACATGCAGCGTTCTAGGTGCCAGGAGGCATATTGGCACCTAGTGGTATCATTAATTTTTTTTTTTTTTTTTTACTCTGCAAGAGCAAACATGGATAGTGGGTAGCATTAACCCCCTTTGCCAGAGCAACTAGCACACGCTGGCATAAAATGGACACCCTTCTCTGCCACGGGTAGCAGGTAGACGGTGGCACAGGAGAGGGTGACGTGGAGGTTATCTGAAAGACGGGCGGCTTTATTCAGAGTTGTAATACTGATGATCGTTGTCGTAGTGGCCGTCCTCACCGAGCTGATAGACGTTGCTGTCCAGGCAGTACTTGGCATCATAGACTTGACGCGGGAGGCCGTACACTGTCATGCCTTGTTGAGATGCCCCCTTGTTTGTTCCCATTTGCAAGGGGATGGTTTGGGTGTCACATTGGTCATTGCCAAGCTTCTGGTCGAAGATCTGACGTTTGGTGCCTGGAGCCGTCATTCCGGCCTAAAGAGAAACAGCTCGGTTATTCTAGCCAGTCAGACATTTTTTTTTTAATTCTCAGCAGCCATTTTGGTGGTCTGAGCCAATAATTGTCCTACCAAAAAATTAGACCTCACTGGGGTTCGAGGTACGACGTTGCCAGCGGCTTGACAGGTTGTATTTTAATAACCAGTGGCTCATGCACAAAATGGCTGCTTACACTATAATTAGTTGACAAGTTTGATGGAAGAGGATAAAGAATATCATCTACTGTGTCCAATCTTTCCTTAAACCACTCACCTGGGATGCCCCCTTGTTGGTGCCCATCTGTAGGCTGATGGTAGATGTGTCCACTGGCTGTTCATTGCCCAATTTTGGATCATACAGGTGTCTACGGGTGCCATATGATGTCATCCCCTTTTGGCTGGCAAATTTGTTGGTTCCCATCTGTCAACAGACAAAAAAAAGCATCAGCACACAGGAAATACATTTAAAGGGTAACTCCAATTTAGTGGAAAAAAGTAAACCAAATAAAAAGAAAAAAATATATATATATTTAGAAAATTACAGCAGCTGCAGTTTGAAAAGGAAAGATAGTTTTTATTAACAATAAACTACAACGTGGCTTGTGTAAAAAATTATACATACTACATATATATATATATATATATATATATATATATATATATATATATATATATATATGTAGTATATATATATATATATATATATATATATATATATATATATATATATATATATATATATATATATGTAGTATGTATAATTTTTACACAAGCCACGTTGTAGTTTATTGTTAATAAAAAATATCTTTCCTTTTCAAACTGTAGCTGCTGTAATTTTCTGTAAACTTCAATGCAATATGGCAACCTGAAGGCCTTCTGCCTTCTTGGTGTACAGAATACCCCCAGAAATGTCATTTCCTGTTTGGATGTTTGGGTCTAAGATAAAAGTCAAATTTTAGGCATCCCCTGCAGTAGCAATTTCAGTTGTGAGATAATCCCCAAGGGTAAATACTTCGAAAAGGGATGCAGACATTGCAGCTTTTTTCCTTAGAACACTGATAATGAAGCAGACCTTCCCTCTTTTTTTGTTTTTTTAAGTAATCTTTATTTTGATTTACAAAAGACAGAATAATAGACACATCTGTATCCACTTGTGAGCAAGGTATGCAATGTAACAAGTTAAATCACTTCACAATCTCTACTCCCTGGAGAGACATAACGCCTCATGCTCCCAAATAGGGAGGCGTGTTCTAAGTAAAAAAAAAAAACTTAAAATACAAAGCACACAAGGGAGGGATCAGATTATGTGAATCTTCATACATCAATAGCAGACCAATAATAATAATAATGTAAAAAAAAAAAAAGGCAATTCGTAGGCTGTAGCTACATGTTTGTATAAAGAGAGCAAAGGACTAGGGCCAACAAAATGTGAAAGAGTACGATAACAGCACCCAATGAAAAAAGGAAAGAAGGGGGGTGAAGGACACATGGCAAACCAGGAGTTAAAAACTCAGCAACCCTGCCTAAGCCTAGGTTCACACTGAAGGCGGGTTTGAAATCATCCGAGTTCAGCTCAACTCGCACGATTTCAGCTGAACTTGCATGATTTCAAACCTGCAATTCAGTCCGACTTCGGGAGCGATTTCAGACACATCTGTGCAGGTTCCTGCACAGATGTCTATTAAAATCGCCCCTGAAGTCACCAAAAGTAGTGCAGGTAGGTGCGGTTGCCGGCAATAGGTGGCAATTTGACATGTCGGGGCTCAGGCTGAAAAAAAGGACTACAAACAAGAACATACAACTGCAAAGTGTCAGGGAAGGGCGTTGATCTCAGTGGTGCGCCTGTAAAACTTGTTGAAAATCTGGGTCTGCCAAGGCAAGCAAGGCCGTGTCTAGGTTAGAGGAGACCGGAAGTAACCCAGATACATGGCATCTCCAAGAAGCCCATGTGAAGTTGAAACTTTCCAGGATACCCTTGCATGTAGCAATCTACTCCTCAGCTTCCATGATCTCAGTCACCTTCTTGGTCCAGTCTCTACAACTTGGGACCCTCAGGCTTTCCCAATGGATAGGTATGAGACTCTTGGCAGCATTTTGGAGATGAGAGAGAGCACTGCGTTTTTAGCGGGAGAGTGTAAGAACGGGGACATGGAGAAAGAGGGAGATCCATGCCCATGATCTCCACTATAAGGTCTCTGACTTCGGTCCAGAAAGGCTTTATGACAGGGCATTCCCACCACATATGGAGGAACATACCTCCATGACCAAAACCTCTCCAACAAAGATTGCCGACGGGTAAATCCGGGCTAATGTTGTGGGTACTCTATACACCATGTCAGTATCTTATAATTATTATTTTGCATCCTTGAGTCTACTGAGCTAGAGTGTGTCAATTGATACACATGTTGCAACTGCACTTCAGAAAACTCCTGTTCCCATTCTATGATATAGCTTGGTGTGGGTCTAGGGGCAGCCGAGTTAAGGAGCTTATACAGGGACAAGAGCATGTGTGAGACAGGGTCCTTTGAGGCCCATAGTCATGAGGGTGGATCTAACATGAGCAGGGCTACCCTGCGTAGAAAAAAAATGACAAAGCTGATGGTACTTCCAAAAATCTAGAGGAAAGCCGCCAAACCGTGTCCTGAGAGAATCTAGCGGGTCCAAATCATCATCCTTCATAAAACTGACCAGGCTAAAATCACCGTCTTTCACCCATGGCCAAGGTCTCGCCAGGGAGAAACAACAGGTATCCTCCTATGGGCGCCAATGGTGAAACTGGGGAGGCCAGCCTTAAGGACTTGTTCAATCTGTCCCAGATGTTGAGGGAGTGGGTGATCAGTGGGGAAACCCAATCTGGGACCTCTGTTACCCGAAGGTACCCAAGTCGCATAAGAAAGGTAAGGGCCCGCTATAGTTTTTTCAAGGGGGATCCAAAGTTTAGAGGAGGTGTGAAATCTCCAGTTAGACCCTCTCATTCTGAATCAGTATCCAAAGGACATGGTGAAACAGACGGCTATTTCTTCAGAGCAATAAAAAGTTGGACTCTGCTACAAAGTCTGATAACCATATATATGCAGCAGCAAAAGGGTGGGATTTAACGCCCATGTGCTACACATATACATCAGTGGGCGGCCAATGCTTTCATGCTGAGAGTGTTCTCCCAGCTCAGAGACCAGGCTGTTAATCCTGTGATCCTTCATAAATGTACATTGCTCATCCAGAGGAGATTGTTTTTTCTCAACAAAAGTTGAGTAACTCTTTAAACTCTTTAAATGGCTTGTTACTATATCTCAAAATCTTCTTCTCTCTTGCCGCTTTGTGATCTTATGTCATCTATTATATATAGTATACTGTATATACACACACACAATATAATATTATGTTGTAAAGAACTCTTTACTATTGTGATGAGAAAATCTTTTCTTCTAGATGTCTTTTTTTTTCCAGTCTAGACATATCACTTATATTGATATGCCTAGAATGGAAAAAAGAAATCAGACTTTGTAAGCACCACGACTTTATATACTATTAAAAATACATATTTCTTTTTTTGACAAAAACATTAAAAAGCTGAATTGGGGTATACAAATAATACACATTCATACAGAAGTAACTGGTACCCAACCCAGAAGTACCCAACCATACAAAGAATCTGGGCCATCTGACTATCTATTAGGATCTCACCCAACAATAAGCCCTAAGGCAGTCAAAAGTCAATGATGGTCACAGCCTGGGAAGGGTAGGTCCAGCTCTAAATGCAGCCCAACACCTTTCGCGCCAAACGCGCTTCTTTGAGAGCTGTGCTTAAAATCATAAAAATGCAGAAAATGGGAATGACATGGGCAAGTAGAGGATGTAAGGGAGGAAAAACCATGGTCACACAACGGGTCCCAGCGAGTGAGTGCGGGGACACATATGATTTGATAACAATTGATATACTAGTTCTGGTGGGACTATTTCGTCATTGACCCACAATACTTAGACAGTAAAAAGCGGGTATATCTAAAAATAGTGATCTTTGCCAGTATACCCAATTCTGTCAGTGACACAATGCCTAGGGGATCATCAATCATGTGGAGTATATCAAATAGTTGTAAATAAGTTGCGCATACAAGCTTCCCTTCCGGCTTGGTAAAGTATCAGGGGGACGTTTGTAAGCCCATGCTTCAAAAACCACCGACACGTGTCCCGGGGATTGCGTGGTGTCCACCACCCCTGTCCCTATGTGATCCCCGGGAGCCTTTTTTGGAAGTTTTTTTTCAACAGTTGCCCCAAAGTGCTGTTTTGCCTTCCCCTGGGGTTTGTTGTGAGAGGTGGAACTTGATGAACATGCATCTTTAAATTACATTTTTACTTTGTGTACTGCCCAGCCTCTCATTTTTAATTCTTAAGCCTATACTGGAAAAAGAGCAAGAGTCCACTTCTGTCGACACTTGTAAATAATTTTCCTAAAATAAAAAATGGCATATATGATATGGTGGGTCTGTAGCATTAACATGAACAGTTTTTGTTTTCTTTAACATAGTTTTCTGATCCTGACAGTAGATCTGCTATTTTTCCACTTTCCTTAACAAAACTGTTCATTCTGGAGAAAAAAAGCAGCATTGTACATCGTACCCCTACCCATTCACCTGGTAAAAAAGTGTCAACAAAAAAACACACTAGACAGGTTTTTAAAGTAATTTATTAGGCAGCTCCGGGGGTCTTCTTCTGACTTCGGGGGTCTCTTCCGACTTCTCCGCTCTCTCCGGCCTCTTCTCCCAGTGTCTGGTTCTTCTCCCGCTCTCCGGCCTCTTCTCCGCTCTCTGGTTCTTCTCCTGCTCTCTGGTCCTTCTGCCGAGCTCCTCCTCTATCTTCTGCTCTCTTGCTAGCGGTGACCCGGTCTTCTCCATCGTCTTCTTCCCTCTTCTCTTCTTCCGATGTTGACACAACGCTCTCTCCCGCTGTAATGCTGTGTGCACGGCGTGCAACGACTTATATAGGCATGGGGCGTGGTCACCGGGTGATGTCACCCGATGACCCCGCCCCTTATGACGTCACAGTCCCTGGGAATGCTGAGACTGTGCCGTCATAAGGGGCAGGGTCACCATAATAAATTACTTAATAAATTAATAAATTACTTTAAAAACCTGTCTAGTGTGTTTTTTTATTGACACTTTTTTCCCCAGGTGAATGGGTAGAGGTACCATGCACCCCATACTCATTCACATAGGGCGGGGGGGCCGGGATCTGGGGGCCCCCTTATTAAAGGGGGCTCCCGGATTCCAATAAGCCCCCCGCCCGCAGACTCCGACAACCAATGGCCAGGCTTGTCGGGAAGAGGCCCTTGTCCTCATCAACATGGGGACAAGGTGCTTTGGGGTGGGCGGGGGCCGCAGGGCACTCCCCTTCCCCAAAGCACCCACCCCCCCATGTTGAGGGCATGCGGCCTGGTACGGTTCAGGAGGGGGGGCGCTCGCTCGTCCCCACCCCCTTTCCTGACCGGCCGGGCTGCGTGCTCGGATAAGGGTCTGGTATGGATTTTGGGGGGACCCCCATGCCGTTTTTTCGGCGTAGGGGGTTCCCCTTAAAATCCATACCAGACATGAGGGCCTGGTATGCTCTGCGATGGGGCCTTTTCTAGTCCCGTTGTACCTCATCACGTTCAAAATGAACGGACTTTAGTCCGTGTGTGGGCAAGTCCGTTCGTTCGGAAGTCCGCCGTAACTCCGTCGAAAGTCCGTCGGGAAGACCGTCGGACCTATTCTGCCCGAAAGTCCGGTCGTGTGTACAGGACATTATGGGTAAAGTTGCATTTTAACCTACCAGGGTGTCTTTGGAGTTGTCCAAGACCATTAAAAGATGTTAATTTTCTTTGAAATCCTTTAAAAAAAAAACAGGCATTTCATTTCAGTCGGCACTCACCTGGAGTCCAATGATATTTCTTCCTTCCTTGAGTTTTTGAGGGTTGAATTTTCTCTCTTGTCGGTCGGCATACTTCACTCCGAAGTCAACTTTGGCTCCCCTTGCCATAGCCTGGAAAACAGATATTACACGACCATCAGGGTCTTGGTCTGCCCAACAAGCACTTATTACAGTCAAGCTTTGTGCCTCTGACATCCATATACATGTCTCCAATAACTGCCAACCTGCAGCAGTTGGAAAATGTGCATTAGTATAGAATGGGCTTGGTCAAGTGATCTCCGAAAGGCTGCTGCTTGGAATAAATTCTGTGATCTCTTGCCAATTGCCATTGTATGTAAACCCAAATCTAATTTTCACTATGTTTGGCAACATACCTCACTGTATACAGTTTTTTTTTTTTTTTTGGTATGTGTTTTTTGTGAGTCTGCAAAAGTTTCTTACCTGGAGATCCTGCCAGTAACAGCACTTCCTGCCTGAAGGTTTACAATGCTAAGCTGCTGCCTTGCAATTACCAACAGTTTTGTTAGCCTGCCATGCGTGCACCCATGTCGATCAGCAGCCCTAACAATGGAAATGCCTGTATCTCCTGAAAATGCTAACTGCTTGGCTGTCATGATTTTAGTACTTTTCCAGCAGCAAACCTGCATATCGGAACTTCTGACTTCACTTGCTATATTCTTTTCTCAGGTTATTGACTTAGAAAGGGTTGAAACCAGAGACGTTTTTATGGGAGATCAACCATGGTAGCTTCCGTGGTTATCCTAATACAGACTTCTTTTAAAGTACGGTATATCCAAACCCAAGAACAAAAATACAATATAACCCACCCAGTAACACACTTTATTTCTTCCCTAGGGTGACAAGGCTCTCTTACAGGACTGGATCTATGGAGGAGCAGTGTTGTCACCCTGAGACAAGAGGACACTAATTCTGGGGACAACCAGAGATTCCTTCACATTGGAGGGATTTCCTCTCACTTCATGTTTTGGCTATGGGACAGGAAGTGGAGGGAAATCACCCCAATGGAACACGGATGAAAAAACCTGACAGGGGTTATAACCCTCCCATATTCTATCCAAAATGAAGAAAAAAAATAAATTTATCTTTTAGTTCTACAGTAAAACCTTGGTTTGAGAGCGTTTTGCAAGACAAGCAAAATTTTTTAATACATTTTGACTTGATATACAAGCGATGTCTTGATAAAAGAGTAGCGTCATGTCACAACTGTGTATAAAAGAGAAGAGAGGCGCCTCTAAGTGTAGCAATATGGTTACATTTAATGAAGGTACAACATTTAGCAACTCACATGGTTGATGATTAAAACAGGCACAGCTAAGTATGCAGGCATCCGGGGTAAAGCTGTCCACATAGATCGTCCTCCACACCGCCATCGTCATCGTCCCTTCCATGAGCGCTTCAAGCCTCGCTTTCAGATCGCTCTACTGCAGAGTAGTCTTCCCGTCATGATTGCAGACTGAGAGCAGTGAGAGCCGGTGGTGCGGGGGATGGTCTATGTGGACAGATTTACCCCAGATGCCTGTATACTTAGATATGCCTCTTTTAATCATAAACCATGTGACTTGCTAAATGTTGTACCTTCATTAAATGCAACCATATTGCTACACTTAGAGGCGCCTCTCTTCTCTTTTATACTCTGGAGCTCCTGCTGGATTTTGCTTCTAATTCCCTTGTGGAGGCTTCCATTTGTGGATGGACATTTTATGGTTACACAACCTATCACATTTTTATAATCTTTTTATATGGACTATAAACTGAAGGACCTATGAATAAATGGTTGCAGAACGAATCATTTGAGTTTCCATTATTTCTTATGGGGAAATTCGCTTTGATATACAAGTGCTTTGGATTACAAGCATATTTCTCGATCGAATTATGCTCGCAATGCAAGGTTTTACTGTACTTTAAAATAGTCATTGCAATAAGCCACCACTAGGTGGAGTATAAAGCCAACTTAAACTAGTCATTGTGATAAGCCACCACTAGGTGGAGTATGAAGCCAACTTAAACTAGTCATTGTGATAAGCCACCACTAGGTGGAGTATGAAGCCAACTGATTGTTGAATTTGTGGTCTACTAAACTAAACTGAGCGGTTGGTGACAATGACACTATTTTTTATCTGTACCTTCACTGAAAGTTCTGTACCAGTTCTGTTTTCAAAGCTTATGCCTGGTACACACGATCAGAAAATCGGATGACAAAAATCGCTTTTGAAGCGATCGTCCAATAATCTGATCGTTAGTACACAGCTTTCGAGAGTCAATCCTGACAGTTCATGCAACAATATCCAAAGGGACAAGCCCAAAAATTTTTCTCAGACGATAGCAGAGCGAACGGTTTTTGTGTAATCAGTACAGTATTAGTTTTAAAAAAAAATCGGAAGACCAAGACCACGCATGCTCGTAGATGAAAGAATACATTACAATACAATACAGCACATTACATTCCGATGATGTGGCACTATTCCTCCCACTGACATCAAGGATGAGACACTATTCCTCCCACTGATATCAACGATGGGGCACTGATCATTCCACTGATCCCAATGATGGGGCACTATTCATTTCACTGATACCAATGATGGAGTACTATTCCTTCCACTGATGCCAATGATGGGGTACTATTCCCACCATTGACACTAATGATGGAGTACTATTCCTCCCACTGATACCAATAATGGGGCACTACTTATTCCACTGATCCCAATGATGGGGCACTATTCATTTCACTGATACCAATGATGGAGTACTATTCCTTCCACTGATACCAATAATGGGGCACAATTCCCACCATTGACACCAATGATAGAGTACTATTCCTCCCACTGATATCAATGATGGGGCACTATTTATTCCACTGATCCCAATGACGGGGCACTATTCATTCCACTAATACCAATGATGGGGCACTATTCATTCCACTGATCCCAATGATGGGGCACTATTCATTCCACTGATACCAATGACGGGGCAAATGACGGGGCACCAATCATTCCACTGGCACCAATGATGGGGCACTATTCCTTCAACTGGCACCAATGATAGGGCACTATTCCTTCCACTGATACCAATGATGGGGCACTTTTCCTTCCACTGATACCAATGATGGGGCCCTCTTCCTTCCACTGATACCAATGATGGGGCACTATTCATTTTACTGATACCAATGATGGGGTACTATTCCTCCCATTGGAACCAATGATGGGGAACTATTTATTCCACTGGCACCAATGATGGGGCACTATTCATTCCACTGATACCAATGATGGTTGGAACACTGGAGAGCCAAACCGTTGTTTTATGTGTGCGAACAGCAGTCCGACTCTCCTAGGTGCTGCCAGAACAGGGTATATTAACTCATACTGCAGCACCAAACAGGTAAAAAGATTTATAGAACAGTGTCAAGCAGAACTGCACCACCTCTGGCTCTGGCCCTCCACTCCCCACTCACCACTCTCACTTCTAAACACAGAAGCCTAGCTTACCTCTCCTGGCGGCTCGCACAGATCTCTGTGAACAAGGGAGATGCCCCTGTTGCAGTGCGATCATGGGCGGGAGCTGGGGTGTCATGTGGTAGGTAGCACCCCCTATGATCCCCATCTGTTGCCTGGTGGTCGGATGCTGACACCGCCACTGGATGAGAGGCAGAGTTGCCTACAGTGTGTAGGGAGGGACAAGAGCCGGGCGGGTGGTTCACCCTTACACAGCAACAAAGTCGATACACTTGGAAGATGATGGAGATTTTGAGGGAAGGGAGATGAGGGCAGTGGTGGGAGGTTATGTGTAGAGGTCAGAGCTGAGGAGGGGTGGAAGTGAGATGTGGATAGGGGATGTGAGGTAAAGAAGTATAGACGAGAGCTGAACTCTGCATTCTATGCATAGTGAACCCTGAATTCTGCATTCTGTATTTAGCTCACTTCTTAACTCTGCACCATGTACAAAGCACACCCCTGCACTCTGTATGTAACGCGCCCCTGAACTCTCCACTCTGTATGTAGAGCATCCCTCTGAACTCTGCATTCTATGCATAGTGCATCCCTGAACTCTGTGCGCAGCACACCCCTGAACTCTGTGTTCTCTGCAAAGCACACCCCTGAACTCTGTACTCTGTGCGTAGCACACCCATGAGCACTACACTCTTTATGTAGTGAACCCCTGAAATTTTCACTTTGTATGTAGCGCACACCCTGAACTCTGCATGTAGCACACCCCTGATCTCTGCTTTCTTTATGTAGCACACCTCTGAACTCTGGATTCTATGTGTAGTGCACCCCTGAACTCTGCATGCTGTGTGTAGTGCACCCACTGAAATACGCACTCTGCACATAGAGCTTTCCTGAACTTTGCATTCTGCTTCTAGCGCACCCCTGAACTCTGCAGTCTATGCGTAGCACGCACCTAAACTCAGCAGTCTGAGTGTAGCGCACCCCGTAACTCTGCTGTGTGAGTGTAGTGCACCCCGGAACTCTGAAATCTTTGTGTAGCGCAGCCCTGAACTCTGCAGTCTGTGTGTAGCGCACCCCGGAACTCTGCAATCTGTGTGTAGCACGCCCCTAAACTCTGCAGTCTGTGTGCAGCACACCCCTGAACTCTGCAGTCTGTGTGTAGCGCACCCCTGAACTCTGCAGTCTATGCGTAGCACACCCCTAAACTCTGCAGTCTGAGTGTAGCGCACCCCGGAACTCTGCAGTCTGTGTGTAGCGTACCCCGGAACTCTGCAGTCTGTGTGTAGCGCACACCTGAACTCTGCAGTCTGTGTGTAGCATACCCCGGAACTCTGCAATCTGTGTGTAGCGCACCCCTGAACTCTGAAGTCTCTGGGTAGCACACCCCTGAACTCTGAAGTCTGTGTGTAGCACACCCCTGAACTCTACACTCTGTACATAGTGTACCCCTGAAACGCTGGAGTCTGTGCGTAGCACACCCTTGAACTCTGGAGTCTGTGCGTAGCACACCCTTGAACTCTGCAGTCTGTGCATAGCATGCCCCTGAACTCTGCATTGTATGCGTAGCACACCCCAGAACTCTGCGCACAGCGCACCCATGAACTTTGCATTCTGTGGATAGCATACTCCTAAACTGTGCACTCCTGGAATCTGCACTTGTAGCACACTCCTGAACCCTGCACTTTGTACATAGCGCACTCCTGAATCCTGCACCCTGTACATAGCACACTCCTGAATCCTGCACTCTGTACATAGCACACTCATGAACTCTGCACTCTGTGCGTAGTGCACTCCTGAACTATGCACTCTGTGCATAGCGCACTCCTGACCTCAGTCTGTGCATGGCGCATTTCTGAACCCTGCACACTGTACGTAGCGCACTCTGGAATCCTGCACTCTATACGTAACGCACTCCTAGTATTTAATCCTCATTCAATTTGGGGTTATCAGACCTCATAGTCATCATAAACAACATATTTATCACCATATTTGCAGCCATGGCTGCATTACAGTAATTACAGTCTCAGGAAGAGACAGCATCAAAGCCCATCAGAGACACTGCTGCACACAGGCCAATAAATGCCTCACTAAGCACTCTTGTGTGTGAAGCTGTAGGTTTTTCTACCCCCTAAGACAACCTTTCTTAACCTTTCTACATCAGAGCAGCCCTTAAAATAATTTTCAGGGAACCCCGGCTAAAATAAATTTGTCAGTGTGAAGAATGGTATCATCAGATGGGAGGTCAATCAGCCACAGTTCAAGGAACCCCTAGCAATCTTTGGAGGAACCCTGGTTGAGGCTGGCTGCCCTAAAGGCTTCATACTCAAAGGTATTGAGCAGGAGTTAGGAACTTGTGCCCTCTTTCTGTATGGATTAAGCCTAAGATGCTTTTTGCATGTTTTTTTCTTTTTAAGTTAACCTGTACTAAGAAACAGAGACTTCACCATTGTTCTGATTTTATTTGCTTGTTTTGGGTCTAGGGGCAGCCAGGCAACTAGCATTTTCAGAGGGAGAAGTCAGCAGTGGCAGCTTACATATTTCCACCATTACAGCTCTCCTTTAATAGGTGTGGGCGTTATGTCATTCAGCGCTCTCCTGATGAAGCATGTAGTAAAAGTGGGTGAAGCTTGGCTGATCCTAGATGTCCCAAGGCCATTATTCAGAGGACACTTCTAAATGTCGGGCTCTTGTCTCAGCCTGTTCCTCTGGCCTGCCTTAAATAATGATCTATTTAGGTATTGTGCTTAATTAATACTTCAACATGATCTCACTGCTTTCCTGGAGGTCTGGAAATGACTAAATAGGAGCAAGTGAAAAAATGCAGGACCCAAGGTGTCATGGTTCCTCCGCATGCTATGCCAGGGAATCATGGTTAGGGGACCATGGTGGTTCAGCGGTTCTATGCTCTGATAGCATGGACTTTTTTTTTTCTCCAGAGAAGATGTGGTGGCATCTACTACCTTGAAGCACTTACAAAGACTTACCACGCTAGCTAATGTCAATAGTGTGGATTGGACTTGAGTGAGGTTCGTATTCTCGAACAGGTCATTTGCTTCAAATATATCGTGTTGCTTCACGCCATAATCTGTGATTGCCTTAATAAAGTTTCCAATGTTTTCCAGCTGCAAATAAAGCAAAGTTAGAATGATGGCAATATATGTCCCATAGTCATAGTTTATATAGCTAAAGAAATGCATTACCAGTGGACTTTTTATATATGCTAAAAGGAAGTGGTGTCTGTAAGCCAAAGTCTTTCAACTGGAACTTACCTAAAGAAGAATTCCTTTGGTAAAATAGGCCCAGCTTGGACCAGGGAAACTATGCTTATACCATACCCGTGGGATCCCTCTAGAAGCTGGACATCACTGTAGTAGACACCACTATTACAGGGATTTCCACGATCTTCTGGAACCCGTGCCAGTCACCTGCCCTGCTGCATTGTGAGTACAGGAGGTCAGCCACTTGGCACAGGCACCATTCAGAGATCGCTTTGCATTTTCTGTGATTAGACATAGTGGAGAGGCTGGAGGGGTAGATGTGACAACACGCTCTCCAATTATGGAGGAGATAACCATGGTGGAGAACAAGTAAGGGTGTACCAGTGTTTGTATTGTGTCAAACAGGGGACTTTCTGTACAGAAAATGAGAAACAAAGAGTGATGGCAAAAAAAAAAAAAAAGACCCAGTGGTCCATGCTTTTACCAAGCTTTCCAAAACCCTTTAGTGGGGGTGCCACATATATGTAGGGTTGCCACCTCATCCCTGTAAACCCGAACACATATGAATTACACAGGTTCTGAGGCTAATTTAATGCAGATAAGGCAGCGAGTGAGTTTAATTATCACCTTAATTAGCCACAGAACCTGTGTAATTAATATGTGTTCGGGTTTACAGGCATGAGGTGGCAACCCTACATATATGCATGCAGCCAGTAGCGCTGCTTTGTGCTGGGAGCGTGCTCAGTTGCAGGCTACCAGCACTGTGACTATGCTGTCACCGACAGCTCCTGGTCAGTGTTTGCAATCCAAAGCTAGTAGGACAGGCTCCCAATCATGTGACAGTCAATAGCACTGTGACAGCCAATAACAGTGATCACACGATCAAGAAGGTCAGGAGAAACCTCCAGCATTAAGAGCTCCTTACAATTCCTCACTGTTTTTGTCTATCATTGCTAGAGTCTGTTCCAAGCATCCACTACTCTTTCGGTAAAATAGTAATTTTTATTGTTACGCTTGAGCTAAGCTCCTGCTAGTTTGGGGTCACGTCTCTGTCTTCTTGATCCCAGCTTCATATTGAAAATACTGCCATCCTGGACTTCATTCATACCCTTAATATATTTAAAGGTTTCAGTCATGTACCCCCTGAGCTTATTACCTGATGCCAGTTCTGTGTAGACTCATTGATCTTCTTGACGGAGCCAGGCTGCAGCTTGTTAATTAATCTGTGGATAGAAGAGGGCTATTCTGGTTATACAGAACAAGTAGTGTCCATAATCTACCCCAACCCCACCACTACCACCAAAGGCCAAGGACTACCCTCCTCCTCAGCCTCCACAGACTGATCTCAAAGCAAGACAAAAGAACTGGAGACACACATCAGAAGGGCTGCTCTTATATTATTCTAAAATCAAAAGCTATATGGCACGTTAGAGTAAAAATTCAATACGAGCCTTACTGTCGGATATACCTTACTGCATGACAACGGATGTAGCAATGCCCATCTGACTTAATACCACCTTCTTCAGTCCACTCTGATAGGCGGTGATACCTGTGATGGCAAGTGTACAGAATGGAGTTGGCCTGGCCAAACTAAAGTTTTGACTAGATTGATTGGGTTTTTATTATGCCCCAACAAACTGTTTCTGACCTGTTTGGAGAATGAATGGCTGACGATGGCATTAATTCAGCTGGGCAATACCACAATGGTTGCCTTGAATTTAAGTAAGCCCTACAGTAGCCTAACTTTGTTAAACTAAATAAATTCCACAAAAGATGGACTTTGGCACCAGTCTACAGTGGGCCTCTCTTGTGTCCCTGTCCAACCCTGTTAATCTAAATAAAGTCCACAGAAGATGGGCTTTGGGGTTAGCCTACAAGTGGCACATTAATACTTAGGACCCCTAAAATGTATTGCCCTTCTCCTCAGGTCTCTGAAGATTGCTGTTTCGTAGATACTCACTCGCACAGTATGACTCCATCCTTCAGGGACTCCATGAATTTATTCCCAATATTCCTGCCGGTGGTCCTCTCTATCCATTCTTTCAGCTCGGCCTCCCTCTGTGGGTCATATTTTGATGCCAACTGAAAGAAGACAAAGGAGCCTGTCAGTGTGGTTCTGTAAATTTTTCCATTTATATGACATTATCCAGCTGTCATACCAGTCCTATTTAGGGGCATTATGGGGACAAATGACCCCATATCCTTTATAGGTGCTAGATCAGTGGTGATCAAATTATTAGATATACAGGACCTAAATTGATCTCCCCAAAGGGATGCATTTTAACCAATCACTAGGTATCAATCACTGCATATTCATTCTTCATGTTCTATTGAGGGTGTGACAAAGCTGTGTTCTTTGCTTACCTACCTTGTATCAAAAGATGCTCTTGTTTTCTATCCTAGACAGGGCCTGGATTTAGACCTTGGGGACCCGGAGCACTTCAGGTTGTGGTGACCCCAATTAAAGCCTAACTTCAGGGATTGTACAACATCTGCCCTTGCAGTGATCATCCCTCTTCCTCAGGGTTCCAGGCTTAGCTGCCTATTAAGTCTAATGCCGCGTACACACGAGCGGACTTCTCGTCGGACTGAACTCCGAAGGACTTTTCGACGGACTTCTGACGAAACGGACTTGCCTACACACGATCACACCAAAGTCCGTTCCTTTCAAACGTGATGACGTACGACCAGACTAGAAAAGGCAGTTCAATAGCCAGTAGCCAATAGCTGCCCTTGCGTCATTTTCGGTCTGTCGGACTAGCATACAGACAAACAGTTTTTTCGATAGAAATCGAGTCCGTCGGAACGATTTGAAACATGTTCTATTTCTAAGTCCGTTGGAATTTTCGACAGAAAAGGTCCGATGAAGCCCACAGTCCGCTGGAATCGTTCCGTCAGACCATTGCTGCCGGAAAGTTCGCTCTTGTGTACGCGGCATAAGGCTACATGCATAAAATGTAATACTTACCTTGTTCCTCACTCCAGCAAGGGTGCCAATGATCCAGCAATGCCTCCCCTTAAAGGCACTCCTGGCAACACTCACCCAGAACCTGGAGCACAGGAGGGAGAAAAGGGCAGCTGGAGTGGGTGGTAAGGTAAGCAATACCGTCTCTTCATTTCCCACTAGACTTAATAAGCATTTAACCCTTGCAGTTTGTCTAATTCCTGGAGTTGGGCTTTCAAATACACATCAAAATACTAAATTTACACATCAAAGTCCATTTATTGCATATCACTGGAACTGTCAAGTTATACATATAATGAAAGGTTACGTGAGCTATATCTGAAGTAAATATATGTATATATGTAAATACATGCCAGCACAACTCCAAAAAGGTTTTTAGGTAAGACAAGTTACAAAGAACATGGCTATGCTGCTTTGTACTGTGAAGTCTCCATAGATAACAATGGCTGACTCCGAAATCTACACACCAGAATTCCGACTCTTTTTAACAACCTCCACATAAAATGTTCTCACTATATTATCACTGACCAAAGAGTTGGTTTACTTCCTCAATTATAGTCACACATTTTAAAAATGTGGGACACAGTGTCATTATGATGCGACAATGTACACGCTATCATAGGCTTGCTATGCGTGGTTCACTTGAGCCGTGATAAAAATGATACAATATACCAGGAGAAGCTTTCATTGATGACTGCTGGAAAAATATTGTTCCCCAGGATACATTAACCACTTCCGGACCGCCCGTCCTCGTTGTACGCCGGTACTTTGACGCTAAATACTGTTGTTATGGCAGCAGATAGCTGCCATAAGCCTGGTATTTTTAAAAATGGCGGGGAAAAAAAATTATTGAAAAAAAAAAATACTTTTTTTTTTTTTGTTTGTTTATTGCATTTAAGTGTAAATGTGAGATCTGAGGTCTTTTGGACTCCAGATCTCACATTTAGAGGGCTTTCACACCGAGCCGCTTGCCGTCGTTTTAGCGGCGCTATTCGGCCGCTAGCGGGGTGCCCCACTAGCGGCCGAAAAGGGGTTGAATCCGCCTGCAAAACGCCGCCGGTGCGGCGTTTTGCCGGAGGTATCACAGCGCTACCCCTTTGATTTCAATGGGGAGCAGCAGTGGAGGAATGGTAAACACGTCGCTCCTTCACCGCTCCAAAGAAGCTGCTGGCAGGACTTTTCCTGACATCCTGCCAGCGCACCGCTCCAGCGTGAAAGCCCCTCGGGCTTTCTCACTGGAGACAATGAAGCAGCTGTTTGAGGGCGGATTGCAGGCGCTATTTTTAACGCTATAGCGCCTGCAAAATGCCCTCGGTGTGAAAGGGGTCTAAAGAAGTCCTGTCATCCTTTTTTTCTATTACAAGGGATGTTTACATTCCTTATAAAAGGAATAAAAGTGACCCAATTTTTTTTTTAAATGTACAATGTAAAAATAAAAAATAAAAAGTAAAATAAAGAAAAAAAAAAATTATTTACAGCGCCCCGTCCTGCAGTGCTCGTGCACAGAAGCGAACGCATATGTGAGTCGCCCCAGCATACATAAATGGTATTCAAACCACACACGTGAGGTATCATCGTGATCGTTAAAGTAAGAGCAATAATGCTAGCAAAAGACCCCTTCTGTAACTCAAAACTGGTAACCTGTAGAAATTTGTCGCTATTCCACGAGCGGGCGCAATTTTGAAGCATGACATGTTGGGTATCCATTTACTCGGCGTAACATTATCTTAGACAATATAAAAAAAAAATGGGCTAACTTTACCGTTTTCTTATTCTTTAATTCAAAAAATGTTATTTTTTCCAAAAAAATTGCGTTTGTAAGACCGCTGCGCACAGACGGTGTGACATAAAGTATTGCAACGACCGCCATTTTTTTCTCTAGGGTGTCTAAAATATATATATATATATATATATATATATATATATATATATATATATAATGTTTGGGGGTTCTAAGTAATTTTCTAGCAAAAAAACCTGATTTGAAAGCGGAGTTCCAGCCGTAAAAATGTTTTGTTTTTTTTTTTTTTTTAAACTATCTCTTTTAATCACATTCTGTGGATTTAGCATTGGTTAATCTTATTACTAGTGCCACCTTTCTTGATATTTTATTTAAAAACTTACCTTATATTGATGTATCTCGGGCATTCCCAGCTTACTTGTGGGCAGGTGAAGCCAACAAACATATACTTCCGGGATACGGTGCTGCTGTATAACCAGCATGAACCGCCTGTTCTTGCGCATGGGCAGTAAGGACATCTAGGGGTGCAGAAAACTTCTCAGGTTGCCATCCCAATGGGCGTCGTCGTCGGAAGTGCCCGCCCCATTGTAATGTCAACCAAGATAAGCCTTAAATCCGCCTTAAATTGCGTCATTTCCTGTCGGGAAATAACGCAATTTTTGCACACAGTCCTGTCCACTGACTCCTGGGAAATGTCATCATTTCCCAGGAGAACAGGTGAGGGAGGAAGTGATGCGGAGCACCGCGGAGCCGGAAGTGGCAGATTAGGAGCCACCACCTAGCAACAGGGCACTTCGGTTAAGTAAAAAAACTTTTTTTTCCCTCTCCAAATGTTTTTTATTATTAATAATGGATTAGGAAAATGTCAAAAAAAAAATTTCAGGGTGGAACTCTGCTTGAAGTGGTTTTAATGAAACAACGTATTTATTATTTTGATTAATTAATTTAAGCCATTTATTAATTTTTTATTGATTGATTATTTATTATTTTAATTATTATATTTTTGTATAGAGGGGGGCTCTTTTACCTCATTATAGATCTTATAAAATAGTATCCTTCTTATAGGTAAGAGTGATTCCACTTTGCATAATGGGTTTTTCCATAATATAGTCCCAGGCCCTGTGCTGCCACACAGTGGTCATTTAGCTAACTGCAGCCACATCATGTTCTCCCAGTCTGCCAGACAGCCCAGACACCTGCAGATATAAACAGTGCTTAGGACTCAGTGTGAGAGTTTTGTAAAGTAACACTCATGTCAAGTGCTGTGGAAATAAACATAATGTCTGTTTTTTAATAGCAAGTACATGAACTTTCACAGTTCACAATTTTTCTTAAACAAAAAAAAATCTGAGCTGTCACACGCTATTTCAATAATAAAATTCACATTCAGAGACTGAAAAGCATCTCATGGGCAGAAGCAAGGGGGGGGCTCAAGATGGAAGTGTTTTTGAGCCCCTGTAATAGACAATGATTGAGCCAGTCCTCAGCTCTATCAGGGCCTCCCATGTTTATATAGCTGCTTCATCCCCAAGAGACTTCCATTTTCTAAAGCCTACAATTATTTTTCTATGGAGCCTTAAATGGAGAGTATAGTAAGTCTATAGCAAGAACAGAGTTTGAGTTATTCTCGATGTTTATCTGAATCAAGTTATGGTTGTAACAGTCACATTTTGTACAACCGTTGATGTACCATATTTCTTATACACACAGAGATGCAGATTCTGCTGCTGGTCGCTGTGTGTGTATTTAGTCATCCTTCCCGCTTAACAACTGCAGAGATCAAATTCCACCAACTGCATTGTTTTTAGTTAGTCACACTAGACTGGTTGAATTGCATTGAGATAGGGGAATTCTAAGGCTAGGTTTAGATGTGTGGCTAAATGGCCAAGCCTCTGAAAATAAATCTGCATCTGGATTGCTTTTCAGAGGTGCTTGACAGGCAGTGAAGGGGCAATATGATGCCTCCCCATTGCCTGCTTCAACACCATAAGGGCTCCTTTAGATTTGTGGTTGAGGGGGGTGGCATTAACAACATGCAGTTGAGCCACATTTTTAGCACCCTCCCTAAGCTGAAAAAGGCAGTAGACAGGGGTGTTGTAGATAGGGGTCTACGGGGGGCGGTAGACAGGGGTGTACAGGGGTGCAACAAATATCCCCACCCCCCCCCTTTCCCATTGCATTAATGGGTAGAACCACTGCCAAACGCGACCCATTCCTGCGAATGGAGATGCACTACAAACGCTAAGGAGCTGCTTATAATACTTAGAGCCCGTTCACACTATGGCATTGTGGCAACATGAGCCTATGAGTTTTACCGCAACCCCTGGTATTGACAAGGTGGCACTGGTGGGCACTGATGGGTACTGATGATGCAGCACTGATAGGTGGCACTGATGGGTATTAATAGGCAGCACTGATAGGTGGCACTGATGGGTATTAATAGGCAGCACTGATAGGTGAAACTGATGGGCACTGATAGGTGGCACTAATGGGTATTGATAGGCAGCACTGATAGGGGGCACAGATGGGCACTGATAGGTGGCACTGATGGACACTGATAGGCGGCACCGATGGGCACTGGTAGGCAGCACTGATAGGTGACACTAATGAGGAGGCACTGATTGGCAGCACTGGTGGGCACTGATGATGCAGCACTGATAGGTGGCACTGATGGGTATTAATAAGCAGCACTGATAGGTGACACTGATGGGCACTGATAGGTGACACTAATGGGTATTGATAGGCAGCACTGATAGGTGGCACTGATGGGTGACACTGATGAGGAGGCACTGATTGGCAGCACTGGTGGGCACTGTTGGGAGGGCACTGATAATCAAGACATTGATAATCAGTGCCCGGATTATCAGTGTAGATGTCCCCTTCTCCTTTCCTCATGCTGTCAGCATGAGGAAAGGAGTGCGGATAACCGGCTTCTATTTACATCCGTGATCAACTGTGATTGGACACAGCTGATCACGTGGTAAAGAGCCGCTGATTGGATCTTTACCTCAATATGTGATCTCGCAGATAGCGCCACCCGGGCCCCTCAGCGGACACGAGGCGAGCGCAAGCGCGGCACGCTGTCATATGACGGCATCCCAGAACTAGACGACCGTAGTGTAGCCGTCATTCGGCTATAGCGCAGTCGGCAAGTGGTTAATAGACATGTGTTGCAGTGCAAGCCATAAGTTTTGATGCCTCTCAATGGGAAGGTGTGTTGAGATGCCATTTAGAATGAATTGCACCACAGTGCACACAAGGCCTTTATTGCACATTGCAGCAATTCTTAGTGGAAGGGGCCCTAACATGCGTTGATAATATTGTTTACATTAAAGCGCACCTAACACTAATTTTACAAGTCTGCATGAATACATTTCTGAACTGTCACAGTATGCCACAATAGTACACCTTTCCAGTGATCATAAAGCAGTCCCTAAACTCTGGCCAAGAGCCTTTCCATAGGCTGAGATGATGTCATCAGTTGGCTGTTGACAAGAGAAGGTATTTCGACCATCACCCCCCCCCCAGAGATCACTTAGACTATACAAAGTAACTTTGCAGTAAGTCATAAAAGGAGAAAAAAAAACAACTATGCACACAACCATGAGCCATTTAGGGGCAAGCAGCCTAGTCCAGGAAGTAGATCCTGGATGATGCCTGAACAAAGATGGTGCTGGCCTTCTGGGGAGAAAAGAAAATGAAGGCATTGTCAGGGGTAACACTGTGGCCTCAACATAAAAGAAAAACAAATACTCCTGCACTGGAGAAGTTGCTGTGCAGCTGGTTGAAAACGGATGTCTCCACTGGTTCAGCAACCACATTGGCTGTGCTGCCACTCCCAACAGGTCAGGGAAAGCCCAAGAGAACTCTAAAAAGAAAAGGAACAGAGGGCGCACCAGCCTAGCACATTACCTTTGCAACAATTTATTATAAAAAGATGTATAACATTTACTCACAAACGAATACATTCGTCACGCAAAATATATATAGTGCACCAGATGCTCCACCTAGCATGATCTGCTGGCAAGTACCAATTATGGAATGAAGAGTCCAAAAAACTGACGCATTTCGAGGGATGTCCTCTCTTCCTCAGCTCTGGGGAAGCGGGGACATCCCTCTTCCTCGGAGCTGAATGTGACCCCTTTAAGTGTATGGGGCTCCTCTGAAACCGGCCTGGGACTGCGTTGTGGTGTGGTGGTTCAGCCTCCTCACTCCTGATTGCTTTTCAACGAGGGCTGCGCACCTCATAACAAGCCCAGAGAGATTTCCCCCCAACATCTCACTGACAACCGCTTCCCCAGACAGGAAGTAAAGGGAAAATCGGCAACGGGGACTTCAACTCTTCCTCTTGACTCATTCCTGATCTCAGGGGAGGATGATTTCATCGGAAGAATCCAGGCTGGTGAAGAGTCAGCCGGGTGGGGTGGTGAAGAGTCACCTGGGGGGTGGGCTGTTGAAGGGTCAGCTGGGTGGGCTGGTGAAGAGTCAGCCGGGTGGACTGGTGAAGAGTCAGCCGGGTGGACTGGTGAAGAGTCAGCCGGGTGGACTGGTGAAGATTCAGCTGGGTGGGCTGGTGAAGATTGAGCTGGGTGGGCTGGTGAAGAGTCAGCCGGGTGGGCTGGTGAATTGTCAGCCGGGTGGGCTGGTGAAGAGTCAGCTGGGTGGGCTGGTGAAGAGTCCGGGCTGGTGAAGAGTCAGCTGGGTGGGCTGGTAAAGGGTCAGCCGGGTGGGCTGGTGAAGAGTCAGCTGGGTGGGCTGGTGAAGAGTCCGGGCTGGTGAAGAGTCAGCCGGGTGGACTGCTGAAGAGTCAGCCGGGTGGACTGCTGAAGATTCAGCAGGGTGGACTAGTGAAAGGGCAGCCGGGTGGGCTGGTGAAGAGTCAGCGAAGTGGGCTAGTGAGGAGTCAGCCGGGTGGGGTGCTGAAGTGTCAGCCAGGTGGGCTAGTGAACAGTCAGCCGGTTGGACTGGTGAAGATTCAGCCGGGTGAACTGGTGAAGAGTCAGCCGGGTGGGTTAGTGAAGAGTCAGGCTGGTGAAGAGTCAGCCGGGTGGGGTAGTGAAGAGTCACCTGGGGGGTGGGCTGGTGAAGGGTCAGCTGGGTGGGCTGTTGAAGAGTCAGCCGGGTAGACTGGTGAAGAGTCAGCCGGGTGGACTGGTGAAGAGTCAGCCGGGTGGACTGGTGAAGAGTCAGCCGGGTGGACTGGTGAAGAGTCAGCCGGGTGGACTGGTGAAGAGTCAGCCGGGTGGGCTGGTGAAGAGTCAGCTGGGTGGGCTGGTGAAGGGTCAGCCGGGTGGGCTGGTGAAGGGTCAGCCGGGTGGGCTGGTGAAGGGTCAGCCGGGTGGGCTGGTGAAGAGTCAGCCGGGTGGACTGCTGAAGAGTCAGCCGGGTGGACTGGTGAAGATTCATCCGGGTGAGCTGGTGTAGAATCTTCCTGGTGGACTGGTAAAGATTCATCCGGGTGAGCTGGTGAAGAATCAGCCTGGTGGACTGGTGAAGATTCAGCTAGGTGGGCTGGTGAAGGGTCAGCCGGGTGGGCTGGTTAAGAGTCCAGGCTGGTGAAGAGTCAGCCGGGTGGGCTAGTGAAGAGTCCGGGCTGTTAAAGAGTCAGCCGGGTAGACTGGTGAAGAGTCAGCTGGGTGGGCTAGTGAAGAGTCCGGCCTGTTGAAGAGTCAGCCAGGTGGACTGGTGAAGAGTCAACCGGGTAGACTGGTGAAGAGTTAGCTGGGTAGACTGGTGAAGAGTTAGCCTGGAGGGTTAGTGAAAGGGACAGCTGCAGCCAGGTGGGTTGGCAGTGCCTGAAGAGGTGGTGCTGGGATCAGGGGATCAGTGGCCACCAAGGATGAGCTCCGGCGTGTTCGCACAGCCCACATGCAGAGCCCGCTAGGAAGTTGGCACTGCGCTGCGCTAATCACAGGCAGTGAGACATTTCCCGATCTCTGCAGCCGCACATCGGGACAATGTCTCACTGCCTGTGATTAGTGCATCGCCGTGCCGAATTCCTGGCGGCTCTGCACGTGGGCTGTAGGAACATGCCGGAGCTCATCCTTGGTGGCCGCAGAGGAGAAGTTACAAGCTGTCTCACTAGATTTTTGCTACACAACAAAGGACTAAGAGTTCCTACCTGTAAAGGGCTATTAATAAAATCTGATTGGAAGCCTGTCAGATTATTCTGCAGTGATTCAGCTGGAGCCAGCAAGTGTGTGTGCAGGAGGAAAGTAAAGGAGACTATATATAGCTGTATATAGGAAGTTGTACTGAAAGTTTTGCTGAAGTGGGCATCCCATAACCTCCTGTCCCTATCCAAGTTATTAACACCTAATAAATAACAAAAACAAAGTCACAGACTGTTCTCTGACTCTGGGTGTTTGTGAAGATTCGGTGTGCCTGGCTGTGCAGGAGTGGGGGATCCAAGTTCATCAGCAGTCCCTGCAGGGGTGTGCTACAAGTTACTTCTGACAAGTTTTCCTGACATCAAGGGAAAAAAGGTGACAGGGGAGGGAGCTCCGGCACACAGCCTGTGATTGACAGCGTCAGCTCTGTTCCTCTGTTTTGCGTGAAGGGGGTGTGTCCCTTCCCCTCCAATCAGCTCTCAATGATCTCTGCAGAGTGCAACTTCAGCTCCCTGCCCCCTGCTTTCTGAAAACTCAAACAAGCTGTATAAATTCTGGACTTGGAATGGCTGTAGCGGAGAGATGGCTGTAGATAGACAGGTACAACTTATGTAAGAGGACTTATTTCATCTCTGTGCATCACCTGAGACCAGTCACTTCACTGGGTATATGTAAGGGTTTACAACCACTTTAATGCATATGTAAGCGGTAGGGTGTTGAATGCACCAAAACTTGCGTTGACATGTGATTGGCAGATCATGTCATGCCACGTACACACGATCGGTCTTCTCGTCGGAAAAAGATATGACGGCTTTTCCGACAGGATTCCGCTCAAGCTTGCCTTGCATACACACGGTCACACAAAAGTTTGCTGAAATTACGACCATCAAGAACGCGGTGACGTACAACACTACGACGAGCCGAGAAAATGAAGTTCAATGCTTCCGAGCATGCGTCGAATTGTTTCCGAGCATGCGTAGGAATTTTGCGCGTCGGAATTGCCACAGACGATCACATTTTCGGATAGGAACTTTTCCCGACCAAAAAATTGAGAGCATGCTCTCAATCTTTTGCTGGCTGGAATTCAGCCAGCAAAAAACCGATTGAGCATACACACGGTCACATTTTCCGATGAAAAACTCTCATCGGTCTTTTGCGGGCTGAAATTCCGATCGTGTGTACGCGGCACAACTCTCTCTCCCAGAACACCGATGTCACATGACATCCCTCTGACCACAGATTAGGTGCCATGCCAGGCGGATGTGGAAGGGGAGGAATGTATGGAGCACTAATGAGGAACGTGTGGGTGGGCGAATTCCAACCCTCAGGGGCATAATTCTGGCGTCTGGGAGGTTTATATAAAGAACAATGACCCAGGAAATCTTAGCGTGAACCAAGTATGCAGCTATGCAAGAGACAAGCGTGCCAACATTCACGGCATGCCAGGCTGATAGGACCACACAGCGGTCTGGGGGGGGGGTGGCAAATACTGTGTGGCCCTTCCATGACTGGCAGAGGAGTCTTACAATGGACATACATGTCAGGCCTCATGCAGGCTTGGGTGTTTAGAGAGGGTGCCCCACCACCGGCAGTCTGTAAAAGTTTATGAGAGGCTGACAGCTGCTGCGGCTGGACGGTGCAATGGAGGTACTTACATTTACGGCAGTCTGCGCCCAGGGACAAATGCTTGAAATATAGACCGATTGCGTGCCGAGCATTCACCCCTGGCCGCATACGGCCCTAAACATAAGTACTGCTCAGCTCACTGTGCGGCCAAATACCTGCCAGCCCCCACTTTAGTTCCTCTGCATGTTCCTGTGTACGGCAAGCAATTCATTTCAGTGGGCTGCCTTTTGCAAAAGAAACACACAAAAGAAGTCCCTGATCCTTTTTCAAAAGGGTGCGCCGCACCGGACTGCATAGAATTAATGGCACCGATGCAGGTCTACGCGCACGCGCAATTTTGTGCGTGTGAACATAGCCTAAGGAAATAGTGGTGGTGAAAAAAATGACTTTCTAACTAATGTTTTTGGCCACTTTAAAGCTGGATACACATTATACAACTTTTGTTGTTCAATTTCCTTTAGATTTACCTTCAACTATGTCTTTTTTTTCTCCGGACGTTCCCATCTGTAGGTTCGCCCTATTCTTCTTTTTGTTATGTAGTGGAAGGGTCTGCCTGATTGCATACAATTTGATAGTATTTAGGTGTGACCTCATATTATATGGTTTTGGTAAATCCAAAAGAAAGTTGTACAAGAAAATTGTATAAAAGTTGTATAGCCAGCTTAACGCTTCATGCGCATCAAGAGTTCACGTTTTTCTGACACGCACAGACGCACACTGGCCTTTAGAAGATGCGTGGCACCCCCGTGCATCTGTTAACGTGCACATTTTTGCATGCACTAAAATGCATGGTTGCAGTTTGGTGCGGCTCGATTTTGCGAAAAGGGTCAGGGGCTTCTTTCGTTCCTTTTTTCATGCGTTGGCCAGTCTGTTAAAAAGAATAGACTGCTCTACACACCGTGCATGGAAATGGGTATGTGCGCTCTGTCTCACCTGCCCAGTATGAACAGAGCCTTAGGTCCCATTTGCATTTGTGTGGCGCGTTAATGCGTTTACAACACATTAAGACAGCCCCATTGAAATCAATGGCCTTCCAGTGTACAAAAACATTTAAATTATTATTTCACAGGATTTATATGGCGGCAACAGTTTGCACAGCGCTTATCAGGTGAATCATTACATTTTTTGTCGCATCTTGCTATGGTGCATTGCCACGCATCTGTGTTGCCTGGGGGTGCTATTCAAAAGCACCGGCACCGAAATGCGCCAATGTATCAAATGTGTGCTGCCACAGTGCATGGATGAAAACCGTCTCTAAGGGCTCGTTTAAAGCTAATTCACACTTATGCCCTGTACACACGATCGGACATTGATCGGACATTCCGACAGCAAAATCCATCAGATTTTTTCCGACGGACTTTGGGCCAACTTGTCTTGCATACAAACGATCGCACAAAGTTGTCGGAAAATCCGATCGTTCTGAACGCGGTGACGTAAAACACGTACGTCGGGACTATAAACGGGGCAGTAGCCAATAGCTTTCGTCTCTTAATTTATTCTGAGCATGTGTGGCACTTTGTGCGTCAGATATGTGTGCATTTTTTCTGACAACACAATCCGATCACACTTTTTCTGTAGGAAAATCCGACCGTGTATACAGGGCATAAGACTTTTTTTTACACTGAGGCGGTTTTCATGAGCTTTAGTGCTAACAGCGGGCGCTGCCAGTGTGAAGGCAGCCTTACTTGCGCTAAAATGCATGAACGTTTCTATCCATTTTGGTTGAGTTTTAAGGCATGCTGGCGTCCGTTGACATCCATTTTGCTATTTAGTACAACACAACATTATGGTCTGAATAAGACACATTTGAAATGATTGTTTTTCACATGTCCCTCTGTTGATCTGTGTTTTACAGCTGCGCTAAAATGCATACCTCCCAACATTTTGAGATGGGAATGAGGGACACCTACTAGCAAACGTATGTAGGCATAGGACACGCCCCCTGCCACACCCCCTTAAATTATTCAGAAAAAAGGTTAATTAAATCCACAAGGACTTTTTTTTACCACTCCTATTCCTATTCCTTTATATTGGCTTTTAAATTTACAAATGCAGCAATTTAGAAATTGGATGAAAGGTTTAGCACTGGGGTACAATTTTGAAGTGCATTTTAGATACAACTATATGGATCAGACCAAAATGAGGGACAAATGAGGGACAAAGAGGGACAGGGGGACATTGCTACAAATCAAGGACAGTCCCTCGAAATCAGGGACAGTTGGGAGCTATGAAAATCTATTGGTGTGAGACACCTGCTTCAAAATGTGTCATTGGATACGCTTTTTTTTTTTTAAAGCACTCTGAATGCCAATCAAAGCCTCGTCACTCGATAAAATGGTTATCTTACAGCCCTGTTCACAGGTTGTGTTTACTTCCCTTCAGAAATTATACCCAATGTCGCTTTCTTGGTGCTTCCAATCGTTTCCAAAGCATCCATAGAGGTCTATGACAATGCTCGCTAACAGCACCTGCAGCTTTTGAGAGGCTTTTATTCAGCTTTAGCTTTGTTTTGCTTTGTAGATATTTCAGATATGAGATATCCCTGGAAGCACTGGGAAACCAACAAGTGAACCAGAAAGATGTCATTAGCAGTCACTTCTGGTTCATGTGTAAATATTCTGGGGTGTCTGATGCAGACGCCACATCCTGTGCGCAGCGTGGAGCAGCAGGAAGGTGAGCAGGGCAACTAGCAGAGGACACACGTGGTGTGCAAAATGGGAACGCTATAGGGGAAGGTAAGCAGGGACTGGAGAGAGAGGACTGAGTGGTGGAGGATCAGCAGAGATGGAGGACCGGAGCAGGAGAAAGTAGCAATGTCACAAGTGGTGTACAGAGAGAGGAGGATCAGCAGAGCTGGGGGTTACTATTGAGTGGGGAATCAGCAGAACTGGTGGTTACTACTGAGTGGTGGATCAACAGAACTGGGGGTTACTATTGAGTGAGGGAACAGCAGGACTGGGGGTTACTACTGAGTTGGGTATCAGCAGAACTGGGGGTTACTATTGAGTGGGGGATGAGAAAAACTTGGGTTTACTACTGAGTGGTACTGGGGGTTACTGCTGAGTGGGGGATCAGCAGAGCTGGTGGTTACTACTGAGTGGGGGATCAGCAGCAGTTGTGGTTACTACTGAGTAGTGGATCGGCAGAACTGGGGGTTACTGCTGAGTGGGGGATCAGCAGCAGTTGTGGTTACTACTGAGTGGTGGATCAGCAGAACTTGAGGGATAGGATTGAAATATGGGACTGCCTTTCTCTTTTCGGCTTTGATAAGGAGGCCGATTTACTAAAGGAGTTGAGAATCTTCAGGGTACTTCAAGATACTACGCGTTTCTTATCACCTCCTAGGTGGATCAGCAGCTCGTGGTTACTATTGAGTGGTGGATCAGCAGAACTGGGGGTTACTATTGAGTGGGGGAACAGCAGGACTGGGGATTACTACTGAGTGGGGTATCAGCAGAACTGGGGTTTACTACTGAGTGGGGGATCAGCAGAACTGGGGGTTACTACTGAGTGGGGTATCAGCAGAACTGGGGTTTACTACTGAGTGGGGGAATCAGCAGAACTGGGGGTTACTACTGAGTGGGGGATCAGCAGAACTGGGGGTTACTACTTAGTGGGGTATCAGCAGAACTGGGGTTTACTACTGAGTGGGGGAATCAGCAGAACTGGGGGTTACTACTGAGTGGGGGATCAGCAGAACTGGGGGTTACTACTGAATGGTGGATCAGCAGTGGTCGTGGTTACTACTGAGTGGTGGATCAGCAGAACTGGGGGTTAGTATTGAAATATGGGACTGCCTTTCTCTTTTCGGCTGAGATAAGGAGGCCGATTTACTAAAGGATTTGAGAATCTTCGGGGTACTTCAAGATACTATGCGTTTCTTTTCACCTCCTAGGTGGATCAGCAGCGCTCGTGGTTACTATTGAGTGGTGGATCAGCAGAACTGGGGGTTTCTATTGAGTGGGGGAACAGCAGGACTGGGGTTTACTACTGAGTGGGGTATCAGCAGAACTGGGGTTTACTACTGAGTGGGGTATCAGCAGAACTGGGGTTTACTACTGAGTGGGGGATCAGCAGAACTGGGGGTTACTACTGAATGTGGGATCAGCAGAACTAGGGTTTACTACTGAGTGGGGGATCAGTAGAGCTGGGGATACTACTGAGCAGGGGTCCTGCTGAATGAGGATACTAATAAGCTAGGGATCTGCTGAACAGGGTTACTAATGAGATGGGAATCTGCTGAGTCGGGGTACTACTAAGCTAGAGTTCTACTGGGCCCCTTTAAAACTTTAAAATTTGGAAATCAGCACACATACACCAGGGCATTAGCCAACCTAAATCTTCACTGAAGCATCATTGAAACACCACCGAAGCGTCACTGGAGCACCACAGAAGTATCAAAAACACAACAAAAAAGCATGTTGAAGCGGTAGGAACTTCAATGTATGTTAAAGTTGATGCAAGTGTAAATGAACCATAATGTGTAACTTATCATTTCTTGTGTATGAATTCTTTCTAGTCCATATATTTGGTGTTGTACGGCGCACTGTTGCCTACATATGTGACATAGAATGGGAAGACTTAGAAGAGTTTACAAAGTGGAAGCAGAGAGCATCAGGAATACAAGAAGAGATCTGTGGAGCATATACATAAAAGAAATAAGAAAGGCAGTAGCATTATATAAGTATAGAGAGACCCAGCAGAGCAGACATGGTGTAGGGGAAGCTCAGGAACAGACAGAAATGGATGACCACGCAGTGACACCAGACGCACTCCCCTCTCCTCTGCCAACCCAAACACTGACAGATCTGGAATTGACCAAACTAGGACGAGAAAAGGGACAAGTGGTCACACCGATCCAAAACCAACACAACCGCCCCTCCCCCCGCACTCTGACCGTTGAGGATCATTATGATATGATGAGAACAGGTGTCTGTCATTGTCATGGGAATCAACAGACTGCTAAAGACTTTAAAGACACAATAGCACAGTCCCCAAATTGCTGCATGTACGCTCCCACCCTGGGGAAAGCAAAGATCACATTGTGCCCATGCCAAAACCTTTCCTTAAAGAGACCATGCCTTCCCCATTTGTAAAGCTCATATACAAAGTTAATTTAGTGACAGCCCCTCCTGATCAATGGTGGGGCAAGGTTTTTCGTGCATAAGAAGAAAAGGCTGAAATGTGATCCATAAGCCCTCCATGAGCTGTGAAGTACCTTTCAGGTGCTGCCTACTTTAGGCTTTCCTCCGGCTCATGTGCCCCAGACAGCAGCCTTTCCTGCCTGCCCCTCGACCCCGGCTCTGCTCTCCTGATAGCCCACCAAGGTATTCTCACCCATATGCACACCTTCATCCCCAACCTGATCCTTCAGGTTGCTATTATGGAGTGTAGGTTCCGAGGACACAGAAGAAATGTGACCACCTCCATGTGACTGTGTTTGGGGCAGAGCACCCATTTGCTAGTAAGGATGGGTTTGGGTTCAGTCAAACTTGGAAGAAGGATGTTAGTGCTGGCCCAATCACAAGGCTGCATCCGACTGGGCCCAGTACTGACAGCATTCTTCTGGGTATGGACCAAAACCAAGTTCTAGGCCCTAACAGTGTCTGGGCGGAGGATGGTCCTCTATCAGTGTAAGCTCCAATGCCATCCAACACCAAAGCTTATTCAAGGTGGATCAGTAGGTATACCTTGTTGGGGGGTCTAACAGGAGACACTCTCCCTCTGCTCACAGTGAGCAGGTGACAGGGTCACTTTACTTGCTCATGCTCATCTTCCCTTCGCTCATATGCAGCATCATTTGCCTGCTGGTACTTCCAGGTATTGGGAAATATGGGACTGCCTTCCTCTTTTGGGCTGTGATAAGGAGGCTGATTTACTAAAGGAGTTGAGAATCCTCGGGGGACTTCAAGATACTATGCGTTTCTTATCACCTCCTAGGAGTCACCTTTGCCTGAGGGTTGTACCAAACCCATGTACTGGATCAGGATCACCTACCATCTTATTGTACAATCACCTTTAGGTCTACCTGAAACTATGCAGTGCAAGGGCCTACCTAATTGGATACCAACTAGATGGAATATTTAGGTAGACTCGTATTAGTTTAGAGAATCTAGACATGATTTAACACATATTTTCATATTTAAGCCGATCATCTTTACACTTAAAGCGGTTGTAAACCTCAGACATGAAATATGAACAAAGCATATCCCTCTATAGAGTGTACTCGTCTCAATCCAAAGCACTAATTGTCATTTCTGTCCGCTGCCCAATCCCTCTGCTATATGCATGAATTACTTCTGACAAGTTTTCCTGGCACCAGTAGATAAAAAGGTGACGGGGAGGGAGCTACAGTACACAGCATATGATTGACAGCCTCAGTGTACCTGTGTGCTGTGTGAAGGGGGGGGTGGGTAGTATTGTTCCTTCCCTCTAATCAGCTCTCCTCACTGAGTTCTGCAGAGTGTAACTTTAGCTCCCCGCCCTCTGATTTCTGTAAGCTCAGATAAGCTGTATAAATTCTGGACTTTGAATGGCTGTAGAGAAGAAAAGACTGCAGAAAAATGGATATAACCTATATAGGAGGTATATGTGATATAGGTGAGGGTTTACAACCACTGAAAAAAAACAAAAGTTTATTGCCCATTGAAAATATATACAAAAACACTATATACTCACCCTCAACCTACCCTGTTTCCCCGAAAATAAGACCTAGCGTGATTGTCGGTGATGGCTGCAATATAAGCCCTACCCCCCAAATAAGCCCTACCCTGAAAATAAGACCTACAAGGACTTTAACTAGGATTTATTTGGGGGGTAAGGCTTATATTGCAGCCATCACCGACAATCACGCTAGGTCTTATTTTTGGGGAAACAGGGTATAACCTATAACCTCAATTTACTGAAGAAGGATGAGAAGACTTTATATTTTATATTTAGATTTACATTTTTTCAGTGGCTCCTGTTAATGTGTGTTGGGTTTTTAGGCAGCTCCTTGAAACGAATGTCCCCGAAAATCGAATGTGCCATAAAATTTGCAGCACAGAGTGCCGTGTATTGCATTGACTTGCCATTGCAAAGCGTGTGTTGCTTTGTATTACACAAAAGGAGTTTTTGTGTAAATTAACAAAAAAAAATTAACAGAGAGCCTGCAAGTGTCACTCAGTAAATAAAATATAACAATTTATGACATCAGCTAAAGAAACCTTGCAAGTATATTTAACAAAAAAAAATAAATACATAAAATGTGTTTTTTGAATGTCTTTACTAACCCTCAGTTAACCCTAATTGGTGCAAATTAACTCCTTTCTCCCCTTCTCCCTCTAGGTATTTACTGCTGATTTTTTGGTTTTGGTTTTGTATACCATTAATATTTAAATTCTTACATTTTCTTTTGATTGTTTTGTGCTGTTTGAGCCGGGGAATGCTCAAAGGCTCTGTATTGTACAACTTTTTTCAGAAAACCAATAAAAAAGTGTTAAAAAAAAAAAATTCTTTCATTTTCAATTAATTTTGTTACTTGGTTTGTGTCGCATAAAAGTAGAAAATTGAAAAAGAGAACCCTTTTTCATTTGCAATTATCTTTGCAGTGCTTTGTACCAGAGATATTATGTTAGTGTCATTTTAAAATGGGACAAATCATAGAATAAAACATATTTTATTAGAATGTTTTAAAAAAAAATCACTAATCAAATAACATTTTTTTTTTTTTTACATTTTGTTGACCTTTAATTGCCTATAGATTTCATGGAAAGCAAATTCATTTTTTGCAAGATCATATTGTCAAAAAAAAAAAAAAAAGGCTAGTCTGACCCAGGAAATAATGACGTTGTTAACCTAAATAATGACAAATTATTGTTAAATAAACAGGCCCATAGCGGAAATGTAAATGTCCATAGGGGGTGTACAAGTACAAGAGCAGAAGTGGTAAAAAGTCTGCAGTAAATTTCACTTTGAGTCCATTTCTACTTGCCATGTTCTCCTTTGTCTACATTACAGTAGTATTTAGTACAGCGCTCCTTAAAGTAAACCTGTAAGAACATAAATATGGAAGTTGCCATTGCTGGACTGTCATCCTCATCCTTGCTTCTGAGTTCTTTGTCACACTTATATGAATGTTTTCTGATTTGGATTTAAATTGTATGAATAATTAATCTGCAATACAGAATTATTGTTCTGTAGTAGGCTGACATACAAAACAATAATTCTGTATAGCAGTTTAATTATTATTAATTCCATTTCAATACAAAATAGAAAACATTCAGTGGCGGCTGGTGTTCTATTTTTTTGGGGGGGGCGGCAAACAAACCACCTGACCCCCCCGTTCGTTCCGTCAATCGGTCAGTCCCCCCCCCCCCAAGTCGCTCAGGCGCTCGATCAGTCAGTCGGTCAAACCCCCCCACCCCTCCGTCACTCACCCATCCCTCTGTCCACCCATCAGCCCCACACTTTCCCCATCCAGGCGACGGGCAGCTTCAGCGGCTTCCCCTGCGTCTCCTCCTCTGTGCCTCCCCCCTCCCTGCTCCCGGCCAATACTATCGCTTCTCCTCTCGGCCAATCGGGTCTTAAGACCCGCTTCCTGATTGGCCAGGAGGAGAAGCAGGAAGACAATAGTGATTATTAATTCACTTTTGTCACAGAACAGGACGGGCTCAGGGCACAGTGCTCTGCGCCCTGAGCCCACCCTTTTTTGAAGCCAATTGGAGCCTCAGGCTCTAATCACATGCTTCAGCAAAAAAAAAAAAAAACATTGAAATCCATGCGTCTGGCGCCCTGCATGTTAGATTAGGGGCTGGGCACATGGATTAGGAGGGTGGAGCCCCTGCACCCCTAATGGAGCGGTCGCCACTGAACTCATTCATATAAGTGTGACAGCTCGCTACAAAGCATTATAGAGCCACTACACCTTGTTTGCTTATGTGATTCGGTATCTCCTTTTGTACTCCTCCTTGTTTAGTGCTAGTTCGTTTTGTGCAAGCTAGACCCTCCCTGTTTCTTCTACATTCCGTCAGTCAGTGTTAGTTCTTTGCAAAGACAGGGATCAGTAAGGTCATTGTCTGCTTACACTTCAAAAAGGCTGGAAAAACATCCTCTGTACTGAAATAAGCAGAAGTATAATTGCATTAGATTCAACTTCTGTGTCTTATTGAAGATTTAAGCTGCCTGTAGATATTGCTAAGTCAGCAGGTGACCATATAGACTTCCTGGACAGACTAAGGAGGTAAGTTATTTCATAAAGCGCAACAGCAAACCACCTAGGACTGGCATGCAGTCGTTTTTAGACTGCCATGACAGGTTGCATTGACTCACTAGGTAGCGAAACAAGGATAAGGATGACAGCCACACTATTAAAGAAAACTTTATAGTAGGCACAGGAACAGGTTCACCTTATAGCAGGTACAGTAAGCATGCTGTTTACCTTTATAAACACCTCTCTCTCCCCCCCATGTGCAATCTGCTTCCCTACCATGTTCTTGTAGCCACATTACAGCAGCATGCGGTACATGGCTCCTTAAAGTGAACCTGTAATAAAATAAATATGAGAGTTGCCATTTGTTGGTTGGGATTCTCATTCTTGCTTCGTAGTGAGCCTCCTGTGACTAGCATGCAGTAGTTTCCTATTGCCATGGCAGCATGCATTGAACCATTAGATTGATGCATGTGGTCCTAATATATGCTGTACTGTGGGAGGCAGGTGCAGTGTCATGTTTATCCTCAGGGCTTCGGTGGCAGGTAGCATTACAAAGGGGGTGACTGCTTGTTGTGCCGGCTATAAAGCAAACCCGTCACCTTGTCTAATAAAGTCAATAACAATGGCAGCTCTGCACAGCAACCCCAGGTAGGTTTCTTGGCTCCTGTCAATCCTGGACCTCCGTCTTGCCTTGCAGCTCTTATTACACATGACAGCCTGAGAACAATGCAAATTAGCAGTTCTGTGATTATCATTTGGGTTGCCCTTTTCAGCCCATAATTTCCAAAAATGGATGAGATTTGCTTGTTTCATCACGGGAAAAAAAACAGCTTTCAGTTGTGGTGTTGATGCCAAGGGACAAAACAGGGCTTATAAGGTTCTGCAAAGTACAGCCAGGGTGTTTAAAGTATGCAGAGTGATTTCTATGGAATTACATTGTTAAGTGTCTCTGATTAGCCCTGTACAAAGCTCCCCAGGACTTGATTGGGCTAGTCTACCCACAGGGAAAGCTAATGAAAAGCTATTTCTAACATTTAAATTGGTTAGGGTATGGTAGGAGAGAAGGAACCAAACGGACCTCCTAATATAGGAGGCCTTTACATGTCATCATTCTCGGAACAGCATGAAAAAAACAAAAGAAATGTATTTCCTAAGTCAGGATAATGGTCAAAGGCACGCACACCCTTTTTATGCCAGCATCGCTAAAACTATGGACCATGTCATTTTCCTTGGGCCACCAGTGTGGTCTGTAGAGCCACAGATTTAAAGCATATCTAAAGCCCAAACTATTTTCTTTGGTTGTGGATTGCATAGGGAAGGGTCAGTGCCATACTCATACTTTCAATCCTGGTGATAATGGCCACCAGGAGAAAAGGATTTTTTTCTCAAACTTTTTCCTCTTAGTGGCCATTTTGACAAAGATTGAAAGGAAGGAAAAATCCTACATTTTTAGCTGTCACCAGAACAGAAATACAGAGGGAATCTTTGTTCTGAGGCATGTCCTTTGGTGGCAACTGTCCAATAAGGCATTTTTCTCACTTTAAAGGGATTTCCTATTATTTAATGTTGTGTCTACAGTAAACTAGCTATACATCAGTAGATTTTTGTTCAAGCAGGGGAACCCTCTCCAGAGGGTCATCATTACAGATTTTCTGCCAGAAATGGGGGAAACCTCTTCAGAAGCCCATCACTGAGGATATACCACTAGGAACAGGGGAAACTTCTTCAGAGGGTCATTACTGAGGGTAATTCACTAGGAACAGGGGAGACTCTCTTTAGAGGGTCATCACTGGGGAAATACCATTGGGATCAGGGGAAGCCTCACCAGAGGGTCTTCACTGAGGATATTCTACTAGAAAAAGGGAAACTCTCTTCAGAGGGTCATCAATAAGGATATGCCGCTAGAAACTTGGGAACCCATCTTCAGAGAGTCATCACTAAGCATATACCACTAGGAACAGGTAAAATCTCTCCAGAAGGTCATCACCCAGGGTATACCGCTAGGAATGGGGGAAGCCTTTCCAGAAGGTCATCACTGAGCATTTACCGCTAGGAACGGGGGAACCTTCTTCAGAAGGCCACCACTGAGCATACACCACTAAGAACTCCCCTGTTCAGAAGATTATCACTGAGTATAATCTCTAGGAACAGAGGAAACTATCCCCTGAGGGTCATCACTGAGGACAGACCACTGGGAGCAGGGAAAGCCTCTTCAGAAGGTCATCACTGAGGATATTCTGCTAGGAACATGGGAACCCCCTTCAGAGGGTCACCACTGAGGGTATTCTGCTACGAACAGGGGAAATCTCTTCAGGGGTCATCACTAAGCTTACACTGCTAGGAATGGGGGATTTCCCTTCAGAGGGTAATCACTGAGGATATTTCGCTAGGAACGGGTGAACCATCTTCAGAGGGTGATCACTGAGGACATATCATTAGGAACTGGCAAAGTGAAACTCTCTTCAAAGGGTCATTAATGAGGATATACTGCTAGAAACTTGGAAACAATTTTCAGAGGGTTATCACTAAGGATAGAAAACTGGGAAGAGGTGAACCCTCTCCAGAAGGTCAATCCTATGGATAAACCACTAGGAATGGGGGAAGCCTAACCAGAGGGTCATCACTGAGAATATAGTGCTAGGAATGGGGGAACCTTCTTCAAAAGGCCACCACTGAGGATATACAGGGGAACCTTATTTAGAGGGTCATCACTGAGTATAATCTCTAGGAACAGGGGGAACGATCCCCTGAGGGTCATCACTGAGGATATACAACTAGGAATGGGGGAGCCCCCGTCAGAGGGTCATCGCTGAGGATATACTGATGAACCACCTTCAGAGGGTCATCACTGAGAACATACCACTAGGAAAAGGGAAAGCCTCTCAAGAGGATATACTGCTAGAAAGAGGGTAACCCTCTCTAGAGGGTCATCACTAAATATATACTGATAGAAATTGTGGAACTCTCTTCAGAGAGTCCTCACTGAGGATATACCACTAGGAACAGGGGATCCCTTTCCAGTAGGCCATCACTAATGATACACTGCTAGGAACAGGGGAACCTTCTTCAGAAAGTCATCACTAAGGATATACTAGTAGGAACGGGGGAACCCTCTCAAGGGGGTTATCACAGAGGATATACCACTAGGAACAGGAGAACCCTCCCCAGGGGGTTATCAATGAGGGTATACTGCTAGGAACAGGGTAACTCTCTCCAGAGGATTATCACTCAGGATATTCTGCTAGGAATGGGGGGAACCCTCTTCAGAAGGTTGTCACTAAGGATATGCCATTAGGAACTGAGAAACCCTCTTCAGAAAGCCATCACTGAGGACACTAGGAACAGGTGAGCCTCCATAGAGAGTCATCACTGAGGATCTACCACTAGGTATATATAAACTTGTGCTAACAGGAACATTTCTCTCCGGCAAAAGTAAAAGTATGGTTCATCCCCCTCCTCACCCCTGCCCCGAAATCATTTGAGCTATTTTTTTTTTTTTATATGGGGAACGGGTACCTTTTTTTGACAGGTACCCTCTCCCACTTTCTCAATGCTTTCCTAGGTGAAAATGGCATCTGCTTGGTCCCACCCGTAGCCATATGGGACACGTCACAGGACCAGACTCATTGCACCACACATTCTCACACATGCGTAGCTGAGAGCTGATTCCAAAATCCAAGATGGTGGCCTGGGGGACCCACAGCGGTGAGAAGAACTGGTTGCAAGAAGTCAGTGCTGGATTCCTTGTACTGGTAAGTACATTTTTAAAAGGCAGCAACTACAGTATTTCTGAAGTCCCTCTTTAAAGAGGAACTCTGCCCTTACTATCAAGAATAAGATTTTTAAATCCTAAAACTTTTCCCTCAAAAGAGATAACAAAAACATACTTACTAGTCCTTGGGGTCCAGGGTTGGCTTGCTTGTAGGGAAAGTTCTCCTTTCACTGCTCCTTTCTGGTGCCATCATCTTGATTTGAGATCCAGTGTATGCGCAGACATGCTGCAGAGATCTTTGCCAGATTTATGGGACATGGCAGATCCTTGCAGCCTGTTTGCACATGTGCCGGACCCCCTGCACATGCGCAGACATGCTGTGGGCCCTAACAGTAAACTTGCAGAAACCATGTGCCATTTCTGTGCATGCAAGAGATCCTGCAAGTTGCCTCCTGGGATGCGTGATGTAGAAATCCCAGGAGGCAGTTTGCAGGGGGCCACACATAGAGAGAGGGGAGGGGGCAGGAGAGAGGAACCACAGAAAAGGGGTGAAGGTGCACTTTAAGGGCTTGTTTAGACATACTTTGACATTTTTGATACCACGGACGGACGCCCATTACGCGCCTATTGCAGCCGTTTTTGATGCTTTTGCATCACGTTAAATAACATTTTCCAGACGTCTCCTCTGCATTGGTTTTCTATTGTATGAATTCTTATACCATCATCTCGGGTAGAAAGGCTTTCTAAACGCATCTATAAATGCCAAAAGGGATGTACACATGCACTGCGGCTATGGCCGGAATTATACCCCCTGTCGCTTTTGGCAGACATAGCACTCACCGAACGCGACCCATTTGAGTGAGCAAGCGCCCTGCAACCACGCTCTAGTGAGGCAATCAAGGAGTTAAAGCAGGCGGAGAGAAGGCAATTATACACCCCCCTTACCACCTGTCAAATGCTCTCTGAATGCAGATCGCTTTTCAGAGATTAAAGCTTGTGTGAATGAGCCCTAAGGCCTTGTTCATACCTTTCGTATTGGGAATGCGTGTTCCCGTTTGCGTTTTGTTTTAGAGCAATTTAACCGTTTACTGACCTATGCAGGACATATACGGCGGCAAGTCAGCTCTCCTGTGCAAAATCACGTACAGGTACGTGATTTTGCACTTCCGGGGCGTGCACGCGCGCAGCCGGGGACCCGCCCCCGCTGTGTCCAAACAGCCAATTAGCGGGTCCCGCGGACTTGATGTCCATTGGGACCTGCCAATCGTTCCTGAGAGAGGCAGAACAGCAGTCTGCCTATGTAAACAAGGCAGATCACTGTTTTGTCAGTAGGGAAGAAAGAGATCCTTTGACTCTGCTAAGCAGGAACACGGATCTCCGCCTTCCCACAGTCAAAGCACCTCCCCCACAGTTAGCAAGCACTCCCTAGGAACACATTTAACCCCTTGATCGCCCCTGATATTAACCCCTTCCCTGTCAGTATCAATACAGTAACAGTGCATATTTTTAGCACTGTTAACTGTATTAATGTTACTGGTCCCCAAAAAAGTGTCAGGTGTCTGATTTGTCCTCCGCAATGTCGCAGTCCCACTATAAGTCGCTAATCGCCGCCATTACTAGTAAAAAAAAATTTAAAAAATTAAAATTTCATAAAAATATTGTATAGTTTGTAGATGCTATGACATGCAAACCAATCAATATACACTTATTGGGAATTTTTGTAACCAAAATACATAGCAGAATACATACTGGGCTAAACTGATGAAGAAATTTGATTTTTTACCTTTTTTTATTGGATATGTCTTATAGCAGAAGTAAAAAATATTGCTTTTTTTTCCAGAATTGTCGGTCTTTTTTCATTTATAGTGCAAAAAACAAAACCGCAGAGGTGATCAAATACCACCAAAAGAAAGCTCCATTTGTGGGAGAAAAAGGACGTCAGTTTTATTTGGATACGGCGTCGCACGACTGCGTAATTGTCAGTTAAAGTAACGCAGTGCTGTATCGCAAAAAATGGCCTGGTCTGGAAGGGGGGTAAATCTTTCAGATCTGAAGTGGTTAAACATGTTTCAGCCTGTTCATGTAGAGAAGCTCCTTCAATGAGATGACCTATGCATATTTGTCGTGCAAAAGAAGCTCACGCACCTTTCTGGGTGACCACCTTCACGCAATTTTGTCATGCACATTTTGACAGGATTGACGTGCATTTTTGACTCGCGACAATCGCAGCAAATTCACACTTCGTTTGGTGGTGCCATTATTAAGAATGAATGGTACCCAAGTTGTTGCGTGTTTTGCAGAAATTTCAGTGCAATCTGGAATTGCGGGCAGAATCGTGCTCATTCTGCCCTTGATTCCAAATTGTTAGCTGGGAAGGGGGCCTAAGTGTGCAGCCACTAGAGTGAGACTCCTCTACTGCACCAGGAGAAAGAAAATTTAAATGCAAATCACCAAGAGTTAAAAAAAAAAAATAAAAAATACGCTGAGTGAAAGCATCGTTATCCGTCCCGAAAACCACAAAGTCAGTTTTGGGTGGAGCGGCGTACGGACACCTCTATGATTTATACACTGAAACAAACGAGGAAGGGTTAAGCTTGCAGCTATTGCTGCGTCATTTCTAATGTGAGCGACATTTATTATATCATGGCGCTTTCAATGCAAATCACCAAGAAAGATTTCTTTTTAAAAATCCAATGGGGAAAAACGTTGTTATCCACCATAAATCGCAATGTTAGTTTTGGGTGGAGCGGCGTACGGACACCTCTATGAGTTATATACTGAAACAGACAACGGTTAAGCTTGCGGCCATTGCGGCGTTACTGCTAATGTATGCAATATTTATTATCATGCCGCTTTCAATGCAAATCACCAAGAAAGTTTTTTTTTCTTTTAAATTCAATGGGTAAAAAGCGATTGTTATTCGCCGCAAACTGCAATGTCAGTTTTGGGTGGAGCGGTGTACGGACGCCTCTATGATTTATACACTGAAACAGACAAGGGTTAAGCTTGCGGCCATTGCTGCGTCACTTCTAACGTATGCGACATTTATTATCATGCCACTTTCAATACAAATCACCAAGAAAGATTTTTTTTTTTTAATCCAATGGGGAAAAACGTTGTTATCCGCCATAAACCGCAATGTCAGTTTTGGGTGGAGCAGAGTGCGGACGCTTTTTTGATTTATACACTGAAACAGACAACGGTTAAGCTTGCGGCGCTTGCAGCCATTACAGCGTTACTTCTAACGTATGTAATATTTATTATCATGCCGCTTTCAATGCAAATCACCAAGATAGGTTTTCTTTTAAAAATCCAATGGGGAAAAACTTTGTTATCCGCCACAAACCGCAATGTCAGTTTTGGGTGGAGCGGCGTGCGGACACCTCTATGAGTTATACACTGAAACAGACAAGGGTTAAGCTTGCGGCCATTGCTGCGTCACTTCTAACGTACGCGACATTTATTATCATGCCGCTTTCAATTTTCCCAAAAATAGCTAGGGTGGAGCGGCGTGCGGACGCCTCTATGATTTATACACTGAAACAGACAACGGTTAAGCTTGCGGCCATTGCTGCGTCACTTCTAACATACGCAACATTTATTATAATGCCGCTTTTAATGCAAATCACCAAGAAAGATTTTTTTTTAAAAATCCAATGGGTAAAAGCGTTGTTATCCGCCATAAACCGCAATGTCAGTTTTGGGTGGAGCGGCGTGCCGCCCCCCTCTGATTTATACACTGAAACAGACAAGGGTTAAGCTTGCGGCCATTGCTGCGTCACTTCTAACGTATGCGACATTTATTATCATGCCGCTTTCAATTTTGCCAAAAATAGCTAAAAGGTCAAATATTTCCTCATCCAAGTTGTTATTTCTCTCCGCCGCGCATCCAGAAAGCTCCGCCATCCAGCCAGAAAATTACATAAAAAAAAAAAAAAATCAGCTTCCCTGCGAGCGCAGACTGAGAATTTCTGATTCAGGAATGTTCTGCTGCAGGATTGCCATTAATTGCCAAGGTTCTAATTAGTGATGCGAGCAGGCTGTATGAATGGGGAGGAAGAGGAGGAGGGGGGTGTTGGATGTGAGTGAAGAGCAATGGGGAAGGAGGGGGGGACCCTTCACACCTGGGTCTGTCCCCCCTGTATACAGCCAACTTCACCAATAACCTTATATAGTAGAGGCATTCCATGGGAGAGCGCAGGCAGCCTTATATGGTGCTCGCTCGCTTCCAGGGACGATTATGTTCTTTGTAAAGAAGCCCTGCAGCTCCCGGCTGGCTGGGACTCGCGAGGGGTTAACCGAAGCCAGCCCGCCGCTTGTGCTCCCAGACTGCTAAATATGTCATTTATACCGAGGGCTGCTCTCTGTCAGGATGGCGTACGAAGTGATTGGCGTAGGGGAGGGCGGTGGGGGCTGTGCGTCTGCGGCGGGAGGGAGACCCCCCATGTGCTTGGTCTGATCCCCCTGATCCCGCCATCCATACAAGGCCAACATGCTTTATACGTATGTAACAGTTCAGGTGTATCCGACTCGATAGGCGCCGCGACTTGAAAGCCCTTTTTCCGTAAAAAAAAAGTTGGCAATTTTTTAATTTTTTTTTTCATAGAAGGTAGCCAGGTCTTTCCTAAACCCTCCCCAGTTGCTCGGGTTCGGGACCGGCATGCAGAACACGTGTCTAGCCAATCTCTACACACTAACAAGATCTTTTTTTTATTTTAACAAAAAGAACAAGATCAATTTAGGCAGGAGCCGATTACAGGAGAACTAATGGTGGTCATACACACTTTGATAAATGATCAATTTTTTTTTCCAATCGATCTTCTCAGATAGGAAT
Source organism: Aquarana catesbeiana (assembly GCF_042186555.1). Lineage (NCBI taxonomy): Eukaryota > Metazoa > Chordata > Amphibia > Anura > Ranidae > Aquarana > Aquarana catesbeiana. Next base: position 651,882,863 of record NC_133326.1, read on the forward strand.
ATTATTATTATACAGGATTTATATAGTGACAACAGTTTACGCAGCGCTTTACCATATAAAAGGAGACAATACAGATACAATACAATAAAATACAAGAGGATTAAGAGGGCCCTGATCAGAAGAGCTTACAATCTAATATTCAATCTATAGCCGACAACCCATCCGATCGATATGTCACACACAGAGAAGTGGATCCCAATCAATAGTTAGGATACGATCAATACATACTATTCCAAATTATCGATCACATCTCTGTTTCCGCCATGTAATCTCATAGTGTGATCGATCAAAATGCAATCGTATTCATGACTAAAGTATCTCAGTGCTGCCAATTGATGCAAAACAATCAATAATAATCTGCCCTGAACAATCTAATCGTCGTTCTGATTGTATTTCATCTAAATCTAGTCTAATGGTAGCCATCAGAAGATTTCCTTTTTGTTCCTGTTTAAGTGACAACTCAAAATGTGGGATTTTCTTTTACTTTTCCCTCCTATGGGGGACACTAGTTCTGGTGCAACCAGGGACTCCATACACTGTGTGATTCAATTAAAATGATCAAATCCGCAAACAATCGATCCCTTTTGATTGATTTAGCCCCCCCGTTCACACCAAATCAGACTTTGCAATTGCGCGACTTCACTTGAAATCGCACGACTTCAAAGTCGCATGTCAGTGCGACCTCAGGTGCGGCTTGGCTGACATCTGTGTGACTTCGCGAACAGATGTCAATGCAAGTCGCACCTGAAATCACCAAAAAACAGTGCAGGGAACATCTTTTTCAAATCGGTGCTGCACCACAAAGTCGGCGTCGCACCATTTTGAACGGTTCCATTGCCGAAAAATAGGGAGCGACTTCTCAGGCGATTTAGACCTGTCAAATTGCATGACAAGCCTCGCCGGTGTGAAAGGGGCCTTATGCCGTGTACACACTGGTGGACTTTTCGGCATCAAAGATCTGACGGTCTTTCCGACGGACTTTCGACGGACTTTTCACAGACTTCCGACGGACTTTTGAACGAACGGACTTGCCTATACACGAACACCACCAAAGTTTGACGGATTTGCACGTGATGACGTACACCGGACTAAAATAAGGAAGTTCATAGCCAGTAGCCAATAGCTGCGCTAGCGTCGGTTTTCGGTTTTTAAAAAGAAAATCTTCCGATGGCTACCATTAGACTAGATTTAGATTAAATAAAATCAGAACGACGATTAGATTGTTCAGGGCAGATTATTATTGATTGTTTTGCATCAATTGGCAACACTGAGATATTTTAGTCATGAATACGATTGTATTTTGATCGATTACATTATGAGATTACATGGCGGAAACAGAGATGTGATCGATAATTTGGAATAGTATGTATTGATCGTATCCTAACTATTGATTGGGATCCACTTCTCTGTGTGTGACATATTGATCGGATGGGTTGTCGACTATAGATTGAATATTAGATTGTAAACTCTTCTGAGCAGGGCCCTCTTAATCCTCTTGTAGTTTATTGTATTGTATCTGTATTGTCTCCTTTTATATGGTAAAGTGCTGCGTAAATTGTTGGCGCTATATAAATCCTGTATAATAATAATATTCCTATCTGAGAAGATCGATTGGAAAATAAATTGATCATTTATCAAAGTGTGTATGACCACCATTAGTTCTCCTGTAATCGGCTCCTGCCTAAATTGATCTTGTTCTTTTTGTTAAAATAAAAAAAAGATCTTGTTAGTCCGTTGGACTAGCATACAGACGAGCGGATTTTTCGACTGGACTCGAGTCCGTCGGAAAGATTTGAAACATGTTCCAAATCTAAAGTCCGTCTGATTATCGACCGAAAAAGTCCGCTGCAGGTCCGATGAAGCCCACACACGGTCGGATTGTCCGACATATTCGTCCCGACGGACCAGTCCAGTCAAAGTCCGCCCGTGTGTACACAGCATTAGACTCAGTTTAGATCAGATTTGATCAAACTGAGCTGATTTGCCAGGGTAAAAATGTATTGATCATATTTCGATGGATCAGATTATGAGACAAGAGAATGGAAACAGAGATGCGATTGATAATTTAAGATTTTAAATTACAATCATATTTTAACTATCAATCCAATGGGTTGTCAACAATATTCCTATAAAAAAAGAGATCGATCGAAAATAAATTGATCATTTATCAAATGTATGGTCATCATAAATCGATTGGAAGAGAAGTTATAGCTAATAGCTATTGGATTGTTTTACGGATTTGATCATTTTGATTGAATTGCACATTGATTGACTGTTAAAACTCAAGCATGTGGCCACTATTAAGGCAAACGTTTTATTTCATTTTGGATAGAGTAAGGGAGGATTATAAATCTTGTCAGTATTTATTTTGCCATCTGTGTCCCATTGAATAGATTCCCCTTCACTTCCTGTCCCATAGCCAAACCAGGATGTGAGGGGAAATCCCTCCATAGTGACGGAGTCCCTGGTTGTCTCCATTGGAAGATTTTCTTTTTATTCCTGTTCCAGTGACAACTCAAAATGTGGGATTTTCTTTTACTTTTCCCTCCTATGGAGGACACTAGTTCTGGTGCAACCAGGGACTCCATCCACTTTGGAGAGAGTTCCTGTTTGGCTATGGGCCAAAAAATGAAAGGAAATCTCCCCAATGGGACACAGATGGCAAAAAAAAATGGACAGGGGTTATAACCCATCCTTAGTCTTTGCAAAATGTTTCTCAAATGGGGTGCCATTTTGGTTCCCCCAAGGTGCTGTGAGCACAGGACTCAGTTTGCTCGGGATCAGAGTCATGAGGTGCCATGGTGCAGGAGGGCCAGCCGCCAGCACCATATCAACCAATGATGCTCTAGAGCAGTATGCAGGGTGTCACTTGTTGATACGGTGTTGGTGGCCAGCCCACCTGTGCCATGGCAATGCATGATACTGCCTCAGGACAAATGGCACACCCCGAATATTTAGGAGAGGATGAAAGTCTGGCTCCTCCAGAACTGCTCAACCTCCCACCTTCTGCCACAATAATGGAGCTAAATGGTGGAGCGCTGATGTGAAGAGGGGACTATGTGATTGGAGGCCTATGTGATGAGAAGACCAGGTGATTGTGAAGGGAGGACTCTGACCTATATGGAGTTTCTGACGTGGTGAGGAACTCTGACCTGACGGAGGACCTCTGATGTGATAGGAAGACTTCTGATGTGATGGAGGAACCTCTGTCGTCATGAGGGGGATCTCTAATGTGATGGGGGAACCTCTGATGTGATGGGGGAACCTCTGACACGATGGGGGGAACCTCTGACATGATGCGGGCCTCTGTTCTGGTGGGGGAACCTCTGACATGATGCGGGCCTCTGTTCTGGTGGGGGAACCTCTGACATGATGGGGAGACCACTGATATGATAAGAAGAGCTCTGATGTGATGGAGGAACCTCTGACATGATGCGGGGCCTCTGTTCTGGTGGGGGAACCTCTGACATGATGGGGAGACCACTGATGTGATAGGAAGAGCTCTGATGTGATGGTGGGCCTCTGATGTGATGGGGGAACCTCTGACATGATGGGGAGACCACTGATGTGATAGGAAGAGCTCTGATGTGATGGTGGGCCTCTGATGTGATGGGGGAACCTCTGACATGATGGGGAGACCACTGATGTGATAGGAAGAGCTCTGATGTGATGGTGGGCCTCTGATGTGATGGGGGAACCTCTGACATGATGGGGAGACCACTGATGCGATAGGAAGAGCTCTGATGTAATGGTGGGCCTCTGATGTGATGGGGGAACCTCTGACATGATGGGGAGACCACTGATGTGATAGGAAGAGCTCTGATGTAATGGTGGGCCTCTGACATGATGGGGAGATCACTGATGTGATAGGAAGAGCTCTGATGTGACGGTGGGCCTCTGATGTGATGGGGGGACCTCTGTCTTGAGGGGGAGACCACTGATGTGATAGGAAGAGCTCTGATGTGATGGGGGGGGGGCTCTGATGTGATGCGGGAACCTCTGACATAATGGGGAGACCACTGATGTGATAGGAAGAGCTCTGATGTGATGGGGGGGGGGGGGCTCTGATGTGATGGGGGAACCTCTGACATAATGGGGAGACCACTGATGTGATAGGAAGAGCTCTGATGTGATTGGGGGCCTCTGATGTGACAGGAAGAGCTCTGATGTGATAGGGGAACTTCTTAAGGAAGGTGTCTGATGTAATTGGGGGGGGGGGGGGGCTATAAAGTGAAGGAAGGCTTTTGATGTGAAGTTAATTTAATTAAAGTAGTTGTAAACCCTTACATAAACCCAGTTAAGTGACATACACAGAGATGAAACAAATCCTCCTACATAAGTTGTACCTTGGGTATTCTCTCCTCTACATCCGTTCAAAGTTCAGTCTGTGTCACCTTATCATGGGTGCGACAGACTCACATATGTCACATATCTCTTCCTGTGTGGTGTCATACTGTAGTAAGAGGAACAGACTCCATGTCACATAGCTCCCCCTGTTTGTGTCACCCTGTAGTGGGAGGGACAGACCCCATGACACATAGCTCCCCCTGGGTGGGGTCACCCCATGGTAAGAGGGACAGACTCCAAATTACATATCTTGCTGTATAGGCCACCATTCTGTAGAGGAGTCCCTTCATAAGTGCCTTACTCTGTGAGGCCAGCAGCAGTAAACATTTGCCCAGCAGATTGTGGGTCATTTTTTATACGGGGTATTTTTGTACACTGGTGCTGGGAATCATGTGTTGAATGGTCTCCAGCTCAGATACTGCTCTCACTTGAAAGTTTATTTTTTTATAACAGTACACAATAAGGGCCGATTTACATCTATGTTTTCTGAGAGCACACACATTACTGTGCACAGTAACCACAATACATGCTTTGACGCGTTGTGGTGGCATTCATTTTGAATAGCACCCCAACACACTAAGGTAATGCACATGCACTGCAACAGCAATGCACCATAGTGCATTGTGGCAAAAAATTTGTGACATGTCCAATTTTTGGGGTGTTTTGATGAATCTGTTTCAATGGACTGTCTGAATGCAATGCATGCTAACACAGGCATTGGTGCATGAGCATTAATGTATAAATAATTTCTGCTATATTTTAACCTCATCATTGACGTGTGACATGCCAGAAAACAGTTTTTTAATGTTCTCAAATTCTGGTTCTGCAAAGCTTGTCCCCTTGTCATTAGGCCGGACGCTTTCCATTGACCTGTCACAGCCAATATAGTACCGACAAATGAAGAAATGTCAAAAAGGGCCCCAGCACAACAATTATACAGCAGCATTGGTAAGCTTTGATAGATTATCGGAGAATACAAAAAGAGGCAACCTAAAGCAGCGATACAACAATGACCAGCACAAATAGAGGGAGACTTACATGGCTTCCAAAGTCCTCCTAAAGAAAAAGGTAAGACCCCTACTCTCATGCATTACCTTTAACCATAACATTATGACACTGACAGGTAAATTGAAGTGATTACCTCTTTACAATGACATCTGAAAGTGGGTGGGATATATCAAGCAGAAAGTGAACATGTTGTCCCTGAAATTGATGCTTTGAAAGCAGAAAAAATGGGAAAGCATAAGGATTTGAGCTACTCAAGGTCTTGTGGGAAGTTCATGGTGTGCAGTAATCAGGACCTACTAAAAGTGGTTCAAGGAAGGAAAACCAGGCGAATTAGAGATAGAGTCATGGACGGCCAAGACTCAGTGATGCACAAGGGAAGCAAAGACTGACCTGTGTATTCCAATCCAATAGAAGAGCTACTATAGCTCAAATTGCTGAAAAAAATAATGCTGGTTCCGATAGAAAGGTGTCAGAACACACAGTGGTTGAACGACGCTCATTGTTTGTTGCATATGGGTCTGTGTAGCCGAAGACCGGTCAGGGTGCCCATGTTGACTTATATTCACGGCCAAAAGCACCTACAAGGGGCACGTGAGCATCAAAACTGGACCACGTAGCAATGGAAGAAGGTGGCCTGGTCTAATGAATTCAAGAATTGTTTGAGGAACACAACATTGAGTTTAAAGCTTTGACTTAGCCTCCAAGTTCCACATGTTCTCAATCCAATCGAGCACCTGTGGGATGTACTGGAAAAACAAGTCCAATCCATGGAGACCCCACCTTGCAACTTACAGGACTTAAAGAATCTGACACTGATGGCTTGGTGCCAAATACCACAGCATACCTTCAGAGGTCTAGTGGAATCCATGTCTCGAAGGGTTATGTGGAGTGGTCATAAAGTTATGGCTTATTGGTGTATAACGCTTACGTGGAACCCGCGTGAGCAAAAATAAGGGAACACCATTGACACCATTGGCAACTTGTTTTTCAGGAACAATTTCTGGGCTTGTTGTATCTGTGAAGGTTCTTGTTGATCCAGATCATGATATAGGTACCTTCTAATTGTTACATCCAATGGCTTGCAAAAGCAGCTTCCTGATTTGTCACCTGACATGTTTCTTTTATCTCCACCTGTAAGCTAGAAACTCAAGCAAAGCTCAGATCATACCTTCTTTCTCCATTCCATTCTAAAGTTGTCCAAGTCCTAAATTCTCAAGTAGGGTACTTGAAAACCTATGTGCTCATTTAATATATTCAGACAAAGCAAGCAAGTCTGTACCATTGCCTGGTTCCTGTTGTCCCCAAGGTATTCTGTAGAGATTAACCATTCTGTGGATTTCTTTCAGTTGCCTTGTCTATAGATGATTACTTATATCAGAGTATCCGAAAAATTCTTGTAGGGTTACCTACCCACAATGCCACCCCATCTTCTGAAGGAATGAGCAAGGAGCAAACCAAGCCATATAAATACAATCTGTCTGTCTCTCCTCTCCCTTCTTTGTTTTCTTCTGTTTTAAATGTTCATCTGCCAGACATTGAAGTTCATAAGGAATTTCTGGAAATAGTGATACTGAAATCTCTGAACATATAAATGGTGTAAGAAGAGGAATTTACGAGATATTTTTGCTTTGTTTTTTTACAATGGTGCACTTATATCCATAACCCGATCATTAAAACAGATTGGCGTATTTTATTCCTGTTGACAGTTAGATCTGAGACACTGATAAAAGCGCAGTCCTAGGTTTGCAGTAATAAGAATTATAGGACAGCCTGCAGAGGCAGCAACAATGAGACTTGTTACACATACCACCCAATGAGCATAGATGGAAATTTTCCCTACAACATGCCTGAAAGACTTGAAATAATTATGACATGAATTTAACCCCTAGATAACATGTGCGTCACTTCCAGAGTATTGAAATCAATGTAGCACAAATGAGGTGCTTGCAACCAAAGGGTCAAGCTCATGATATCATGCAATAAAAATATTATTTTTTATTTTAGGATCACTTGTATATGAAGTCGAAAAACATCTTAGGGTAGACTAGCATTAACAATTTTAGAAAAAGTAAGAATATGTTGATGTAGATTAAGGCACGTTGCCTATATAAACATTATATATAATATATATATATATACACATATATATATATATATATATATATATATATATATATATATATATATATATATATATATATTATTGTTATAAATGTTGTAATATAAATTGTTTAATTATTTTGTGTGTGTATATGTGTATATATATATATATATATATATATATATATGTATACAGTGCCTTGAGAAAGTATTCCCATTCCTTGAAATTTTGCACATTTTGTCATGTTACAACCAAACACGTAAATGTATTTTATTGGGATTTTATGTCATAGACCAACACAAAGTGGCACATAATTGTGAATTGAAAGGAAAATGGTTTTCAAATTTTATTTACAAATAAATATCTGAAAAGTGTGGTGTGCATTTGTATTCAGCCCCCACTCTGATACCCCTAACTAAAATCTAGAGGAACCAATTGCCTTTAGAAGTCATCTAATTAGTAAATTGAGTCCACCTGTGTGTAATTTAATCTCAGTATAAATACGGCTGTTCTGTGAAGCTCTCAGAGGTTTGTTACAGAACCTTAGTAAACAAACAGCATCATGAAGGCCAAGGAACACACCAGACAGGTCAGGGATAAAGTTGTGGAGAAGTTTAAAGCAGGGATAGGTTATAAAAAAATATCCCAAGCTTTGAACATCTCACAGAGCACTGTTCAATCCATCATCCGAAAATGGAAAGAGTATGGCACAACTGCGAACCTACCAAGACATGGCCGTCCACCTAAACTGACAGGCCGGGCAAGGAGAGCATTCATCAGAGAAGCAGCCAAGAGGCCCATGGTAACTCTGGAGGAGCTGCAGAGATCCACAGCTCAGGTGGGAGAATCTGTCCACAAGACAACTATTAGTCGTGCACTCCACAAATCTGGCCTTTATGGAAAAGTGGCAAGAAGAAAGCCATTGTTGAAAGAAAGCCATAAGTAGTCCCGTTTGCAGTTTGCGAGAAGCCATGTGGGGGACACAGCAAACATGTGGAAGAAGGTGCTCTGGTCAGATGAGACCAAAATGGAACTTTTTGGCCTAAAAGGAAAACGCTATGTGTGGCGGAAAACTAACACTGCACATCACCCTGAACACACCATCCCCACCGTGAAACATGGTGGTGGCAGCATCATGTTGTGGGGATGCTTTTCCTCAGCAGAGCAGAGACAGGGAAGCTGGTCAAAGTTGATGGGAAGATGGATGGAGCCAAATGCCGGGCAATCTTAGAAGAAAGCCTGTTAGAGTCTGCAAAAGACTTGAGACTGGGGTGGAGGTTCACCTTCCAGCAGGACAACGACACTAAACATACAGCCAGAGCTACAATGGAATGGTTTAGATCAAAGCATATTCATGTGTTAGAATGGCCCAGTCAAAGTCCAGACCTAAACCCAATTGAGAATCTGTGGAAAGACTTGAAAATCGCTGTTCACGGACGCTCTCCATCCAATCTGACAGAGCTTGAGCTATTTTGCAAAGAAGAATGGGCAAAATGTCACTCTCTAGATGTGCAAAGCTGGTAGAGACATCCCCAAAAAGACTTGCAGCTGTAATTGCAGCAAAAGGTGATTCTACAAAGTATTGACTCATGGGGGCTGAATACAAATGCACGCCACATTTTTAAGATATTTATTTGTAAAAAAAATGTGAAAACCATTTATCATTTTCCTTCCACTTCACAAATATGTGCCGCCTTGTGTTGGTCTATCACATAAAATCCCAATAAAATACATTTATGTTTTTGGTTGTAACATGACAAAATGTGGAAAATGTCAAGGGGTATGAATACTTTTTCAAGGCACTGTATGTATATACACACACACACACACATTAGTAATTAGTAATATAATATATATATTTATATTATTTTTGTATTCTTTTTTTAAGGGTCCTTAAGGGTATACAGTGTAATTTTACCATGGGATTTTGGTATGTTGAGCATTATAATTCCATACCATGGGTGTACTTTTTTATTCATATAAACAGTGAGATGTAGATAATCATTCTTAACAACAGACTACTAAAACTGAAAATTTGTGGGCCCAAAAATGATCCTGAGACAGACATAAAAAAAGAACGACGTCAGAGAATGATTTATAAAATGGACCAAAATTTCATGGAGTAAACCTGATTAAAAAGCTCAAACATAATAAAATGTGTTGCTCTATGACACCTGTGCCTGGCGGTATGAGTCAATGTGTATGCATTGCTGTATATGAATACTGCGCAGTGTAAGGCGTTACTGGCATGAAGGGTCCTGATGGTTACCAGGTTCTCCTTCAGACTTTCCCTATTATCTTCAGCTGCAGTGAAGAAATGTTGGCATCTCATTGGTTGCGATGGTTAAAATAGAACTGTATATGGGCACAAACTGGAAATCAGGACAACATGTACAACATTTGTCAAGAGGATATCCATCTTGCCTATGTCCATAACAGTTAAAGAAGGGAATGGTGGGGAGAGGGAACCCCTATGAGAAAGCTTCTAATGATGACTCCAATAGAAATACATTACAACTTTCACTTACATTTTTTTTTCTACCCTTTATGAAATATCTACCCATTTGTCTTATTATCACTGTACAAACATAAATGCTTATTAAAGTTGGTTTGATTTTTCCTATTGGATTTACAGTGTTTTTTTCAGTGTCGTCAGTATAACTTGTAGCTCATTCTTCTCATTTTTTTTTCCATTTTTTGTATTACAAATCATGTCTTTAAACTGCCTGTGTCTGCACACGCAATCTATATATTATGCAGTTTAAAAGAAGTCCCTGAGCTTTCCTTAGCTGGTAAAGTGGCCTTGGGTCCCTAAATCCCAACTCCGAGCAAAAAAAAAAGGTTTTTCCATGCAGTATGAGTTAACTGCTCGTTTTTGTCTAGGGGATTGGAGAATGGATATACTGTATACTTACCCAGTCCTCCGATCCTCCCTGCACAACAACCCCCCCGGTCTAGCGGTCTTGTGCGGTGGACTGGTCCTGATGTCATCACACCCATAGACCTACTCTGGACATCGGGACATCAGGAACAGTCCACCAATGGATCGTGGGGAGCGCCGTTTGTAGGTGGACCAGAGGATCGGGGGAGAATAAGCTTTCTTCAATGCCCTAGACAAAAAACGAGCCATGGAGTGGGGCTGGCCATACTCCAATACAATTTTATTAGAATATGTAAATTTTTTAGATTTTCTAATGGTTAGTGGGATCGAATCGGTAATCATTTTTGACAACAGTGACAAGAAAATTCAAAAGAAGGAGTGAAAATGTTGCACAATTCTTATCCGAATTAACAAAATTCTAACTAAATGTGACTTTCGTTTTTCGAAACCTGTATAATATTTCTGGGATTCCCTTTAAGCGGCAGATGAGGAGAACATTTTAAGGGCTTTCAAACAAAATTTGTTGAGTCCATGGCAAGTTGAATGCTCTGACAAAAGATTTTACAGAATTTTGAACAAAAGTTCAAATGAACTTCTCCTGGCATGTTGCCATCTTTAGAGTGGAGGACTCCAGGTGCCTGCATGCATCCAAAAATTACCTCCAATAGTGACCAGAGCTGGCATTGATACACTCAGCTCAGCCCCACCCATTTACATTTTCCTACTGGTTAATAAATGCACTGGGTCGATAGGGAAGTATTGGGGTGAAGGCAACAGGCCAGCAAAAAACAGTTCTCCATGATCTCAGATATTTATTGCCAGATGTAACTGGAAGTTAGAGCAAATCTTTAAAAATGTTTAATAGAAGTCCTGGGTGCAGGTGTCCCCATTTGAAGATTTCCCCTTTCCTTGTTCTAGGGATAATTCTAAAATTTTGGATTTCCCTTCTTTTTCTTTCTCTCTGACAATGGTCACCAGTAGAAATTGTGGGATGAATCTCCCCAATGGGGACACCAAGAAAAACTCGAGAGAGGGTTTACCCTTCTGCTCTCTATCCAAAACTAAAAATAATGTTTTGCCTGGAGATACAGTAAATATTTCATTTTTTAATTTTTTTATCCTTGTACAATTTAGGGTTTATTGGAAATGTATTGGTTTGAAAAAACACCCCAAATGTATCAGGTGATTATCTTCAAATAACATGATCACTAGCTGTATGTGTTCATCACATACACACTTGCATACTTGTTTATGAGCAGCCTTCAGCACATGACAGCACGCATATGCAGGTACATGTGCAAGCCTGCTGACACCTTTATCTTTCAAAATTACTACACCTGTAGCTTAAAATAAAACATTGATGTAACCCTGTAGTCTGTTCCTCCAGGCGTGAAATCTCATCCTACTATTCTGGTACAGGGTACCTAGATTCTTTCATATACGCAATCAATTTACAGTTGCCAATTGACGCCAAAATATCTCATCCTCAAAATTACATCAAATTGCTTCTCTACTGTCTCAAACCACATGAAGGTTACAACAATGCCAGTTTTTTCCATAGTGGATGACCTCTATATGCCATATTTCATCACATTTCTGTTATACGGACATAATAGTTCAGGATTTAAGCGTCTCTAGTTCGGTTGTTTCTAAATACGGCAAATGTGCAGAAGTTATGACTGATTTATTGCTGTTGGCAAGTCTTCTGTGATGTAAACTGAAATTTCTCAGCTTCTTCATGTAGTAACCACCCACCACTCTCACAATCACAAGTGCTAAATTGCTGATTTTAATGTAATGTTTTTCAAAGGGTCACTCCTAACTCTTCCTTAGCCCCGTCTGCTAGTAGAGGCATGGTAAAAAGAAAACAGCAAAAGAACATAGGACTACAGTAGACCAAGCCAATACATGACACATGAAAGTGCATAGGGCTAAAGTAGACCAAGACATACAAGACAAGTGAAAGAATGTAGGACTAAAGTACACCAAGACAATACAAGACATGTGGAAGTACGGAGGACTAAAATAGACCAAGACAATACAAGACACGTGAAAGAACATAGGACTAAAGTAGACCAAGACAATAAAAGACATGTGGAAGAACATAGGACTAAGGTACAACAAGACAATACAAGACACGTGAAAGAAAATAAAACTAAAGTACATCAAGACAACACAAGACACATGGAAGAGCATAGGACTAATGTACACCAAGACAATATAACACATGTGGAAGAACACAGGACTAAAGTATGCCAAGACAATACCAGAGGCTTTGATGGTCATGGGGTAAAGTATGCCAAGGCAATGCAAGACCCACAGAAAGACACAAGGCTAAAAGTATAGAAAGACAATACAAAACACTTAGAAGGACACAGAACTAAAGTACGCCAAGACAATATAAGACACATGCAAGAATATAGAACTAAAGCAGGCCAAGACAATGCAAGACAAGAGGGAGAACATAGGACTAAAAGTAGACCATGACAATACAAGACACTTCAAAGGACATAGCACTAAAGTAGACCAAGACAATACAAGACACTTCGAAGGACATAGGATTAAAGTAGGCCAAGACAATGCAAGACATGAAGAAGAACATAGGACTAAAATAGGCCAAGGCAATACAAGAATGTGGAAGGACATAGGACTAAAGTAGGACAAGACAATACAATAAACATGGAAGAACATAGGACTATAGTAGCACAGCATTGTGAACACTGAGTATTAACATGTCAAAACCAACAAAAAGTCTAAAAAAGTCTGTGAAGTTAAGACTGGCTCCAACATCATTCCAGTTCAGGAATCTCCCTATTGGTCAGTGAAATACCCTTACATTAAAGGATGATTAAGTAGGTAGGAAATGAGGGGACGGACCAGGCTTACCTTTTACTGGAAAAGTTGACATTTGCATGTCAAGCTAAAAGTAGACCCCAGGGGAAGACTTATACGAATTGGAATAAATCACAGTTAGCTCAAGAGCTCAGAATTCCCAAGGAAAAGCCAACCAGGAAATGTCTAGGCTGGCCTACTAGGCCTACAATACTTAATAACTCCCATTAGGAGCAGGAACTACATGTGTTGATGTTGTACATTAAGCCAAATGTAAGAATTTCTTCAGTTCCAATCATATGCGGAAAGCAATTCAGTTACTGAAATAAAACAAAAAACAACATGTTCATGGAATCATCACTCTTTTGCAGAGCAAAGTCACCCAAAAAATCTTAACATCTGACTTTTCTGGGTGTGTTGGATGCCTGTGTAACCCTCACATGCTCTGTAGTTCCTACAGCCAGCCCCATTTCCACTACTGGCAGGTGGAAGGAACCACAGAGCACAGATGGGGGCAAAGGCACGTGGCCACCCAGAAGTGTCATATGTGAAGATTCTTTGGGTGACTTTGCTCTGCAACAGGGCAAAGAATCCACTAAAGGGATCTTCTTTTGCAGGGGCTTTTGTTTTTTCATTTTTACTTTAGCAACAGAATTCCTTTAAAGCTGATTTTTGAGGGCAGGCACTAAGCAAAAACACTTCAGTTATGTATTTAATTTTAAGAAAGCTTAGCTCCAGTCAAAACCTTTTTAGTTTTATATATAGTGGAACATCTGTCACTTTCCCCATCAGTGAGATTGCCCTGCAGTTTCTGTATCCAATAGGTAAGAGTAATTCCCACCTTTGACAGTTGTCATCGGAACTTGTGTCCCCATTGGAAGACTTTCCCTTTACTCCTGTTGTGGTGACAATTGTAAAGAAACTTCCCTCACAACAAAAAAAGAATGTCTGTGTTCCTAGAGGGGCAATGGCGCCAATAAAAACCTAACAGGGATCAAAACTAGAAGAAAAGATGTGACAGTGACTTCATGGAGCCTAAGGGCCATGTCACTCTAAGGCCCCCTTCACAGCTTTGAGCGTATTTAACGTATGAGTTTTTTGCATTGAGTTGTGTTAAAAGAGCCCATTTCTTTTAGATGGTCTTTCAACACCCAAAGGACAATCAATTGCTCCATCCATGCTAAACAGGATGGATAGAGGAATCTCTACCAGCTATTGTATTCAGGCTACCAAGGCAGCCTAAGTACCAAACAGTGACTGAATCTGAGAGGATGCAGCCAATGTTCAGCTCTGTCAGTTTTTTAACTAAATTTTGTTGAGCTGAGTGGTGCTTGCAGGGCCACGTGCAGCTCGAATTTTGCCCATTTCAGCAAGAATCAGATAAAATTTGAGCTAGCTTTAGGCTTCTGTCAATATGGTCTTATCATGTCTAGCTATACAAGAAGCCCATCCCACAATACCTTACACAATTTATAGTGCACATTGCTGACATCAGTGCCTTTAATATAGACTGACCAATTCTCAACAAAGTCTACAAAATATCAGGTGTCTGCTTCGGTGAGCACTTCACAATAATATTAATATGAAGATAATATAGAAGCATCAGCATAATGACACCTGCAATACCTGCAGACAGAGCAAGGTAGCTGCAAGGAAGGGTCTGCCAAAATGCCATCAAATGATATGCTGTACAACATTTACAGTTGTCAATGGCCCGACTGTTACAGCTGGTTCCAGATATACCCAGTCCAAAGATTTGCCAATAGTTTTTATATTTACTAAATTTGCGGGTGGTGAAGTCTTTTCATCTTTTTATGTTGAGTGATACAGTTGCCAAATGTATGGCATCAGAATTTTGCTGCATGCTTTTACAATAAATGCTTTCTATCCATCATATTCTGCCTCAAGGACAATGGTCACTAGGACAAATGGTGAGGGTGAATTCCCCCAGCAGGGACACGGACAATTATAAAAACCTTACAGAGGGTCTACATCTTCCCTCTTCTATCCAAAACTAAAAAAAAAATCAATTATGGCTTTAGATGTATTTTAAAGATGCATTCCAGGTATAGTTATTTTTGGATAGATACATTGATTCAGCTTGGACTCTATAAGACCAAGTTGGACCAATGTAACTGTGTTGGACCTAATCAATTCAATTGGACTAAGCCGGATTAATGTAACTATGTTGGAACTGTTGGACTCTATTGGACCAAGCTGGACAATGTAACTATGTTGGACCTATTGGACTCTATTGGACCAAGCTGGACCAAGGTAACTATGTTGGACCCGTTGGACATTATTTGACCAAGCTTGACCCATGTAACTATGTTGAACCTGTTGGACTTTATTAAACCAGGCTGGACCAATGTAACTATGTTGGACTACGTGCTACCAAGATGGACCAATGTAACTATGTTGGACCTGTTGCACTATATTGGACCAAGCTGGACCAATGGAACTATGTTGAACCTGTTGGACTATATTGGACTAAGCTAGGCCAATGTAACTATGTTGGACCTGTTGGACTCTATTGGACCAAGCTGGACCAATGTAGCTATGTTGGACATCTTGGACTCCTTTGCACCAAGCTGGACCAATGCAACTATGTTGAACCTGATGGACTATGTTCTACCAAGATGGACCAATGTAACTATGTTGGACTATATTGGACCAATCTGGACCGATGTAACTATTTTGGACCTGTTGGCCTTTATTGGACCAAGCTTGACCAATTGAACAATGTTGAATATGTTGGATTCTATTGGATCAAGCTGGGCCAATGTACCTATGTTGAACCTGTTGGCATCGGTTGGACCAAGCTGGACCAATGTAACTATGTTGGACTATATTGGACCAAGCTGGATCAATGTAACTATGTTGGACCTGTTGGCCTCTATTGGACCAAGCGTGACCAATGTAACTTTATTCGATCTGTTGGACTCTATTGGACCAAGCTGGACCAATGTAACTATGTTGGACCTGTTGGAGTCTATTGGACCAAGCTGGACCAATGTAACTATGTTGGACCTGTTGGACCGAGCTGGACCAATGTAATAGTAACAATATCCATACCTGGAATTCTTTTGTAAATAATCATTATTATTAGTCGTCAATATTGCTCATGGGCTCATTTCACATTTCCTTGATTTATAATATCATATGTAAAAAAAATGTGGAGAAAGGTTTAACTAAGGACTGTTGTCTTCTCTCTCCGACATTGGCAGACCAATCACACAGTAGTCAATCCATCTGTGGCCAAATGTGAACAAATCTGCTGCTCCTCACTAACAGCTGCTTTATTTATAGCTATCGTATTCTGTCAACAAAAGGTTCATAGCGTGGTCGTAGAATCACCCAGTGCTGCCAATTCATGTTTTAGAAGCACAGAACACTGGGAGGCCACCTGCCATGTGTTGGCTGTGTGCGAGCGTCTATTCCATACACACAATACTGACAACCTTGAGTAGGCTCAGCAGATGAGGAAGATTTCTTAGTGTGATAAGCCAGCCATAGATGTCTGGCAGTGCTCACCAGATCCGAGAAAGATCTTTTTTACGAATGTCCTTTCAAATGAAAGATCTATCAATTAACAGAGGCAAACGCTTCTTTTAAAAAACCAAACATTCTCAAAATACACATGACGGGGACAATAATACTGCTATGCTTCAAGCATCCAACGAAAACCGATGCCGCAAATTGGTCGCTACTTTCCAACAAATCCCTCCACACTTCAGCCTGCTATACATGGCTCCAATTTTGGCCATTTCTTGTTGAATAGAAATTTGATCCATGGGTGGCCCTATCGGACCTATTTAGAAACTTTGACTGAAAAAAAAAACGAAGGAGCTGGACATCACCGGGTTTCACACAAGTCAATTTAGAA
The DNA here is from genome assembly GCF_042186555.1 of Aquarana catesbeiana. NCBI lineage: Eukaryota > Metazoa > Chordata > Amphibia > Anura > Ranidae > Aquarana > Aquarana catesbeiana. The sequence continues at coordinate 651,899,918 of NC_133326.1, forward strand.
ATCCACTGAGCATTATCGGCCGAACAGTGACAGCATCCTATCAGATGCAGTAGTCATGAGCAGGGGAGATTCCTTTATCCACACTGTTTATCATGGGTGGGGATATCAACTGATGAGTGAAATCTATATGTTTGTGGTCATCATTAGAGTGCATCAGATCAGTTGAAGGCAGATTGTCATCTCATCTAATCAGATAAGGGCTCCTAGTTATTGCATCAAGGCTGCCATAGACGGATCGAACTTCCTGCTGAGCCGATCCATCAATTGGCAAACTCGCTGTACTGAAGTCGACATATCGATTGACTTCAGGACAACCAGCATGTTGTTTTTTTTTCGCACGATCACTTCCACCAGCTATACTCTCCATCAGTGGTCATTATATATGTATTAGAGTGTCAGCTCCTCAGATCAGTTAAGGGCTCCTACTTATTGTATTAGAGTTTTGGCTCCTCTGATTAGATAAGGGCACCCAGTTATTGTATAACTGACAGAAATTTGTCTGTTTCATCAGAGACCAGCTGACTTATGATCAGTGTGTGGCCATTCACGCTGGGCAGAAGTCAATCATTTGAATGACTTCTGTCGAAGGGACATGTTGGAAATATTTCCTCAACCAGCGACTGCAGCCAATCAGCCTCTTGCATATGGGTACCCTTCATAACCCCCCTTACATCAGGATCCCCTTACATCAGGATCCCCATCAGAGCACCCCCTTACATGGGAATTCCCATCAGAATCCCCCCTTACATCAGAGTCCCCATCAGAGCCCCCCCTAGATCAGGGTTCCCATCAGAACCCCCCTTAAATCAGGTTTCCTATCAGAGCCCCCCTACATAAGCATCCCTATAAAAGCCCCCCTTACATCAGAGTGCCCATCAGAGCTCCTCTTACATCAGGGTTGCCCTCAGAGCCCCTCTTACATCAGGATGCCCATTAGACCACTCCTTCAGGGTTCCCCTCAGAGACCCTCTTACACTAGGATCCCCATTAGACCACTCCTTCAGGGTTCCCCTCAGAGACCCCCTTACATCAGAATCCCCATCAGAGCCCCCTTTACATCAGAGTCCCCATCAGAGCTCCTCTTATATCAGGGTTGTCCTCAGAGCCCCCCTTGCATCAGGATCTCCATCAGAGCCCCCTTTACATTAAGTTTCCCCTCATAGCCCCCCTTACATTAGGATCCCCATCAGAGCCCCCCTTACATCTGGATCCTCATCAGACCGCCCCCTTCAGGGTTCACCTCAGAGCCCCCCCTTACATCAAGATCTCCATCAGAGCCCCCTTTAAATTAAGTTTCCCCTTATAGCCCCCTTACATCAGGGTTCCCATCAGAGTCCCCCTGGCATTAAAGTCCCCCCCATTACATGGGGAAGAGAATTGAAGCGGAGACCATAGGCAGCCTCTGCTGACCTTAATCCTCAATCAATCTGTGAACTTTATGTCGCTGACCCTAGCTGTGGGCCGGATACAATCTTGTAGCAGGCCTGATGTGGCCCATGGGCCAAAGTTTGGACACCCCTGTCCTATGATTTCAGTCGGTATTTCCTTTAAAAATATAAAAAGAATAGGACATACATGCATTTCCTACTCTAGATAATACATCACAACATGCTGCAGGGCAATGCTAGGCCAACGCCTGTCAAATGTTTTCTGAAGAGCAATCCCAACGTGGATCATTCTTCAGTGACCAAAGCAAGTGAGAACAAACCCTTGGTGGACTGAAAACATTATTCTGGGCTATCTATGGCTCCAGTATGTTAAGCTGGCCACACACCAGTAGATTTTTAAACGAACGTTAAAACAAAAATCTTCAATACTTCTGACAATTTGACGAATGTCTTTGAAACTGTGCTTTTAGCATTTGATTTTGGAGTAAATGGACCTCTAGAGTTCCATTCATTCATCAATTGTCAGTTGTATGGAGATTATTATTTTTATACCGTATCTCGTTGCTGGACCAGACAGACCAAAAAGTCCCGTGTCACTCTATAGACCAATAAAAAACAATCAAGAATATTTACACTGCCAGCCATTCCGACTATAAATCCACAAACTCTTCAGGATGGAATATTAAAGACCAACTCCGGAAAAAATAACAGTCCTTCTGAGCCCACGCTGCAAGGTTTAAATGCTTGTTTTTGTCCAGAGGACAGGAAAAGCCCTTTTACCTACCTGGCCCCCCTCTCCCGGGAGATGGCACACCCCTGCGCTCTGACAGTGGATTGTTCCTTGGCATCCTCAAGTCCGGTGCAGAGCTATGGTCCCTGCATTGGTCTTGATGATGTTAGAAGACCTTTAGGCCACCAGAATTTGGAGGAGAACAGGCTGCAGGGACAGGTTAAGAACAACTGCAGTGCCTGGTCCCCCTAGACCTGAAAGAGACGTTAATCCTGCAGTGTGGCCACAGGACTTTTCATTTTCCCTAAGTTCAGCTTTAAGCGTAAGCTCTTTGGACAATGCATAGACATATCACTATATGTGTAAGTGTCCTCAGACCAGACAGACATAAAGCAGCAGTTCAGAGAGTCATAGCAGAGTATTAATAAAGTGTTGGCTCTTCAGAGTGGAGATATATAGAATACTGTACTATTTAAGAGTTAGCTCTTTGGGCTGGAATGATAAAGAGCAAGTATATCATCCTTTATTTTTTAGAATAGATACACATAGATAAGGTATTTATGAAATATAAGGTCTACGGGCTAGAGGAAAATTCAAATATATACTAACAAATTGTCACAAGTTCATACCAGGGGATACAGACCGGTGTAGCTCTTCATACCGGAGAATATGGACCAGTGTAGTAATAGAGTGTCAGCTCTTCATACCGGGGAATATGGACCAGTGTAGTAATAGAGTGTCAGCTCTTCATACCGGGGAATATGGACCAGTGTAGTAATAGAGTGTCAGCTCTTCATACCGGGGAATATGGACCAGTGTAGTAATAGAGTGTCAGCTCTTCATACCGGGGAATATGGACCAGTGTAGTAATAGAGTGTCAGCTCTTCATACCGGGGAATATGGACCAGTGTAGTAATAGAGTGTCAGCTCTTCATACCGGGGAATATGGACCAGTGCAGTAATAGAGTGTCAGCTCTTCATAATGGGGGATATGGACCAGTGTGGAAACAGTGTTGGGGGATAAAGAACAGTGTAGTTACAAAGTGTCAGCTCTTACCAGAGGATATAGAGAAGTCAAGTAATAGAGTGTCAGCTCTTCATACCGGGGGTATATAGAGCAGTCTAGGAATAGAGCGTCAGCTCTTTATACTGGGGGGGGGTATAGTGCAGTGTAGTAATAGAGTGTCAGCTCTTCATACCGGGGGTATATAGAGCAGTCTAGGAATAGAGTGTCAGCTCCTAATACTGGGGGGGGGGGGTATAGAGCAGTGTAGTAATAGAGTGTCAGCTCTTCATACCAGGGTGTATAGAGCAGTGTAGTAAAGAGTGTCAGCTCTTCATACCAGGGAGTATAAAGCAGTGTAGTAATAGAGTGTCAGCTCTTCATACCAGGGAGTATGGAGCCGTGTAGTAAGAGAGTGTCAGCTCTATATACTGGGGTATATAGAACAGTCTAATATTAGTGTTAGCTCTTCATATCAGGGAGTATGGAGCAGTGTAGTAACAGAGTGTCAGCTCTTCATACTGAGGTATATAAAACAATGCAGTAACAGAGTGTCAGCTCTTCATACTAGGTAATATAAAGCAACGTGGTAAAAAAAAGTATCATCTTTTCATACCAAAGGATAGACACCAGTATAATAATAGAGTGTGAGCTCTTTATAACAAACTGGGGTATATAGACTATTATAGTATCAAAGTGTCAAACATTCCAGGGAATATAGAGCGGTATTGTAACAAAGTGTCAGCTCTTCACACCAGGGATTATAAGCCAGTGTTAACTATCTATATCATACTGGCGCGATATGGACGAGTACCACAGCAGTACCGAAATGTCAGACACTCCAGGGGATAGAGTGTCAGCTCTTCACACAAGGGAATAGATCATTATAATAACAAAGCAGGTGCTCTCAATACCAGGGTAAATAGACCAATGTAGTACCAGAATTTCAGCACTTTAGACTACTCAGATAATGATTTATGTATAAAGTGTCAGCTTTTTGGTCTTTTAATATAAGACAAGTATACTATAAAACTCTTCGGTCAAAGAAAAAAATCTACTATACTCAATACTCTGTACTTTTACTACAAAAAAACGAATTAAGTGTGACTTCTTCAGATTACATAGATACTAATCACTATAAAAACAAAAGCTCAGCTGTCAGAACTAACAGACAAGTAAAGTATCAGCTCTTTGGTCAAGTGTTAAAACTGCTATAGTATTGAAATGTCACCTCTTTAGGCTAGACAGGCATGGATACATAAATAGTCAGCTCTTCAGCCTATGAAGAAATTGACCGGTGACCTTTTAAAGTGTCAGCTCCTTGGGCCAGTCATAGAACACCCCCTCCTCTGAACACAGCTCACCTTGCTCTTGACCTCGGCGCTGAGTCCATAGGCTGGGCCCCTGTTGAAGTGAGCTGACATGGCTGACAGTTCAATCTCTTCACCTCTCTCCGTCAGAAGATGCTCTCAAAACTTTTCCTGCAAGTTTTTAAATGTCTGATATTTTGGGTGATGTGTGTCTGCAAGGAGCGCCAAGGATTGGTCCAAGACCCGGCCAATGGTGGAGCAGCATTCCCTGTGATGTCAACATGTTGGTATTAAAAAAAAAAATGAAATATATATATATTTATATAGTCAGAGATATCAGGAGTGTGTCAGACTTTCCAACTTTGGATTTTTTTGGAGTGATGATGGCAGAGGGAGAGGGAGGAGGAGAATGAGGAGGAGGAGGAGGAGGAGAGAAGTGAGGGGAATAGTCAGGAGATCAAGAATGATAGAGGCTGAAAAATTAATCTGAGCAAGAGTGGGCCACAAAGGGTTAATATTAGGGAGGGGACTCAGATAATGCGTGAAATACGGAGCAGCAAAGCCAACAATCAGGAAATGAAAGAGTAACAATCATTAGATGAGACAAGGAGCATAGGAATCCAGGATAGGGCAGAGCTGGATACATAGAGGAAAGGGGGCAGAGTACAGACGGGCAATAAAATATGATATAGGCTCAAAGTAAACCAGTCAGACGATAGAGTGTAAGCTTCTTGAAGCATTTAAATTCATCTCTACAAACAGATACAAGAGATCAATTATCACTTTTCATCCTCTGCCCTGTGTGTGTATATAGGCCAGGACTTATAAGGAGAGTATATGTCTGGAATTCCCTCCGTGTCTATATTATATACATCGTGATTTATTTAACTTCACTGGAGTGGGAGAGATCTTTGAAGAAATTTGAAATGTTTAATAGCTTATTATAGTAACTCAGCTTCAAAATTCCATTTTAGTGCAATGTACCAAGTGTTCAGTGTTCTAATATCTTATTACAGTAACCCAGCTCCTGAGTGTCTTATTACAGTAACCCAACTCCCAAGTGCTTTATAACTCCTGTAATATCTTATTACAGTAACCCGGCTCCTCAGTATCTTATTACCCTATAATATCTTATTACAGTAACCCAACTCCCGAGTGCCTTATTACCTCTATAATATCTTATCAAGTAACCCAGCTCCTGAGTGTCTTATTACCCCTGTATTATCTTATTACAGTAACCCAGCTCCTGAGTGTCTTATTACAGTAACCCAACTCCCAAGTGCTTTATAACTCCTGTAATATCTTATTACAGTAACCCGGCTCCTCAGTATCTTATTACCCTATAATATCTTATTACAGTAACCCAACTCCCGAGTGCCTTATTACCTCTATAATATCTTATCAAGTAACCCAGCTCCTGAGTGTCTTATTACCCCTGTAATATCTTATTACAGTAACCCACCTCCCGGGTGTCTTATTACCCCTGTATTATCATATTACAGTAACCCAGCTCCTGAGTGTCTTATTACCCGTGAAATATCTTATTACAGGAACCCAGCTCCTGAGTGTCTTATTACCCCTGTAATATATTATTACAGTAACAGACCTCCCGGGTGTCTTATTACCCCTGTAATATCTTATTACAGTAACCCAGCTCCTGAGTGTCTTATTACCCCTGTAGTATCTTATTACTGTAACCCAGCTCCTGAGTGTCTTATTACCCCTGTAATATCTTATTACAGTAACCCAACTACTGAGTGTCTTATTACAGTAACCCATCTCCCAAGTGCTTTATAACTCCTGTAATATCTTATTACAGTAACCCGGCTCCTCAGTATCTTATTACCCTATAATATCTTATTACAGTAACCCGGCTCCTGAGTGTCTTATTACCCCTGTAATATCTTATTACAGTAACCCAGCTCCTGAGTGTCTTATTACCCCTGTAATATCTTATTACAGTAACCCGGCTCCTCAGTATCTTATTACCCTATAATATCTTATTACAGTAACCCAACTCCCGAGTGCCTTATTACCTCTATAATATCTTATTAAGTAACCCAGCTCCTGAGTGTCTTATTACCCCTGTAATATCTCATTACAGTAACCCAGCTCCTGAGTGTCTTATTACCCCTGTAGTATCTTATTACTGTAACCCGGCTCCTGAGTGTCTTATTACCCCTGTAATATCTTATTACAGTAACCCAACTCCCAAGTGCCTTATTACCCCTGTAATATCTTATTGCAGTAACCCAGCTCCTGTGTGTCTTATTATCCCTGTAATGTCTTATTACAGTAACCCAGCTCCTGAGTGTTTTATTACCTCTGTAATATCTTATTACAGTAACCCAACTCCCGGGTGTCTTATTGCTCCTGTAATATCTCATTACAGTAACCCAGCTCCTGAGTGTCTTGTTACCCCTGTAATATCTTATTAAAGTAACCCAGCTCCTGAGTGTCTTATTACCCCCATAGCATCTTATTACAGTAACCCAGCTCCTGAGTGTCTTATTACCCCTGTAATATCTTATTAGAGTAACCCAACTCTCGAGTGTCTTATTACAGTAACCCAACTCCCGAGTGTCTTATAATCCCTGTAATATCTTATTGCAGTAACCCAGCTCCTGAGTGTCTTATTACCCCTCTAGTATCTTATTACAGTAACCCAGCTCTGATTGTCTTATTAGAGTAACCCAACTCCTGAGTGTCTTATTACCCCTGTAATATCTTATTACAGCAACCCAGCTCCTGCGTGTCTTATTACCCCTGTAATATCTTATTACAGTAACCCAGCTCCTGAATGTTTTATTACCTCTGTAATATCTTATAACAGTAACCCAGCTCCTGAGTGTCTTATTACCCCTGTAATATCTTATTACAGTAACCCAGCTCCTGAGTGTTTTATTACCTCTGTAATATCTTATTACAGTAACCCAGCTCTTGAGTGTCTTATTACCCCTGTAATATCTTATTACAGTAACCCAGCTCCTGAGTGTTTTATTACCTCTGTAATATCTTATAACAGTAACCCAGCTCCTGAGTGTCTTATTACCCCAGTAATATCTTATTACAGTAACCCAGCTCCTGAGTGTCTTCTAACCCCTGTAATATCTTATTACAGTAACCCAGCTCCTGAGTGTCTTATTACCCCTGTAATATCTTATTACAGTAACCCAGCTCCTGAGTGTCTTATTACCCCTGTAATATCTTATTACAGTAACCGAGCTCCTGAGTGTCTTATTACCCCTGTAATATCTTATTACATTAACCCAGCTCCCGATTGTCTTATTACAGTAACCCAACTCCTGAGTGTCTTATTACCCCTGTAATATCTTATTACAGTAACCCAGCTCCTGAGTGTTTTATAACCTCGGTAAACTCTTATTACAGTAACCCAGCTCCTGGGTGTTTTATAATATCGGTAAAATCTTATTACAGTAACCCAGCTACTGGGTGTTTTATAACCTCGGTAATATCTTATTACAGTAACCAAACTTATTACCCCTATAATATCTTATTACAGTAACCCAACTTATTACCCCTATAATATCTTATTACAGTAACCCAGCTCCTGAGTGTTTAATTACCCCTGTAATATGATATTACAGTAACCCAGCTCCGGAGTGCCTTATTACTCCTGTAAAATCTTATTACAGTAACCCAGCTCCTGAGTGTCTTATTACCCCTGTAATATCTGTAGCAGTACTCCTGTAGGGGCTGCAGAATGCAGTAGTTCAACCTGTCACCCTGCCCAGCCTGGCATTCACTTCCAAACAATCCGAGACAATGAACAAGTCCATCAGCTTTGTTTTTTCTATTTTATTGAGGGATTAGAACTTGGATGGGGTTAAGGAATTCATGGGATGCAAAGGAAATGATTCTTGCATGGTTTGGGACAATTCTCCTTCTCCTCCTGTACAACACTTGCTGGAGACTATCTCTCCTTCTCCCTCCAGCACAATTCTTCAGGTGCAGCTAGCACATGGCTAGGCCTAACTCTGGTTCCAGCCAGGCCTTAGCAAAGAGCACCTTAGTACAGGCAGGGACCGTGGGCTCCTATAGTGTAGCAAAAAACAGTTCTGGTGCTAGCTGCCCTCTTTGGAGGACTAATGATCCCAGTCAGCCCCTTGCAGACCCTGAAAGCTCTCCCAGCTGCAGCAGCCCAACTTTGCCAATAACATCTTAGTCTCTCCCGCTGGCTCTACATCCATCTCTGACTGCGCACTGCCAGTCCTCTCTGGCATGCCTCTCCCAGCTCTCCTGACTGTGCCTGCCACTCACCAACACCTGATGGATCCCTCCTGGAGACTTGCCCGGCAGCATTCCCCGCTGTCCTCTCCTGATCCTGTTCAGGACACCCCTTGGGCTGTGTGGGATGTCCTGAGCAGGAGCAGGAGAGACTGGGGGGCTCCCTCCAAGGCCCTGACAGCCTAACACTCCATCTCCAGTTCTTCCACCCGAACAACTCCTTCGCTGGGCTGACTCTAGGTATTTAAGGAGGTCTGCCCCCTGCCAATTCAGGTTGGGGATTGGTCAGGGCTCCTCAGAACACCCCAGACAGCTCCACCTTTGTTTCACTCCTTCTTTCTAGAAGCCTCTAGAAGCAGAAAGGAGGTAACCGAGAGATGAAACTATCTGTGAGTCACCAGCCTACTCTAAGACACTCCCAGCCACAGATCAAATCAAACAGGCTTAGCCTTCAGCTAGGCCTGCCTAAATTTACCTGCACTGACAAAAATTTCAACGCTAGCACCTACCTAATATCTTATTACAGTAACCCATCTCCTGATTAATCCATCTCTTGGGTGTCTTATTACCCCTGTAATATCTTATTAAAGTAACCCAGCTCTTGAGTGTCTTATTACCCCTGCAATATCTTATTACAGTAACCCAGCTCCTGAGTGTCTTATTACCCCTGCAATATCTTATTACAGTAACCCAGCTCCTGAGTGTCTTATTACCCCTGTACTATCTTATTATAGTAACCCAGCTCCTGAGTGTCTTATTACCCCTGTAATATCTTATTATAGTAACCCAGCTCCTGAGTGTCCTATTGCCACTGGAGGCAGGACGCTCCAGCGCTGCTAGGTGAGTTTTCCTGTGCTGCACTGCCACCTGCTGGCTACTACACTCAACAATAGCCTGTGTTTCTTCCCTTAGATTTGAGCTACACCCGGCATTCTCTTCCCTCTGCACCTCCTCCCAGGATCAGCTGTCCGTCTCCCGGGCTTCAGCATCCGCATCCAGCTCCTCCTGCCAGTGACCACCTGCGGTAAAGGGCAGGGCCTGATGGACCTCCGCTGGGTTCCCCTGCTCAGCCTCCATTGCGTGGGTATGACTGTGGTTTGGGGTAGCAATTCTTGCACTATTTCTACAGATGACTGCATCCTTTCTGCAGTGAAATCGCCATTGCTGCATTTGGGCGTTACGTTGGGTGTGGCGCCCTCATCATCCCCAGGGTCTGGTTTTCACCTGGGTGGCCCCCTATGGTCTGTTTCTCCAGTGGGTTTGCACCTGGCATAAGATGTCAAAGAAAAAATTTGGCACCATGAGTTAATTGACGTACTGACGCTGGTGCCTTTTGACAAGGAGATAGTGGATAAGTCTAGGGGGATAGCTGTTAATGTTCAGGCTGAAAAGACGAAGCAGCTTCCTCGCACATTTGGGAACTGGCTGCTGGGTTTCTGCGCCTATGCAGGAGTGTTCTGTGAGAAATTTTAGGAGCTGGGCCGTTCTCTCATCGGTTACATGGATCTTATTTGGGGGGCGTACAAAACGTATGGTAGGCAGTGTTGGTTCAATTATGACACCCGGTTTTGCCAGAGGATGACTGCCCGGAAAGACCTGCGTTTTGACTGCCAGGATGGGAGTCTGTGGCTGCTACTTATGTGCCGACATAGGCCGACCACCTTTCAGTCCTCTGCCGGCGCTCTTGTCAGAGCATCGGCAGCATCCAAGAAAGGCATCTGCTGGATGTTTAATGAAAGCCACTGTAAGAGGTACACCTCATGTCGCTTTAAGCACAAGTGTTCCATCTGCGGAGGGGCTCACCTAGTGGTCCGCTGTTTTCGGAAAACAAAAGGGCCCCAAACAACTAAACAGGGTTACAGAGCTGACCTTCTAAGTCGGAAGATGCCAATGAATGTCCCAAGGATGCTTCGCTGGCTTGACCAGTACCCCCTCAGTAGGGAGGCATCGATCCTGCGGGACGGTTTTTCCCAGGGATTTTGGATTCCCTTTGTGCCGTCGGATGAGCCCACTATGTCCACTAATTTGATCTCTGCTACACAGTTCGAGTCCGAGAATTGAGAAGGAGTTACTAATGGGCTGCTTGGCGGGTCCATTTGACCTCCCTCTTTATCACAACTTGCGGGTTTACACGCTTGGCATGGTACCCAAAAAAGATCCGGGAAAATTCCGACTGATCCATTACACTTCCTTTCTATCAGGTTCTTCTGTTAACGACGGTATTGACAAAGAGGGGTCCCCGGTGCAATATGCCTCTTTTGAACACAGCGCTTGGTCTGCTCAGGTCTGCGTGTGCTTCTGCCCTCCTGGGGAAGGCTGACATAGAATCTGCCTTTTGTTTCCTGCCCATCCACCCGGAATGTTTCCATCTCCTGGGTTGTTTTGTTCCAGGACAGTTACTACATTGATATGTGCCTCCCCATGGGTTGTGCCATATCATGCTATTATTTTGAATTATTCAGCTGCTTCCTGGAGTGGGTTTTGATTCAGTTCTCTGGGTTGCACTCGGTTCTACACTACCTGGACGACTTTTTGTTTACAGGTCCAGCGGGTAGCGATGATTGCCTTTGCATGTTGTCTGCCTTTCAGGAGGTTTGTAGTGACTTGGGCATCCCACTGTCCATTGCTAAAACCGAGGGCCTTTCCCATGTTTTATCCTATTTAGCCATTGAAATTGATTTGGTGGAGATGGTCTTCTGGCTCCCGCTAGATAAATTGTGTAAGCTTCAGGCATTGGTGCGATTCGCCAGGGGAGCCAGGAAGTTCTGGCTTTAGCAGCTTCAATCCCTGTTGGGACATCTTGTATTTGCTTGCCGGGTGCTTCCCATGGGTAGGGCCTTCTGCAGGAGACTATCGTGGGCCACGAAGGGCATAGCGGCTCCTCATCGTACGCATAACGAAGCCTATGCGTGATGATTTGGAAGAGTGGCTTTCCTTCCTGCAGACCCCTGCTGGCAGCTGGAGGAAGTGCCCAACTCGCAGTTGGAATTCTACACGAATGCTTCCGGCTCCTGGGGTTTTGGTGGGGTGTTGTTTTGGCGTATCACTTAAAGACTGATGTTGACATATTTTGTGCCTTCTTCCCAGTTGCTTGGTCCGCTGAACCCTGGCCAGCCTCATGGGCCCAACTAGATTTATTGCAAAACATGAGATTGTTGGAACTTTTTCATTGTGGTTGCAGTGGAATTGTGGGGGGAGGAATTGCGGAACAGGCATGTTATTTTTTGGACAGATAATATCAGTGTGGTTCAGGTTGTCAACCGCCAATCCACACGTTCTCCCCCAGTAATCTCACTGTTGCGTTTCTTGGTTCTTAGATGCTTACAATTGAATGTGTGGTTTAGGGCAAAGCATGTCCATGGTGTTTCTAATGATATCGCTGATTCCCTTTCTCGTTCACAGGTTGACCGTTTCCGCTCCTTGGCCCTGAATGCTTCTCTAGAGGGCATCCCTTGCCCGAAGTTCTTGTGGACCCTCGTTTCTGAAGCCTGTTAGACTACGTTGGTGCCTCTCTCTCTCCAAATATGTGGGTGGCCTGTCGGTGGATTTGGACTGAATGGGTGTCTGTGCTTGGCGGTGAGTTCCTCCTTTCCTCCCCACAGGACAGGCGCTTGGCTCTCTTCTCATACCTTGTCCACCTGCAAGAAAAGAAGGTCTCTGGCTCGTCAGTGGGTACTGTTCTCTCTGCTCTCTCCTTTTGGTCTAGGCTCCTTGGCTGGGAAGACATCACCAGGGATTTTGTCATTCAGAGGGTCTTGAAAGGATGGAGACGTCTGACTTGCTTCCCCGACTCCCGGCGCCCAGTGTCGGTCCAACTTCTAACAAGTATTTTATCTATTTTACCTAGGGTTTGCTTTTCCTCCTACGGGGCTCTCCTTTTCCAGCTTTCCTTTTCCTGGGCATTCTTTGGTGCCCTCGAGATCAGCGAGTTGGTTTCCAAGGATAGACATTCCATTGGTGGTATTTTGGCCGAGAATGTACTTACCTCAGAATCTTTTGCTCACTTCTAAAACTGACCGTTCCTTCAAAGGTAGGCGCGTAGTCCTCAAGGCCTGTGGGGGCCCCATTTGCCCGGTTCGCTTATCTTCTTCCTTTTCTGGTGTCTGCCCTCCTGCTTCCATTTATCTGGTTCATGCTGATTCCTCCAATCTCAGCAGGTTTTAGTTCCTTCAGGTTTTACGCCTTTATCTTTCTCAGTTGGGCCTTCCTCCTGTGGATTTCTCCACACACTCCTTTTGCATTGGCGCAGCAATCGCTGCTCATGGGATGGGTTTTTCAGACAAGGAACTGCAGCGTTTGGGTAGATGGGATTCTTCTAATTTTTCCCTGTATGTTCGTCCTCATCTTTTGTATTGATTTCAGGTTCCCCTCCAGTTCGGATTTGGATCATCGGCGATTCTTTTGTGTACTGGGCTGCCCGTCATGCCTCCAACAGACGCTATGGGAGGAACCTTGGACTTCCTTTCACAGTTGCCAGAATACTCTGGTGTGGCTTCGGTGGGCTTCATTGGGCGCAAATGTTGCCTGAGCTGTTGAACCTCAGGAAATTTGTCCATGGTCTGATTATCCTGATCATCCACGCTGGGGGGAATGACGTAGGCCTGTCTCGTTCTCATTTCGTCAATTAAACGTGACATTGCTCATTGCTGTACCACGTTCACTGACTATTGTCTGGTCTGAAATTGTTCCCCGCCTGGTCTGGGCTCATCGCACCCCAGGAGCTTCCTGATGACGCAATCTTACTTGCAAAACGCGTGGAGGCTGCTGGGAAAAATACTAAGTCACTTCCTGCCAGGCGAAAGCGAGGCTTGAGACGCACGCCGCCATAGGAGACACACAGCGATACTTTCACCCTTTTGAAACCGCTGGATAGGCTTGGTGCCGGCATATGGGCACAGCCAAATGTGAGTTTTATAGTCTCTCTCTTTTATAACCTTTAAATAAATAGTGCAAACATACTGCGCAATGATTATGGTTTATTTTCTATGAGGATGAACATCCCTTGTACCGATACTATTGGGAAAAGCATAGGCAAAGACACTGAGTGGAGTTGTGATCCCAATAATGAACCAATGGCGTGTTGACACCTATATCTGGTGAGTGGCCAATCCATATGGTGGTGGTGCTGTCACAATATTGGTGGAATTAGCTGCACAGAACCATGGATGGGGATAGAAGCACACGGAAGTAGTTTACCCACACTGGAGAGTTGCACTGGGGTTTTATATTTTCCTACCCACTGGAGAGTCGCACCTGGGACTTTTATATTTCTTTATCCACTAGTAACAGTCAGCTGGGATATTTAATCCAGCAGAAACACTGGACATTTATTTTATTATTTTATATTATTTATAATTGGATTTAAAATTATTAATATTGATGGTGGGGTGTTGTTTTGGCGTATCACTTAAAGATTGATGTTGACATATTTTGATATGACACAGGTATTGGTTATATAGTGTGTAGTGGTATATTTTGTGCACACAACACATATATATATATTTTTTTAGGGTTTCATTACCCCACATATATATTCACTATCATAAATAGAAGTGGTGTTATTTAATTCATTTAATATAACATAGGGGTTAACGCAGTCAACACTTTTCTGTTTTAGCTTCTAACTTCAGCTTGTTCAATTAAGCTATGACAAAAAAACCTGGAAGCGTAAAGGCATGTTGCCTACTGATAATGATAGCTAGACTAGTGTGGCTTCCCAGGTTAGGGGCAGAAGGGATAAACTCTGTTATGTTCTACTGCTTACAGTTCACAGGCTTTTGGGGTCCAGCCTCCTGTCCTGTGATATATAAAAAGCAGAGGTTCGGATCTCAAGGGTGTCGGCTCAGCTAACAAAAGGATGGGATTGTACAGGACATGCTAGGACTTGCAGTTCTTCTATGGAGCACCGGCTTTCGGAATTCACTCAAGTTTTGAACTTCTCCCACTGGGTCAAACCAGCTATGGGCTTCACCCACAAAGACTTGACCCATACAGGTACTCTGGGGCAACCACTATTAGCATTAGATAGAGAAAGGACATCTCAGGAACGAAAGGTTAACTGCAAACAGTCATTGTCATGGTACCTGGTATGGTGACTTCGATGGAGAGGGGGTCCAACCTTTGCAGCTATAACAGCTTCAACTCTTCTGGGAAGGCTGTCCACAAGGTTTAGGAGTATGTCTATGGGAATGTTTGACCATTCTTCCAGAAGCGCATTTGTGAGGTCAGGTACTGATGTTGGAGAGAAGGCCTGGCTCGCAGTCTCTGCTCTAATTCATCCCAAATGTGTTCTATCGGGTTGAGGTCAGGAGTCTGAGCAGGCCCGTCAAGTTCTTCCATCTGTAACTCGTTCATCCATGTCTTTATGGACCTTGCTATGTGCACTGGTGCACAGTCATGTTGGAACAGGAAGGGGCCATCCCCAAACTGTTCCCACAAAGTTGGGAGCATGAAATTGTCCAAAATGTCTTGGTATGCTGACGCCTTAAAGGGGTTGTAAACCCTCATGTTTTTTCACCTTAATGCATCCTATGACTGGCCACCCAGCCCCCCCGTTTTACTCACCTGAGCACTTTGTTCCCTCGGCGGAGACACGCTCTTCCTCTCTGCCCGAGGTTCTCGGCTCTTGATTGGATAGATTGATAGCAGTGCAGCCATTGGCTCCAGCTGCTGTCAATCACATCCAATGACGCAAGTGCCGGGGGGGGCGGGGACGAGTCCAGCATTCTATGTGTATGCACACAAATGCTGGACTCAGGAGCGTGCCCACAAGGTAACCCCCAGGGAGAGTGCTTCTCCCAGGGGGTTTACAAATTCGAGGAGGAGCCGCGAGCGCTGCCGAGGGACCTCAGAAGACGATTATTGAGGCCACACTGTGCAAAACGAACTGCATGGTGGAGGTAAGTATGATATATTTGTTATTTAAAAAAAAAAAAAAAAACATAGATTTACAATGACTTTAGGAGTTCCCTTCATTGGAACTAAGGGGCCAAGTCCAAACCCTGAAACCCCCCCCCCCCACACACACACACACACACCATAATCCTCCCTCCACCAAATGATTTGGACCAGTGCACAAAGCAGCAAGGTCCATAAAGACATGGATGAGTGAGTTTGGGGTGGAGGAACATGGCTTGCCTGCACAGAATCCTGACCTTAACCCGATTAGAACACCTTTTGGGTGAATTAGAGTGAAGACTGCGAGCCAGGCCTTCTCGTCCACATCAGTGCCTGACCTCACAAATGCGCTTCTGGAAGAATGGTCAAACATTCCCATAGACACACTCCTAAATCTTGTGGACAGCCTTCCCAGAAGAGTTGAAGCTGTTATAGCTGCAAAGGGTGGGCCAACTCAATATTGAACCCTACGGACTTATGCCGCGTACACACGATCGGAAATTCGGCCAGCAAAAGACCGATGAGAGCTTTTGGTCGGAAAATGCGACCGTGTGTATGCTCCATCGGACTTTTGCTGGCGGTATTTCCGGCAGCAAAAGATTGAGAGCAGGTTCTCAATTTTTCGGTCGGAAAAAGTTCCTATCCGAAAATGCGATTGTCTGTACAAATTCCTACGCATGCTCGGAAACAATTCGACGCATGCTTGGAAGGATTGAACTTAATTTTCTCGGCTCGTCGTAGTGTTATAAGTCACCGCGTTCTTGACGGTCAAAAGTTCAGAGAACTTTTGTGTGACCGTGTGTATGCAAGGTAAGCTTGAGCGGAATTCAGGTTTTTTCTGACGGAAAATCTGCTCGTGTGTACGCGGCATAAGACTGGGATGCCAATAAAGTTCATGTGCAATGTAAAGGCAGGTGTCCCAATACTTTTAGTAATATAGTGTGTGTGTATATATATATTACAGAATTGCAGGAAAATCCAATTGCTTAAAATGTTTTAATCATTTTTTAATAAAACTAATTAAATAAAATATATGTATCCAAATTTGCTACCAAATTAAAGCAATGTCCGTACTGAGAACATACAATGTATAATGCATTAGGGCTAGACTACAAAACCGAGACGTCACCAAAAACTATAAAAAGAACGTTATGTAACTCATGGGAATTTAGTGTAGATAAAGTCCCCGGAGATCAAGGGGTTAAGGGCAAAGTTGGAATCCCCTTTTTTAAATCTGGCCCCTGAAATCCCACGCATACTCCATGCAGATAATGTCCCTCAGCAGAAATGATCCCCAGACTTCATCATTGTGAAAATTTAAATGCTAAATACTGAGCTAGACAGCTCCCTATGTAGAAAGGAACACGGAAGGGGTTAAAGAAGATTTAATTCATGTACAGCTTTACTAGTTTGGAGATTAAAGGATAATAAAAATTATCAATGCCCTGCGGACATAGTTCTACTATTTTATCTCTCTATACTTTTCCTTCTGTCCTTACAAGGACTCTCTGGTAGGGACTGCGTCACTTTCGGAAGATTCGGTGACAGAGTCTGATAGATTACTAAGAGACTGTATGAGCCCACCTCCCCCATTCATTAATGACACTCCATGCGTATGTCACATAGTCCTCATCTCGCTGTCTGTCCCTATTCTCCGTTTCAGGGACGAATCAGGGCAGAATCTTTGCCTCAATTCGGCCCTGAAACGGAGTCAAAGACGCACAGCGTTTCTGTGCAATGCGCTCCATAGGGAGCCAGTCACATTCTTCTGCTATGCGAATTAGATGCGGGTAGACCCGCATCTAATTCGCATAGGTGTGAACCCGGCCTTAATATTTGCAAACAAAATAAAAGTTTCCTATTTAGAATAATAAGCTGTCAGGTTAGTAAAACAGCGATATCCGAACCCGATTCAGTCATACAGTTTGTAGTGTACATAGATTTGCAAAACAATGGGATAAAGGATTATTCCTGAACTTTGTTTTATCTCATGGTTTCTGTGAAATTGTGTGAATGCATTAATGCAGTGCATGTTATCTCAGCTTGCAGAGCTTGGATTAATTGAATGAGTTTACCAAAAATGTAACTATTGCAGAACATACAGCCTCATGCGACATAACTAAGCTCCATTTCATGCTGAATAAACTAAATTATTAATGTATCCTAAATAGAAAACTATCTTTAGATAGATTTTTTACTCCAAAAGCATTTTATTAAAATAATTTTGATAAACATCAAAAAAAAAAAAATCGATATAAATCAAAAATTTAGTTTTGCATACTGCAAAACTAGTGCATACTAGCTCATTATGCCTTTTGCCTTACAGGGGTTAAAAAATAAAAAAATGTCAGCTGGTATACAACTGCTTTAACAACCGATAACTCATCAGCTGTCAGCGAACTTCACCACTGGCAGATGAAATGTAAACAAAGAATGTTGGCAATGAAAAATTCTGAACAAAAAACAGTAAGGGTCCCCCCGCATCCATACCACGCTTACTGGCCCGCTCCAGCTATTCCTTACACAGAATTGAAATTAGTTGACCATTTTTCAACCAATCCGAATTTGAATCAGTCCAAAAATTTGGAATTCCTTTGAAAATTAATAAACAAAGCTAAACTAAACTAAACAATTCTAAAATGAATCAACAAAACAAATTTAGTAACATAACAAAACTATCTAAACTAAACAAATTTTTCCGTTCTGCACATGTCTTGGAGCTTTACATATAGTTGCATAGTAGGTCAAAAAAGACACAAGTCCATCTAGTTCAACCAACAGGAAAATAAAATAAATAGAAATCTTCCATATACACTATCCTATATCCACAGCTGATCCAGAGCTGAGAAAACCCTATAAAGCATTTGCTAAAGTGAGGAAAAAATCCTTCCTGAAGCCCTGAAGACAATCAAATATACCCTGGATCAACGATCCCTGGTGTTATCATGTTAAATGTTAATATTCAGTTATATTTTGTGTATTTAGAAATGCAACCAGCTGTTTGTACCTAGATCATCAGACTTCAGACCAAATAAAGTGGGCTATTGATTTGATTTTGGTGATTCACACCTCCTGGGATGGAGGGGTGTAAGGAAAGGCATGCTGCTTTCTCTTGATATAAGGAAAGTGTTTGATAACATGTCTTGGGACTACCTCTTTAGATTATTGCATAGGTGAAACTTTGGCCCTTTAATTTGTGACCTTTTTTGCAGGCCCTCTACAGCAACCCTTCTGCGCATATTCGATTAAAAGGTTATCGCTCTGATCCAATTTCCATCCGATCGTGTACCAGGCAAGGTGCCCCCTTTCACCTATCCTTTTCATTATTGCCATTGAAACTCTGGCTGTGGCGATTAGGGCTCACCCAGGCATCTTGGGTATATTTAGCTGGGGCAAGTGGGAAGAGCAGGCCCCCGCTACCTATTGATCCTATTTAAGCCATGTCCATCAATTTTGAGACCTTCGCTCTCATGCCCTTTAAGTTTGAGACTTGTCGTTCATAGCATATTACGCCTGACACCACACACCCCAGTGGCCACCCTATTTCTTAACCCTGCCTTGCACCCTGGCTTATGTTTTCAGGACTTTCAGTGGTGGGTTAATAAAGGTATATATAGAATAGGTCACTTTCTTGATCATAAGGGAAATTGGCCCACTTCCTACTCTGTGCAGCACTTGAAGATGCCTCCTTCTGAAAATTTTCACTTGCAACAGATCCTGCATTTTTTGCACTTGTTTCAGAAAGCTACAGCTGACATTACTATGCATACAGCTTCTGAATCAAGATTTTTTAATGGAGAGGCCCAGACGGGTGTAACTCGATGCTGTACAAATTGTTTGTTCACTTGACTGGAAAATTGCCCTACATGCTAGCCTGGGAACGGGACTTGGGGGAGGAACTTCACCTGTCTGATTGTCGGCCTTGGTCTCCTTGGACGTATAAGAGTATTATGATTACCACCCTGGTGGAGGCAGAATACAAGGTACTTTCCTGGGTGGTACCTGGTGCCGGACCTCTCTATAATGTACTAGGGAACCTCTCCTTTGTTCTTTAGAGGGTGCGGTCAGCCCAGCCCAGTCCAGTATTGGGTGAGATTTATTCTGTGACTATGATGAATATAGTGAAAAACCCCAGAGTGGCTCTCCTTAATGAGCCTGTCTCTGATATTTCCAAACACACTCAGACCCTCATCTACTTTATGTTTCTTGCGCCAAAAATCTCTATAGCGACCACCTGGAAGAACTCGGTAGTAGACCTAGCTGTTATGAAACGCAAGCTGACGTGGATCATGTTTAATGAAAAGCTGGTCAGCATATTGAAAGATAGATCTTCTAGGTTTGACTGCGTTTGGAATCCCTGGATTAAGTACCTCCAACCACCAGTTAATTGAAGTGTCTGAAAAGGAGACTGACTTTTTGGTCCTTTCTCCTTTTTTCTTTCTTTCTCTTCATTTCTTTTCCTTCCTTGTTTTTAAGTAGCTACTATGCTAGAGCTCTTATATGGAGCATTTTGTGTATCCATGACCCGCGTCAGCTGGCCAGTGGGTTGTAGGACTGTTGAGATGCTATCTCTTTTCGAGTTCCCTGCGTGGGATTGTTGTATGCCTTGGCAGGGTAGTTTGTAGCTACGCTTAGATTATATCCTTCCACTTTATCTCTTATGGAATGTTGAAGATGTCCTGACGCAACATTCTGATATTTTTATATTTGTCATTGGTATTTTGCTATATTCCACCTGCATTGTGGAACTTTATTACTTTTTGATATCGCAGTTTGTTTACGATTTGTATACTCTTTCGGAAAATGTAATAAACATTTTTAAACAGAAATGCGTCCAGCTCTTTTTAAAAAAAAAAGTGTAACGCATTTTCCTGCAAAGCCTGCTGAGTTGTGTCCCAGGTTGTCTTCCCGCTAGTGCAGCACAGCCAGGCAAACAACAGCTTTCACTCTTCTGGCTCAAGAAACAGGCTAGGTGTTGCCTTTCTAAAAGTTTATTAGTGATCAACGTGGATAGGGATTAGGGAGCTGTGGAATACTCCAGAACACTGACCAAGAAATGCGAGGACGCTATCCCCTTCGCAAGGGTTACCAGCAGTAACAGTCACAAGGATCCTATTCTCTCTCTGGGTTCTACTCAGTGTCCCCAGGGCTTGGATTTCTTGTTCAGACCCCAGCAGGCAGACTCCTCTGTAGAGTTTCGAGAGAAGATCCTTAGTGACATCCCTTTTTTGCCTCTCAAGGACTTGTAGAAAGATAGGCCCCCAAGCTGAACACAACTGGGACCTCAATGAGCAGGCTGGATCCTCAGCAAGATGGCCAGGAAGGGTGGCCGATCTCTTGGCTCTCTTGGCTGGGAACCTCTCCTCCAGGGCAAAGAACCATGCTCACTCAGGCACACATCCCCAGGAATTTGGTTGAGCTCACCTGACTCTCCCACCCACTATGTTCTGGAAAGCTTCAGAAAACAGGGGGAAGCAGCCAGACTTGAAGCTTGCAGAGCCCAGAGAAGCCTAGCTCAATCATACACAGCTCTGCAGATTACAGGAGAGCCCAAACTAAATTTGCCTAACCAAACCTAGCAGCCTAACATAGACGCTCAAGAAAAAACGAGTCTGACAGAGAGTACCATCAATAGGTGTGCCACGTCCCAATAAATCGTGGAAAAGGAGGGGATACCCTTATAGTGGGACTTTGTAAGCACTAGCTGGCCAGAACTAGTTGATGATTGAGTCTATTCCACATTTCCACATTTTAGGCAGCGTCCAGTGATGGACAATAGCCTTTCTAGCTTGAAATAGGAGTTACACTGCTCTATGCACACTACAAACCCCATAGTCCATCAGGAGTGAGAAAGAGAGGGTGGCTACATATAGTGGGACCATGGAGAATGAATGTAGCCATCCTCTGAGACCAATTAAAATAACAACACCATACAATGGTATAGGTAGTATTTTATATATCTTTATATATAATGTTTTTTTTTTTTCTTCTTCTTAGTTTTGTAGTTGTAGTGACTGAGCCTGGATATGCCCAAAAGGCTCTGTATTGTTTTTATATTTACCTTGAAATTACAATAAAAATAACTTTAAAAAAAAAATCACAACACCAAAAAAAAAAAAGGAATTTGGAGATTTGGAGGAGATTGAGAGAAGGAGGCTGAGAGCAAAAGAAGGGACTTTTTGAATTAAGAATTCATACTTGAACAGTATTTTATTTTTTACCTAGAGTTTAGTGTCACTTTAAGAATGCCTGGGGCCCATTTTATTTGACTTGTAGAAAGGGTAAATTCTGCCAGCCAACAGACACTCTTTCACTTTCCTGCACAATATATTCGGCATGCTTAGAATGTCATTGTGTACACAGTGCTGTTCATAATCTATTCATACATCTCTATAAGTCATAATTAGTCATGGCTTTTCTGACCTATGAATTTACAACTATAAGCAGACATTACCCGAAAGAAATGACAAGAAGCTGGACTCGACTTACTGGGTTTTACTCATTGTCCATACAGAGGGATGACATTCAATGGTGTCTGGCGAATACAGACTGCTGAGGATCCATAGTACAGCCATAACATAAGGATTTACAGTATCTCACAAAAGTGAGTACACCCCTTACTTTTGTAAATATTTTATTATACCTTTTTATGTGACAACACTGAAGAAATGACACTTTGCTATAATGTAAAGTAGTGGGTGTACGGCTTGTATAACAATGTAAATTTGTTGTCCCCTCAAAATAACTCAACACACAGACATTAATGTCTAAACCGCTGACAACAAAAGTGAGTACACCCCTAAATGAAAATGTCCAAATTGGGCCCAATTAGCCATTTTCCCTCCCTGGTGTCATGTGACTCATTAATGTTAAAAGGTCTCAGGTGTGAATGGGGAGCAGCTGTGTTAAATTTAGTGTTATCGCTCTCACTCTCTCATATTGGTCACTGGAAGTTCAACATGGCACCACGTGGCAAAGAACTCTCTGAGGATCTGAAAAAAATAATTCTTGCTTTACATAAAGATGGCCTAGGCTATAAGAAGTTTGCCAGGAGCCTGAAACTGAACTGCAGCACGGTGGCCAAGACCATACAGCGGTTTAACAGGATACAGATTCCACTCAGAACAGGCCTCGCAATGGTCGACCAAAGAGGTTGAGTGCACGTGCTCAGCGTCATATCCAGAGGTTGTCTTTGGGAAAAAGATGTATGAGTGCTGCCAGCATTGCTGCAGAGGTTGAAGGGGTGGGGGGTCAGCCTGTCAGTGCTCAGACCATACTGCATCAGAAGTAAGCCTCTTCTAAAGATGATGCACAAGAAAGCCTGCAAACAGTTTGCTGAAGATAAGCAGACTAAGGACATGGATTACTGGAACCATGTCCTGTAGTCTGATGAGATCAAGATAAACTTATTTGGTTCAAATTGTGTCAAGCGTGTGTGGCGGCAACCAGGTGAGGAGTACAAAGACAAGTGTGTCTTGCCTACCGTGAAGCATGGTGGTGGGAGTGTCATGGTCTGGGGCTGCATGAGTGATGCTGGAACTGGGGAGCTAGAGTTCATTGAGGGAACCATGATTGCCAAAATGTACTGTGACATACTGAAGCAGAGCATGATCCCCTCCCTTTGGAGACTGGGCCGCAGGGCAATATTCCAACATGATAACGACCCCAAACACACCTCCCAGATGACCACTGCCTTGCTAAAGAAGCTGAGGGTAAGGGTGATGGACTGGCCAAGCATGTCTCTAGACCTAAACCCTATTGAGCATCTGTGGGGCACCCTCAAACGAAAGGTGGGGAAGCGCAACATCCACCAGATTCATAATGTCATCATGGAGTGCCAACCTGTGAACACCATGCCCAAGAGGGTTAAGGCAGTGCTGGAAAATAATGGTGGCCACACAAAATATTGACACTTTGGGCCCAATTTGGACATTTTCACTTAGGGGTGTACTCACTTTTTTTGTCAGCGGTTTAGACATTGATGGCTGTGTGTTGAGTTATTTTGAGGGGACAGAAAATTTACACTGTTATACACAGGGCCATCTTTATTATTGATTAGACCCTGGGCAAAAACTTTATTGCCCCCCCATGCAGTTTCGCTCTTGTTTCGATTAATGGCAATGCTGATTTTTTTTTTTTTTACCGACTACCAATATAAAGAGGAGTTTCAACACTGGTTACCAATCTAATAGGGGTTTACACTGACCACTAATGTAATAGGGGTTTACACTGACCACTAATGTAATAGAAGCATTCACAGTAACCACCAATGTAAGGAGGGATTTTGGCAAGTATAAGGGAACTGCTTTGGGACCCACAACAATGACAGGGCCCAGGGCAGCTGCCCCTTTTGCCCTACCAGCTGCGCCTTTTGCCCTACCTTAAAGACGGCCCTGGTTATACAAGCTGTACACTCACTACTTTACATTGTAGCAAAGTGTCATTTCTTCAGTGTTGTCACATGAAAAGATATAAAATATTTACAAAAATGTGAGGGGTGTACTCACTTTTGTTAGATACTGTATATACTGTATGCTTTAGTATTCTAAAGCCCAACTGAACTTTTAGCTTAAATCCACCAAATACATTCCAGGTACATCAAAACAAGAGGTATTCAACGTCTTTTACAGTTTATTGTAGAAACAGACAGCCTGAGTAGAAAAGCCTGTATCTTGTCAGCATGCTGTACAGAAGGACCGGGGAAGCTGAGGTCTCTCTGTAGAGTAACATGTCCCCTGCTAAGTCAGACCATATAGCTATTTAATTAGCAAAGTCTTTGCTGATTTGACTACCAAAGGTTTCCAACAGACCCAGCGCTGGGTGCTGGAATGTCGCATATCAGACTGCTGAAAAGTGTGGGACCTGTACAGGAGAATAAGGAGATCCATCTCCACTTTGTGTGATGTTTTCTTCACATGATGATTCAGGAGCTACACTGGTAAGAAATTTGTATGATTTTCTCCTATCACTAGCACTAGGGCATCTTTTCATTCCACTAAACATTGACATCCAGGCATTTGTCCTCACATTAATGCTGGGGCAATTTTTTCTCCCACTGACCACTGACGAGGATGTACCTTGTACAACCACTGACCACCAATGCCAGGGCATTTGTTGTATGTTACATTATTCTGATACCTGCACTCCATAAGTTGTACAATCAGGACCGGAACAAGGGTGGGGGCAGGAGAAGCAGTTGCTCTGGGCGTAGGGTTTTCATATGTTGGGGGGGGGGGGGGGGAGAGCTGCCGTGTTCCCTCCTTGTTGGGCTACAGAGTGGCAGTTGCACCCCACGCTGGAACACTAAGCATTCCAGAACCGGGTATTGTTCCATTAGGTTTTACAAGTAGGTACTGTAGTGTGGATCATTGTGCCTATAACACAGAGTAGCAGTAGACTTGCTGACAGTAAGAGTGCCCACTGGGGATGAATGTCCTCTCTCTAGTCATTTAGACATTTCCCTTCCTAATAGTATCTGTACTGATATCAGGTCTGTATTAAGTGCCCCCCCCCCCCCCCAACCCTCTGGGAACCTCCAGCTGGCTGCAGATCCTTTAACCTCCCACAGTGCCACCCAACCGCCCACAATCCCCCCCCCCCCCAACCTGCTGCAGAGCCTCCAGCCCTCCCATAAGGCCCTCAACATCCAACAGTAGTCCACAATGCCTCTCAACCTTGCTACAGCGCCTCAAGCCTCCAAAAGTGTCCCACAGTGACCTTCAGTCTCCAACAGTGCTCCCACTAAGCCCCCAGCCCCCTGGAGAGACCATCAGCACCCCATCCCCCACAGAGCCACTAGGTCTGCTACAGAGTCCCCTAACCCTCTCCAGAACCCTATAACCCCACAATAACATCCAGCTCCACTCAGAGCCTTCCAGCCTTCTAGCTCCCCCACTGCACTTATTTCTTCCCACTGACAACAATGTTAGAGCATCTTTTCCTCCTACTGACCAATAATGCCAGAGTGTTCTTATTTCTACTGACCACTAAACAGGGCCAGGATGTGCTGGGGAGCAGGATTTGGGGGCAGGAGTGAGTTGTTGTGAGTGAATTTCGTTTTGACTTAAAAAAGAAGTGTGGCCAAAGCTTGTTTTGCTGTTTTAAGGACAAAAAAAATATGTAAAGCACTTGATATAACTTGGAGGGTTTAACTAAAAGAGAAGTGACGTCACCATGCATGCGTGCAGCTGCTGATGGAATTCTGACAAATGTAGTTTGTTTGGTGATTACTACTTATTGACATAAGTATTTTTTATCCAGTCTAATAAATGTTTTATCAAGGATTTTACACTATTGGAGCCTAGTGCTCTCCTTTTTTTCTTTTGTGTGGTCTGCTGAATACAACTTGGGCTGGCAAGTGGCGGATTTGATATCCCTATATCAACCACAGAGCGGTGTTTACATTCAGCGCAATTTGACTTCTCATACTCTGGGGCTCACAATAGTTCTGGTAAGCCTTTATGTGTAATAAGGTGGAGTGAACACGTGGTGGATTGCACACAAGTGTTATCCTTAAGCACTGTTGGTCACCGCTGCAAGATTGGTTTTCACAGTTGCATGGACTTTATTTTCTTTAAATTCATTTTGTTTTTGATATTATATTGGCACATTTGTTACTTGTTCACCATTTATTTTTTGGCTTTATAATTATTGGTATTATCAGCATTTTATTGCACATTGATTTAAAGTTTACCTTTTTTTAAGTATATGAGGTGTGACAATTTAATTCCCAGAATGGTCTGTAAAAAGAATGTTTGTGGAGGAGCATTGTCATGGTGAAGAGTTCCGGTATTTTCCTCCAAACAGATTCCCATAACCTTTTTCTGAATTTCCAAGTAACTTTCTTTCTTGTTAAGAAAAATAATTTCCAGGTAACAATGCTGGTCGACCATTATACCATGTTCTATGAATTCATAGTGAACTATCCCCTTGTGATAAAAAAAACAAACAAAAAAAAAACCACACCAGCATGAGCATACGAGGGTTCACACTCTGTCCACATTTGCATCCGTCCTTTTTGTTATTGGCTGCCCACTTAGACCCCTTTCACACCGAGGGCGTTTTGCAGGCGCTATAGCGTTAAAAATAGCGTCTGCAATCTGCCCTCAAACAGCTGCAGCATTGTCTGCAGTGTGAAAGCCCGAGGGCTTTCACACCGGAGCGCTGCGCTGGCAGGACGGGAAAAAAAGTCCTGCCAGCAGCTTCTTTGGAGCGGTGAAGGAGCGATGTGTTTACCGCTCCTCCACCGCTGCTCCCCATTGAAATCAATGGGGCAGCACTGGGATACCGCCGGCAAAACGCCGCTATTGCGGCACATTGCGGGCGGTTTTAACCCTTTCTCGGCCACTAGCGGGGGGTAAAAGCTAAAAATAGCGGCGTTTTACCGCTGACGCTGTGGGCGGCTCGGTGCGAAAGGGCTCTTATTGCATCATCGCAGACATTTTCCTGTCCCTCTTTAAACCTCCTATGCTATTCACAAACACTAATTCCGCGTACACACGATCAGACTTCCCGTCGGAAAAAGATATGACAGCTTTTCTGACAGGATTCCGCTCATGTTTGCCTTGCATACACACGGTCACGCAAAAGTTTGCTGAACTTAGGACCGTCAAGAACGCGGTGACGAACAACACTACGACGAGCCGAGAAAATGAAGTTCAATGCTTCCGTGCATGCTTTGAATTGTTTCCTGAGCATGCGTAGGAATTTTGCGCGTCGGAAGTGCCACAGACGCATTTTCGGATAGGAACTTTCTCTGACCAAAAAATTAAGAACATGCTCTCAATCTTTTGCTGACTGGAATTTGGCCAGCAAAAGTCCAATAGAGCATACACACGGTCGCATTTTCCGACGAAAAACTCTCATCGGTCTTTTGCTGACCGAAATTCTGATCCTGTGTATGCGGCATTATTTTCTTCATAGAATGTTCACCATAAGCCTGTTGTAACAGAGCTAAAGTTGCACTTTTACCAATTGTCACGGAAAATTTGATGTTAAAAACCACTGCTCCAGATTCCGTTCACTGATTTTCCGCCAACATTAAAGCTCGGTTCACACTGGAACCCACTGCGGATAGCACAGGAGCGCTGTGCGTCCCTGTTCCCCGTTTCAGGGACGAATCAGGGCCAAATTTATGCCTGAATTTGGCCCGGTAACGGAGCCGAAGACGCACAGCGTTTTTTTGTGCAGTGCACTCCTGAGCCGCAACGGAGATATGTGAACCGGCTCCATAGGGAGCCAGTCACATTCTCCTGCTATGCGAATTAGATGTGGGGAAACCCGCATCTAATTCACATAGGTGTGAACCCGGCCTGAAACACACACACGTGTTATTTCTTCTGCTGCTCCGTAAAGACTCAACCAACTGGTCTGCGACCCAGGTGAGTGTAAGTGAGAATATGTCAGAACATGCTTGAGTGCGAATGGCTGTGTGACTCACCATAATAGTGCTATGCCCCGAGCATTCCGGGAATTAAATTGACACACTCCGTACATTATGGCACTTTAATCTAAATTTAGAACATCAATGCTTCAAGTTAAATGATTCTAAAGGTTTTTGTTTTTTTTAAATAACAAACATGTCACACTTACCTGCTCTGTGCAATGGCTTTGCACAGAGCAGCCCCAATACTCTTCTTCTCAGGTCCCCTGCCGGTGCTCCTTGCTCCTCCCCCTTGACCAGCATTCCCAATAGCAAGCTGCTTGCTATAGGGGAACTGATGCATGTTCGCTCCCGAACCCACTCTATGCATCCATAAGACACATAGGGGTTGATTTACTAAAGCTTAGAGTGCAAAATCTGATGCAGCTCTGCATTGAAACCAATCAGCTTCCAGGTTTTATTGTCAAAGCTTAATTGAACAACCTGAAGTTAGAAGCTGATTGGCTACCATGCACAGCTGCACCAGATTTTACACTCTCCAGCTTTAGTAAATCAACCCCACAGAGCCATGGCTCAGCCCCGCACCCCGCTCTCTCCTCATTGGCTCACTGGGCTCACTGGGCTGTGATTGACAGCAGTGGGAGCCAATGGCTCCCGCAGCTGCGTCTCAGCCAATAAGGGGAAAGAGACCGGGGCCAGCCGAGGCTCCCATGCACATGGCTGGATCAAGAGGGGTCTGAGATGAGTATTAGGGGGGATGTAGGTGGAGCAGCGCACAGAAGGTTTTTTTTATCTTATTGCACAGAATGCATGATGGAAAAAACTTTCAGCCTTTACATCCACTTTAAAAAAAAATGTTATGTGTTTGTAGGTACCAACATCAATTATAAGTGTGAATGAAACTAAGAAAAAAAAACAATTACTAAAACACACTTCTGATAAAACAAATAGTTGAGTCACCCACAGCAACCAAATTCTATTATTTCTCTAAAGGAATTTAAAAAATGAAAATAAAACATTTAACGACTACTTTGGACAATGTCAATGATGGCTGAATTCAGAAGTGCGGGATGGATTAAATTAAAACCTAAAAGCAATTGAAATACTTTTAGTAGTTAAAAGGTACATTTGAATATACAAATCTATAAATCAGATCCAGGAGATTGTGGATGAAAGAGAAGCAGAGGGATTTGGATCCAAACACTGGAGAGTTAGAAGCTACAGTAGCTAACAACAATTTATCTAAATTAAGGAGAGAGGTAGTTAAAAACAAAATTAAATGTCATGTGTTTGAACTGTAATAATTGCCAAAAAAAATTTGTTATTCTGTGCAGCCGGTCTAGTGATTTACAATGCCAAACCCCTGATACTCTATAAAGTCAGACAAATGATGCCCCTATTCCCTCTTTGATCTTTAAGGCCCTTTGTGTCCCTTCTTTACTTTTATTGCTTAGAGCAGTGTTTCTCAACCTTTTTTCAGTCAAGGCACCCTTTAAAATGATGCACCCCATTCTAAAATTTAAAAAAACGAAAGGAATAGTTCTACAAAACGCTACACATGTAGGACATTCAACATTAGAGCTGATTTTTTCTTCCAAAACAAATACACCTTTGCACACTGGTACTGACTAACATTCCAATGGTCCAGTTGTGGGCCAGTTTGTGGGATCATTTTGTGGAACCTAATATGGCATCCCACTGTTGCAGGGGGAAAGTGTGTCAGTTGAGGGATGGTATGCCAGGTTCATCCATGGAAGGGTAGTGAGTGGGAGAGAGGAAAGGTTGCTGTATGGTATATTGCAAAATCTGGAAGCCCCTTGCCGCTTCGGATCTTGGGTTTGGTGAGAGTTTTAAACCCTTTCCCTCGGGAGCCCTTGCCCCAAATGAACCTAATGGTTTCAGAGAGCGTAAATGTTGGAGGTATTCAAGGGGTAATTGGATAGAAAAGTTTAAAATTGATATAGCAGAGGAGGTACCACATTTATTTGTATGTGCATTTATGCGCATTTCTTCTGTCCAGTCTTGTGATGATGGTGGTTCCAGTCCTCCCCTTTTTTCCCCTCTAGCACTGGGTGGTCCTTACCGTTGTACCACTGTCCCCGTAGGGCTTGCTGAGTGTTGACTTCTTAGGCCTCTCTCTGGTTACCAGCAGCTGCATACTAAGGGTTCCCACTTGGTTGCTAAGGGTTCTCGCTTGTCCCACCATTCTCCCGCTTGCTCATTACTCAATGACCAGTCCAGGGTATTTGTGTTTTTTTTGTATTTTATTTTGGAACTTGGATGGGAGAAGAGATTAATGGGATACTCCAACTGGAACTATTCACAATGAATAGGGACAACTCTCACTTGACCTCCCTGGATTACTTGCGGAAGCAGTCACTCTGCTTTAACCATACAGTCATATCTATGGGGGAATTAAGTCTTCTTGCTCTCACTAGCAGCAGACTTGATGCACTACATTATCTTCAGGATACTCTATAGCATCCCCTTTACTGACACCCGTCCACTGACACTTCTAGCTGAAGGGGGCGGCTCTCACTTGACAGGCCCCAAAGACATAGATCTGTACTCACAGTAGGCCGAATCAAATCCTTCCTGGTGTCTCCCTTCCAGTCAGCTCTGCAGGACCTCCGGGTTCAGCTTCTCTCTCCTTAGGCCCCTGGGTCAGCCACCCAGAGCCGCACAACCTCCTCCGCGGAGGAGATGGCAGCCGCCCCCTCCCTCCTGGACTCTGTTCCCCGGCTCAACTAACTCTGAGCACATGTACTCTGGCTTCATGTACAGTATCCGAACATGCAATGCAGCACTTTTCCCCTGCCAATTGCCAGGACTGTAACAAAGCCTGTGCACTCACTTGTCAGGTCCCCTCAGACCCACTGTCCAATATGCTTCCCTATTGGACCAGTGAGGGACAGTCAGAACAAGCTGAGCTGCACAATCTAACCAATAGATCCTGCTCCCTGGTAGGCAGAAAGCGCTCTAGGTTTTACCTGACCATCTTCCTGGTAAGCAGAAAGATCAAAAACAATACTCTCTTCTAGCACCTACCTAAGAGGGTGCTACATCATTGATTGGAATGCACTCATGCAGTAATGTGTGAGGGGAATTTTGTGCACCAGTACTGTGATCCCAGGCCGGCATGATGGTGCACCCCCAGGAGGGTGTGTCTTTGATGCCCCTGGGCCGCAGATGTGGGTTGAATGACCCTGGTTGTTATTTAACCCAGAACGCCTAGGGCAGGAGGACGAAAGACTGGACAGCTCCAGAAAGGGGATGAGTATTGCATTGGAATGTAGTACCAGCTGGTGGCCTCTCTAAGCCGTCCAGCAGGACATTGCGCCTTGACCACAGACAGTTGCTCCTTCCATTCTGGGGACTGACATTGACAGCGCAGAGAGGAGAGCAGAAGAAAGACTTGAATTGGCTGTAGCCTGGGAGGAAGTCTACCCATAGCGACTAAGCAGGAGGATTAAGATTAGCTGCTAAGGCCAAAGAGCAGAACTGCCCACCACTTGGTTTCAGTTGCAGTGAGCCTGGGAAGAAGGTTTGGAGTGAGGAGTGTGCTTGAGGGTGCTCTTGCTGCTAGGACAGAGCTGCCAGGTGTCCAGGGAGAGGCACTGAGCCACCAGAGCCCCAGGAGGAGAATGGGCAGAGAGAACTGTAATGAACAGTGCTGGGCTTAATGTGCTAGGAGCCCAAGGTAGAGCGGATTGAGATGTGGCGAGAGAGGCTGCTGTGCCTGGGCTGGGCTCAGGGAGGGTCAGCAGGACTGTGAGCTGGGCTGCTGTGCTGAGAACCAAGCTGCAGTGAGTTAATGTGTTCTGAGCTTTTGTATAGTCTTCATCCAGTCAGAAATACTGTGGCCTATTATTCAATACCCATCCATCCTGACCATACGAGCAGCCATTGAAGAACAGACTGCTCTTGTGAGGACATCCCCAGAGTGTCAGTGTGGTGACAGTCACAGGCCTATTGGCCATCACTGTGTTTAATTGGCCGCTGTTTGCTACGAGAGTTAGAAGGCCCCAATGCTGGCAGGACTGGAGCGAATCCTCCAATAGCCAGTGGCCTAGGTAGAGCCTGATATTGGTAGACAGGCCATTCTCCGAAGAGTGAATTGTCCACTTTGCTGTTATTTTGACATTGCTGGTGCTAGTATTGATTATTGCACTGAGGTTGATTGTATTGTGTTTGTCTAACTCAAACTTCCCTTTCAGGGTTTTTTTATACCTGATGAAGCACCCTGATGTTTAGGTAGAGTTGTTATTACATTTATTTGCCAAGTGATAGTTGCCTTGGCCAATTGTTAGGAGGTCAATTGATTTTTCCCTAATTCTGAAATTGCTGCACTTCTCTTTTCTGTCACTAGATGGCCAGGTGTCTGGTGACATTAGATAAAACAAGGGCATTGCAAGGACAGATTAGGAATTAATGGGGTATCTCAGCCAATAGGCAGGGATTTTCTTGGGTCCCTTGGCCTGTTGGGAGAACCTATCTATTTGGTTGGAGTCAGGTGATTGGGGTTCTGTGCCACCTGGACGGCTGTCTGGCTGGACGTGTGTTGTATTGTCCCGGGCTGCTAGGCCAGAAACCTAAGGCCTATCCCGGGGACATTTGGCTGCTAGGCTATCTGTGAGCCTATCCAGAATTAGTGCAGGATTGGGACTGCGGGCTTATAGTCCAAACTGTTCCACTGGCCGGGAAACCATTCGTGATCGGAGGTAGAGGGGAAGCTGTCGCCGCAAAGGGACCATCCACCTTGCTAACGGAGACCATTGTGAGTAAGCTGAGGACAGTACCAGAGCAGACTTCTCGACAGCCGGGGACGGTGAAGAAGTTTGGAAAGCATCAGCAAGTGCCAAGTCAGGGACCCAGCGGGACAGTAGAGGTGACACTTGTGGAGTGCCAAGCAAGGGACCTAACATGTCAGCAGGGGTGAAGCTTGAGGAGTATCTGTGAGTGCCAAGCCAGGGACCCAGCAGTGAAGCAGGGGTGACGCATACCGAGTGCTACAGTGAAAGAGCTCAGGGGATCCAGTGGCTAGTGAATCTGAAGTCTAGTGAGAGAGACTGAGAGCTTGTTCAGTGAAGACCCACAGTGAGTGAGTGTGGGGTAAAGAGAACTGTTCATGTAGCAGATAGTTGAATACCTTTTCTGTTAGTAACAGCTACAAGGTTGTTGCCATAGGAGACAGCAGTCCTACATATACAGAAGTGGTGTCCAGCTGGAGGCCTTCACCGGTAAAGATGTATACCTATAGAAGTCTCTGAGTCTGCGTATTAACATTGCATCTACCTAAGGGTGTCCTGGCCCTAATCCTCTCTCCCACAGTTCTGTTTAAGAGACAATAAACCTCTTTGCATTCAAAAAGTGTCTGGCGCCCACTTGTTCACCTTGCATTACACACACCATGCCTTGTAACCCACTCTACACTAAAGGATGTCGGCTCTCCCTAACGCTGGAGATCACCATTGGTCCTCAGGGGCCCGAGACTTTTCTACACTGGTATGTCAATGATTGTCAGGTTAGGCAATCAGAGCATCAGAAGGACTAATCTATCCAGTGGATTAGAAGGTAAAGCAAGAGAAGATTCCTTTCTTTAGATTTGGGATTTAACTAAATTAATCTCGGGATACAACAATTTAGCAATTAAACATTCTCGGCGATAACTTGCTTACACAAATGAACCATTCATGGTGACAAACAACATTCCACATTCCACAATAGCACAGTAGTCCAATTGTGGAATAACTGAGTTCCTTATCATTCCCTCATCTCCTAGATTACTTTTCAGTTTTTTATTTTCTATATGGAAACTGTACATGCTGTATGAACTAACCGCAAAGGTATTTCACATGTTAAGGTGCCTTACTGCCTCGGAAGCGTGCAGGTGAAGAGGCTCACTTGTAGCCTGCTGGTGTCTCATCCAGCAATCCTGGCCCACTGCAGCCTTTCACTCACTGCACTCCTTATAAGTCCCTCTCCGGGAATCTCTGGGTTTTCACTCTTAAATAAATCTGGTAGCAATGCAGAGAGCAGGAGCCTGAGCGAGTGAGCCTGGCAGAGAGCCGGAGGGAGGGAGAAAATCACAGAGGAAGATAAATTCCTGTCTTTAAACCGACTTTTATAAACAGATGAATATGCCACTGCTTTAGTCTTTATATGGAGCGGAGGGTCGCTGAGCCAGAATCTGACATACAATCCTCTTCTTCGAGACATACGCTTCACACCTCTGAACCTGGAGAGATGACATTTTAGAGTACACAAAGAAACGTGCTGTACTGCACTGAAATAACATGATGACGATGTATTACATTAACTCAGCTCCTGTCTAATTACCCCATATTACTGTATTAAATTAATAAGCCAGGTCCCCATTGTCCTATTACTTCTGCAATGTCTTATTACAGTAACCCAGCTCCTGAGTGTCTTATTACCCCTGTAATATCTTATTACAGTAACCCAGCTCCTGAGTGTCTTATTACCCCTGTAATATCTTATTACAGTAACCCAGCTCCTGAGTGTCTTATTACCCCTGTAATATCTTATTACAGTCACCCAGCTCCTGAGTGTCTTATTACCCCTGTAATATCTTATTACAGTAATCCAGCTCCTGAGTGTCTTATTACCCCTGTAATATCTTATTACTGTAACCCAGCTCCTGAGCGTCTTATTACCCCTGTAATATCTTATTAGAGTACCCCAGCTCCCGAGTGTCTTATTATCCCTGTAATATCTTATTATAGTAACCCAGCTCCTAAATGTCTTATTACCCCTGTAATATCTTATTACAGTAACCCAGCTCCGGGTTGTCTTTTTACCCCTGTAATATCTTATTACAGTAACCAGGATCGTCTTTAACGCAGGGCAAACGGGGCACCTGCCCAGGGCCCAATCTTTGTTGGGGGGCCCAAAGCATTGAGCCCGCGCTACCTGTGAATTGGGACCCCGATGACAGCTTTGCAGAGCGCACAGAGGACACGGGAGGCTGTATTCCCGAGCTAGCCAGCAGAGGGGGCGGGGCCAGGAGCTCCATTGGCGCTCTGACCCCGCCCCATGCAGCCTGTATGCTCGGAACAGAGTGGCTGTAGTGAGAGCAGTGATCGGAGTGGGAGCGTCAGTGGAGCTCCTGGCTCCGCCCCTCTATACTGGCTGGGGAATACAGAGATTGGGGGGCGGGGCAAGGAACTTCACTAATGCTCTAACCCCGCCTCATGCCTGTATGCTAAAGGGGGAGCAGTTATAGAGAGAGCAGAGAGTGGAAGCCCCGCCCCCGGACCTCTGGCTGTATGCAGTTTGCTCCACTGGCCAGTTATGTCCTTACATCCATAAAATGCCTGACTGCTAAAACTCTGAGCTGTTTTATGCAACTGTAAAGCTGTGCATTTCTGAAAGTTCTCTGACCATCTCCTGTATAATTTCTGCAGTCTCAGATTGTCTCCTGTATAATGTCTGCAGTCTCTTATTGTCACCTGTAGCATGTCTGCAGTCTCTGATTGTCTCCTGTATAATGTCCGCAGTCTCTGATTGTCACCTGTAGCATATCCGCAGTCTCTGATTGTTACCTGTAGTATGTCCACAGTCTCTGATTGTCACCTGTAGCATGTCCGCAGTCTCTGATTGTTACCTGTAGTATGTCCACAGTCTCTGATTGTCTCCTGTAGTATGTCCGCAGTCTCTGATTGTCTCCTGTAGCATGTCCGCAGTCTCTGATGCTCTCCTGCAGTATATTTGCACTCTCTGACCCTTTCCTGTAGTATGTGTATTAATGTGCCGCTTTACTTGCTCAATTATTTGGAATTGCTTCAGTGCTCAGTGAGTGTTAATGATGTGCATTAACCTGTAGCAACCAATCAGTGAACAGTAGTAATCTGCTGTAATCTCTAGCAACCAATCAGTGAGTGGTAATGATGTGCTGTAACCCCTAGCAACCAATAAGTGAGCGCTAATAATGTGTTGTAACCTTTAGCAACCAGCCAGTGAGCGATAAGGAAAGGCTGCAACATCTGGTAACCAATTGCAATTGCTGTGTAATCTGTTACAGTAAACTGATTTTGAGTCCACCTGCTATTCTTTGTATGTCTCAGAATGGAGGAGGGGGGCCCAAGAAAATGTTTGCCCAGGGTCCAATCAATATCAAAGACGGCTCTGACAGTAACCCAGCTCCTGAGTGTCTTATTACCCCTAAAATATCTTATTACAGTAACCCAGCTTGTCCGTGTCTTATTTTCTAATAACATCTTAGTACAATAAACCAGCTCCAGTAGGGTATTATTACCTCTGTAACATCTTATTACAGTAATCCGACTCCTGAGTGTCCTATTACCCCTGTAATATCTTATTACAGTAATCAGGCTCCTGAGTGTCTTATTACTCCTGTAACATCTTATTACAGCAACCCACCTCATCCGTGCCTTATTTTCTAATAACATCTTAGTACAATAAACCAGCTCCAGTAGGGTATTGTTACCCCTGTAATATCTTATTACATTAACCCAGCTCCTGAGTGTCTTGTTACCCCTGTAATATCTTATTACAGTAACCCAGCTTCTGAGTGTCTT
Source organism: Aquarana catesbeiana (assembly GCF_042186555.1). Classification (NCBI taxonomy): domain Eukaryota; kingdom Metazoa; phylum Chordata; class Amphibia; order Anura; family Ranidae; genus Aquarana; species Aquarana catesbeiana. The sequence continues at coordinate 651,936,437 of NC_133326.1, forward strand.
ATTACCCCTGTTATATCTTATTAGATTAACCTAGCTCCTAAGTCTCCTATTACCCATGTAATATCTTATTACAGTAACCCGGCTCCTGAGTGTCTTATTACGCCTGTAATATCTTATTACAGTAACCCAGCTCCTGAGTGTCTTATTACCCCTGTAATATCTTATTGCAGTAATCCAGCTCCAGTAGGGTATTATTACCCCTGTAACATCTTATTACAGTAACCCAGCTCCTGAGTGTCTTATTACCCCTGTAATATCGTATTACAATAACCCAGATCCTGAGTGTCCTATTACCCCTGTAATATCTTATTACAATAACCCGGCTCCTGAGTTTCTTATTACCCCTGTAATATTCTATCACAGTAACCCAGCTCATCCGTGCCTTATTTTCTAATAACATCTTAGTACAATAAACCAGCTCCAGTAGGGTATTGTTACCCCTGCAATATCTTATTACATTAACCCAGCTCCTGAGTGTCTTGTTACCCCTGTAATATCTTATTACAGTAACCCAGCTTCTGAGTGTCTTATTACCCCTATAACATCTAATTACAGTAACCCAGATTCTGAGTGTCTTATTTCCCCTGTGATTTACTTATTAGATTAACCTAGGTCCTAAGTCTCCTATTACCCGTGTAATATCTTATTACAGTAACCCGGCTCCTGAGTGTTTTATTCCCCCTGTAATATCTTATTACAGTAACCCATCTCCTGAGTGTCTTATTACCCGTGTAATATCTTTTTACAGTAACCCGGCTCCTGAGTGTCTTATTACGCCTGTAATATCTTATTACAGTAACCCAGCTCCTGAGTGTCTTATTACCCCTGTAATATCTTATTGCAGTAATCCAGCTCCTGGGTGTCTTATTACCCCTGTAATATTTTATTACATTAACACAGCTCCTGAGTGTCTTATTACCCCTGTCATTTCTTATTACAGCAACCAAGCTCTTGATTGTTTTATTACCCCGTAATATCTTATTACAGTTTAACCCAGCTCCTGAGTGTCTTATTACCCCTGTAATATCGTATTACAGTAACCCAGCTCCTGAGTGTCTTATTACCCCTGTAATATCTTATTACAGCAACCGAGCTCCTGATTGTCTTATTACCCCTGTAATATCTTATTACAATGTAACCCAGCTTCTGAGTGTCTTATTACCCCTGTAATATCGTATTACAGTAACCCAGCTCCTGAGTGTCTTATTACCCCTGTGATATATTATTACAGTAACCCAGCTCCTGAGTGTCCTATTAGCCCTGTAATATCTTATTACAGTAACCCAGCTCCTCAGTGTCTTATTACCCATGTAATATCTTATTACAGTGTAACCCAGCTCCTGAGTGTCTTATTACCCCTGTAATATCTTATTACAGTAACCCAGCTTCTGAGTGTCTTATTACCCCTGTTATATCTTATTAGATTAACCTAGCTCCTAAGTCTCCTATTACCCATGTAATATCTTATTACAGTAACCCGGCTCCTGAGTGTCTTATTACGCCTGTAATATCTTATTACAGTAACCCAGCTCCTGAGTGTCTTATTACCCCTGTAATATCTTATTGCAGTAATCCAGCTCCAGTAGGGTATTATTACCCCTGTAACATCTTATTACAGTAACCCAGCTCCTGAGTGTCTTATTACCACTGTAATATCATATTACAATAACCCAGCTCCTGAGTGTCCTATTACCCCTGTAATATCTTATTACAATAACCCGGCTCCTGAGTTTCTTATTACCTCTGTAATATTCTATCACAGTAACCCAGCTCATCCGTGCCTTATTTTCTAATAACATCTTAGTACAATAAACCAGCTCCAGTAGGGTATTGTTACCCCTGCAATATCTTATTACATTAACCCAGCTCCTGAGTGTCTTGTTACCCCTGTAATATCTTATTACAGTAACCCAGCTTCTGAGTGTCTTATTACCCCTATAACATCTAATTACAGTAACCCAGATTCTGAGTGTCTTATTTCCCCTGTAATTTACTTATTAGATTAACCTAGGTCCTAAGTCTCCTATTACCCGTGTAATATCTTATTACAGTAACCCGGCTCCTGAGTGTCTTATTCCCCCTGTAATATCTTATTACAGTAACCCATCTCCTGAGTGTCTTATTACCCGTGTAATATCTTTTTACAGTAACCCGGCTCCTGAGTGTCTTATTACGCCTGTAATATCTTATTACAGTAACCCAGCTCCTGAGTGTCTTATTACCCCTGTAATATCTTATTGCAGTAATCCAGCTCCTGAGTGTCTTATTACCCCTGTAATATTTTATTACATTAACACAGCTCCTGAGTGTCTTATTACCCCTGTCATTTCTTATTACAGCAACCAAGCTCTTGATTGTTTTATTACCCCGTAATATCTTATTACAGTTTAACCCAGCTCCTGAGTGTCTTATTACCCCTGTAAACCCAGCTCCTGAGTGTCTTATTACCCCTGTAATATCTTATTACAGCAACCGAGCTCCTGATTGTCTTATTACCCCTGTAATATCTTATTACAATGTAACCCAGCTCCTGAGTGTCTTATTACCCCTGTAATATCGTATTACAGTAACCCAGCTCCTGAGTGTCTTATTACCCCTGTGATATATTATTACAGTAACCCAGCTCCTGAGTGTCCTATTAGCCCTGTAATATCTTATTACAGTAACCCAGCTCCTCAGTGTCTTATTACCCATGTAATATCTTATTACAGTGTAACCCAGCTCCTGAGTGTCTTATTACCCCTGTAATATCTTATTACAGTGTAACCCAGCTCCTGAGTGTTTTATTACCCCTGTAATATCTTATTACAGTAACCCGGCTCCTGAGTGTCCTATTACCCCTGTAATATCTTATTACAGCAAACGAGCTCCTGATTGTCTTATGACCCCTGTAATATCTTATTACAATGTAACCCAGCTATTGAGTGTCTTATTACCCCTGTAATATCGTATTACAGTAACCCAGCTCCTGAGTGTCTTATTACCCCTGTAATATCTTATTACAGTGTAACCCAGCTCCTGAGTGTCTTATTACCCCTGTAATATTTTAGTACAGTAACCCAGCTCCTAAGTTACTTATTACCCCTGTAATATCTTAGTACGGTAACCCAGCTCCTGAGTGTCTTATTACCCCTGTAATATCTTATTACAGTAACCCAGCTCCCGAGTGTCTTATTACCCCTATAATATCTTATCACAGTACCCCAGCTCCTGAGTGTCCCATTACCCCTATAATATCTTATTACAGTAACCTGGCTCCTGAGTGTCCCATTACCCCTGTAATATCTTATTAAAGCAACCCAGCTCCTGAGTGTCTTATCACCCCTGAAATATCTTATTACAGTAACCCAGCTTGTCCGTGTCTTATTTTCTAATAACAGCTTAGTACAATAAACCAGCTCCGGTAGGGTATTATTACCCCTGTAAAATCTTATTATAGTAACCCGGCTCCTGAGTGTCTTATTACCCCTGTAATATCGTATTACAATAACGCAGCTCTTGAGTGTCTTATTACCCCTGTAATATCTTATTACAGTAATCCGACTCCTGAGTGTCCTATTACCCCTGTAATATCTAATTTCTAATAAACCAGCTCCAGTAGGGTATTGTTACCCCTCTAATATCTTATTACATTAACCCAGCTCCTGAGTGTCTTATTTCCCCTGTAATATCTTATTACATTAACCTAGCTCCTAAGTCTCCTATTACCCGTGTAATATCTTATTACAGTAACCCGGCTCCTGAGTGTCTTATTACCCCTGTAATATCTTATTACAGTAACCCAGCTCATCCGTACCTTATTTTCTAATAACATCTTAGTACAATAAACCAGCTCCAGTAGGCTATTGTTACCCCTGTAATATCTTATTACATTAACCCAGCTCCTGAGTGTCTTGTTACCCCTGTAATATCTTATTACAGTAACCCAGCTTCTGAGTGTCTTATTTCCCCTGTAATATCTTATTACATTAACCTAGCTCCTATGTCTCCTATTACCCGTGTAATATCTTATTACAGTAACCCGGCTCCTGAGTGTCTTATTACCCCTGTAATATCTTATTACAGTAACCCAGCTCCTGAGTGTCTTATTACCCCTGTAATATCTTATTGCAGTAACCCAGCTCCTGAGTGTCTTATTACCCCTTTAATATCTTATTACATTAACCCAGCTTCTGAGTGTCTTGTTACCCCTGTAATATCTTATTACAGCAACCAAGCTCGTGATTGTCTTATTACCCCTGTAATATCGTATTACAGTAACCCAGCTCCTGAATGTCTTATTACCCCTGTAATATCTTATTACATTAACCCAGCTCCTAAGTGTCTTATTACCCCTGTAATATCTTATTACAGTGTAACCCAGCTCCTGAGTGTCTTATTACTCCTGTAATATCGTATTACAGTAACCCAGCTCCTGAGTGTCTTATTACCCCTGTAATATCTTATTACAGTAACCCGGCTCCTGAGTGTCTTATTACCCCTGTAATATCTTATTACAACAACCGAGCTCCTGATTGTCTTATTACCCCTGTAATTTCTTATTACAATGTAACCTAGCTCCTGAGTGTCTTATTACTCCTGTAATATCGTATTACAGTAACCCAGCTTCTGAGTGTCTTTTTACCCCTGTAATATCCTATCACAGTAACCAAGCTCATCCGTGCCTTATTTTCTAATAACATCTTAGTACAATAAACCAGCTCCAGTAAGGTATTGTTACTCCTGTAATATCTTATTGCATTAACCCAGCTCCTGAGTGTCTAATTACCCATGTAACATCCAATTACAGTAACCCAGCTTCTGAGTGTCTTTTTTCCCCTGTAATATCTAATAACATTAACCTAGCTCCTAAGTCTCCTATTACCCGTGTAATATCTTATAACAGTAACCCGGCTCCTGAGTGTCTTATTACCCCTGTAATATCTTATTACAGTAACCCAGCTCCTGAGAGTCTTATTACCCCTGTAATATCTTATTGCAGTAATCCGGCTCCCGAGTATCTTATTACCCCTGTAATATCTTATTACATTAACCCAGCTCCTGAGTGTCTTATTACCCCTGTAATAACTTATTACAGTAACCCAGATCCTGAGTGTCTTATTACCCCTGTAATATCTTATTACAGTAACCCGGCTCCTGAGTGTCTTATTACCCCTGTAATATCTTATTGCAGTAATCCGGCTCCCGAGTATCTTATTACCCCTGTGATATATTATTACAGTAACCCAGCTCCTGAGTGTCCTATTAGCCCTGTAATATCTTATTACAGTAACCCAGCTCCTCAGTGTCTTATTACCCATGTAATATCTTATTACAGTGTAACCCAGCTCCTGAGTGTCTTATTACCCCTGTAATATCTTATTACAGTAACCCAGCTTCTGAGTGTCTTATTACCCCTGTTATATCTTATTAGATTAACCTAGCTCCTAAGTCTCCTAATACCCATGTAATATCTTATTACAGTAACCCGGCTCCTGAGTGTCTTATTACGCCTGTAATATCTTATTACAGTAACCCAGCTCCTGAGTGTCTTATTACCCCTGTAATATCTTATTGCAGTAATCCAGCTCCAGTAGGGTATTATTACCCCTGTAACATCTTATTACAGTAACCCAGCTCCTGAGTGTCTTATTACCACTGTAATATCGTATTACAATAACCCAGCTCCTGAGTGTCCTATTACCCCTGTAATATCTTATTACAATAACCCGGCTCCTGAGTTTCTTATTACCTCTGTAATATTCTATCACAGTAACCCAGCTCATCCGTGCCTTATTTTCTAATAACATCTTAGTACAATAAACCAGCTCCAGTAGGGTATTGTTACCCCTGCAATATCTTATTACATTAACCCAGCTCCTGAGTGTCTTGTTACCCCTGTAATATCTTATTACAGTAACCCAGCTTCTGAGTGTCTTATTACCCCTATAACATCTAATTACAGTAACCCAGATTCTGAGTGTCTTATTTCCCCTGTAATTTACTTATTAGATTAACCTAGGTCCTAAGTCTCCTATTACCCGTGTAATATCTTATTACAGTAACCCGGCTCCTGAGTGTCTTATTCCCCCTGTAATATCTTATTACAGTAACCCATCTCCTGAGTGTCTTATTACCCGTGTAATATCTTTTTACAGTAACCCGGCTCCTGAGTGTCTTATTACGCCTGTAATATCTTATTACAGTAACCCAGCTCCTGAGTGTCTTATTACCCCTGTAATATCTTATTGCAGTAATCCAGCTCCTGAGTGTCTTATTACCCCTGTAATATTTTATTACATTAACACAGCTCCTGAGTGTCTTATTACCCCTGTCATTTCTTATTACAGCAACCAAGCTCTTGATTGTTTTATTACCCCGTAATATCTTATTACAGTTTAACCCAGCTCCTGAGTGTCTTATTACCCCTGTAATATCTTATTACAGTAACCCAGCTCCTGAGAGTCTTATTACCCCTGTAATATCTTATTACAGCAACCGAGCTCCTGATTGTCTTATTACCCCTGTAATATCTTATTACAATGTAACCCAGCTCCTGAGTGTCTTATTACCCCTGTAATATCGTATTACAGTAACCCAGATCCTGAGTGTCCTATTAGCCCTGTAATATCTTATTACAGTAACCCAGCTCCTCAGTGTCTTATTACCCATGTAATATCTTATTACAGTGTAACCCAGCTCCTGAGTGTCTTATTACCCCTGTAATATCTTATTACAGTAACCCAGCTTCTGAGTGTCTTATTACCCCTGTTATATCTTATTAGATTAACCTAGCTCCTAAGTCTCCTAATACCCATGTAATATCTTATTACAGTAACCCGGCTCCTGAGTGTCTTATTACGCCTGTAATATCTTATTACAGTAACCCAGCTCCTGAGTGTCTTATTACCCCTGTAATATCTTATTGCAGTAATCCAGCTCCAGTAGGGTATTATTACCCCTGTAACATCTTATTACAGTAACCCAGCTCCTGAGTGTCTTATTACCACTGTAATATCGTATTACAATAACCCAGCTCCTGAGTGTCCTATTACCCCTGTAATATCTTATTACAATAACCCGGCTCCTGAGTTTCTTATTACCTCTGTAATATTCTATCACAGTAACCCAGCTCATCCGTGCCTTATTTTCTAATAACATCTTAGTACAATAAACCAGCTCCAGTAGGGTATTGTTACCCCTGCAATATCTTATTACATTAACCCAGCTCCTGAGTGTCTTGTTACCCCTGTAATATCTTATTACAGTAACCCAGCTTCTGAGTGTCTTATTACCCCTATAACATCTAATTACAGTAACCCAGATTCTGAGTGTCTTATTTCCCCTGTAATTTACTTATTAGATTAACCTAGGTCCTAAGTCTCCTATTACCCGTGTAATATCTTATTACAGTAACCCGGCTCCTGAGTGTCTTATTCCCCCTGTAATATCTTATTACAGTAACCCATCTCCTGAGTGTCTTATTACCCGTGTAATATCTTTTTACAGTAACCCGGCTCCTGAGTGTCTTATTACGCCTGTAATATCTTATTACAGTAACCCAGCTCCTGAGTGTCTTATTACCCCTGTAATATCTTATTGCAGTAATCCAGCTCCTGAGTGTCTTATTACCCCTGTAATATTTTATTACATTAACACAGCTCCTGAGTGTCTTATTACCCCTGTCATTTCTTATTACAGCAACCAAGCTCTTGATTGTTTTATTACCCCGTAATATCTTATTACAGTTTAACCCAGCTCCTGAGTGTCTTATTACCCCTGTAATATCTTATTACAGTAACCCAGCTCCTGAGAGTCTTATTACCCCTGTAATATCTTATTACAGCAACCGAGCTCCTGATTGTCTTATTACCCCTGTAATATCTTATTACAATGTAACCCAGCTCCTGAGTGTCTTATTACCCCTGTAATATCGTATTACAGTAACCCAGATCCTGAGTGTCTTATTACCCCTGTGATATATTATTACAGTAACCCAGCTCCTGAGTGTCCTATTAGCCCTGTAATATCTTATTACAGTAACCCAGCTCCTCAGTGTCTTATTACCCATGTAATATCTTATTACAGTGTAACCCAGCTCCTGAGTGTCTTATTACCCCTGTAATATCTTATTACAGTGTAACCCAGCTCCTGAGTGTTTTATTACCCCTGTAATATCTTATTACAGTAACCCGGCTCCTGAGTGTCCTATTACCCCTGTAATATCTTATTACAGCAAACGAGCTCCTGATTGTCTTATGACCCCTGTAATATCTTATTACAATGTAACCCAGCTATTGAGTGTCTTATTACCCCTGTAATATCGTATTACAGTAACCCAGCTCCTGAGTGTCTTATTACCCCTGTTATATATTATTACAGTAACCCAGGTCCTGAGTGTCCTATTACCCCTGTAATATCTTATTACAGTAACCCAGCTCCTGAGTGTCTTATTACCCCTGTAATATCTTATTACAGTGTAACCCAGCTCCTGAGTGTCTTATTACCCCTGTAATATTTTAGTACAGTAACCCAGCTCCTAAGTTACTTATTACCCCTGTAATATCTTAGTACGGTAACCCAGCTCCTGAGTGTCTTATTACCCCTGTAATATCTTATTACAGTAACCCAGCTCCCGAGTGTCTTATTACCCCTATAATATCTTATCACAGTACCCCAGCTCCTGAGTGTCCCATTACCCCTATAATATCTTATTACAGTAACCTGGCTCCTGAGTGTCCCATTACCCCTGTAATATCTTATTAAAGCAACCCAGCTCCTGAGTGTCTTATCACCCCTGAAATATCTTATTACAGTAACCCAGCTTGTCCGTGTCTTATTTTCTAATAACAGCTTAGTACAATAAACCAGCTCCGGTAGGGTATTATTACCCCTGTAAAATCTTATTATAGTAACCTGGCTCCTGAGTGTCTTATTACCCCTGTAATATCGTATTACAATAACGCAGCTCTTGAGTGTCTTATTACCCCTGTAATATCTTATTACAGTAATCCGACTCCTGAGTGTCCTATTACCCCTGTAATATCTAATTTCTAATAAACCAGCTCCAGTAGGGTATTGTTACCCCTCTAATATCTTATTACATTAACCCAGCTCCTGAGTGTCTTATTTCCCCTGTAATATCTTATTACATTAACCTAGCTCCTAAGTCTCCTATTACCCGTGTAATATCTTATTACAGTAACCCGGCTCCTGAGTGTCTTATTACCCCTGTAATATCTTATTACAGTAACCCAGCTCATCCGTACCTTATTTTCTAATAACATCTTAGTACAATAAACCAGCTCCAGTAGGCTATTGTTACCCCTGTAATATCTTATTACATTAACCCAGCTCCTGAGTGTCTTGTTACCCCTGTAATATCTTATTACAGTAACCCAGCTTCTGAGTGTCTTATTTCCCCTGTAATATCTTATTACATTAACCTAGCTCCTATGTCTCCTATTACCCGTGTAATATCTTATTACAGTAACCCGGCTCCTGAGTGTCTTATTACCCCTGTAATATCTTATTACAGTAACCCAGCTCCTGAGTGTCTTATTACCCCTGTAATATCTTATTGCAGTAACCCAGCTCCTGAGTGTCTTATTACCCCTGTAATATCTTATTACATTAACCCAGCTTCTGAGTGTCTTGTTACCCCTGTAATATCTTATTACAGCAACCAAGCTCGTGATTGTCTTATTACCCCTGTAATATCGTATTACAGTAACCCAGCTCCTGAATGTCTTATTACCCCTGTAATATCTTATTACATTAACCCAGCTCCTAAGTGTCTTATTACCCCTGTAATATCTTATTACAGTGTAACCCAGCTCCTGAGTGTCTTATTACTCCTGTAATATCGTATTACAGTAACCCAGCTCCTGAGTGTCTTATTACCCCTGTAATATCTTATTACAGTAACCCGGCTCCTGAGTGTCTTATTACCCCTGTAATATCTTATTACAACAACCGAGCTCCTGATTGTCTTATTACCCCTGTAATTTCTTATTACAATGTAACCTAGCTCCTGAGTGTCTTATTACTCCTGTAATATCGTATTACAGTAACCCAGCTTCTGAGTGTCTTTTTACCCCTGTAATATCCTATCACAGTAACCAAGCTCATCCGTGCCTTATTTTCTAATAACATCTTAGTACAATAAACCAGCTCCAGTAAGGTATTGTTACTCCTGTAATATCTTATTGCATTAACCCAGCTCCTGAGTGTCTAATTACCCATGTAACATCCAATTACAGTAACCCAGCTTCTGAGTGTCTTTTTTCCCCTGTAATATCTAATAACATTAACCTAGCTCCTAAGTCTCCTATTACCCGTGTAATATCTTATAACAGTAACCCGGCTCCTGAGTGTCTTATTACCCCTGTAATATCTTATTACAGTAACCCAGCTCCTGAGAGTCTTATTACCCCTGTAATATCTTATTGCAGTAATCCGGCTCCCGAGTATCTTATTACCCCTGTAATATCTTATTACATTAACCCAGCTCCTGAGTGTCTTATTACCCCTGTAATAACTTATTACAGTAACCCAGATCCTGAGTGTCTTATTACCCCTGTAATATCTTATTACAGTAACCCGGCTCCTGAGTGTCTTATTACCCCTGTAATATCTTATTACAGCAACCGAGCTCCTGATTGTCTTATTACCCCTGTAATATCTTATTACAATGTAACCCAGCTCCTGAGTGTCTTATTACCCCTGTAATATCGTATTACAGTAACGCAGCTCCTGAGTGTCTTATTACCCCTGTAATATCTTATTACAGCAACCGAGCTCCTGATTGTCTTATTACCCCTGTAATATCTTATTACAATGTAACCCAGCTCCTGAGTGTCTTATTACCCCTGTAATATCTTATTACAGTAACCCAGCTCCTGAGAGTCTTATTACCCCTGTAATATCTTATTACAGCAACCGAGCTCCTGATTGTCTTATTACCCCTGTAATATCTTATTACAATGTAACCCAGCTCCTGAGTGTCTTATTACCCCTGTAATATCGTATTACAGTAACCCAGATCCTGAGTGTCTTATTACCCCTGTGATATATTATTACAGTAACCCAGCTCCTGAGTGTCCTATTAGCCCTGTAATATCTTATTACAGTAACCCAGCTCCTCAGTGTCTTATTACCCATGTAATATCTTATTACAGTGTAACCCAGCTCCTGAGTGTCTTATTACCCCTGTAATATCTTATTACAGTGTAACCCAGCTCCTGAGTGTTTTATTACCCCTGTAATATCTTATTACAGTAACCCGGCTCCTGAGTGTCCTATTACCCCTGTAATATCTTATTACAGCAAACGAGCTCCTGATTGTCTTATGACCCCTGTAATATCTTATTACAATGTAACCCAGCTATTGAGTGTCTTATTACCCCTGTAATATCGTATTACAGTAACCCAGCTCCTGAGTGTCTTATTACCCCTGTTATATATTATTACAGTAACCCAGGTCCTGAGTGTCCTATTACCCCTGTAATATCTTATTACAGTAACCCAGCTCCTGAGTGTCTTATTACCCCTGTAATATCTTATTACAGTGTAACCCAGCTCCTGAGTGTCTTATTACCCCTGTAATATTTTAGTACAGTAACCCAGCTCCTAAGTTACTTATTACCCCTGTAATATCTTAGTACGGTAACCCAGCTCCTGAGTGTCTTATTACCCCTGTAATATCTTATTACAGTAACCCAGCTCCCGAGTGTCTTATTACCCCTATAATATCTTATCACAGTACCCCAGCTCCTGAGTGTCCCATTACCCCTATAATATCTTATTACAGTAACCTGGCTCCTGAGTGTCCCATTACCCCTGTAATATCTTATTAAAGCAACCCAGCTCCTGAGTGTCTTATCACCCCTGAAATATCTTATTACAGTAACCCAGCTTGTCCGTGTCTTATTTTCTAATAACAGCTTAGTACAATAAACCAGCTCCGGTAGGGTATTATTACCCCTGTAAAATCTTATTATAGTAACCTGGCTCCTGAGTGTCTTATTACCCCTGTAATATCGTATTACAATAACGCAGCTCTTGAGTGTCTTATTACCCCTGTAATATCTTATTACAGTAATCCGACTCCTGAGTGTCCTATTACCCCTGTAATATCTAATTTCTAATAAACCAGCTCCAGTAGGGTATTGTTACCCCTCTAATATCTTATTACATTAACCCAGCTCCTGAGTGTCTTATTTCCCCTGTAATATCTTATTACATTAACCTAGCTCCTAAGTCTCCTATTACCCGTGTAATATCTTATTACAGTAACCCGGCTCCTGAGTGTCTTATTACCCCTGTAATATCTTATTACAGTAACCCAGCTCATCCGTACCTTATTTTCTAATAACATCTTAGTACAATAAACCAGCTCCAGTAGGCTATTGTTACCCCTGTAATATCTTATTACATTAACCCAGCTCCTGAGTGTCTTGTTACCCCTGTAATATCTTATTACAGTAACCCAGCTTCTGAGTGTCTTATTTCCCCTGTAATATCTTATTACATTAACCTAGCTCCTATGTCTCCTATTACCCGTGTAATATCTTATTACAGTAACCCGGCTCCTGAGTGTCTTATTACCCCTGTAATATCTTATTACAGTAACCCAGCTCCTGAGTGTCTTATTACCCCTGTAATATCTTATTGCAGTAACCCAGCTCCTGAGTGTCTTATTACCCCTGTAATATCTTATTACATTAACCCAGCTTCTGAGTGTCTTGTTACCCCTTTAATATCTTATTACAGCAACCAAGCTCGTGATTGTCTTATTACCCCTGTAATATCGTATTACAGTAACGCAGCTCCTGAATGTCTTATTACCCCTGTAATATCTTATTACATTAACCCAGCTCCTAAGTGTCTTATTACCCCTGTAATATCTTATTACAGTGTAACCCAGCTCCTGAGTGTCTTATTACTCCTGTAATATCGTATTACAGTAACCCAGCTCCTGAGTGTCTTATTACCCCTGTAATATCTTATTACAGTAACCCGGCTCCTGAGTGTCTTATTACCCCTGTAATATCTTATTACAGCAACCGAGCTCCTGATTGTCTTATTACCCCTGTAATATCTTATTACAATGTAACCTAGCTCCTGAGTGTCTTATTACTCCTGTAATATCGTATTACAGTAACCCAGCTTCTGAGTGTCTTTTTACCCCTGTAATATCCTATCACAGTAACCAAGCTCATCCGTGCCTTATTTTCTAATAACATCTTAGTACAATAAACCAGCTCCAGTAAGGTATTGTTACTCCTGTAATATCTTATTGCATTAACCCAGCTCCTGAGTGTCTAATTACCCATGTAACATCCAATTACAGTAACCCAGCTTCTGAGTGTCTTTTTTCCCCTGTAATATCTAATAACATTAACCTAGCTCCTAAGTCTCCTATTACCCGTGTAATATCTTATAACAGTAACCCGGCTCCTGAGTGTCTTATTACCCCTGTAATATCTTATTACAGTAACCCAGCTCCTGAGAGTCTTATTACCCCTGTAATATCTTATTTCAGTAATCCGGCTCCCGAGTATCTTATTACCCCTGTAATATCTTATTACATTAACCCAGCTCCTGAGTGTCTTATTACCCCTGTAATAACTTATTACAGTAACCCAGATCCTGAGTGTCTTATTACCCCTGTAATATCTTATTACAGTAACCCGGCTCCTGAGTGTCTTACTACCCCTGTAATATCTTATTACAGCAACCGAGCTCCTGATTGTCTTATTACCCCTGTAATATCTTATTACAATGTAACCCAGCTCCTGAGTGTCTTATTACCCCTGTAATATCGTATTACAGTAACGCAGCTCCTGAGTGTCTTATTACCCCTGTAATATCTTATTACAGCAACCGAGCTCCTGATTGTCTTATTACCCCTGTAATATCTTATTACAATGTAACCCAGCTCCTGAGTGTCTTATTACCCCTGTAATATTGTATTACAGTAACGCAGCTCCTGAGTGTCTTATTACCCCTGTGATATATTATTACAATAACCCAGCTCCTGAGTGTCCTATTACCCCTGTAATATCTTATTACAGTAACCCAGCTCCTGAGTGTCTTATTACCCCTGTAATATCTTATTACATTAACCCAGCTCCTGAGTATCTTATTACCCCTGTAATATCTTATTACATTAACCCAGCTCCTGATTGTCTTATTACCCCTGTAATATCTTATTACAGTGTAACCCAGCTCCTGAGTGTCTTATTACCCCTGTAATATCTTATTACAATAACCGGCTCCTGAGTTTCTTATTACCCCTGTAATATTCTATCACAGTAAGTTAACCCAGCTCATTCGTGCCTTATTTTCTAATAACATCTTAGTACAATAACCCAGCTTCTGAGTGTCCTATTACCCCTGTGATATATTATTACAGTAACCCAGCTCCTGATTGTCTTATTACCCCTGTGATATATTATTACAGTAACCCAGCTCCTGAGTGTCTTATTACCCCTGTAATATCTTATTACAGCAACCGAGCTCCTGATTGTCTTATTACCCCTGTAATATCTTATTACAATGTAACCTAGCTCCTGAGTGTCTTATTACTCCTGTAATATCGTATTACAGTAACCCAGCTTCTGAGTGTCTTTTTACCCCTGTAATATCCTATCACAGTAACCAAGCTCATCCGTGCCTTATTTTCTAATAACATCTTAGTACAATAAACCAGCTCCAGTAAGGTATTGTTACTCCTGTAATATCTTATTGCATTAACCCAGCTCCTGAGTGTCTAATTACCCATGTAACATCCAATTACAGTAACCCAGCTTCTGAGTGTCTTTTTTCCCCTGTAATATCTAATAACATTAACCTAGCTCCTAAGTCTCCTATTACCCGTGTAATATCTTATAACAGTAACCCGGCTCCTGAGTGTCTTATTACCCCTGTAATATCTTATTACAGTAACCCAGCTCCTGAGAGTCTTATTACCCCTGTAATATCTTATTGCAGTAATCCGGCTCCCGAGTATCTTATTACCCCTGTAATATCTTATTACATTAACCCAGCTCCTGAGTGTCTTATTACCCCTGTAATAACTTATTACAGTAACCCAGATCCTGAGTGTCTTATTACCCCTGTAATATCTTATTACAGTAACCCGGCTCCTGAGTGTCTTATTACCCCTGTAATATCTTATTACAGCAACCGAGCTCCTGATTGTCTTATTACCCCTGTAATATCTTATTACAATGTAACCCAGCTCCTGAGTGTCTTATTACCCCTGTAATATCGTATTACAGTAACGCAGCTCCTGAGTGTCTTATTACCCCTGTAATATCTTATTACAGCAACCGAGCTCCTGATTGTCTTATTACCCCTGTAATATCTTATTACAATGTAACCCAGCTCCTGAGTGTCTTATTACCCCTGTAATATTGTATTACAGTAACGCAGCTCCTGAGTGTCTTATTACCCCTGTGATATATTATTACAATAACCCAGCTCCTGAGTGTCCTATTACCCCTGTAATATCTTATTACAGTAACCCAGCTCCTGAGTGTCTTATTACCCCTGTAATATCTTATTACATTAACCCAGCTCCTGAGTATCTTATTACCCCTGTAATATCTTATTACATTAACCCAGCTCCTGATTGTCTTATTACCCCTGTAATATCTTATTACAGTGTAACCCAGCTCCTGAGTGTCTTATTACCCCTGTAATATCTTATTACAATAACCGGCTCCTGAGTTTCTTATTACCCCTGTAATATTCTATCACAGTAAGTTAACCCAGCTCATTCGTGCCTTATTTTCTAATAACATCTTAGTACAATAACCCAGCTTCTGAGTGTCCTATTACCCCTGTGATATATTATTACAGTAACCCAGCTCCTGATTGTCTTATTACCCCTGTGATATATTATTACAGTAACCCAGCTCCTGAGTGTCTTTTTACCCCTGTAATATCTTATTACAGTAACCCAGCTCCCGAGTGTCTTATTACCCCTGTAATATCTTATTACAGTAACCCAACTCGTCCGTGTTCTTATTTCCTAATAACATCTTAGTACAATAAACCAGCTCCAGTCGGGTCTTATTATCCCTGCAACATCTTATTACATTAACCCAGCTCCTGAGTGTTTTACTAACCCTATAATATTTTATTACAGTAACCCAGCTCCTAAGTGTCTTATTTCCCCTGTAATATCTTATTACATTAACCCAGCCCCCGAGTGTCTTATTACCCCCATAATATCTTATTACAGTAACCTGGCTCCTGAGTGTCCCAATACCCCTATAATATCTTATTACAGTAACCTAGCTCCTGAGTATCCCAATACCCCTATAATATCTTATTACATTAACCCAGCTCCCGAGTGTCCTATTACCTCTATAATATCTTATTACAGTAACCCGGCTCCTGATTGTCCCATTACCCCTATAATATCTTATTACAGTAACCCAGCTCCTGAGTGTCCCATTACCCCTATAATATCTTATTACAGTAACCCGGCTCCTGAGTGTTGTATTTCCCCTGTAATATCTTATTACATTAACCCAGCTCCCGAGTGTCCTATTACCCCTATAATATCTTATTACAGTAACCCGGCTCCTGAGTGTCCCATTACCCCTGTAATATCTTATTAAAGCAACCCAGCTCCAGAGTGTCTTATCACCCCTGTAATATCATATTATAGTAACCCAGCTCCTGATTGTCTTATCACCCCTGTGATACCTTATTACAGTAACCCAGCTCAACGTGTCTTATTTCCTAATAACATCTTAATACAATAAACCAGCTCCAGTAAGGCCTTATTACCCAGGTTTATAGTACATCATAATTGCAGCAAATGATTGCACTGTGGAATGAGTTAATGACTGAGTTCCGGAATTGTTAGGAAAGTGATTTCTTTCTGTACATATTTAGTGAACAATGTATGTTTGTCAGCTGTATGCCATGTTACATTCCCCAGGGCATGGAATCTTATTGAATTAGGATGTGCCCCAACCTGACACACAAGCGTGCAGAAGACGGAGGTTTGCTGCCACTTTACAATCTGATTACCAGCCTGCCATGTGCCCATCACCATTTTCTATAGCTCTGTAATCATTCTGGTATTATTTTCTTTCTGTAAGGTTTATAGCAGATTATTCAGATACAGAAAATCCATCTGCAAGAGCAGACACTTCCAGAAGTATGATACAATTCACATCCAACAATGTGATCATTAAAAGTATTGTGTTAGGAAAATACATTTTATTGGCTCTGGCAGAGTTAATCATTCTGCAATTGACACAAACGGCTTATGTGGAGAGATAGAATATAATGTTTTTAGGAGGTTTCACTAAACTGAATATTTTCAGAATATTCATTTTGCATCCCTATGTGGAAAATCCTGGTCTTTTTATTGTTATAAGAACCTTGGCAGTTTAAAACCTTCAAAAAGGCATTAACATTTCCCTCCATATTGTAGTATATATAGTGTGCAGGTATCCTACAGGAGATTTTAGGGGGTTCCCATTGTAGTAGGCAGCTTTCATTTACTGGATTCAGCTGAATAAGTAGTTTCAGTATGAACCTCAGTCTGGTAGAATCCTAGGATGTTTTAAAGCAGAAGCTAAAGCAGCACGCTCTTGGGATTCTAACATGACTGTCATACTGCACATACAGGCAGGTGGAAAAGTAATCAGTTAAAATAGAGAGAGCATGTGGCATTAAGAATTGCCCTCTGCTTGGTGATTGGCCACTTCTGCACCTATTGTGGGGTGGGAAGACAGTCTTCAGCCTTCTGTAAGTTTTAGGTTGTGATTTAGAGATTACACAAGGCTAAAGCTGGCCTAAACATGGATCAAAATTTGGCCAGTTCAGCATGGACCAGCCAAATTTTCGACCCAAGTATGGGCTAGCTGGTTGTAAACAAGGGCACGGTAGTGGTTGTTTTTTTCACGTCCTCTATGTTTCCCCCCTCTTCACATTACTCCCAAGTGTGTGCCAATTACTTGCAATACACCTCTTTAGTAACTTCAGACCAGACAAGGACAACGTTTCAATACTTTACTCAGAAAAAGTGCATAACCGAATATCCCAAAGTTCAACATACAAGAACAGGTTTTTTCCTACATCCCTACTCATAAATACAGGCTTATGTGCTGCCCCGGCATACCTTCAAAGGCGAAATCCAGCCATTACAGTCCTTCATAGGCACGCCACACTCTCATGTTGATGCAAGTCCTTAGGAGGCACACTCCAGTGCTAGCATCTTCAGGGCAAACCCCAGGTTCCGATGACTTTACATTCTGAAGATGACAAATGGCCTACTCCTCATGAGTGTCATTCACCGTCTCATTCCCTTACAGGCCTTGGACCTGCTGCAGGCCCTGGTCCTCTTGCTCTCGCTCCTTACGACCTCCTTGTCTCTTCCTGTTGTGTTTTTCTATGGGGGACTCCCCTGTCCCATTTTATATGCCATAGGATAAGTGGACTGGACCCAGAGAAGAACCCACCAAAACCAAAGACCTGGGAAAGGCATTAACTCCTACCCCCCAGTACCTAACCTGCCCACAAACTTGTAGGGTTTTCCCAAATGATCAGTGTTATCGGCTATAGCTGGCAACACTGATCATTATTCTGGTGGTTGGGAAGGCTCCCCACTGGCACAATGCAATAACTCAGTGGAAGTGATTCTCTGATCCACATTGAATGTGTGGATGGAGGAATCAATTCAAAAGAATCATGTATGGCCTGCCTAACTCTTTTTACTCCCAGTAGTTGAACAGAGAATAGAAGGGGGGTGAAAAGAAGATTAAAAAAAAGCAGATAAGCTGCAAATAAAAGCAAATCACACTTTCATTATAAATTGAAATTATAATGGTTTTGGGTCAATGAAAACTATTTTTTTCAGATGATACATTACTAAATTGATGTTGTATAACTTTAATATTATAAATCTGGTGTGTGTGTCATTTATTTTTTACAAATAAGCATTTAAAACATGACAAAGGAATACCAATGCACTATGGGCTAGCTAAAGAGACAGTTCAGCAGATGCTGCTTGCTTTGCAGCTCTATTGATCTGACTGAAAACTTGTAATGAGTTATCTTGTAAAGAAAAAGTCACCACTCTAATGATTTACTGTGTTCTGGAAACAATGGACTTCTTTCAACAATGTATCAGCAAAGATATAAATCTGACCATGAGAAGGATACTAAAGCTTCAGCTGCTCTTAGGGAGAATGCAGATATTAAGATACAATCATTGTCTTATGTTTATGGCTAGCCCCAATGGTTCAGTCCAAGATATTTCTGTGTCTTGTAAATGCTAAAAAATTAAACTACAGTACTTTAGAAGTGCCCTGTGAGTTCCTGGATCTGCACTCCTGCACTCCAGGATTTATTTGTATTATATTGTATTATATTATATGAAAGAGGAGGGGCTGAAACACATAAATATGGGTGGAAACACCCAAAGCTCTCAGGTGGACGGGAACAGAATGTGGAGTTATGACTCAGAAGTCTGAGGGCTCATTTACACTTGTGTCACTCTCTCAAGAGCTTTTTGCGGTGGATCACTTTTCAGAGGGCATTTGACAGGGGTCTGGGATG
Source organism: Aquarana catesbeiana (assembly GCF_042186555.1). Lineage (NCBI taxonomy): Eukaryota > Metazoa > Chordata > Amphibia > Anura > Ranidae > Aquarana > Aquarana catesbeiana. The sequence goes on from NC_133326.1 coordinate 651,956,009, forward strand.
TGACATGTCATCCCCCTCATTGCCTGTTTTCCCCCTATAAAGCCTGCACCACAATGTGGCAACTGCGTGCATTGCGCGTGGTTTCAGGGTGGTTGAGGAGTAGCCCTATTCAGGCAGTGGCACTGCCTGTTGAGCTCAACAGGAGGTATATTTTTTGCTGTGGCCATGCATGTGTACAACTTCATCCAGCTTCCCTTGCAATGTAAGGGGACAGCCAGGTGGCCATAAAACCGCAGCTCAACTGCCTCATTTTACTGCTACCCAATTGCAAGTGTAAACTAGACCGCAATGTTTGATTATAGTTCTTTGTGCTTCTCATCTGTGAACTTTAGCGTTCCACCAAGTGCGCCACCTAAGTAACCTATTAAAGAGAACAAAAGCTGAGCTTTCAATGTGCTCAGATGCTAACGCTTATGGGGACTGCCATTGCTTGCCTCTCCTTTGTGGGTGTTTATTCTCTGGCCTTCATGCTGATACCATAGCCTCAGTCCTTTTTCAAAACAATTTTAGAGATAAGGAATTCTGACACTCATTTACAGGGTGCTTGTTCCAAGTTTCATTATGACCAAATGTTAGATGATTTTGCAGAAACATTTGCATTGTGTGTGTTTGAAAGCAGGGCCGGAATTAACATAGGGGCTATTGGAGCTGCAGCTCCAGGCCCCTTACCTTAACATAGGCCCATTTAAAAAAAAAAACAAAAAAAAACGATTGACTTCGAGGGTCGTGGCTCGGCGACCAGGGGCCACATAGAGCCCAAATTTAGGGGGTATGTAGCTGAAGGTCTACCCCACTACTGGTCAAAATTTGGGGCTCCTATCACCTATGGTCCTCGAGATACGGGGCTCCTTGCACAGCCTGTCAGAAGCTGCATACAGAGCGGCCAATTTAAATACAAGCTAGCACACTCTGTTTGCAGCAGACTGAGAGGATGAGCTCAAAGGTGCCTCTCCTCACTTCTTGTCAGAGGCACTTAGCTCAATGGATAGCTTGGAGCCTGCAGAGTTTGACAGGCAGCACCGCCTGTCAAACTCGATCGCAGTAGCAGCATAGTCCAACAATGTAAAACTGCCATTCAGCAATCATCAATTTCACACTCACCACCAATCAGGTCACTCCCCAGCCACTTTCCATGTTAGCCACCTCCCTTCAACTTATATCACAGGTGACCATTTCCCAGCCTGGAGATGACAGACTCTACTCAAAAAGATATCACTTCCAGTTAATCCCCCCACCCTCTGATTGTTATCCCTCCATGACCACCTCACACCCCCCTGCTGACAGACCTCTCTCCCCAGCCTATCCCCACACACCCTCTCACCTGCTGACCTGTGGATGGGGGAATCACTCCCGCAGTGTTATTGTGTTCTGTCAGTGGGGAGCCTTCCCAACCCACAGAATACAATGATCAGTGTTGCTAACTATAGCTGGCAGTACTGATTGTTTTGGGAAAAACCTGACAGTCTGGTTGTACTCAAGTCGATTGACTTGTGTACAGCCAGCTAGCCCATACATAGATCAACTATGGCTGGTCTGCTTAATTGGCTTAATTTCAATTCATGTATGGCCTGCTTAACCACTACGCAGTCCCTAAACATCCTTCCACAAACCTTTAAATTTTTCCTTCCCACATTCCTTCATCCTCCTCACCTGTACATAGTGCCCACTTGTCATACCCTCCACACTTCTCTCCTATACATAGTGCCCACTGTCATACCCTCCACACTCCTCTCCTGTACATACTGCTCACTGTCATACCCTCCACATTTCTCTCCTGTACTTATTGCCTACTGTCATACACTCCACACTCCTCTCCTGCACATACTGCCCACTGTCAAACCCTCCACACTCCTCTCCTGTGCATACTGCTCACTGTCATACCCTCCACACTCCTCTCCTGTACATACTGCCAACTGTCATACCCTCCACACTCCACTCCTGTACATACTGCCAACTATCTTTTTTTCCACACTCCTCTCCTGTACATACTGCCCTCATAATACCTTCCACACTCCTCTCCTGCACATAATGCCCCTATCATACCCTCCACACTCCTCTCCTGTACATACTGCCCCATTATACCCTCCACACTCCTCTCCTGTACATACTGCCCTTATAATACCTTCCACACTCCTCTCCTGTACATACTGCCCCCATCATACCCTCCACACTCCTCTCCTGTACATACTGCCCCATCATACCCTCCACACTCCTCACCTGTACATACTGCCCACTGTCATACCATCCACACTCCTCTCCTGTACATAGTGCCCACTGTTATACCCTCCACATTCCTCTCCCTCACCTGCACATACTTCCCAATTTTATACCATCCATACTCCTGCCCTATGCCTCTTACACACAAAACAGTTCTTTAAAATTATATTGAATATCCTCAATGTTACCAGCTCTAGAATGGGCACACTTTTGTTCCATGTTCACCGTCTTCCTTCCGGGTTCTGTGCCTTCGGTCACTTGCCTTGGCCGGGCTGTGTTGGTGTCACTTCCACGCATGCTCATTCGCATCCTCGCTCTCTCTCTCATCCCCCCTCTATCTCTCATCCTCCCTCCCTTACCCCTCACCCCTCTCTCATCCCCTTTCTTTCTCTCTCATCCTCCCTCTCTCTATTTAATTTAATTTGTTATAACAATTGTTTGCAATTTTAATTATATTTATTTTATTTTATTATTTTTTTTATAAAAAGCCCCACCATAATCTTCAGCACCATGCCCATGATGTTTTTAATCTGGCCCTGTTTGAAAGTAACCTCTGTTTTACGTTAACAGACATTTTAGGTGCATCCTTCCCTTGGACCATTGCGCAGGAAAACTCTTGTGTTGGAAATCTCCCAACAGGCTTGTGGTTGATTCGCAAATGCTCTTCACGCCTGATAAATGTCCCGAAATGTATTCTGTACATTTCCCCCATAGTTCCAATCTACAAACCTGCTTGTATTTGTTTTACAAGTCCATAAGTCTAGAAAAGGGGAATGATGAGAAATGAGGCTTTACATGTGAGAACTGGCAAAACTACAAGAAGGAAGAGAATTTTCGGTTTTATTTGTCACTTGATAGAAAGCCAAGAGAGGAGTCCCCATACCAAGTTCCCATACCATGATGTCTCATCTGCTCTGTGCTGCTTTTTTATAGCTCATATAATTATAGAAGAGAAACAGTGTGTGAATAGATGTCTGTATGGTTCTGTGATTTCCTTTCCAAGAAAAAAATAATATTTTTTTTTCTGCGGCTAGGAACTCATTTGAGGTGAGCATTGCCTCTATTCTAAATCTAATCTAAAAACAGTAATCACCACAAGATCCAGATAATTTTCATATTACTATGGAGGCCTCGCCTTCTTGACTTGGGCACTAAGCCCACAAGTGCCCAAGTCAAGAAGTTGTCCAGTGGGCTGGATTTAGTGTCAGGGTGGATGGGCTTATGTGTCATAAATCAAGACTTCGAGGCCTTCAGAGTGAGGGTAACCTCAAATTAACACAGAGAAGGCCCTTCTGGGCAAAAGAGGTAACAGCAGGCCCGCTCTTAGGAGGAACTTTTTGTTTTTAAAAGTTATAGCTTCCAAATGTCCTTCATCTGTCCTTCTGTTGGATTCAGATCCTTCTGTTCCTCATTCTTTAACTTTGTTGTAGAGATCTGTATAAATAAATGTACCTAATAACTGCCAAAGTTGTTTATTTTGCACTAACTTTCATTTCATCAGTTATTTTTAAATGCTAACATAAAATTAGCAGTGAAAAAAAAAAAGTGGGTTATTCATCATGGTCCACGCGATTGTGGGGTGGGGCAGGGATGTGTTCTTTGCCTAAATATCTTATGCTTAAAGGTATCCCACTTCCCCATTGTCATATTGTTGAGTATAAACCATTATCTATTTCGAGCTGCAAATAGAAAACTCTGGGGGTGGTGATTGGTGCCAAGTTTGAGGGGTTAACCATGGTGCACTAATGGGGGGGCATGGTCAAAATACTGCCATTGTTAGGGATGTGGTTTGATGATGTCAGGGATTTAATTATTGTAATACATTCTTTACAAAGAATGGTGATTTGACAATATACAGTATAGTTAAAAAACCTGTACATGGGCTATACATGGCAGATCATGAAAATACCTAGGAAACAAATGTTTAATTGTGGCAACATGCAGACAAATGACAAGCTTGCACAAAAAAGGAAATCATTACAATATTAAGGCTACAATATAAAGAGACAATTGTGACAAGTGGTCAGCAAAGGGACAATTTCTATAATACACAGGTAACAAATGCATAATTGTCACAATATGAGGGCAACAAACAGACAGTTGTTACATTATGCAGACAGTGATAATAATAAGCCACATAATATCATAATTATTTTAAATCATGTGACTTTTACTTGCTGCTGTCACTTCTGAAAGTAACTGTCATTATGGCAAATAACAAATTTGCTTTTATATTATACTGTCAGTTGTATTATTATGAATAGGGCTAATTTTATTTATTTTTTTAATCCAAATTCTTTTTATTAGTATCAAAAAGCACAGAAAAATATACATCAGTACAAATTGTATAGGGGTTACAGAGATCGGATAAGGTACAGTCATTCCAAACAAGCCAAAGTAACTGAACATGGTCAAATCAAACAAATAGCAGCTCTTTTCCTGCAAGTTACAGAGAATTTCTTTTTTTTTTTTTTTTTTTTTTTTTGCATACATCACATCATAAGATCAAGACGCAGAAACAAAGTAGCAGAAACACTTGGTGGGTACAAAATACTTTATACTTCCCATTAATAGGGGACTATCTGTGTTTATAGTAGAAGTCTACCCATTACCAACTATGGAGGGGCCAGACCAAGGGTGTCTAACCAGCTCCGCCATATGAGATTGAACCTGCACATCGCATTGTGGTGGTGATAAGCAAATTGCTTTCTTACCAGGAAAGAACTGACTTACTCAACCCACTGCCTTCTGTAGGTATAGTAGATTACATCTAGTGCCTAGCAATCAGCTTTCTAGCTAAGTACAGTAAATGGATTATCATAATGTAAATACCCGTTTGGTACATTTCAGGATCAAGTGCTCCAAGCAAGCAAACACTAACGGGTATGCAGAAATAGGAACTTGCGCAAGTGTAGAAATGGTGTGCAGGACCTGAGTCCAGTAGCATGGGAGCTTTGGACAAGCCAAATCGTGTATAAAGTCACCTCTTTGTACATTACATTTAGGACAAATGGGTGTATCTCTCTTAAACCAATCAAATAATCTAGCAGGTGTGCGATAGGCCCTGTGAAGAAGAGTTGTGAGAGCTTGTGCGATGCTGACAAGGAAGATATGGGAACTGATTCTAAGGCCATGTCCCATTGATCACCATCTATTTCTCCGATGTCAACAACCCAGTGTTCCCTGCATTTCAACAAGGCATGATCCGGAAAAGACCTAGATCACTAATGGAGAGCTAGATACACTAAGGCTGAGAGTCTGTTTTTGGGCCTGTGTTTCTTGTCTGAGTTGGAGATATTGGTAGAATCGTTTAGGGGACAGTAAAAATTCAGAACATAGCTGACCATATGCCTTAAGGGTAGCACTAGCAAATAATTGGGGAACATATCAGATACCTCTTTGTTTCCATGTGAAGAATACCTGCAATTTATAGATTTCAGGATAGTTAGGGTTGTGCCACATGAGGGTGTATTCCAAGGGGCCATTAATGGACAGTACTTCCTTTGAGGCTCTCCATACTCTCCTGAGATCAACCGTAGGGGAGAAGGAGGGGAGGCTTGGCAGGTTCATATTTAAGTGAGAGATAGCCAACAAGTCGGGTTTGGAGATGGTGACCAATTGAGCAATAGGGCCTATATTGTTTCGACTGCCCCATCCAGCAAGCTGCTGTATCCGGGAAGCCTGATAATGCATTTTGGGATGTGGGACCGCCAACAATCCTCCCCTATCCCTACTATATTGTAGAGTGAACAAACTAATGCAAGCTTTTTGTCTCTCCCATATAAGGTCCCTGAACTGTGAGTCAATTCCTTTAAACCATTTTTGGGAGATCCATATCAGAGAGTTATGGAAGATGTATAGGAGCTGTGGAACCCAAACCATTTTTATTAAAATGACCTCGCCCTATTACAGAGAGAGGCAATTTACACCAGCTATGGCTTTTTAATCTTTGTCTATCTAGCAGCGGACTTAAGTTCAGCTGGAGGTAATTAGAGGGCTCTAGAGACACCACCACGCCAAGATATTTAAAGGATGTAGCTATAAGAATTTGGCTAGCACACATGGGTAAGGGCGCAAGAAGTGAGTCAAGGGGCATAAGAATGGATTTGGTCCAATTTATGATGAATCCAAAGAATTTACCAAACCTATTAATAGTCTCCATCATGGTTCGCATATAGGATAAGGCTAATATTGTGGGGTTATATTATGTCTTTTAACTGCTTGCCGACCAGCCGCCGTCATTATATAGCGGCAGGTCGGCACAATCCCGCGAACCGTCGTAGCTGTAAGTCGGTCCCTTTAAGCACAATAGCAGGCGCACGCATGCCCGATGCACTGCGGGGGTGCCGATGCGCAGGGCCAGCGGTCGCGATGACCGCTGGCCACGAGCGATTGCGGGCACAAGAGCCAAAACAGGGACGTGTGTGTAAACACACAAATCCCTGTCCTGTGAAGAGAGGAGAGGCAGATCACGAGTTCCCTAGGAACAACCATCTGTCATTTCCTCCAGTCACTCCCATCCCCCTACAGTTAGAACATACACTAGGGAACACAGTTAACCCCTTGATCACCCCCTAGTGTTAACCCCTTCCCTGCAAGTGACATTTACACAGTAATCAGTGCATTTTTATAGCACTGATCGCTGTATAATTACTCTCTTCTAGCACCTACCTAGGAGGGTGCTACATCTAATAAATGAACTATTTATCTTTCAAAAAGTTTCCCAGTGCTAAGCTTATCATCCAATGTCTAAATTGCTGCATTTGTAAATTTCAAAAGCCAGTATAAAGGAATAGTAGTGGTAAAAAAAAAGCATTTGTGGGTTTAACTAAAATTTTTTTTGTATAATTTTCCTTTAGGGGGGGGGGGGGTGGCAGGGGGTGTGTCCTATGCCTACATACTTTTGTTAATAGGTGTCCCTCATTCCCATCTCAAAAATTTGGGAGATATGTGATAGGGAAGAATACTTGGAAACCCCAGGGGGCACAAGGCCAGCGCTGCCATACTCCCCCAGGAATAGGAACATTATTAATTGCCAACATGATAGTCTCTCATCTACTAACTCTCAGAGACCTCTAAAAAGGCAGAACCTCTCTTCACCAGGCCTTTTCCACACCATGCACCTTACACAAGTGCACTCTCCCCTTTAGAGTGGTTGTAAACTCTTCCATATACCCAGTGAAGTGACTGGCCTCAGGTGATACACAGAAATGAAACAGATCCTCCTATAGAAGTTGTACCTGTCTATCTGCAGCTCTCTTTTCCCTACATCCATTCAAAGGTCTGAATTATAAAGCTTTTCTGAGAGTTTACAAAGAAAGGGACGGAGAGCTGAAGTTACTCTCTGCAGAGCTCAGTCAGGAGAGCTCTGACAGCTGATTGGAAGGAAGGGGCACACCCCCCTCCACACAGCACACAGAAACAGAGCTGAGGCTGTCAATCACAGACTGTGTGCTGGAGATCCATCCCGTCACCTTTTTTCTCTTGGTGTCAGGAAAACTTTTCAAAAGTGATTCATGCTGATAGCAGAGGAAGAAAGCATAACATTTAGTCCTCTTAATTAAGACAAGTACACACTTTAGATGGATGTGCTTTGTTCATATTTTATGTCTGAGGTTTACAACCACTTTGAAAACCTACCAATTTGAAAAGAGAATTGGCCACTAAAGTTTAGGCAATTTTTACATAGTTACATGAATCTAGCTTGGACCAATGCACTGTAAATATGAGGATGTCATACCTAGAGGATCCCCCTAGACACTGGAAATCACTGTAGTAGGCACCGCTGCCTGTTGCTAGCTTCTGGGTCCCACACGGTGCAGCTGCCCTGCTGCATTGTGGACACATTACGCCACTCTCTTGGCATGCCTTATTCAGGGATCACGTTGCATTTTCTTAATGCATGCAAAGTGATTTCTGATTGGATAAGGTGGATATTGTGCTGTCAAAGCCCTGGCTCACCACCCTGTTCAATAAGAGAATGATTTGAATTTATTGAGAAAATGTAAAGTGTTCCCCGAATGGCACCCATGCCGAGCGATTGACCTCCTGTGTTTACTATGTAGCAGAGCAGCCACTTGGCATAGGACCTGGTATATACGAGGGGCGTTCAAGTCAAACTGGACTTTTAACTTTACAGGTATAAAAAGGGATGCTAGCATGGTGGTAACTACACACAGTAGTAAGTGGCAAGTGTGTCCTATTACTGATAGGCGGCGCAAATGTCGTGGGCCAGTCCAGAGACCGTTAATCAAGATGGCAGACAACAGTGTTAGTGCCTGCATTCAACAGCGTGTGGTGATAAAGTTTCTTGTGAACGAAGGCATAAAACCCACAGATATCTATAGAAGACTTCAAGCACAGGACAGTGATGAGACACTCAGCCGCAGTAAGACATGTGTATGGTGTAATTGTTTCAAAGGTGGCCATGCGTCCATCAGTGATGATCGTGGCCGTTGTGGTTCTCAGCCCACAGTAGTCATTCCCATGAACATTTCGCAGAACGCCTGATTCTGGATAATCAATGCATAACCTGTCGTGAAATTGCATCTTTCGTATGACAGAGCAGGCTGTCCAAGGATGGTTCAGGCGTACTCCCAAACCTTTCTTTGCCGAAGCTTTCCAGGCATTAGTTGAACGCTGAGATAACTGTATAAATGTAGCCCGGGAGCATGTCGAAGAATAAATGCAGTTTCCACTCCTTGAAATTTGTTCTTTCATTATATAAACTCAGAAGTCCTGGTTTGACTTGAACACCCCGTATTAGAGATCGCTGTAGTAATGATGCCTACTACAGTGATTTTCAGCTTCCACACAGATCCCACAGGTATGGCACATATTTAGTTACCTCTGGTCCAAGCTAGACCAATTTAACTTTGTAAAAATGACCATACCCAAACAGCTTTGAAAGTACTCTAGCAAAGACGATTTAGCATACACACAACAGTGGTTCTAACTCTACCCTACACATCTTTTCACTAATCTGGTGCCTCAATAATTTGTTTCTGTCTCAGTGGTGTTGTCACTAAAATCTGCTTAGGGCAAACCTGGCCCATCAGTTCTGATGGCATCAAAAGAAGTAATGTCACTGTTGCTGATGGTGCCAGGAAGACAGTAGAGCAAATGGACCAATGAGGGGTGTAACAATGGATGCAACATGAGTATATACAGAGAATATTATATTATAACCTATTATATTATAGAATATTATAGGTTCTCCTGGTGGAGATCAACTGTAATGACATGGTACCATGAGGTAGGAGGACTTGTGCATACAGTGCAATAAACTTTAAGTGCCAAAGAGAATCAAAGAGTTTTCTCCACACATGTGCATCCACCACTGGCCATAACTACACTATGTTACCAAAGGTAACGGGATGCCTACCTTTATACGCACATGAACTTTAGTCCGCAGGGTTCAATATTGAGTTGGCCCACCATTGTAGCTATAACAGCTTCATCTCTACAGGGAAGGCTGTCCACAAGGTTTAGGTGTGTGTCTATGGGAATGTTTGACCTTTCTTCCAGAAGCGCATTTGTGAGGTCAGCCACTGATGTGGACGAGAAGGCCTGGCTCGCAGTCTCCACACTAATTCATTACAAAGGTGTTCTATTGGGTTGAGGTCAGGACACTGTGTAGGCCAATCAAGTTTCTCCACCCCAAAATCACTCATCCATGTCTTTATGGACCTTGCTTTGTGCACTGGTCCAAATCATTTGGTGGAGGGGGGATTATGGTGTGGGGTTGTTTTTCAGGGGTTGGGCTTGGCCCCTTAGTGAGGGGAACTCTTGAGGGCGTGTGGGAACAGTTTGGGGATGGCGCCTTCTTGTTCCAACATGACTGTGCACCAATGCACAAAGCAAGGTCCATAAAGACATGGATGAGCGAGTTTGAACTGGAGGAACTTGACTGGCCTCCACAGAGTCCTGATCTCAACCCGATTCAACACCTTTGTTGAGCGGAGACTGCGAGCCAGAGCCTGACCTCACAAATGTGCTTCTGGAAGAATGGTCAAACATTACCATAGACACACTCATAAACCTTGTAGACAGCCTCCCCAGAAGACTTTTTTTTATAATTAAATCTTTTTTTTAATTTTCCATATACATATTACCATAAAACATACACACAAAGGGGGCAAAGGGGGCAAAAGGGAAAACAAAGGAAAACCAAGAGAAATACAATCCAAATCCTCAGCTTCCGTTCCTGTTCTCTTCTTCCCACCCCCCTTCTCCCTCCCATCCCTCCTCTCCCCCTCCCCTCTGGTCTGTCTTCTATCATCTCTCTGCTGGCCTCTTCTTTCATCCCCTCCACAAATTTCATGTACAACTTGAAGGCCGACCATTTTGCCCATATCCCATTATATCTTTCCCCCTGTCCTTCGTCTCTACTGCTTAGTCATTCCATTTTACAAATATAATCTACTATTTCCAACCATTCTTTTATGCTTGGTTTGCCTACATATAACCATTTTTTTGGTATGAATCCCTTTGCAGCATTTAACAAAAATGGGGTTAGTGTTTTCCTATAGTGCTTTTTTGCATATTGTGTTCCGTGAAAACGACAGGTCCATGGATTATTTGGAATTTCCTCCCCCGTTATCTCTTCTATATATTCTTGAATTTCCTGCCAGTTTTCTTTTATTTTTGGGCAGTCCCACCGGATATGTATCATTGTGCCAATTTGTCCGCATTCCCTCTAGCATTGTGGGGGTTTGTCTTGTTGGTATTTATGCATTATTTCTGGCGTTAGGTACCATTTCCAGGCACTTGTAATTCGATTCTATTGTATTTATATCTGTTGCATAGTTATGCACTGCTCCTATCATTCTCTTTATTTGTATAGCCTCCAATTTTATACCCATTTCCTGTTCCTATTTTCCTATAAAAGGTAGTGGCCCTCACCACTCTAGATCTGTCAGAAATTCATATACTGTACTTGGGATATCCCATGTTTTAACGGTATTTGTATATTACAAAGATTTTTTTAATTTTCCATATGTATTTTAACATCATTGTTTTTATTATTCTAAAAAACATTGTGGTATTGCTATCGGTAACATTTGGAACTTGTAAAATATTTTTGGTAGGATCACCATTTTTAGCGTATTTGTCCTACCCATCCAGGATAGAGGTCTCATCAAAAAATTTTCTTATATCTAATTTAATTTCATTGAGTAATGGGATGTAGTTAGCCTGGTCAGTTTAATTCCAAGGTATGTTAGTTCTTTTTCTGCCCACGTAAATGGGAATTCCCGTTTTAATGCTTGTTGTTCTTTTTTATCCACTCCTATGTTTAATATTTCTGTTTTTATTGGGTTAATCTTAAAGTTCGTAAGTTCCCCATATTTTTTTAGTTCTCTCATTATATTAGGCAGTGTCAGCCTAGGTTTGGTTACATATAGTAGAATGTCATCTGCATATGCCGCCACCTTATGTTCCTCTTCACCCACTCTCACCCCCCCCCCCCACATCGACACTATTTTGCAATGTTGCCAAAAGTAGTTCCAATGATAACACATATAGGAGTGGTGAGAGCGGGCGTCCCTGTCTTGTTCCATTGAACATTTAAAAAGGTGGCAACAGACTTCCATTCACCTTTACCCTTGCGCATAATCCAGCGCATAATTTTGGATCCCATGCCCATATGTTGGAGAGTATCCATCAAGAATCCCCAGGAGATAAAACAAAGGCGCCACTCTAAGTGCAGAATATCACACAAACTTTAATAAAAGCTGAAAGCACGGTACTCACAAGGGTACACAGGTCACAGGCATTAGGGCATGAAATGCTGGGTATCATAGATGTGAACCAAATCCATGGTGCTGGACGGCAGCTGTGTTCGGAGAGCAGGCTACAGCCGCCGTCCAGCACCAGGATTTGGTTCACATCTATGATACCCAGCATTTCATGCCCTAATGCCTGTGACCTGTGTACCCTTGTGAGTATCGTGCTTTCAGCTTCTTCTAAAGTTTGTGTGATATTCTGCACTTAGAGGGCCTTTATTTTATCTCCAGAGTCTCCAGAAGATTGCTTCTTATCTTTCAACGGGGATGCCTTCCAAAGCTGCTATTCTTTTATAATCCATATGGACTTTTTACATGCCATTTTTCTATCATGTTTTATCATTTTTTAGAACAATTTACTATTGAGTCGCCACTCTGTGTCTTAGTTTGTTACTGTGAGTAGATTAGAGTGGTGGTCACATTGTGTTGGTTCTAGCGCTCACCACATCCCTGTATATGTTGATCAAGAATCCCCAGCCTACCCTGTCAAATGCTTTTTCGGCATCAATTGACAGGAGAAGCGCTGGGGACCCCCTGTTTTTTCTTTTCTGCAGCATTAACATTTTTCTTATGCTCTACCCTCCTGTTTGATCTATGTTTATCAATTCTGGGATCGGATTTTTTAATCTTGTTGCCAGAATTTTTGCGTATAGCTTTGTGTCTGCGTTTAGCAAAGCTATGGGCCTATAATTGGAGCAGGTAGTTCCATCCTTCTTTGGGTATTATTGTAATGTGAGCCAGCAGTGACTCTCTCCTTATTTCTTCATTCTCCCCTATTTTATTCAAGCAATCACAGATTTTTGGTACTAGTTGTTTGTTGAATTTCTTGTAATATTTTATCATAAATCCGTCTGGACCAGGACTTTTCCCTGATGGTGTTTCCTTTAATGCCTTTCTAATTTCCTCCTGTGTAATTGGTTCATCTAGGGCTTTAGAACTCTCTGCTGAAATTTTCGGTAGTTTGGCATCTATTAAATATTCCTGTATTTTTAGTTTTCTTATTTCATCCTCCTTTCGTATCTCTTTGTTTCTGACCGCATATAAAGCACTATAATATGTTTGAAAGGACTTTGCAATATCTGTTGTTTTAAGCATCATCTCTCCCTTCTCAATTTTTATCTTTTCTATATAGTTTAAAGTTTTTTTTATTTCTTAAGGTTTTTGCCAGATATTTCCCAGCACCCGAGAGACGACCAGTACATATACATCTACAAACCATATCCCCCCACTTCCCCAACCCAAACCCTACCCCCCTATTTGTTGGTATTTTGACCTCATGGTCGTAGAGTAGATATCTAATTCTTTAGGGACTCCCTTGCCCCTCTGCTCTTTCAGGCCTGAGGTGGAGTTCTGATTAGCACTGCAGCTCGACCTCCCCTAACGAAGAGAGGATTACAGGGCCCGCCGAGTGTCCAAGTCTCCGTCCCTTCCCTGTTTGTCTTTTCTCCTTCCCAGAAGAGTTGAAGCTGTTATAGCTGCAAAGGGTGGGCCAACTCATTATTGAACCCTACAGACTAATGCCCCGTACACACAATTGGACATTGATCGGACATTCCGATAACAAAATCCATGGATTTTTTCTGATGGATGTTGGCTCAAACTTGTCTTGCATATACACGGTCACACAAAGTTGTCGGACAATCCAATCGTTCTGAACGTGGTGACGTAAAACACGTACTCTGGGACGATAAACGGGGCAGTAGCCAATAGCTTTCATCTCTTTATTTATTCTGAACATGCGTGGCACTTTGTGCGTCGGATTTGTGTACACACGATCGGAAATTCCGACAACGGATTTTGTTGTCGGAAAATTTTATAGCCTGCTCTCAAACTCTGTGTGTCAGAAAATCCGATGGAAAATGTGTGATGGAGCCTACACATGGAATTTCCGACAACAAGGTCCTATCACACATTTTCCGTCGGAAAATCCGACCGTGTGTACGGGGCATAAGACTGGGATGCCATTTAAATTTATGTGCGTGTAAAGGCAGATGTCCCAATACTTTTGACAATATAGTGTATATGCACTGGTGGCAAAGATCTGGATCATAAACAATATTTACAGCTAGAACCCAACATCCAGTGCTTTAGTCTTTTAACCTGCCATTATGACACATACAACCCATTCCTATGTTGTCGATTTGACAGTTCTGTCATGGGGAAGCCGGTGATATCATAGCATGTCATGGTGGCACATTCTTGCTTCTGTCTGTCAGAATACAGAAATTCCCATTGAGTGAGGTCCGGGTGTGTAAGGAGGAGGAAGGGGTGTCTTACATAAGGGTGGCAGCTTTTCCTAAAATAGGCATAATAGAGAGAACATAGCAGAGAGTATAATGCGAGGACTTCTGGTGATCATCACTGTGCATTTTAAACACTGGAGCTCATGCTGGTCCTGAAGGGGAGGAGAAGGAGAGGGTACAGAAAACACGGAATTATAGAAAACCTTTCTTCCTAAAGTCTAAATATTCCACTATACTTTTTTTTCGAATGTGTACTTCTTGTTAAGAGGGCCATTAATATGCAAATTCACTAATCTTATAAGCCAAAGAATCTGAGTTGCTTTGTGTCTTCTTCTGCTCTGCATTCCTGAATTGAAACAAATATGCTGATCTGGAGTTCTGATTTTACTCTGACATCAAAGGATACACACTCACTTTAGTACTGAAAACAGAGGACTCGTATGACTGCCATTAACCTTGTATTTTCAATAGGACTTTGGGCTACTTCCAATACTAGTATTTCCTCCAGTCAAACAAGTTTTGTTATTATGGTAGTTCAGCAGTATCTGAAATATGCATTATACATATGCGTTATGTCAGCGGTGGTCAGCTTTCTTGATATGGGGGGCCTCAAGTATGGCCCTCAACATCACAAAAGGGCTGCACATACTATGTGTATGATACAGGAGATGGTCAGAGACTGCAGACATGATACAAGAGATGGTCAGAGAATGTGGACATGATACAAGAGATGTTCAGAGACTGTGGACATGGTACAGGAGATGGTCAGAGAATGTGGACATGATACAAGAGATGGTCAGAGACTGCAGACATGATACAAGAGATGGTCAGAGTCTGTGGACATGGTACAAGAGATGGTAAGAGCATAGGCGTGCGCAGGAGGTGTGCCAGGTGTGCCTTGGCACACCCTAATCACTACATTCAGTGCCGATTCTCCCTACTGCCCAGGCTTCCCCCGTGTTGGTCAACCCCCCACCCCACAGTGCTGCTGGCTTCCTACCTCTCCTCTTCCCTGGCTGTTGAAGAGAATGTTTTAGGATGGACAGTGGGGGAAGGGGCTAGTAAATATGTAGTTTACTGGCCCCTTCCTTTTCTAAATGAACACAGTGAACACTTGCTCACTGTCTTCATTTATAACTGGTGCATAGTAAACCATGTTTACTATGCTTCAGTTTGTGAATGAACAGGAAACCGCTCAGCACAGAGCACTTCCTATTCATTCACTGTACGAGAAAGGCATGTGTGTTTGAGCTTTGGGGTGCACACCCTAATGCAATAGGCTGCGCACACCTATGGGTAAGAGACCGCAGACATGATACAAGAGATGGTCAGAGACTGAGGATATGGTACAGGAGATGGTCAGAGACTGCAGACATGGTGCAAGAGATGGTCAGAGACTGCAGACATAGTACAGGAGATGGTCAGAGACTGTGTACACGTTACAGAAGATGGTCAGAGACTGACAGGGCAATGGGGAAACATAGATTAGCGTCTGCAGGGGCTGTGAGGGCCACAAAAAATGCCAAAGGGACACATGTGGCCCCTGGGCTGCAGGCTGTTCACATGCATCCCTTGTTATTCACACTGCATGGTATCTGTCTATTCTATTAGGTGTGTGGGCAGGGCCACTAGCTCTGCCCGTGGGGCTACCTTTTACCATGAACGCACTCACCAATGCCCGGGACCAGGTGGGGACTAGGGTCATGCGAATATCTAACATTAGTTTCTCTGGAAGTGCTGTCCTGTGTCACTACGCAATTTTGCTGATGTAAATTGCATTCAGGAGGGACACTACTGAGCCTGTGCCATCTCCACCAGTCCAGCGTACCTCTGTTCTCTGTTACCTCAACCCCAGTAACAGAATGGGGTCCCGCCGAGCAGTAACGCAATTGCATGCTCTTGTTAACTTCTTCCTTCCGGAACGATGTGGGTTTTGTTGCAGGCTGGCTGGTAAGTGAGCTGGGAATTTTTGTTTATTTTATATGTGCGTTGCCCTTCCATGTGCTCCTTGCTGCAAAGGTTAGTTATAGGTTGGGCTGGTTGTCATTTGATTACACAGGTTATGAATTGGTGTGGGTATGCACGGGATACCATCAGCTGCCATTTTGCCCTTTCTGGATGTCCCATGCGTCCCTATGCCTTTAAGGAGGTGTGGGCTCCCTCAAGGCAAACCTGCCCCATTATCTATCCAACTGCTATATATGTGCTCCAATTTGGGAGACTCAAAATTATAGAGTTAGGTCCTCAGTAAACTGGGGTGCCATTCGTGGCCACTGCAGCTTACACTTAGGTTTGCAAATGTGTGCGACTAAAACCCTTGTTTTTAACGTGAACTATTAGACAGGACCAATTCGGTTTTGTTGCAGGCTGGCTGATAAGTGTTTTTTTTTTATATGCGTTGCCCTTTCATGTATTCCTTTCTGCAAAGGCTAATTATAGGTTGGGGTGGTAGGTTGCCATTTGTTTGCACAGAGAGTATTAAGCAAACCTGACTCACTTATTGGGCAAAGTACAGGTTCACTTTAAGTTTGCTTCTTTGCATCTAGTTCCATCATTGTGGTCGCCAAAATCCAACACCCAACAGCAGTATCACAGCCAATTGTTTCTGTCGGTTTAGGGGCTCCTTGTGTGTACAGGTTGCTGACAGCAACTAACAAATACATTATAACTGGAAAATAATAACATCCAGATAAAAAAAAAGTCAGGCACGGATCTGCTATATTGTTATTGTCTATGTAGCGCTGGTAGATTTGCGATCTACTATATGTTAGGTAAATTTAGTAATTTGTTCGTTAAGAAGGTTAGGTTTGCCTCTGTTCCAACTTGGCTGACGTTGTGTGTGTTTCCATACTGACCTGTGGGTGTCGCTGTTATCACTGGTCAGTGTTGGAAAGGCAACGTGTTGAAGCGTATGGATGCTCTTCTGTCCCGGAGACAACTCGGTGGAGGTGGTCCTCCGAGTTGCATTGTGGGCGAGGGTATTTATGGGACAGACGCTATATTGTGGGGTTCGTTTTACAGCCACCTGCTGGCCCTCCTGGCCGTCAGGTATGCGTTAGAGAGCAATCTCGTGGTCCTCCGTTCCGGAGGCCCACGTTGCTGCGGCGCAGGGGTGGGCCCAGAGGCTTGTCTGGGGCCTACCACAGCGGCCGAGGAATGGTCCTGAGCTGTCTATCCAGAGTGAAGAAGCTGGACAACCGAGGAGATCCCAGGGGAGGACCCGTCATGGAAGGATCACGCAGCGTGCTGGTCTGGAGAGGGGCCTGGTGACTCGGTTGGAGGACGTATCCTAAAAGTAACTATACAGCATAGTGTTGCCGGGTTGGCCTAAAGGTTCAAGCACTGTGACTGACGTTCATTGCAAAAAGACCAATACATCCTGTGGCAGAGGATCGTACAGGTTTATCCCAAACAAGTCTGTGGCAGAGACTTTTGTTCTACGTACTGGCTGCTAGGCAAGTGAGAGAGGCCTATCCAGGCGAGCAAAGAGTCTGTCCCATGAGGGGAGCGCATTCTATTGTAATATCCAAATTCTACCAGGACATTTGTCAAGAATCTTACAAGAAGATATTTGAGTTTCTTCTGCAGTTTCCCTTCTGCCTCTTTCCTGCTACTTCCTTAGTAAATAATTTAATAAAGCATTGAAAACGTACTCAAGTGTTGGTGTGTGTAGTCCAGAGGTAAACTCAACGGAACCCTAGACCCGGTGCCGGTGAAACAGAGGGAAGGAGAGTGAAGGTAACAAGCCCGCTTAAACCAGCAGCTCTACCGAGAGTTATTGCTACATCTAGAAAGGACAAAGGAAGAACATGGAGCAAATCCCACCAGATCCAGCAGATTAGAAGGCCTGGACTCTGTGTTCCCCTGTACCAGCAGAGACAATGGATCTCCCATCACACACATGCCTCAGATTATCAGGATTGCTCATGATTTGTGTCACACCACCAGAAACAGAGTGACACAACGGCACATGTCACAAAATCCTACAGATTAGTAGCACCGAAGTCTGAATGTGCCACCAGAAGGGCATGCTATACATATCCTGTTGTGGGACCTACAATAAAAGTTCCTGGCAAGGAAAAAAAGTTCTTGTTCCAAGGAACAACTCATCATTTTTCTTTCACTTTCTTAGTACCATACAGAGGATGACAGGGGGACTCTAATTGATTGCTATGAGCAACAAGGTCCCATCAGGCCTATAAAGTACACTATATTGTCAAAAGTACTGGGACACCTTCCTTTACATGCATATGAACTTTAATGGCATCCCAGCTGGATACACACTATATAATTGTCTGTAGATTTTTTCCTTCAGATTTACCAAAACCATAGAATATGAGGTCAAACCTAAACACTTTCAATCTCAACAATTTGTATGCAATCAGACAGGCCCTTCCACTACATAATTGAAGGTAAATCTAAAGGAAATCGAACAACAAAAGTTGTATAGCGTATATCCAGCTTTAAGCCTCGTACACGCCATCAGATTTTCGGACGACCGATCGTATGTTTTTTTTTTAATTTTTGGAATTCCTTTATTTTTCAAAGAGGATACAGTTTACATCCCAAGTAAATGACATAAACATATAACATATAATACCAGTATGAAACAGAAACAATAGGGTCACATCAGCCAATATACAAATCAGTTGTCCCAGCAATACCCTAATCAGATGGGCACATAGGATATACCAGTTTCAAAAATCATGGACAACAGGTAAAGCTGAGGGAATCCACAAACGACCATAATGGGGACCCTAGCAGAAAACATAAATGTCAAGCTGTGCTAGAAAATAAGGTTCAAACAGTATTGGGATGCTGTGCGTCCCGATGGCCAGTGGGAATAAAATATAATGTAAAAGGGAATGAAAAGATGTAGTGAAGTAATGTGTTGATTAGTTTTGTATGTGCTCTTTCGTTTCTGAGCATGCGTAGTCTTGCTCTTACGAAAACTGTACTGATTAAACGAAAACCGGATGTTGAGTTCACATACGACAAACATTTTATAGTCTGCACATCCAGCTTTTGTCAGACGAAAAACCGGAATCAGCTGTCGAAAGCACCGTACTAACTATCCAAAAAGCGGCAGATCGTTCGTTGGACGAAATTTTTCTTCTGATTTTCGTATCGTCTGTACGGGCCCTTAGTCTGTAGGGTTCAATATTGAGTTGGCCCACCCTTTGCAGCCACAACCCCTGGCAAAAATTATGGAATCACCAGTCCCTGAGGATGTTCCTTCAGTTGTTTATTGTTGTAGAAAAAAAGCAGATCACAGACATGACCAAAAACTAAAGGCATTTCAAATGGCAACTTTCTGGCTTTAAGAAACACTAAAAGAAATCAAGAAAAATAACTGTGGTGGCCAGTAACAGTTAGATTTATAGAACAAGCACAGGGAATAAATTATGGAATCACTCAATTCTGAGAAAAAAATTATGGAATCATAAAAAACAAACAAAATAACACTCCAACACATCACTAGTACTTTGTTGCACCACCTCTGGCTTTTATAACTGCTTGCAGTCTCTGAGGCATTGACTTAAAGGGGTTGTAAAGGTAATTTAAAAAAAAATAAAAAAATAACAAACATGTCATACTTACCTTCATTGTGCAGCTCGTTTTGCACAGAGTGGCCCCGAACCTGCTCTTCTGGGGTCCCTCGACGGCTGTTTCAGCTCCTCCCTGCAAGAACTAACCACCTTAATGCGAGCTCCCTCGCATGGTGGTTAGTTATTGCGGGCGCGCTCCCATGATACAGCCGGCGGCTATAGCCGCTCGCTGTATCACTCGGCCCCGCCCCCGGCATGCCGCGTCATTGGATGTGATTGACAGCAGCGCGAGCCAATGGCTGTGCTGCTTTCCATCCATCCACTGTAGCCAATCAGCGACCAGGCTGAGCGGCAATAGAGATGTCGGGAGCGAGCGGCTGAGTTTCGAGGTGTCAGGTAAGTAAAACGGGGGGCTGGGGGTGGCGGTATTGTCAAAAGTTTTTTCACCTTAATGCATATAATGCATTAAGGTGAAAATTTTTTTACCTTTACAACCCCTTTAATGAGTGATAAACAGTACTCTTCATCAATCTGACTCCAGCCTTCTCTGATTGCTGTTGCCAAATCATCTTTGCAGGTTGGAGCCTTGTCATGAACCATTTTCTTTAACTTCCACCACAGATTTTCAATTGGATTGAGATCCGGACTGTTTGCAGGCCATGACATTGACCTTATGTGTCTTTCTTCAAGGAATTTTTTCACAGTTTTTGCTCTATGGCAAGATGCATTATCATCTTGATAAATGATTTCATCATCCCCAAACATCCTTTCAATAGATGGGATAAGAAAAGTGTCCAAAATTTCAATGTAAACCTGTGCATTTATTGAAGATTTAATGACAGCCATCTCCCCAGTGCCTTTACCTGACATGCAGCCCCATATCATAATTGACTGTGGAAATTTGCATGTTTTCTTCAGACAGTCGTCTGCATAAATCTCATTGGAACGGCACCAAACAAAAGTTCCAGCATCATCACCTTGCCCAATGCAGATTTGAGATTCATCACTGAATATGACTTTCATCCAATCATCCACAGTCCACAATTGCCTTTCCTTAGCCCATTGTAACCTTGTTTTTTTGTGTTTAGGTGTTAGAGATGGCTTTTTTTTAGCTTTTCTGTATGTAAATCCCATTTCCTTTAGGCGGTTTCTTACAGTTCGGTCACAGATGTTGACTCCAGTTTCCTCCCATTTGTTCCTCATTTGTTTTGTTGTACATTTTCTGTTTTCAAGGCATATTGCTTTAAGTTTTCTGTCTTGACGCTTTGATGTCTTCCTTGGTCTACCAATATGCTTGCCTTTAACTATCTTCCCATGTTGTTTGTATTTGGTCCATGTTTTAGACACAGCCGACTGTGAATAACCAACATCTTGTGCAACACTGCGTGATGATTTACCCTCTTTACCTACATACTAACAAGCAGATTTAATCTGATGCAGGTGCTAGTGTTTGTAATGAAAATTTACAGGGTGATTCCATAATTTTTTTCCTCAGAGTTGAGTGATTCCATAATTTATTCCCTGTGCTTGTTCTATAAATCTAACTGTTACTGGGCACCACAATTATTTTTCTTGATTTCTTTTAGTGTTTCTTAAAGCCAGAAAGTTGCCATTTGAAATGCCTTTAGTTTTTGGCCATGTCTGTGATCTGCTTTTTTTCTACAACAATAAACAACTGAAGGAACATCCTCAGGGACTGGTGATTCCATAATTTTTGAGAGGGGTTGTATAACAGCTTCAACTCTTCTGGGAAAGCTATCCACAAGGTTTAGGAGTGTGTCTTTGACCATTCTTCCAGAAGCGCATTTGTAAGGCACTGATGTTGGACGAGAAGGCCTAGCTCGTAGTCTCCACACTAATTTATCCCAAAGGTGTTCTATTGGGTTGAGGTCAGGACTCTGTGTAGACCAGTCAAGTTCCTCCACGCCAAACTTATTTATCCATATCTTTATAGACCTTGCTTTGTACACTGGTTCAGATCATTTGGTGGAGGGGAGATTATGGTGTGGGGTTGTTTTTCAGGGGTTAGGCTTGACTCCTTAGTTCCAGTGAAGGGAACTCCTGGTGTCAGCATACCAAGACAATTTCATGCTCCCAAATTTGTGGGAACAGTTTGGGGATGGCCCACCCTTTTGCAGCTATAACAGCTTCAACTCTTCTGGGAAGGCTGTCCACAAGGTTTATGAGTGTGCCTTTGGGAATGTTTGACCATTCTTTCAGAAGCGCATTTGTGAGGTCAGGCACTGATGTTGGATAAGAAGGCCTGGTTTAAGCGACAAATCTGGCCTACCATTGATGAATTGACATGTGACTCAGGAACCTCTCTAAAAAAAAAAAAAAAAAAGTTCCACTGCCTGTATCTTGTGGCAGAGGGTTCCACAAAATAAGTATGGTTTTACCAAATAGGTGTAATTTGCAAACCTTTTATTTAGTTCCATGTGAGTGTTAAGTTATATTTAGCTAAATTTGTGCATAAAAATTTCTGTTCTGGGGACCAAAGAATTTTGAAGGGGGGGAGAGTGTAACAACGGCCTTTAAGCTACCTGGCAGAACATTGCCCCTGGCTACAGAATGTTTCTCTCTCCCTGCCAATGACGACAGAATGCAGGGGGAGGACAGGAAGCTGGGAGGAGGACTTTGATTAGCTGCCACTACAGCCTGGGACTATGTCCATCCCTAGCAACTAGCACGGGGACGGAACCAGCTTTGCTTGGAGGAGCTAAGGCCACTCACTGGATCTGCTAGGACCCATGGGGTGAGAGGGGGGATACAACAAGCCTGGGGGACAAGGCTAGAGGTGGATTATTGCCAAGGCTCAGAACTACTGCCATGGGCCTGTAGTGTGCTGCTGTTGTGTATCCTGTGCTAAGCCGAGGAACCAGAGTGGGAGAAATATGCACTCAAGCTGCTGTATGCAGGCCAGAGGAAAAAGAGTGGGCTGAGCTTCCAAAAGCCCACGCGATGAAGGTGAGCTGCACATAGGGTGTTGAGTCGGTGCTGAAGACTGCTGCTGATTGCACAAGGCTGTGTGCTGAACAACCTGCCCACATGCTGCTGTGCTGTGGTGGATGCAGGGAACAGCAAGAGAGAGAGCCTGAAGGCTACTGCTGTGCTGAGAACCAAGCTGCAAGGAACTTCAGTGGCAGAAAAATCTAGGTCAGAGCTACGAAGAGACCAAGGAGTGCAAGCTTGAGACGGAGGCCTTTCACCTGACTTCATCCAGAAGCTGCGGTCTACACTTCATCCACTTCCTCTCGATCAGCGCTGCAGGCTATAGCCTGCAATGCTGATCAGAGTATTCTGATAGTGGGGTAGGTCTCCCTGCTGTCCGAATAAAATGACACAGTGGAAGGATTCTTCCATCCACTTCAAATGTGTGGATGGAGGAACTGGGCCAGCTGGTTGAATTTACAAAACGGGCTCATCTATGGCCAGCTTAAGACGTTTCAGTCAAACTCCACTGCATTGCACAATGTTCTCGGGGCCATGTCAGATGGGAAATTTAGCCTTCCCTTTTTTAAGCAATTTCCTTGTCAAAAGAAGTTTATTGAGTATACAATGTTATAAAGATACATAAAGTAAGTTTACAAGGATCTATAAAGTAAGCTCATTGTTTTACAGTAGGGTTTATATAGGTAAATATCATGAAATTTCAAATATTAAACATTGGGTTCACGTAAACCTAAATTAAAGTTATATATCATTTCCTTAGTTACTTTTGTAGGTATTTAAATGATTTATACCTACTATACATATTGTTTACAAGTAGAGTGTATATAGGTCAAATAAATTCTGATAATGAGCTTTAATCGTAAGGTGGAGAAAAGGAAAGAGAAAGAAGAAAAAGGGTTGAAAGGTAGAGGTATGGTCCACAAGGTTGTCCCGCTCGTCAGTTTATTATTCTTTTTAGTTCTCTTTGAAGCCTTAGAATGGGTGTCTCTGTAAGTCATTTTTATCTGTTACCATGGCAACAGGACAGAGTCATTGAAGTTTGACAGGAACTGTTGTTTTATCCAAGGATGCCAAAGTTTTTCAAATTTTGGAATTTGATTTTGATCGATGGCTACCATCTTAGCATGGGACATTGTATTATTCATTCTGTGAATTGTTTCTGCTAGTACCAATGTAGGAGATTTCCATGCCTTGGCCACTGTTTGTTTTGCAGCCGTTATTAGTTGGATCATAAGTTTGAATTGAGAGAGTGTTAACCATTCCGGTTTTAGATTAAGTAAAGTTAAATATGGATCTTTTTGTATTATTTTTTAAAATATTTTAGATGCAATCACAAAGACTTCCTTCCAGAAGGTTTGGATTACTGGGCACGTCCACCATATGTGTAAATATGTGCCTATTTCTGGGCATCCTCGAAAACAAAGAGTTGAGGTATTAGGTGAATATTTTGCCACTCTAGCGGGTACAAGGTACCAGCGAGTTAGGACTTTATAATTTGTCTCCAGTGCTAAGATGTTGGGTGAAGATGACTTAGATGTGAGCCATATGTTAGACCAGTCCGTGTCTTCTAAAGTTCGTCCCAGGTCCTCCTCCCACCTCTGAACGTAAGAGGGTCTATTAAGATTTGCTACTCCATATAATTGATTATAAAGTGATGAAATTGTACCTTTAGCAAATGGATCTTTTGTACAGATTGATTCAAAAATGGATAATTGGGATAATGGTGTATCCCCCTTTAGGAATGGTGTATAGAAATTTTTGATTTGGAGATATCTAAATATCTCAGAGTTTGGTAGATCATATTTTTCTCTAAGCGATGGGAATGAAAGGAATGATTTAGATGCTATGAAGTCATTTAGTGTCTGAATGCCTGATGTTGTCCAAGCTTTAAAAGAATTTGGGTAGATCCATGCCGGATAAAAGGCCGGATTTCTGATAAAAGAAAGGAGAGGATTGTGTGGAGATTGTAACTGATATTTGGTTTTTAGTTTATCCCAGAGAGATAAGAAGTGTTTAGTTATGGGATTATGAATTTTAAAGCGGTCTTTAGGATCAAGCCATAATAAATTTGATATTAATAGAGGGTCATTTTCTGAAGCCTCTATAAATACCCATAATGGGATTTCCTGTTTTGCATGGTATTTGGACAGACTGGCCAAATGTGCTGCTCTGTAGTAGTAAAATTAGGGTATCCCAGGCCTCCTTTATTTTTGGGAAGATGTAGTGTGTGTATAGGTATACGTGGTTTAGAAGAGCCCCATATAAACGAAGTTGCTCTTTTTTGTACTATTCTCAAAAAATAGGAAGGAATTGGAATAGGGAGGACTCTGAATAGATAAAGCAATTTTGGTAGAATAGTCATTTTGATTGCATTAATCTTCCCTATCCAGGATAAAGGAAGTTGCGACCATTGTTTTATTAGATTTGTGATCTGTCTTAATACAGGGGGATAATTGGTTGAGAATAAGTCAGAATGAGATGCTGTTAAATGAATTCCAAGATATGGGATTGATTTTTCTGCCCATGTGAATGGGAGTGCAGCCCTAGCCGGGATCAATTCCATGTTTGTGAGTGAAATATTAAGCACTAGGCATTTCTTAGGATTAATCATAAGGCCAGATAGGGCTGCAAATCCATCAAGAGCTGGTATTAAGTTAGGACCAGAGACCTGTGGTGATGATAGAAAAAGTAATATATCGTCTGCAAATATACATAATTTGTGTGTAATACCTCCTACTTCAATGCCAGTTATAGTTTGGTTTGTTCTGATGTATTGGGCCATGGGTTCGAGTATAAGGGCAAATAATAAGGGAGATAATGGGCAACCCTGTCGGGTACCTCTTTCGATATTAAAGGCTTCAGATTTGTATCCAGCATATTTTATATAGGCTTTGGGTTTATTATATAATGCTTTGATCCATGTTAAAAAGTGGGGTCCAAAACCCCATTTTTGTAATGAATATTGCATATATTGCCAGGATACTGTGTCAAATGCCCTCTTAATATTGAGAGATAGAAAACATAAAGGGATTTTCCATTTTTTAGCAATATGTGCCAATAACACTGCCCTGCGTATATTATCGCCTGCCTGTCTATTTGGCATGAAGCCTACTTGATGTATTAATTTTCCTATAATGCTATTGAGGCGTTTTGCTATTATTTTTGCTAATAATTTAATATCGAGGTTTAACAGAGAGATAGGCCGATAATTCACACAGGAAGTATCATCAGAAAGGGGTTTTGGGATCATACAAACAATTGCCATTAGTGTTTCTTGCCGAAAAGAATGTCCATCTAGAAGTTTGTTAAAAGTTTCAGTGAGAATGGGAGAGAGTATTTCTGAGAATGTTTTATAGTATAAAGCCGAGTAGCCGTCTGGGCCTGGTCTTTTGTTAAGTTTTAGGTCTTTTATGGCGTTAGCAACTTCATCTATAGTTATAGGCTCATCCAAACTGCTTTTTGATTCTGAGATAACTCAGGTAAAGTTATTTTTGAGAAGAAGGATTCAGCCTCTGTAGGATTAAATTCATTGTTTGTCTTGTATAAAGTTGCGAGATGTGAGTGAAATTTATGGACTACTTTAACTGGATTACAAGTGTAAACATTTTTTGATAATTTCAAACGTATTGGTTTGAAAGATTTGTTAGTTGAATTTAATGCCCGAGCCAAATATGTACCTGGTTTGTTTGTATTCATGTAGAAATTGTGTTTGGAGCGTTTGAGGGATTTATCAACTGACTCAGTGAGAAATAGATCGTATTCCAATCTAGATTTTTCCAGATGAGATTTTGTACTCTGAGATGGATTATCTTGAAATGATATGTAGGCTGCATTAAAATTGAGTTCTAGTTTTTTTGCTAGATTTTTGCGTTCCCGTTTAAATAGTGCCATTTGTCTTTGTATTGTACCACGCAAGACAGGCTTATGAGCTTCCCACAGTGTTATTGGGGAGATGTCTGTTGTATTATTAATTGATATGTATTCCTTTAAAGCTTGTTCAATGGCCATCTGATGTAGTGGGTGTTTGAGCATTATGTCCGGTAAGTACCACGTTGGGTCATGCCCTTTTGGTATGGCTGAGGCTATAGTAGTGTATACTGCATTATGGTCAGACCACGGAATCGGAATTATATCTGATGCAATAATTTCTGGTATCATTCCCATTGTTAGAAAAATATGATCTATTCTGGTGAAGGTTTGATGAGGGTGCGAGAAATAAGTGAATTTCTTTTTCATTGGGTTACTTTCTCTCCACGAATCTACCAGATTGTATTTGGAAAGAAGTTGAGAAAAAGGTAATCTAGAGGTTATTTTGGATGGTGTAAAAGGTGATTTATCTAGAAATGGGAGGAGGACCTGGTTCGAATCCCCACACATTATCACTGTTCCTATTTTGTGTGTATTAATCACTTGTAATATATGTGAGAGGAATGGTGTAGGTTGTTTGTTAGGAGCGTAGTAGGAAATCACTGTGATTGCTGTATCCATTATATAACCCATGAGTATCAGGTATCTACCTTCTGGGTCTTTAATTTCTGATGATAAGGTGAATGGTGTGGATCGGTGAAATGCAATTAGAGTTCCCCTTTGCTTGGTACAGGCAGAAGCCGTGTAAATTTGTTGATAAAAAGGAGAAATATATTTTGGAGTAGAATCTTTGGTGAAGTGTGTTTCTTGGAGGCATACTATGTGAGCCTTCTTGTTATGGAAAGTACGGAAGGCTTTGGTCCTTTTTTGAGGGACATTTATTCCCTGAACATTCAGGGAAAGTATATTCAGTGGTGCCATGGCAACAGATCAAATAGTTTTGACTTACTTTTTGTTATGCAGAGCTGACTGCGCAGATCAACCTGTGTGGACTGAAGAGATGAATAGATAGAAAAGAAACCAGTGAATTCTGGAGTAAAGAGTAAACAAAAAACATATGAGATTAGATGATACATTGTATAAATTATTTTTTGCAAGTAATCACAATTTACCCCGTGAAAGAGAATAAATATCTCTCTCAGGGGAATAAGTGCCTTCGTCACACTCCCACATAATATGGTTGGGAGAATGAGGAGGGCTTAAGCAATTTCTTGTGAAACAAGTCATTATTTTCTGTGGAATTGCTAATTTTACAGGAATCTGTTGCACACTAGTTTGGCAATCAAGTTTATGCAGCCTTTGATGTCAGTGACAAGCTTACTAGCGACAATCACTCTTCATTCCTCTCTATGGCTTAGATACAAATCACTGAAGGCCAATTTGTGCAGGGATTTCCAGCCTAATGATGTAGAACTAGTTTTACCTGTAGCAGAAAAAAATTGCTCCTTAGCGACAATTCAAATAGCTAGCTACAAATCGCTGGTATCAGTGATTTCTACCCGCCGCTGCAAAAACGCCCATTTGACATGGCCCTTTTTTTTTCACAAGAAAATGACATGGCCCTTAAAGTGGAACTACACTGCATCTGAGTTTTTTTTCACTTCCTTGTTATCCATCTGCCCTTAGCTCAGGCATGCTAGCAGGAGGGTGTGCTTAGCTGAGAAAACCCCTCCACCCCTCCTGACGACTTCTGGGATGTGTGACATCATTTGCCTATGCCTGGAAAAAAAAGGTAGTAACTGAATAAATGTAAAAAAAAAAAAAAAAAAAAGTAAAACAAGTAAATATATTATACCTATCTATTTATTAATGCTAGCAGCATAAGGCTTAAAAATAGTCAATGTTGATTTGGAGACTGAAGTTCCGTTTTAACCCCTTCATGACTGCCCTGTCATCCCTTTTACGCTCTGAACGCCCGGGAGTCGACAAGAATCAGCAATCTATGACAGGCTGCGGCTGGAAGGGGCTGAAAGCTGTACCCAGTGGTAGCCACATTTGGGGCCCTATGCGATCAGGGACGAAGGTTCGGATCACAGGTCTTATGCTCCATGACCTTTGTCCCTCAATGCACAGGGTTCTAAATATAAGGTATCACTTGGTATAGCATTCATCCCCTAGCCACAGTCTCTCAAATGCCAGGAGGGACGCACTACAGCTGGACGGTTCTGTGTGCAAGGGGGCCAAGTTAACATCTTTCTCAGAGCCAAGTACATTCTCCTTTTCTATATTCTTATTTACTGTGTTTCTCTGAAAGTAAGACCTACCCTGAATTTCCAGGAGGGCTGCAATATAAGCCCTACTCCGAAAATAAGCCCTAGTTTAGGGTGGTTGCGGACTGCTGGAGTCCTCTCTGTTACAGTATTATGTGTGGAGGGTGTGTGTTTCTGTAGTGTAGTTGAGTAAAATGCCATCTTGTAGCGCCGCTCAGCACTCAGCTGACCTCCCGCTGCTCTCCTCCTCTTCTCATAGCTGTCAGCGGGGGATCTCGGGCCCCCCTCCCTCTGCAGTGCTTGTGCCGGATAAGACAGATCAGGCGGGTCACGGAAGTGCTGAATGGCGCTATGGGAAGGTATGTGAAGCGGTTGGATTGCAGAGGCACATACCTTTTGCATTATATTCTACTGTGGTGGCGAGTATTCTAGCAGTTCGCAAGCACTTTTACTCTGTTCACAATGGGGATTAAATGGCAAGCCCTACCCCGAAAATAAGCCCTAGTCTGTTTTTGGTTGCCAAAATTAATAAAAGACCCGGGCTTAATTTTGGGGAAACACGGTATATACATGGCCTTCCCTACACGCTTTCCAGTTCCAGGACATCATTGTTTAGTTAGCATAATGTATTTAGGTAGTCAGGTTTATTAGTAGTGGAGTGTGGGGGATCCACTTTAAAAGGTAAAGTAAAGTAGAGTTTACTGTCATTGAGTACACATCTTGAGTCATTAGGGGAGGGGGTGAGAAAGGAGAGAGAGAAAGAAAGAGAAACAGAGAAAGGGAGTGAGAGAAAGAGATGGAGGAAAAGAGAGAAAGAGAGATTGCTTAGCATAGTCTCAGCGGTACATCTACAGCAAACATAATCATTTTATCATTGACAAAAGTACAACAGTGACCTCTACAGGCTAGTATGTGGAAAGACACCTTTAAAAAAATGCCCCATAGTAAAACCGGCCAGATATTTATTTTTTATTTTATTTATTTCAGGTACTTCTATAGCGCTGTCAATTTACGCAGCGCTTTACATATACATTGTACATTCACATCAGTCCCTACCCTCAAGGAGCTTACAATCTAAGGTCCCTAACACACATTCATACCAGGACCAATTTAGAAAGGATCTAATTAACCTACCAACATGTCTTTGGAGTGTGGGAGGAAACTGGAGTACCCGGAGGAAACCCACACAGGCACAAGGAGAACATGCAAACTCCAGGCAGGTGGTGTTGTGGTTTGGATTCAAACCAGTGACCCTTTTTGCTGCCAGGCGAAAGTGCTATCCACTACAGTTACATTTTATTTCATAATATCTCTAATATGATGTACTTTTTAAAGTCGTATTTCATAGCATATAAAATATATGTGCATCTTATGCATGTACAACTGAAATCCTGTGAGATTGTACATACAGCGCTTCACTTTTTCCACATTTTGCTATGTTATAGCCTTATTCCAAAATGGATTAAATTTATTATTTTCCTCAAAATTCTACAAACAATACCCCATAATGACAATGTGAAATAAGTTGGTATGAAATCTTTGAAAATGTATTAAAAACAAAAAAACAAAAGAAATCCCTTATACATAAGTATTCACAGGCTTTGCTCAATACTTTGGTGAAGCACCTTTGACACCAATTACAGCCTCAAGTCTTTTTGAGTATGATGCTACAAGCTTGGCACACCTATTTTTGGGCAGTATTCTTCTTTGCTGGACCTCAAGCTCCATCAGGTTGGATGGGGAGTGCGGGTGCACAGCCATTTTAAGATCTCTCCAGATATGTTCAATCGGGTTCAAGCCTCGGCTCTGACTCAAGGACATTCAGATAGTTGTCCCGTAGCCACTCCTTTGTTATCTTGGCTGTGTGCTTAGGGTCGTTGTCCTGTTGGAAGATAAACCTTCACCCCAGTCTGAGATCCAGAGCGCTCTGGAGCAGGTTTTCATCAAGGATGTCTCTGTACATTTCTGCTTTCATCTATCCCTCAATTTTAATTACCATATTTATCGGCGTATAACACGCACCTTTTTACCTTGAAAATAGGGGGAAAATCGTGGGTGCGTGTTATACGCTGACAGCGTACCTCAGAGGGGGACGAGTGCCGCAGGAATTCACCGAGCCGTCATCTCCTCTCCTCTCAACTCTTATGTCACACACACAGTCCCGCATCCTCCACCGGCATTAGACCAGTGTTCTGTCTATAACAGGAGCTGGTCCAATGCCGATGGCGGGACTGTGTATGTGACTGCCAACTGAGAGCCGAGTAAACAGGAGATGACGGCTCGGTGAATTCCTGCGAGACACGAGAGAAGGTGAGCTGCATTGATGGAGGAGATGGGCACAGTTCAGGCTGCAGATGGGCACAGATCAGGCTGCACTGAAGCTGCAGATGGGCACAGATTGGGCTGCATTGAGGCTGCAGATGGGCACTAATCAGGCTGCATTGATGCTCACTGACCATTATTTTGCTTCAAAGTGGTTTATTTAAAAAAAAAAGTTTTTTTTCACTGAAACTTCCCTCTTAAATTGGGGTGCGTGTTATATGCCGATAAATACAGTACCACCCGTGGCCCTATATAAGTGTTCTTAACAGGATATGTCTTTGTAATGATTAAGCACAACTGTATTGCGTGAAACGCATCTACAAGAGCTGTGTGTTGGTGTCCTTTGATGTCATCTTGGTGATCAAAAAACTACACTTTTGGATTTCAATCAATGTGCAGCCATTTCTTCCTTTACCGACTTACCCACGGAGGCGGGCCAGGGCTAGCACTTGGTTGGACATTCCTATCAGGCACTAATTTATCCACCTGGAGCAGTGAGTCCTTCATTCTTGACTAGTCTCCTAGTTCCTGCCACTGAAAAACATCCCCACAGCATGATGCTGCCACCACCATGCTTGCCATTTAGGCCAAAGAGTTCAATCTTTGTTTCATCAGACCAGAGAATTTTGTTTCTATTGGTCTGAGAGTCCTTCAGGTGCCTTCTGGCAAACGCCAGGCAGGCTGTCATGTGCCTTTTACTGAGGAGTGACTTCCGTCTGGCCACTCTACCATAAAGGCCTGATTGGTGGAGTGCTGCAGAGATAGTTGTTCTTCTGGAAAGTTCTCCTCTCTCCAAAGAGAAACGCTGGAGCTCTATCAGTGTGACCATCGGGTTCTTGGTCACCACCCTGACTAACGCCCCTCTCCCCCGATTGCTCAGTTTGGCTGGGCAGCCTGCTCTAGGAAGAGTCCTGGTGGCTCCAAACTTCTTCCATTTACGGATGATGGAGGCCACTGTGCTCATTGGGACCTTCAATGCTGCAGACATTTTTCTGTACCATTGCCCAGATCTGTGCCTCGATACAATCCTGTCTCGGATGTCTACAGACAATTCCTTGGACTTCATGGCTTGGTTTGTGGTCTGACATTCGCTGTTAACTGTAGGACCCTATAGAGACAGGTTTGTGCCTTTCCAAATCATGTCTAATCAACTAAATTTACCACAGGTGGACTCCAATCAAGTTGTGGAAACATCTCAAGGATGATCAGTGGAAACGGGATGCACTTGAGCTCAATTTTGAGTGTCATGACAAGGGCTATGAATACTTACTGTATGTACAAGTGACTTTTTCCATTTTTTATTTTTTAATGAATTTACAAAAAGATTTCAAACAAACTTCTTTCACGTTGTCATTATAGGGAATGGTTTGTAGAATATTGAGGAAAATAATGAACTTAATCCATTTTGGAATAAGCCTGTAACATAACAATATGTGGAAAAAGTGAAGCGCTGTAAACACTTTCTGGATGCACTGTACATAGAGATGCATATATACAGTATGTGTGTGTATATATTATTATACGGGATTTATATAGCGTCAACAGTTTATGCAAGGCTTTACAACATAAGGGTAAACAGTACAATTGCAATACAGTTCAACACAGTAGGAATCATGCTCGTTAGAGCTTACAATCTGTTATATAAAAGGGATCATTTTTGGGAGTGTTAATACTGTCCCGGCATTCTTATTTTAACAGAAAGTAAGGAAAACAGCTTTTTTCAAAGTTTATTTTTTTATATAGTGAAAAAAAAGTGAATAAAAATACCACCAAAAGAAAGATCTGTCTAAAAGACATGCTGGTAGGTTAATTAGATCCTTTCTAAATTGTTCCTAGTATGTATGAATGTGAGTTAGGGACCTTAGATTGTAAGCTCCTTGAGGGTAGGGACTGATGTGAATGTACAATGTATATGTAAAGCGCTGCGTAAATTGACGGCGCTATATAAGTAACTGAAATAAATAAATAAATAAAAATTGATACTTACCGGTAACTGCTTTTCTAGGATATCTATAAGGACGGCACAACCTGAGAGAGGACTGGTCCACCTGACAGGAAACACAATCAACCCCTGAGGTTAAAAGGCCCCTCCCTTCCCCCTGCACCTCAGTTCTCCCAAAGTAATAGGTTATCCGGGTGACAGAGAGAAACTCTTCCCGTAGTGCTTACATTAATCCAGGGGTGGGAAGTAGGCCTGTCGTCCTGGAAGATATCCTAGAAAAGCAGTTACCGGTAAGTAACTGTCAATTTTCTCTAGTCATCTTCCAGGACGGCACAACCTGAGAGGATGGACAAGGAGTCCAAGGCCTACTTTAGGGCGGGACCACGGCTTGTAAGACCTTTCTTCAGATCCTGAGGCAATAGCAGTTCCACTCTATAATGCCTCAAGAAGGTGTCCTGCTTCGCCCATGTGGCTGTTCGACAGATCTGTTCTATTGAGGCTCCAGCTCTTTCTGCCCAAGAGGCCGCCAAAGATCTCCTTGAATGGGCTTTAAGGTTAACTGGTACTGGGGAACCTGTCTGTTTTTAGACCATTCTTATTGTCTGTCTAATCCACCTAGCTACAGTAGATCTAGATGCCTGCCCTCCCTTTCTAGGGCCGCTAAATAGAACCAAAAGTTGATTCGACTTCCTGAAGTCCTTCACTCTAAGTATGTCAGCAAACAATTCCTGACATCTAATAAATTACATTTTTCCTCTCTCTCTCTCTCTCTCTCTCTCTCTCTCTCTCTCTCTCTCTCTCTCTCTCTCTCTCTCAATCTCAATCTCAATCTCAATCTCAATCTCAATCTCATTTTTTGGGTTTTCACAAAAGGAGGGCAAAATGATCTCCTGAGATCTATGAAACTGTGATGCGATCTTGGGAAGTTATACAGTAGTGGGTCTTGTCTCAAAACCACTCTATCTTCCAGTACCAACAAAAAAGGCTCCTTAATTGACAGGGCTTGCACGTCGCTTACCCTTCTGGCTGTAGCGATGGCCAGTAAAAAGGCTAACTTAAGCGTCAAAAATTTAACTGAGATCTCCTGAGCTGGTTCGAAAGGCGCTTTCGTCAACGCCTCCAGAACCAGCGTTAGACTCCATGGTGGGAATCTATTAATCTTTACGGGAGTTAACCTCTCCCTTGCTAGCAGAAATCTCTTAATCAAGGGTTTTAGCGCGAGCCTCTGGTCCAGAGATACAGACAAGGCTGCTATCTGTACCTTCAGGGTGTTCAAGGCAATCCCCTGAACCACCCCCGCTTGTAAGAATTCAAGTACCACTGGTACCGAAGGATTAGAAACCTCTCTATCCTGGCACCAGTGTGAGAAACAATTCCAGATCTTTCAGGAGATCCTCCTGGTGACCGGTCTCCAGCTATCTAGGGGGGTCTCAATTACCCTATCAGAGCATCCCTGGTCTCTGAGATTCTCCCTCTCAAGAACCATGCCGTCAACTTGAAGGACCCCGGATCGGGTGAAGGACTGGCCCTTGTAGAAGGTGATCCCGCCTGGGCAGAAGACGGAATGGAGGAGAAACCGACCATTTTCTGAGAGTAGCAAACTATGTCCTCTTTGGCCACCATGGGGCTATCAGGATCAGCTTGCACTGTGAGTGGGCCAACTTCTGTAGGACCTGAGGTATTAAGGCTAGGGAAAGCATATGCTAGGTGGCAATCCCAGTCCTGAGACAGAGAATCCACTCC
Organism: Aquarana catesbeiana; assembly: GCF_042186555.1. Taxonomy (NCBI): domain Eukaryota; kingdom Metazoa; phylum Chordata; class Amphibia; order Anura; family Ranidae; genus Aquarana; species Aquarana catesbeiana. Next base: position 651,990,839 of record NC_133326.1, read on the forward strand.
CTGTGATCCCCCTCGCTGGTGAGAGAGAAAAAACGCTCCACCTTTTTGTTCCCTCTGTGGGCAAAAAGGTCTATCTCCGAAATCCCAAACATCTGACCTATCTGGAAGAAAATGTCTTGGTTTAACTCCCATTCCCCCTGGTTGATGGGCTGTTGGCTTACGAAATCTGCCACCACATTGGCGGTCCCTTTTATGTGGACCGCCGATATGGACTAAAGGTTTCCTTCGGCCCAATTTAGAACATCCAAAGCCAGTTTCAGTAGCTTCCTGGACCTTGTCCCGCCCTGACGGTTCAGATAAGACAGCTGTCACGTTGTCCGACAGGACCTGGACCTCTAGTCTCTGAATCCTGACTCCGAAGGCCTTTAATGCCTGACCCACAGCAAGGAGCTCCCTGTGGTTAGAGGGAGCACTCGCCTGGGTTGGAGTCCAGGCTCCCTGTGCTTGGAGGTCCCCCAAGTGAGCGTCCCAACCCCAAGCGCTTGCATTGGTAGTAATCCTTATAAGATTCCACTGTGCCCAGGGATGACCCAATCACCAATTTAGGGAGGCCCTTACCTTTGCTGGTATGGACATCTTTTCATCCAACGACTCCCTCTTTTTGTCCCAGGAGGATAGAAGGAAAAACTGCAACTCCCTGGAATGGAGCTGAGCCCAGGGAACCGCTGTAATACATGAGGTCATCAAACCTAGTACCCTCATAATCTGCCTGCGAGCGCAGTCCCTGGGTTCCATTAAAGGGGAGACTGCTGTAACCACTTTTAACCGTTTTTCCTCTGGGAAAAAAAGTTTCTGAGCCCCTGCATCCACAAGATATCCTAGGAAGGTTTTTATTTGGGCTGGTATGAGAGAAGATTTCTTTCGGTTCACGATCCAGCCCAAAGACTCCAGAATAAGGATCACTTTGCCTATGTCTACTCTCACCTATTCTAGAGACTGCCCATAGAACAGGAGGTCGTCTAGTTAGGGTATAAAGGATACCCTCTGTAGATGTAGGTAAGCTACAACCTCCGCTAGGACCTTTGTAAAAACCCTTGGGCTTGCAGTTAATCCAAAGGGAAGAGCTCGGAATTGTCAGTGTTGTATTCCTTTGCTTGTAAGGACTGCGAATCTCAACAGGGATTGGTGTTCCCGAGCAATCGTGATATGAAGATGCGCATCCCTCAGATCTATTGTGGCCATAAAAGTATCTTTTAATAGATGCTTGCGCACAGTGTATATACTCTCCATCCGGAAGCTCTTTTGTCCCAAAAACCTGTTCAGCTTTCTGAGGTTTAATATCAGGCGAAATTTTCCTGATGGCTTTTGGACGACAAAAACATGGGAGTAAAATCCCTGGTAAAGCTCTTCCGGTGGAACGGGGACGATCACCTCCTGGTTCGCCAATCCCTGCAAGTTGTCCAACAACCCTGCTGCCCTTGAAGTAGCCTTGGGGAGATGGGTCAGAATAAAGTTTTGTGAGGGAGGGGAGAGAAGTTCCAGCCGATATCCCTCTGTCAAGATCTGTAAGATATAGGGGCTTTCAGAGATCTTGCTCCACTGAGGGACAAAGCGAGAAAGTCTCCCCCCTACCTTGACGCTGGCGTCACTTTGACTGCTTGGTGGTATCTTTAGGTCCAGAAAAGAGCAGGCCACCCTTTTGTCTGCTCTTCACTTCCCCCACCTCCTATTTGAGTCCTTCTTGGCCTTAAATTGGCCCTGGTTAGAGGGGGGACAAAAAAAACTTCCTGCCCTTCTCTCTCCTCTATTTTACCGGAAACTTTGTCCCCTTTTCCGCTGATCGAGACAAGACCTGATCCAAGCCAGGCCCAAAAAGCTGGGAACCCTCAAAAGGGCAACCCGCAGAGCCGTGACCTGGACATATGGTCCCCTTCCCACAACTTGACCCACACGGCCCTCCTTGCGGAGTTTAGAGAGGCTGCTGATTTAGCCGTAGTCCTGACCGTTTCCACTGCCAAATCTGCTAAATATGCCACAGCCTTGCTTATTATCTCTAGGGATTCAGTGACTTCTCTGGAATTACTCCCTCTAGCAACATGGCTGGAAAGCCTGCCCAACCATGCATCTACATTTCTTGCAATGCAGGCTGATGCCAAGGCAGGAGCCATGGCTGCCGCATTGGCATCCCACGCTCTTCGCAGTAGCGTTTCAGCCCTTCTGTCCATTTGGTCTTTATGGTTACCTGAGTCCTCAAATGACAAATCAGATTTTTTAGAGACCTATGACAGAGCTGCGTCTAATTTGGGGGTTTTGAAGAACTTCTCCTCTTCCCCAAAGGGAAACCACCTCTTCCAAGTTTTGAGCTTAAGGACCTTTCTCTCTGGGGCCTTCCACTCTCTCAAAATTACCTCTTTTAAAGTCTGATGGACTGGGAATACCTTGGACTGAGGTTTACCCAACCCCTTGTACATCTTTGGCTCTCGTCTGAACTGGAGGTTCTGGGATTTCCTCAGAGGCATAGATTGCCCTGAGTAACTGCCCCATGTCCTCCACGGGAAAAAGGTGTCTATTACGTCTAGGGCTGTCACTATCCTGGCTCTCAGAGTCTGAGTTTTCCCCCTCTAATGAGCTTTTATCTGACTCCTCCGGGTCCTCAAACTCCTCTACTCTCGAAGTAACAGAGGAGGGAGGCCTCTGCGGGGTTTTCGGACTTCTGTCTGAAGTACCTTCTTGAGAGGAAGTACCTTCTGTAGAGGACAGAGTCTCTCTGCCACTAGCGCTAGGCCCTTCCTTAGATGCTATAACTGTCTTCAGAGATTGGAGCGTAGAAATCATCTCTGACTGTACTGTAGGGAAGTCCCTCATAACCTGTGAGGTTTCCATACCCGACAATTTATGTATGCACCTGTAACAAAAAGGCTTTACATGATCTTGTGGGAGCTTTTCATTGTAATACCCACACCTTTTTGTTCTAGGGGGAGGAGGGCTTTATCCCTTAGCCTTTTGGGCCCTCTCCTTAGATCCACTGGGCTCTAAGGAGACAAAAGACAGAACCCAAACTTTAACAGTCTATACTCTCTCTCCTTTGCCCCCCCCCCCCGGAGTGTGGTTAAGACCCCTCTTAACCCACCACCTGCCAAACAGAGGAGGACTCACCACCTGTGGCCTCCTCCTGGGTTGTAGGCACCGCTGTGTCCTCCTCTCTTTCCATACCTGGTCCCCGATGGTTACCGAGGAGCCCTGTGTGAGGATCCAGAAGGTGAGAGGGCTTGTGGGGCCTCCGCCTTAGTCCACCGGGGTCTTATAGCCAAGACGCCGCTGATCGGCGCCATTTTGCTAGAGTCCCGCCCTCGGAAGGGGTGTTTTGACCTCTAGTGCCTCCGGACTCACCATTTTGGCGTAGACCGGAAGCTAAGCCACCTGGAAACGGAAGCGGCAACATCTTGCTCCACCCGGCCAAATGCTCACTCCTAACACAGGAGTTACCTGCGTTCCCTATGGGGCAGATCTGCAGGAGACGGACGCCCTCTCCTCCAGCAGCCTGGACTCCAGTTGACCCTCTGGCCCCTGCAGCTCCCATGTACCCGGACTTGGTGGAAGGCAAGGAAGGAGGTATGTGCCCACAGAAGCTCCGGGATACCCCTCTGTGCCCGGGAGGCTCCTTGCCGGGGAAAACCCCGGCCATTGGGGCCCCCTGAGAAGGGACTGAGCCCTGGCTGGACCCGCAGCCCTCCCTGGCTTTGGCATCCAGCTCTCAGGGGCGGCACCGTCCACTATCAGCTTCAGGTCTGACAAAATATAAACGTTTCGCTGCCGGGAAACACAATCAAGAACTGGGGTGCAGGGGGAAGGGAGGGGCCTTTTAACCTCGTGTGGTGATTTTGTTTCCTGTCAGGTGGACCAGTCATCTCTCAGGTTGTGCCGTCCTGGAAGATGACTAGAGAAAAAAAATGATATAATATTACTTTGGGGATATAGTTGCTAGACTAATTGTCAGTTAAACTATCACAGCACTGAAATGAAAAAATAGGCTGGGGTTTATACATTTCTATTTACAACGAATACAATCACAGTCTTGTGAGATTTTTAGAATGTTCCCCAGATCTATCTGTCTGTACTGCTCCAATTGAGTATCAGCCTGTATATACACACCAACCTATTTTTTCATTTCACTGCTGTGATAGTTTAACTTACAATTACTCAGTCAAACAACTATATATTTCCTTACTTTCTATTAAAATAAAAAAAGCCAGAACAGTATTAACACCCTCAAAATGATCCTTTTTGAAAGGTAGACACCCAAAGATGATCGAAGGCCATCTTCAGACCAATGACTATCTGTATAAACTGTATTCCAGCAGCATGAATCAGCGATTTTTAAACTCTGGACACGTTACTTATTTCCTTTATTTGGGCTAATAGGTGGAAACTCAAAATTTCTATCCTACAGCGTCCCAAGGTAGATGCCGGAATGGCTTTGCTGAATCTATATTACTATTATTTGGCGGGGCAGCTGTGCCACTTGACTGACTATGCCGGTGGTGGTGGTGGTGGAGTCATATCTTGCATATGTACTTAAAATCAAGCACCTGCTGGTGGCTCTGGAGGCACCTTTGACCGCACTGGGGGAACGGCATATACCAATTTTGACTTTGGCCCATACAGTGTGGAGGGAAGCCAAGAGAATCACAGATTTTCAGGGCACTAGTGTGGCTCTTCCACTCTCGCATAACCCGATGTTCCCTCATTTAAAGCAATTTACAGACTATGATTTATTTGAATGTAGTGGGATGGTTACTCTGGATGACATCTATGATGACAATGTTTTGGCTTCTTTTGATGGCTTGCAGAGGAAGTGTGAACTGCCCCCACCTTTTACAGGTATCTTCACCTTAGATTCAACTCAATTTGGTACTCCTGACACTGACTTTTCTGATTTCCCACTGATGAGAGTGCTGAGGTCTAAGGGAACTTATATCAACTTTATATCTCCATTTGTTATCTGCTACGACTGGCGGGGCTCCGCTGGTGGTCCGCATTAAATGGCAACAACTGATTTATCTGATGAGGACTGGGAGGAAGCATGCTCATCCCATTTATCTGTATGCCCGGCTGTTAATAAATTGATCTCCTTTATATGTTACATCAGTCAAATCGGACTCCAGTTCGCTTGCACGCAATGCATCGTATACCTTCCTCTACCTGCACTAGGTGTACCTGCCTGCTTTCGGACTTCTCTATGACTGGGCAAAGCCACATAACATGTGCGAGGTACTGGCAGCCGGTGATGGAGATATTGACTGCAGTTTTGTCAATTCCTGTTCCATGCACCCCACTGGAGTGTTTCCTAGGGGTTCTGGATGAAGAGGTGTGGCCGAGACATACTAGGACCATGTAAATGGAGACACTGTTTATGGCTCGTAAAGCTGTGGCACTTAAGTGGATTCAGCCCACCCCTCTATCTAAATGTACATGGCTTTGGTTAGTAAATCAGGTATTGCCTTATGAAAAACATATTTTTCAACACAGAGGTTGCCCTGCTAAGAATAATAAGGTGTGGAATATCCAAACAAAAGAACTCGCTGCTCAAGGTGAGACAGGAAGCCTAATGATATCACGGGTGCCTGCCTCGGCTCGCCTCCGCATACGATCAACACTGAAGAAATGGCTGCACTCCAAGATCCATCAAAATTCGTATTTAATGAACGAACATCCCAAGTGTTACAGACAGTTCAAATGGTAAACGCATCTACCATTTGAACTGTCTAACACTTGGGATGTTCGTTCATTAAATACGAATTTTGATGGATCTTGGAGTGCAGCCATTTCTTCGGTGTTGATAATAAGGTGTGGGATGCATGGTGTTCTTCCGATCTTACTGCAGCCAACGCTTGAGAGGATCATTGGGGGTATTAAGTAGCAGTAATCAAAAATGTTGTGTCTGTTATTAAATATGTATATCAGGATTGATTTGAAGGGGAATGCTGTATAATTGTAATTATGCTAAATATTTAGGCACTGTAAATGTACCTCATCGTTTTATGTGCTTATGTTGAGCGCATGGATTATTGTCACCGTCTTATACCTTTTTAAATTTAAAAAAATAAAAACAGGAAGAAGAATCAGCGGGTTTTGTGGCTGGGATGACTGGCGTATGCAAACAGCGGTGGACGCGCAGCCTGCACAAAGTGTTGACATGCTGAAAGGAACCATTGCTATTTGCATTTATCCACACACCCAGCAGTTTCCAGAAGTGTGGGATAAATGAATGACCCTGGACAGAGACAAAGACAAATGCATCCAGGCTCAGACATCTGTCCATAACTCCAGATAACCACTGGGTATGCGGACACATGTGAACAGTGGTGCCAGCTCACACCTACGCAAGACATTGGGATCAACTGCCACTGTTGAAAACATGCCTATTTGTCTTGTTATTGCATTGGGACTGTGTTGAGCATCGCAGGTGGAATGAACGAGCCCAAAATGTCGGTTTATCTGTGATATCAGAAATGTAATGAGACAGTTTGGATGGTTTCATGTTTATTTTTAAAGTAGTTTGCACATATCACCAGAACATGGTAATAATAAGTACTAAAATGTTAGAAGGGATTTCATATACCAGTATGTAGTACATATAACTATTCACATATCTGTTTTGCAATCTCGAAGGAGAACACAGTCTAGGAATGTGACATTTTCAGAAGTTCTATCTTCAAAAGGAGACAATGCTTCTGGGTAAATACTATATTTAAGTGGCACTTACTACCACTTGTTAGGTTAAAAATATCCTACAGCCTTCCTGACCCACAAGTAGTACTTTTTTTTTACCCCAACTAAATGTACATCCTTGTGCCTATGCCATCTATTAGTTTTGTTCCTCAGCAGTGCATCTCCGCACTCTGCAGCGCACACCTGCCCTAATCAGGAAAGCACTTTGGAAGACTGCTGGATGTTTAGCCTATGCCTGATCAATTGGTTAGTCTATTTGCTCATGCCCTAAACAAAGGTCTGTCCTACTGGCTGTTCATGTCTTAAGTTATTCCTGTATATTGTTTGGACTGTTTTTGTACTTGTCTGCACTGATCCTGATTGTTGGCCTGTTACCTCTATTGTCAGCCGTTGCTCAGTTTACTGGTCTGGATCTTGGCCTCTGTTTAGGATTAGTATGCCTGCTTCTGTTCCGACTGCGAACTCTGCCACGGTGTCCTCTGACATCTGTCCTTCCCACTTGCCTTCATCCCTAATGACACAGTGGGGTTCATTTATTAAAACTGGAGTGTGCAAAATCTGCTGCAGCTGTGCATACTAACCAATAAGGTTTTTTTTTTTTTTTTTTTGTCAAATTTTAATCACTTGAGCTCCAGAAGGTTTTTCCCCTTTCATGACCAGGCCATTTTTTGCTATTTAGCACTGCGCTACTTTAATTGGTAATTGCACAGTTATGCAATGTTGTACCTATACAAAATTTATATAATTTTTTTTTTCAAACAAATAGAGCTTTCTTTTGATGGTGTTTGATTTGGGTTTTTTTTTTTTTTTTTTGCGACATAAAACTAAAAAAAATACTTTTTTGCTATAAAACATATCCGCGTGAGCGGACTGTCCGCAAGTGGTTGAATGACACAAGTTGAAGTTAGAAGCGGGTTGGCTACCATGCACAGCTGCACCAGACTTAGCATTCTGTAGTTTCCGTAAATAAACCCCAATGAGTCTACCAAGCTCAATGACGCTAGTGTACCATTTTTAAAAAATGTAAGGGGAAATATGCATACTTTGTTTCACAGGCTGCCAAGAACAATGAGCCACATACTAAATAAAGTGAAAGAGTACCATTCCACATGTAAGTGTTCTGGCTTAGCAAGCGCCGGATGCTTTAGAAGGTGGGTGAGGCACTCAGTTACCATGTAAAATGGTATTTACCCAAAGACCTTTCTTTATGTGGTTAGGCTTATCTGCATATTTCTTAAGGAGCACTACCTGAAGACTCCCTACTTAGTACTCGAAGTCCTGAAATCTTGTCCTACTAAAAAGGAAAAAAAATTTGGCACTTTGTAGTACTTGTTTCATTTGGCAGTGTTAACTGATTACAAGATATGATCTTTTCATTAAAGCTGTGATCAGTGGTCTTTCCTGGTGGAATTGGGGCTCCTATTTACCCCAATTTATCAAAAAGTTCCACATTTGACCCTGGAAGCTTAAAACCTACAGAAATGTTTATTTCTAGAATTTATCAGACAGATTCAAGTAACTGGCATTAGTACCACAATTTTGCATAGTGGTTAGCATAAAAAAAACACTGATTAAAATGTATCTCAAAAAGGCATTTTGCTTATACATTCAAAAAACTAGGACGAAGAAGGTGGCTTTTCCAAAGTATCACAAGAAGTGGTCACTTCCACAGGAAGGTTTAAAATCTGGAATATCTCTTGCCAGGTGGGACATTACGGGAGTTCACATGTTCTCAATCTGCATGGTTCCTTTTAGGCTTGCCTCCAGGTTTGGCTTTTGTCACTACCCGGTAAAATCCAGCTGCGATCTTATACATCCAGTAGACATTGAGAATGTCCAAGATGACACAGGAGACAATCCACGCCACCTGTGGGCCAGTGCCAAGCTTGATGTAACCTTCTGTGCCAAACGTGGCAAAGACTTGTGAGTAATAGCTTGGAATGACGGCAATTCGAACAATGAAAAAGACGACAGCCATTGCCAGGCCATTGATCAGGACAGGCCGGGAGGAACGTGGCAGCCCGACAACATCGAAGAACCACCTACGGTGAAGGAAAGAAACCCAAATCACCAAAATGTGAATATACTGTACATCAGATTTTAGAAATGCCATATAAATGATCAGCTGATCTTAACAAGATGATTAAGCCTTCTCCTTTTTGTATCCAGTGAAAAGTACATTTTTCAGGCAAAAAAAAAAAAAACAAACTGATCACCTACTGAAACGTTTAGGAATTGGAGATGATGAAAATGTACATATTCACAGGTTGTCTTTAGTAAAAACCTCATGCCAAATAAATCAGTACATGCAAGCTAAAGTTAAGCAGCTAAAGTTATATACAAATCTTAAAGAAGAACTTCAATTCCTCTGTGCTAGCACCAACCCCTACTCTGATGTCACCATCATGGTGCACGTGCAGATGTGCCAAAGGGCTTTTTGCCTGGCCTTCGGATCCTGGCAGAGTCCTTCGGCACATTTGCGCATGCACAGGAGATTTCCTGCACATGCGCAAAGACAGCAAAGGTTTGAGGGTTTCATAATAGCCTGTTTTTGTGCGTGCGTGGGAAACCTGCACATGTGCAGTTGATCGGGAAAATTTGTGCATTCGCCGATGTGCCACAGGGCTCACTCGGGACCTGGAGCCATGTGGCACATCTGCGCATGTGTGGGGGAGCGGGATACACTAATGTCATTGTTGCATAAGCAAGAAATGCAGAATGGCTGCTTTGCAGCACAAATACATGTCATAAAAAATTATATATTTAGATCAACTTTTTAGAAAGGAAATATGACATATACGCTGGGGTGAGGATCTGGTTTACCTTTCCCAGTCGTGCTTGAGTTTGCCCTCTCCTATCACATTAAAGGGCCAATAAGGAGGCTCAGGAGGTGGGAGGGGATAGAGCCAAGTACACTAGAAAAATATACTGTACATATAACTTTAGCCACCCATACAACTGGATCTATTGATGGTTTTAAGATTAAGCTAACCTCTTCTGCTTTTGTCATCTTATTCTCAGTTTGAATTTCCCCAGGTTTGTCACAAGTTTTAATTTTTGCTATCTGGCAATTTTCCTAATAAGGGAGAATTCTCACCTCTGATTTACAAAGGGCGTTGAAAGTTCAGATATCAACCGAAAATTGGCGAAATATGGCAGCACTCCTCGGTTCTGTAAAGTAAAATGATTACTTATTATTTAGCAATTGCATCAATAAACAGTGGAGAAAAGAAGAAAAAAATAGTGGTTCTATAGTTGTTTCACCCCCAGAAAAGATGTAGGTTGTCAGATGCAATGACTAAGAACCCGTCAGGATGGTTATAACCCGTCAGGTTTTTCTGTCATCTGTTTCTTCATTGGATACATTTCCCTTCACTTCCTGTCCTATAGCCAAAATAGAAAGTGAAAGGAAATCCCTCCAAAGTGAATTCCTGGCTGTCACCAGAATTAGTGTTCACAAAGGAAGATTTCCCCCCTATTCCTGTTCTGATGCCATTTTCTTTCATTTTCACTCTGTTATGGCAATCCATGTACCTTGGCCCCCACCCCTCCAAACATTTCTCCTTGCAGAATGTGTACTCTGGACCATTACACTTAATATAAGGCAAAAAAGTCCATGAACACCCCTTCAAATGATGGAGTAAAGGGGTTCTCAGTGCAAGGCACAAGGAAAATGCTTGTACACAATTGTGTTTCCAAACTTGTAGGAACATTTTCATGAAAGGTCTTTTTCTCTTGTAACATGACTGTACCCTTGTGCACAAAGCCCACTCTATAAAGACATGGTTTGATGAGCCTAGTGTGGAGGAACTTGAGTGTTCTGCACAGAGCCCTGACTTCAACTCTACTGAAAACCTATGGGATGAATTTGAATGCTAACTGTGAGCCAGGTCTTCTCGTTCAACGTCCGTACTTAACTTCACAAATGCTCTTTTGACTGAATCAACCCCAAATTCTCACAGGCATTTAAAAATCTTATAGAAAGCGTTCATAGGAGGGTGAAGGCTGTTATAGTTGAGGAGAACCAACTCCATTTTAATGCCTATGATCTTGAAATGGGATGTCCAAAAAGCTCATGGGGGAAATGGCCAGGTGTCTACACAGAGCCCTGATCTTAACTCTACTGAACACCTATGGGATGAATTGGAATGCCCATTGTAAGCCAGATCTTTTTGACCAACATCAGTACATGACCTCACAATTTTTTTTGGCTGGATGAGCACAAACTTCCCACAGGCACCAAAAATTCCAGTGGAAATCCTTTCCAAAAGAGTGGAGGCCGTTATAGTTGTGGGGAACCAACTCCATTTTAATGCCCATGATTTTTGAATGGGCTTCTCAACAAGCTCATAGTGGAGAATGGTCAAATGTCTACAGAAATCCCTAACCCCATCCCAACTGAACACCTATGAGATGAACTGGAATGGCAATTGCGAGGCACATCTTCTTGTACAACATCAGCACCTGACCTCACAAATGTTCTCTTGGCTGAATTGGCACAAAACTCCCAGTGGCACCTAAAAACTTGTGGAAAACCTTCCAAGAATAGTGGAGGCTGTTAAAGCTGTGGGGAACCAACTCCATTTTATGTCCATGGTATTAGAATGGGGTGTCCAACAAGCTCAGGGAGGTGGAATTGTCAGGAGTCCACCAAAATTTGGCCATATAATGTATATGTGAATAGGTTAGTCCTGATTTATGAAATGTTATAGTCACATTTTCTCTGTTCGCTGTGTACTGTACTTGCAAGTGGTGACATACCAGTACATATCCATAAGAGTAGAACACTGCAAAGTGGTGGCAGACCATATAAGGGTCTCTCATCTCCTTCCAATAACGAGCAAAAAACAACAAGTCTGTTGAAAAAAAAAACATCATGTTTAAAAAAAAAAAAAAAAAGAAATATTTCACTAACAATTAAAAAAAAAAAAAAATGTATATTTAACTGGTTGCCAACCAGCCGCCGCAGTACTACTGCGCAGAATGGCACCGCTGGGCGAAACAATGTTACCTTGCGTTGCTTTGCCTCTTGGTCACTATAGGCGCGTGAGCCCACAGCCGATGCGAGTGCCCGGCGGGTGGATGACCGCCGGGCACCCGCGATCGCTCGTCACAGACTCTCTGAGGGGAGAGGAAACAGATCGTGTGGTTCATACTATATATAATCACCAATCTCTCTCTCCTCCTAGACAGTCCCATCCCCCCTACAGTTAGAATACACACTAGGGAACACAGTTAACCCCTTGATCACCCCCTAGTGTTAACCCCTTCCCTGCCAGTGACATTTACACAGTAATCAGTGCATTTTTATAGCACTGATCGCTGTATAATTAGTCCCAAAAAACAATCAATATACGCTTATTGCGATTTTTTTTTACCAAAAATACGTAGACGAATACATATCGGCCTAAACTGAGGAAAAAGTGTTTAAAAAAAAATAAATAAATAATAATGTGGGATATTATAGCAAAAAGTAAAAGTCATTGTGTTTTTTTTTTTTTTTCAAAATTGCCACTCTTCTTTTGTTTATAGCGCAAAAAATAAAAACCGCAGAGGTGATCAAATACCACAAGAAAACTATTTGGGGGAAAAAAGGACGTCAATTTTGTTTGGGTACAGCGTCGCACGACCGCACAATTAGTTAAAGCAACGCAGTGCCGTATCGCAAAAAAATGGCCTGGTCATTAAGGGGGCAAATCTTCCGGGGCTGAAGTGGCTAAGGCTAAAGTCCAGGCAAATATAAAACCTATTTAATATAGTTATTTATTCAGTAAAATCATTAAGTGTGCTTTACACTGATGGCATAATTACCTCAGCTCAAAATCTGGTTTCCTAAAAGGGTAGACTTTTGGGAAACCATAGAATTTTTTTTTTGTATGGGGCTTCATATTTGTCAACTACTCTGAAGGTGACTCGTCAACAAAAGAAGGCCTACCACTAATGTAAACAAACTTCACCTAGCACTGATTCAGAGAAGAGACACACTGGCTGAAAGCTACCATTAGGCTTGCAGCAGGAGCTACTACCGTAAAAAGATGAGTGAAAGGGGGTGTTAGGTGAGTTTTACAGGAGGAGTAGAGCTTTATATGGGCATACCCACTTAATGTTCATAAATGGTCCATCAAACACACAGGAGGTGTGGCAATGGCACATAGTCTAAAGGACTGCAGGCTCTTGGAAGTGTTTTCACTATACTTTGCAGCTCACTGACGAATGGGAATGTGCAGGAGGCAGAAGGGAAAGCACACTTAAGTAGTATCAGAGAGAGAGAGAGAGAGAGAGAGAGAGAGAGAGAGAGAGAGAGAGAGAGAGAGAGAGAGAGAGAGAGAGAGAGAGAGGGAGAGGGAGAGAGAGGGAGAGGGAGGGAGAGGGAGGGAGAGGGAGAGAGAGGGAGAGGGAGGGAGAGGGAGGGAGAGGGAGATTATAATCCTTATCAGATTTTTTTCTCCCAATATGCACCCTTTTCATGATTCCAAAGCAAGAGTCTGGTTTGCTGGATGATAATATCTGTTCTTCCTTTTGAGTATGACCCCCAATATTCCAAACATTCATGGATCCTTCATTGGCTCTTTCAATCTGATCAAACTTGTGATTTGTCTCCTTGTTCCTAATACTATTGGTATAATTTTATTTAATATTATATATATATTTACCATAAGCGAGGTAGCCACAAGTGATTGCAACATTCATTTTCACCTGAAAAGGATCACCCCTGAAATGAGAACAGGGAGGTTAGATATTGCCCTTCAGGGTTTGGTACCTAAAGAGTTAGAGGACAGGATGGAAGGAAGGAAAGATGAAGTACTCTCTATTTGACACAATGCGTGGTTAGAGTTGTAACCTTGAAGCATTGGGGTTCTGGATTCAATACTATCTGACGTTTGTATGTTCTGCCAGTGTTTGTGTGGGTTTCCTCATACAACCCAAAAATATACTGGGACACCCCAATAGGACACTCAGGGTCCACTCACCTTCATGGTGAACACAGAGGGGTATCATGGATGTAAACTGACCCTCAACTATTCATATGAAACAAGGGACCTCCTCCTCTTTGTGTCAGCTTACATTGATCAATATTATTGTTAAACAGACCCTAAATCAGTGGTCTCAAACTGGCGGCCCTCCAGCTGTTGCGGAACTACAAGTCCCATCATGCCTCTGCTTGTGGGAGTCATGCTTGTCAGCCTTGCAATGCCCCATGGGACTTGTAGTTTCACAACAGCTGGAGGGCCGCCAGTTTGAGACCCCTACCATAAATAATGACTGTGTCTTAAACGAAACCAGTCATAATGCATTAATCTGGAATTTCAGTGTCAGACCTCATTCACACTTGTGAATAGAGCTGCTTGCGATTAGCTTTGGGGGACCCTGTGGGGCTCCCTGTGATTAGCTTTGGATGGGAAAACAATGGGAGGCTGACAGTTCCCGCAGCTATTCGTGGCTGATCGTATGTAAATCACTCATGCCCCGATTACCTGTGAATAGTTGGCCCTGGATGCACACTGAAGTCCCGGCTGCTTAGGAGGGAGTTACATCATTCTGGCCCAGCCACTCAAGATAGCTAAAGACCCTGAATCTGAAAGACCAGGCACTGGCAAGGGAGTGACAGGAGATGAGTACAGCTTTTTTTTTTTTTTTTTTCAAATATCAAGTTTATTCAACTCCAAACAGGGGTGGGGGCCCCGATACAAAAACATAAACAATAAGCACTTTGTCGTGGTCATTATACAAGGGTCAAATTAGTACAAAATATTATACAGTACATAGTTAGGTCTGCGACTTCCGAGTATATGAATATTTCAGGTAGGGAATAGAGAAACCCGAGACAGTGTGCTGATATCTACAGCTCCGGGGTACTCCCCCCCCCCCCCCCAACTTTTTCCATATTTCTAAAGAAAATGGGGACCGAAGTCCCTAGACCAGAGATGAGGTGGGAAGGATAAGGGAGAGGGTTTTAGAGGAAGAAAGAGAAGTAATAGAGAAGTAGCGGGAGGTGGGAGAAGAAAGAGACGGGAGAAGAAGGAGACATGGCGGTAGTTAAACCAGTATACCGGTCCCAACGGAGTCCACCTAAAACATGTGGGGGAGAAGTTATGAGCCAAGTAAGCGTTGTCCTTCCTCGGAAAAAATAAATGCGTTCCATATGTCCCATGTTTTTTTAAAGGCTTCTTGTTTATGTTGAGCAGTAAGGATCAGGTCTTCCATATTCCTTATGTCCTCCACTCTCCGCAGCCACATCGAGAGGGCTGGTGGAGAGGGTTGTTTCCAGCAAAGTGGGATACATGTCTTTGCTGCATTGAGCAAGTGGCGTATGAGAGATTTCTTATATCTCTTGATGGGGATCGAGGAAAGGTGTAGGAGAAAGAACGCGGCCTCGCCTGGAATAATATACTCTGTGCACTTTTGTGTTATCCGTCTGACTTCACCCCAGAAGTCTTTCAACTTCGGGCATGACCAAAAAATGTGGATCAAGGTTCCCTCCTCCTCAGCGCAGCGCCAACACCGGCTCGAGGAAGAAGGGAAGCATTTCTGTAGTCTGGAGGGGGTCAGGTACCAACGGGTGAGGAGCTTGAAATTCGTTTCCTGAATTTTAGTGCAAAGCGAAGATTTAAGGGCAAGTGTGATTATACGTTGTCGCTGTGCTACTGAAAACGAGCAGTTCAGGTCTCTCTCCCATCTGGCTAAGTAGGGAGGTGGGGGTTGTTCTTTTGGTGAGATTAATAATGAGTAAGTTTGGGACAGAATATGGGCCAATGGGCCTTCTCCTGAACAGAGCTCCTCGAACGTCGTTAGTTGGCGGACAAACGTTTGTGTTTTTGGTAGGGAGTGGAGGAAATGGTGCAGTTGGACAGCTTTCCAGAAACGGAGATGGTAGTCACCTGCTGGGTTGATTAAATCATGTATGGATGGCCATTTTCCTTCAATGATAAATTTGGCTGCGTGATCTCTGCCTGAGTCTCTAAGGTTGTTATAGTCTGCTGTATGTAATCCCGGAGTAAAGTTTGGGTGGCCAAGGATAGGAAATAGAGGCGAGTTTTTTGTTGTGAGGGAGGTCTGCATGGCTGTTTGGTGGCTATGTCTCAGGGTAGTACCTATTGAAGGGTGTGACCTCAATTTAGGTGGGAGGGCATCAAAACACCATAGTGCACTCTTTAGAGGTATCAGTGTTTGGGACTGTTGCAGTTGGACCCAAAGTTTAAATGTTTTATTTCTCCTCCAGTCCAGTATTCGCCCTAGGTGAGAGGCAAGATAATATTGACGAATGTCAGGTAATGCTAGTCCCCCCTCTCTTTTGGGAAGCGTGAGCTGTGAATGTTTCAAGCGGGGCTTTTTATAAGCCCACACAAATCTGGTGAAAAGGGATTGGACCTGCTTGAAGAATGAGGATTGATATGAATGGGTAATGCTTGGATCAGGTAGGTAAATTTAGGTAAAATGCACATTTTCAAAAGATTACATCTCCCGAACCAGGAGTGAAAACCTGTGTTCCACTTTTCTAACAAAATCCGGGTTTTAATCAGCAAGGGTGGGAAGTTCAGGTCAAACGTTCGTGACAGGTCAGAGGGAATCTTTGTGCCTAGATATGTTAGGGCTGTATCCGTCCACTTAAAGTTGAAGTTAGACTGCAAGTCCCTCAGTGTCGGGGGGGGGGGGGTATAGAAATGCCCATTGCTTCTGACTTTGAGAAGTTTATCTTTAAGTGAGACATGGCTCCATAGGTTTTAAATTCTTGCATGAGGTTTGGCAGAGAGATTCTTGGGTTGGTTAGGGAGAATAATAGATCATCCGCGTATGCTGAAATTTTGCAGTGGGAGTCACCTATTTGAAGCCCTGTTATGTCTGGGTTTGCTCTAATAGTGAATAAAAAAGGTTCCAAGGACAGGGCAAATAGTAGGGGGGAAAGGGGACAGCCTTGTCTAGTGCCGTTAGCAATAGAAAAGGGGCTTGATAGCACACCATTAACTTTTACTTGGGCTGAGGGGTTGGAATAAATATTTCGGATCCATGTCAGCATCCTGTCTCCTAAGCCGATACGACGGAGAACTGAAAACATGTAGTTCCAGTTCACCCTGTCAAAAGCTTTTTCAGCATCGGTGTTCACAAATATACAGGGCGTTTTGTTATCGTTTGCTACATGGATAAGATTAAGGGCTTTGATGGTGTTGTCCCTTGCCTCTCTAGAGGGAATGAACCCAACCTGGCCCAGGTGTATTAGGTTTTGGAGATGTTGTGCCAGTCTAGTGGCAATTATTTTGGAGAATAACTTTAGATCCAAATTTAAGAGGGAAATGGGTCTGTAGCTTCCGCATGCGCTCGGGTCCTTCCCATCTTTATAAATCAGAGAAATATGGGCTTTAAGAGTCTCACTCGGGAACCTAGCTTCTTCTCCTAGGGCATTAAAAAAAGCTACTAATCGTGGGCCTAAAATGGGGAGAAAGGCTTTATAGTATTGAGCAGTGTAACCATCTGGTCCTGGGGCCTTGCCTACTTTCATAGATTTCACTGCTGACTGGAGTTCCTCCAAAGTTATTGGTTCATCTAAGATCTCCTGGGTTTCAGCTGAAAGGGATGGGAGCTGTGAGTCTGAAATGTATTTTTCTACAGTTGCTCGTTCGCTAGGGGAGCTGGGGAGATTATATAAGTTGGAGTAAAAGTCTCCAAATTCTTTGGATATTTGCTTTGGGGTATTGGCTCTTTGGCCATCAGGGCCGATTATTTGTGGGATATAAGCTGCTGATTTAAGTTCTTTCACAGATCTGGCCAATAGTTTCCCGCACTTGTCCCCCGATTCATAGGAGAGTTTGCGGCAAAACTGAAGGGCCGCTTTTGCATTGTAGCGTAATAGGTCTGTTATTTGTGTACGTAGCGTCATCAACTGCGCCTCCAGGTCCTGAGTGGGTGTTTGTTTGTGTTGTATTTCTACTGAGGCCAAAGCTGCGAGTAATTTAGTGATTTGTTCATTTCTTTTTCTCTTTATGGACGCCCCGTGTTTAATGAGAACTCCCCGCAGGACACACTTGTGAGCCTCCCATAATATTCCGGGGTCGCATCCCTGAGTATCATTCTCCCGGAAGTAGAGATCAAGCTCTTTGGTTACATCTTCCAGTACCTCGGGAATTTGTAGAAGACTCTCGTTCAGACGCCAAAACAGGGATCTGGGTGAGGGTCGGTCTGTGAGGATGTATGTGAGGGAAATGGGAGCGTGGTCGGACCATGTGATCTGACCTATTGATGAGGAGCTCACAAGGTGTAACTGGTCATGGGGCATCAAGAAAAGGTTGATTCTGGAATACACCTTGTGTGGGGGAGAGAAGAAGGAGTAGTCTCTTTCCCCTGAATGCTGAAGGCGCCATACATCGGTCAGCTGAGCACTATGTAAAGTCTGCATTATTCGTTTCCTGGCAGTGGGGGAGAAGGAGGAATTACCAGAAGATGTGTCTATTGAAGGGGTCAGAGGGACATTTAGGTCTCCTCCCAAGAGTAGTTGGCCTTGTTTGTATTTTGTCAGTTTTTCTATTGTGCATTTAAGGAAGCTGTCCTGGTGTTCGTTCGGGGCGTACAGTGTAGCTAATGTGAACTGGTTCCCAGCAATCAAGCCCTTTACAAATATAAAACGCCCCTCGGGGTCTGCTAACATCTCTTGAAATTCCCATGGTAGTTTGCTGGAAATCACTATGGAGACCCCCCTAGATTTAGATTGGGAGTTGGTTGAATGGTAAACATGGGTGAAAGATCTATTCTGCAGTATAGGGGATTTGTCTGTTTTAAAGTGGGTCTCCTGGATGAAGGCAATGTCAGTACGAGATTTTTTAAGGTCGCAGAGTAACATACGTCTCTTCTCCGGGGTGTTCAATCCCCTGGCGTTAAGAGAGGTCACCGTAAGAGAATCCACTGCCATGTCTCGGGGTAAAAAGGGGGTAATCTAATCCAGGAAGTGAGGGGAGGGGGGGAGGAAAGGTAGGGGTGAGTAGTAAAGAGACAGAACAGATCAGAAAGAAGAAGGAGGTAGGAGAAAAAGGTATATGAGGGTTTAGGTCAAATAAAACCCGTAAAACCAACTAAATAGGTGAGTCTTAATAACTTTCTTATGTATACAGAGCCGGAGCCCCGGCTGTACACAATGGCCTATGTGGGGAGTGGGTGGGCAATAACCTGTAGATAGGAGCCCAGAGCTCCCACCCACCCCGACATCCCATCGGTAGTAAGCAATGTAAAGAAAAATAAAAAACAGAATGCTAAAATTAACACAGAAAATTAACATTGGACATCAGAAAACCTGTGTTCTCAACAGTAAGCTAGTGAATCGCTCATTTCTGCGTCACGCGCCCATCAGAAATTGTTTGTGGGAATATGACTGAAAATGAGCGCTCCTATGACCCCTTCAGCCTACATCCATAGACCGGGTTCCGTACTCATCTCGGGCAAGGAGGAGGAACCATCAGCCTACAATGTAGTGGTATACATTTCTCCAGGTAACTATAACATCTAAACCAACATAACTGAGAGTTCACTTGACATTGAAGCAGATGACCGCATACTCTACAAACTGGTAAGATATCCTAATAAATTCTGTAGTTGAGAGTATAGGAGACGACCATATATGGGGTGGTATAGGTATTAGGCTATGGGGTAGTTCTCATGAACTCCTGCGCCCTGGACGGGGTGGCTCAAAACAGAGAGGATATCCTCCAGCGCAGTGAGTGTACTGTTCATTGTGGATGAGCCAGAATCACTACACAACGTGACCCCAGTACAGCATGAGTTCCGCCATGAGGCTAGCTGGGCAAAAAAGGGGGGTATGTCCGTGGTGGTGAATCAAAGTAAAGGGCAAAAAAAAAAAAAAAAAATTGAGTAGGAGGGATTCTCAGTAATGTCTTGTGGCGTAGTGGTGGGCGCACAAGGTGTACTGAATCAGTCACATCGTTAGTGTGAGAATATACAGGGGAGAGAAAAAACAATATGGGATCTTGGAGATTAAGCAGCGGTAGATAGAGGACAGTCACATCTACTCACGTTTCCCGTATCTCATCTTGAGATAAATAAAGATGGGGGACGACGTCCGTATCTTTGTTGTCTCTGTGGTTGAGGAGCTTGTCCCCGCGAGGTGGCTATTCGTCCTGGCGCACGAGGGAGGTAATCCAATCAGTTGGGGATGTCGATCGGGTCTGTTCCCAGGAAGGTGAAGAGCGCAGGCAGAGACTCCGGGGACCTCAGGAGGAATGACTTCTGGTCTTTGAGGAAGGTGACCGACAGCGGAAATCCCCAACTATAGGTGGCATTGCTACGTCTGGCTAGGTCCAGCAGGGGTTTCAAGAGGGCGCGTCGGTGGAGAGTCGGTCTGGAGATGTCAGGTAGGATCTTCACTGTTGCGCCATCAAATTCTATATCTCCTGCTTCCCAGGCAATACGAGAAATAGCCTCCTTATGAATGTAGTGATGTAGTCGGCAGATCACATCGCGCGGTCTGGTAGGGTCTGACGGGCGAGGACCTAGGGCTCTATGGACTCGATCAATCTCCACACTCTCAGGCAGATGGTCCCCCGCCACTCTTCTGAAAATATCTGTGACAGTGGCTAGTAGGTCTGATGGGCCCGTTGCTTCCGGGAGGCCTCGGAGCCGCAAGTTGTTCCTACGGCTCCGGTCCTCCATTTCCTCCATGCGCAGCTGAAGATCCACTGCGGAGCAAGCCTGGTCTTTGTGCGTGGATTCCAAAGAGGCCACTCTCTGCTCGAAGGTCACCAGAGAGGACTCTCCTGTTGTGAGACGGGAAGATAGGGATTGCATGTCTTGTTTAATTTCTTTCATCTCACGTTTATGTGCGGCCTGCACCTTTCCCACTAGGGCCTCGATATCCACTCTTGTCGGGAGAGCCCGCAGGATAGCCTTTAACTCTGCGTCCGCCCTGAAGGTGACAGGGAGGGGGGTCATGTTCCCCCGAATCTCAGTAGACATTCCCGGGGAGCTTGGGTACACCACAGGGCTCCTTGATCCCTCTGAAGACTCTGGATCCATCAAAAGGGCTGGTGTCTGTGAGAGAGTCACGAGGTCCCGCCATCTTGGGGTCCGGGGAGCTGGGTTGCGATCTCCCAAAAAGTCTCTGGAAATCTCCTATAACAGGTGTGTTTGTAGCCGGGCTGGTTCTCTGTTTGTTCCTTCGGTTTGTTCGTCTCTTAGAAGAGAACATTCTGCTTTAAAAAGAGCTGGAAATGCCGGGATGGGTGAGAGGTGGCCGGGAGCTCCTAGTGAACACAACTCCACTCGGCCATGTCCAGACCACGCCCCCGAGTACAGCTTTAAGTCACTCAAACATAGTTACATAGTTGGTAAGGTTGAAAAAAAAAAGACACAAGTCCAACCTGTGTGTGTGCGCTTTTCTGTCAATATTACATTGTATATCCATGTATGTGGTGGTAGTTTAGGTGCCTAATAGTTTTTTGAAATTATCTATGCTCCCGGATGAAACCACTTCTTGAGGAAGAGAATTTCACATTCTTACTGCTCTTACCGTAAATAACTCTCTACGTAGTTTTCGGTTAAAATCGCTTTTCCTCTAATTTTAGTGAATGGCCACGAGTCTTTAAATGCCCTTTAGCGGAAAAGTTTTATCCCAATTGTGGGGTCACCAATACAGTATTTGTACATTGAAATCATATCCCCACTCAAGCGTCTCTTCTCCAGAGAGAAGAAGTGCAGTGCGTGTAATCTTTCACCACAACTTAGATCCTCCAGTCCCTTTATTAGCTTAGTTGCCCTTCTCTGTACTCTCTCCATTTCCAGCACATCCTTCCTGAGGACTGGAGCCCAGAACTGGACAGCATACACTAGGTGCGGCTGGACCAGAGTCTTGTAGAGCAGGAGAATTATCGTTTTATCTCTGGAGTTAATTCCCTTTTTAATGTATGCTAATAGTCTATTGGCTTTGCTTGCAGCAGCTTGGCATTGCTTGCCGTTGCTGAGCCAGTTCCATCCTAAATTCCCCAGAGGTTCTCCCCCTAGTAAGTAGATTGCATTCATTTTTTTGCCACCTAAATGCATTATTTTACATTAAACCTCATTTGCCATGTAGTTGCCCACCCCATTAATTTGTTCAGATCATCTTGCACGGTTTCCACATCCTGCGGAGAAGCTATTGCCTGCTTAGCTTAGTATCATTCGCAAATACTGAGATTGAGCTGTTTATTCCATCCTCCAGATCATTTATGAATTAAATAGGATTGGTCCCAGGAAAGAACCCCGAGGGACCCCACTTTCCACATCGGACCATTCCGAGTACTCCCTATTTATCACCACCCTCTGAACTCACCCTTGTAACCAGTTTTCAATGCAGGTACTCACCCTTTGGTCCATGCCGATGGACTCTAGCTTGTACAGTAAATGTTTGTGGGGAACTGTATCAAATGCCTTTGCAAAATCCAGATACACCACATCTATGGGCCTTCCTTCTAGATGGCAGCTCACTTCCTCATAGAAGGTTAATAGATTTGTTTGGCCAGAACTATTTTTAATGAATTCATGATGATTACTGCTAATGATACCATTTTCATTACTAAAATCTTGTATATAGTCTCTTATCATCCCCTCCAATAGCTTGCATACTATTGATGTTAGGCTAACTGGTCTGTAGTTCCCAGGGATATATCTTGGTCCTCTTTTTAAAGACTGCAGAAAAGCCAATGTAGCACCAATCAGCTGGTACCAAACCAGTCAATAGACTATTCGTAAAAATTAGGAACAACGGTCTGGCAATTACTTGACTGAGTTCCTGAAGCTCCCTCGGGTGCAAGCCATCTGGTGCCAGTGATTTATGTATGTTAAAGTTTTTCAAGTCTGTTTCTAATTTTATCCTCAGTTAACCATGAGGGTGCTTCCTGTGACGTGTCATAAGGATAAACATTGCAGTTTAGGTTACTAAAGCCCCCCGTTTCCCTCGTGAAGACTGAGATGAATACATTCAAACCCCACTGTCACTTTGCCCATTCAGGTTGTGTGTGCCTTCTGGTAGTCTCCCTTCCCCAGGAAGGTACACTCACCGATCCACACTATCTCTCTGTCTTTCTGCTTCGTGGAAGTCCTACTTGGTTGCTCTGACAAAGCATGGCTTCCGGGTATGGAGGAGCATGTGACAGTAATTGGACTTGAGCGCTGTTGTCTTCCCAGGTAAGCTGCAACACCATCCAACACAGCATATACCTGGGGTGGACTGCTACAGCTAAGTGGCAGATAAAGGAGTGTGGATCAGAGTATACCTTGCAGGGAGGTGGAAGGGCTATCAGGAGGCACTGTTACTGCTGCCATGAATGAATAGGTGACTGCATCTTTAAATTAGAATCATTTGAACCCTTATTTAGCGTTATTTATTTTCGCCTTAAGTCCCTAAGCTATAACAGATGTGTTAATTGCCTTAATAAAGTGGAACTCCACCCAAAAGGGGAAGTTCCGCTTTAAGGCCTCCTCTTCCCCTCTTATTTAACATTTGGCACAATTTTTTTTGGGGGGGGGGGGGGGGTGGTGGATGGCCGCCTAGGCAAATAGAGCTGAAGTTCTCCTCCTAACTCCCTCCTCACAGTCTTTTGGGACATGTCACAGGTCCCAGAAGACTGTGGGACCATTCGCAATGCTCGGCTGATGCATGTGCAGTGGGCAGCTGGCTGTGAAGCCACAAGCTGTTACAGCAGGGTGCCCACAGTTAAGATGCCAGCGCAGGGACCAAAGACGGTCCCCGGTGCCCCCTTAAGCACAGCATTGGATCAGTGTCTACAAACTATGGTGATATTTTTATTTATTTATTTTTACTATAAATGGCAGCGATGACTGACACTTTTTGAGGACAGTGAAACTAATACAGTGATCAGTGCTAAAAATATTGCACTGTCACTGTACTAATGACACTGGGACGCTGGGAAGGGGTTAAACATCAGGGACGATCAAAGGGTTAATGGTGTGCCTAGCCAGTGTTTGTGCACTGTGTGGGAGGTGCTTTTATTACAGGAAGACATTGATCCATGTTCCTGCTTTGCAGAGACACGGGATCAATACCTTCCCTACTGACAGAACAGCTATCTGCCTTGTTTACATAGGCAGACCGTCATTCTGGCTCTCTGCCGAATGATCGGCGGGTGCTGGCAGATACCGAGTCCGCCGTACCCGCAGATCAACTCCCTTTGTCTCTAATTACAGAGGGAGCGGGTCGCATGGGAGCATGTGCGCTCCAGACCCAGAAGTGTCGTGATCTGGTGCAAAGCGCCCGCCTTTCCACAGTGTATGTGCAGTGGGCGGTCGTAAATTGGTTAAATAGTTGTAAACCCAATTACTAAAGCCTTATGGTAAGCTTTAAAAGGATAGTTCACCTTTACAAAAAAACCTGCCTATGCAGGTAAGGGATGTTTGTAGATTAAAACAAACTGTGCAGCTCTGACTAAAGTTGAACAAATACCCTTGCTATAGGTGTGGGCCATTTACATACCTTATGGAGCCTGACTGGAATCCTCCTAGGATGTTGCTAAATGAACAGTCAAAATAGGAAAAGCCGGCAACTCCATGTCCACATCTAAATTGAAACGTTTATTGGTACATGTAAAAAGATACAAGGGCTGACGCGTTTCCGCACATGACCAAGGTGGTGTGCCGAAACGCATCAACCCTTGTATCCTTTTACATGTACCAATAAACGTTTCAATTTGGATATGGACATAGAGCTGTCGGCTTTTCCTATTTTGACTGTTGCCTAAGTGTTGTCCGACGGACACAACAGCCTGAGCACCCTATCGTGGACTCTACTTCTATACTCAGGAGACTCCCTTGGTGAGAGCGCTGCATTCCTTTTCATTTATCACGTTGCTAAGTGAGGCCTAGTCATCACTGCCCACCTCCACCATCACAGGAGTGAGCTCTTTCTCTGGTTTAAGCCCCCCCCCCACATACTATTTCCTCTCTCCTAAAACTCAGCATTTGAGAGCTCACTGCTGTGATGGTGAAGGTGAGCAGTGATGACTAGGCCTCACTTAGCAATGTCCTGGGAGAATTTAGCAACGCCTTGGGAGTATTCTAGTCAGACTTCATAAGGTATGTAAATGGCCTACACCCAGGGCTGGCGCCACCATAAGGCAGCCGCCTGAGGACGCCAGGGTGGCGGGGGCGGTAAATTCCCACCTTCTGGAGGCCTGGCAGTGCCACGTGTCGGGGGGTGGAAAGCACAAGTCCTCTCTCCTCTTAAAACGACCCCTAAGTTGTTCTATGCCCACAGTCTCTGCCCATCTCGTGCCATGTCTGCAGTCTGACGGTCTCTCTTGTGCATGCACAAAGTCTCTGCCTACCTCTTGTGCCATGCTCAGTCTGTCCACCGCTTGTGCCATGCCCAGTCTGTCCACCGCTTGTGCCATGCCCAGTCTGTCCACCTCTCGTGCCATGCCCAGTCTGTCCACCTCTCGTGCCATGCCCAGTCTGTCCACCTCTCGTGCCATGCCCAGTCTGTCCACCTCTCGTGCCATGCCCAGTCTGTCCACCTCTCGTGCCATGCCCAGTCTGTCCACCTCTCGTGCCATGCCCAGTCTGTCCACCTCTCGTGCCATGCCCAGTCTGTCCACCTCTCGTGCCATGCTCGCAGCCTCTGCCCACCTCTCGTGCCATGCCCGCAGCCTCTGCCCACCTCTCGTGCCATGCCCGCAGCCTCTGCCCACCTCTCGTGCCATGCCCGCAGCCTCTGCCCACCTCTCGTGCCATGCCCGCAGCCTCTGCCCACCTCTCGTGCCATGCCCGCAGCCTCTGCCCACCTCTCGTGCCATGCCCGCAGCCTCTGCCCACCTCTCGTGCCATGCCCGCAGCCTCTGCCCACCTCTCGTGCCATGCCCGCAGCCTCTGCCCACCTCTCGTGCCATGCCCGCAGCCTCTGCCCACCTCTCGTGCCATGCCCGCAGCCTCTGCCCACCTCTCGTGCCATGCCCGCAGCCTCTGCCCACCTCTCGTGCCATGCCCGCAGCCTCTGCCCACCTCTCGTGCCATGCCCGCAGCCTCTGCCCACCTCTCGTGCCATGCCCGCAGCCTCTGCCCACCTCTCGTGCCATGCCCGCAGCCTCTGCCCACCTCTTGTGCCATGTGGGGTGGGGGTTTGCATTGTGGAGGGGAGGGGGGTGGCAGGAGGATGGTTCGTGGGGGGGGGCACCAAAATGCACCTTTGCCCAAGTAGACAAAAATCCTTGCACCAGCCCTGCCTACACCCATAGCAAGGGCTTTTTTAAACTTTAGTCAGAGCTGCCCAGTTTATTTTTATCTACAGATGCCCCTTGTCTGCATAGGCAGTTTTATGGTAAAGGTGAACTATCCCTTTAATGCAATATTTTAAAATCTGTAGCTTTCATTAGAATATTTGTCAAAATGTCCTCTTTCAGGCACCTTCTGTTACAGCACGACAACACTGCTGTTGTCCTCCAAGGGTGCTCCTGCGTGATAAGTCCAACACACAAACTTCTGATGGAGACTAAAAGGTGCCAACTCAACATACATCATGCAAGCATGTGGTCACCATCAATGAACCCACCCTGAGAAATGCTGAGCCACCATCACTGGAGTGCATGTAAACAGAAAGTGAGCAGCACAGCGGCTAAGTGGTTAGCACTTCTACCTAGCAGCACTAGGGTTGTTGGTTCAAATCCCAACCACGGCACTACCTGCCTCGAGTTTTCATGTTGTCGCTGTGCTTGTGTGGCT
This sequence comes from Aquarana catesbeiana, assembly GCF_042186555.1. Classification (NCBI taxonomy): domain Eukaryota; kingdom Metazoa; phylum Chordata; class Amphibia; order Anura; family Ranidae; genus Aquarana; species Aquarana catesbeiana. The sequence goes on from NC_133326.1 coordinate 652,017,215, forward strand.
TTCCTCTCGCACTCCAAAAACATGGTGTAGTAGGTAAATTGGCCCTAATAAATGTAGGTATGATTGTGAGCTCCTTGAGGGCAGGGACTGATGTGAGTGTATAATAAATAAGCAGTTATACAAGTATCTGTAATAAATGAATAAAAGAATAAGAGGCAGCAGAAGATACAGCAAATGACAATACACAGTCTACTTTAAGACTGAATATTCAGATTTTAGCACAATCCCTGTTTTGGCAACTCTAGCTATATGCCCATACACATTGTGAGTTGTGGTTTATACTTTTTTAGGGAGCTGTCTGTATATGAAGTACGTTGTAGATGGACAGACTTGGCGCGGTGGCATTGTAGGGCAAGTCTGACTGCTTATGGGTTAAGTGGCAGCGCTCAGAGTTGTGATCAGAGCAGGGTGGTCAGATTAAACAACTTGACATAACAATGAATTACATTATACTCAATACAAGAGAGGCCATTGTGAGCGATGGAATGAAAAATGGAGTACACGAGCAGGATATTCAAGGGAGGGGTGTGAGAACAGTGCAGGCACAGTGGAGATAAAGTCTTATCAAAGAATATAAAATATGGAATGTCTGTTCTGCTCCAGAGCAACCAATGGGGTTCTCCTTTTCTGTCTCCAAGACTTATTTTCAAATCAAGCCTAGATTATCTGATTGGCTGCAGAGGCCACACCGACAGCTCTTTACACAGTATAACTAAAGTCATTTTTTTTGTATAGAGTGGAGATGGATTAGAACACCTGTCAGATTTTTATTGCTGTCTGTGTCCCTATAAAAGGAGATTTAGCCTATATGTCACCAAGATTGAAAAATGAAAGAAAATGCCAAATTTTAGGTCACCAGAGCAGAAATGGGGAGGGGGATCTTTTAATGGGGACACTAGTTCTGGTGACAACCAGGGATTTGGAAGGATTTACGGTTTTCTCTACATTTTGGCTAAGATCAAGTGTAGTATCTGTTCTGATCAGTCATTAGGGAAAAACCTGACCCCCTTTGCCAATTTGGGAGGCCAGTTAGTATTTCCTTGATGCAATTAGGTGGGTACAGAGGGAGGGCCTTTTTCCTCCTCGGTTGATTCTGGCCTTGTGTACAAGGCTTGTCCCCAGTTGTAGGCAAGGCTCTCCCCTAAGCTCTCTAAGTTTTGATGCCTTCCTGGTAAGGATGGGGCTGCACTGGTCTGGCCGAGGCTCCGAAAGAAGCCCGTGCTGTATGTGCCCCTGGAGTGGCAGTCCAGGGGTGCCATAATTCTCACTGTGTATGGGGTACACTTTGAGTTTATTGGCACCATGCTCACTGCACCATCACACTTTTTTCGCACCTGCCTCTAGGTCCAGGTCTTTTGGCTGGGACCAAAGGAATTTTTGATTTGTGATTCCTGGCCAAAAGGGCCTGCAGCGGTATTGCACCATGGCACTTTAGCACTTACCCCCTTTCATTTCTCCCTTTTTTGTCTGTGTTTTGTCACGTCTGTCACGGTATACTTTTTCCACAGCACGATTAGTAGGGTGTAGGTCCTTGGGCCTGCCCTAAAAGTCTTGGACGGGGGTGGACATGGCCTTCTGGCTTGGTTCGCCCTCTCTCATGGGGTCTCCCTTCGGGGGAGCCTCACCTAGTACTAGGGGTTGGCCTGTTTCGGCAGGCCTCCCAAAGAACGGGGTCCGCCTGGTTTTGGCTAGGTCAGCCAGGGAGTACCTCAGTCCCTGTCAGGAGCCTTGCATCCCAGGGGATCAAGGTAAGGATCCTTTCTCTTCAGAGAAGGTCCACTTGTACACCCTGTGAACTTTTTTTTGTGTTTTTACGTTTTGTGTATGCACTTTTTTTTGCACTGGGTATCTGAGTGTATTTCACATGCCACAGGCACGAAAAAAAAAAATACTGTTTTGGCTATGGGACAATCTCCCCAATGGGACACAGATGGCCCCAAAAAAAACAAAAAAACAAAAAACAAACTGACAGGAGTTTTAACCCTCCCTTACTCTATCCAAAATGAAAAGTCTTACCTTTAGTTCTACGTTAGTGCTCTGAAATGTGAATTTGCCACCATATTATACACCACAGTTGCAAATTCTTTATCACTGAAGAGGCAGTGCAATATTACAGAGGTGGTCCTGAAATTTTGTATGCTTACGTACTACTTTAAAAGGTAAATCTGACCCTTTAGAAAAAAAAATGAAACTACACTCACATTAATTAAAAAAAAAAAATAAAATGTGCATTTATTACATTTTCACATTGGAGCCTGCAGAGCATTGGAAAGGCAATCAGCGGATCGTATTCTGTTGAGATCTACGAGTCCCTCTGCCGTGGCGGGAGAATAGGAGAGTAGTCTCTCTATTTATGGGTCTGCGTGGATGAATCATACGGCTGTGCATACCTCCAAATTTAAAACGAATCAAAAGCCTGCAGGTAGAAGAACCTATTAATTGATGTTACGGTGAGGAATTATGTCCCTTCGTTGGGGGTCAGTGAATGAAATAGTGCCTCTAGGGCCAGATAAAAGAAAAAAAAAAAAGTTGGGACTCGGCCCACTGCAAGGGTTGAGTTTGTGTAATTGCCAGGGTTAAGCTTTAAATTTTGTGACAGGTCCGCTTAAAGGTGAATTTCCACAATAGGGCACAGATGTAAAAAAAAAAAAAAAAAAAAACAAAACACACACCACAGCGGGAGCTTATCAGTGGGTCCCGCGGACCCGATGTCGGCCGGCACCCGCTGATCATTCTGTACACTGGCAGAATGCCGATCTGCCTATGTAAACAAGTCTGTCAGCACAGAAGGCATGAATCCTGTGTTTCTGTAAAGCAGGAACACAGATCCATGCCTTCCACTAGTAAAAGCATCCCCCCCCCCCACACACACTACACTGAAACACCAGCTAGGCACACAGTTAACCCTTTGATCACCCCTGATGTTAATCCCTTCCCAGCCGGTGTCATTAGCACAGTGACAGTGTATATTTTTAGCACTGATCACTGTATTAGTGTCAAGTGTCAGTTTGGTATCGGTTTTGTCCGCTGCAATGCCATTACTAGTAAGTAAATAAAAATATCCCATAGTTTGTAGATGTTATAACTTTTGCGCAAACCAATCAACATACACTTATTTTTTTTTTTGTATTAAAAATATATAGCAGAGTACATACTGCCCTAAATTGAAGAGGACATTTTTTTTGTTTATAGTGCAAAAAAAACAAAAAAAGGCAGAGGTGATCAAATACCACCAAAAGACATAACATTTTATTTGGGTACAGCGTTGCATGACCATGCAATTGTCAGTTAAAGTAACCCAGTGCCGTATTGCAATAAATGGCCGGGTCATGAAGGGGGGTAAAGCTAGATTTCCACAATAGGGCACAGATGGCAAAAAAAAAAAAAAAAAAAAAAAACACACACACTGGACAAAGTTCTCTACTCTAATATGAAAAAAAAAATAGGTTTTGGCTTTAGATGTACTTTAAACTTAAATAAATTTGTCATGAAGGAAATACAAAGGCTGCCCTGTGGCTCCATAAATGTTGCTGTTGTTGCATAAGATCCATGCAATTAGCTTACAAAGGTCATCAGCAACCGTCCACGTCTCATGACATGTTGACTTTAACAACACAGGTGGACTTCTAGCTAGTCAGACCTATTTTGAACTTTATGTTGCCTGTCGATTAGGTACAAAAGGGAAACTTGATAACCATGACCTGCAAGTGTCACAGCAAAACCCAAAGCCCCATGTAGGGGTAACCAGAAATACAAGCGACCAAGGACAAGAAACCTTCAAAACATTAGGAGAGGAGAGAAAATGATAAAAAAAAAAAAAAAAAAAAAAAAAAAAAGGCATACTAAGAGTATTTAACCACAAAACCAGAAGGTTTTACCCCCTTCATGACCAGGCCATTTTTTTGCTATTCAGCACTGCGCTACTTTAACTGACAATTGCGCGGTCATGCATCACTGTACCCAAACAAAAATGTATATAATTTTTTAACACAAAAAGAGCTTTCTTTTGGTGGTATTTGATCACAACAGGGATTTTTATTTTTCATTACAGAATACAAAAAAAAAAAAAAAAAAAAAAAAAGCCAGAAAATGAGAAAAATGGAAAAAAAAACAAAAAAAAACAAGATTTTTTTACGTTCTGCTAAAAAACATATCCACCAATGTGTAATGTATGTAATATTTGTCGCTAAGCGGTTAAAAGACACACTATATGGCCAAAAATATGATCGAGTTCATCTGCTTTCAGGTGAAGAGTAGTACATTACAGTATATTGACATTATAGACAACCGAAGACAGTTTGGGGGGGAAGACTGTTTTTTCAGCATGACTGTGCACAAACCCAGCTCCATGAAGGCATGGATTGATGAGTTGGGTGTGGAAGAACTGAAGTGTCCTGCACAAAGCCCTGAACTCAACCCTATAGAAAATCTGAGATGAACTGGAATGGCAATTGCGAGCCAGATCTTCTCAGCCAACATTAATACCCAACCTCATTAATGCTCTTTTGACTTAGCAGGGCCGCCATCAGGGGGAGGGGGACAGCCCATACACAAGTATGCAGAGGAGGGGTGCCGGCTGCTGCCGGAGATCTGGTGGAAATGGGACACAGGCTCAGTTACCCCTCCTGACACCAGATCATCTCCACGGACACCATCAGGAGGAGCCGCTGCTTGGCAGGCGAGAGCTGGGAGGACTGGTGCTTCCTAAGGTGTGTGTGAGAGAGACACTGCCTCCCACCTGTCCCACTGCCCTCCTCCTGTGCCGCTGCCCCCAACCTGTGACACTTACCCCATCTGTCCTGCTGACCCCCTCCGTGACATTTCCCCCTCATGTCCCGCTGCCCCTCTCCTGTGACACTTCCAACTCCTATCCCGCCACCCCCCACCTGTGAAACTTCCCCCTCCTTTCCTGCTGCCCCCATATGATCCCCTTCTGTGACAATTACCCCACCTGTGCCGCTGCCCCCCTCCCGTGGCATTCCCCCCACCTGTCCCACTGCCAAGTAGGAGGAGTAAACGGAGGAGATGGGACTGGAGGAGGACATGGGATGGAAGAGATGGAACTGCAGGAGGAGGAGGAGGACGACGTGGGATGGAGGAGATGGGACTGCAGGAGGATGTGGGATGGAGGAGATGGGACTGCAGGATGGAGGAGATGGCACTAGAGGAGGAAGGGGGCATGGGATGGGGGAGAGGAGACTGGACGAGGAGGACATGGGATGGGAATTTGTGGGATTGCCAGTTGGCAGATTTGGTGGGACGGCCAGTGGGCGGGCCCTGGGGAATGTTGGTGGTCAGGACAGGGGGAGCCCCTAAAGCTGTGTAAGGTGTAAGGGGCCCCAACATTTCTGATGGCTGCCCTGTGACCGAGTCACAAAATTGGAACAGGCACCTTAAAATCTTGTGGAAAGCCTTCTCAAAGAAATAGATGCTGTTATAGCTATGGGGAGCCAACTCCATTTTAATACCCATGACTTTGAAAAGGGATTTCCAACAAGCTCAAAAGGGGTGGAATGGTTAAGGCAGCCTTTCTCAACCTTTTTAACACAGGTGAACCCTTGAAATAGCTTTCCAATCTCAGGGAACCCCTGCTAAAAATGATCATATCTAAAGCTCATGATAGATTAGTGTAATGGTTAGTGAGAAGAATGCTCTTTACATTTGTGGTAATTGGGATGAATAACCCCCTTTGAGATGGCTAAAAAGATCAAATGGTGTCAGTGGTAATTTATCTGAGAGGATGAAATTGCTCAAGGAACCCCTAGCAACCTCTGAAGGAACCCTAGCTGAGAAACCCTGGGTTAAGGTGTCCACACGGACCTCAACCCTACTGAACACCTATGGAATGAATTGGAATGCTATTTACAAGCCTGGGGGGGGGGGGGGGGAGAATCTACTAGCGTTGGTGCACAGAAAATCTGGAGCAGCTGTGCAGAGTAATTGATCAGCTTCTAACTTCAGCTTGTTCAATTAAGCTTGGACAATACAACCTGGAAGTTGATTGGTTACTATGCACAGCTGCACCAGATTCTGTGTGCACCTGTTTTAGTAAATCTCCCCCCAAGATCTTCTTGTCCAACATCAGTACCTGACCTCACAAATTTTCTGTTTGCTGATTGGGCACAAAATCCCACATGCACATTCCAAAATCTCCATATGAATTCATATGGTTTTGGAATAAGATACACAACAAACTCATATAGGTATGATGGCAAAGTGTCCCAAACTTTTGGCCATTTAGTTATATAACTATAAATATATAGGCCCCCCTTTTATAGACAGGAAACATGAAAAAGGTTAAATTAAGGCATTGAAAAAAAAAAAAAAAAAAAAAAAAAAAAAAATATTCCACCCTTTCCTTAAAATGTAATATCTGGATGGTATAACTTGAAATTCGTGCTGCAGGATGCATTGTCGTGTATAAGAGTACGAAGTAACCCGATTGTAGGTTAGTTTTCCCATTGGGCAGAAATCTGGATACTAAAAGCCCCCATTCTATGTGTTCCCTGTTCTAACATTCACAGTCCTGGTGTACAGAAACTGATGTGGGAAGAACTTCATATAGGTGATGGAAAAGACACAGTAAGGCAAGAAGATGAATGAATGGGCATAGATAGAAAGGATATAAAGAAGAGGCAAGATCACCTTTAACAATAAAATTATGAGAAAGAAACAGAACTTAAATAAGCAATAACACAAAATGAATATTCACCATATGGGGTCCAGGTTCACGGCATCATCGTAAGCTAATATGTAGAGACAAAAAGATCCAACAATGAATGCATGCACTGTGGAGACAACCCTGAAAGACAGAAGACATTACTCCAACAATATACACCAAGCTGGGTTACTGTAATAAGATAATACAGGGGTAATAAGACACTCAGGAGCTGGGTTACTGTAATAAGATATTACAGGGGTAATAAGACACTCAGGAGCTGGGTTACTGTAATAAGATATTACAGGGGTAATAAGACACTCAGGAGCTGGGTTACTGTAATAAGATATTACAGGGGTAATAAGACACTCAGGAGCTGGGTTACTGTAATAAGATATTACAGGGGTAATAAGACACTCAGGAGCTGGGTTACTGTAATAAGATATTACAGGGGTAATAAGACACTCAGGAACTGGGATAATGTAATTAGATATTACAGGGGTAATAAGACACTCAGGAGCTGGGTTACTGAAATAAGATATTACAGGGGTAATAAGACACTCAGGAACTGGGATAATGTAATTAGATATTACAGGGGTAATAAGACACTCAGGAGCTGGGTTACTGTAATAAGATAATACAGGGGTAATAAGACACTCAGGAGCCAGGTTACTGTAATAAGATAATACAGGGGTAATAAGACACTCAGGAGCTGGGATAATGTAATTAGATATTACAGGGGTAATAAGACACTCAGGAGCTGGGTTACTGTAATAAGACACTCGGGAGCTGGGTTACTGTAATAAGATATTACAGGGGTAATAAGACACTCAGGAGCTGGGTTACTGTAATAAGATATTACAGGGGTAATAAGACACTCAGGGGCTGGGTTACTGTAATAAGACACTCGGGAGCTGGGTCACTGTAATAAGACACTCAGGAGCTGGGTTACTGTAATAAGATAATACAGGGGCAATAAGACACTCAGGAGCTGGGATAATGTAATTAGATATTACAGGGGTAATAAGACACTCAGGAGCTGGGTTACTGTAATAAGACACTCGGGAGCTGGGTTACTGTAATAAGATATTACAGGGGTAATAAGACACTCAGGAGCTGGGTTACTGTAATAAGATATTACAGGGGTAATAAGACACTCAGGAGCTGGGTTACTGTAATAAGATATTACAGGGGTAATAAGACACTCAGGGGCTGGGTCACTGTAATAAGACACTCAGGAGCTGGGTTACTGTAATAAGATAATACAGGGGTAATAAGACACTCAGGAGCTGGGTCACTGTAATAAGACACTCAGGAGCTGGGTTACTGTAATAAGATAATACAGGGGTAATAAGACACTCAGGAGCTGGGATAATGTAATTAGATATTACAGGGGTAATAAGACACTCAGGAGCTGGGTTACTGTAATAAGACACTCGGGAGCTGGGTTACTGTAATAAGACACTCGGGAGTTGGGTTACAGTAATAAGATATTACAGGGGTAATAAGACACTCAGGAGCTGGGTTACTGTAATAAGATAATACAGGGGTAATAAGACACTCAGGAGCTGGGATAATGTAATTAGATATTACAGGGGTAATAAGACACTCAGGAGCCGGGTTACTGTAATAAGATATTACAGGGGTAATAAGACACTCAGGAGCTGGGGTACTTTAAAAAAAATGGTACAGGGGTAATACGGTACGGGAACTGGGTTCCTGTAATATATATTTGAGTTACAGGCCATGAACTGGGTTACTGCTGAAACACTCAGGAGAAATGATCTAAAAACCTGACTTTTCTGTTGTAGAGGACCTGTTTTTGGGTGGTACATGAATCTCTCATTCGGGTGTTAACATATTTCCATCTGAGATTCCCACCCCACACTCTGCCTCCTCTTTATTGGCCATTGAGCTCTCTGCACTGCATTTTGGGATGGCTGGGGAGAAGCTGGAATACATTTCCAAATGCAATAGAAGGAAGGCTAGAACCCCTGTCGCAATTTTATTGCTGTCCCTATTTTGGACTTTCCCTCTTTCCCTCTTTTCTTGTCTGGAGAAACCAATTGTCACCAAGACAGTAAATGAGAGGAAATCTCCCTGATGGAGCCCCTGATAGCAGTAAAATTCAGACAGGGGGTCCAACCCATCTTTTTTTTTTTTTTTTGCATTTTATGTTTACATGTTTTTTTTATATATATGAAAGTTAGATTAGAGGCACTGTTTATTCCAATGACTTTTACCTGGAGTCCCATTCACACTGTTTTGCCCTGGTGAGCTGTTTGTAGGTGCTGCAGCATCTGGAGGAGAAATTGGGGCTTATGACAGAAAAGAACAGCTGGAAAAACATAAAGCTTCCAGTCACCACGCAGTAACTGAGCAACACACTGTCCACCATTGTTACTTTGCTGGTCACAACCACCACAGGCGACACATGAGGAACAGTAGAATCCTCTGCAGTCAGAGCTGGGGGAGGGGCACTTTGCAGAATTCACCCTTCAACTCGAGAAGCCTGGATCCTCTATAATCCTAGGATGTGTCCAGCATGCAGTCTTCCATGCAGAGCACCATCTACAAAGAAGAAAAGAAAATAAATAAATGGGATTTAGGAGGCAACGTGTGATTTTTTTTTTTTACATGCTGTTATAGAATTTATACCACCTCCCAATTTTTTTTTTCCCAACATAAAATACACAATAGACACAAAATATTAGAAAACAAGTTATCATAGATATCATTTGTTGGTGACAGGTTATAAATCAGTTGCAAAAAAAACAGTAAAATCATAAACTGAACGTTGGCCAAATTCATGTTGCTTAAAGCGGTAGTAAACCGCTGTTTTTTTTTTTTTCTGGAACGTGCAAGGGTAAAGCCATAATGTGCTAGTTTGCATCACATACTAGCACATTATGTGACACTTACCTTAGAATGAAGCTCTTCCAGCGGCAAGCTGTCACCGCTGACAAGGCTTCCACCTTCACCCATCTTCCTTCTGGGTTCGCGGACACCGGCTGTGTGAGTGGCCAGAGCCGCGATTACGTCACTCCCATGCATGCATGCAGGAGCCGCCGTTTATGGCACAGGACTCTTCCTTGGCCGTTCCTTGAGCACATGCGCTGGTGATGTAACCGGAGCATGTACATAAAATATGTCCTAAGCGGTGCACGTTTAGGAGAGATTTACAATACCTATAAGTAAGCCTTATTATAGGCTTACCTATAGGTGCAAATTATGCATGGGAGTTGACTCCCAATTTAAAACTCTCATTAGCTACTTCTCAGGAATATCTAGTTTAAAATTTAAATATTTAAAGGCACTTTAACCGAGGAGGATTAGGACAATGCCTTTTTCTTCTAACATAAATGTATCATCTCCTACTACTTGGTATTCCTAAAGAGGTTGCTAGGCGTTCTTGAACTGTGGTTGGTTGACCTCCCATCTGATGGTACCTACGTAGTCCTGGGTCAAACACCACACTTGGCAGAGCCAGCAGGCAAGACACCAATGATCTTTTTTGCTGTTTATAAGGGTGGCATTCAGGGGCGTAACTAGAAATAGCAGGGCCCCATAGCAAAATGTTGTATGGGGCCCCCCTGCAAACAGCCCCCCCACAGCTGCCCTAGTGTCAATGCAGCGTGACCTGTGCCACATACAGCGTGACCTGTGCCCAATGCAGCCTGGTCTGCCTGTGCCCCATACAGCCCCACCTATGCAGAGGAAGAGGCAAGCCACCCGGATCAGCAGAGAGCGGGATTGCCCGCTGTAATAGCTTTCATTTGAATTTCCTTCCCGGGGCTCATCGTCACATAGCCCCACCTCTTGGCCCGACGCCTTTGATGATGTCACATGTCCCGCATTGGATCGGCGTTCTGTCTATCAAAGGCACCGGGCCAAAAGGTGGAGCTATGTGACGAGAGAGAGAGAGAGAGAGAGAGAGAGAGAGAGAGAGAGAGAGAGAGAGAGAGAGAGAGAGAGAGAGAGAGAGAGAGAGAGAGAGAGAGAGAGAGAGAGAGAGAGAGAGAGAGAGAGAGAGAGAGAGAGAGAGAGAGAGAGAGAGAGAGAGAGAGAGAGAGAGAGATTTGATTTAAGTTAGAGTAGGCAGGTCAAGTCTTTAAGTTGCAGTTACAGTGTATTGTGTGTATATAGATTGTGTATTTATGTGGTGGTTGTGACCAGCAAAGTAACAATGGTGGACAGTGTGTTGCTCAGTTACTGCGTGGTGACTGGAAGCTTTGTTTTTCCAGCTGTTCTTTTCTGTCATAAGCCCCAATTTCTCCTCCAGATGCTGCAGCACCTACAAACAGCTCACCAGGGCAAAACAGTGTGAATGGGACTCCAGGTAAAAGTCATTGGAATAAACAGTGCCTCTAATCTAACACATACATACATACATACACACACACACACACTGTATTCAGTTTAGCTAGATCCTGTTCTTCTCTTCCTAACATACTGACAGGCAGGTGTTTTTACAGTATTTCCAGCTACTGTACTCCATACCCTGCACAGTCTGACCTACAGTATAGCAACCTGCAGCCAGGCGCTTGTGTAGGCTCATTGAAGTATTTCCAGCTACTGTACTGTGTACCCTGCACAGTCTCATCTACAGTAAAGCTACCTGCAGCCAGGTGCTTGTGTAGGCTCTTGACGTATTTCCAGTTACTGTACTGTGTACCCTGCACAGTTGCACCTGCAGTACAGCTACCTGAAGACAAGTGCAGGGGTTATCATACCAATAATACTACAGGCAGTTGATTCTGCTAGCTGCAGTATAATCAATAAAATATATATATATATATATATATATATATATATATATATATATATATATATATATATATATATATATATATATATATATATATATATATATATATATATATATATATATATATATATATATATATATATATATATATATATATCCCAGTTTTGTGCAGCTCACTGCAGGCCAATAGTATGTCTGGAAGGCCAACAAGGAGAGGCAGACAGTCACAAGCCAATAAAAGAGGGCAAGCAGGCTCTGTGTCTAGAGGCAACAGTGCTGGTCGTGGACACAGTGCATCCTCATCAGCACGTGGCCGTGGGACACGCTTGGCCTTTTTTTTTTTTTCGGCAGCTGGCCGCGTTGAGCCGCAACATGCGGAAGACTTGGTCGAGTGGATGACCAAGCCGTCCTCATCCTCTCACCCAGGCTCAGGGTACTTTGCCTGGTAAAGCAGCTGCCAACGCGGCCTCTTCCCTCGGCTCAATGGTATCAGCGACTCCTTCCCTAACCCCACCATGTCCTCCTGAGGAGTCCCTTGAACTGTTTGACCACAGTGTTGGGTACATGCTCCAGGAGGATGCCCAGTGTTTTGAAGGCTCTGATGATGATACTGAGCTAGATGAAGACAGTAACGTGAGCACGGACAGAGGGGGTGCCCAAGAAGGACAGCAATCTGGCAGTCATGTTCCCCCTGCTGCAGCATACTGCCAGGTTTGCTCCAGTGATGAGGAGGGAGGGGACGATGAGGTCACTGACTCCACGTGGGTGCCGGAGGAGGAGGAGGAGGCACATCACCAAACGAGACAGGATGCCCTCCAGGGGCCAGCCTAAGGGCAGCACACTGACTGCATCACACCTCAGAGCTCCGCATGTGCAGGGTGCTGCTGTCTCTGTGTTATTCCAAAATTTCTTTGGTGTGGGCCTTTTTTGAGATGAGTGCATCAGATCGCACCGCTGCTATTTGCAACATATGCCTCGAGCGTATCTCGCGTGGCCAAAACATCTCCCGCTTGGGCACCTGCCATGCAGTTCGTTGGCAAGCGTACCTAAAAGACCCACACCAAAGAACAAAGAGGACCTCTCCTTGCTCCTCATCAGCTGGGATCCCCAACCCCACTATACCTTCAGTCCTCTGAGACCTGCACTGAGAGGAATAAAGGTGTAGAATTAGGTGTGTCACAGCCAGGTACTTGCGGGCAATCGGTTATCGGTACACCGATGTCAGACTGTACCAGGCAAAATTTCCCTGCCCCAGCTGCTGCACCGCAGAAAGAAGTTCGCTCCCAGCCATCCGCATGCCCAGCGGTTGAATGCTAGCTTGGCAAAATTGCTAGCACTTCAACTGCTACCTTTTCAGTTGGTAGACTCTGCCCCCTTCCGTGAGTTTGTGGAATGTGCGGTTCCTCAGTGGCAGGTTCCCAAACGCCACTTTTTCTCATGGAAGGCGATTCCGGCTCTCTACCGGCATGTGGAAGGCAATGTCTTGGCCTCGCTGGACAGGGCGGTCAGCGGTAAGGTGCATATTATCACTGACTTATGGTCCAGCAGGCGTGGACAGGGACGTTACCCAAGTTTTACGGCGCATTGGGCGACTCTGCTGGCAGCTGGGAAGGATGCAGGACAAGGTGCAGTAGTGTTGGAGGTTGTTCCGCCACCACGCCTCCAAAATGCCACTACTGGTGATTCTGACACACCCATCCCCTCCTCTTCTTCTTCCTACATGGCCTCTTCCTGTGCTTTGTCCTCGGAACCAGCGGTGCTCCGTAGGCGTTCAAGGGGCTACGCAAGTACACAGGCCAAAAGATGCCATGCGGTGCTTGAGCTGGTGTGCTTGGGGGACAGGAGCCACACTGGGGCAGAGGTTCTGTCACCTCTGCAGGGGCAGGTTTAGAGGTGGTTGACGCTACGCCAACTTAAGGCAGGAATGATGGTTTGCGACAATGGCACCAACCTCCTCTCCGCTCTCCGACAGGGACAAATGACTCATGTGCCCTGTTTGGCTCACGTCCTTAACTTGGTGGTGCAGCGGTTCTTGGGCAGGTACCCGGGCTTACAGGATGTCCTGAGGCAGGCCAGGAAAGTGTGTGCCTTTACGCCAGTCGTATAATGCCAGTGCTCGGCTGGCACCAAAAGGAATTTAACATGCCCAAGAACCGCCTAATCTGTGACATGCCCACCAGGTGGAACTCAACGTTGGCCATGCTGCAGCTGCTGCACACGCAGCAGAGGGCCATCAATGAGTACCTGTGCGGCTATGGCACCAGGACAGGGTCAGGGGAGCTAGGTTTTTTTTCCCCCACGCCAGTGGGCCATGATCAGGGATGCATGCACTGTCCTGTCACCATTTGAGGAGGCCACGAGGATTTGTGAGCAGTGACAGTGCATGCATCAGTGACACTGTCCCCCTTGTCCACCTGTTGGAGCACACGCTGCGTGGAATAATGGACAGGGCACTTAAAGCAGAACAGAGGCAGGAAGAGGAGGACTTCCTTAGCTCTCAAGGCCCCATTTATCCAGACAGTGTTCCTGCGTGCCCTCCGATCACACAGGAAGAAGACGAGGAGGAGGAGGAGGAGGATTGTGTCAGCATGGGAGGTGGAGCCTGGCACTCAGCATCAGTCTTTAAAGGGATCATTTACAGTCCCAAGAAACCCATGGACTTGTACGTGGCTGGGAGGAGGTGGCTGCGGATCATGTCGTTCTTAGTGACCCAGACGACTCCGGACCAAATGCCTCAGCAAACCTACGCTGCATGGCCTCCCTGATCCTGCAAAGCCTGCGGAAGGATCCTCGTATTCGTTGTATCAAGGAGAGGGATCAATACTGGTTGCCAACCCTCCTTGATCCACGTTACAAGGGTAAGGTTGCGGACCTTATCTTGCCGTCGCAGAGGGAGCAGAGGATGAAACATCTTCGGGAGGCCTTGCAGAAAGGTCTGTGCAACGCGTTCCCAGAGACTGGGAGGTTACAAACTCCTGTTCCTGGACAACGTGCTGCTGAGGCTTCGGTCAGTCAAAGGAGCAGTGGAGAAGGTGGCCGTCTGACGATGCGTTCAGACAATTTAGTCCGCCGCCCAAAGGTATGATCGGTTCCAGCAACCATCGCCAGCGTCTGTTTTACATGGTGCAGGAATACCTAGGGGCAAGATCTGACTTGGACACCTTTCCCACCGAAAATCCTCTGAGTTACTGGGTCTTGAGGATGGATCACTGGCCAGAGCTTGCACAGTATGCAATTGAGCTACTGGCCTGTTCTGCATCCAGCCTTCTTTCGGAACGCACATTCAGTGCTGCTGGAGGCTTTGTAACCGATCACAGGGTGCGTCTGTCCACCGACTCGGTCGATCGACTGACCTTCATAAAAATGAATCAGTCTTGGATCACCACTAGCTACCAAGCACCTGATGCTGATGTAACCGAATAATTTTTTTGGAAATGTCAGATCCCTTCAAAGACTGCCTATGCTGAGTGACTATCCTGTTATTAGTAATTATCCTCTTCCTCCTCAATAATCATGCCGATAGCTTGTAAGAACATTTTTGGTTGTGGGCGCCACCACCAGTGCCTAAGGCCCAATTTTTCAGCCCCTGTTTAACAGGGGCGTGTAAATACAATTTTTGATGCAATTCTTTGCAGCAGGGCTCGTTCCTGCGCTCCAACTAGAGTATCTGTGAGGGGTTACAGTGTTGTGGCACCAGCACCAGTGCCTAAGGCCCAATTTTTCTGCCCCTGTTCAACAGGGACATGCAATTAGAATTCTTGATCTAATATTTCAGAGCAGGGCCCGTTTCTGCACCCACCAAGAGTAACTGTGAGGACTTACAGTGTTGTGGCACCAGCACCACTACCACCAAAGGCCCAATTTTTCTGGCCCTGTTCAACAGGGGCATGCAATTACAATTCTTGATCTAATATTTCACAGCAGGGCCCTGCTGCAGAGTATATAGGGCAGGCCCCTACTTTCAAACATCCAACTTACAAACGACTCCTACTTGCAAACGGAAGGGAGATGAAATCTACCCCTAGGAAGGTAAATTCTCTACTGTAAGAGTTAATATGGGAAAAACGTTTCTCCTTTCCTTATGCTTTATCACCAATCCTTGTTTCACTAAAAACCCCAAATTTTCAAAAAACATTTGTCATTGGGACAAAGAGTGAGGTGAAATCTTCTGAAGAGGAGCACAGACAGCAAAACAAATGTCACAGGGGTGATAACCGTTCCCTATGTTTTCACAAAAAAATTAAAATAGATTTTTTGGCTGGAGCTAAACACGTTAAAAATGTACCAGTTCAAAATTACAAAATAGATTCTACTTAACAAACCTACAGTCCCGGTCTTGTTTGCACGGCCTGTATACTGCTGTTTAGAGTATATAGGGCCTGGTAATGGACTGGGGGTACCCATACCGTTTGTCTCATTGATTTTCATCCATATTGCCAGGACCCGACATTACATTAAAGCCGCAAGCAGTTTTAAATGACTTTTATTCCTTTAAAAATGGCATTTTGTGCAGGGACTGTTCTAAGCACGGGAAACACGCGCCACTTTACAGGCATACTATAGACACCCCCCAGATACGATATTTGAAGGAATATTTCACTTTCTTTTTTTTTTATTTTAAGCATCATTAAAATCACTGCTCCCAAAAAAACAGCCGTTTTTAAAACTTTTTTTTGCATTGATATATGTCCCCTGGGGCAGGACCCGGGTCACCAAACCCTTTTTAGGACAATACCATGCAAATTAGCCTTTAAAATTAGCACTTTTAATTTCGAACGTTCGAGTCCCATAGACATCAATGGGGTTCTAACGTTTGTGCAAATTTTCGGTCCGTTCGCAGGTTCTGGTGCGAACCGAACTGGGGTGGTGTTCGGCTCATCCCTAGTAAGGAGCATTATTCTCACTGACCACCAATGTAGGACATTCTTCTCACTGGCCACCAAAGAATTAATTTCAGCAGGGGTTCCCTTAGACCTGAAATTATTTAGAAGGAAGGCATTTTTACCACCACTGTAAGGGGGGCATTCTTACCACTGACTACCAATGTAAGTGGCATTCTTCTCACTGGCCCCCCAATGTAAGGGGCATTCTTTTCACTGACCACCAAAGAATTTTATTTTAGCAGGGGTTCCCTTAGACCTGAATTTATTTCAAGTGTTCCTTCAGAAAGGTTGAGAAAGTCCACTCTAGATGGTATAAAATAACTATAAAATAACCTCTAGGGGTGTCAAACTCAATTTCATCACAGGCCGCATCAGCATTATGGTTGCCCTCAAATGGGTAGTTTTACCTGTAATGCCCCGTACACACGATCAGACTTTCCAACAACAAAACCGTGGAATTTTGTTCGAAGGGATGTTGGCTCCAACTTGACTTGCATACACACGGTCACACAAATGTTGGCCAACAATTACGAACGTAGTGATGTACTATGTGGTTTTTCAGCTCTTTAGCGCCACCCTTTGGGCTCCTTCTGCTAATTTCGTGTTAGCAGAAGTTTGGGGAGTGTTGATTCGTGCTTTTCTGTTTTGCGTTTTTTTATTTTGCGCTATTATTTTTGATATCACTTGGAAAAAAAAAAAAAAAAGCCTTTGAAAATTTGTTTGCAACAACTCCATCAGTATCACCAGCAAAGCAGCTTCATTATTATCCCATTAAAGAAGATGAGAATTGTGCGCTGCATTTTGTGATTTCATAATTTGCCACGTCACAAATGTTAATTCTCCATTACGAACACTAGTTTACAAGACTGACCGCTTCTGCTTCTGAGCATGCTTGGACTTTAGTGCGCCGGACTTGTGTACCCACAATCGGACTTTCCGACAACAAAGTTTTGTTGGCGGAAAATTTAAGAACCTGCTAGCCAACATTTGTTGGCGGAAAGTCCGAAACAAACGTGCGATGGAGCATACACACGGTCGGACTTTCCAACAACAAGCTCACATCCAACATTTCCCGTCGGAAAATCCGACCGTGTGTACGCGGCATTAGACTATATAAATGTATCTACTCTTTATCCTAATAAAAAGACTTTCTTTTGCCTATAATTGCATATTAGTGGTTTTAGTAATAACTTAAGGCTTACGCTTCGAAGGGCAGGTGCAGATCGGCATGAAGTCCACTCACACTCCTGTAGCAGATGATGCAAGTCTAAAAAAGGAGGGTTGCACACAATTGGTATTATCCACAAGTAACTTTATTTGAGACTGCACAGAACATGGTTCTGCCATTGTGTTCTGTCTGGGCAGCCTCCAATAAAGTTTTTTTGTGACTGATACCAGCAGTGTGTGACCCTCCGTTTCAACTGGCATAGAATTGTATCGCTCAGATAAGCACTATAAGCAAATGTCCAGACCCCTCCCCCCCCCCTTACCTCAGGTGTCAAGAGCTTCCCTTACCATCAGAATTCAAGAGTCCTCCCACCCTTTCTTACATCACAGTGCACCCTCCTTTCCATGTGCTACTGCTGAGAAGGAGCTGGGGCAGAGCTGGGAAGCAGAAAGTGCAGAATCTGGAGCAGAACCACAGGAAGGCCGGAGTCAGCTGCCAGAGTCTGCTAAATGCTGAGGCCAGGGGAGGCAAAGAAGAGGGGGGTGCTGTGGCTGCATAGAGAGGTGCAGGATCTGAAGGAGGAGTTCTGTGATCTTCTCTGTTGCCGACTGCAGAAAACAGAGGCGGCAGAGAGGAGCCTCTCTACGGCTGCACAAAGAAGCGCAGGATCTGGTGGAGGAGTTCTGTCCTCTCTGGCTGCTGAGACAAGGTGTGTGCGGAGACGAGGGGGGTGCCAAAGCTAAAGAAGAAGAGGTGCAAGGTCCACATGAAATGGCCTGGGGGGGGGGGGGGGGGGGGGGGTTTGGCCGGATTCAACCTGTAGACCTAGTGGTTGCTCTAGACCAGCGGTTCTCAACCTGGGGGTCGCGACCCTCTGGGGGGGGGGGGGGGGGGGGGATTCGATTGCCGATTTGCCAGGGGGTCTCGGCCAGCGAGATGTCACTTCCAGGAGACGAGAGACCGCACGGAAGCGACGTTCCGTCAGCGCCATCTTGGTACTCTCATTTCGCAGTAAGGCTACACTTAGAAGTCGGCAAGCGGACATGTTTTTACACCCACCAAAGTCTGCTTGCTGAGGACGAGTCTACCAAGATGGCGGCGACGAAACATCTTTTCCGGTTAACACAGACGGCTTGCTGATTCTGACAGAACACCAGTGATTTGGCAAGTCAGAGATACTAATTAATGAAAGCATTTTCGTACATCAATTGCCGCCACTGTGCCATCAAACGCCGCCACTGTGCCATCAATTGTCGCCACTGTGCCCATCAAATGCAGCCACTGTGCCCATCAATATCCACCACTGTGCCATCAAACGCAGTCACTGTGCCCATCAAACAGTCACTGTGCCATATCAAAAGCTCCCACTGTACCATTAAATGCTGCCCCCGTGCCATATCAATGCTCCCAATGTGCCCCGCCGCCCGCCCGGCACTTAGAATGCCCCACCGAGAGACAGGGTATTTGTAACTTATATGTTAAATAAATATTTTGCGCTGTATATTACAGATTGTTTTTGTGATTAATCACTACGCTTTAAGATGTTAAATTTGTAGGAATGAAAATACATCCTGCATATCAGATATTTATATTTCGATTCATAACAGTCGTATAATTACAGCAATGAAATGACCAACGAAAATAATTTTACTGTTAGGGGTCCCCACAACTTGGGAAATTTTATCAAGGGGTCACGGCACTAGAGAGGTTGAGAACCACTGCTCTAGACCATCCATTCTCAACCAGGGTTCCGTAGAACCTTAGGATATCTTTAGAGGTTGTTAGGGGTTCTTTGACAAGTCAACATTGCTGTATTAATCTCCCCTCTACATTGACCACCAAATGTAGAGGGGGCAATTTTCCACTGAAGATTAATGTAAGGGCAATTTCTTTCTACAACTTACAAATTGTGTGCTTGTTTCATGAGTTTTAGATATTATTAAAAGCAGGGTTAATCGAGACCTGAAAATCATTTCAAGGGCTCCTCCTCGGTTATACAGTGCCTTGAAAAAGTATGTATACCCCCTTGAAATTTTCCACATTTTGTCATGTTACAGCCAAAAACGTTAATGTATTTTATTGGGATTTTAGAGAGACCCAGTTTCTCTATATAGAGATGGTTTCCAAATACAACGGAAGTATGTTGGAGATACAGAGAGGAAAGGGGAAATAATTGGTGGGAATGTTCATTAATTTGTACATTTTGGTCCCAAATATTCAAAATACATAATAAAAGCCATGGATAAACATTTTCTCCTTCACCCCAATCATATCTCTTTATTGGAAAACCCACTATCACACCTCCACTGTGCCAATGGGTCGGTATAGTCAATGACATATCTAACATTTGTAAATCACAAAATAAACAAAGATTCAACCATAAATTTAAATATTTAAAAAGGTGACCCTGTTATATTAAGCATGTTTGCACAAGATCAAACTCATCTGGTTTCAAGATGGTGGGGGTAGGCTTGTAGAGAGTAGTTCTTTTGGTATCTCTTACAGTGTAAACCTTTTCAAAGGCAGACAAGGTGTCTTGACAGTATACTAAGGATGCGGTCATAAATATAGATATTTCAAATCTTATCATATACCATGAAGATAGCTAAATCAGGTTTACGCGATTGGTTTGAAATTGTCTATTTGACTGCTGCGATTATACAGTGCTTTGAAAAAGTATTCATACCTCTTGAAATTTTCCACATTTTATCATGTTAGAACCAAAAACGTAAATGTATTTTATTTTCCAATATTTTTATTGAGGTTTTCAAGACAGATAAAAAAATTAAAGGAATTGAACAAAAATTCCATAAACCTGTATCGTGATACAGTAGATATACGGGAAGAGTATATTGATATCTTCTAACCTGCTACTGCCTATGTCTCGACAAACCACATTAGGTTATTCTATAAAAGTAATATTCATGTAACTTAACAGATACATTTTGGTTTCCCCGTCGCTCCTCCAAAAACGGTATGGGGGGGATTAAACCATGTCAGCATGGCCGTAAGGCCAGTATCCTCTTTCTCATTCATTATGGAATCAGTGAGATCCAGTTCATAAATTAGGACCTTGAACGGGTGCTATAGCCTCACCTTCAATACCTTATTCTTTACTAGAGATCTCCCATTGTCTATCTCCCTGGTATTGCAGGGAGAATAAAGGAGAGGAGATAACCAAGAGAAAGAGGAAAGAAAAGAAAAGAAAAGGAGGAAGAAGTACGGAGAGGAAGAAAGTGCACTCCATAATATGAATCTGTCTGATCTCTGATGCTTCACAAGTGATCAGACTAGTATTTAATCCAAGGTTCACAAATTTTATCAAATATGGCTTGTTTGTCAAGTAAGATTGCAGAGAGGTGCTCATTTACCATGATCCACGACAGCTTGATTGTCACCAAGTCGAAGGGGTTCGTGGGTGGTCTTCAGGACCTAGCCATTTAGTTCCTAGCTGCTGTGAAGATAAATGCTATGAGTTTCTTTGCATGCCTCGGTGTCTCGTCGGCTGGACATCCCAGTAGTGCGTGCTGTGGTGATTTAATTAGGTTCACCTGTGCTGGTGAGTAAATAAAATTGTACATAGGGATCCAGAAGCACCTTACTTTTGGACAAGACCACCATGTGTGCAGTACTGTGCCTTCCATGTCATAACTTTGAAAACAAAAAGGAGGTAGCCCCTTGGACATACGCAGCCACTCTCACCGGTACCATGTACCATCTCATCAGAACTTTATAGCTAGCTTCAATTAATGGAGGTATTTTTGTACGATTTCAAAGCACACGGTGTCATTTTAAACCACTCATCTGCTTCAAACGTCTCTCCCGGTTCTTGTTCCCATTTCATCATATAGAACAACTCTTCTGACTTGGAAGTCAGTATGTTAGAAATATTTGAGATATGACCGGTATGTTTATTGAAGGACCTGCGCAAATACTCTATTGAAGTAGAGGCGGTGAAATCAGACGCATGCTGCAGAGACATCAAGAAATGTACGATCTGAACATAATGAAAGATTTCCAAAATTTGGAAGTTGGCGTTTTTCTCATAGGGTTTGTTTCGATAAGATACCTCTATGTTCACAGAAGTCAGCAATACATAAACCCTTTTTGTCCACCAGGCAAAAGTTTGGGGTATTGAGACCTGGGGTGAAATCCGGATTACAGACCAGAGAAGCTATAGGAGTCTTCGATAATCTAAACGTAAATTTATTTTACTGGGATTTTATATGGTAGAACAACACAAAGTGGCAAATAATTGTGAAGTAGAAGATAATAAATGGTTTTCAACATTTTTTACAAATAAATATGTGAAAAGTGTGGTGTGAGTTTGTATTCAGCCCCCCCCCCCCCCCCCCCCCCGAGTCAATACTTTGTAGAATTACCTTTCATTGGCAATTACAGCTGCTTTTTGGGGATGTCTCTATCAGCTTTGCACATCTAGAGAGTGACATTTTTGCTGATTCTTCTTTGCAAAATAGATCAAGCTCTGTCAGATTGGATAGAGAGCATCTGTGAACAGCAATTTAAGTCTCAGCCACAGATTCTCAATTGGATTTAGGTCTGGACTTTGACTGGGCCATTCTAATACATGAATATGCTTTGATCTAAACCATTCCATTGTAGCTCTGGCTGTATGTTTAGGGTCGTTGTCCTGCTGGAAGGTGAACCTCCGCCCCAGTCTGAAGTCTTTTGCAGACTCTTACAGGTTTTCTTCTAAGATTGCCCTGTATTTGTCTCCATCCATCTTCCCATCAACTCTGACCAGCTTCCCTGTCCCTGCTGAAGAAAAACCATCACTACAACAGGATACTACCACCACATTTCACGGTGGGGATTGCGTTTTCAGGGTGATGTGCAGTCGTAGTTTTCCGCCACACATAGAGTTTTCCTTTAAGGCCAAAAAGTTCAATTTTGGTCTCATCTGACCAGAGCACCTTCTTCCACGTGTTTGCTGTGTCCTACACATGGCTCCTCACAAACTGCAAACGGGACATCTCATGGATTTCAACAATGGCTTTCTTCTCGCCACTCTTCCGTAAAGGCCAGATTTGTGGAGTGCACGACTAATATTTGTCCTGTGGACAGATTCTTCCACCTGAGCTGTGGATCTCTGCAGCTCCTCCAGAGTTACCATGGGCCTCTTGGCTGCTTCTCCGATTAATGCTCTCCTTGCCCAGCCTGCCAGTTCAGGTGGACGGGTATGTCTTGGTAGGTTTGCAGTTGTGCCATACCCCTTCCATTTTCGGATGATGGATTGAACAGTGCTCCGTGAGATGTTCAAAGCTTGGGATATTTTTTTATTTTTTATTTTTTTATAACCTAACCCTGCTTTAAACGTCTCCACAACTTTATCCCTGACCTGTCTGGTGTATTCCTTGGCCTTCATGATGCAGTTTGTTCACTAAGGTTCCCAAACAAACCTCTGAGGGCTTCACAGAATGGCTGTATTTATACTGAGATTAAGTTACACACAGGTGGACTCTATGTACTAATTAGGCGACTTCTGAAGGCAATGGGTTCCAGTAGACTATAGTTAGGGGTATCAGAGTAAAAGGGGGCTGAATACAAATGCATGCCACACTTTATAGATATTTATTTGTAAAAAAAAGAAAGAAAAAAAAATTGAAAACCATTTATCATTTTCCATCCACTTCACAATTATGTGCCACTTTGTGTTGGTCTAGCACATAAAATCCCAATAAAATACATTTGTTTTTGGTTGTAACATGACAAAATATGGAAAATTTCAAGGGGTATGAATACTTTTTCAAGGTACTGTAAATAGTTAACTTTTTTTTTTTTTTAGTTGTTTTAAGGGGGGCAGCCTCACTGGTTGTCCATTCCGTAATCTTGTTCAAGCTGTCAGTTGTATCTTGCATCTGAAGAGCTCCAACACCACACTCCCAACTGCCCTCCAGAAGGAGAGGGCTACCTGGCACCATATATGCTTATTACAGTTATTTATATAGTGTTGACAATTTAAGCAGCACTATACATATACAGTATAGTTCATTCATATCAGTCATTTAGGGAACTTACAAGCTAAGACTCCTATCACAAATACATACACATGGGCCAAGTTAGACAGGAGCCAATTAACCTGCTAGTATGTCTTTTGAGTGTGGTTGGAAAACCAGAGTACCTGGAGGAACCCAGGGAGAACATTCAAACTTCATTCAGTTAGTGTTTTCATTGAGGTTCAAAATGGAGTCCCTAGTGCTGCAGGTCGGAAATGCTACCCCGTTTCCCCGAAAATAAGACCTAGCGTGATTGTCGGTGATGGCTGCAATATAAGCCCTACCCCCCAAATAAGCCCTACCCTGTTTCCCTGAAAATAAGCCCTACCCTGAAAATAAGATCTACAAGGACTTTAACTAGGGCTTATATTGCAGCCATCACCGACAATCATGCTAGGTCTTATTTCAGGGAAACAGGGTAACCACTAAGCCCTTGTCAAGGGACACTTTCAATAACAATATGAAGAACTGGAGGGAAAGCTTTATGAAGTCTAGCTGGGGTAGAAAACCACCTATGCTGTAACTTGGATTCTTCCTCTTTGAGGTTTACAATCTTTGAAATTTAGAAAGTTGCACGAATATATTATTCCAATTCGTGTGTGAAGCTGGGGGACCTAGACCCTTTTACCATTTGGCATCAAAAAGTAGGCAGGTCCTGTTGTGCATATGGGAATAAAAAGGTCGAGACGAGCGCTTTTGCTCCACGCATTGTGTTGCAGATAGTTTAAAAAGGTTTTGGGGAGGAATTTGGCAGTTTTTCAGGGTTAGGAAAAACAACGTGTTTGAGCTGGCGATACCTAAACAGCTCCCGCCGGGGTGCCCCTCCAGTATTCTGTAGTAAGGATAAAAGAGATCAATCTCCCCCACTGCCAAAGGCCTTTAATGCAACAACTCTTTTGTATACACCACCAATGAAATGCTGAATCTTGGTATGCCATTGAGAATTCTGAATTGATGAAAATGGGCTGTAGAATAGAGTGCCCATTCACTAGTTTATATTTATGCCGGAGGGATGGAGAAAAACCACATGATTTATTTGCACCTGCAGATATGTGTTCAAACGGTTGAGCGCCTCACAGCAGCAGCTGCATCATTATAGAGTAATTTAATGGAGATACATTCAAAGAACTAAGTTGAGCTGCAAAATAATAAAGTTTGTGTGCATTTGTAATGAGAATAGGAGCTGCCTTAGTTTTAGTATCTGTTGTGGTAAGGTATATCAAAGTATGTTGGGGTATAGGACTTGGGAAGTGGGTTGAAGCACGATTATATTACCTTCCTTAAACTCCAGCATGGCTTTCCTTCATTTATGTACATTGGGCATTTAAGCCTTTTAAGTAACTAAAAGGCAACATTATCCACCCCACCCCACCCCCATTTTGGAGGATTATAACCCCTGTCATTTGTTTGCCATCTGTGTCCCATACCATAGGGGAGATTTCCCTTCACTTCCTGTCCCATAGCCAAAACAGGAAGTGAGAGGAGGTTCTTGAGGTCTAGTTCTGTGAGGTTCCCCTCTGGATGTGGATCACAAGAATGCTAAAGAGGGACAGAGAGAGACAAGGCCCCAGGGTCACCATGCTGCTCCATGGGGGGAACTCTTGGCGATCGGGGAAAATATTTTTTTAACTTTGGGGTGAAGTTGCGATGTTACATCCTTTCTCCATTGAGATCCACCTCCTGAGATTAACATCCTGAGATGGGCCAGATCAGACCAATAATGCCCATGTGAATGGGGGGCCTAAACGTGGATTTGATAGGAACTGCCAGTTGATGTGTTGTACCCTAATGCCTCGTACACATGATCAGACTTTCCGACAACAAAACCGTGGATTTTTGTTCGAAGGATGTTGGCTCCAACTTGTCTTGCATACACACACACGCTTGTTGGCCAAAAATTACGAAAGTTGGAACGTGGTGACGTACAACAAGCCGAGAAAAAAGGAAGTTCAATAGCCAGTGCGGCTCCTTCTGCTTGATTCCGAGCATGCGTGAACTTTTGTGTGTCAGACTTGTGTACACACAATCGGAAATTCCGACAAACTTTTGTTGGCGGAAAATTTGAGAACCTGCTAGCCAACATTTGTTGGCGGAAAGTCCGACAACAAATGTTCGATGGAGCATACACACGGTCGGACTTTCAGCCAACAAGCTCACATTCAACATTTGCTGTCGGAAAATCCGATCGTGTGTACGGGGCATAAGGCTCTTTTTACATAGATGCCTTTGCATCCGTGTCGGGGTCAATCTGACTCTTTATGTACTCCTGTGCTTTTGTAAGCAACAGATTAAAAAAAAAACAGACCCATTGTCTTCCTAAAGGGAAACTGATGCTGACAGATGTACAATGCTGTGAAAAAGTATTTGCCCCATTTCTGATTTTTTTTTTGAATATTTGTCACACTTAAATGACTCAGATCATCAAACAAACTTTATTATTACACAAAGATAACCCAAGTAAATACAAAAATATGATTGATTTTTATAACAGCTTACCTGTAAAAATCCTTTTCTTTAGAGGTACATCACGGGACACAGAGCCTCAGTTATTTTATTACTGATGGGTTATATAGGGTATCACTAGGTGATTGGACACTGGCACACCCTAGACAGGAAGTTCAACCCCCTATATAATCCCTCCCTTTCCTGGGGATACCCCAGTTTTGTAGCAAAGCAATATAAGTGTATTAGAAGAGGGGCGGGACCTCTGTGTCCCGTGATGTACCTCAAAAGAAAAGGATTTTACAGGTAAGCGGTTATAAAAAATCCTATTTTCTTTCTCGTACATCACGGGACACAGAGCCTCAGTAAATTACTGATGGAATATCCCAGAGCAATGCTACCTGAGGGGAGGGGAACCACAACAAAGTAGGATGTAATCAGACCTGAGGACCTTGTGCCTCTGCCTGCAGCACACTACGCCCAAAGGCGATATCCTCATGCCTTCTTACATCCACCTGATAAAATCTGGTGAATGTATGGACTGAAGACCAGGTTGTAGCCTTACAGATTTGAGCCATAGAGGCCCGGTGATGCACTGCCCAAGAAGCACTAATAGCCCTTGTGGAGTGTGCCTTGATCTGAAAAGGTGGAATTTTTTGTTTCAAACCATAAAGCTTGAACAATCACTTGCCGGATCCATTTCGAAATGGTAGAATTCAACGCTGCCTGTCCTCTATTAGGACCTTCTGGCAATACAAACAAAACATCCGTTTTGCGAATTTGAGTAGTCACTTCCAGGTAGACTTTAACCGCTCTCACTACATCCAAAGAATGTAGTGACCTTTCTTCCGTAGAACAGGGATCTGGAAAAAAGGAAGGCAGAACAATATCTTGGTTTAAATGAAAACCTGAAACCACCTTTGGTAGAAAGCTAGGATGAGGGCGCAAAACCACTCTATCCTTGTGCATGATCAAATAAGGCTCTTTACAGGAAAGAGCTGCTAATTCTGATACTCTTCTAGCAAAAGAAATGGCTACCAGAAAAATTAATTTCCTGGTCAACAAGACCAAAAGGAATCTGACGTATTGGTTCAAAAGGCTGTTTCTGTAAAACTGACAGAACCAAATTCAAGTCCCAGGGGTTTAGGGGCGCTTAACCGGAGGATTAGGACACGTTACCCCCTGTATAAAGTTTCGGACCAAAGAATGCGAAGCAAGCGGCCGTTGAAATAATACTGACAAGGCCGAGACCTGGCCCTTGATGGTACTCAAGGCCAGCTTCATTTCTAATTCCATTTGTAGAAAATCAAGAATTCTTCTTATGACATATTTTCTGGGATGCCAACCCCTGGATACACACCAGGAGACATAAGCTTTCCAGACTCTATGATAAATCATTCTGGAAGCTGGCTTCCTTGCATTGATCAAGGTACAAATCACAGGACCTGAAAGCCCACGACTCTTCAGAACGTGGTTTTCAATAGCCAGACCGTCAAATTTAGCGTTTGTAAGGCAGGATGGAACACTGGACCTTGGGATAGCAGGTCTGGACGTGACGGTAGGGTCCACGGGGGACCTACTGCCATTTTTACTATTTCTGCATACCAAGCTCTTCTGGGCCACGCTGGGGCCACCAGAAGTACCAACTTCTTTTCCTGCCCGATTCTGCGAAGAAGTCGTGGCAGTAGCAAAATAGGAGGAAATGCATAAATCAGGGAGAACTGATGCCATGGAGTCACCAACGCATCTGTCCCGCATGCAAGAGAATCCCTTGTTCTTGACACAAAGTTGTCGATCTTGTTGTTGAACCTGGATGCAAAGAGATCTACATCCGGAACCCCCCATCTTTGGCATATGGCCAAGAAGACGTCGGGGTGAAGAGACCATTCCCCTGGGAATAACTGCCGGCGTCTTAAGTAGTCCGCCTGCCAGTTCTCTACTCCCGGAATGAAGATTGCCGATATGCACGGCACATGTTTCTGCCCAGATTAAGATCTGATTTACTTCTCCTTGGGCTGCACGACTCCTGGTGCTTCCTTGGTGATTGATATAAGCCACTGCTGTGGCATTGTCGGACTGGATCCTGACAGGGCAACCCTGTAACCTGAGTGTCCAGGCCTTTAGGGCTAGATACACCACACAGATCTCTAGAATGTTGATGGGTAAGGTCCTCTCGAACGGTGGGCTCCGTTTAGAGAAAAACCTTCAGCGACTGGGGCCTTAGAAATGGCTTTGAAACCCTTCCTAGACTGATACATGTTCATTACTTTGTTTCTAATCTGTTCTTACATTTTTTTAGATTGTGGCATGATGTGTGGCTTTTTTGTGATCTGCTAGTGTGCTTCACTTTGTCAGACAGCTTCTATTTATGTGATTTCTTGATACAACAGCACTGGCAGTAATCAGACCTGGGTACAGCAAGTGAAATTTAACTCAGCTTTGCAAAAAATTGTGGTTAATCACAGTTCATTCATGATTCAGCATGGGAGGGGGCAATTACTTTTTCGCATAGGGCCAGGCAAGTTTGAACAGCGTTTTTCCCTTAATAAATGAAATAATCATTTAAAAACGGCATCTTGGATTTACTCGGTTATCTTTGTGTAATATTTTTTTTTTGATGATCTGAATCATTTAAGTGTGAGAAGTATGCAAAAAAAAAAAAATATAATCAGGAAGGGGGCAAATACTTTTTCACATCACTGTATATCCATCAGCATCAGTTTCCCCATAGGGAATCATAGTCCGTTTTTTTGTCTCTTGATAGGTGAAAAATGAACGACCGAGGGGTCAGGGTGAAAAGATGCTAAAAATCTCTGAATTTGATGTGGCAGTTGCAAGTGGCAAAATAATTTCTGTTTGCAAAAGTGAATGCATCGCACATCTTTCCTGATGCATCTGTGCGCCAAAAAGGGGACAATGCCTCCCTGAAGGTCAAAGGAAGAGCGGCATGCTGTAAACTTAAAGCGCCCTCATCATTAATATTTGACCTATGTACACACTGAATAAACAACGCCAGGGAAAAGGTCAGGTGAAATCACTACTTATTTATTATTAACCCAATTATCTTATATAATTATCTTATTACCTATAAATCTTATCAGTCCTGTGATATCTTATTACAGTAACCCAGCTCCTGAGTGTCTTATTACCCTTGTAATATCATACAACCCCCCCCCAAAAATGCAATAGTTTGCAGCTTACCTGTTCCTGTTCTAGCAAATGCAGATACTACTCGTTGATCTCCCCAGCAATGCAGTGTCCTTGTCACTTGCTGTGAGCTGAAAAGAAAGCAAAAACTATGTTATCTTAATTGTGTAAACTGCTAATCCCATCAACCCCCATGTATTGGAGATGAACAAAGGCAGACATGCCTGCGTGACAACCAATGGATGTAGACATGAAGGGACAGGAAGTGTGTTATTGGCAGGATCACCCAGGTTAAGATAAAAAGGAAAGGAAAAAAAAGTTATGCATCTACCACATCTAAACTGCAATTATAGAGGATACTATATACACACTATAATGTCAAAGGTATTGGGATGCCTGACTTTACACACAAAGTAGGGTTCAATATTGAGTTGGCCCATCCTTTGCAGCTATAACAGCTTCAACTCTTCTGGGAAGGCTGTCCACAAGGTTTAGGAGTGTGTCTATGGGAATGTTTGATCATTCTTCCAGAAGTGCATTTGTGAGGTCAGGCACTGATGTTGAATGAGAAGGGCTGGCTCGCAGTCTCCGCTTTAATTCATCCCAAAGGTGTTCTATTGGGTTGAGGTCAGGACTCTGTGCAGGCCAGTCAAGTTCCTCCACCCCAAATTCTCTCATCCATGTCTTTATGGACCTTGCTTTGTGCACTGGTGCACAGTCATGTTGGAACAGGAAGGGGCCATCCCCAAACTGTTCCCCCAAAGTTGGGAGCATGAAATTGTCCAAAATGTCTTGGTATGCTGACGAATTAAGAGTTCCCTTCACTGGAACTAAAGGGTCTGAAAAACAACCCCACACTATAATCCCCCTTGTAGCAGTGCACAAAGCAAGGTCCATAAAGACATGGATGAGTGAGTTTGGGGTGGAGGAACTTGACTGGCCTTCACAGAGTCCTGACCTTAACCCAATAGAACACCTTTAGGATGAATTAAAGTGGAGACTGCGAGCCAGCCCTTCTCGTCCACATCAGTGCCTGTGACCTAACAAATGCGCTTCTGCAAGAATGGTCAAACATTCCCATAGACACACTCCTAAACCTTGTGGACAGCCTTCCCAGAAGAGTTGAAGCTGTTATAGCTGCAAAGGGTGGGCCAACTCAATATTGAACCCTACGGACTAAGACTGGGATGCCATCAACCTCTTGCTGACCGCCTATCACAGATATACTGCGGCAGGTTGGCCCTATGGCACGAAACGACATACCTGTACGTCATTTTGTGCAATAGACACTGGGGACGTGTGCGCTCTGATTGGACAGAGGGGGTCCAGTGGAACACATGACCGCCGGCCACCCACAACTGTTCCCCAGAGAGGCAGAACGACGATCTGCCTATGTAAACAAGGCAGATCGCCGTTCGGACAAGGGAGAAGATAGAGATCTTGCTAAGCAAGAACATGGATCTCTGTCCTCACCCAGTCAGTTTTATTCGGGTACAGTGTCACATGACCGCGCAATTGTCATTTAAAGTAGCGCAGTGCCGTATTACAAAAATTAAACTGAAATTCAGGTATGTAAATGTTTGCTTAGGTACATTGCTCCAGCTTGCACCAGTGTAGGTAGGTAGGCATGTATGTATGTACCATACCTGGATGATCCCACATACTAGACACCGCTACTCCAGTGGTCCCCACTAGCTTTGAGGTCCCATACCGAGGCTGTATATACAGAGAGCACATACCAAGGCTGCCCTGATGCTTAGTGAACACATGTCAATAATGAATGCAAGGCATTCTCCGATTGGTAGAGATCATGACATCACCACCCTGCCTCTCCACCTCATCCAATCAGAGAATGCTTTTTTTTTTTTTTTTTTTTTTTTCAATAAAAGCAAAGTAAAGTGCTCTTTGAATGGTACCCATTGTGAGCAAGCTTATCAGCTTGGGACCGATAATCTAGCCGAGATTACTGTAGTAGTGGTGTCTACTACAGCGATTTTCAGGGGGACTCTCACATACATACATACTCAACCGCTATCCAACCACCCGCCACAGTTATACTGCGGCAGGTTGGCACAGCTGCGCAAATAGGTATACGTCGGCTCTTTAAGACGATATTGCAGGCACGCTCATGCCCAACGGGTGCGATGTCCGCCGGGCATCTGCGATCGCTCGTGACAGAACGAGAACGGGGATGTGTGTGTGTCTGTCAGGGGAGAGGAGACAGATCGTGTGTTCCTAGTAAGTAGGAACAGCGATACGTCTCCTCCTAGTCACTCCCATCCACAGTCAGAACACATTTAACCCCTTCCCTGCCAGTGACATTTAAACAGTAGTCGATGGCTATTTTAAGCTCCAATCGCTGTATAAATGTCAATGGTCCCAAAAAAAAAAAAAAAAAAAAAGTGTCCGATCTGTCCGTCGCAATGTCGCAGTCCTGATATAAAAAAAAAATTATATATATATATATATATAATAAAAATGCCATAAATCTATCCCCTATTTTGTAGACGCTATAACTTTTGCTGCAAATCAATCAATATGCACTTATTACGATTTTTTTTTTTTTTTTAACAAAAATATGTAGAAGGTCTCTCACATGTGCGGATCTGTTTTCAGACATCGGCTTGCTCAGAAGGGATCGATCCATTGATCCCCGCTGACCCGGCGGATGACAAGTCTCCGTTCTCCTCTATGGGGAAAGGGGGGGGGGGGTTGGAGTCGGATGAGAAAAAACAAAAAAACAAAAAAACAACGTACACACGGAGGACTGCCTGTCCATTTTCATCCGATCCGCCAGACGGATGGAAAATAGGATTGGATGTCAGCGGACATGTCACCGCTGACATCCGTCGCTCCATAGAGATGTATGGAGCATCCATTCAGGTCTACCTGAAAAAAAAAAAAAAAAAAGTAACAGGCGGATCTGAACGGTCCGCCCGTGTGAAAGGGGCCGAAAAATACATATTGGCCTAAACCAGTGATGGCGAACCTTGGCACCCCAGATGTTTTGGAACTACATTTCCCATGATGCTCATGCACTCTGCAGTGTAGTGGAGCATCATGGGAAATGTAGTTCCAAAACATCTGGGGTGCCAAGGTTCACCATCACTGGCCTAAACTGATGAAGAAATTTTTTTGTTTTTGTATATTTTATAGCAAAAAGTACAAAATATTGTGGGTTTTTTTCAAAATTGTCACTCTTTGTTTCTAACGCAAAAAATAAAAACTGCAAAGAAAGCTCTATTTGTGGGGAAAAAAAAGGACATAAATTTTGTCTGGGTACAACGTCGCACGACCGCGCAATTGTCAGTTAAAGTGACGCAGTGCTGTATCTAAAAAAAAAAATGGCCTGGTCAGGAAGGGGGCAAATCCTTCCGGGGCTGAAGTAGTTAAGCCGGCCTCAAATCTTAGCCGGTTTACCAGGGAGCGGCCAAGATTCGAACCATGTATGGGCAGGCCAATTGCACCCAAGATGATCGATCTACTTGGATACAATCAGCCTGTTGGACTTGTCATGCGATTATTGCCAGTGGCTACAGCTGCTAGCAGTAATCACTGCTTTCTCCTGGTAGGGGCAGCTTCCCCCCCACCCGGGAGAACACAATAGTTCTGCAGGAAAAATCCCCCCCCCCCTCCCATTAACACCGACTGTAGTTGCAGGAAAGATAATCGTTCCGTCTATAGCCGGCTTTACAATCCAAACTGGATCAATGGAACTTTACAAAAAATCTCCACACCTGGAATTCAACTTTTATCCAACACCAATTCTGCCAGCCAATTGTAAGCATGTATTTAGAAGAACGTGCATCTAGAGACCTGGTGCCCGACCTGCAGCCCACGGGGCCCTTTGAGATTTGTTGTGTGGCCCTTGGATCCCAGGAGTCTGCAGTGAGAGAGGAAGCATTGATTTCTAAAGGGGGTAATAGCAGGGATCTCATTAATATACAGGATTCATATAGAGACCACAGTTTGCACAGCACTTTACATTATAAAAAGGAGACCATACAGTTTACAATATGAGAGGGTCAGGAGGGCCCTGCTTCTGAGAGCTTACAATCTAATAACCTCACCAAACATATCCCCAATCCCAGTCCTTCACATTTCTCCAGTCTCCAACCAAACATGTAACATGTCCGTAGTCTCAATGGGAGACTGAAAGTACTTCAGGGTCAGACTGGCCCATTGGAGGACAAGAGGAACTTTCAGAGGACTCTGATCCTCCTCCTGACCCCTGCAATCTATATGCTACTGGTAAAATACCTCCTGCATACCAAACACTACGTTACAAATAAAAGACCCCCACAATCTATAAGCTATGTTATAATTTAAACAGGGGACGCTCCACCCCTAACCGCCAGCGGAAGGGGACGCTCCACCCCTGACCGCCAATGTATCTTACAAAAACTACACATTAATAAAATAAATAAACTTAACAGGAACGCTTACATTCTCTGGAAATGTTCAGATAGAGCCCACCCATTTCCTGGATGATGTTCAACATAATTTAGCTCTTTCCTCCCCAACCTGACTGGCCTGTCCCTTTCATTCATTGCATTTAAATTTTTACAGTTTTGAAGGCTCAGCATCACATGTGGGTGTTACCTATGGTGGTCTGCATGAAAATACAGCCCTTGGGACCACTAGTTCTCCCACTTATGAGGCTCTATTCCTCCACTGACACCAATGAGGGGGCTCTATTCCTCCACTGACACCAATGAGGGGGCTCTATTCCTCCACTGACACCAATGAGGGGGCTCTATTCCTCCACTGACACCAACGAGGGGGCTCTATTCCTCCACTGACACCAACGAGGGGGCTCTATTCCTCCACTGACACCAACGAGGGGGCTCTATTCCTCCACTGACACCAACGAGGGGGCTCTATTCCTCCACTGACACCAACGAGGGGGCTCTATTCCTCCACTGACACCAATGAGGGGGCTCTATTCCTCCACTGACACCAACGAGGGGGCTCTATTCCTCCACTGACACCAACGAGGGGGCTCTATTCCTCCACTGACACCAACGAGGGGGCTCTATTCCTCCACTGACACCAATGACGGGACATTCTTCTCACCGATGCCATAGTTGGGGCAATATTCTAAATTCCACAGTTCTGACCCCCCCCCCCCCCATGGTGTAAAGGACAGTAAACTGGCCCTTTGTTTTGATAGTGTGAACACCCCTGGCATAGAGAATCAGAGACACAGTGATGATGTCACAAGTTCTAAAATAACGTTTGAAATGAGAATATATGTCAAAATGTCATTAGCATGTTGATGGAGGGGAAAGAAAGAGGAACCAATGAAGGCAAAATATTAAACTTCAGCTTCAAGAAAAGGGCAATAGTTCATAATGCACATCACCTTAGCAATCTAAATGTCATCCAATCAGAGGTTACATCTACTATGGTCACTTAGTATGCTGCAGACTGGCTGGTAATGCTGGGACTTCTGCTTCTGCAGAGGGTGAGGAGGTTAGAGGCTGAGAATAGGATTGGCTAATATTCAGGAGTTGTCAGAGAGTCCATATAAAAGTGCGGATTATTCACACCGACAGGAAAAATAATCATCTATATTGTTACATTGTATCCCTAATAAATCTGCCCTGTGTCTGTCCCCTGTGAAGACTTCAATGTCCTGTCATCCAGCAGTGTGTAGGTAGGTGGGTGCAGTGATCAGCAGTGTGTAGGTAGGTGGGTGCAGTGATCAGCAGTGTGTAGGTAGGTGGGTGCAGTGATCAGCAGTGTGTAGGTAGGTGGGTGCAGTGATCAGCAGTGTGTAGGTAGGTGGGGGCAGTGATCAGCAGTGTGTAGGTAGGTGGGGGCAGTGATCAGTGTGTAGGTAGGTGGGGGCAGTGATCAGTGT
The DNA here is from genome assembly GCF_042186555.1 of Aquarana catesbeiana. Lineage (NCBI taxonomy): Eukaryota > Metazoa > Chordata > Amphibia > Anura > Ranidae > Aquarana > Aquarana catesbeiana. Next base: position 652,052,164 of record NC_133326.1, read on the forward strand.
GTAGGTAGGTGGGGGCAGTGATCAGTGTGTAGGTAGGTGGGGGCAGTGTGTAGGTAGGTGGGGGCAGTGTGTAGGTAGGTGGCGGCAGTGTGTAGGTAGGTGGGGGCAGTGATCAGTGTGTAGGTAGGTGGGTGCAGTGGGCAGTGTGTAGATAGGTGGGGGCAGTGATCAGTGTGTAGGTAGGTGGGGGCAGTGTGTAGGTAGGTGGCGGCAGTGTGTAGGTAGGTGGGGGCAGTGATCAGTGTGTAGGTAGGTGGGTGCAGTGGGCAGTGTGTAGATAGGTGGGGGCAGTGATCAGTGTGTAGGTAGGTGGGTGCAGTGTGTAGGTAGGCGGGTGCAGTGATCAGTGTGTAGGTAGGTGGGTGCAGTGTGTAGGTAGGTGGGGGCAGTGATCAGTGTGTAGGTAGGTGGCGGCAGTGTGTAGGTAGGTGGCGGCAGTGTGTAGGTAGGTGGCGGCAGTGTGTAGGTAGGTGGCGGCAGTGTGTAGGTAGGTGGCGGCAGTGTGTAGGTAGGTGGCGGCAGTGTGTAGGTAGGTGGCGGCAGTGTGTAGGTAGGTGGCGGCAGTGTGTAGGTAGGTGGGGGCAGTGTGTAGGTAGGTGGGGGCAGTGATCAGTGTGTAGGTAGGTGGGGGCAGTGATCAGTGTGTAGGTAGGTGGCGGCAGTGATCAGTGTGTAGGTAGGTGGCGGCAGTGTGTAGGTAGGTGGCGGCAGTGTGTAGGTAGGTGGCGGCAGTGTGTAGGTAGGTGGCGGCAGTGTGTAGGTAGGTGGCGGCAGTGTGTAGGTAAGTTGGTGCAGACTTCCATGCCCTGTCATCCAGTAGTGTGTAGGTAGGTGAGTGCAGTGAGCAGCAGTGTGTGTGTAGGTAGGTGGGTGCAGTGAACAGTGTGTAGGTAGGTGGGTGCAGTGGGCAGCAGACTTCCATGCCCTGTCATCCAGCAGTGTGTAGGTAGGTGAGTGTGGTGTGTAACAGTGAGTAGGTAGGTTAGTGCAGTGAGTGTGTAGGTAGATGAGTGTGGTGAGTAGATAGGTAGGTGAGTGCAGTGTGTAGGTAGGTGAGTGCGGTGAGTAGATGAGTGTGGTGGGTAGGTAGGCAAGTGCAGTGAGTAGGTAGATGAGTGCAGTAGATAGGTAGACGAGTGCAGTGTGTAGGTAGGTACTAGGTTGGTGAGTGCAGTGTGTAGGTAGGTGAGTGCAGTGTGTAGGTAGGTGAGTGCAGTAAGTAGATAGATGAGTGCAGTAAGTAGATAGATGAGTGCAGTAAGTAGATAGGTAGATGAGTGCAGTAAGTAGATAGATAGGTGAGTGCAGTAGATAGGTAGGTGAGTGCAGTAGGTAGATAGATGAGTGCAGTGTTTAGGTAGGTAGGTGAGCGCAGTCAGTGTGTAGGTAGGTAGATGGTGACGGTGTGTTGGGATGTCTCTTACCCCCGGGCACAGCTGGGATCCTCCAGGCTGGACACTGCCCCCGCCCCCTCTCTCTCTCTCTCTCTCTCTCTCTCCCGCACAGGGACAAACGCTGCAGCTGCTCTCCTCGCTTCACCAAACACGTCAACAACTAGCAGCGGACATTCCCCGCGCTCCGCCCTCTCCCCGCCCCTCAGCGTGGGAAAAGCCTGCTGATCCATTCACCTGGGACACGCCCAGCTCGAACAGGCCACGCCCATCCGCCTGTCTTCTGAGTGTTGCCTAATACTTAACCCCTTCACTCCCACCTGGGATAGCCGGACGGAGCTGACCACACACGCTATACAATCCCATTCAGATTTATCAAAACTTTGTAACATGAGGACTCAGACTGAATTTGTGTCCAATCAGGCAGGCTCTTACACTGCATAGTTACTGGCAGATCTACAATCCAGATTGTACAATCAGATTGAATGGTGAACCTAAAGAAATTGCACAATTTATTTTATATTTATTGGACCTGTTTGTAGGAGGACACATCTAAACAGTACATTTAACCACTTCCGCCCCAGAAGATTTACCCCCCCCCCCCGCCTTCATGACCAGGCCATTTTTTGCGATACGGCACTGCGTTATTTTAACTGACAATTGTGCAGTAGTGTGACGTTGTACACAAATAAAATGTTAGTCCTTTTTTCCCCCCACAAATAGAGCTTTCTTTTGATGGTATTTGATCACCTCTGCAGTTTTTTTTTTTTTACGCTATAAACACAAAATGAGCGACAATTTTGAAAAGATTACAATATTTTTGACTTTTTGCTATAATACACATCCAATTAAAAAAAATGTAAAAAATCAAATTTCATGAATTTAGGCCAATATGTATTCTGCTATATATTTTTGGTAAAAAAAAAATCCCAGCAAGCGTATATTGATTGACTTGCGCATTTATTATTATTATTTGTTTTTATTTTATTTTTTTTACTAGTAATAGCGGCAATCAGTGACTTATAGCGGGACTGCGATATTGCTGCAGACAAATTGGACACCTAACTGAAACATTTTGGGGACCAGTGACACCAATACAATGATCAGTGCTAAAAATATGCACTGTCGCTGTACTAATGGCACATACCTCCCAACATTTTGACGATGGGAATGAGGGACACCTACTAGCAAACGTATGTAGGCATAGGACACGCCCCCTGCCTTAAAGGGGACATAACAAAAAAAAGGATAATCAAATCCGCAAGGGCTTTTTTTACCACTACTATTCCTTTATATTGGCTTTTAAAATTGATAAATGCAGCAATTTAGAAATCGGATGAAATGTTTAGCAGCGGGAAACACTTTTTGAAAGATAAATAGTGCATTTTATATACAACTATATAGATCAGACCAAAATGAGGGACAAATGAGGGGGAAAGGGACATTGCTCCAAATCAGGGACAGTTGGGAGCTATGATGACATGGCTGGGAAGGGGTTAACATCAGGGGCGATCAAGGGGTTAACGGACAGCGTTTTAGTGTAGTGTGGGGAAGTTGCTTTTACTAGGGGAAGGCTCCCTGCTTTGCAGGAACACAGGATCCATGCTTTCTGTACTGACAGAACAGAGATCTGCCTTGTTTACATAAGCAGACTGCTGTTCTGGATGTGTACAGAATGATCAGCGGGTGCCGGCAGACATCGAGTCTGCGGAACCTACTGATTGGCTCCTGCTGTGTAGAATCACAGTGGGAGCGAGCCGGCGCACACACGTGCCCGCTACCAGGAATATATGTATATATACGTGATTCTGCGCAGCGCGGCCGCCCTGTAACAGTAAAACTGCTATAGGACGGTCGGCAACTGGTTAATTTGTATTTAGTCTGCATGCATTTACCTTCATATATGCCTGTACTGTATATGGGGTGGTGGGTGTTAAAAAAAAATTGTGGGGGGGGGGGATTTTAAGTGCATGGCTATAACTTTATTTTTTACACATAGAAACAGAAAAAAAAATGACTAAACTTTTTTCATCACATAGGAGACAAAAAGTCCCCTATGTGATGCATTTTTTGGTGACAGGTTTTCTTTAATGAGACATCAGGGTCCCCCCAGTGGCGGCCCGTCCCATCCATGCGTCCGGCCCCCTGATCTACATACAGGGATCATGGATTCCGGGGGGGGGGTGTATTTTTTTTGAAGCATGTGATTAGAGCCTGAGGCTCTAATGCATAACTCCCAACATTTTTAAATGGGAATGAGGGACACCTACTAGCAAACGTATGTAGGCATAGGACACGCCCCCTGCCACACCCCCTTAAAGGAGAATTAACAAAAAAAGGTTAATTAAATCCACAAGGGCTTTTTTTTTTTACCACTACTATTCCTTTATATTGGCTCTTAAAGTTTACAAATGCAGCAATTTAGAAATCAGATGAAAGGTTTAGCGCTGGGAAACACTTTTTGAAAGATAAAAAGTGCATTTTTTATACAACTATATAGATAAGAGCAAAATGAGGGACAAATGAAGAGGAATGAGGGACAGAGGGACTTTGCTCCAAATCAGGGACAGTTGGGAGCTATGTTGTGGGGGTGCACACCGGGCTGTGTATGGAAGCAATTGGGTGGCTATATACATCGGTGGCAGTAAAATGCTTGGATCTCAGCCAGGGCATCATCTGCTTGGAGTTTGCATGTTCTCCCTTTGCATGGTATTGCACAGAGCAGCCCCGAACCGCCTCTTCTGGGGTCCCTTGGCAGCGCCCCTGGCTCCTCCTCTTCAGCAGCTTCCCATGGGGGCACTCGTCGGGACTCGCTCCTTAGCTGCCCTATCTGTGTCTATTGACACAGACAAAGCAGCTCGGCCCCGCCCCCTGCTTGCTCATCATAGTATTTGATTGACATTAGCGCCCGCTGCTATTAATCTGTGCAGGGAGGCGGGACAGAGCCAGGAGAGCCGCGGCTCTCATGCACATTGCTGGATCAGGGTTGGGCTTGGGTAAGTATGAGTGGGGGGCTTGGGAAACGCACACAGCAAAGAAAGTTTTTTACCTTCAGCCTTCGTTCACATTGGAGCAACTTGTCATGCGATTTTACAGGTCAAATCACATGACAAGTCGCACCCTATTGTGCCACATTGATTTGAAAAAGTAGTTCCTGCACTACTTTTGGCGATTTCAGGTGCGACTTGCATAGACATCATGCATCCGCACAAACGTCTTCAAAGTCGCACCTGAAGTCGCTTTGAAATTTCAGATGAAGTCACACGATTTCAAAGCTGCATTTAATGTGAACAAGGGCTAATGTAGACATGTGCACTGCCGTAAAATTTGTGCGTTTTCGTTTCATTCGAGGTTTTTTTCGGTTTCTTGGGTCATTCGTTACGATCGAAATTCGAAAATTCGTAAATCCGAGAATTCATAAATTCGAAAATAGGAAAAGAAAATCCGAAAATTCGAAAGAACGAAAATCCTAAAATTCGAAATAATAACTAACTATTAAATTATAGGTGTTGAAATTTCCTTTTTAAATTTGGTTGTTAGTCAATGTAACGAATACAAATTTATCCGAAGTTACCAATTATCAGAAATAACGAATGCCGCATCTAAACAAATGGAACGGAATGAATTTTTTATTTTTATTATTATTATTATTAATGTTATTTTTATTATTAACTTGTTACGCTCCATTCGTTTAGATACGGCATTCGTTATTTCGGATAGTTCATAACTTTGGATAAATTCGTATTCGTTACGTTCTCTAAAGCCTCATACACACGATGGGACTTTGTACAAACTTTCCCTTGGATTTTTGTACAAAGGGCGTTGGCCATAATTTTGTATTGCATACACACGGCAGAACTTTTTCAGCCAACTTTCACCAAATCACGTGGTTTTTCAGCTCCTTACCACCACCCTTTGGTCAACTTCTGTATTGTTGTCTGATATTGTATCAATCTCGCCGCTTTTATCGGCGAGATTGACACCTTGCGAGCCAGATTCACACTGGTGCGGGGATCCGACTGGGATCCCCACCAATGCCAGGCACTGTGTTTGGTATGAATCTTGAGGGGGAACTCCACGCCAAATTTTAAATAAAAAACCGGCATGGGTTCCCCTCCAGGGGCATACCAGGCTCTTAGGTCTGGTATGGATTTTAAGCGGAACACCTACGCCGAAAAAATGGAGTGGGGGTCCCCCCAAAATCCATACCAGACCCTTATCTGAACACGCAGCCTGGCCAGTCAGGAAAGGGGGTGGGGACGAGCGAGCGCCCTCCCCCCCCAAGCCGTACCAGGCCGCATGCCCTCAACATGGGGGGTGGGTGCTTTGGGGGAGGGGGGTGCCCTGCGGCCCCCCTCACACCTAAGCACCTTATCCTCATGTTGATGAGGACAAGGGCCTCTTCCCGACAACCCTGGCCGTTGGTTGTCGGAGTCTGCGGGCGGGGGCTTATCGGAATCTGGGAGCCCCCTTTAATAAGCCCCAGATCCCAGCCCCCCACCCTATGTAAATGAGTATGGGGTACATCGTACCCCTACCCATTCACCTAGGGAAAAAAGTGTCAATAAAAAAAACACACTACACAGGTTTTTATAGTAATTTATTAGACAGCTCCGGGGTCTTCTTCCAACTTCGGGGGTCTACTTCCGACTTCGCCGCTCTCTCCGGCCTCTTCTCCCAGTGTCTGGTTCTTCTCCCGCTCTCTGGCCTCTTCTCCTGGTGTTCGACATCTTCTCCTGGTGTCCGGTTCTTCTGCCGGCTCCTCCGCTATCTTCTGATGCTCTTTTGCTAGCGGTGGGCCAGACTTCTGCATCGTCTCCTTCCCTCTTCTTCCGATGTTGACATGACGCTCTCTCCCGCTGTAATGCTGTCTGAGCGCTCCGCAATGACTTATATAGGTGGTGACCCCGCCCCCTTATGACGTCACAGACCCGGGGCATGCTGCGACTGTGATGTCATAAGGGGGCGGGGTCACCGCCTATATAAGTCATTGTGGAGCGCTCAGACAGCATTACAGTGAGAGAGAGCGTCGTGTCAACATCGGAAGAAAAGAAGAGGGAAGAAGACAACGTAGAAGTCCGATAATAGCCAAATTTGAAAGGAAATTCCAATACCTATAATTTAATAGTTAGTAATAGTTAAGTTATTATTAGTTAGTTATTATTTCAGATTTTCAAATTTTCGGGGTTTCAAATTTTTTAGATTTTTGTTCTTTTGAAGTGTTATTCTTATTTTCGGATTTTCAAATATCCGATTTTCGCATTTTGAATTTCCGAATTTTCCAATATTCGAATTTAAGAATATTCGGAAAAATTCGTTAAACTGGTTTTCGTTAATGTGGATATTTCCGAATTAACGAATTTGTTGAAATTCGTTGAAAAAATCATTCGGAACAAAACGAATTGCACATATCTAGGCTAATGCATAAAATGCATTAAGGTAAAAAAAAAACGAAGCCTTTACAACCTTCTGTATTATGTGACCGTCATGATTGGCTCTTAGAGCGGTCACATGACCAGAAGCCCATCCCAATGGCTCCCAGACAGAAAACTTGACTGAGAGTTATTTGTGACAGCCCAGTTGGAGCGTGCAGCGTGCGCACTCTCAGCACACGTCATGCTGCTGTGGCTGCATATATGTGCTTAAAAGACCAGCCACTGTTCATATGTGTCCACAGCAGCATGAGGATGTGTGCAGGATGGTTACATGCTGTATGGGGTCCTCTTTGCCTCTTCTCTGGTGCTGGCTTATCCTCAATGATGATATGAGCAGTGCCACTCTCTGCATCATTACACTGTGACTGCAGAGGGCACTAGTGACACCCTCCTAGGGGGCGGGTCCCTGACAGCCTGCACTCACAGGCTGTCCTCAGTCTTCAGGGCTGTATGACGCCGAACATTATACCGCCTGGAAGACTGAGGACATCTAGTGGTGGAAAAAGGGTAAAAGGAGATGAGTATTAAAGCCAGAGCAGTATTTTTTATTATTTCTTTTTTTAAGCTGCTGATGTACCTTTAGCCTAGGTTCACACTATTGCATGCACGCATTCCCGCACCTGCAGCCAAAACACGCTGCTCTTTTGATATATATTCGTTTTAGGTCAGATCTGTTGGTCTGAACCCCCTGCTGACCTCTTTTATCTCTCCGGGGACAGATGAGTGAGAGTTCCTATGCTGCCCTATAAGATTCTGTTTGAACTTCCATTGCAGAGGTCACATTGGGAGACTCCCCCTAGTGGCAGGAAGATTTTGAATAAATTATATTATTGCTGTATATTATGACATGTCAGGAGTTTTTTTTTTTTTACAGACCTAAAGTGGTTGTAAGATATAGGATGTTGCCTCATCATCCTTGAAATTAGGATAGTGGAAAAGGGTGTGTCAGGGGCTACTCCAAAATATTGCCCCACGACAACAAGAGTTGTTATGGACTATCTCGGAACCCAGGGATTTAGACAAGGTAAACATAAAAAGTATAAATTTATTGAAAAAAGAACATAGATAAAAAACATTAAGTACAATAACAATACATAAAATAGTTATTGCGTACAGTTACAGGAACAGATACACCCTACTGGTATATGTCGCAGATACTGCAGGGCAGGATACGTCAGTCGCCCCCTCCTCGTAAAGATGCATCAAGTCACTTAGGGCTCTAAACTCTTGCATCGAAAAATGCTTGGTTCTTTCAGCTAGTTCCTTTTCTAGATTAAGTTTTTTCCTGTCCTTGTCAAAAATGACAAGGACAGGAAGCAAAGAGATTGAGGTCTTTGATGGTTTCAAAAACGTTGATAGGTTCAGATGGGCTAAAGCCCAAACCCAACTCCCTCTCCTCTTCAGGGGTCAAAGTGAAAGGCGTAAGGTTAATAATGTGAAGGGTTTGTGGAGTGTTGGTGGTTTCTAAAAAAAGTAGATTTTGGGATGTGCTCGGCATCAGAGTTTTGAGAACAAACGTGTCCAGATTGCCCTGTCGAGTGGGTTCTGGTGTCGTCAGGACTAACTTTGACAAACTTGCCTTGTTTTTTTACTATGATTTCTTTATTGAGTCCTTGAGGTTCCTTTACCTCTTTCCATTTAGCAGAGAAGGTAGTAGAGTCCATGATGTTGATGGAAATTGTACATTTTAGTGCCTCCCGTGTTTGCCGCGGGGGGATTACTCATTTAGGGTGTCTCAAATTGTGCCCTCTTCAGGCTTTCACTGGTAAGCTATGCCTGACTATAACACTCCAAAATTATCTTATTTACTGTATCTATGTACTCTTTGTCCTTTCTACTGTTCTCATTATCTGCAATTACATAATTATGAGGCTGTATTTTTCTATAGATGTTTATGGTCGATTCTTCCTGAAGAAGCGACTTGTGTCGCGAAACATGTAGAGGATTACGTCTGGACCTACATCTTTACTTCCGATATACCAATGGGGTTTATCTGTTCTCTTTTGAACCACCTGTAGCTGTATGCAATAACTATCTTATGTATTGTTGTACTTAATGTTTTTTATCTACGTTCTTTTTTCAATAAATTTATACTTTTTATATTTACCTTGTCTAAATTCCTGGGTACCAAGATAGTCCACAACAATTCTTGTTGTCGTGGGGCTAAAGTGGTTGTAAACCTTTACATACTGTATACCCAGTGAAGTGACTATCCTCGGGTGATACACAGAGATTAAAGAATTCCTCCTACAGAAGTTGTACCTATTTATCTGCAGTCTTCTCTTCTCCACATCCGTTCAAAGTCCAGAAATTATAAAGCTTATCTGAGCTTCCAGAAAGCAGGGGACATGGATCTGAATTTACACTCTGCAGAGCTCGGTAAAAGATAAATGAAGGGAAGGGACACACCCTCCTTCATCCAGTAACAGAGCTAAGGCTGCCAATCACAGTCTGTGTGCTGATAAAGGGAATATGAGAATTGGAAATATATAGGGTACTGCCAACATCCTTAATTAAATGGAATGGGAGAAAGCATGCAACTAGTGCATGAAGAGTGGCCCCTTAGGACTTTCAAGGCAGAAAAGTATAGAGAGTAACAATATGTAAAAGAATGCACAAATTACAAATTACAAAAGTACACAAATTTTACAATAGACACAACTATGAAGTTGTTACAGGGTAAACAAGCATTAAAATAACAATAGATAAAACCCCCATAAATAGATGGAGGCGCAATGATGTGCAAAAGGACGTTGGCCTCAACAGTTTCGCGGCCAATGCTGCTTCCTCAGGAGGCGTCCAATCATAACATCTAGAAAACATATAATCTAGATTTACAATAAAGCATTCATAAAGTAACGTACAATGATAATACAAGGTAGTAGGGTTGTCCCGATACTGATACTAGTATCGGTATCGGCACCGATACCGAGCATTTGCCCAAGTACTTGTACTCGGGCAAATGCTCCCGATGCTTCCCCCGATACCTAGAAGACAGCTGTGATCGGCGCATGGTGGAGTTACAAGATTCTCCCCCAGCGGCTTTCAGCGGCTTTAGTGACATACATCGGTGATCGGTCACCGCTGACTGTCACTGCAACCTCCTCCATGCCCCCTCCTTTCCTCTGTTCCCCTCCGCTGTCCCCCTCCGTTCCGCCGTTCCTCTCTCCTTCTCTGTCCCCCTCCGCTGTCCCCTCTGTTCTGCTGTGCCTCTCCGCTGTCCCCCTCCGTTCCGCCGTTCCTCTCTCCTTCTCTGTCCCCCTCCGCTGTCCCCTCTGTTCTGCTGTGCCTCTCCGCTGTCCCCCTCCGTTCCGCCGTTCCTCTCTCCTTCTCTGTCCCCCTCCGCTGTCCCCTCCGTTCTGCTGTGCCTCTCCGCTGTCCCCTCCGTTCTGCTGTGCCTCTCCGCTGTCCCCCTCCGTTCCGCCGTTCCTCTCTCCTTCTCTGTCCCCCTCCGCTGTCCTCTCCGTTCTGCTGTGCCTCTCCGCTGTCCCCTCCGTTCTGCTGTGCCTCTCCGCTGTCCCCTCCGTTCTGCTGTGCCTTTCCGCTGTCCCCCTCCGTTCCGCCGTTCCTCTCTCCTTCTCTGTCCCCCTCCGCTGTCCTCTCCGTTCTGCTGTGCCTCTCCGCTGTCCCCCTCCGTTCCGCCGTTCCCCTCTCCTTTTCTGTCCCCCTCCGCTGTCCCCTCCGTTCTGCTCTCCTTCTCTGTCCCCCTCCGTTCCGCCGTTCCTCTCTCCTTCTCTGTCCCCCTCCGCTATCCCCTCCGTTCTGCTGTGCCTCTCCGCTGTCCCCCTCCGTTCCGCCGTTCCTCTCTCCTTCTCTGTCCCCCTCCGCTGTCCTCTCCGTTCTGCTGTGCCTCTCCGCTGTCCCCCTCCGTTCCGCCGTTCCCCTCTCCTTTTCTGTCCCCCTCCACTGTCCCCTCCGTTCTGCTCTCCTTCTCTGTCCCCCTCCGTTCCGCCGTTCCTTTCTCCTTCTCTGTCCCCCTCCGCTGTCCCTCTCCGCTGTCCCCTCCGTTCTGCTGTGCCTCTCCGCTGTATCCCTCCGTTCCGCCGTTCCTCTCTCCTTCTCTGTCCCCCTCCGCTGTCCCCTCCGTTCTACTGTGCCTCTCCGCTGTCCCCTCCGTTCTGCTGTGCCTCTCCGCTGTCCCCCTCCGTTCCGCCGTTCCTCTCTCCTTCTCTGTCCCCCTCCGCTGTCCTCTCCGTTCTGCTGTGCCTCTCCGCTGTCCCCCTCCGTTCCGCCGTTCCCCTCTCCTTTTCTGTCCCCCTCCGCTGTCCCCTCCGTTCTGCTCTCCTTCTCTGTCCCCCTCCGTTCCGCCGTTCCTTTCTCCTTCTCTGTCCCCCTCCGCTGTCCCCTCCGTTCTGCTGTGCCTCTCCGCTGTCCCCCTCCATTCCGCCGTTCCTCTCTCCTTCTCTGTCCCCCTCCGCTGTCCCCTCCGTTCTGCTGTGCCTCTCCGCTGTCCCCTCCGTTCTGCTGTGCCTCTCCGCTGTCCCCCTCCGTTCTGCCGTTCCTCTCTCCTTCTCTGTCCCCCTCCGCTGTCCTCTCCACTCTGCTGTGCCTCTCTGCTGTCCCCCTCCGTTCCGCCATTCCCCTCTCCTTTTCTGTCCCCCTCCGCTGTCCCCTCCGTTCTGCTCTCCTTCTCTGTCCCCCTCCATTCCGCCGTTCCTCTCTCCTTCTCTGTCCCCCTCCGCTGTCCCCTCCGTTCTGCTGTGCCTCTCCGCTGTCCCCCTCCGTTCCGCCGTTCCCCTCTCCTTTTCTGTCCCCCTCCGCTGTCCCCTCCGTTCTGCTCTCCTTCTCTGTCCCCCTCCATTCCACCGTTCCTCTCTCCTTCTCTGTCCCCCCTCCGCTGTCCCCTCTGTTCTGCTGTGCCTCTCCGCTGTCCCCCTCCGTTCCGCCGTTCCCCTCTCCTTTTCTGTCCCCCTCCGCTGTCCCCTCCGTTCTGCTCTCCTTCTCTGTCCCCCTCCGTTGTCCCCTCTGTTCTGCTCTCCTTCTCTGTCCCCCTCCGCTCTCCCCCTCCGTTCCGCCGTCCCCCTTCTCCTTCCTTTGTGAATGGACAGAGTCAGCTGACTCTGTCCATTCACATAACTGAAACATTGTAATCTCCTGTGATTACGATGTGTCAGTTTATGAATGGAGAGGAGCCGCTGTCTTCTCTCCATTCATTCTCAGTGCAGCTGAGGCTGCAGAGAAAGGGACTGGGGAATCTCTATCCTCTGTCTCTTTCTCTGTCTCAAGGGGGAGATATCAGAGGTCTGTTAAGACCCCTGATGTCTCACCAAAGCCCCCCAACAGGGCTGATTACAAAAAAACAAAAACACAAAAAAACACATATTGCAATAAAGAATAAAAAAAATTATTGTAAAAAATAAAAATTTTAAATAATAAAAAAAAAAAAACATACACATACACCGTTCACCCACCCCCCCCCCCCCACTGGTAAAAAAAAACAAAAAAAAAAACAATGTCACGTGACATTAAAAAAAAAAAAGAATCGGTATCGGCGAGTACTTGCAGAAAAGTATCGGTACTTGTACTCGGTCCTAAAAAAGTGGTATCGGGACAACCCTACAAGGTAGTCTTGGAGTGTTTACAACATTAGGTAACAAAACTCACCAAAAACTGCCTACTAGGCAGAGAATGGCAACGGGGGGCTGTAAAGACGGACTATAAATAGATAGAACATTATATTGAGTTAGTTCTCCCCCTTTCCACACCCCCTTTTCTTTCCTGACCGTCAATCCCAGCCATATGTTACTAACTCAATATAATGTTCTATCTATTTATAGTCCGTCTTTACAGCCCCCCCGTGTCCGCCCCCAGAGGGAACACCCTTTTTGGGTGTCTCATAATTGCCGTTCTCTGCCTAATAGGCAGTTTTTGGTGAGTTTTGTTACCTAATGTTGTAAACTCTCCAAGACTACCTTGTACGTTACTTTATGAATGCTTTATTGTAAATCTGGATTAAATGTTTTCTAGATGTTATGATTGGACACCTCCTGAGGAAGCGGCATTGGCCGCGAAACTGTTGAGGCCAACGTCCTTTTGCACATCATTGCGCCTCCACCTATCTATGGGGGTTTTATCTATTGTTATTTTAATGCTTGTTTACCCTGTAACAACTTCATAGTTGTGCATATTGTAAAATTTGTGTACTTTTGTAATTAAAATAAACTGCATTTATCTCTGTCTTACTCTTTATCTGGGTACCGCAATAGTGCAAACTCCTCTGGTGAATTAGAGCATTCTTGGAGTAGCCCTTGGGTATTCTCCCCCTCCTCTCGAATGTATTATTTTGTAGAAAAAAATATATAGTGATAGAAATATATGAATACAAAATTCACTTTAAAATACACCAATGAATCCTTTGTATACAAGGTAATTATATCAACCCAAAGCTCACAATCCTCTGCCTAAAACGAATTGAAGTCAGACTGATAGATTTACAGCATACATCCCGACATGTTTCGGAAATTCACATTGATGTATAATATTCCTTCATCAGGGGATTTACAATTGGATGAATTGATCCTTGTCTGTAATATAAATTTTAATCATATATTAATAGAGATAATAACATCGTTTGTGCAGTAATGTAAAATAGTGCAAATAATTACACTTTGCACAGTGTTCTATATCAAGGCTTATAATACTTACATAGATGGGATTCATTACAAATCATATCAGGATAAAAACAATAACCAGGAAAGAACAGGCTGGCCGAGAGGTCCACAGAGATATAGGATGGGCTATATGCGCTGCATATCCACGTCCAAAGGGCGTGATGACGTCACGCATCGCCACGTCACCGGCGTGTAGGCGCCTGTCAGTCGTTGGACTGCCACCCAGAGGTCTGCATCTCAGATGTGTACAAGCTAAAGGTGAATATACTTTATACTATCCATATAAGCTAATGGGGGATATACATCCCCTCGCCTCTATGTTGCAATCTTTTACATTCCTTTATGCCACATGCAGGACTAATTTAATTTGTCTTCTCTTCATGATTTTTGAACAGTTTATCTTGAATGCTAGACTCCAATCAGGCTTCTCTTGTGGATGTGCTGCAGTGATCGGCTTTTAATCCATCCACAAGAGAAGCCCAATTGGAGTCTAGCATTCAAGATAAACTGTTCAAAAAATCATGAAGAGAGGACAAATTAAATTAGTCCTGCATGTGGCATAAAGGAATGTAATAGATTGCAACATAGAGGCGAGGGGATGTATATCCCTGATTTAGCTTATATGGATAGTATATTCACCTTTAGCTTGTACACATCTGAGATGCAGACCTCTGGGCGGCAGTCCAATGACTGACAGGCGCCTACACGCCGGTGACGTGGCGACGCGTGACGTCATCACGTCCCTTGGACGTGGATATGCAGCGCTCCTCCATATCTGGGAGATGTCCTGAGCTCCACACTCAGCTGTTTCCTGTACAGCTGATCAAGCGGGGGAGGCTTATTTTTGCCGAGTCAAACTGATTGGTTTAATCTATTTCAGACTCGTAACTTAAGATGCAGACACTCAGTGGGCGCCTGTCAGTCGTTGGACTGCTGCCCAGAGGTCTGCATCTCAGATGTGTACAAGCTAAAGGTCAATATACTATCCATATAAGCTAAATCGGGGATATACATCCCCTAGCCTCTATGTTGTAATCTATTACATTCCTTTATTACCTTGTATACAAATGATTGTATTTTAAAGTGAATTTTGTATTCATATATTTCTATCACTATATATTTTTTCTACAAAATAATAAAGTTGGCACTTATGTGCATTTTTTTTACATATTGTTACTCTCTATACTTTTCTGCCTTGAAAGTCCTAAGGGGCGACTCTTCATGCACTAGTTGCATACTTTCTCCCATTTTAGTCTGTGTGCTGGAGATCCCTGCCCTGTCACCTTTTTTCTCTTGGTGTCAGGAAAACTTGTCAGAAGTGATTCATGCTGATAGAAGAGGAACGAAGCAGCAGACTGAAATGATACTTATGTACTCTGGATTGAGACAAGTACACACTATAGAACGATATGCTTTGTTCATATTTTATGTCTGAGGTTTACAAACTCTTTAACACCTTCCCGCCCGGCCTATAGCAGGTTGACGGCTGGCCATCAACCTGCTATAGGCCGGGCGGGGGCTTTACCCTGGACCTGGACGTTACTTGATACCCTTCAGAATGGATCCCTCAGACACACCGCATCACCGATCACTGTAGCCTATGGCATAGGCTCTTTACCATGTGATCAGCTGTGTCCAATCACAGCTGATCACAGTGTAAATAGGAAATTCCAGGTATTGGCATTCCTCCCCTCACGCTGACAATGCGTAAGGAGAGGAGAGCTGATTCTTCAATGGGGACAGCTGCACTGATGCCTGTCAGTGCTCAACATTGATGCCCACCAGTCCACACCAGTGATGCCAATCAATGCTGCCTTTCAGTGCCCATTAGTGCCTCCTCATCAGTGCCACCTATCAGTGCCCATCAGTGTCTATCAGTGTAACCTATTAGTGCCATCTATCAGTGCCCACCAGTACCACTCATCAGTGCCTATTAGTGCCCATAAGTGCTGCATATTAGTGCCTGCTCATTAGAGCCACCTCATCAGTGCCATCTATCAGTGCTGCCAATCAGTGCCTATCAGTGCCACCTATTAGTGCCATCTATTAGTGCCCATCAGTGCCTATCAGTGCCACCTATTGGTACCATCTATCAGAGCCCATCAGAGCCACCTCGTCAGTTCCTCCTCATCAGTGCCACCTATCAGTGCTGCCCATTAGTGCTGCCCATCAGTGCCACCTATTAGTGCCATCTATCAGTGCCCATCAGAGCCACCTCGTCAGTGCCGCCTCATCAGCACAACCTTAGGGCTCATGCACACTGCAGCTGAAAGGAGCTCAAAGAAGCGGCTCCTACAGGCTTTTGAGCTCTCATTTTTTCTGCCTACAAACTCCCCTCCATGTTAGCCAATGTGTCCATGCACACTATGGCTTTTTCATGCATTTTCAGGCATATGCTTCTACAGGCAGAAAAAACCCCACCACCAAACTTATGTATTTGAGAGCAGCTAGTGCCCCAAAGAGCTCAAAAGAGCTCAAAGAAGCTCAAAAACGCGCGAAAACGTTTGTTCCAGCTTTGTTTTGTTTATACAGTGATTAAGAAAATACTATCTAGGAGGGTTTGTGAAAAAAAAAACACTTATGCTCAAAAAAGCGCAAAGAAGCTCAAAGGAGCTTGAAGAAGCACAATAAAAACATGCACAAGAGCACAAAAAAACACAAGCTTCTTCAAGCTGAAATAAAAGCTCAAATGCCTGTTTGAGCTGCAGTGTGCATAAGCCCTACCAGTGCCCGTTAGTGCCGCCTCATCAGTGCCACCTCATCAGTGACCATCAGTGCCCGTCAGTGCCGCCTTATCAGTGCCCGTCAGTGCCGCCTTATCAGTGCCTGTCAGTGCCACCTCATCAGTGCCCGTCAGTGCCGCCTTATCAGTGCCCATCAGTGCCACCTCATCAGTGCCCGTCAGTGCCACCTCATCAGCGCCCGCCACTGCCACCTCATCAGTGCCCGTCAGGGCCACCTCATCAGCGCCCGTCACTGCCACCTCATCAGTGCCACCTCATCAGTGACCATCAGTGCCACCTCATCAGCGCCCATCAGTGCCGCCTTATCAGTGCCCGTCAGTGCCACCTCATCAGTGCCCATCAGTGCCGCCTTATCAGTGCCCATCAATGAAGGAGAAAAATGATTTATTTACAAAATTGTATAACAGAAACTAAGAAAACGTTTTTTTTTTTCAAAATGTTCTTTTTTCTATTCCGTTTGAAAGCTGGCCTGGGCAGGAAGGGGGTGAAAGTGCCCGATATTGAAATGTTTAAAGTTCCACTTTCTGGAATCCAGCTATCAATGTCCCTTATCAATAGGACTTTATCTGTCCCGGGAAAAGGGCGACTCCTCTCATTGCACAAGCCGATATCTCATCAAAGGTGAACGCCTCCCTCACCTTGAACTACAGATTGATGTCCAGGGAGAACTCTGTCCCCAATTGCTTCTCCCATGGACTGTAATCTGTGAATGCCGTGCAATCCGCCAGACGCTGCAGTGCCTTAAAGCGATATTATACCCAAGCCCAAAAATGTCATTTATTGCAGCTTACCAATCATTAGATGTGGTGGCTGCATTCGTTTTCTGTTGTTTTAGGCTTTTTTTCTATCTGTTTTCACCTGGTGAGCTGCCCAGTAACACACCTCTTGTATTGGAGTGCCTCCACTCTGGATGAAGGAGCACAGGGGGCACACTTGGACAGCAGCAATGTTCATTTTGGGGGAAGGGGATAATTCGATGTACTAGCAGATTTAAATACACCTAAAAATTGAAGCCAAAGACTCCACCTCACCCTTTATAATCAGTTCTAGCAAACAGTTTTTTTTCTTTTGGGAGAAAGGTTTTACATGAATAAATAACAGTTGATCATTGTAAGCACCCCTGCCAGAGGTAAATGGTTTGTCTCATCTCTATAGCTGATACATTCTGCTGCAGAGCTTGTGCTTTTGAAAAACAACAGACTTGCTGGCTGGATCACCAGATGAAAACAGAACGAAAGCCTAAAAAAAGAGATAACGAATGCAGTCATCACATCTAATGCCCCGTACACACGGTCGGTCTTTCCGACGGAAAATGTTCGATGGGAGCTCGTTGTCGGAAATTCCGACCATGTGTGGGCTCCATCGGACTTTTTCCATCAGAATTTCCGTCACACAAAGTTTGAGAGCTGGATCTAAAATTTTCCGACAACAAAATCCGTTTGCGTAAATTCCGACGCACAAAGTGCCACGCATGCTCGGAATCAAGCAGAAGAGGCGCAGTGGCTATTGAACTTCCTTTTTCTCGGCTCGTCGTACGTGCTGTACGTCACCGCGTTCTTATCGATCGGAATCTCCGACCAACTTTGTGTGACCGCGTGTATGCAAGACAAGTTTGAGCCAACATCCGTCGGAAAAAATCCGATGGATTTTGTTGTCGGAATGTGCGATCGTGTGTACGGGGCATTAGAATCAGTAAGCAGCAATATAGTAAATGTTTGCTTTTAGGTTTAACCGGTTAACAACCAAAAGACGGCTCGATAACTCTGGTAGGGCGTACTATGACGTCCTCCCAGAATCACGCTCCCGCACGACCCCCGGGAATATCCGCGACCGGACCCGGCGCATCACGGATCACGGTAAATGGTCGATGACAGCGGCCATGTTGCATGACTGAGTAGTTAGGTAAAATAAAAGCGGTTGCGCCCAATTAACATGATTTATCACAGTCCATAACTTCAGTTCTTGATATGCACCACAGTGAGATCACACAAAATGAAGAAGTGCCCGACACCATATAAATTGCCTGCTTACCAGATAGCAGGCAATATAAATCGATCGGCTGTAACCCAGCCACAGCCTTGACTGCAGGAACGGCTGCTGAACACACACAGGAGGCCTGGTACTGGATATAGTATTGGCAACCACTTGAGCATCTCACTGGGTCGTGGCCATACAGAGATGTACTCCAGATAGGCTCAATGGAAAGGGAAACTGACCATAGTGTAATACAGTCTACTGGATTTGTTAAAGAACAGAAAAGATTGCACTTACATGAATAAATATAACTTCGCATTAAAAACAAGTGCCGGCCGGCAACACAGGAGCCCGTCCTCCTCACATACAGCACGGTGACGTCAGTGCGTGCCCTCCCAGATGCGTTTCGTCATAGGTGACGTATTCAATGGGGGTCGAGCAACGCAATGACACACCGCCATAAATAGGACCTGGCCTCGTTCTGAGACGTAAGCGTCAGGCCGCTAACGCCATTTCGGTTATGGGCATCCAGTACACATTCAAAGCGGCAAACATAAATTGGGCGGCTTGGCGTGGACGTCAAGCCGTAATCACCATAACAATGCTAGACATCCAATCCTGAATGTCATGACTAAGAAACTAACATGCTGAATAACACGGCTGAGAAAAAACAGCTGAGAAAAAAACACCCGATAATAAACCATGCTCCACATCTCTTTATCATTATGGGCAATGGATACTATAGGATATAGAGATGTGGAGCATGGTTTATTATGGGGTGTTAGTTTCCTATTCGTGACATTCAGGATTGGATGTCTAGCATTGTTATGGTGATTACGGCTTGACGTCCACGCCAAGCCGCCCAATTTATGCTTGCCGCTTTGAATGAGTACTGGATGCCCATAACCAAAATGGCGTTTGCAGTGCAATTTGCAGAATTGATTCGGATGGGTGTGAACATCCATCCGATCCTATTCTGGTGAGGCCAAATAAAGGGTTCTGCATTATTCTGGTGCAGATTCTGTGTGAATTGAGCCATACAGAATAATGGCTCAAATCGCACTGCTGAAGAATCGCATGTGATTTGAACAGGAATGCGGTGCGATTCCTGTTCAAAATCGCATGTGGTCCCCACACCCCATAGTGTGAACTGGGATCACACCGCAGCAGGAAACGGCTCACAGCAGGGGTCCGGTGCGTCTCCATTCACCGTTTTAGGTCCGATTTTAGTCCGAATTTTGGGCTGAATTCGGACCTAAAACAGACCAGATGACACACAGGGCTCCTGTGAAACTCGCTCCACAGCCGCTCCGGAGATATGTGAATCGGCTCCATTGAGAGCCGGTCACAATTTCCTGCTATGTGAATTAGATGCGGGGAAAGCCACATCCAATTCGCAATAGTACGAACCAAGCCTCAAGTGTTCAGGTACAAGAGATATCTGGAGGCAAAGAAGGAAAATGATTCCCAGGCCACATCCAGGATGACTTTGACCTTAAGCCTAGGTTCACACTGGTGCGTGCGGAAAACCGCATGTGATTCGCACAGGAATCGCACCGCATTCTTGTGCACATCACATGCGGTGTGTGTGATTTGAGCCATACATTTTGTATGGCTCAAATTGCATCCGCACCAAAATGGTGCAGGGCTCTTTTTTTTTCCCCGCATCTGAGTTGCAGCACATGGGTGTCCACACACATGCAATGCAATTCTGGCAATCGCACTGCATTTTGCGAACTGTTTCGGGGGTGACGTTAATCTAACATTGAGCCTAGATTCACACTGGTGCCTGCGGAACACTGAGAGTGATTTGCACAGAAATCGCATTTCTGTGCACATCACATGCGATGTCTGTACGGTGCGATTTGAACCATACATTTTATATGGCTCAAAAGGCATCGCATCCGCACCAAAACGGACCCCACACCGTTTTTATTTTTATTTTTTTTGCCGTTTGTTTCTCCCCTCAATATCCATACCAGACTAAAGGGTCTGGTATGGTCTTGGGGGAGGGACCCGATTGCATTTTTTTTCTTTTATATTTGGTGTGGGGTTCCCCTTCAAGATCCATACCAGACTCAAAGGACCTGGTATAAATCTGGGGGGGACCCCACGTCATTTTTTTTCGCAATCATCTCAAAGTCGGATCCCGTTCATTAAAGTCGCATGGAAGTCGGACATGAAGCCGCAGGTCAAAGTCAGATTGGAAATGGTGCGACTTTCATGTCGGATCAGTGTGAACATTTTTTTTGGCCTTTTTTGCCAAAGCTTAATTGAACAAGCTGAAGTTAGAAGCTGATTGGTTACTAAGCAGAGCTGCACACGTTTTAGTAAATCTCCCCCTATAGGTCTGATTCAGCTTGGCACATTGGAACTCTGCAGGTAGACCACTGCTTCCACACAGAGAGCAAGGGTCCTTCTTTGCAGCATGCTGGCAGGAAACAGCCTTTTCTCAGGCTGTGGCTGCTTTCCAAAGAAAATGAACTATAAGACTTTACAAACCTTTTGCTTTGATGCATCAACTGAAACGTATTTAGCTGATTTAACCCTTTTGCTGCCAGGTCCGTTTGTCATACAGACCTGACAGCGGAGGGGGGGGGGGTTTGTACGCACATTCCCAGTGGCTGCTGCCGCCAGGATTGTGTGTACATCTGCCTGTCAGATGGAAGCATTCGGGCGGCTGTGTGCCCCCGTCCAGATGCTGGGGCCCCTTACAAGTGTATGAGAGGTACAGCCCATACACATGTGAGGGGCCCCACTATCTGGACGGGCCCGGCTGACTGGCAGGGATGTGAGAAGGCACGGCGGGTGCAAAGGAGCTCACATCGGGCTCTTTACTGCCACCTCTGGCCATTTCCTCTTGCATGTGCACTCCTCATATGAGCTGCTTGTACAGCTCCTATCTGTGTCTCAGCCCCACATGGAAACAAGAGCGTGTGTGTGTACATACCTGTGTGTGTACATACCTGTGTGTGTGTGTACATGCCTGTGTGTGTGTGTATATACGTGTGTGTGTGTGTGTGTATATACATGCCTGTGTGTGTATACATGTCTGTGTGTGTGTACATGCCTGTGTGTGTCATATATACACATGTGAGGGGGGCTGAGAGCACACAGGTGTGAGGGGGGCTTAGAGCGTACAGGTGTGAGAGAATACAGGTGTGAGGGGGGCTGAGAGCGTACAAGTATGAGGGGGGCTGAGAGCATACAAGTATGAGTGGGGGCTGAGAGCGTACAGGTGTGAGGGGGGGCTGAGAGCGTACAGGTGTGGGGGGGCTGAGAGCGTACAGGTGTGAGGGGGGCTGAGAGCGTACAGGTGTGAGGGGGGGCTGAGAGCGTACAGGTGTGAGGGGGGCTGAGAGCGTACAGGTGTGGGGGGGGGCTGAGAGCGTACAGGTGTGAGGGGGGCTGAGAGCATACAGGTGTGAGGGGGGGCTGAGAGCGTACAGGTGTGAAGGGGGCTGAGAGCGTACAGGTGCAAGGGGGCTAAGAGCATACAGGTGTGAGGGGGGCTGAGAGCGTACAGGTATGAGGGGGGCTGAGAGCGTACAGGTATGAGGGGGGCTGAGAGCATACAGGTGTGAGGGGGGGCTAAGAGCGTACAGGTATGAGGGGGGGCTGAGAGCATACAGGTATGAGGGGGGCTGAGAGTGTACAAGTAAGAGTGGGGGCTGAGAGCATAGAGGTGTGAGGGGGGCTGAGAGCGTACAGGTGTGAGTGGGGCTGAGAGCCTACAGGTGTGAGGGGGGCTGAGAGCGTACAGGTGTGAGGGGGGCTGAGAGCGTACAGGTGTGAGGGGGGGCTGAGAGCGTACAGGTGTGAGGGGGGGCTGAGAGCGTACAGGTGTGAGGGGGGCTGAGAGCGTACAGGTGTGAGGGGGGGCTGAGAGTGTACAGGTGCGAGGGGGCTAAGAGCATATAGGTGTGAGGGGAGGCTGAGAGCGTACAGGTATGAGGTGTGTGTGTACATGCCTGTGTGTGTACATGCCTGTGTGTGTGTGTATACATGCCTGTGTGTGTGTGTGTACATGCCTGCGTGTGTCATATATACACATGTGAGGGGGGCTGAGAGCATACAGGTGTGAGGGGGGCTTAGAGTGTACAGGTGTGAGAGAATACAGGTGTGAGGGGGGGCAGAGAGCAGACAGGTATGAGGGGGGCTGAGAGCATACAAGTATGAGTGGGGGCTGAGAGCGTACAGGTGTGAGGGGGCTGAGAGCGTACAGCTATGAGGGTGGCTGAGAGCGTACAAGTAAGAGTGGGGGCTGAGAGCATAGAGGTGTGAGGGGGGCTGAGAGTGTACAGGTGTGAAGGGGGCTGAGAGCGTACAGGGCTGAGAGCATACAGGTGTGAGGGGGCTGAGAGCATACAGGTATGAGGGGGGCTGAGAGCATACAGGTGTGAGGGGGGGCTGAGAGCATACAGGTGTGAGGGGGGGCTGAGAGCATACAGGTGTGAGGGGGGCTGAGAGCGTACAGGTATGGGGGGGGCTGAGAGCGTACAGGTGTGAGTGGGGGCTGAGAGCGTACAAGTATGAGTGGGGGCTGAGAGTATACAGGTATGGGGGGGTTGAGAGCGTACAAGTATGAGTGGGGGCTGAGAGCATACAGGTGTGAGAGGGGGCTGAGAGCGTACAGGTATGGGGGGGTTGAGAGCATACAAGTATGAGTGGGGGCTGAGAGCATACAGGTGTGAGGGGGGGTTGAGAGCATACAGGTGTGAGGGAGGGTTGAGAGCATACAGGTGTGAGGGGGGGTTGAGAGCGTACAGGTATGAGGGTGGGCTGAGGCACTGAAGGACCTGGTGGGATGGCTAGTGGGTGGATTCGGCGGGACGGCTAGTGGGTCGGAAAGCAACGTCTTTGACGTCACTTCTGGGTCCACCTCTCAGTGTCCTCGGCCAGCATGGACCGGAAAGAATGTAATGCGATGTGCATTGCATTACATTCAGTGGAGCCCAGAGGAGACATCCAGGATCTTTTAGACCCTGGGTGTCTCATTAAAGAGAACCTGTCAGCAAAAAATCATCACATATGTGATGAAAAAAAGTAAAAAAATATATTTTTCAAATAGTAAAAAATTAAAGTTACACCCAAGAACATACTCCCCCCCACACACACACACAAAAAGTTTGAGCTCCCCCCAACCTCCACATTTACGCATGTATGAATGTAAACACATGCATTGAGAGCACCTACGCATATTGTAAAGCGCTGCGTAAACTGTTGGCGCTATTGAAATCGCATATAATAATAATATAATAATAATTGCGATACACATGTTACATATCGCTGCGCACACCAGAGTGAGAGCAATATTTCTAGCGCCAGACCCCTTGTGTAACACTTAACTGATGACCTATAGGGGGCTTTTAAGTGCTGCCTATGGAAAATATAGGGTAATGAAGTTTGTCGCCATTTCACAAAAGTCGCAAGTTTATGGTTTGACAGGTTGGGTATCTCTTTACTCAGTGGAACCTCGTCTTTTATATTTTACCAAAAAAATGGGTAATTTATTGTTTGTGTGCCCTAAAATTAACTTTAGTGTATTTTTTTACTGAAGTTTTGCTTTTCCTAGACCTTTTTCAGTAATATCATGCGACATAAAAAAATTGAAGCTCCCACTATTTTATTGTCTAGGGTGTCTGATTTTTTAGAAAATATATAATGTTTTGGGAGGTTTATGTAATCTGCAGGGCTAAAAACTATTTTTTAAGCATGAGTGCAAAAAATGCAGAAACGGCTCTAGCAGGGAAGGTAAAGTCCACCTTTAATCCCTTCATGCCGACAGTACGCCAATAAGCGGCCTCACTGGACTGGGATTTTATCTGTGGGGCTGCATATTTGCATATCTCCCCCCCCCCCCCCCCGGGCCCCATTCTAACGATAGGGACCTGGAATGTCCGATTCCGGGTCACCTGATCGCTGTGATAGCCTCTGATTGGCTATCACAGTGATCAGTCACTGTGAAGCCCGACACCATGTTTTCTGTCTTTGTATCATTCTCTGTCCTTACAGAGATAGAAAAACAAAGTGTGTGCAGAAAAAAAAATAGTAATAATTAACCACTTCAATACCGGGCACTTTCCCCCCTTCCTGCCCAGGCCAATTTTCAGCTTTCAGCGCTGTCACTTTTTAAATGACAATTGCGCGGTCATGCTACACTGTACCCAAACTGAGTGTTTATCATTTTGTTCCCACAAATAGAGCTTTCTTTTTGGTGATATTTGATCACCTCTGCTGTTTTTATTTTTTGCTAAACAAATAAAAAATGACCGAAAATTTTGAAAAAAAAATAAAAGTTTTTCTTTGTTTTTGTTATAAAATTTTGTAAATAAGTAAGTTTTCTCCTTCACTGATGGGCACTGATGAGACGACACCAATGAGATGGCACTAATGAGGTGGCACTGATGGGCACTAATAGGCGGCACTGATGGGCATTGATAGGCGGCACTGATGGGCACTCATTGGTGGCACTGATAGGCGACACTGATGGGCACTGAAAGGCTGCACTGATGGGTACTTATGGGTGGCACTGATAGACAGCACTGCTGGGCACTGATAGGCAGCACTGCTGGGCACTGAAAGGCGGCACTGATGGGCATTGATGGGCACTGATGGCTGGCACTGATAGATTTAACTGATAGGCATCACTGGTGGCACTGGCAGGCATTTTTCATTGGCACTGATTGGCAGCTGCCTGGGCACTGATTGACATTTCCCTGCTGGTCTAGGGTGGCATACCTGGTGGTCCAGTGTGGTGGCCATCCCTGGTGGTCCTGGGCGGGCATCTGAGGGGGGGCTGCGCTAATGAACAATCAGCACCGCCCCCCCCCCCCTCCGGTCAGGAGGGCAGCTGATCAGCTCTCCTCTACTCGCGTCTGACAGACGCGAGTGAGGAAAAGCTGATCAACGGCTCTTCCTGTTTACATCGTGATCAGCCGTGATTGGACACGGCTGATCACGTGGTAAAGAGTCTCTGTCAGAGACTACCCAGATCGGAGTCTGACACGCCGCAACAACAATCGCCGCGATGCGCGCCCCCAGGGGCATGCAGCGGCTTGATCCCCTGACAACGTCATATGATGTCCGGTTGGGATATTGCAACCACTTTGCCGATGTCATATTGCTATATGGCGGACGTCGAGTGGTTAAAAGAAAAAAAAAAATAATTCAAAAATACGTAGATCAAAGTTTGATCTATGTCAGGGTTAGTGTTTGGGTCAAGGTCAGGGTCAAAGGTCAAGGTCAGGGTCAAAGGTCAGGGTCAGTATTTTTTGACAGGGTTTTTTTTTTTTTAAATTAGTATCAGTGTCGGTGTGTTTTAGGTATGATAAAAAAAAAAAAAAGCTAAATGCACACTATTGTTTCTGGACTGTACTACGGGTACAAACAACGACTAACATACACATATGTGGTATCGCTGCGATCATCAGGAGTGGGAGAATTTGTTTTGGGTTGTTCATTGGTGGTAGGTTATGGTAGTAGCAAGAAATATACTGGTATATTTTACAAAAATTGGGTTTTTTTTACTATTTTGGGCCAGTTTTCTTTTGATAAAAAAAAAAAAATTAGGACATATCCGATACCATTTACCACCAAATGAAAGCCCATTTTGTCCTGAAAAAACACGGTATAATCCACTTGGATGCACAAAGTAGTTGTGACGATATGTACAGTTTTACTAACAAACGTCAAAATTGCAAAATTATGCTTAAACATTTAGATTTGTGTTTACTTTTAGGTGCAAAGAGGTTAAAAACATATATATATATATATATATATATATATATATATATATATATATATATATATATATATATATATATATGTTAATAAATCAGGGCTTTTTTTCAGCAGCAACATGGGGGACGCAGTCCCGGCACCTCCAGCACTGAATGTATGCAATGGCAAGGGATGCTTGGGTGTGCTGTTTATTGATGCTGGCTGCTGGAGGATCTATTGTCACTTGTGGAGATCCATTATTTTTTATGGTGGTCTATTGTTGCTGGGTAGGTCTATTGTTAGTGGGGGGTCTCATGTTGCTGGGGGGTCAACTGTTGCTGGGAGGGATCTATGGTTGAGGAAGAGGTCCATTGTTGCTGGCTGCTGGAGGGTCTACTGATGTTGGCTGCTGGGAGATCTTTTGTTGCTACTGGGGGTCATTTGTTGCTGGGGTGGCATTTTGTTGCAGGGGGTTCATTGTTGCTGGGGGGGGTCTATTGTTGCTGGGGTGGGGTATCTATTTTACCGTCTTTCTTGTTATCATTAACAAATTCCATACAAATTACTTAGTAGCAGAAAATGATACTTGGTTCTGTATTCTCTAAAAGGAAGTGGGTAGGGGGTGGAATCAAGGGACAGTGCTCAGAGGTGGGTAGGGGGCAGAGACAAAGGGTGACTCAGAAGGGAGGAGTTCCTGCAGCTATTCTCTAGGGAAAAAAGTAGACATGTGCAATTTGTTTAGTTCCAAATTAGTTTAACGAATTTTGACAAATTAAGTCATTCTGAAATTTTCGAATTTCCGAAAATTTTCAAATTTCGAATTTCTGAATTTTACGAAATTTCGAATTTCCGAAAATTCGAAATTTTGAGAATTCGGAAATTCTACATTTTGGAAAATTGAAATTCGGAAATTCCCAAATTTGGAAATCAGAAATTCAAAAATTCGGAAATCCAAAAATTCGGAAAAAATAAGGATGAAAATCTGAAAATTCAAAAGAACAAAAATCTGAAAATTCGAAAAACCCGAAAATCTGAAATTATAACTAACTAATAATAACTTAACTACTACTAACTATTCAATTATAGGTATTGGAATTTCCTTTCAAATTTGGCTGTTAGTGAATGTAACGAGTATGAATTTATCCGAAGTTACGAATTATCTGGAATAACGAATGCAGTATCTAAAAGAATGGAACGTAACGAATGAATAATAATAATAAATAACCATAAAAATAATAAAAATGTTTTATTATTATTATTTGTTCCGTTCCATTTGTTTAGATTTGGCATTCGTTATTTTGCATAATTTGTAACTTCAGATAAATTTGTAATTGTTACATTCGCTAACAGCCAAATTTGAAAGGAAATTCCAATACCTATAATTCAATAGTTAGTTATTATTATTTTGAATTTTCGGATTTTCGTTTTTTTGAATTTTATGGCTTTTATTTCTTATTTTCGAATTTTTGAAATTTCCGAATTTTCAGATTTTCCAATTTCCAAATTACTAAATTTTCAAATTTTCGAATTTACGAATTTTCGAATTTCTGAAAAAAACAAAAAACAAATTAAACGAAAATGAACAAATTTTTCAGCAGTGCACATGTCTAAAAAAAAGCCCTGTTAATAATAATAATAATAATAATAAATTCTCTGACATTTATCAATAAAAAGTGCCCATTTATTGTTTATTTTTGTATTGGAGCCTGCAAAGCATTGCAACTGTGATCAGCCCCACCACAAAGGATCATTTTAAAGTTTCCTGGAATTGGGCTTTAAAACTGGAAAGAAGTTCTAGCCCATCCAAACTCTTCCTGAAGATAAGTAAAGCTGAGGTTTGGCTGCATCTAGGCTCCAATCACACTATGCTGGGTAAAAATGACACAGAATTACGAAAAAAAAAAAAAAATGCCTGAATGATAAGACCACCCCTCCCCCATCCCCAATTCTAGTGCCCCAGTCTTTGCGTCATTTCACCTTTACACAAGTTCCGCATAAATTTAATAATCAGCAGTCAAAAGACCATCCAGAAACTTCAGCTATGTCTGATTGATTTTTATAAATGACGTTTGTAGGCCAGGGTCATCGGTCATGGTTCTTTCCACATGGCATGGCTTCTAAGAAAAGCAGCTACAACATGACCAGGCTGCAGGAAATCATCAGCTTTTATTCTATGAGGCTCATTTATAATGGAGCTCGCTCTCCTTAAAGTGACCCTGTCACCACACCGTCACTTTTGCTTGCTAAGCCACCTGTAAACGAAGAAGTCTTCTACTTACCTTTCCATCACCCCGTATGCCAACGAGTTCTCGTTTCTCCGTTCTACAGCCACTGCGTGTGATTTCTTCTACACTAAGGGTATGGACTGCTTGCTCCCATACCGCACATACATAGGATGGGGAGTGGGGGAGCGGCAGCACTTCAATACATGGACCATTAATTTACTTCTTATTTTACAGGTGGTGCTATGAGTACAAAGGACTCTGTTATAACAGGAACACTAAGGCAGCAGAGAAAGCTCCGTGATTGGAAACCTTGATGGAGGACTTTAACAGGTCATGAGACTGGGTTCTTTTCCTGGCTCATTGTTCCTTCTACTGACGCCATTCCTTCCTCTGACATCAACGATAGGGCACTATTCCTTCGACTGACACCAAGTATGGGACAATGTTCCATCCACTGACTCCACAAATGCCACACTATTCCTCCCACTGTTACCACTGATAGGGCACTATCCTTCCAATTGACACCAATGATGGGTCGCTATTCTTCCCACTGACACCAACAATGGGACAGTATTTCTTCCACTGACAGCAACAATGGAGCACTATTCCTTCCACTGACACCAAAGGTGGGAGCACTATATTTCCCACTGACACCAGCAATGGGGCACTATTCTTTCTATTACCACAAAAGATGGCATACTTTTCCTTCTACTGACACCAAGTATGGGGGACTGTTCCTTCCACTGACACCAACAATGCCGAAATATTCCTCCCACTACTGACACCAACAACGATGCACTATTCCTCCCACTGACATCAACAATGGGGCACTATTCTTTCTATTACCACTAAAGTTAGCATACTTTTCCTTTTACTGACACCAAGCATAGGACACTGTTCCTTTCACTGACACCGAGTATGGGGCACTGTTCCATCCACTGACGCCACCAATGCCGCACTATTCCTCCCACTGACACACTGATAGGGCACCATGCCGCCAATTGACACCTACGATGGTTCACTATTCTTCCCACTGATACCATCAATGGGACAGTATTCCTTCCACTGACACCAAAGCCGGTGCACTATTCCTCCCACTGACACCAACGATAGGACACTATTCCTTCTACTACCACTAAAGGTGGAATACTATTCCTTCTACTGACACAAATTATGGGGCACTGTTCCTTCGACATACAGTAACAACGTTGAAATATTCCTCCTATTGATGCAAACAATGAGGCACTGTTCCTTCCTCTGACACCAACAATGATGCACTATTCCTCCCACTGACATCAACGATGGGGCACCATTCTTTCTATTACCACTAAAGATGGCATACTTTTCCTTCTACTGACACCAAGTAATGGGCACTGTTCCTTTCACTGACACCAAGTATGGGCACTATTCCATCTACTGACACCACCAATGCCACACTATCCCTCCAATTGACACCTACGATGGGTCGCTATTCTTCCCACTGACACCAACAATGTGACAGCATTCCTTCCACTGACAGCAACAATGAGGCACTATTCCTCCCTCTGAAACCAACGGTGGCATACTATTCCCTCTACTGACACCACTTATGGGGCACTGTTCTTTTCACGTACACCAAGGATGCCAAAATATTCCTCCCATTGATGCAAACAAACAATGAGGCACTGTTCCTTCTACTGACACCAACAATGATGCACTATTCCTCCCACTGACACCAACAGTAGGGCACTATTCTTTCTAATACCACGAAAGATGGCATACTTTTCCTTCTACTGACACCAAGTTTGAGGCACTGTTCCTTTCACTGACGTCAACGATGCCAAAATATTCCTCCCACTGAAACCAACTATGGGCACTTTTCCTTGCATTTGCTACAACAATGTTCACTATTCCTCCCACTGAATGCCTGGGCATTTTTTATTCTTTCTGACCAGTGATGCTGGGGGGTGTTTTTGTATTCCACTTACCATTTCCCCCTGAGATCCTTTGGCTTGAGATCTATTTTAAAGTGCACCTTTGCCCAGAGTATGGACAGTAAAATATCTTTAAGGCCCCATTCACACCTAGGTGTTTGCAAATACGGGTAGAATTGCCGTGATCCCAAAACGCTCTGCAAAGCTGACATATTGCACCGCGCTTATTCAAGTGCCATTCATTTTCAATGGCACCTTAGCGCGGGTGCAATTCTGCTGCCATTGGCACACGATAAATTGCGCTGCAATCGAGGCAAACCGCAGCGCGTGAAGATTGTCGCTCGAGAAGGAGCAGGAGCTTTTTTTGGGGGGCGACAAGGTTCGTAAGATGCAGTTTGCATCTTTTTATCGTGCAACAATCATGGCAAAATTGCAAAATGAATGGCACCTGAACAAGTGTGGTGCAATTTGTCCTTTTGGGATCGTGGGCAGAATTACGGTTATTCTGCCTGCGATTGCAAATGCCTAGATGTGAACGGAGCCATAAAAAAAAAACACCCCGGACCTATCTAGCAGCTTGTACAGTAAAGTATTTCATTCTCAAAGATCACCACTAAGACTAAAGTTTTGGGTTCTAACAGCTTAGAAACACATGCTGAGTGTTTACTTTAGTAGACTGGCAGGTTGCCAAGATTCTGTTGTAATAGAAAATATTAGGAGAATTTATAAGATTTTAGTGCCTCTGTTGTAAACTTCGAAGATGAATTTCTCTACAATGCCTGTAGCTACAAAGGTGAGTGGAGGCTTGATTAAAGTTCTTTTGCTGTTTGGAATATGTAAAAACTTTGGCTCGTACAGCCTGGGCACGGGTTCACTTCAAGTACAGACAACTTTAATATTACAAACATCGTCAGGCAGGCCAATATCTAAGAAGCAAAGAGTGCTCTGGTCCATAAGGTGTACAGCTGAGGGAGCTCAAGTGGTTAAAAAAAGTACTTTAAACGACTGCGACATAACAAATACAATTTCCTATGCATGAATGCATAAACTCTTTACATGGAAGTCCCGTCATCTGCCACTGCCAAGCAGGATGAAAGGACTATTTAAGGTCACCGATCAGGAGATGAAGGAGTGATCCCTGCACCCTCAGTCATGTGAAGAGTGGTTATTCTGAATAAACAGGAACACAACACAAAGCCACAAAGCCTCACCATAGTCTGTATTCCAATAACCTGGTACATCTTACAGACAGGTCTGAGCTGGCTGTGTGACACTCTCTAGCTGAGTAATGGTGTGACGTCTATGTCCCTCCAGGCCAGGCAGATGATGTATGTAAGATAGATGAAGGAATGTCCTGCACATGGTGCTAAAATTCTTCTGGCACTTTTCATGATATGCAACAGATGGGTCGTGACAAGCCATACAAACAACAATGTCAATTATACATTTTAGTCCAAGGTACAAAGCAATATGGCTGGGATTGTACCTTATTTTGGGTCAGTGACAGCTTCAAAGGTGCAATCAGTCCACTCATTCCAACTCTTCAGACTAGCGTGTACCAGCTGAAGTTAGCACTTTAATGAAAGTAGGTGTCAGGGAAATAGCCGTAGAAGAACTGGCAATGTTGCCAATATCCATAATGGTTGCATGTGGCATTTGTCAAACTTCCGTGCACAATAGCGCATGCATGGCGTGACAGATGCTGGCGCCCACTGGCCTATTTAAACCTGCTGCAGTGAGCACTAGATCGATGGATTATCATCAGCTCCCCTGTGTTTCCTGCACTCCTGTGTATCCTGATCCTTGGACCTCCCGTTACCAACCAGGCCTTCCTTAACCTGCTTGTCCTGGACTTCTGGTTTGACCTCTGGTTTGTACTTCTGACTCTGCTCCTGCCTGCTCCATTGTATTTGACCCTGGCTTGGCTCACCGACACTGCTACTATCCGTTTAACTGTGTATGACCGCTTGCTCCAGTTCTGCTACCTGAATCTGCTACTGACTGATCATCTACTGTGTATGACCCCTGGCCTGGCTCCTGATTCTGTTTTTGGTCTGCTCTGCTGCCAACTATGCCTGGTGCCACCCAAGCACACCTACCCTACAGTGCATCCTGCTTGTTTCAGTTACCTGCTGGTGATCAGCTTGTCAGACCACAGTAACTGGCAAACTGTTCTTCTTTGGGCACTGCATTCCCTGTTCCACCTTCAGGGATGCGCTGCACTTAGCAGCAAGGGGAGCCCTCTTCAGCACCTCGACCTCGCACCTGGTACAGTTGGTTTAAAGCTTTGGACAAACTTAGTTTACTAAAGCAATGTGTATAATAAACAGTGTCTTTGACAGGCTATGTGACCAGGACAGGGTTGCCAACCGCCTGTAAATTTATGGACAGTTTGTACAAACCGGCTGATTTACAAACTGTCTGCTACGAACCTAGGAGACAGCTAAAAGAAACACAAGCAGTAAATCAAAATCATGATTTGATCAGATGAAATTTTTTATTTATATCTAAAATAATCACAAATTTGCTGGCATAGCAATGGCCCCCCTACCTGTAAAATAATCTATATATTTTTGACGCACTTCACGGGCGCTTTGGCAGGGGCAAGCCAGGACGGCCAGTTTCCCGGCACGTACCTGCAACATGGCTTCAAAACGGTCGGCTGGTCAGAACGAACTAACAGAACGCACTGAAGAACAAAAAGGCCTGTGAAGAGCGAGTTGAAAATCAGAAACGAACGGACGAGAACGCACTGAAAAACAGATACGAACTGACTACACGCACTGAAAACCAGATACAAACCCAAAAGCACAAACTGAAGAGCAGTAACGGACTGAAAAGCACGAAAGCTGAAAAGTGCGAATCTTCTCTCACCAAACTTTTACTAACAAAAGATTAGCTGAAGGAGCCCAAAGGGTGGTGCACTGGGTATTCAACTTCCATTTTCTAGTCCCGTCGTACGTGTTGTACGTCACCTCGTTCTTGACGGTCGGAATTTAGTGTGACCGTGTGTATGCAAGGCAAGCTTGAGCAGAATTCCGTCGGAAAAAACCATCCAAGTTTTTTTGGATGGAAATTCCGAACGTGTGTACGCGGCATAAGGCTTAGAACACCTTTTAATTTGATGTATGTGGAATGTATTTGGCTGATTTAAATTAAAAGTTGATTTGGGCTTTAAAGCTTATATATGATTTTATTGACAGGGTTTAGATTTTCTTGAATAGCTCTGCATCAGAATTTATGTTGCTGGCACTTTTGCAATCAAAATAAAATAAGGAATGCAGAGGGATTTATCGGGCAGAGCAGTCAACTATAAAAGATAAAGGTCAGAATGAATATTAGAAGCACTTAGCAGTCACGTTGTGTCCCTGAATGACTTTTGAAGATCTCCATGTTTGACCGAAGTGTATCTTTAAGATAAATATTGCATGGAAGTTTGCTCTTTGCTCGCTGTGAAGAAATAACCTCCATAGAGTTCAAAGGGACAGCTGCCAATACCATCCACACCAGGATCCTCAAGTCACTAAATACACAACTGCATCCTTCTCTTGGTAATTTCTTCCTTTCATTCTTATATAATTGTAAATGTTTTCCACGACCTGCTCCATATCTCCTCAATCTTTCTGGAAGTTCTCATTCTTCCTTCCAGAATGAAGCGTTTGTGATGAGATTAGACAGCTGAGTAGGGGCAGTGTGCAAAGGATTGCAGCTTTCAGCAAGCAGATTAAAGATTAAATGGCCAACCCTATTCCCATAGCTCAGAATAATGGCACAGGCGCAAATCCTGCCGGATATTATGCGCTCCTTTGTAACACAAACAGAATAATAATGATCTGGAAAAAGAAGAAATGAGGACAAAGAAACCTTGGCTAAAGAGCTCTCTTTCTAAAATATCTATGGACGTTAAATAAAAATGTCTGTCTGTAGCAGAGGTGCACCGAATGGAAATTTTGGTGCCGAAACCAAAAGTTAATGATGCACTTGGCCGAAACCGAAACCAAAAATTAATTTAAAAAAAATATATATATTTTTTATATATAACTGTACAATATTCATAGTATATATTAATATCATGAATTTTAGTGAATATGACTTTATTGTCGGCCATTATCGGCACCTTATTATCACAAGAAAAGCTCAAGAAAAATGCATCCCTTTAAATGCTATGTATGTCTTCACACTGGTCCATTGCACTTCGTTGTGGTGTTAAAAATCTTGCTTGATGCATTTTTGGTCAGTTAAAAAAAAACGCACCAAAAACGCACCTCCCCGTTGAAATGTATTGGAAACGCAGCAAGAACGGATCAATAATCATTTTTAATGCCGGTTTTTGAGTCATATGACCTATGAAATATACGCCATAAGCACAGTAAAACCGTGGTTAAATCACAGCAAAATCTTAGTAAAATTAGGGCCAAATTGCACTAAAATAGTTTTCAGCTCCATTATCGGCACCTTTTTCTTTGCAGAAAATGCAGAACACACCATTTTTGCCTGATATGTTTCAGCGCATCTCTAGTATGTAGGATCGATAAAAGAATACAAATCAAAAGAATATGTCCGTAGGGGGCATCCTTCTAACAAATACTAATGTAAGTACCAGATAGAATATACGGGACTATAATATGTAAAATATAAGAAAATATAAGAAAAAATACAGCGCTGTCAGAAAGGGTAATGTGACATACATCAAATGATCTGCTGTCTATACCACAAATTGAATAAAAAGCTGCGGTTGCAAAAATGTGAGATACCCACAATACAAGATATTAAAATAATAAAAGAAACCGCGCTAAATAAACTTGAGTTGAAAGAGAATAAGTGTACATCAAATTAATGAGTCCATCATAAACATCCAAACAGTGTCAGTTGTTATCCGGCAGGAGATCACCATAGGACACACATCTTCATCCCCAGCAAAAGTGACATCACACTCAAATTCACCATAGAAAATAGTGTTGGAGATAGGACAGTCCTTCACCTTCAAAATAACTGCCTCTTACCAGCTCCCTTGATCTCTGGTCAGGAGATCAAATGCGCCTTTTGGCTTATAACCCAGCCACAGTCACAAATCGGGATAGATGTAACGTCAGAACAGATCCTCCTATTGTCTTAAATGACCCCCAAGCAGCTTATCCAATGGCCAGTCATATAAAAGAGAAAGGGGCTCCCATAGTGTAAAAACGTATAAAACTTTATTCATAAAAAAGTAATGCACTTACATGTATTCGAAATGGTTCATGCAACAATGGATATACGAGCCGGCCGGCTCTCTCTCTGCAAGCGCCCGTAGCAAGTTTTATACGTTTTTACACTATGGGAGCCCCTTTCTCTTTTATATGACTGGCCATTGGATAAGCTGCTTGGGGGTCATTTAAGACAATAGGAGGATCTGTTCTGACGTTACATCTATCCCGATTTGTGACTGTGGCTGGGTTATAAGCCAAAAGGCGCATTTGATCTCCTGACCAGAGATCAAGGGAGCTGGTAAGAGGCAGTTATTTTGAAGGTGAAGGACTGTCCTATCTCCAACACTATTTTCTATGGTGAATTTGAGTGTGATGTCACTTTTGCTGGGGATGAAGATGTGTGTCCTATGGTGATCTCCTGCCGGATAACAACTTACACTGTTTGGATGTTTATGAGGGACTATAATTATGGCTGGAGATTTTAGTTGATTAAAATGTACTGCAGATTTTAATTGACAAAGGCTCGGTTTCCACTATTGCAACCCCAAAGTCGCCGCGATTTTTTGCCGCGACTTAAAGCAATGCCTGTGTATTCTTGAGGTCTATGGACCTCAAGTCACACCAAAGTGGGATCAAAGTAGTGCAGGGACTACTCTGAAGTCACTGCGACTTGAAGTCGCACAGATATGAACGGTACTCATTGGAAATCATGGGGTACGACTTGTCGCGCGACTTTTCAGTCCCAAGTCGCATGAAAAGTCGCACTAGTGGAAACCGAGCCTAAAACACGACTAAAACTAAAACAATTCAAATGACTAAACTACAACTAAAACTCATATGGCATTTTAGTCAAAATACTATGACTAAAACTAAATCGAACACGGTTTACTACTACATTTTTTTCCATTATTCCAGCATTTAAAAGCAAAAACGTTTTTGTGTTGGATAGAGTAGGGAATGTTTATTGCTGTCTGTGTCCAATTGGGGAGATTTCCATCTACTTCCTGTCTCGAGACAAGAAGTGAAAGTAGACTTCAAAATAAATAAATAAAGAAAATAAAGGTATATATTCTTTATGTGTCTATCTTTTGTGAAGTTCTCATAACTGATCTTTAACTTTGGAACTTCTCCAACATGAAGTCTTCTAAAGTACAGGGAAGCCCACCTTGACCCATCTACTGCACATAAGAAAGTAAAGAGGAGCTGTCACCTCTTTAGGACAGCTGCAGGAACATTGACTCTACTCTGCTGTTTTGCATTCCTGAAGTTGACCCACCTCAAACTTGGCTTACCCATTGCTCCTGACCTGCTGATGTTGATTTTGGCCTGTTCCTCGACCACTCCTCCCCCTGGCCATTTGATTTTGTACTTGAATATGACATTTTGTCGTTGACCTTGACCTCTCTCCTGTATTTTCTCCTAGCCTCTGTGTTTATGTTCATGTAAGATTTTCCAAGCCTAGATAAGTATTGTACATAAAGTAGAACATTAATCAGAGGAGCAGCCAAGAGGCCCATGGTAACTCTGGAGAAGCTGCAGAGATCCAAAGTTCAGGTGGGAGACTCTGTCCACAGGACAACTATTATGCCCCGTACACACGGTCGGATTTTCTGAAGGAAAATGTGTGATAGGACCTTGTTGTCGGAAATTCCGACCGTGTGTAGGCTCCATCACACATTT
Source organism: Aquarana catesbeiana (assembly GCF_042186555.1). Classification (NCBI taxonomy): domain Eukaryota; kingdom Metazoa; phylum Chordata; class Amphibia; order Anura; family Ranidae; genus Aquarana; species Aquarana catesbeiana. Next base: position 652,089,048 of record NC_133326.1, read on the forward strand.
TCCATCGGATTTTCCGACACACAAAGTTTGAGAGCAGGATATAAAATTTTCCAACAACAAAACCCTTGTGGGAAATTCCGATCGTGTGTACACAAATCCGACGGACAAAGTGCCACGCATGCTCAGAATAAATAAAGAGATGAAAGCTATTGGCCACTGCCCCGTTTATAGTCCCGACGTACGTGTTTTACGTCACTGCGTTCAGAACGATCGGATTTTCCGACAACTTTGTGTGACTGTGTGTATGCAAGACAAGTTTGAGCCAACATCCATCGGAAAAAATCCTAGGATTTTGTTGTCGGAATGTCCGAACAAAGTCCGACCGTGTGTACGGGGCATAAGTCGTGCTCTCCACAAATCTGGCCTTTATGGAAGAGTGGCAACAAAAAAGCCATTGTTGAAAGAAAGCCATAAGAAGTCCAGTTTGCAGTTTGTGAGAAGTCATGTGGGGGACACAGCAAACATGTGGAAGAAGGTAAATTATAAGATGAAACAATCAGCACTACAAGTAAAAAAATATTGTGATGTTTAAATAAGATAACCTAATAATAAACGTGAACAGCTGCTAAACATTTCAAGTGGTACACCACACTAATTTCAAAATGGATAGTAAATAAATAAATGTAGCGCTATGTGTAAAATTCGAAATGTAAAGTGCAAATCTCTAAATCTTACATATAAATGAATAGTCCATGAAATGAAAAAATGAAGAAATAAAACATGAAAAACTCTTCTTGTGATCAGTGTATCCACACAATTCCACCACAGTGATTGTTTGGCCTCAAAAGCAGTGCACACCACCACCAGTAAAAACGCATGCTCACCTCCCAGATGAGTCAAAACTCATATGCGGATCTCCCCACAAGCTCTTTGCTCTCACTTCCTCTTCCCAATCAATGGTGGGTAATCCAGATGGCTCTTTTCTTAATGGTAACTCAGCTCATTAATATCCAAAGAAGCGGATCATCTCCCAGCTTGGCTCAAGATTCCATGAGTTCAGGACATGTAAATAATAAGTATAGAGACCATAGTGTTCTCCGTATACAAATTTATTCAAGGCCCCCAAACAGACAAGTTGCACTTACAAGATAAAAACTTTTAAATCACATAAAAACCTCCAGAGTAGCACCACCGTGTCCACATACACAGTGCCAGGCTGGACGTGACTATCAGCTCCTCCCTTCTAGACGCGTATCGGCCAATCACAGGCCTTCCTCAGTAGAAGTAGAAGTAGTTTTTCATGTTTTATTTCTTCATCTTTTCATTTTATGGACTATTCATTTATATGTAAGATTTATTTATTTTAGAGATTTGCACTTTACATTTATAATTTTACACACAGCGCTACATTTATTTATTTACTATCCATGTGGAAGAAGGTGCTCTGGTCGGATGAAATTAAACTTTTTGGCCTAAAAGCAAAACTCTATGTGTCGCAGGAAAACTAACATTGCACATCACCCTGAACACACCATCCCCACCGTGAAATATGGTGGTGGCAGCATGATGTTGTGGGGATGCTTTTCTTCAGCAGGGACGGGGAAGCTGGTCAGAGTTGATGGGAAGATGGATGTAGCCAAATACAGGGCAATCTTAGAAGAAAACCTGTTAGAGTCTGCAAAAGACTTCAGACTGGGGCGGAGGTTCACCTTCCAACAGGGCAATGACCCTAAACATACAGCCAGAGCTACATTGGAATGATTTAGATCAAAGCATATTCATGTGTTAGAATGGCCCAGTCAAAGTCCAGACCTAAATCCAATTGAGAATCTGTGGTATAACTTGAAAATTGCTGTTCACAGACGCTCTCCATCCAATCTGACAGAGCTTGAGCAATTTTACAAAGAAGAATGGGCAAAAATGTCACTCTCTAGATGTGCAAAGCCGGTAGAGACATCCCCAAAAAGACTTGCAGCTGTAATTGCAGCAAAAGGTGATTCTACAAAGTATTGACTCAGGGGGGCTGAATACAAATGTACCCCACACTTTTCACATATTTATTTGTAAAAAATTTGAAAACAATTTATAATTTTCCTTCCACTTCACAATCATGTGCCACTTTTGCCGCGTACACACGATCGGACTTTACGGCAGACTTTGTCCAGCGTACTTTTCAACAGACTTTACGACGGACTTTCCAAATGAACGGACTTGCCTACACACAATCAACCAAAGTCCGACGGATTCGCACGTGATGACGTACGACCGGACTAAAACAAGGAAGTTCATAGCCAGTAGCCAATAGCTGCCCTAGCGTCGTTTTTTGTCCGTCGGACTAGCATACAGATGAGCGGACTTTTCGTCCGGACTCGAGTCCGTCAGACAGATTTGAAACATGTTTCAAATCTAAGTCCGTCAAACGTTTGAGAAAACAAAGTCCGCTGGAGACCACACACGATCGAATTGTCTGACGAAATCCAGTACGCCGGACCAAGTATGCCGTAAAGTCCGATCGTGTGTGCGGCATCAGTGTTGGTCTATCACATAAAATCCCAATAAAATACATTTAAGTTTTTGGTTGTAACATGACAAAATGTGGAAAATTTCAAGGGGTATGAATACTTTTTTCAATGCACTGTATCTCTAGATCTGTATAAATAAATGTACTATTTACCTACCAAAATCGACCCATTCCTCTTTCTGCAAGAGTCCATTCTTTATATTACCATGTTGGGTATTTCTGAAGCATTAATGTAATAAAGGAGCTTAGGTGGTATGGGCAACAAAACTAATAAAAGCATTAATGTGTCCAAGTGATTAGTCATTTTTTAGGTGGGAATTTCAGGTGTCCAAAGAAATGTTTTCCCGATCACTGAACAATCATGGCTTCACTTTTCCAGATCAATGGCTGAAAGAGTATTGGGACCTGAGAAAGCCAGGCAGCAAGCATTTTCAGAAGAAGGACAGCGATGACAACTTTCACATTCCTCCTAGCACAGGTTTTCTTTGTGTCTACTGTACATGAAGAATTAATGGCCTGTATGTTTTTGCTTGTCTGAAATTTCCTGGGGCTGTTTGGAGTATAACCAACATTGTGGGAAGAGTACGTGTGCTTCCTATGGTTTGTGGATGAGGGTGTTCCTCTATTCTATTCTATTCTATTCTGTCTCTACAAGTCAAGAAGCTAATGATTTGAGATAGCTCCATGTACATAAGGAAACATGTAGGCTGTCATTGTTGACCTCCTTCATTAAATGCTAGTTACCAGGTTATCTCTTCAGTACTGTCTGAGTCATTGGCCTTAAGCAAGCAGGCAGATAAAGAAAGTGAAGTCTCTGAGATAGCAGCATGTTTTCCAAGTCAGTGACTAAGAAAGTGCTGAATCTACTGGATGACTACAGCCCTGATGCCCAACCTGCACCAGGGGCCGAGAGCTGCACGGGAACTACCAAAGGTCTACATATGGCTTTCGGGCCCCAGCAGCAAATTGTTTTCTTTGGCTAGAAGGGATGAGATCAGGTGTGTTCAGATCCTAGCCTTAACGCACCTGATCTATCCTGCCACGCAGCTGTCGCTGCACTCCCCCATATATAGGGGCCAAGGAAATTCCCCACAGCCGCACGTATACATGCAACTGCAGGGCGGGGAATGCCTCGGCCGCTTAGGATTGGCGGTGTCCAGTGGCACCTTCCTGGTGGGATAGCTCAGGTGGGTTCAGACTAGGATCCGATTATGCCTGAGGTCATCCCACTTGCCTAGATGCTTACTCTGTAATGCATGTTATGTGCTTTGACATGCATTATGTTAAAGTAGTAGTAAACTGCAGCATTAAAAAAAAAAAAAATCCTGCAAGGCAATGGCATAATGTGCTAGTATGGAACAAAGCCCTCCAGTTTTCCTTCTGGGTTTGTGGGCTCTGGCTGTATGAGTGGCCGAGGCCGTGATGATGTCACTCCCGTGCATTCACATAGGAGCCCCCTGGCATGGTATGCTGGACCTTCAGAGCACGTGCATTGGTGATGTCTCCGGCTGCATCCAGTGTGAATATCTCCCAAGTTTAGGAGATATTCACAGTACCTACAGGTATGCCTTATTATAGGCTTACCTGGAGGTACAAGTTCAAAAAATTACTTTACTAACACTTTAAGGCAGTCTATTCAAACTACAGGCTGCCAATGTAAGAAGGGACCAAAAAAAAGTCAGACAAGCACTATTTTTTATGACATAGCAAACCACAAAGCAAGGTTGTGCATTACCGTGCACTATGGTGAGCTTCAACACATGTGCATGGAAGGTGCATTGGGTTAATGCATTGAATTGCTGTTGACGAATGGCACAGCAACATGCTAGCACATACCGTATAATACGCTTGTTCCTGCAACACACCACTTTGGAGAGGTCTGGGTGCACCTTCATCAAAAGTAATCACTAAATTGGTTTGTACTAGCCAACTTTGGTTTAGTTCACTCACATTTCTTTCTTTTTTTGTGATGGGGTTCCAATAATATTTAAGGAGGCTGTAGGGAGTGCTCAATTGTAAAGTTGATATAATAGCAGTGATCCCTAGCAATCTCCTGCTCTGTGTTCCCAGTCTCTGACTGTCTCCTACAGCATGTCCCTAGTCCCCAACCCAACCATACCTGTAGAATGTCTTCAGTCTTTGGCCATATACTGTTGCATACAACAATCTCTGTTCATATACTGTAGCATGACCAGCCTCTGACTGTTTTCTGTAGCTTAATGTACATGTTCAGGATACTCTTGAGTCCCCCTATATCAAGTAAGTTGACCGCCACTGACCCACAGGTTTCCTCTAAACTGTTCTCACTCAGAGCAGCTACAGGTTTTGAGTACACAACCCCAGTACCATTTGCCTGGGCCCCTTGTAGAACATCTAAAACATAAACCCTTTTTAGTTGTGGATGGGATGGGGGAGGTTTAGACCCTCTGTGAGATTTATATTGATGTATGTGTGTCCCCCATCTGGAAGATTCATCCTCTCTATTTGTCCTTATAAACTTTATCATCAAGACAGAAAGCAATGGGTAATCCAAAACATTCAAGTTGCCACTGGAGCAAGAATGAAGGGAGGTCTTTCCATGGGGACACTTGTCTTGTTGACTTTGAGAGATTTCCCTTTACCTCATGTTGTATCTCCGGAACACTAAGCTAAAAAACAGGTTTTATATGAAGTATACTTTAAACCTCTACTCAGGAGGCCTGGAACCAATGCCTAGACCTAGTGGCAAAACCAGTCTAGGGGTATGCTTTTTCTGACGCTTTATTGTAGAACTTGAACTTGGATAGGATCAGGTGACTTTGGAATACTCCAATAACTTTTAGTAGTGAACTTCACGATGTTAAACTGTCTCTTTGTAAGGCAAACTGGGGTCCTTGCTTGCACCAAACGTTGGACCAAGCTTTCCAGGAACACTTTAGTAGTGAATTCACTTTTGGTAGAACTGACTCTTTTGCCAGAGATTTAGCAGCAGCAGTATTGTAAACCAAAAGTCCTTGTACAAGCAGTTAATGGACTGGGCTCTTCAGGACATGACATACAATGTCCCCTTTGGATAAAACTGACTCCAGTACAAGAGGGATGGAAGTAGCAAATGTAGCATGACCCCCAAGGGGACTGCTTGGATTTACCTGCTCATCTGTACGACCATGACCTTGTGAACATTCCAACCCATCTGACACTCTGTGTTCAGACATCTTTGCACCACCTTGAAGTAACACGTCAAAAAAACTCAGTGCATTTATATTCTACTAACGTTTACTGGAATAATTCAAAGAGAATATTGTTACACAGAGGAGGCAATAGATCTACTGTGATTTGGTTAAACAGTACTAACTCAGCAGAGGAATTCCTCTACAATAACACAAGTCAAGATACTTTGGAGATAACAGTATATTATATACACATATGTACAGTATTATACTACTTGAACCTGACCTGAAAGGATAAGAAAAGGGTTAAGTATTTATCCTGGCAAACTTTTAAATGGGAAACCCAGGCCGGCCTATTTAACCTTTGATCCTAATGAGAGATCAAGCTTAATAAAAATGGTATTCGGGCTCTTTAAGCAGTAACGACAGCAATGTCACTGTTGCAGGCCTGATGGTCTTCACCGGCAGTCGGAGCTCATTAAAGAGGAGTTCCACCCAGGGGGTCCATTAAAAAAAAAAAAAAAATTAAAAGTCAGCAGCTACAAATACTGCAGCTGCTGACTTTTAATTGGACACTTACCTGTCCCTGGGTCCAGCGATGCGGGGGTTCGAAGCCCTGCTCGTCCCCCCCCTCCGCTCGTCGGTGCCGGCATTTCAACTGTGGGCGCCGGGCTGTGGCTTCACAGCCTGGCACCCACTGCGCATGCGCGAGCGGCGCCGCCCGCCGTGATTGGCCACTCAATCACCTGGGACCTGTAATGGGTCCCAGATGATTGACAGGAGGGAGGGAGCAGAGCGGAGCCCTTCCTGTGCCGAGGGGGAAGTGATGTCACCAGCCCAGGCAAAGGAAGAGGCAGACTACGAGGGACCACCTAGCAACAGGCATTTAGAGGTAAGTAAAAAAAAAAAAAATATCCAAATGTTTTTTTGTTTTTTTTTTTAGAATTTTTCAGGTATTTTTGTTTTTTTGGGTGGAACCCCACTTTAACTATATTTAGTTTGTGGGTGCACTGTTTGCTGCCCCCCTGCAAAAAAATTTTCTTTACCACCAGCCATCACTGACACAGAACTCACACAGCTCACTGATTACCGTGAACCCAGAACTAAATTTACCTATCCTAGCACCTATCTAGGAGGGTGCTACACTATACTGCTGAAATTAGCACAAAAATGTAATTGTGAAGTTAAATAGCTTTTGCTATTATGGCTAAATGAAATTACCAATCTACTCAGTTACACAATAAAGGCTATCTGTCTGTGAAAGTTCTCATTTATCTAGACCATGGTATATCTAATAGTAGTTAGTCAAATTCCATTCCACATTCACATTCCAAGGCCAGTTGAATAACTACTATTACATACCAGTCAATTGTTTTTTTGTTTGAGACAGCGTTGGGAAGGGTTATAACCGCTATAATTTTCCTTAATCGCGGTATAGGCAAAACATAAAACACAACAGAAGTTCTAAACTCCTGGTGCCCAAAGTTATGCAGCCATTTGGTATAGCAGTTATCTCTGCTAACCTCTTGTAGCCTGTCCTCGGTCTTTCACATTGTTCTTCATCATGTCCCCAGACTCCAACCAAACCTATACCACAGCCGGGGTGTGGCCAGCATGTGAACCAGAGTGGACGTGGCTCACAGGAGCTCCGATTCTGATACCCCTCTACCAGCAATTTCCAGCCCACGTTTTTTCACTCTGCTGACCGGTGTCCAGTTTCCGGTCATCCCAGGACTGCAACCATCGGTTTGGTTGCGCTCAGATGGGACCACCTAGGACCCACTCCACACAGCCTGATTCCAACACTCTCCCCTCTTCCCAGCCGGCGGCCATCTTAACCACGCACGTGCCAGCCAGCAACATGTTTGCCAGCACACAGACCACAGAGGAGACAGGAGACACGGCTTACCCCTCCGGAGCAAACATCCTGGTGGCGATTGCGGAGTGTAAAGCGTCCCTAATGGCCAAGATAGATTATGTGGCGACAGACGTCGGCTTTATTCGCCAGGACCTTGACAAATTTCAGGCCTGAGTCTTGGAGGTGGAGGACAGGGTCTCTGGTGTGGAGGACGTGGTGCGGTTGGACTCCAGGGACCTCTGTGCCCTGCAGCTACAGGTACGGGCACTACTAGAACGGGCCATAGACACTGAGAACCACCTTTGGCGGAACAATATCTGCATCTTGGGCCTACCAGAACGGGCGTAAGGCACTAGGCCCACCAAATTCACTGAAAGGCTCCTGACTGACCTGTTTGGCCTAACCAACCTGCCGCCAACATTTGTCGTGGAGCGCACCCACAGTCCTGCCGACCCCGCCTAGGCCTGGGGCCCCGCCGCGCCCTTTCCTACCGTGGTTCCTCAATTAGAGACCAGGATCATATCCTGGCCGCGGCCCGGGCCAAATCCGACATTCAGTATGAGGATACCAAGCTACTGTTCTTCCCAGATTATTCTCAAGAAATACAGCACCGGCGCAAATCCTTTACAGAAGTGCACAAGTGGCTTAGAGAAAAGGGCATCCGCTTCAGCCTCCTCTACCCCAGCAGGATGATAATTACTGATGCCGATAGTACATGCTTCTTTGACAACCCCGAGGCTGCATCAGCATGGCTGGACACCCGCTGAAACTCACCCGGACATCATAACACTTCGCCAAACTTTCATCTAGCTCCATGATACTAGCTAAGTACTCTATTTGCTTCCCCTGTGTGTTTCAATTGTGATTGAGACCAAGGAATCCTTCTCTATGCCACGTCTCACTTCCTAGGCTATTGGCGCTAACTTCTCCCTGTTGTTCTGGAACTTTCTACCAATTCTTGTTCCCCTACCTCCTGGCCTACCCTCCTGGTTCTGTAGCTCCAGCAGTCCCTTCATATGTCTTTATTGCTCCTTGTATATCACCCATCCCCCCCCACAGTTGTTTTTTTTTCACTTTTATCTGGATTCAGTTGCTGCTAGAAGGCAGCCCCCTATCCCACTTCCAGAAAAAAAAAATCTTTGTTTTTGTTGTTTTACCAACCAGAGGGCTTCCACAGGTTTTAGAGCAGTGGTTCTCAACCTGGGGGTCGGGACCCCCTCGGGGGTCAAATGATGATTTGCCAGGGGTCACCATATCCTGAGCTATTCCTGAAGCCCATGCTGCTCTCCCAGCCTTTTTCACGGCCGCCCAGCAGGGCTGTTCCTGGAGCATGCGGCCACCCACTCAGCCTCTTCGCAACCACCTATTCAGTTCATAGCATGGCTGGGGGGGGGCAGGGACTAGAGGTCAGCTGACTGGTGAGGAATGTGAAGTGGGAAGGGCTGGAAGAGACCCTATTTCCTGATTTTAGCATAGGTGTCACTGCTACGAGACACCACAAAGTTGGAGATACAGTGAAGCCTGAGACACAGTGAGTAACACTACCTGTGATTATAGTTACCATTAAAAGTCCCCTCAACGGTTCTCATCAGCAGATGACCTTGATCAAGAGCACCTAAGTTGGCTGATCAGAACTCCCCCCAGCACTGCCACTCATCCCACCCCCCCACCAGCACCGCCACTCAGCCACTCATCCCACCCCCCACCAGCACTGCCACTCATCCTACCCCCCACCAGCACTGCCACTCATCCCATCCCCCCCCCACCAAGGAGTAAGAGAAGAAATCAAAATAGAGAATACATGGAAGGGAGAGGAAAAGAGGGGAGGAACAAAGAAAAGGGGAGAGAAAGAATAAGAGAAGAGAGGCGCTTTGCCGGCGGTATAGCTGGGCTGTCCCATTGATTTCAATGGGACAGCTCCTTCACCGCTCCGAAGATGCTGCTAGCAGGACTTTTTTTCCCGTCCTGCTAGTGCACCGAGAGACAGCAGTGGCTGTTTCGGGTCGGTTTGCAGGTGCTATTATTATTACCAGTGTGAAAGGGCCCTTAGGGGCACAAATTACTTGTCTTGCCTTGGGTGCTGACAACAAAAGCTGCAAAAAATTTTTAACTGTTAGGGGTCCCCACAATTTGGGAAATTTTATCAAGGGGTCACGGCACTAGTAAGGTTGAGAACCACTGTTTTAGAGCATCGCACTGAACTATTGCCGGTTACAGTTTGAGTTTTTGGGTATAGGCCTGGTCTGATCAAGCCCACGTTTTTAGTAATGACATCAGACAAGGGCAGGAATGACACTTTGTTGTCACCACGGGTACAGTTTATACTATGTGTACATGTTTTTTTGTTCGTTTTGTTTTATATTGGTTATGATTCTATCTGGTATAGGCTCTCTGGGTCCATGCTGCTCCTGGGATGTAGGCCGAATGTGCTCCTTCCTACTCTCATCTATCTAAACGCATACGATGGCTGCACGTGATATTCCCAATTTTATGGAGGGAGGCTCCCGCTGTGTGACGCTTCTCTCTTCATCTTCTTCTCTTCTGCTTCTTCTCTTCATCTTCTTGTCTTCATCTTCTTTTCGGGCCGCTCCGCATCCATGATGGCATGGAGGGAGGCTCCTGCTGTGTGACGCTTCTCCTCTTCTGACAGTTCTTAAATAACGGGGGGGGGGGGGGGGAAGCCACCCGGTGACCCCGCCCCCCTCTGACGCACAGGGACTTGACGGGGACTTCCCTGTGGCATTCCCCGTGATGTCAGAAGGGGGCGGGGTTATGTAACGGGTGACCCCGCCCCCTCTGATGTCACGGGGAATGCCACAGGGAAGTCCCGTCAAGTCCCCGTGCGTCAGAGGGGAGCGGGGTCACCGGGTGGCCCGGCCCCCCCATTATTTAAGAACCTTCAGAAGAGGAGAAGCGTCACACAGCGGGAGCCTCCCTCCATGCCATCATGGATGCGGAGCGGCCCGAAAAGAAGATGAAGAGAAGAAGATGAAGAGAAGAAGCGTCACACAGCGGGAGCCTCCCTTCATGCCATCATGGATGCGGAGCGGCCCGAGGAGAAGAAGGGAAGAAGACGCCGCCGCCGCGGAGGAAGATGCCGGACGAGAACACCGGAGGAAGAACCAGAAGAACCAGAAGAAGAAGAAGAAGATAGAAGAAAGAAGAAGCATTTAAATAAAGGAATTGTCAAAAACTGTCTCTTGTCATTTTTAACATTTTTGACAGTTTTTTTGTGAAATAGTTTCTTTTACTTTTTACTTTTGTACCCCCTTACCATTTCACAAAGGGGGGAGGGCCGGGATCTGGGGTCCCCTTGTTAAAGGGGGCTTCCAGATTCCGATAACCCCCCCATCCGCAGACCCCCACAACCACTGGCCAAGGGTTGTGGGGATGAGGCCCTTGTCCTCATCAACATGGGGACAAGGTGTTTTGGGGGGCTACCCCAAAGCACCCTCCCAATGTTGAGGGCATGTGGCCTGGTATGGTTCAGGAGGGGGGGCGCTCTCTCATCCCCCTCCTTTCCTGTGGCTTGCCAGGTTGCGTGCTCGGATAAGGGTCTGGTATGGATTTTGAGGGGGACCCCACACCATTTTTTTTTTATTTTGGCGTGGGGTTCCCCTTAAAATCCATACCAGACCTGAAGGGTCTGGTATAGATTTTGAGGGGGACCCCACACCATTTATTTTTTTAAATTTTGGCGGGGGTTCCCCTTAATATGCATACCAGACCTGAAGAGCCTGGTGTGGAATTTAGGGGGATCCCCCACATCATTTTTTTTTTTTAATCTTGGTTCGAGGTTCCCCTGTGGGGAATTCCCATGCCGTTTTTATCAATTAACTTTTATGTGTATTGCCGGACCGGCAATTCATTAATAGCTGCGAGTAGTTTTAAATGACTTTTTTTCCTTTGAAATGTCATTTTGCTGTCAGACTGTTCTAAAAACGGGAAACATGCGCCCCTTTACAGGCATACTATAGACACCCCCCAGGTATGAAATTTAAAGGGATATTACACTTTTATTGTTTCACTTATTATTATTATTATTATTATTAAAATAACTGCTCCCGAAAAAACGGCCGTTTTAAAAACTTTTTGTTGCATTGATCCATGTCCCCTGGGGCAGGACCCAGGTCCCAAACACTTTTTATGACAATAACTTGCATATAAGCCTTTAAAATTAGCACTTTTGATTATTCATGTTCGTGTGCCATAGACTTTAACAGTGTTCGCGTGCTCGAACAAATTTTTTGCCTGTTCGCGAACCGAACAGGGGGGTGTTCGGCTCATCCCTAGTGAAAACCCAGACAGAAACCTATGCTACTGACCCCACCGACTCTCACTTTGACTCCCTCAGCAAAGCGAGACCTGCATCTCCACCTTACTGAGGTTACCAGACTAGACCTTTCCCGGAACAGACAGAGATTTTTTGAACAGGGAGACCGTAAAGGTTACCTCTTGGCGATGTTGGCGCAGCATGACCAGCCCCTGACCGTGATACCTAACATTGTATCCCCTTCAGGAGAGTCGTTCTCTCCCCTACCAGATATTCTGGATACCTTTCGCCAATATTATAGCTCCCTCTACGCCTCTGTGCTGCCTTTGGATTTCCAGCCCCAGGACCTTGCGCCCTGGCTGGACCCACTGGCACTCGGCTTGCTCTCAGATGAGGAGAGAGAGACCTTGGTGAGGCCGATTACCCCGAGGAGGTTTTGAAGGCAGTCGGGTCCTTCCCTACTGGGAAATCTCCGGGCCCAGATGGCCTTTCCATGGAGTTTTACAAGACTCATGGGGATCTGCTTGCCCCTAAACTGGCCCAGCTATATTTCCAGTGTCTGGCTTATGGTGCCCTCCCGGGCCTCCATGAGTCATGCACACGTGAGTCTAACCCACAAAGCACCCAAAGACCCTACTTCCTGTGCCTCATATAGGCCTATTGCTTTACTCAACGCAGATTTCAAAATCCTCAGCAAACTACTCACCATGAGAGTACAGCCCCTACTACCAACTGTTATTGAGACTGACCAAACTGGCTTTGGGCCCATAGAGCAACCAACGTAAATTTGAGACGATTGTTCACTAACATACACGCACAACACCTGAATGAGGGCTCTAGGGTGGTCGCCTCCCTAGACATCAAAAAGGCCTTCGATACTGTGGAATGGCCCTTTCTTTGGGAGGTCCTCCGTAGAATGGGGTTCCCCTTGACATTCAATTAAATGGCTGCAAGCACTCTACAAAAATCCCACGTCAGCCATTAAGCTGGGGGGGCTGTCACAGTCCTTCCCTCTGTCAAGAGGCATTCGGCAGGGTTGCTCTCTCTCTCTGGCACTATTTGCCGTCACGCTGGAACCAATTGTGGAGGCCCCTCACACCTTCCTACACATCAAGGGACTGCGTATTGGATGGCTGGAGGAGAGGGTTGCCCTGTACACGGATGCCCTCCTTCTTTTCCTTAACAATGCGGAATCGTCTCTCAGGGGGGCACAACAGGTCCTTAATTCATTCTCTTTTGTTACAGGCCTTAAAGTCAACTGGGCGAAGTCCCTTCTGTTCCCTATAGATCCCGCAGCCCGCACCAGTGCTCCTCCTGATCTTCCCCTGCAATGGGTTGAGAGCTTCAGATACCTCGGGGGATACCAGTCATCTCCAGACAGGCTTCAGATTTCATATCTTTAAATTTATCCCCGGTGTATCAAGAGGTTCGGCTAAAGCTGAAGGCGTGGGAGTCACTACCCCTATCACTATTAGGCTGTATAAATTTAATAAAAATGAAAATCCTACCTAAATTCACTTACTTATTTCATCATTCCCCGCAATGGATCCCTAAATCCTTTTTCATCCGTCTGCATCGCCTCTTTTATATGGGGACCCCAGTCCCCTCGCTACAGATGGTCCACACTAGTGCGCCCGACTTCCAAGGGAGGCCTGGCGTGTCCCGATCTTTATAAATATTTATTGGCCACCCAGCTAGACACCGCTGCCTGGTGGCTCAATCCAGACGTAACTAATCCCGCTACCTTAGTCAAGGCGGCAGTGGTGAAATCCCTGGAAGCACTGAAATTCTTACTAATCCGCGGCCCCAAGGCCCCATATGCATTGACACCCTCCATGCGCACTACAATGCCTGCGTGGGGGGCTGGTCTCAAAATTGAACGAGACCCTAAACATGCAATCTCTCCCAGTGCCCCCCTATGGTTAAACCCCACTCTCGATCATATCTATAAATTACCTGAACCCCACGCCTGGACTAAATGTAACATTAAAACAATGGCCCAGGTAGTCTCCAACCAATCTCTGGCCCCGCTCTCCAAATTGATTTCCGATTTTAACGTCCCACAGTCCTACTTTTTTCGCTACCTCCAGTACTCCCATGCCTTCAGCTGCCAATTCCCCCGCTCCCCCCCAGGTGGTCCAGTCTGCACTGGAGGACCTCCTCAGATCGGACTGCGCGAAGAAGCCCACCTCTCAGCTATACTCTCATTTGGTAATGACCTCCCTTCCTGCTCTGGAGAAACTTAGAAATCACCATTACAGCCTTCTATGTCAATTTGCATGCTGGGCTTGATTGAACAACTGATGCCCACAGTAGCGGGACGCACTCTAGTTGGGTTACTTCTCTTCTATGCCCGCAAGACCATAGCTCTCAGTTGGCGCAAACCTACCCCCCCCCTTCTCTTTCTCTTTGGAAACAACTGGTCAACAACAGCTTACCCCTCTACAAAGATACATATGCTAATAAAGGCTGCCCTAAAAAAATACGACAAGGTCTGGTCCAAGTGGCTGGCAGAACCCTCCACAGCTTCCGATGTACTCTAAAATAAACATTGCATTTAGGATACTCCTTACCTAGTGCAAGTCATATACTGCTGAAAAATCTTGTTTAGGTTTATGCATTTAAGGCCTGTGCTGAACGGCCTGTTGCAATTATTATGGTGACCCATGCTATCTGTTCTACCTTGTATGAATGAATACCAGATAACTTGTCCCTTGCAAGGGCCACCTCTTATACCTTTCATAACCAATGTATGTTGTTCTGTATTTTGTGTTTCAAAACTTATAAACAGATTTTTATAAAAAAAAAAAAATGTATACCACAGCCATTCTCAACCAGGGTTCCATTGAACTTTAGGGTCCCTCCAGAGGTTGCTATGGCTAATTGACCTCCCATTTGATGGCATCTGCCTAGTTCTGCCCGACGTCATTTGGCAAAGCCAGCAGCAGGGCTGGTGCAAGAATTTATGACACCCTAGGTGAAACCTCATTCCCCCCCCTTGGCTCCACCCCTGACTTCACCCCCTTTGCCCTGCCCATGTATACCCCACCTTTTTAGTGAAGCTCCCATCAAATGCAACCCACCAGCACCCATCAAATGCAGCCTACCAGCACCCATCAACGAATGTTTGTTTGCTTCCATTCATTCAGGAGTCATGACACAGACACAGTCCTCTGTTACTGCTGCGCCTCTGACACTTTGTGCGAATGGAGCGGTGGCTGCCTGCTGATGCTGAGACTTAGTTGCTTGTTGCAAGGAGAAGAAGTAGGAACACCAGTAGCCGGGCACCCTAGGCAGGAGTGCGCCCTAGGCGGCTGCCTAGTTTGCCTAGTGGTAGCATCAGCCCTGGCCAGCAGCATGATACCAATGAACTTTCTAGTAGTCTGTAGTAAGTAGTATTCTGACCCCCCAGTGAGGGTTGCATTCTTCCTACTGACTACCCTAGTAAATTTTTCTTATTGACCCCAAAGAATTGTTTTTTATAAGTGTTCCTCAAGACCTGCAAATTATTTTAGGGGTTCCCTTGGGTTAAAAAAAAAGGCTGCTATATCATACCTCCCAACTTTCTGAAATGGGAATGAGGGACACCTATAAGCAAAAGTATGTAGGCATAGGACACACCCCCTTTCACGCCCCCTTAACCACTTGAGGTCCGGGCCATAGCCGAATGACGGCTACAGCGCGGACCTCAATCTCCGGGAAGACGTCATATGACGTCCTTCCCTATGCACGCGCACCCTGCAGGGCGCGCGGTCTGCGCGCTGTGATCACCGAGTCACGGAGACTCGGATGATCACAGATCCGAGTAAGGGGCCGGTCCTGGCCCCTTACCATGTGATCAGCTGTCAGCCAATGACAGCTGGTCACATGATGTAAACAAAAGCTCGGTGATCGGTTTTGTTTTCTCCTCACGCTGACAGCGTGAGGAGGAAAAAAAAGCCGAATCACCGGCTCATGTCAAAGGGACATCGGTCCCGAAGAGGAAGGAGGCACAGATGCCTCATCTGTGCCTCCAAGTGCCATCTGCCAGTGCCCACAAGTGCCACATATTAAAACCCACAAGTGCCACATATTAAAACCCACAAGTGCCACCTATTAAAACCCACAAGTGCCACCTATTAAAGCCCACAAGTGCCACCTATTAAAGCCCACAAGTGCCACCTATCAATGCCCACAAGTACCACCTATTAGTGCCACCTAGCAGTGCTGCCATCAGTCAGTGCCCAATCAGTGCCCAACACTGCCACCCATCAGTGCCCATAACCGCCACCCATCAGTGCCCATCACTGCCACCTATCGGTGCCCATCAGTGCCGCCTCATCAGCGTACATCAACGAAGGAGAAAAATTAACTGTTTGCAAAAATTGATAACAAAATATAAAAAAATATATAATTTTTTTTCAAAAATTCTGTCTTTTAAAATTTTTTTAACAAAAAATAAAAACCGTAGAGGTGATCAAATACCATCAAAAGAAAGCTCTATTTGTGGGAAAAAAATGATAAAAATTTCATTTGGGTACCGTGTTGTATGACCGCGCAATTGTCATTCAAAGTGCGACAGCGCTGAAAGCTGAAAATTGGTCTGGACAGGAGGGGGGTTTAAGTGCCCAGTAAGCAAGTGGTTAAAGGAGAGTTAAATAACAAAAATTATTAGTAAAACCTACAAGTGTTTTTTTTTATCACTACTATTCCTTATACTGGCTTTTGAAATTTACAAAGGCAGCAATTTAAACATTGTATGAAAGGTTTAGCGCTGGGAAACACTTTTTGATAGATAAATAGTACATTTTATATACAACTATATAGATCACACCAAAATGAGGGACAAATGAGGAGGAAGGAGGGACAGAGGGACTCTGTTTCGAATGAGGGACAGTCCCTCGAAATCAGGGACAGTTGGGAGCTATGCTATAGCACGTTCACAGTCTCTGCCATCGTTTTCTATTGAATGTCTGCAGTCCCTGACAGTCCTCTTTAGCATTATGTATACTGAACATTATTTGTAGCCCTTTGGTGATGCCAGAAGCCTCAGCTGAGGCTTCCTATACCTTGTGTGTTGCCATCCACTGTTCTACGTCTTTCCAACTCTATCCAAAACTGAAATAAATGCTTTGGCTGGTCTTATGCCCCGTACACACGATCGGACTTTCCGACAACAAAACCGTGGAATTTTGTTCGAAGGTTGTTGGCTCCAACTTGTCTTGCATACACACAGTCACACAAATGTTGGCCAACAATTACGAACGTAGTGACGTACAAGACGTACGGCGAACCGATAAAAAGGAAATTCAATAGTCATGTGATATCTCCATTACGAACGCTAAAGAGACCGAGTGCTTCCGGCTCGTACTTGATTCCGAGCATGCCTGGACTTTTGTGCGATGGACTTGTGTACACACGATCAGAAAGTCCGACAACAAAAATTTGTTGGCGGAAAATTTGAGAACCTGCTAGCCAAAATTTGTTGGCGGAAAGTCCGCCAACAAATGTTCGATGGAGCGTACACACGGTGGGACTTTCCGCCAACAAGCTCACATCCAACAGTTGTTGTCGGAAATCCGATCGTGTGTATGCAGCATTAGGCCTCTATCAATTAGAAGAGAAAAGTTTCCTAGTAGGAGTTGGTAGAGTAAGCTTGAAGATCAGGTCAGGGAATATAACACAGGTCGCCACATGAACTGACTTAGCAGGTTGGACAGGGCAGACAGTAACTTGTCTGAATAAACAATGGGTGAGGTGCCAACCAGGAAAGATAACATTTCATTGTATATTCACCAAGCTAAGAAGGGAGGAGGATATGAATTCCTGTAGGAAATAAAAATAGGGCAAATTAGATGACAGTTATGGCCTTGACTCAGCAGTGTTTATGCTTTAAGGTATACTGCTGTGATATTTAAAGCAAAAAATCTAAAGAAATATAAAAATGCTAGAGGGTAGATTTATTTTTTTTTGCTAGAGAAGACATTAGTATGTCTCATATTCCAAAAAAAGCTTACCCCATTGGCTAGCAGTATTTTTATGTATAAAAGGCATACGTGCAGTAGAGATGACGCTCTTGGCGTCTGGGATATACTGAAGAGATCAGCCATTGGCAAAATAATGTATTTCCAGCACGCGTTGCACGGGAGTTGCATCCTCAATAACCACCCAATAGCCAAAAAGGAAGAAACCCAGGTCTAGAAGAAAAATCGGACAAAATGGAAGCAACAAAGCCCTGATGGAGAAGTCATTATTATAGAAGCGCAAAATCAGAGGTAGGTTTGTCTTAATGTGTATGCATGCCATGCATACCTGCATGTTAACCACTTGCCTACCGGGCACTCTCACCCCCTTCCTGCCCAGGCCAATTTTCAGCTTTCAGTGCTGTCGCACTTTGAATGACAATTGAGCAGTCAAGAAAGGCCCGTAACCACAGCATGTAATGCATAGGTGGAGGGCATACATGACTGTGGCAGCAGTGGAGTTAACACAGTTGGGGGAGTGGTTAATAGTTTAACCGAGAGGGAGGTACTAGGAGGGTCTTTATAAGTTGATCCCGCCCTGGGGGGAGGAACAGTTTCCTGAAGAAAGTTCCCGCCCACCCTCCCTTAAATTGGTAAAGTATTGCTAGGATGGTAGGGGTATTGTCTTGTTTTCTTTTACAGGTGATGGTCGCAAATATGCAGGCCCGGATTTACTCCCTTTGCCGCCCCAAGGCCGAGTCCTTCAATGCCACCCCCCCACACACACACACACGCGCACACGCACACACACCACCATTCTCGTCCTTTATCGATGACTGCTACAATAGAGCAATTAAAAACATATCTCCACACACGAAAACACTGAAAATAACTGGCTTTAATTGTACAGACTGAAAATACTCTGTAATGCAGAAAATGCCTTTTAAAGATTATAGCAGTAAGAAACTCCCTAATATTTTTTAGTTCTAACTTTTTTTTTGGCAAACTCATCGATAATATCTTTGTAGGACAAAGTATTTAAAAGTTCTGACTCAATAGGAAGTAAAGCTAAACTGTTAGGTCTTTCTTGACCCAAAGATGATCGTAAATAGTTCTTTATGCAAATACATTTCATTCATTTTTATGCACCACAGCTCAGTTGCAGTGCATAGAAACAGTATGCATTTTGCACCACACTGCTCAGCCCTTTTACATCAGTGTCCTCAGTCCCCCCTTATGTCACATCCCCCCTGCCTCATTACAAACCCCCCATTACAGACTGACCCATCACAGACTGCCCCCCCCCCCCCCCCATCACAGACCCTCCCATCACAGACTGACCCCCCCAAATCACAGACCCCTCATTACAGACTGACCCCCCATCACAGACCCCCCCATTACAGACTGACCCATCACAGACCGACCCATCACAGACCCTCCCATCACAGACCCTCCCATCACAGACCCCCTCATCACAGACCCTCCCATCACAGACCCTCCCATCACAGACTGACCCCCCAAATCACAGACCCATCATTACAGACTGACCCCCCATTACAGACTGACCTGACCCATAGCAGACCCCCCATCATAGACTGACCCAAACCCATCACAGACCCCCATCACAGACTGACCCCCCCATCACAGACTGACCCCCCCAATCACAGACTGACCCCCCCAATCACAGACTGACCCCCCCAATCACAGACTAAGCCCCCATCACAGTCCTCTCTCAATATATAACTCCTTTACAGCACAGCATTCCCCCTTCCCCCCTCCCCAAAGAACCCTACCTTATTCACACAAGACATGGAGGCTGGCCGCTCTGTACAACGGGCGGGACTTTTTACGTTAAAAGTGAGTGATTTATTGCTGTTACCGCCCCGCTGCCTAGCAACCAATCACCCACTTCTTAACTTAAAAAGTCCCGCCCTTTGTCTAGAGCGGCCGCGCTTCATGTTTTGTGTGAATAAGACAGGCAGCGTGGGGAGGGGGCAGTGCAGTGATATTAGAGAAGGCACGGACCTGCCGCACCTGCTATGCTGCCAGGGCCGATCCTAGGGTCACAGACGCCTGGGTGCAGAAATATTTTTGGCGGCCCCACATGGGCGTGGTCATCTAACTCCTCCACTTTACAAATGTTTCTATGGCAACGACTCAAACACAGAGATGCTCCCCTTAGAAGTCTTTGTTACCCTGGGATCCTCCCATGATCTCTTAACAATAAATAAAATACAGGAAGAGCGTACACTGAGACCTGAGATGGTCAGAGACTGCAATCATGGTACAGGAGATGGTCAGAGACTGCAGACGTGATACAGGAGATGGTCAGAGACTGCAGACATAGTACAGGAGATGGTCAGAGACTGCAGACATAGTACAGGAGATGGTCAGAGGCTGCAGACATGATACAGGAGATGGTCAGAGACTGCAGACATAGTACAGGAGATGGTCAGAGACTGCAATCATAGTACAGGAGATGGTCAGAGACTGCAGACATAGTACAGGAGATGGTCAGAGACTGCAAACATGATACAAGAGATGGTCAGAGACTGCAGACATAGTACAGGAGATGGTCAGAGACTGCAGACATAGTACAGGAGATGGTCAGAGACTGCAGACATAGTACAGGAGATGGTCAGAGACTGCAGACATAGTACAGGAGATGGTCAGAGACTGCAGACATAGTACAGGAGATGGTCAGAGACTGCAGACATAGTACAGGAGATGGTCAGAGACTGCAGACATAGTACAGGAGATGGTCAGAGACTGCAAACATGATACAAGAGCTGGTCAGAGACTGCAAACATGATACAAGAGCTGGTCAGAGACTGCAAACATGATACAAGAGATGGTCAGAGACTGCAGACATAGTACAGAAGATGGTCAGAGACTGCAGACATAGTACAGGAGATGGTAAGAGACTGCAGACATGATACAAGAGATGGTCAGAGACTGCAGACATGATACAAGAGATGGTCAGAGACTGCAGTTTTTATGGACGTTAGTAGATAATGGCCGATCGGCCCTCTCACCTGACCCAGCGATACAGCAATGGTTCCTCTGATCAGGAGGCAGCTCACTCTGAATTGCCCGGGGCGACTCCGCTGGGTAGTACCCAGATCTGTATTCCTGCAATGACATCAATCCTTTCTCCGCCAGGCATGGCGCCAGGCTGTGTGGCTTTCCCTCTGGGGGCGCAGGGAAGCGGGGTTCTCTCTCTAATGGTTTTCCCTCAGCACTGCCCTCTCCCTCTGGAGCCCTGGGTGTACTTTCCTGGGTGTAGACCCCCCCAGGACAAACCACCCCTCCATTAGTACAAATCCCCCCAGGATAACCCCCCCTCCATTAGTACAGACCCCCCAGGACAAACCCCCCTTCATTAGTACAGACCCCCCCAGGACAACCCCCCCCTCCATTAGTACAAATCCCCCCAGGATAACCCCCCCTCCATTAGTACAGACCCCCCAGGACAAACCCCCCTTCATTAGTACAGACCCCCGGGACAACCCCCCCTTCATTAGAACAGACCCCCAGGACAACCCCCCCTCTATTAGTAGAGACCCCCAGGACAACCCCCCCTTCATTAGTACAGACCCCCAGGACAACCCCCCCTCTATTAGTAGAGACCCCCAGGACAACCCCCCCTTCATTAGTACAGACCCCCGGGACAACCCCCCCTCTATTAGTAGAGAACCCCCAGGACAACCTCCCCTTCATTAGTACAGACCCCCGGGACAACCCCCCCTCTATTAGTAGAGAACCCCCAGGACAACCCCCCCTTCATTAGTACAGACCCCCAGGACAACCCCCCCTTCATTAGTACAGACCCCCAGGACAACTCCCCCTCTATTAGTAGAGAACCCCCAGGACCAGGGCTCGACAAACCCCGGGCGCCAGGTCGCATTTGCGAATAGAATTAGCGACCTGGCGCCTGGGGCGGCACAGCTGGGGTATCCTGTGTCCGTTCGACACCCCCCCCCCCCCTCCCGGCGCGATCGCGTTGGGCCGCGCCGGTAATTGAGGCCCCGGCTTTGCGGCCTACTGCAGTCCTATGGTTCCTTCTGCAATCGGGTGCCCTCTGGTGGTGGCCGTTGGTATGACAAGACATCCACCAATGCTAATGGAGCTTTCCCTACCTGTTTTCACTGCCTGCTCATCTCCTTCCCTTTACTTAGAACCCCAAAACATTATATATATTTTTTATTCTAACACCCTAGAGAATAAAATGGCGGTCATTGCAATATTTTCTGTCACACCGTATTTGCGCAGCGGACTTACAAGCGCACTTTTTTGGGAAAAAATACTTTTTTTAATGAAAAAATAAGAAAACAGTAAAGTTAGCCCAATTTTTTTTATATTGTGAAAGATAATGTTACGCCGAGTAAATTGATTCCCAACACGTCACGCTTCAAAATTTCGTCCGCTCGTGGAATAGCGACAAACTTTTACCCTTTAAAATCTCCATAGGCGACGTTTAAAAAATTCTACAGGTTGCATGTTTTGAGTTACAGAGGAGGTCTAGGGCTAGAATTATTGCTCTCGCTCTAACGATCGTGGCGATACCTCACATGTGTGGTTTGAACACCGCTTTCATATGCGGGCGCTACTCGCATATGCGTTCGCTTCTGCAAGCGAGCTCGGCGGGACGGGGCACGTTTAAAAAAAATTATTTTTTCTCTTATATATTTTACTTTTTATTTTTTATTTTTACACTGTTTAAAAAAAAAAAAAAAAAAGTGTCACTTTTATTTCTATTACAAGGGATGGGGCACATTTAATTTTTTTTTTTTTTTCTTATTATTTTTTCATTTTAAACGTTTATTTTTTCACTGTTCTTTTAGAAAAAAAAAAAAAGGTCACTTTTATTCCTATTACAAGGAATGTAAAAATCACTTGTAATAGAAAAAAAGCATGACAGGACCTCTTAAATATGAGATCTGGGGTCAAAAAGACCTCAGATCTCATATTTACACTAAAATGCATTAAAAAAGAAAAAAAAAAAAAAAAATGCCTGCCGCCGATAAAAGTGATCTCGCTGCGAATCTACTGCAGAGACCACTTTTATCTGAAAGAGAACCGCCGGCTCTTGAAGAAGATACTGGGGTTATGGTAGCTAGCTGCTACCATAACAACGGTATTTCTCTTCAAAGACAGGACGTATATAGTCGTCCTGCGGGAAGGAAGTGGTTAATTAAAATGAATTTATTATTTGTCATCTCCCTGCTTGGCCCCTTTCACACGGGCTGTCTGATCAGGTTCGCCTGTCAGTTTTTCAGGCGGACCTGATTGGACCCTTAGCGGGGATATGGCGGTCTTGTGTCCCTGCATGGCAGGAAATAAAAGCAGTCACATTCGTTCTAGTCGTCTCTGTGTAAATTTAAGATAGCTTTATTTTCAATATAAAAATTAACCATTGTCGGTCGTTTAAAAAAAAAAAACAAAACCTGGCTCCTAACTTTTTTAACTTTTTTTTCTTTTTTAATGCATTTTAGTGTAAATATGAGATCTGAGGTCTTTTTGACCCCAGATCTCATATTTAAGAGGTCCTGTCATGCTTTTTTTCTATTACAAGTGATTTTTACATTCCTTGTAATAGGAATAAAAGTGACCTTTTTTTTTTTTCTAAAAGAACAGTGAAAAAATAAACGTTAAAATGAAAAAATAATAAGAAAAAAAAAAAAAATGAAATGTGCCCCATCCCTTGTAATAGAAATAAAAGTGACACTTTTTTTTTTTTTTTTTTAAACAGTGTAAAAATAAAAAATAAAAAGTAAAATATATAAGAGAAAAAATTATTTTTTTTAAACGCGCCCCGTCCCGCCGAGCTCGCTTGCAGAAGCGAACGCATATGCGAGTAGCGCCCGCATATGAAAGCGGTGTTCAAACCACACATGTGAGGTATCGCCACGATCGTTAGAGCGAGAGCAATAATTCTAGCCCTAGACCTCCTCTGTAACTCAAAACATGCAACCTGTAGAATTTTTTAAACGTCGCCTATGGAGATTTTAAAGGGTAAAAGTTTGTCGCCATTCCACGAGCGGACGAAATTTTGAAGCGTGACATGTTGGGAATCAATTTACTCGGCGTAACATTATCTTTCACAATATAAAAAAAATTGGGCTAACTTTACTGTTTTCTTATTTTTTATTTAAAAAAAGTATTTTTTCCCAAAAAAGTGCGCTTGTAAGTCCGCTGCACAAATACGGTGTGACAGAAAGTATTGCAATGACCGCCATTTTATTCTCTAGGGTGTTAGAATAAAAAATATATATAATGTTTTGGGGTTCTAAGTAAAGGGAAGGAGATGAGCAGGCAGTGAAAACAGGTAGGGAAAGCTCCATTAGCATTGGTGGATGTCTTGTCATACCAACGGCCACCACCAGAGGGCACCCGATTGCAGAAGGAACCATAGGACTGCAGTAGGCCGCAAAGCCGGGGCCTCAATTACCGGCGCGGCCCAACGCGATCGCGCCGGGAGGGGGGGGGGGTGTCGAACGGACACAGGATACCCCAGCTGTGCCGCCCCAGGCGCCAGGTCGCTAATTCTAGTCGCAAATGCGACCTGGCGCCCGGGGTTTGTCGAGCCCTGCTGTACTTGCCAAATACCCTGCAGAATCCTCCCTCCACGGAGTCTGGCTGCTACCATTTTAACTGTGGGCAGCTGAAGCTGCTGCCTGGATTTACACAGAGGCACACCTCCAGCTCTGCAGCTCTCATTGGCCCTCTTATGATTTCCCCCCCCCCCCCCCTTCCTGGCAAACTCTCCAGAGAGAGAAAGCTGTGCATGATGTCATAAGCCAAGGCTAGAAACAGCAAGTGGGCTGTATAAGATATTTGGTGGCAGAATAAAAGAATAGGATTGTTTGCCCCCCCCCCCTAAAAAAAAAAAAGTACCACCAACCGCCACTGGTGTCAGGAAAGGTAGGCTGTGATTGGTGATGGGGGGAGCATGTCAGGAACAGCAGGCTGTGATTGGCCCCCACAAATAGAGATTTCTTTTGGTGGTATTTGATCACCTCTGCGGTTTTTACTTTTTGCGCTGTAAACAAAAAAAGAGTGACAATTTTGAACAAAAAGCAATATTTTTTACTTTTTGCTATAATAAAATACCCCCAAAAAATACATATAAAAACACATTTTTTCCTCAGTTTAGGCCGATATGTATTCTTCCACATATTTATTGTAAAAAAATCTCAATAAGGGTATATTGATTGGTTTACGCAAAAGTTATAGCGTCTACAAAATAGTGGATAGATTTATGGCATTTTTATTATTAATTATTTTTTTAACTAGTAATGGCGACGATCTGCGATTTTCATTGGGACCGCGACATTATGGCGGACAGATCGGACACTTTTGACACTATTTTGGGACCATTGGCATTTATACAGTGATACACTGTACTACAAATAGCCACTGATTACTGTATAAATGACACTGGCAGGGAAGGGGTTAAACACTAGGGGGAGATCAAGGAGTTAAGTGTGTTCCCTAGGTGTGTTCTAACTGTAGGGGGGATGGGCTCACTACAACATGACAGAGATCACTGCTCCCGGTGACAGGGAACAGTAGATCTCTGTCATGTTGCTAAGCAAAACAGCGAAATGCCTTGTTTACATAGGCATCTCCCCGTTCTGCCTCTCCTCGCCGCAATCGCAGGCCGCTGGCGAACATCGAGTTTGCTGGACCCACGGGCACGCACCCGCAGCACGCAGTGGGCGCGCGCCTACTAGGTAGCAAACTCAAAGGGACATACAGGTACGCCCTTTTGCCTGCCCGTGCCATTCTGCCAGCGTAAATCGGCGTGCGGCGGTTGGCAAGTGATTAAGGCACCAGTCACGCTTGTGCGACTTGTCATGTGACTTTGGACATGACCTGTCGCAGCCCATTCTTTTCAATGGCATACATTCAGATCAGTGCGACTAAGTGATATTGACGTCCTGTTTTTTTTTTGTTGTTTAAAAATAACAAACATGTTATACTTATCTGCTCTGTGTAAGGCCCGGTTCACACTGGTGCGATGCGAGAACCCTGCAAATCCACTGCGGGTTCCCACATCGCACCGACTCGCATGGCAGTTCACACTGCCATATGCGAATCGCTGGGGAGTGTCAATACATTGTTAACGACACCCCCGGTTCAGCTTGCATATCGCACTGCGAACTGACAGTTCGTACATGAATCGGATTGCACAGGTGTGAACAGCGATCCGATTCCGGTCCGAACAAAAAAAAGGGTCCTGTGCGTGTTTGGACCGAATGCGGTGCGATATCAGCCATACTATCTGTATGGCTGAAATCGCATCACATGTGATGTGAACAGCAGTGCGCTGTGAATCACATGCGATGTCTGGCATCGCACCAGTGTGAACCGGGCCTAATGGTTTTTCACAAAGCAGCCCAGATCCTCCTCTTCTCGGGTCCCCTGCCTGCGCTCCTGGCCCCTCCCTCCTATCGAGTGCCCCCCAGAGCAAGCAACTTACTATGTGGGCACCCGAGCCGCTCCCCTGCCCTGTGTGTCCATTCAGACATGGAGCTGCAGCTTGACACCGCCCCCTCTCTCTCCTCATTGGCTCACTGACTTTGATTGACAGCAGCAGGAGCCAATCAGCACTCCCAGCACTGTGACTGTGATCAGGAGTAGGTAGGACTGGCTCCCAATCACATGATCGCTGTGTCAGGCAATCACAGTGATAAAGGGAGGCCAGTCAACACCACGCAAAGAGATGACATCACTCCGATCTTAAAGGGCCAGCGGAAAGGAGTTATTATCAAACACTCAAACATGAAAACAGAACACGTGCACAAAAAATCTCCAAAATCACATGCAAACACTCAGGTGTGAATCCAGGCTGAAACAGCTCTGGGCCTCTTAGCCATCATGGGTTTTGGTTGCCTGAGCCACCCTCGCCGTGTGACTACAGTTCTCTACCTACCAGTCAGCAAGAATATATATTCTTTAAAAGGGTTAGTTCACCTTTTCCATAAAGTACACCATGCAGTCAAGGGGCCCCAGGGTTTTCATAATCTGTATGCAGCTTTGAAATATTGTGCTGGGGTTAAATAGTTATACCTGTAGGCCATTTGGGTCACCCCTAAGGCCTGTCTGAGTAGCTCCTTGTAGCACCCTCTAGTGTGTGCTAGTTAGTAGTGTAGGTTTGTAGATTAGGTCTGTTATTGTACGAAACTTCTAGAAAGTTGTAAAAACTTTTAGAGCTATTAGGTGGAGGTTAGGAGGAACTGTTTGTAATATTTATGAGGGCCTGAGCCAATCCCCAGTAAAAGGGCTGGCAGGGGGTAGGTTTACCTCACAAATAGGCATGAACCATGCCAGCAAGGGCAGTCGGGTGGAAGATGGAGATAAAGTGCTGTAGAGACTGTCAGTGGCCCTCTGGGGTACCCCCTAGTCTAGGGTGACCAGACATCCCCGGTTTCTGGGGACAGTCCCCGGATTGAGGACACTGTCCCCGGACCAAGTCTGTCCCCAGTTTTGTCCCCGGATTGGATTTGAACAGGGGCTGGGGCAATTTCAAAGACAGCCCGTGCAGAATAAAAAGAAAAAATCTGAATTGCACCCCCCTCCTCTGCCGCTCCTACTAGCTTATGGGGGTTTATTTTTTTCCATTATCTGTGTCCCTTTCTGATGATCATGTGCTGGTCGGAGCGGAGGGACTATTTCTTCAGTTTCGGGCGCATGCCCACTCAGCTCCGCTCGCATGTTCTTCTGCCTTGGCTCAAGTCCCAGCCAGCCGCCTGCCTGCTTATCTCCTTGCCTTCCCTGGTGGAGTGACCTTCTTCCACTCCCCACCCAGTAGTAGCCGGGGCCCGAAGAGTAAAGTCCCATACACACTATCAGATTTTCTGCTGATTTTTGTCTTCAGATTTACCAAAACCATGTAGTGCAAGGGCCTGCCTGATTGCATACAAATTGAAACTCCTAAGGTTTGACCTCATATTATATGGTTTTGGTAAATCTGAAGGAAAAAATCAGCAGAAAATCTGATAGTGTGTATGGGGCTTTAGACTTGACAGGCTGTGAGGCGGGTGGCGGCGGCGGAGACAGGCAAAGAGTCGTCGATTGCTGACATTACTAGTAAAAAAAAAAAAAAAATATGTCCCCGGATTTCATTTTAAAAATCTGGTCACCTTAGGCTAAATACAAATGCACGCCTCAAATTTTGAAAACCATTTATAATTTTCCTTCCACTTCACAATTATGTGCTACTCTGTGTTGGTCTATCACATAAAATCCCAATAAAATACATTTACATTTTTGGTTGTAACATGACAAAATATGGAAAATGTCAAGGGGTATGAATACTTTTTCAAGGCACTGTAATTTAAAGTGCTTATAAAGGCTAAGGCTGTTTTTTTACCTTAATGCATTCCCTGGCCCTGCATTAAGGTAAAAACCTTTTACCTGCACCTCAACTCCTAAATACTTACTGAGCCTGATCTGCTCTCTCTCTCTCCCTCCTCTCTGGACTCAGTGAGAGCAGCAGGAGCCATTGGTTCCTGCTACTGTCAATCAAATCCAGTGACAAGGGAGCGGGGGGCAGGGCCTATTCGTACTGTGTGCATCAATCGATGCACAGTGCAGCTCAGGATTGAGCCCACGTGAGTGTTCCATAGCAAGCGGCTTGCTACGGGGGCACTAAGAAGGCAGGAGGAGCCAGGAGCACTGGTGGAGGACTCCAGAAGAGGAGGATTGGGGCTGCTCTGTGAAAAACCACTGCACAGAGCAGGTATGACATGTTTGTTATTTTAAAAGAAAAAAAAATAATACAATCACTTTAAATTTAATGCAGTTTTTACATCACTTTATTCTTATATTGATTTATATTAGAAGGAATGAATAGTGATTCAAGTTCTGCCTTCTGTGCTACACAGTGGTTGTGCTGGTTGTGGAACTATTGCCATTAAGAGATGCCTTAGCTTTTTCCAGAGCCCAGATAGATCGTCAGCTTCTCTGGAAGCCTATAGAAGTTCATACAGAATCCAACCTTCGCCCAACGCTGCCAATTACAGCCAAACCCCTTTCCTGAAAGCCTGTGGAATTTCATACACAATCCAACCTTTGCCCAACTCTGCCAATTAAAGCCCAAACTCCTTCCCTGGAAGCCTGTGGAAGTTCATACACAATCCAACCTTCGCCCAACTCTGCCAATTACAGCCCAACCCCAACCCCTTCCCTGAAAGCCCGTGGAAATTCATACACAACCCAACCTTCGCCCAACTCTGCCAATTACAGCCCAACACCTTCCCTAAAAAAGCCTGTGGAAGTTCATACACAATCCAATCTTCGCCCAGCTCTGCCAATTACAGCCAAACCCCTTCCCTGGAAGCCTGTGGATGTTCATACACTACCCAACCTTTGACCAACTCTGCCAATTTCAGCCCAACCCCTTCCCTGAAAGCCTGTGGAAGTTTATACACAATCCAACCTTCGCCCAACTCTGCCAATTACAGCCCAACCCCAACAACTTCCCTGAAAGCCTGTGGAAATTCATACACAACCCAACCTTTGTCCAACTCTGCCAAATACAGCCCAACCCTTTCCCTGTAAGCCTGTGGACATTCATACACAATCCAACCTTCGCCCAACACCTGCCAATTACAGCCCAAACCCCTCCCCTGAAAGCCTGTGGAAGTTCATACACAATCCAACCTTCGCCAAGCTCTGCCAATTACAGCCAAACCCCTTCCCTGAAAGCCTGTGGAAGTTCATACACAACCCAACCTTCTGTCAGGGCTGGGTTCAGCCCTTCCTTCTCTGAGCTGGCCGCTCAGCTGTCGGCTAATTGCCAGCTGCTATCTCTCCACAGTGACTCACCTGTTGAAGATATCCTGCTCATCAGTCCTGCCTACTTAAGCCGTCCAGCTCAGATGATCTCTGCCTTTGCCTTGGTCACATTTCTAGAGACGCTCTCCTGTGTTCCTGTTAAAGACTTGCTTGGCTGACATTCCTTCTGCCTCCAGATCCTGCTTGCTGTTCTACTACGGT
This sequence comes from Aquarana catesbeiana, assembly GCF_042186555.1. NCBI lineage: Eukaryota > Metazoa > Chordata > Amphibia > Anura > Ranidae > Aquarana > Aquarana catesbeiana. The sequence goes on from NC_133326.1 coordinate 652,118,737, forward strand.
CATCTCTGGCTCCCTGACGTTTTGGCTTGTCTGACTATCCGTTCCGGATCCTGAACTGTAACTGTATCTGTACTTCCGTCTCAGTCCGATTCATGGTTTCTGACACCTTCGCCCAACTCTGCCAATTACAGCCCAACCCCTTCCCTGAAAGCCTGTGGAAGTTTATACACAATCCAACCTTCACCCAATTCTGCCAATTACAGCCCAAACCCCTCCCCTGAAAGCCTGTGGAAGTTCATATACAATCCAACCTTCGTCCAGCTCTGCCAATTACAGCCAAACCCCTTCCCTTAAAGCCTGTGGAAGTTCATACACAACCGAACCTTCTGTAAAGGCTGGGTTCAGCCCTTCCTTCTCTAAACTGCCCGCTCAGCTGTCGGCTAATTGCCAGCTCCTATCTCTCCACAGTGACTCACCTGTTGAAGATATCCTGCTCATCAGTCCTGCCTACTTAAGCCGTCTAGCTCAGATGATCACTGCCTTCGCCTTGGTCACATCTCTAGAGACGCTCTCCTGTGTTCCTGTTAAAGACTTGCTTGGTTGACATTCCTTCTGGCTCCAGATCCTGCTTGCTGTTCTACTACACTCATCTCTGGCTCCCTGAAGTTTTGGCTTGTGTGACTATCCGTTCCGGTTCCTGAACTGTAACTGTAACTGTACTTCCGTCTCAGTCCGATTCATGGTTTCTGACACCTTCGCCCAACTCTGACAATTACAGCCCAATCCCTGCCCTGGAAGCTTGTGGTAGTTCATACACAATCCAAACTTCGCCCAGCTCTGCCAATTACAGCCCAATGGGGCAATGGGATTTGGGGCCCTAAAAGGGTGTGGTTTTTTTTTTTTTTTTTACAGTTTTTTTTTTTTAATATATTGCATTGTGGTCAACAGTTTACTGTGGAAAGGTGGTTAGTTCTCCTGCTCCCCACCCCTGGACAACTCAGCTGCCCAAAGTAAGCAGTATATAAACACTCATTTCCAGCTACACTTCTGGCTTCCATCCAACACTTGAGCAATAATTGATTAAAAAGACTTCCAATAAACTACAAATTGCCCTCAACTTAAAAAAAAAAAAATGCAACTATTTATAAACGATTTTATATAGTACCTTTTCAGTAAACCTTTCCTACGAATGTGATGTATGTTTGGAAAGAAAAAATGACACCTAACGTGTCCTGAGCTCCCTAAAATCCAGGGTGCTTCTGGTGTGAAAATAGAGACTTGGAGAAGGGAAGCTGATAGCTGGTCACCCCATCCTTTCCCAATACCTGGGCAGGCACACCAAGTTGTCTAAGTGTCCATTATATAGTGCCCTTACATCTCCAAAACCCAGGGAACAAGTGCCTACCAGATTTCCTACCCCCTTCTTCTACATTTTCCCTACTCTTGGGAGTCCACTGGAATGCCCCCCCTCCACTACTTACCAATTGTAAGCCATATTGGGTGGGGCTATGGCCAGCAGGCAAGAAGCTAATCCATAATTCCATTACAGAGCTCCAAGGGTTTAGAGGTGGAGTCTTCAAAATATGGCCTGTGGGTAACATCTAACCTGCTACAAAACTTGATCAGCCCCCGAGCTAGGGTGAGTGGTATATCCTCAGTGAGCACAGATTCAAGATTAGGATCAGGCACAGGCTGTCTATGGTCTCCGCCTCTGATGTAAGGGGGTTGGGGACCCTGATGTAAAGGGCGACTCTGATGGAGACCTATAATTCAATTACAGAGCTCCAAGGGTTTAGAGCAGGAGTCTCCAAAATACGGCCCATGGGCCACATCTGGCCTACTACAAGACTTTATCATGCCCCCAGCTAGGATCAGTGGTGTATCTTCAATGAGCACAGATTGAAAATTAGGTTCAGCAGAGGCTGTCTATAATCTCCACCTCTGATGTGAGAGGGGTGTGGACCCTGATGTAAAGGGGGACTCTGATAGGGAACCTGATGTAAAGGGGACTTTGATGGGGACCCTGATGTAAGAGTGGGCTCTAATGGGGACCCTGACGTATGGGGGAGATTCTAATGTAAGGGACACTCTGATAAGGGACTTAAGGGGAAATAGGGACTTAAGGGGATTTTTGTTGGCCTGAAAATATTTGTAAAATATATGATGTGGCCCTCATACTGAAAAGTTTGGAGACCCCTAGTTTACAGAATGCATACAGGGGGTCAGATGTGGACATGGAGGCACCTACTATTCATAACAAGTAAAACTGTAAGGACATTCCTCTGAGGTTTGGTATACAGCACGATAAAGAGGCAGGAGATGGTCAGCTAGCCATTGACTTTCTATTTCCAAGTCAGTACTCCGGTTTCAGGGGGCCTCACTCTCTAGAAACTACCTACATATTCATGGTGTTAACACCTTGAAAATTGAAAGCCCTTTGAAAGCCTAAAACAATAAGTAATACAGTATATAACAATAATACAATAATACAGTATAAGTTAAGTCAGGTAGGTAAGTGAACATTTAATGATAGGTAGAACATTGCCGTTTTAATTCTGTTTTGTTGTTATCTTTATTGCTTCCCCTTTTTCTTCTTGGGACGAGATTTTCTCTTGGTCTTGGATTCTACAATCTGTTGAGATTGTCTCTTTAGTGCGGCTCTGGTCACTACATCACCTTCATCCTCTCCACTGTCTTCTTCCTCTGTTGATAATGGGGATAAGACATAAATCAGTATTGGGTGTTTGTTTCATATTACACCAAAGATGTCTTAAGCCCCATACACACGGGCCAAATGTCGGGCGACATTGGCCGGTTCAATAAAAACTGGCGGACATTTGGCCCGTGTGTAAAGCACTCTGTCCGACAGAAGCCAGCCATTTGGCCGGCTCCTGTCGGATGAGAATGCTGGAAAACCAGCAGCCGACCGGCTCCTAATCAGCACTCTCAGGCAATGATCAGAGTGTTCTGGCGGGGGGGTGTGGTGTGTGTGTGTGTGTGTGTGTGTGTGTGTGTGTGTGGGAGGGGGGGGTGGCGCCTCCCTGTCAGAACACAACTGCTCAGTGGGGAGATCGCTGTACCAACGTCGGATCATTAGTACAACAGCTCCGGCTGGAGCTGTCAGTTTTTTCCGTTCAACCTACTGGGTTGAAAGAAAAAAAAACTAGCAGTGTGTGCCAGGCATTACTCTGGTGATCAGTAGCAGCTGTCCACAACTTGCGTGGCAAAGCTCAGTAAATTGGCTGGTAGCTATTAAAGATTAACAGGAACATCTAAAATCAGGGGACTGCTAATGCAACCATGGAAGCACTGCAACTCTGCTAAAGTGTAAAAGTCCACTTTATATACCTTTTTAACCCCAAGGTTTATAAAATCTGCTGTGCTGAGTCTCAGCAGCCTTTTCGTGGTGTTGTTCAACCTTCCTCTGAGAACTACAAAAAGACTGTTCCTGGAATCTGGGAATATATGTTGCATTTGTTTTCCTTACCAAGGAAGAAGCACCGTATATCCAAAATGAAAAAGTGGCAGAGTGGAGTTTGAGTTGATACAGGAGGGCAAATACTGGGTAAAGTTGGCCATACATGGATCAGAATTCAATATTCGTATTTCGATCCATGTATGGGCTGGCTGGTTGTAAAAAAGTCCATCCATCAATCAACATACAACTAGCCTATGTTTTTTTTTCCAAGTGATTAGTGCCGCTGGCAAAAGCCAGCAACACTGACCATTGCATTCTGGGGGAAGGCTCCCCAAGTCGGAATACAAAAGCTCAGCGGGAGTGATTCCTCCATCCACATTGAATGTGTGGATTGGGGAATCAGTTCATTTTTTTTGTTCAACTCATTGGTTGAAAAGAAAAAAAAAAATGAATCAAGTATGGCCTGTCTAAGATCAACAATGGATGGATGCCATTGGATTGTCTCACCCACAGACATCTTATTTGTAATGTAGACCTCAGTGGCAAGATTTGTCCATCTAGGGTCCTAAATTTTCTCACTTCCTCAGGGCTAAAATAACAGGTCTCATTTTTCCTGCTTGATTCTCCAATTTCCCTTAGAGAAAGTTCAACAGTAGGAATGAGACTCTCTACATGGCTTATAAGTGGCTGAATAGAGGGGATGAGCCCCGATGGGTAGATTTCATTGGCGATTTTCTGAAGATACAGCAGCATGCTCCCATACCGCACTTATCTATTGTGAGAGACCTATAACTTTCTATTCTGTTTACTCTGGATAGGGTAAGATACGGTGACAAAACACTAATGCATTTCTCCTTACCTTCAAAGGAATCCTGCTTAGTGGGAGCTGGAAGTGAGATACGCACATTGTAGGCTGGAAGTTTGCCCTCTATCTTGGCCTGGAACTGGTGTTAAAACATAGACTCAGTAAGAGATAATGAGGTTGTCTTAATTTTGTCTTATTTTTTAATAATAATAATAATAATAAATTACAATCATAAATTAAAATAATAATAATAAATTGTCTTATGTTGTCAATTCTTAACATTATATTCAACAGAATTTTACAAAGAACCCTGAGCCATCGCATTAGTCCACACCCCCTAAAGAGCTTACTAACATGCCTATGATGAATATACAGGTCAGCCAACTGCCTGAGCAATACGCTTTCCTGATACAAATCAACATAAACATATGTAGAACACCTATGAATCTACCATACTGCCTTCATTGATATCATGTGAAAATAACCCAGTATATGTATGTAAATGAAGCTGTGCCCAGACTAGGCACAATAAAGTATTTACATAATCTGAATGAGCAGGAAAAAAAAAACACTTTAAAACAAGCCCTCATTCACCACTATAGCTATAGGCATCTTGGAGAAATTGATTTTCAAAGTTCACAACACAGGCACTAAAAACGTTTTTCTATTTCTATTGCTTCAGAATCTTGGCAGCATGTCAGCTTTCTAATGTCTGCCACAATGATAACTCCAAGAGGCGCTGGAACCCCAGTACTTATTTGCTCAAGAAGGTAAGGTGAACACAATTTTTTGATAAGCTCATTGGCTCTGGTAAGGCTGCTGACATAAAACAAGGCTCCATCCCAGGGGGTACCCAGAATGTGACTCAAAGTGAAATGGAACAACAGTTGCGGCAGACCAACTGATGGAAGAGTTCAAATTGCTTTAATGGTTCAGAGTACCGTCACATAAAACTTCCAACATATATACTGTATACTGTATTTCTTGCTCTATTTCACTTCTAATGTAAACATGCAGAAGGTGCTGTGATGTTTGAAGATTAATTACTTCACAATACAAGCAGCTAAAGAGGTCAGTAAGGGCCTATTTTAAAGCTTTGTTTTACTGCTTGCCAAAAATATGTAAAACGGTTAAAGTGGAACTTCACTCAAAAAGTAAAGACCTCCCTTCCCCAGCCTGTAACTGAGTTGGTCGCGGTTCCTCAGGAAGCCGCAGCCGACTCCCATATCCAAAATAGCTGCGCCGAGGACCCGGAGCAGTTAGAAGAACCAGAGAGAACAAAAGGGTTGATGGCACTCTGGTGAAATAGGGAATCTTGCAAAATTTTATTGAATGTATAACATGTCAAAACAACATCACAGCTCCAAATGGATAGCGAACAGCAGTTAACACGTTTCGCTCACAATCTGCACTAAGTTATGACTAAGTGTAGGTTGCATAAAAAGTCAGCACTGGAGGAAAAATCTGGAAGGAATAGATGGAGGGACAGCATGACTGGGTTAAAAGGGGAGTGGTGGACTGGGGTGGAGAGTTAGTAAAGTTTGTAGGATGCAGGAAGGAGGGGTACTGACCTGATTGGTGAAGCGGACGAGACGGGTGGGGTCCGTAAGGGGTTGTAGGCAGGGCGGTCCCAAGAAAGTTTCAATAGGAAGACGGCAGACATCAGGGAATCTTCCCACCCAATCTTCCCTATATTTAGTGGTCGATTTTGTTCTTACAGGGTTGAGTTTTCTTGGGGTCATGGTGGCTGGTGGGGTTCAAGGTCTTTAAAGCTAGGCAGTGGTGAAGGTCTATAGCAGGGATATGCAATTAGCGGACCTCCAGTTGTTGCAGAACTACAAGTCCCATGAGGCATAGCAAGACTGACAGCCATAAGCATGAAACCCAGAGGCAGAGGCATGATGGGACTTGTAGTTTTGCAACAGCTGGAGGTCCACTAATTGCATATCCCTGGTCTATAGGTTGGGACCCATCTTGGGTATGGTTTCCTTCCTAGTTTAGTACCTTTATGGCAGTAATTGAGTACCTGACCCTGTTTCCTAGTCGGTGGGATGTGGCTGGAGCCCTACGTTATGGGTCATAGGTATTACTTGGTTGACTACAAGGGCCTTGAGACTCCAGTATACATTCAGTCTGTTGCTGTTTTTTTTGTTACGTATATTTGGTATTTATATTGGTTATTTAATTTGTTATTTATATTTTGTTAAATAAAGCGACTGCTCTGGCCATTAAATCCCAGTTGGTGTCAGAGTGTCTTATTTGGACAGGGTTGGGTAGTGGAGTGGCCAGGCAGCTTAGGAAGGCCTGAACTTCATCTTTTATACCCTAGCCATGCGTTACCTGCTGTTTCCTATTCATTTGCGGCTGTGACGTTGTTTTGGCATGGTATACATTCAATAAAAGTTTGCAAGATTCCTTATTCCACCGGAGTGCAGTCAACCCTTTTATTTTCTCTGGATTATCGGTGGTTGAGGACAGGACCGGCACCCGAGCATATAGTGGAGGGACTGATACTAATTGGGCCAGCTTGGAGCCATGTTCACAAATCTCTTTCTCCAGTTAGAAGAACTAGCTGCAGTAAGACAGCGCTGGACTCCAGGTACTGGTAAAGCAAACTGAAATTCCACTTTACTGTCCATACTCTAAACACAGGTGCTGCCTCCATGGGCTAAACACAATGTTTCAATGTTATTTAACACCCAAGAGTACAAGTGTATATAGCCCCTGGTCCTATTCAAATCTTTCCTATAGTTTCTAAGCAGGTTTGACTGGTTCCCCCCTCCTGCCTGACAAAGCTGCTGGAAAGGAGACGGATTTGCAATTGACAGCTCTGGTCTTTGGCAGCAGGAGCTGCTCTAGAGACCAGCTTTGCATTATGAAGAGAATGCAGGGTGTCCACCAGTGCATTACGTTCAGAATGCAGGGATCATGAGTGCGCTGCACTCAGAATGCAGGGTTAAAGAGTGCGTTACGCTCAGAATTCAGGGTTCAGGAGTGCATTTGGCTCAGAATGCTATGTTAGGCTCAGAATTCAGGGTTCAGGAGTGCCTTGTGCTCAGAATGCAGGGTTCACCAGTGCATTATGTTCAGTATGCAGGATCATGAGTGCGCTGCGCTCAGAATGCAGGATTCAGGAGTGCATTAGGCTCAGAATGCAAGGTTTAGGAGTATGTTAGGCTCAGAATGCAGGGTCAAGGAGTGCATTCGGCTCAGAATGCAGGGTTCAGGAGTGTGTTGCATTCAGAATGCAGGGTTAAGGAGTGTATTAGGCTCAGAATGCACGGTTTAGGAGTATGTTAGGCTCAGAATGCAGGGGTCAGGAGTGCGTTGCGTTCTGAATGTAGGGTTAAGGAGTACATTAGGCTCAGAATGCAGGGTTCAGGAGTATGTTAGGTTCAGAATGCAGGATTCAGGGGGTGGGGTGGGGGGTGATGTGAACAGTGGTATAGGACACTGCAATGGGGTGACCCTGCCCATAACAGTGTCCTGTGCCCCTACACACCCCCCCCACACACACAGTGGTGTCTTCTGCCCCCCCTTTTCGCAGATAGCAGTAACCTCTGGCCCCCCTTCCCTTTTCCACAGAGGAGACCAGGAGGCAGCACAATTCTGGACAGAGGGCAGGAGCTGGCAAGGGGGACTTTTCATATTAGCAAGCTGGTGATTGGTTGCTTAGGACCACCCTGTGTCCTAGCAACCAATCACCTGTTAAATCTCAAAGTTAATTTGGCCAGCTTCTCTTCCCACCCTGCGTCCTGAGCTGTGCTGCCTCCCGGTCTCCGCTGTTTACTGATGACAGCAGTGGAGGAAGAGAGAAAGACCAGGACATAGAAAGTGCGGCGGAGCCACGGATGAGGCTTGAGACTGGGAGGAGAGAAAAGGACCAGCACCTAGAGGGTGGGGGTCGGCAGTGCAGGAACCTGTTCGCGATCCACCTGTCACCTGCCCATGGTCGACTGGTGGACCGTGATCGGCGGGTTGCCGACCCCCACTTTACACAGAGACGCAGCTCTAAGTGATCTTTTACTATTATGAACAAACAAGCAGCACTGTTTGTTCATTCATAATAGTAACGGGGGGCATATAGAGGTGCATTTTGGGGACAAAAGGACACCAATCAAAATGGGATCAAGTGTTACATGCGATTGGTCCACTGGAGAGTTATATAAAATATAAAAAAATGTAACTATAGTTCTTCTTTAAGGCAACAGTCCTTATAGCTCCCCAAAAGACCACCAACTTGCTTTAACCACAGTTACCAGATTACCAGTCCAGGCCTAACCACAACGACAAAGCAACATTAGGAATTGAGAAAATGGAGAAATTGGGGTAATTCAATATAACAGAGAAGGTGCACAGCAAATACGTTATTGGTAAAAAGAGATCTGAACCTTGTGAGCTGCAGGAGACCCCATTTCCCAGGACACTCACCTCCTCTTCTTCCATCTGTTTGAGGACGGCTACAACATCCTGGCCGTCCAGCTCTTCTAAGAGTTTCTGCAGCTTCTTCTCTGTGGTTTCCAGGAGGTCCAGTGTATACTCATCTGACTGAGGAGACAGGTCCCTGGCGGGGAAATGACTCCTAGACTGGAAGATGACAGAGAAGGAGATGATATAATCACAGAACTCTTGATTCTCATGTAATTTAACTTAACTGTGAATAGGAGAGTTATTTAGGGCTTTAGGATGAAGACTTATAACTGAACTTCAGGCAGATAGAAGACTCAAATTTATGCAGCTCTGTGTTCATTATTATATCATTAAATGTGTTTTTTAAATGCAAGCCGTGTAAGCACATCAGTCTGGTGCTTCTCCTTTCACAGGCTGGAGGAAGAAGAAAAACTGTAAGGGCTAGTTTACACTTGCTTCAAAACAAGGCTTCGGACACGCTTTGTTAAAGCTCTCTGAACGCCAGTCAAAGCTCCTGTCACTAAATAAAATGGTTAGCTTTCAGTCCTGTTTACACCTTGCTTTTGCTTGGTGCTTTGATGAGGCTTTGGTGGAGCTTCGATGAGGCTTTGGTGGGGCTTCGATGAGGCTTTGGTGAGGTTTCAGTAGGGCTTCAAGCAAGCTTTGCCATAGACTTCTATGGAGGCTTTGAAGACGATTTGAAGCACAACTAAAGCTACATGGGGTATCATTTTTGAAGCGAACCCGAAGCAAAGCAAAAGCAAGGTGTAAACAGGACTGTAAGCTAACCATTTTATTTAGTGATATGAGCTTTGACTAGCGTTCAGAGAGCTTTACCAAAGCCTGTCAGAAGCCTTGTTTTGAAGCAAGTGTAAACTAGCCGTTAATGTGTGTTGAAGCCGTTGCAAGTATAAATGAGCCCTAAGTGTTCTTGAACTGCCAGGGCTGTGCTGTGCGGCAGAGCTGTGGTAATCTCAGAACTGTATGTAAACCTTCTTTGCTGCAGCTCGCCCCCCCCAGAGCCCCCCTTTTTCTTACCTGAGCCCATCAGTTCCAGCGATGTGCACGAGTGCAGCAGCTCTAGCCGCTGTCTCTTTCCTCATTGGACAGACTGATTGCCATTGGCTCCCGCTGCTGTCAATCAAATCCAGTTAAACGGGAGCGTGGGGGGCCGTGTCCCGCTGTCTGTGTCAATGGATGCAGCAGTGGGACTCGGTAGCGCGCCCGCACGGGTGCCCCAATGGAAAGCGGCTTTCAGTGGGGGCACCCAATGAAGGGGAGGAGGCAGGAGCGCTGGCAGGGCACCCCAGAAGAAGAGGATCGCAAAACCCTTGCACAGAGCACGTAAGTATACCATGTTTGTTATTTTTATTTTAAAACAAAGTAAACCTTTACAATCACTTTAAGTTCATCTTAAACTCCTTTACAAACGCCTAACACATAGGTGCAATGGCAAAAAGGTGGGCTTTAACTCCCACACGCCGCATACTTGTGTCGTCGGGCAGCCAATATCCCTGTTTTGAGAGCATGTGTGCACTATGTGCTTCCCGCACAGAGACCGAGCTGTGAAAGACAGTTCTTGGTCCCTGCTAATTGACTAAAAGCCGGCGAGACCCACTCCCGATCATGTGACCACTGTGACAGTCATGTAGACAAACATAAAACAGTACCGCTCTAATGTTCGTATCACTGATATCATCTAACATAACATGTAATGAACTGGTGCAGATCATATAAAACAGCTTGTCAGGCTACCATATGCTACAAAAAAATGGCAAATGATCGTACTCAGGCCTCAATGATTAAAGGGTTTGTGAACCCACTTGACTAAGTCTATGCCAGACCCTCTATTAGAGCCCTGCATAGCACACTGTGTAAAGCATTTTTTTAAAAAAACGCTGTAAATACCGATTTTCAGCTGTCTTCAGGCTGGTCACGTGACTTGCGGCCACTTTCCAGCTCTGATGGATTGCTTCTGCGGGAGAGGACGTGATCTCCCTCTGATGTTAGCCGGGCAGATCACATGGCCGCTCGGCTGCACCCGCAGAAGCTCTGTCTCATAGCTGTAAAGCGGCCGAGAGTCATGTGACCGGCCTGAAGACAGCTGAAAAGCGGCATTTACACTGCTCTTTTTTTAAAATGCTTTACACAATGTGGTATGCTTGCCTCTAATAGAGGGGCTGGCAGTGACAATTGTAGTTTTTTTTTTTTCAATAATAACGGCGGGAAGGGGCTGAGAGGAGACAGACAGAGAGGGCGCTGACAGGGAGGAAGGAGGGGGGCAGAGCAGGGCAGCGTATGACGGAGGGACGCACTTTGACCACGGTGATCAGGGCGGAGCAGCCCTGGTTATCGTGGTCTGTATAGAGAGGGAATACAGGAAGTAACAGATTCAGGGGTTTTTTTTTACAGTTTAGAGGGGGGCAGATTACACAGCACAAGCACTGTGCTGTGTAATCTGCTTTAAGGGACCAGGATATAAATCTAAGTCCACTAGGGGACGAAACGCGTCTGAGAGACTTCTCCTGTGGCTGGAGAGCAGAGCTGAAGCCATCTTACACTACTTGGTTCAGTTGTGGTCACAGTGAGCCGGCGTCCTGATTGCGATCAGTTGTCATTTTTCTGTAGCACTGTGAAAGCCAATCACTGTGGTCATGTGATCAACTGATCTTTCCTGTCTCCTGGTGTTCAGAACTTTCTAAAGGGACGCCGGATTGGACAGGAAAGGGTTATGAGTCTATCAACTGTACAGTTACCAAATAAAGATTTGATTTTTGTTATTGTGCCTGTGCTATTATTATACAGGATTTATATAGCGCCAACAGTTTGCTCGGCACTGAAATAAAGTGAGCTACAATAAAATGCAAGTCAAATGAAAATTGCTGGCGAACGCTACTTGTATAGTTATATGTGGTAACCACAGAGCACATTCATTTAGAGCATTGTGCGATCTATAGTGATTAATGGCTCCTAAATGCGACATTCTATAGCAAGCAATCGCTAATCGCTAGCAATTATTCATGGGTGATTGCAGGATATTTTAGTAGCATAACCACAGCGACTTGTCATGAGATTTGGCAGGTCAAATCGCATGACAAGTCCCACCCTATTGTCGGCAATGAAACTGTTCAAATTGGTGAGACGATGACTTTGCGGTGCCACAGCGATTTGAAAAAGTAGTTCCTGCACTACTTTTGGTGATTTCAAGTGCGGCTTGCATAGACACCTGTCTGCACAGATGTCTTCCAAGTCGCACCTGAAGTCACACTGACATGAGGCTTTGAAATTGTGCGATTTCAGATGAAGTTGCACAATTTTAAAGCCGCATTCAGAGTGAACCTAGACTTAAACACCAATGTGCACCCAGCCTAAAAAGGTTCTAGTTTCCCTATAAATCTGCGGGTACCTTCTAACAGCATTTTTAGAATTTTTCTGGTGCTTGAGCCTCAGGCCATTGTACCGGCTCATGTGAAGGGCACAGAGCCAAGCTGCTGAAGTCATGTATTGTTGTGTAAGCACAAATCTAGATAAGACGATTGTCTGCTCAGAAAAACTATGACATGTAAATGTTGGCGTGCAAAGCAACTGACCTTGTGCTGTCCATACTGACCAACCACAATCTTCATTATATTTTCTAATCTGCACCAGAAGCGTAACAATATGGATCTGGTTGGTTACTATGGGCAACAAAAGTTGCTTTTTATTGCACCATTATACAGTGACTTGAAAAAGTAATAATACCCCTTGAAATTTTCCACATTTTGTCATGTTACAACCAAAAACGTACACCTGTATTTATCGGCGTATAACACGCACCCCAATTTAAGAGGGAAGTTTCAGGAAGAAAAACTTTTTTTTTTAAATAAACCACTTTGAAGCAAAAAAATGGTCAGTGAGCATCAATGCAGCCTGATTAGTGCCCATCTGCAGCTTCAGTGCAGCCTGATCTGTGCCCATCTGCAGCTTCAGTGCAGCCTGATCTGTGCCCATCTGCAGCTTCAGTGCAGCCTGATCTGTGCCCATCTGCAGCCTGATCTGCGCCCATCTGCAGCCTGATCTGCGCCCATCTGTAGCCTGATCTGCGCCCATCTGTAGCCTGATCTGCGCCCATCTGTAGCCTGATCTGCTCCCATCTGCAGCCTGATCTGCGCCCATCTGCAGCCTGATCTGCGCCCATCTGTAGCCTGATCTGTGCCCATCTGTAGCCTGATCTGCTCCCATCTGCAGCCTGATCTGCTCCCATCTGCAGCCTTATCTGTGCCCATCTGTAGCCTGATCTGCACCCATCTCCCCCATCAATGCAGCTCACCATCTCTCATCTCTCGCAGGAAATCACCGAGCCATCATCTCCTGTTTCCTCGGCTCTCAGTCGGAAGTCACATACACAGTCCCGCCTCCGCCATCGGCATTGGACCAGCTCCTGTGATAGACAGAACACTGGTCCAATGCCGTGGCAGAGGCGGGACTGTGTGTGTGTGACGTGAGAGCCGAGTGAAGAGATGGCGGCTCGTTGAATTCTGGCGGCACTCGTCCCCCTCTTAGGTACGCTGTCAGTGTATAACATGCACCCGCGATTTCCCCCCTATTTTCAGTGCTAGTTATATGCCAATAAATACATTATTTATTTTATTGGGATTTTATGCGATGGACCAACACAAAGTGGCACATAATTGTGAAGTGGAAGGAAAATGATAAATGGTTTTCAACATTTTTTACAAATAAATATCTGAAAAGTGTGGCGTGCATTTGTATTCAGCCCCCCTTTACTCTGATACCCCTAACTAAAATCTAGTGAAACCAATTGCCTTCAGAAGTCACCTAATTAGTAATAAAGTCCACCTGTGTGTAATTTAATCTCAGTATAAATACAGCTGTTCTGTGAAGCCCTCAGAGGTTTGTTAAAGAACCTTAGTGAACAAACAGCATCATGAAGGCCAAGGAACACACCAGACAGGTCAGGGATAAAGCTGTGGAGAAGTTTAAAGCAGAGTTAGGTTATAAAAAGATATCCCAAGCTTTGAACATCTCTAGGTTGGTCAGATGAGCAGTTACATGCGAACAGCAGCGGCACCGGCCATTGATATGTACAGAGTACAAATCTGACAGCTGCTTCTGGTCGCACACAGTGTGGGCAGGCTGTGTTTAGAACTGCCGGTGAGAATATATGGATTTTCACCAGCGGCCGCCCCAGGATCCTGCAGCGTGGCCGTGTGAATGTAGCCTTAGGCCCCATACACACGATCAGAAATTCCGTCAGAAAAAACTTGGATGGTTTTTCTGACGGAATTCCGCTCAAGTTTGCCTTGCATACACACGGTCACACAAAAGTTCTCTGAACTTTCGACCGTCAAGAACACGTTGACGTACAACACTACGACGAGCCGAGAAAATAAAGTTCAATGCTTCCGAGCATGCGTCAAATTGTTTCCCAGCATGCGTGTTTTTTTTGCGCGTCCGAATTACATACAGACGAAAGCATTTTCGGATAGGAACTTTTTCCGACCGAAAAATAGAGAACCTGCTCTCAATCTTTTTCTGGCTGGAGCATACACACGGTCGGAATTTCTGACCAAAAGCTCACATCCGACTTTTGCTGGCAGAATTTCTGATCGTGTGTACGGGGCATTAGGGCTCCACACAGGTGTATAAAGCACTGCGTTTAGATTTGTACAATACATAGCATTTTATGGATCTGAGCGCAGCCATATTGTATAATACAGGTCCATACACACAGCTGCATTGGGCTCAGTAATCGTGCCCTGCATTCATCAATGTAAAACCAAAGTAGAAAATTCTGCATCTGTGGTCAGTATTTCTGTGTCATTTATGCATGTAGACAGATGCTGTGTAGATATCAGAATTTTATGACGCCACAAGGTGTACACAAGGGCACAGATCACAAACTGTGCAATACTAAAAAAAAGGAAGTTAGGGGAGAAATGTAATCACTGGAATAAAAGTCTGCAGATAAACTGTGGGAACATCTGTTTGTTGTTTACAGACAGAATTCAACCAACAGTGTGTATGTTTTTTACAGCCAGAAGAGGGCAAGGGGAAACGAAGGCTGGCCATACATTAGGCAATTATTTCCCTTCAACCATGGGTTGAAGGAAAGAAAAGTGCTTGATTCCCCCATCAGCACAGCCAATGTTGATGGGGGAATCCCTCCCACTGCGCTATTGTATTGGACAGTGGGAAGTTTCCCCCTCGCCATCAGAATACAATGATCACTGCTGCCGGTTAAAGCCCGCGGCAGTGCTCATATGAAAAAAAAAAACCTGACAGGCTGATTGTACCGAAGTCGATTAATAGATCAACTTCAGTACAACCAGCCTGCCTATAGATAAATCAATATTCGGCCGGATCAGCAGGTTTGATCCGTCTATGGCTGGCTTAAGTCCATCAAGCAGTGTTCCCCCTAGAGCCATTTAGTCACAGTCCACCCTGCTATTTCTCACAACTGTTTAGCCATAGCTCCCAACTGTCCCTGATTTCGGGGGACTGTCCCTCATTTGGAGCAAAGTCCCTCTTTCCCCCTCATTTGTCCCACATTTTGGTCTGATCTATATAGTTGTATATAAAATGCACTTTTTATCTTACAAAAAGTGTTTCCCAGTGCTAAACCTTTCATCCAAAAATTTTAAATTGCTGCATTTGTACATTTTAAAAGCCAATATAAAAGAATAGTAGTGGTAAAAAAAAGCCCTTGTGGATTTAATAAACCTTTTTTTGGGTTAATTCTCCTTTAAGAGGGTGTGGCAGTGGGCGTGTCCTATGCCTACATACGTTTGCTAGTAGGTGTCCCTCATTTCCATCTCAAAATGTTGGGAGGTGTGGTTTAGCTCCTCTAGTTGCTTGCTGCCTTGGGGCAGGGCTGTGATGACAGGGGCAGGAGAGCCTCCTGTCTTGGATGCAGTGGTGCTAAAGGATGCTGCAGTTGCAGTGGTGGTGGTGGTGGTAGGGGGGGGGTGAATCTCCTGCTCTTACTGCTTAAATTGACAGCCCAGCCCAACAGATTACCAGGAGAGACAGCGGTCCACTTTGTGTACCAGGAGAGCTAACAGCAACTAATGAAGCACCCAGCAGTAAAACTGACAGCCAGAGCAACTATTTCTGACACTGCCTTGCAGGGTGGATTCGATTTAAATCAAGTCGTTTTAAATCACGATTTAAATCATAATTTTTAAACAGCACCTGTCATCTCTGTCCCGCAGCAGCTCCTCCTCTGACCCACTGTTGACTCACCAACAGTCCCATTCACTTTAATGGGACGGCTGGTGATGTGGAGGTGACACAACAAGGTGAGACATGTGGCGGCAGCAGGTGATTGGATGCCCGCTAACAGGCGCTGCCATGATGGATCTGAAATGACAGGTGCTCTTTACATGTAATGCCACGTACACACGAGCGGAATTTCCATCGGAAAAATCTTGGATAGTTTTTCCGACGGAATTCCGCTCAAGCTTGGCTTGCATACACACAGTCACACGGAAGTTCGCTGAACTTTCGACCGTCAAGAACGCGGTGACGTACAACACTACGACGAGCCAGGAAAATGAAGTTCAATGCTTCTGAGCATGCGTCAAATAGTTTCCGAGCATGCGTAGGAATTTTGCGCGTCGGAATTGGTACAGAAGATCGGAATTTCCAATCTGAACTTTTTCCGACCGAAAAATTGAGAACATGCTCTCAATCTTTTGCTGGCTGGAATTCCGCCAGCAAAAGTCCGATGGAGCATACACACGGTCACATTTTCCGACCAAAAGCTCTCATTGGTCTTTTGCTGGCCGAATTTCCTAATCGTGTGTAAAGGGCATAAGGACTTATTCTTGCTGATAGTTAGAATCTTTAATATTTGCAAACAAAATGAAGGTTTCCTATTTAGAATAAAAAGCTGTTAGGTAGTAAAACAGCGATATCAGAACCGATTTAGTCATACAGTTTGTAGTGTACATAGATTTGCAAAACAATCGGATAAAGGAATATTCTTTGTTTTATCTCATGGTTACTGTGAAATTGTGTGAATGCATCAATGCAGTGCATGTTATCTCAGCTTGCAGAGCTTGGATTTATTGAATGGGCTTACCAAAAATGTAATTATTGCAGAATATACAGCCTCATGCTACATAACTAAGCTGAATTTCATGCTGAATAAACGAAATCATTAATGTATCTTAAATAGAAAACTATCTAATAAAAGCATTTTATTAAAATAAATTTGATAAAAATCAGAAAATTGATTTAAATTAAAAAAAAACCCTGATTTTTAATTTTTTTTTTAAAAATCATAGATTTTTATCCAACCCTGCGTGCCTTTGAAGTCTGCGACAGCATGTGCATTACGGCCAGGAATAATAATTTTAAGGGTCGCTACCATGTTATGCTTTTCACACTCATTGTTTTGTGAATATATGATTAATAATAATAAAAAGAAAAACATTGTTTAGTATTGATATTTTTCAAATATTTATTGGCTTGGCCATCTTAGTCCCATTTAACTATACTGGTGATTCCCTGTTGCAGTTTTCTGTAGTAAGGTCTTTCCCTAACCTTTTTAGTGTTAAACCTGAACATTACTCATGCTCAGAATTCTATGTAAAAAGGGTTAACCTTAGGGTCAATACTGAGAAGTCTGTGCAAATTTCTCAGGATGGTGAGCAGAGAAGGATAAGTGAACATTTATGTTCTGAACTTGGAAGTGTTCTGCTATGAGTACTTCCGGGTTCAAGGCTATCAGTTTCTAGGCGGCTGTGGCCAGGAAAGGAGAAAGTTGAAAATGCTCTGTACATAATTTGTTCAGAAGCAGTGCAGGGGAGGGGTCCATAAAGGAGACATTTCATTCTCACAGCAAGGGGCATTATACATCTTGATTTTAAAAAGTTGTATAGGGTCACAAAGGGGTTATGGGTACATTTAAACAATAATTTTATATAGGTTGCAGTCTGTTACCATATACGCATTAACGTTTGCTAAGGTAGCCCATTAAATTTGATGATGCCCAATGAGCAGGCAGGTGACACAGGAAGCTGTAACAAACTGAAATCAGATAAAAAGTGTTGTCACACTATGCAGTGTGGTAGGGTTCAGTACATCACAAAACTGAATGAACTAGATTATAAATCCTTAGGCAGGAAAAATAGTGCACATACAGAATTGAATCCTTTAATGTATAGGTACATTCCATTATTTCAATATTAGCACCCACAGAAGCGGCAGGACACTCACCACCTTGATGTGCTGGACTTTGGTGGCCAGATGCTCCATTCCTGACTTTGAAGTGCTCAGAATTTTGGACATTCTCTCCAGATCCTCCCTACACTTGTCCCGTCTCTTCTCCTCCTTCTGAAGGTGGGTTTGAAGCTCTTCCAGTACCTGCTGGCCACTGTAAGTGTGGAAGAAGACATTATTGGCTCAGTTCACAAAGCCCAGCAGGTAAAAGGAACCTTATTAAAAAAAAAAAAAAAAAAGTTATTTTCAGCTCCAATGAGGTTTGAAATTAGAGTCTCAGATCTGAAATTAGGATCCTTATGCCGCATACACATGACCGGACTTTACAGCATACTTGGTTCGGACAATTCGATCGTGTGTGGGTTCCAGCGGACTTTGTTTTCTCAAAAATTTGACGGACCTAGAAATGAAACATGTTTCAAATCTGTCCGATGGACTCGAGTCTGGTCGAAAAGTCCGCTCGTCTGTATGCTAGTCCGACGGACAAAAACTGACGCTAGGGCAACTATTGGCTACTGGCTATGAACTACCTTGTTTTAGTCCGGTCGAATGTCATCACATACGAATCTGTCGGACTTTGGTTGATTGTGTGTAGGCAAGTCCGTTCATTCGGAAAGTCCGTCGTAAAGTTCGTCGAAAAGTACGCCGGACAAAGTCTGCCGTAAAGTCCGCTTGTGTGTACGCGGCATTATCCTTTTCTAAAAGTTTTGTGAATTGAGACTTTTGTGAATGTCACACTCATGATTCTGTCCCTGGCAAGAACTTGGCAGATTGCTGAAAACTGAGGAGAAAATTCTCAAGTAATTCCATGTGTCCCTCTCTCGCTGGTTAGATGATGGAAATGCTGCAGAATATAAGATGATTGGCGAGAGACCTATTTAGAGATATACGCTATAATATCAAAAGTATTGGGACACCTGCCTTTACATGAGCTTTAATGGCATCCCAGTCTTATGCCCGTACACACGGTCGGACATTGATCGGACATTCTGACAACAAAATCCTAGGATTTTTTCCGACGGATGTTGGCTCAAACTTGTCTTGCATACACACGGTCACACAAAGTTGTCGGAAAATCCGATCATTCTAAACGCGGTGAGGTAAAACACGTGCGTCGGGACTATAAACGTGGCAGTAGCCAATAGCTTTCGTCTCCTTATTTATTCTGAGCATGCGTGGCACTTTGTGCGTCGGATTTGTGTACACATGATCGGAAATTCCAACAACGGATTTTGTTGTCGGAAAATTTTATAGCCTGCTCTCAAACTTTGTGTGTCAGAAAATCCGATGGAAAATGTGTGATGGAGCCCACACATGGTTGGAATTTCCGACAACAAGGTCCTATCACACATTTTCCGTCGGAAAATCCGACCGTGTGTACGGGGCATTAGTCCGTAGGATTCAATATTGAGTTGGCCCACCCTTTACAGCTATAACAGCTTCAACTCTTCTGGGAAAGCTGTCCACAAGGTTAAGGAGTGTGTCTATAGGAATGTTTGACCATTCTTCCAGAAGCGCATTTGTGAGATCGGCACTGATGTCTCCACTCTAATTCATTCCAAAGGTGTTCTTTCGGGTTGAGGTCAGGACTCATCCATGTCTTTATGGACCTTGCTTTGTGCACTGGTCCAAATCATTTGGTGGAGGGGGAGGGGTTATTGTGTGGGGTTTGTTTTTTATGGGTTGGGCTTGGCCCCTTAGTTCCAGTGAAGGGAACTCTTAAGGCGTCAGTCTACTAAGACATTTCAGACAATTTCATGCTCTCAACTTTGTGGGAACAGTTTGGGGATGGCCCCTTCCTGTTCCAACATGACTGTGCACCAGTGCACAAAAGCAAGGTCCATAAAGACATGGATGAGTGAGTTTGGGGTGGAGGAACTTGACTGGCCTGCGCAGTGTCCTGACCTTACCCCGACAGAACACCTTTGGAATGAATTAGAATGGAGACTGCGAGCCAGGCCTACATGTCAACATCAGTGCCTGACCTCACAAATGTGTTTTTGGAAGAATGGCCAAACATTCCCATAGACACACTCCTAAACCTTGTGGACAGCCTTCCTAGAAGAGTTGAAGCTGTTATAGCTGCAAAGGGTGGGCCAACTCAATATTGAACCCTAAGTACTAAGACTGGGATGCTATTAAAGTTCATGTGCGTGTAAAGGCAGGCGTCCCAATACTTTTAACATTATAGTGTATCTCTTATCCAGCAAGCAAGAGAGCAGCACATGGAAGCAGATGGGTATTTCTGTGCGCTGTCAATGATTCTGTAGCTGGCAAGTTGCCATCAGGATCAGAATAAATATTGTGAAATTGGCTAATGTATACAAACAGAGAGCATGTGGGTCTGATCTTGCTTTGCCTCTAAATGCTGTTCTTCCTGTTGCTTAACTCTCAGATGCTGAGCCCTCCTCATGCTGTGCTGATGATTCTCTACAAGAAAATGTGTGTTTCTAAACAGCATTCTGTACTTAGGCCCTGAATCCCTCCTGTTTGCTAATATCAGGTCTATGTGACGGGCCCTACACCTCCAGTTGTAAGTTTAATGTCCAATACTGTGCACATGCCCTCTTTGACCCCCTGGGGCTAGCGCCTCCCAGCCCTTTAAGGGGTTTAAGATCCTAGGTTTATGATCATATGACCTTCGTGATTGGCTGTCACGGTGGTCACATGGTCGAAACGCTCCTAAACACAAGCAGCAATCAGGAGCTTTACACTACTGCCGGTAACTGTGTTGGGAGCGCCCAGTGCGCGTGCTCTCGGCACAACTGTTTTTACACTAATGCACGCAAATATGCGGTCGCTCTGCACCAAGGCCCACCTGCCAAGAGGCAACATATTTGTGTGCGGTTAAAGCAGAACTAAAGTCTGTAATACTTACCTCTGCTTCAATAGCCCAACGCCCACGAGGTCCCTCACCAGCGTCTGCATCTTCTACCCAGCTTCTTCCAGAAGCCAGTCTTCGGCCATCTTGATTGACCAGTATGGGATAATGTCAGTCCCACACATGGGTAGGATTGCAGTCATCCCAGCACAGGGGCTCAGTGTACATTCTACAAAAGACCCTGTCAGGGCCTGGACCTGAAACCAGGACCTCTGGTGTTTCTGGCAGTAACTCTTTTTGTTGAGCCATCGGAGATGCTGGACAGCTCCCTGCCTGATTTGCTTAGACAACCTTACCGTATGTCATTTTTCTCATGAACCTTGAACTCTTTGCTCCTCCCATGAACTTCCTGATTTAAGCCATGTCTCGGCACTTCCTGTTTGCCAGATTATTGTGCACTTTCCAGCTGATATCTCGCTCTTGTCACTCCTGCTGTCGTCCGTATCTTTGCCACTCATTACTGACCTTTGGCTTGTTCCTTGACTACACTTCTGCTTGATCTCTACCTGCTATACAGTCATGGCCGAAATTGTTGGCACCCCAGAAAGTTTTTACAGAAAATCAAGTATTTCTCACAGAAAAGTATTGCAGTAACACATGTTTTTTCCCTTTGTGTGTATTGGAACAAAACAAAAAAAGGGAGGAAAAAAAGCAAATTGGACATAATGTCACACAAAACTCCAAAAATGGGCTGGTCAAAATTCTTGGCACCCTTAACTTAATATTTAGTTGCACAGTCTTTGGAAAAAATAACTGAAATCAGTCGCTTCCTATAACCATTAATAAGCTTCTTACACCTCTCACCCAGAATTTTGGACCACTCTTCCCTTGCAAACTGCTCCAGGTCTCTCTTATTGAAGGGCGCCTTTTCCCAACAGCAATTTTAAGATCTCTCCACAGGTGTTCAATGGGATTTAGATCTGGACTCATTGCTGGCCACTTTAGAACTCTCCAAGACCCAAGATCTTGGACGCAAACCCAGCTTTCTGATACTGGGCTCTACAGTGCGACCCAAAATCCTCTGGTAATCCTCAGATTTCATGATGCCTTGCACACATTCAAGGCACCCAGTGCCAGAGGCAGTAAAACAACCCCAAAACATCATTGAACCTCCACCATATTTCACTGTAGGTACTGTGTTCCCTTCTTTGTAGGCCTCATTCTGTTTTCAGTAAACAGTAGAATGATGTGCTTTACCAAAAAGCTCTATCTTGGTCTCATCTGTCCATAAGAGGTTTTCCCAGAAGGATTTTGGCTTACTCAAGTACATTTTGGCATACTGTAGTCTTGCTTTTTATGTCTCTGTGTCAGCAGTGGGGTCCTCCTGGGTTTCCTGCCATAGCATTTCATTTCATTTAAATGTCGACAGATAGTTTGCGCTGACACTGATGCTCCCTGAGCCTGCAGGACAGCTTGAATTTCTTTGAAACTTGTTTGGGGCTGCTTATCCACCATCCGTACTATCCTGCGTTGCAACCTTTTATCAATTTTTCTCTTCTGTCCACGCCCAGAGAGATTAGCTACAGTGCCATGGGTTGCAAACTTCTTGATAATGTTGCGCACTGTGGACAAAGGCATATCTAGATCTCTGGAGATGGACTTGTAACCTTGAGATTGTTTATATTTTTCCACAATTTTGGTTCTCAAGTCCTCAGACAGTTCTCTTCTCCTCTTTCTGTTGTCCATGCTTAGTGTGGCACACACAGTAACACAATGCAAAGGTCTAAATGACCTTCTCCCCTTTTTTCTGCTTTCAGGTGTGATTTTTATATTGCCCACAAGTGTTAATTGCCCCAGGTGAGTTTAAAGGAGCATCACATGCTTGAAACAATCTTATTTATCCACAATTTTGAAAGGGTGCCAAGAATTTTTACCAGCCAATTTTTGGAATTTTGTGTGACATTATGTCCAATTTGCTTTTTTTCCTCCCTTTTTTTGTTTTGTTCCAATACACATAAAGGGAATAAACATGTGTATAGCAAAACATGTGTTACTACAATACTTTTCTGTGAGAAATACTTGATTTTCTGGAAAATTTTCTGGAGTGCCAACAATTTCGTCCATGACTGTATCTGCTACTGGACCCCAGCTTGCTCACCTTCTGGTGAGGCAATCCTAAAGACCGCGGCCTGGTACTAACATGCAACAAAACCCATCTCCACCATCAGGAGCTCTGGTGAACACCAGTTAGTACATAGACCCCGCACCTCTATTGAGCCTGTGTTATCTACCAGGCTGACCTGCTTGTCCACTTATCCAGCTGGTTGGTGGGAGCCTCTCTACTGCTAAAGCTACAGGTCTCCGGGCCTGACCCCTGACCATGACAGACTGTGAACAGGTAGGTAAATTTATTTTATTGCAGAAGAGATATGGTATGTTGATCACATCAAAAATTCAGAACTCTCCTGTGTCCAGTGCTCACTTCTTTTGCTATCTCAAAGAGAGTAATTAGCCCTCTTAGTTCTTGGGACTACAGAATGATTAACCTTTATGTTGAGGAGATGGGATAGTGGGTAGATCTGAAAAGTTTGGTAAGAGAAAACTGGGCAGGGCTGACACCACTAGGTCCACAAAAATGCTGTGTTGTCATCTCACAACAGTATTTAGGAGCTGTTTTTGGCAGATCAACACGTATTTTCCTTCCGTACGTGGGGTCTTTAAAGGGATAAAACAGAATGTATAGGCACTGGTTTACTCTGAAAAGACCATTCTTCATCTAAAATGGTACCATCCACCATCCAATTCAAGGACGGTAATCAGTGTTATTCTATGAATGATCTACCTGGATAGCTTGGCCTCTCCTGAGTATTTGAGCTCTTGAAAGATGTCCTGGAGCCTCTCCTTTTCTTCCTTCAGCCTCACCAGGGTCTTCTCATTCTCGCTCTTCAGTTCCTCCAGGTGTCGATAAGTCTCTCCCTGCGCTACAAAACGCCTGACCACTTCCTGATTCCAGAGAGGGACACAGAAAAGAAATAGGTTACATTAGTCTGCTCAGAGATAAAGTATCCCTATGATTGTAGTTACAGATAATGCATTCCTGCCAACGTAACCCAGAACAAATACAGCCTTGGCCTCAATTTATGAGAACCCCACCCAGATCTGACTATATCTAGACAGACCACAACAAGCCTCAGCCTTCTGAAATTCAAAACCTGGGAAAATCATACAAAGCTGAATGATTCAGGTTCCTGCTTTGGGCCATCTTCACCTGAATATGCAACTCAAAACCTGGGGAAATCATAGCAAGCTGAATGATTTGAATTCCTGCGTTGGGCATGCGCCACCCAAATATGCAGCCAAAGGCAACTCTTTTTTTTTTCCTGGTTCTCATCACTCGATTTGACTAGTAAGTAAAAAAAAAAGGCCTTCCTGTGAATCTTATGCCCTGTACACACGAGCGGACTTTACGGTCAGACTTGGTCTGGCGGACCGGACTCCGTGGGATAATTCGATCGTGTGTGGGCTCCAGCTGACTTTTTTTTCCCAAAAGTTCGACGGACCCAGAAATGAAACATGTTTCAAATCTTTCCGACGGACTCGAGTCCGGTTTAAAAAGTCCGCTCGTCTGTATGCTAGTCTGACGGACAAAAACCGACGCTAGGGCAGCTATTGGCAACTGGCTATGAACTTCCTTGTTTTAGTCCGGCTGTACATCATCACGTACGAATCCGTTGGACTTTGGTTGATCGTGTGTAGGCAAGTCCGTTCATTTGGAAAGTCCGATGAAAAGTCCGCCAGACCTAGTCCGTCGAAAAGTGCCCCCTTGTGTACGCGGCATTAGTGGCACAGTGGTGGGAAAAGTTGGGCGCAAATTCATTCATTGTAAGAGACAAGGGGGTATTCTTTGAACCTGGAGAAACATATGGAAAAGCTTATTTACAGTAAGAGCAGTGAACATGTGGAACAGGCTTTCACAGGAGCTAGCTCTAGCCAACTCTGTTTGTTTTTTCAAAAATGTTGGATGTGTTTCGAAGTGCACAAAATAAACATGGCTATTTACAGTATAATTATAAAACATTACACTGGAAAATGTTGATCCGGGTAATATCAATATGGCTTAGGGCAATAGGAAGGATTTTTTTGCTGTTAGAACAAATAGGTTTTTGCCTTGCTCTGGATCAGCTGCATGTTTACGGTTCTATGAAGATAGGATTCTAATTCATTTATTTGTAACTATGAGGCTTGGTTTACACTGCAGCGACGGCAAAGTCGTACGACTTTGCCTGTGACTTTGCCCTGCGATGTCCTTTACGACTTGATCCGACTTGGATGCTCTTTAGGAGACGGTATAAGGGCTGAAATCGCATCCAAGTTGGACCAAAGTAGTACAGGAACCTTTTCTAAAGTCCGAGCGACTTGTGTAGTTAGTATCAGGTAAGCGGTCTCTCATAGGGAAACGTTGAATTTGACATGTCATGCGACTTGGGGTCTCAACAAGTCAGACCCCATGTCGCAGCAGTGTGAAACAAGCCTTAATTGAACTTAATGGCCGTGTCTTTTTTTCAACCTAAATATATAAACAATCTCTAACCTGTGCTCTATAATTTATGGCATAACTCAGGGAATTTTAACACCCCCCCTAACTTTTGATCTCCATCATGATGTAATAAAATATACATTTTAGATGTACAACGTTGTATAATACAAATAGTTGTTTGAATTTCTCTAGACCCAATGAAGGAGATGCAACTCTCTAAACTGCATTGATACCCTCATATTATGAATACACAGTATGTCGTCTACTTCCTTTCATACTAAAGAGTTTCTCATATGTTTTGTTTATAGCCTATGGACCTCTAACACTGCCCCTAATCGTATTTAAACCCAAAACAACATGAGAGTCCAGCTTTACCAAAAAGAAGTGCTATCTTTGGTTTTAACTAGAGTTGCCACTAGGGATACCACTTTTTTAAGACCGAACACAAGCACCGATACTTTTTTTTAAGTACTCACT
This sequence comes from Aquarana catesbeiana, assembly GCF_042186555.1. Classification (NCBI taxonomy): domain Eukaryota; kingdom Metazoa; phylum Chordata; class Amphibia; order Anura; family Ranidae; genus Aquarana; species Aquarana catesbeiana. The sequence continues at coordinate 652,144,373 of NC_133326.1, forward strand.
GATACCGATTACCGATACTTTTTTAAATGCCATGTGACAGTAACACTAATATGCAGCACTGATGGGCACTGATAGGTGGCACTGATGAGGCGTGGACTGTGTCAGTAGTTTTTTATTTTTATTTTTATTTTTTTTACAGTTTTATTTTTTACAATTTTTTAAATAATTTTTTTACAATTTATATATTTTTTTGTTATTTTTTTTACAATGCTTTTTTTGTGTGTGTGTGTATGTGGGGGGGGGGGTGGACAATGTCAGTTGTTTTTTTCCTTTATTTTTTATTATTTTTACAATTTTACTTAAATATTTATTTATTAAATGTTTTCCTTTTTTTTTTTTTTTTTTATCAACCCTGTTGGTGAGATATCAGGGGTCTAAGCAGACCCCTGACATCTCCCCTTTGAGATAGGGAAAGAGACAGAGGACACAGATTCCCCCAGTCCCTTTCTCTGCAGCCTCAGCTGCACTAAAGATGAATGGACAGGAGACAGAGGCTCCTCTGCAGTCATAAACTGAAGAATCATAAACACAGTTTACTCTGCTTAGTTATGAATGGACAGAGTCAGTGATTACTGACTGTCCATTCAGAAAAAGAAGCAGCCGGTAAATGACAGATTTACCGGCTCCTTTCTCTGCTCTCCATCCTGACAGATCTGGGGCAGGGGGGACTGGAGGAGGACAATGAGGTGGAGCGAAGGGAGACCGGAGGACAGAGGGGGTGGAAGAGCACAGAGGGGAACTGGAGGAGGACATGGAGGAGGACCTTAGGCGCACGGAGGAGAAAACGGAGAAGGACACACGGGACAGTCAGGGATGATCGGTGTGGCGGTGGGGGGGAGTTACAAGCACCAATCTCCCTTAATAGACAGTGGAAGAACTATCATGGTCGCAGCAGTCGCACTTGCGACTGGGCCCTGCCGTTCTGCCGCTGTGGGGGGGCCCCAAGACCCAGCATCTCCCCCTGCACCTCTGGCTGTCCGTTTAGTATGCAGTGGGGGGAGGTGGGAGGAGACGATCGGCAGCTCTATGTTGCCCGTGGGCGGCGGGATCTTCCTGGGGCTAGTAGTTCTTTTCCAGAGTATATACAGTGGAGAGGGGAGGGGCCTCTGACCCGGGTATGTATCAGTTTCACTCTTCAGTGTACAAGTGAGTTGCTCTGCTTGTACACTCTTGCTGATACATGCACAGGTCAGAGGCCCCTCCCCTCTCCACTGTATACACTGGGGAAGAGAACTACAGGCCCCAGGAAGATAACGTGGCCCGCGGGCACCATAGAGCTGCTGATCGCCCCCTCACAGCTCCCCCCAGGTGGGGGGTCCAGAGATGTGCTGGGGGTTGGAGGTGCACAGCGGAGACCAGCCAGGTACAGGGGAACCTCTGGAAAGGGGGGGCCCTCTGGGGACCCTGATGTAAGGGGGGAGGCCCTCTGGGGACGCTGATGTAAGGGGGGGCTTTCTGGGGACACTGATGTAAGGGGGGCTTTCTGGGGACATTGATGTAAGGGGGGCTTTCTCGGGACCCTGATGTAAGAGGGCCTTCTGGGGACCCTGATGTAAGGAAGGCGCCCTCTGGGGACCCTAATGTAAGTAGGGAGGCTCTCTGGGGACCCTGATGTAAGGAGGGACTCTTTGGGGACCCTGATGTAAGGAAGGGGTTCTCTGGGGACCCTGATGTAATGAGGAGGGCTCTGGGGACCCTAATGTAAGTAGGGAGGCTCTCTGGGGACCCTGATGTAAAGGGAGGTTCTCTGGGTACCCTGATGTAAGGAGGGGCTTTCTGGGGGCCCTAATGTAAGTAAAGGCTCTCTGGGGACCCTGATGTAAGGAGGGGCTCTCTGGGGACCCTGATGTAAGGAAGGGGCTCTCTGGGGACCTTGATGTTATGAGAGGGCTCTGGGGACCCTGATGTAAGTAGGGAGGCTCTCGGGGGACCCTGATGTAAGCAGGGGCTCTATGGGGACCCTGATGTAAGGAGGGGTTCTCTGGGGACCCTAATGTAATGGAGGGGGGGGGCTCTGGGGACCCTAATGTAAGTAGGGAGTCTCTCTGGGGATCCTGATGTAAGAGGAGGCTCTCTGGGGACCCTGATGTATGGGGAGGCCTCTGGGGACCCTGATGTAAGTAGGGAGGCTCTCTGGGGACCCTAATGTAAGTAGGAAGGCTCTCTGGGGACCCTGATGTAAGGAAGGGGCTCTCTGGGGACCCTGATGTAAGTAGGGAGTCTCTCTGGGGACCCTGATGTAAGGGTGGGCTCTCTGGGGACCCTGATGTAAGGGGGTCTCTCTGGGGACCCTGATGTAAGGGGAGGCTCTCTGGGGACCCTGATGTATGGGGGGGCTCTCTGGGGACCCTGATGTATGGGGGGGCTCTCTGGGGACCCTGATGTATGGGGGGGCTCTCTGGGAACCCTGATGTAAGTAGGGAGGCTCTCTGGGGACCCTGATGTAAGGAAGGGGCTCTCTGGGGACCCTGATGTAATTAGAGAGGCTCTCTGGGACCCTGATATAAGGGTGGGCTCTCTGGGGACCCTGATGTAAGGGGGTCTCTCTGAGGACCCTGATGTAAGGGGAGGCTCTCTGGGAACCCTGATGTATGGGGAGGCTCTCTGGGGACCCTGATGTAAGTAGGGAGGCTCTCTGGGGACCCTGGTGTAAGGAAGGGGCTCTCTCGGGAACCTGGTGTAAGTAGGGAGGCTCTCTGGGGACCCTGATGTAAGGGTGGGCTCTCTGGGGACCCTGATGTAAGGGGGTCTCTCTGGGGACCCCGATGTAAGGAGGGGCTCTCTGGGACCTTGATGTAAGGAGGGGCTCTCTGGGGACCCTGATGTAAGGAGGGGCTCTCTGGGACCTTGATGTAAGGGGGGCTCTCTGGGGACCCTGATGTAATGAGGGGGGCTCTGGGGACCTTGATGTAAGGGGGGCTCTCTGGGGACCCTAATGTAAGTAGGGAGGCTTTCTGGGGACCTTGATGTAAGGCGAGGCTCTCTGGGGACCCTGATGTAAGGGGAGGCTCTCTGGGGACCCTGATGTAAGGGGAGGCTCTCTGGGGACCCTGATGTAAGCGGGGAGGCTCTCTGGGGACCCTAATGAAAGGGAAGGCCCGCTGGGGACACTGATGTAAGTAGGGAGGCTCTCTGGGGACCCTGATGTAAGGGTGGGCTCTCTGGGGACCCTGATGTAAGGGGGTCTCTCTGGGGACCCCGATGTAAGGAGGGGCTCTCTGGGACCTTGATGTAAGGAGGGGCTCTCTGGGGACCCTGATGTAAGGGGGGGCTCTCTGGGGACCCTGATGTAATGAGGGGGGCTCTGGGGACCTTGATGTAAGGGGGGCTCTCTGGGGACCCTAATGTAAGTAGGGAGGCTTTCTGGGGACCTTGATGTAAGGCGAGGCTATCTGGGGACCCTGATGTAAGGGGAGGCTCTCTGGGGACCCTGATGTAAGGGGAGGCTCTCTGGGGACCCTGATGTAAGTAGGGAGGCTCTCTGGGGACCCTAATGAAAGGGGAGGCCCGCTGGGGACACTGATGTAAGTAGGGAGGCTCTCTGGGGACCCTGATATAAGGGGAGGCTCTCTGGGGACCCTGATGTAATGAGGGGGGGGGCTCTGGGGACCCTGATGTAAGTGGGGGATCCGCACTCAGATATGTAATGATAATATATATATATATATAATATATATATACATATACATACACACACACACACACACACATGTATATTATATACATGTGTATGCCCGCCCAAGTGTATGACTTTCTTTACTTCGCTGCTATGGGCTCTAGCCCAAGATCTTTTGTAGACCCAGCAATGCCACTGGTAGGGGCCCTTCATGGTTTCTTGCACCGGGGCCCTGAAGATTCTAGTTAAAGCGGGGGTTCACCCACACCGCCAAAAAAAAAAAAAATATTAAAAGCCAGCAGCTACAAATACTGCAGCTGCTGACTTTTAATACATGGCCACATAGGCGTGCCCACGGGGTGTGCCGGGTGTGCCTGGGCACACCCTAATCCCCTGAGCAGTGTTTAGTTGCATGCCCTCTGTATCCTGAGATCTGCCTGGGCTGATGTGCAATGTGTACCCCGCACCACCTGTGAGGCAGTATAACATTGCCGATCGCTTAGTGTGACACTGTCCTCCTGTATAATAACTGCATGCAGAGAGAGAGAGGACCTGTCAGAATTCATGTATGATGTCAGGGTGGGCGGGACCGAGCAGGTACCAAATACCAGCCAATGGGATGAGTCTGGCAGGGCCGCTACGTGTATGTAGCCCCGCCCCCTTTCTTAAGCTGCTCGGTCCTGCTCGGATGTCACACAGGCACAGCGAGCAGAGTGAAGCCGCCTCCCCCTCCAGTGTTTATGTGTACACAGGGGGAGGGGACCTGCTGTGCCTGTGCCACGCTGATCAGAGGTACTGAATGGGATGGGGGGAGGGGGGTCTGTCTGTGCTGAAGGGGGGTTTATGCTGAATGGGGGGCTCCATTTGTGCTGAAGGAGGGGTGTGCTTAATAGGGGGTCCATCTGTGCTAAAGGGGGGGTTTGTGCTGAATGGGGGGCTCCATCTGTGCTGAAGGGGGGTCTGTCTGTGCTAAGGGGGGGTCTGTGCTGAATGGGGGGGTATGTGCTGAAGTGGGGTATGTCTGAATGGGGGGGTCTATGCTGAAGGGGGAGGTCCGTCTGTGCTGAAGGGGGGGTCTGTGCTGAGGGGGGCTGAATAATGTAAAGGGGTCCAGTGGAGCACAGTGGGGTGTTTTTACATTTTAATGTGGGGGGTGCCAGATATATGATCCGCCCAGGTGCCAAATGCTCTAGGTACGCCCCTGGAAACCCCCCCTCTCCTCTGTCAGTGCTTCCAACTAATGCCACCTGTCTATGCCAGTCAGTGCCAGCCAGTGCCGCCTGTCAGTGCCAATTAGTGCTTCCAATCAGTGCCACCTGTTAGTGCCAATGAGTGCCAGCGCCAACTGTCAGTGCCAAACAGTGCCAGCGCCGCCTGTCAGTGCCACCTGTCAGTGCCAAACAGTGCCAGCGCCGCCTGTCAGTGCCACCTGCCAGTGCCAAACAGTGCCAGCGCCGCCTGTCAGTGCCAATTAGTACTTCCAATCAGTGCCACCTGTCAGTGCCAATGAGTGCCAGTCAGTGCTTCCAATCAGTGCCACCTGTCAGTGCCAGCCAGTGCCGCCTGTCAGTGCCAATTAGTGCTTCCAATCAGTGCCACCTGTTAGTGCCAATGAGTGCCACCTATCAGTGCTTCCAATCAGTGCCACCTGTCAGTGCCAATCAATGTCAGTGCCAATCAGTGCTTCCAATCAGTGCCACCTTTCGGTGCCAATCAGTATCAGTGCCGCCTGTCAGGGTCAATCAGTGCCACCTGGCAGTGCCAATCAGTACTTCCAATCAGTGTTACCTGTCAGTGCCAATCAGTGCCAGTGCTTCCTGTCAGTGCCAATCAGTGCCAATCAGTGCCGCCTGTCAGTGCCAGTCAGTTACACACCAGTGCAAATGAGTACCACCTGTCAGTGCCGCTTATCAGTGCTGTTAATCAGTGCCCATCAGTGCACTGAGTGCAGGGATGGGGGTGATGAACTCAGCAACCAGGCACATTGTCCAAGGGTGTGCCGGCCTGGTGGGGCACAAATGAAATCTGTTGATGTTTATTAATGCCACATGCTGATTTTAGTATAATAGGTAATCACCACACTACTATTTACAATAAACTACTGGAGGTAAAATAAAAAAAAGGTAATTGAAAGGCCGGCCACTAAGCACTGTTATGTGTTCCCACACCACAAAAAAAAAAAAAAAGAAAAGTGCAGCGCTAACTTACTGATCAATAACTTAACAATAATGGTGAAATTCTCTAATGTATGGAAATCTCAATAAACTTCAATATTATCACAATACCGGTCTCTGTGATACGCAACTTCACATATAATACACATCACACTGAGAATAAGACATACTTTATAAAAATAAACTTAGCAAGGATGGTGGAAACCCCTCCTATAGATATTTACCATACAGATTAATCTCAAGTGAAAAATTTTTTAGTTGGGAGGTTCCCACCATTATAGCACTTTTGAATTTTTATTTTTTAGATCACTACACTTAATTTTAGATATTTTAGTTACTATTGTAATGTGAATTTTTGCACTTGAAGGTAATTTTCCAACACCCTTGCTAAGTCCATGTCTTTATGGACCTTGCTTTCTGCACTGGTGGGCAGTCATGTTGGAACAGGAAGGGGCCGTCCCCAAACTCCTCCCACAAAGTTGGGAGCATAAAATTGTCCAAAATGTCTTGGTATGCTGATACCTTAAGAGTTCCCTTCATTGGAACTAAGGGGCCAAGCCCAACCCCTGAAAAACAACCCCACATCATAACCCCCCCTCCACCAAATGATTTGGGCCAGTGCACAGAGCAAGGTCCATAAAGACATGGATGAGCGAGTTTGGGGTGGAGGAACTTGACTGGCCTGCACAGAGCCCTGACCTCAACCCGATAGAACACCTTTGGGGTGAATTAGAGCGGAGACTGTGAGTCAGGCCTTCTCATCCAACATCAGTACCTGACCTCACAAATGCCCTTCTGGAAGAATGGTCAAACCTTCCCATAGACACACTCCTAAACCTTGTGGACAGCCTTCCCAGAAGAGTTGAAGCTGGTATAGCTGCAAAGGGCGGAGCCAACTCAATATTAAACCCTACGGACTAAGACTGGGATGTCATTATAGTTCATGTGTGTGTAAAGGCAGGCGTCACAATACTTTTGTCTGTTTGAGCTTTGGGGTGCACACCCTAATGCCATAGGCTGCGCACGCCTATGCATGGCCACTTACCTGTTCCAGGGTCCAGCGATGTCGGCAGGGGACGCCGAGAACCCGCTCGGTTCTCGGCAGCTGCTGCCGCCATCCTAGGTGAGGGAAGCGTTGCGGCTTCACTTCCCGGTTCCCTACTGCGCATGCTTGATTCGCGCTGCGCGTCCCAAGTGGTCCCCGCTCTCTCCTGGGAGCTGTGTGTTCCCAGCAGACAGCGCGGTGGGGACAGGAAGTGGCGTAGACTCCCATGGGAGTCTATGCTGGAAGTGGGTGCAAATACCTGTCTTAGACACGTATCTGCACCCCCCTCCCCCCTGAAAGGTGCCAAATGTGACACCGGAGGGGGGGAGGGTTCCGAAAAGAGGAAGTTCCATTTTTGTGTGGAACTCCGCTTTAAGCCTCTGTGTATAGATTTAAATAAAGCTGCTGAAGCCGTGGGGGGAGGAGGAGAAGCGGCTGTCAGGCTTTGTTGAAATCTATACAGGGAGATCGAATAGATTTACTTGTGCAAATGCTTGGTCTCGGCACTAATACCGATACTGGTATCGGTGCAACCCTAGTTTTAACTACAATCCACCACGTAATAGAGATGAATAAAGGCAGACATGTTTGAAGTCCAGCCTGTGTGACAATCATGGCTTCCTCCACTGATACAATGGACAAATGAGTGTGGCCACTTATGGGCAGGAAACATGTTGTTTCTAGGATTATCAGGTGGAAATAGATTTTAAAAAGCCTAAAAATGAAAACTGATTGATTCAACTAGATCCAGGAACTGGTAAACTGCAATATGAAGTATATTTTTTTAAATACACATGTCATACTTACCTGCTCTGTGCAATTCTTTTGCACAGAGCAGCCCCGATCTCCCTCTTCTCATGTCCTCCGCCGGCGCTCGAGGCCCCTCCCCCTGCCAAGAGCCCCAGAGCAAGCTGCTTGCTCTAGGGGCACTTGTGTGTGCTTGATCCCGAGCTGGCTCTGTGTGTCCATTGATGCACAGAGCACAGCTGGGCCCCACCCCCTTCTCTTTCCTCACTGGTTGTGATTGATGGCAGTAGGAACCAATGACTCTGAGCCTATGAGGAGAGAGAGAGAGACAAGAGAGCTGTTGTACAGTGCTGAATCAAGATCGGGCTCAGGTAGGTATTTAGGAGGGCTAGGGGGGAGCTGCATGCAGAAGGTTTTGTACCTTAATACAGAGAATACATTAAAGCGGAGTTCCGCCGAAAAAAAAAAAAATTAAAAGTCAGCAGCTACAAATTCTGCAGCTGCTGACTTTTAATACATGGCCACTTACCTGCCCAGGGCACCCGCGATGTCCTTACCCGAAGCCAATCTGTCCCTCAGCTCCTGGGTGGAGGCATCGGCATCTTCGGTAAGGGAATCATGAAGTGAAGCCTCGCGGCTTCACAGCCTGGTTCCCTACTGCGCATGCACGAGTCGAGCGATCCCACTGGTCCCTGCTGTCTTCTGGGACCTGTGTGTCTCCCAGAAGACAGTGTGGGGGGGGGGGCGGAGGAGGGGCCGGACATGGCGTAGATAGCCGCGGATATTGCGGTGATCTATGCCTGGAAGTGGGAGTAAATACCTGGATTACACAGGTATATGCTCCCCCCTCCCCCCTGAAAGGTGCCAAATGTGCCCCCTCTATCCACGCCACCCCCTATATGTATAATAGATAGATTCATGCATAGCATGAATCTATCCATGGCTACCACGGCCACCCCCTTTTCATGCATCCGGACCCTTTCAGGATGCCAGGCACCTGAATTACAGTGGTGGGGGTGTTTTTTGAAGCACCTGATTAGAACCATAGGCTCTAATAGGCTTCAAAATAGGGTGGGCTCATGGCAGAGAGCATTGCGCCATGAGCCCACCCAGGTGTTACAACAGCGAATTAATATTCACTGTTGAAACACTGATTCTCAATCCGGCCAATCAGAAGCGGGTGTGAGACCCGTTTTCTGATTGGCCGAAAAGAGAAGACTCCCGATTGGCTACCGAGGAAGAGGGAGGAAACGGAAGCCACCACCGCCGCGATGACCCATGGAGAGCAGGGGAATGGGAGGCCGCCACCGAGCAGGGGAAGCAGCCAATGAAGCAATGGGGTAAGTGTTACCGACGACCGGGGGGGTGGGAGTCGGTGGCATAATGTTTACCGCCCCCCCCAAATAAAATTACCAGGGACAGGTCAGGCAGTTTTGGCAGTTGAGAAAGAACAGTGGTCATCCTAGTTACAGAATCTGGCAGGATTCTCCATATCACAAGACTGAACAGAATAGCATCTTTAGGTAAGAAAGTTAACATACATTGCCTTGAAAAAGTATTCATACCCCTTGAAATTTTCCACATTTTCTCATGGTACAACCAAAAACGTAAATCTATTTTAATGGGATTTTATGTGATAGACCAACACAAAGTGGCACATGATTGTAAAGTGGAAGGAAAATGATAAATGGTTTTGAAATTTGTTACAAATAAATATGTGAAAAGTGTAGCAAGCATTTGTATTCAGCCCCCCTGAGTCAATACTTTGTAGAACCACCTTTCACTACAATTACAGCTTCAAGTATTTTTGGGGATGTCTCTACCAGCTTTGCACATCTAGAGAGTGAAATGTTTGCCCATTCTTCTTTGCAAAACAGCCCAAGCTCTGTCAGATTGTCTTTGAACAGCAATTTTCAAGCCTTGCTACAGATTCTCAATTGGATTTAAGTCTGAACTTTGACTGGGTCATTCTAACACATAAATATGCTTTGCTCTAAACCATTCCATTGTAGCTCTGGCTGTATGTTTAGTGTCGTTGTCCTGCTGAAAGGTGAACCTCTACCCCAGTCTCAAGTCTTTTGCAGACTCTAACAGGTTTTCTTCTAAGATTGCCCTGTATTTGGCTCCATCCATCTTCCCATCAACTCTGACCAGCTTCTTTGTCCCTGATAAAGAAAAGCACCCCCACAGCATGATGCTGCCACCACCATGTTTCACGGTGGGGATGTTGTGTTCAGGGTGATGTGCAGTGTTACACATAGCGTTTTCCTTTTAGGCCAAAAAGTTAAATTTTGGTCATGGCTTCTCACAAACTGCAAACAGGAATTCTTATGGCTTTCTTTCAGCAATGACTTTCTTCTTGCCACTCTTCCATAAAGGCCAGATTTGTGGAGTGCACGACTAATAGTTGTCCTGTGGACAGATTCTCCTACCTGAGCTGTGGATCTCTGCAGCTCCTCCAGAGTTACCATGGGCCTCTTGGCTGTTTCTCTGATTAATGCTCTCCTTGCCCGGCCTGTCAGTTTAGGTGGATGGCCACATCTTGGTAGGTTTGCAGTTGTGCCATACTCTTTCCATTTTTGGATGATGGATTGAACAGAGCTCTGTGAGATGTTCAAAGCTTGGGATTTTTTTTTATAACCTATCCCTGATTTAAACTTCTCCACAACTTTATTCCTGACCTGTCTGGTGTGTTTCTTGGCCTTCATGATGCTGTTTTTTCAGTAAGGTTCTTTAACAAATCCCTGAGGGCTTCACAGAACAGCTGTATTTATACTGAGATTACATTACACACAGGTGGACTCTATTTACTAATTTGGTGACTTCCGAAGGCGATTGGTTCTACTAGATTTTAGTTAGGGGTATCAGAATAAAGGGAACTGAATACAAATGCGTGTCACACTTTTCAGATATTTATTTGTAAAAAAATTTGAAAACCATTTATCATTTTCCTTCCACTTCACAATTATTTGCCACTTTGTGTTGGTCTATCACATAAAATCCCAATAAAATACATTTACGTTTTTGGTTGTAACATCACAAAATGTGGAAAATTTCAAGGGGTGTGAATACTTTTTCAAGGCACTGTATATGTGTTGTATCTAGGTCTTTAGCTGCTTCCCTGGAGTCCTGCTTTAACTTAGTGATGAAGGCAGGGACTCTCTGTATTAGTACCAGATATGCATTTAGGTGCAGCACTCAGCCAAACCTAGGGGTTGATTTACTAAACCTGGAGAGTGCTAAATCTGGTTCAGCTCTGCAAAGAAACCAAACAGCTTCCATTTTTTTTTGCCAAAGCTTAATTGAACAAGCTGAAGTTAGAAGCTGATTGGCTACCATTCACAGCTGCACCAGTTTTTGCACTCACCAGTTTTAGTAAATCAACCCCATAGCCTCACATAAATGTGTCAATCAACCTTTCCACTTTTCAGGAGAAATATTATCCATTGTTATCTAGCCTGTATAGGTACCTTCTCTTTACCCCCCAAATCCAGAAACCCCTTACCTGTGTGTCAGTCACCCCGGTGGCCTCCTTGATCTTCTGAAAAGCTTCCTGATAAGTGCGGATCACTTTTTCCTCCTCCTGTCCACTTGCCACCAGTTGCGTTTCCACAGGTGTGTCCTCTCCTGGCAACGGTACACGCTGAGCCTATAAAAACAGGCAGAAGGATGGTTATAACCCAATGCAGAGAAATACAGCAACGTATGGGGGTACCAATTCACTGTTCCCCCACCCTTTATACATTTACAGCCCTTAGTTGTGTAGGGCACCACCCTCTCTAATGTGCCCAATCCCAGAGATATCACACATATACTTTGTTATTAGACTCCGCCCACGAGGTATTATATTGTGAAGTTTATCACACCCCAGGGAGACAGACAGTTTAAGTTGGATTGGAGGGAAAGGGGTCATGTGTATCAGATAGAGGGCTGAAAAAAATGTAATTATAGCAAATTGAGGCTACCAAGCAAAGTGTGGGGCTGCATTGGGAATTCTATGTTTCTTGACAAGTTTGCTTTAAAGAGACATTTCATTCATTTCAACAACAATGTTCTCTTAAGATTATATATTCATTACACTTATTTTATGTATATTATTTACCTCCTTTGTGCAGATTGTTGCTGAGAGCCGCCATCTTGAATGTGTTGTCAGCAGCCAAAGCAGACTCAGAGCTGTCACCCAAGTATCACAATATATTCCCCTTTCCTTCTCCCCCAGCAGCTACATAAAAGGTTATATAGGGAGGTGAAGGGAGGGGCAGAGGTCCTGGGCCAGCACAGACACCAATTAAATGCTGCTAAAGTAGGAGAGGGCTGTGATAGGCAATTTATTCTCCTGGAGTAGTCAAATTTGCTAACATGTTCAAAGGTACATTGCAGGGCAAAAAAATCATTTATGGAAATGAAAAATGCTGCAATCAAGCTGGATTTTTCAGAGCTTTTAACTTTTAAATTGGTGATGCTGTGTCTTTCAACTGATTAAGTTACCCATAGACCTCAGATGGTAGTCAGAACGGCAGGGACAAACAATATTTACTTAATGATTGTCCTGATAAGATTCATGCATGGATCATCGGAGTGGTATTGTCTGTGCAGGATGGTGGCCCGGAGTTCCGTCAGATTAGGCGACCCCTCAGAATTGGTAATGGAAGCGACGTTCTGTCGCCGCCATCTTGCTACACCCTGCACTCTCCACAGTAAGGATACACCGAGAAGGGGGCAAGCGGACATCTTGTTACACCCACCAGAGTTTTGCATTTCACAGTTATTTTTAACAGGAAACTGAACATATATACAGTATTTAGATATCCCTCGGACTGTTTACATGTTGAATTATCAAAGCAGTGCTGTTCTGTCACATTAGCAAACCTGTGAGATCAGCAGGTTTGCCGCTGCTTTTAAAATTCAACGTCTAAACAGTCCGTCGGATTTCTAAATATTGTATTTCACCTTATAAGCTCAGTTTTCTGTTAAAAATAACTGTGAAGTGCAAAACTCCGGTGGGTGAAACAAAATCTCCGCTTGGCCCCTTCTCGATGTATCATTACTATGGGAGGAGTGCAGGGGGTAACAAGATGGCGGTGATGGAACGTCACTTCTGTTACCAATTCTGACGGGTCGCCATATCTGACGGAACACTGGCATTCACTTTACCAGAAAAAAGGGCAGTAAATGACATTTATTTATTTATTTCAGGTATTTATATAGCGCTGTCAATTTACGCAGCGCTTTACATATACATTGTACATTCACATCAGTCCCTACCCTCAAGGAGCTTACAATCTAAGGTCCCTAACTCACATTCATACATACTAGGGACAATTTAGACAGGTTCCAATTAACCTACCAGCATGTCTTTGGATTGTGGGAGGAAACCGGAGTACCCGGAGGAAACCCACGCAGGCACAGGGAGAACATGCAAACTCCAGGCAGGTAGCGTCGTGGTTGGGATTCGAACCAGCGACCCTTCTTACTGCTAGGCGAGAGTGCTACCCACTATGATTGTGAGTTCACTGCCTCCTGCTTTGCTTTGTTTATTTTTGCCATCTGTATCAGTCTGTGCACAGTAAATTGTCTTTCACAGTATACTGGATGCGCCAAGTGCGATCAAACAGTATTCCTCACCCTGCGATCTTTCTCGGCAAATAAGCGCCTTTCCTCTGCTTTCCGCTTATACTCCTGCAGGATTGTCTCTCTCTCTCTGCGCTCACGGTGAAACTCCTCCTCCTGCAGCTGAAGTTCTGCCTGCAAAAAATCATGTGCTTTACAATGCTGCTTCAATTATATTACCCTTATCATCTCAAACAACATATAAGACCATATAATGGAGTTGAAAGGCAATGTGTAATATACAGATATGACTGGGATCAATCTCCAGAGGGGTCTGCCCTGTGTGTAATGTAATAAAGGAGTGGTATAATACACAATTATGACTGGGATCAATCTCCAGAGGGGTCTTCGCTGTGTATAATGTAATAAAGAAGCTGTATAATATACAGATATAACCAGGAGCTCCCTCCAGAGGGGTCTGCTCTGTGTATTATGTAATAAAGGAGATGTGTAATACACAGATATTGTTACTATAATCTCTCCTGTAGGATGCGCTATAGCGGGTATAGAAAAGAATCACCCCCTTTGAAATAATCACATTTGGTGAAATTTGGATGGTGATCTGTATTGGGTTTCCGCCAGACATATTGTTTGGCGTTGAGGCCAAACAATTCAATTTTAGTCTCATCTGACCACCTTAAACTCACCTTGAAGATTCTGAGGCCACATGGAAAAAGGTGTTATTGTCAGATGAGACTAAAATTGAATTATTTGGCCTCAACGCCAAACAATATGTCTGGCGGAAACCCAATAAAGATCACCATCCAAATAACACCATTCCTACAGTAAACCATGGAGGTGATAATATTTTGTTATGAGGGTGTTTCTCCGCAGCAGGGACTGGGGCACTTGTCAGGATAGAAGGAAAATGGATGGATGGGGCAAAATATCAACAAATTCTTGAGTAAAATCTGCTGCCCTCTGCCAGAAAGTTGTCAATGGGAAGGTTTACCTTCCAACATGACAATGACCCAAAGCACACAGCAAAAATGACCACACAGGGGTTGAAGGAGAAAAAGGTGAATGTCCTTGCATGGCTTAGTCAGAGCCCAGACTTAAATCACATTGAAAATCTGTGGAATGACTTGAGGACTGCAGTCCACAAATGGTCAATATCAAATTTTACTGAACTTGAGCAGTTCTGCAAAGAAGAGTGGGCAAATATTGCAAAGTCTAGATGTGCAAAGTTAGTAGAGACATAGCCCAACAGACTAAAGGCTGTAATTAAAGCAAAAGGTGGTTCAACAAAATACTGACATAAGGGGGTGATCATTTTACCAACTCAGTGATTCTGTTTTTGAATTTTATTTTTTTTTTCTGACATGTAGGTGTTATATTTTTCACTTGGATGTTATAAGTTGCACTAGTAAATACAGCTGGGTAAAATAAAAACTGTGTCTGTCTTCATTTAAGGCTGCAAAGCAACAAAATGTAATTATTTGAAAAGGGGGGTGATTCTTTTCTATACCCACTGTATATGATGTAATAAAGGTGACCTATATAATATACAGACAATACTACAGTCTTGCTCCATAGTCCTGAGTATAGTTCATGTCGCTCTCTCCCACCACGTACTCGGGCCAGTTCCCGGGATGTCACTGCCTCCTTGTTCACCATCTGAAGTTCCTTCATTTCTTGTCTCTGGCGAAGTATTTCGGCCTCCAAGAGATCCAACTGTGATTGAAAAGTCAGGCTTTCATCCTGCAGCAACAATATCAGCATCAGTAGATGTAGTAACAGACCACATAATCTAACTCTATTGAATGAACACTAATTTATGTGAAAAAAAATACTCTTCATAAAAAGTCATACTGTACACACGTGGAAGAATAAAAAAAATCAGAAGACAGTCCTTCTTTTGCTCTAGTTGTCAGGCATGGAGGTTTATGTTTTAAAGCTGACTTTTTTATTATCTATATTAGTAAAAGCTTTGTTTTACATAGAAACATTAAACAAGTGATAAAGGATTCCTTGAGCATTGTGGGTTAGCTGAGACAGCATACCAGTATCTGTGAGCCTGGTAGCTTCCTTTGCATAACTGAATCCCGGGGTGGAACCCAGGTTGAGTCATAGCACTCATTCCGACAGGCGCTGAGCCCTGTCCTCCATGCTGAGCCACTTTTTATGTGTCTGCATTTGGATCTGTGCATCCTCTACTGCTCGCATATCACATTTTTTTACTGTAAATATTTATTAATTATAATCTTACAAAATTATTTTCCAGAGCTGCAGTGCAGCAAGTTTTGGTGTTACAATCATCACAGTTAGAGATAACCAAGTGAAAAAATATTCAGCATTTCCAGGATACAAGAAACTGAAAAGAAGTAGTCACCTAGGTAGGATTAAAGATATCAAATCCAGGAATAGAAAAACATGGGTGAAGTACCTGGCTACTATGCAAATGTAGAAATCATCTCAAGACCTGACCAGCAGGTCATATGGTTAACGTGTTATAAAGTAAAAACAAATGGAGCAATAGCCTGTGATTCCGTTCTGATAACACATCCAAAAACTGCACCCATGTTATAGAAATCAACAATAAAATGAATTTAAGAAAAGAGGCAAAAAATAAAAAGAGAGAAAAACAAAGGGTGAGAAGGAGAGGTAAACATAAGTGAGAAATGGAAGAAAAAAAGTTATCTGGGAGCTGCAGGGGAACCTGCGGAGGGATGGGACGATAGGCACAAAACATCTTGGGGGGGAGGGGGGGTCTCAAATATTTCACATTTTGACATGCGGCTATGTCTGTGCAGCTGCTGTGTCTGCATCCACTTCTATGGGCTGCCTGCATGCAGCTCCGAGGTGGTTGCAGACTCAGCAAAAAGTGGCTGAGCCTATAGAGGGGCCACTGTTCTGTCCCTAAATACAATAGACTTTGAACCTTGGATCAGCCGCACATAATGCAAATACCTGCTAGGACTGCAACTATCTAGCATGAGCCCTGAGTAAATCAATGCTCACCTATGATACTTAGATTGTATCAGGTGATAAAATGCAGCCACTTGTGCCCATCAAACGCAGCCACTCGTGCCCATCATATGCAGCCATTGTGCCCATCATATGCAGCCATTGTGCCCATCATATGCAGCCATTGTGCCCATCATATGCAGCCACTTGTGCCCATCATATGCAGCCACTTGTGCCCATCATATGCAGCCACTTGTGCCCATCAAATGCAGCCACTTGTGCCCATCAAATGCAGCCACTTGTGCCCATCAAATACAGCCACTTGTGCCCAGTATATGTAGCCACTTGTGTCCAGTATATGCAGCCACTTGTGCCCATCATATGCATGCACTGTACCCACCGACCCCCCTCACTCGCAGGGCTCTGGCAGCACACACCCCCCCCCCCCCCGCGCGCGCGCGCGCGTGGCTCTGACAGACCCCCCTGGTACTTACCGCCAGGCAGCAGCTCCTCTCAGTGCAGTGAGTGCACCAGAGCGTGTGTCTGCTCCGCTGAGTCTGCTCCTCTCTAAGCGCCAGGCATCCAATAGGGTGGCCTGGAGCTTTGGCCAATCAGGAAACAGGTCTGATGCCCTGCCTCCTGATTGGCGGGGAGGAAGGTTAGTGTGAAAATAGTGAAAATTAATTTGCTATCCTCACACAATTGGGTGGGATCAGGGCACACTCTCTGTGCCCCCTCCCGCCTCGCCACAGAAATCCATGCGTCCGCCATCCTGAAAGGGGTACAGTGCATGCACAGTGCATGGGTCGCCACTGTCCTCATGTCTAAAAATGTGCACAGATTTATTTTACAACGTGCCTGCAAGGCAGGTACCTGAACCATTGTTTTTCCAGCAGGTACATTCCTGTACAACATAACACGTGTTTTTTTTTTTTTTGCATAGGTGTGAATAAGCCCTAAAACCAAAGACCAGAAGAGTATGGTCTGTGAAATTCAATAGCCATGCTTGGATGGAGCAGGGCTCACTTGCTGGATCCATCAGGGGACACTGTGGAAGTCAAAGCTACCTATAGGTAAGGATGGAACAAAAGGATATTTCCATTTGAGACCATAGGGAACAGCAGAAAAGATATAGATGTCACAATTTATAGTGAGCTTTTATGTCCATAATAGACAAAGTAACGACCGTACATCAGACTGCTTGTGCTGGGATATCCTTCTGCCCTGATCTGTCACCATAAACTCAACAAAAGCTCAGCACCTTCAGAAGAAAATCTGACGTTTCCCCATCTCCCATAATTCAACACTTGGTGCCCGAGCAGGCAATTTGCCCATCCTTGGGGGGGTCTCACCTAAGGGAACTGCTTAGCCCTGAACAAGACTTTCAGACTGTTGAAATGTATAGAGAAATTGTGGTCAGTGGATAGAAGAGATCAGGAGAGTGTGAGAAAGGTACGTAAAGGTATCTAATGGTGCGTGCTGTGGAGACACCTGTTACTTTATATAATACAAAGGTCAGGGCTGGTGTTAGAAATCACTGGGCCCCATACAGCCTACCTGACAGGGACCCCTTCCCCTGGCCGAAAGTGACTGAGGACATAGATTTATCAGTTCCTTTCTCTGTAGCCTCGGCTGCACAGATAAATGAACAAGAAGCGCTTTGATGCTTCCTGTTCATTCACAAACTGAAGCATAGTAAACACTGTGTTCATTCAGGAATGAAATGGGAACAATAAATTACATAGCCCCCCCGCTCTCCATCCTGAAACATCCCCCTGTGTGCCGGAAGCAGCTGCCAGCAGGAGAGGAGTGATGGGAAGGCAGAAGCGCTGAAGGGGAAAGAGGCACACAGCAGAAGGAAGGGGCACATGTGCTGGAACCAACCACCCTGCAGTGCAGCCGGAGGGAGAAAGAGGTGAAGCTGGCAGCGCTGCAAGGGGAGGCAGGAGAGGATTGGTGTCTGCAATAAGACAGTACAGCCGGACCTCCAGCTCAGCAGGTGCCTGAGCCCCCCTTTTTGAACTCATGGGGTCCAGGCCCTGTACAGGAGGGCTGGCTGTACTGCCTTATCAGCGGCCCTAACAAAGGTACAGATACTCTTTAAAAAAGTGGTAAATACATCTTGCAATACCACACACTGAAATGCAAAGACAAACAGGCATACTCAGACCACAGCTGTAATGCCATGAGCTAAAGTGAGACTTTCAGGTGGCGCCCTCTAGGGTCCTTACAAGATGTGCAAATTGTAATGCTTTTGTTTTCAGTCAAGATGTGCACGACGGAAAAAAAAATTTTGAATTGGATTCATCCCTAAGCCTGGTGTGCACTCTTCTTCCAAACGAGCAGAGCAGATGTTCCACATGTACGTCTCTCCCAATGTATCACCCTTCCGATTAGTAGTTCCATTATGTCACTCATAATCTATTAAGGACAAGCTGTGGGGGAGCAACCCTCGGGGACTCCAGCCATTCCTGCCATGTGTTCGTAAATTTGTTTGGCACCTTCCTGTGCTGATATGTGTGGTTCTCCCTACCTCCTGAATTCATTGTTGGGATGTAGGGGCATGAGGGGAGATCCAATATCTCACAATTAGTTTCCTGGCTAAGTATAGCAGCCTCAGTATGGCTATGTATGTATGTATGGGGGGGGGGGGGTATAGGTCCTCCTCCAATCCCCCCAGTAGGTAATTGGAACAAGTTGCAACTGCGTATTATATGTAAGATTAATGATGGCCAGTACTGCTTGCCAATATCGAACCAGTTTGGGATACCTCCACAGCATATGGATTAATGTTCCTTGGTGTAACTGACATTTTGGACATAAAGGGTATTCTCTTCTACCCCATCTGTGCAGCTGCAGCGGTGTCCTATAAGATCGATAAAATAAACAAGTGTGTTAACTTTTGGGCAGCTGATACAGAGACCAGCGGGTCTGCTGACAGTATTTGGTCCCATATATTAGGCCTATATCAGCATCCCATTTTTCTCTACAGGACAATAGATCAGGAGCTTGGATATGGGAAAGTAAATAGGCATAAATGTGGGAGATAATTCCTTTCTTGTCTGTAGTAGCAAATATAGATTTAAGAAAATCCGAGTCATTCAGTCTCAGGTTTGAGCCTCTATCCTGTGCTCTACTAGCATGCCGTAATTGTAGGAACATAAAGATTCGGCCAATCAAAGAGGGATAATCTCTGATCAAAAGAATTCAGTGACAACCCATCATACAATTGTACAAGGTATTTGACTCCAGCTTCCCTCCACGTGACCGGATTGGGAAGTTTATTTAGTTCAGGGTATGAGTTGTTATTCCAAATGGGAGTAGACTCCAGAAAACCCCCCAAACCCAGTCTAGTCTTCACCTCCACCCAGAGTTTCAGAATCAGCTTTATTGAGGGACAATGAGGTGTCAGATCCGGGAGCCCCTGCTCAAGCTGGGACAGTGCAGAATAATCTATCATCGATACACAAGGTCCTGGATGGGTCCAGCATATTCAGTAAATCCCAACCAGTGACATGCAGCAATTGGGCAGCTAAAAAAAGGTAAGGGCATGTGGTAATGCTAGTCCTTCCGGATCTTTAGGGTATTGAAGAGTGGTCAGTTTAACCCTAACTACTCCATTTTTCTACAACAATGCTCTGTATAACGATTCCACTCGTTGAAACCAGTAGCGTGGTATCCACACAGGAGCATTATGGAGGATATATAGAAACTGGGGAGCCCAGACCATCTTAATTAGGTTTGCCCCACCTGTTACTGAAAGAGGTCATTTACACCAGCTTCTCAGCTTATGTTGAAACTTTGCTAAAATGGGCTTAAGGTTCAGGGCTAAATAATCACTCACATAGGCAGTCACCATTATGCCTAAATACTTGAATGATTGTACTATCGCCACTATCTCCGCAGGTAAGGGCGAAGGTAAAAGGTCTAACAAAAGAAGAGAAGATTTGTGCCAATTTATAGCAAATCCAGATAGCTGCCCAAACTGTTCAATAAGACTCATGATTGTTTCCAGAGAGCCGGCAGTGTCCCCCAATTATGGTGTCGTTGGCATAGAGGGAGAGCTTATCCTCCCTCCCAGCCCGCCGAAACCCAACAAAATTAGGGGATGCCCTCACCCTGGCTGATAGAGGTTCAAGCGCTAGGGCAAACAGCAATGGTGAAAGGGAGCAGCCCCATGTAGTCCCCTATGCAGAGGGAAGGGGTCAGACAGGACCGCATTAATCCTAATCCACACACCAGAAGCCAAGTACAGCAGCTGAGTCTATTTAACCACTTCAGCCCCGGAAGGATTTACCCCCTTCCTGACCAAGCCCTTTTTTGCGATACACTGCGTCGCTTTAACTGATAATTGCGCAGTCGTGCGAGGTTGTATCCAAACAAAATTGATGTCCTTTTTTCCCACAAATAGAGCTTTATTTTGGTGGTATTTGATCACCTCTGCGGTTTTTATTTTTTGCGCTATAAACAAAAAAAGAGCAAACATTTTGAAAAAACAAAAAGCAATATTTTTTACTTTTTGCTGTAATAAATATCCCCAAAAAATATATAAAAAACTAAATTTCTTCCTCAATTTAGGCCAATATGTATTCTTCTTCATACTTTTGGTAAAAAAAAATCACAATAAGCGTATATAGATTGGTTTGTGCAAAAGATATCGCATCTAAAAAATAGGTAATAGATTTATGGCATTTTTATTATTATTTTTTTTTATTAGTAATGGCGGTGATCTGTGATTTTTATCGTGACTGCGACATTGCAGCGGACGGATCGGACACTTTTGACACTATTTTGGGACCATTGGCATTTATACAGCAATCAGTGCTATAAAAATGCACTGATTACTGTGGAAATGTCACTGGCAGGGAAGGGGTTAAACACTGGGGGCGATCAAGGGGTTAATTGTGTTCCCTGGGCGTGTTCTAACTGTAGGGGGGGCCCACTAGAACATGACAGAGATCACTGCTCCCGATCACTGGGAGCAGTAGATATCTGTCATGTTGCTAGGCAGAACAGGGAAATGCCTTGGTTACATAGGCATCTCCCCGTTCTGCCTCTCCGTGTCACGATCGCGGGCCACCGGCGGACATCCAGTCTGCGGGACCCGTGGGCACGCTCCCGTGGCGCACGGCGGGCATGCACGCGCCCTCTAGCCGCGGATGACGCAGCGACGTACAGGTACGTGATTTTGCGCACCTGTGCCACTCTACCGACATATTTGGCGTGAGCCGGTCGGCAAGTGGTTAATAAAGGTCTCTCCCAACTGGAATTTATGCATGACAGCCCATAGATATCTCCACTCAATGCTGTCAAAAGCTTTGGCAGCGTCAAGGGAGAATACTGCCCCTATTACTCGGCTTATCAACTGGTAACAGTATACTCAAGAACAGTTGTCTGATGTTCAGCGCAGTTGATCTAGCCGGTATAAAACCCAACTGATCCAAGTGAATTAAGCCGGACACCACTTTTGCCAACCTGGTAGCAAGTACCCTAGCTAGCAGTTTTATGTCTGTATTTATTAAAGATATAGGTCGATATGAAAAAGGTAATTATGGGTCTTTGCCGGGTTTGGGGATCACTACAATAACAGCTTTGTTAATAGAAGGCAAATGGCCCGTTTTAACAGCATTAGTTAGGGTGTCCAGTAGGACAGGCAAAGGAGGCTCACTATAACGCTTGTAGATTTCTGCTGGAAGCCCGTCCAAGCCAGAGGATTTGCTATTGGCCATACTTGCCACTGCCATGGTTAGTTCCTCCACTGTCAAGGGGGCATTGAGAAGTTTGCGGCCGTCAGCAGTCAGTGACAGAAGATGACAACAATCCTAGAATTGCTGCAGCGCCTCCTCCGTCAGGTCCACCTTAGAGGAGTAGACCTCACGGAAATAGTCAGTAAATACCGCCAGCATTTGTGTCACGTCCTGCACTCATTCCCCAGTAGGGCTCTGAATAGTATCTATATGGGATAGTCCCTGTTGTGAGCGGGAAGTAACCTCCAGAAGATGGCCTGTGCTTTCCCCCTCCTCAAAGTATCGCTGCTGTATGAAAAAAGGTTTGTTCTCTGCAGCAGTGATAACAACTTTTTGGTACATTTCTTGCGCTGCTACCCAGCTACGTTCAGTAGAAGGTGTGGGACCCGCAATATAACTGTCCTCTGCCCTCCGTACCTCACTAGACACAAATGTCTCCCATTCTTTAGTTGCAGTTTTAATGTGAGATATTTGCCTAATAATAAGGCCCCGAAAATGGGCCTTGAGAGCATCCCAGACCACTCCCATTGAGGCCGTATCCCTGTTGTCCCGAATAAAACACGTTATAACCTTGGGAATAGGGTCGTCTGCTGGAAAGAGCTGGAGCCAAAAGGGGTTAACCTTCCACAATCTCGCACCTCTCGCCCCAGGGACCAAAACCAGTACCCACAGGAGCGAGTGGTCCGAGATACTACGGGAAGCATAATCAATCTGTGAAACCCTGATCTGTGCCAGGGAGCTATATAAACATAAATCATTATGGGATAAACCGAGGTAAGCAGCCGAATAACAGGAAAAGGTCAGTTTGTCCGGATATCTGTCCCTCCACATATAGCTCAGGCCAATCTCCAAAATCAATCTAGCAAAGGGGGTAGGGCCACCAGGGCCAGTAGAATGGCCATCAAGCAGTGTAAATTTGCCTAGAGTGCGATCAAGCAGATTATTAAAATCCCCCAGGACCCATAAGGGTAGATTAGAATACAGGCCTATAATTTGAGCTAGGCATTTTAAGCTACCAGGAGAGAAGGGTGGAGGGACATACACATTCACTACAATACACAGCATCTCAGCCAATTTGCATAGTAAAAATATATATCTTCCCTGTTCATCTATTCGAAAGTGTAATAGGTGAAAGGGAGCGTCATTGGAAATCAATATACTGACTTCCCTAGAGTAGGCTGTGTGTGCAGAGTGAAACTGAGTCTGATAAACTCTGGACCTTAGTAATGGGATGGTGTCTCTATGAAGATGGCATGGTGGTACTCGAAAAAACACAGCTGGAGAGACGCCATGGGTGGATGATAGCGTGGGTCGAAAAGAACTGATGCAGCCCAGGAGAAAGGAGATGTCAGGATCTTTTACAGGAGCCTTCACCACGTCTTACTCCATGCGTTGCACAACACACGTCTGTTGGCAAGGTGTGTTGAGGTGCCATTCAGTGACTGACACTGCACTGCACCAATGCATGTAATGTGTTTTGCCACGTGTTCCCGCAACACAATAGTGTGAATGGGTCCTCATACATCATTAAATGCATAAGTACTTAAATCAGATTTTGTATAAACCTCCTACAATCCCTGTACAGAAAACCACAAATCATTTGGCAGGTAAAACAGTTCCCATATAAGTAATTAACCTACATATTTAGCTGTTTGCCTTGAACTCAGCTTTAAATAAGAATGCACCTGAGTCCACCACGACAAAGGCTGTGATTGTAACATACAAACATTTAGTGACATTGGAGGGGGGGGGGGGGGGGCGAGGAATTTACTAAAACTGGACCAGATAGATTCTGTGGCAGCTGTGCATAGTAACCCATCAGCTTCTACTTTAAGCTTGTTCAGTTAAAGTGGTTGTAAACACTTACATATACCATACCCAATGAAGTGTCTGGCCTCAGGTGATACACAGAGATTAAACAAATCCTCTTACATAATTTGTACCTTTTGATCTGAAGCCCTCTCTCCTCTACATTTGTTCAAAGTGCTGAATTTATAAAGCTTGTCTGAGAGTTCAGAAAAAAAGGGGTGGAGAGCTGACGTTACACTCTGCAAAGCTCAGTAAGGAGAGCTGAGAGCTGATTGGACGAAAGAGAGACGCCCACACCCACCCCTTCGCACAGCACACAGGAACAGAGCTAAGGCTTTCAATCAGCTGGAGCTCCCTCTCCTGTCACCTTTTTTCTCTTGGTGTCAGGAAAACTTGTCAGAAGTGATTCATGCTGATAGCAGAGGAACAAAGGCGCAGACAGAAATTACACTTAGTGCTTTTAATTGAGATAAGTACACACTATAGAGGGATATGCTTTGTTCCTTTTTCATGTCTGAGGTTTACAACCACTTTAAGTTTGAAAATGAAAGCTATAAGCTGATTGGTTGCCATGCACAGATGCATAGATTCTGGCTTCCTAATTGATTCCCTCATTTGTAATAATAATACATGATTCTTTTTTTTTTTTGTTTCACCAGCAATGAGCCCATTCCCCCATCCACACATTTGATGCAGATGGGGGAATCCTTCGCACTGAGCTATTGTATCCTGACGATGGAGAAACTCCCCACCGTCAGAATACAATGATCAGTATTGCTGGCTATAGCCGATGGCACCGATTGTTCAGCAAAAACACAACAGGCTAATTGTACACAAGTCAATCGACAGATGTAACGAGAGAGTTTTCCCCGCACCAGTGTGGATCCAAACCAGGTGTAAAGTGAATGATTCTCTCCAGGAGTAAAGAGCCCCAGGTGCTGGCTAATGCTGAATCATGCTGAGAGTAGATGAGAAAATCCGGACAGCCGCACACCAGGAAGATATTATCCAAATTTATTGCAAAATTAGGATCATACGCGTTTCGCACTTATGCTAAGTGCTTACTCATAGCTCGCTATGAGTAAGCACTTAGCATAAGTGCGAAACGCGTTAGCTAATTGCCTGTATTTTTTTGCCACGGTGTCCTGTATATGGTATGATCCTGATTTTACAATAAATTTTTTTGGATAATATCTTCCTGGTGTGCGGCTGTCCGGATTTTCTCATCTACTCTCAGCAAGTCAATCGACAGACTTGTGTCCCTGCTGGTCTGGATAAATTTAGATCCATGTATGGCTGGCTTTAGTCTGCTACTTGGTGCCTACACTGGATGTAGGGATGAAGTATTTATAATTTGTAAATCACCTGCATGTGGTCCTTTAACTTCTGGTATACATTGTATATGTGGTCGGATTCTTGAAGTTTTAGCTGTGCCTTCTCCAGGCGATTCTCCAACATTCGTAGATTCTGTATTAGGCACAAAATAACATGTTAGCAATGGGGAATCTGAACACCAGTCCACCTAAAACTAATGCTGCCAAACTGATTCTTTCACAGGATTATTTTATCTGCTGTCTTCCCAGCTCCACGTCACAAATGTGGACACTGTAAAGCCAACCTAGATCTCATTACTTCTCCTTTTATTGGTCATAGCAGGTGTGGGGAGTTGGAAATTCAGCAGATCTCCATAAGAATGCCTGAGAAGTATAAAGCTAGCAGGTACTTTAATCTGCCTGTTATCCAAAGAAATAATAATTCTGGGTGGCCCTAGCAATAAGGAACAGCTCTACCCAGAAAGAGTCAAGGTTACTTACCCTCTGGTGTGTCAGTGGATCTCCAACATCCAAACCATGACTGGATGAACTTGGTTTTTCAACCAAGCAACTGTTTGCACATATCATGGACACGCTGCGCATAGCTCTGCAATAGGTCACAGGTGCACAGGTTCACAGAGACGAAGTCCAGCTAACCGGCATCCAGCGGTGAACAGACATGCACCAATGCACATATCGCAGAGATCGTGCACGAGCGCACAGTGACGCTGCCTTGGCGCCCAGTGGCTTTTAAAAGGGGCTCCTGTTGCATTGATCCTTTGCTGTTTGATCTGCAGCTTAACCTGTGACCTGATCCTGAACCTACATCTGCTCCAGTACTTACCCGGCTTTCTGACCTCGCTGCTGTCTCCAGTCCTGACCTTTGGCTTCCCTTGACCCTGCTTTGTTTACCTGTCTGCCTGATCTTCTGTTACTACCCTGCCTGACCTTTGATCACCCGCTGCCTGCCGTTCCTGTCTGATTGATCCGCTGTGCATTACTTGGCTAGTCTGACCTTGCTCCTGCCTGCTGTCTTACATCCGTGTGCATCTGGCTCTGCTGCCCCTCAGCGCACCTGCATCCGCCTACCTGCACCTATAGCACCCAAGTTTGTTCCCATCTCTGCCAGCTGTCATCATCTCCAGCTATGAGAACTCTGCAGGCACTCATACCTCACTGCGCTCCTACGATCACTGTTCCAACTCCAGTGATCCCGAACCCAGGGCTGTACGAGAGGTCTCCCTCTGCACGTCAGGCTCACCTCCAAGGTACGTGTCAGCACCAGTCTATGCAAGACCAGTCTTGTATTCCTCGGAAGGTTCCAGTAGGGGTACGCTAAATACAGGCTCTGGATTTTCTTTAGGAATACAGTAGGGCAGAGAAGTTAAAAGTGAAGTTGTCCTTTATTTAAATCCTAGAAACATATATATGGAAAATATGAAGTTTTAGATACTATAACTTTGAATGAGTCAAGTAGTTATTTATATTAACAGTCAATAATTGTTTTTCACAATTATTAATTCAAAACAAGTAAAATAATTCTGTACACCTCAGTATTTGAACATCCTCTTATTGGACGGGATCGGGATAACCTTCTTTTTTTTTTTCTTTGCCCCAAGCAAATATATATTATTATTCTTCTGATGTGTACAATGTTTTATATGATCAACACAAGAATCACATGATGGGATGTCCAGTTCATTACGTGTTTCTTAAGCCAACAGTCTACTTGGTCAGGAGAAATGGAGGTGAAAAGATCCGATTACTCACTTTTTGTCACGGTTTAGCCTGCGGTTTCCTGCCTGTGAAATTCTTACCTCCTTGATGCAGTTGCTCTGTTATGCCCCGTACACACGGTCAAATTTTCCGACGGAAAATCTTCGATGGGAGCTTGTTGTCGGAAATTCCGACCGTGTGGAGGCTCCATCGGACATTTTCCATCGGAATTTCCGTCACACAAAATTTGAGATCTGGATCTCAAATTTTCCGACAACAAAATCCGTTGTCGTAAATTCCGATTGTGTGTACACAATTCCGACGCACAAAGTTCCATGCATGCTCGGAATCAAGCAGAAGAGCCGCACTGGCTATTGAACTTCATTTTTCTCGGCTCGCCGTGCATGATGTACGTCACCGCGTTCTTGACGTTCGGAATTTCCGACAAGATTTGTGTGACCGTGTGTATGCAAGACAAGTTTGATCAACATCCGCCAGAAAAAATCCATGGATTTTGTTGTCGGAATGTCCAATCGTCTGTACAGGGCATAAGACCTTTGATTCTTTTCATGTATTTGGCTTCTGTGCTTACCTATGGACATCGCCTGTTATACTGTGGGCTTGTATTTCCTTCCCTTCTATCACTGCTGGCCCACCTCCTAGTTTGCTTCCCTATATAGACATGCTCAGTGCAGCCTGTGTTGCTTGGGCAACTTCCGAGTTCTCTGAGCTTCTGTTTGCCAAGTGTCTGACTTCCCATGTACTGACCCCAGTTTCATCTTCCGTTTGTGCTGGTCTTCTGCCTGTCCTGACCTCAGCTTGTTTCCTGGATCCTGTTCTGTCTCTTGCCATCTGTACCCTGCATACAAGAATAGTCCCTGTATCATCAGCTGGGCGTACCTGGGGGCCACGACTTGGTTCCAGCTTGCTGCAAGTCCATCCCCACCATCAGATGCCCTGGTGAAGAAGAGTTCTCCGAGCTCCTGTTTGCCAAGTGTCTGACTTCCCATGTACCGACTCCGTTTGTGCTGGTCTTTGGCCTTTCCTGACCTCGGCTTGTTTCCCGGATCCTCTTCTGTCTCCTGCCATCTGTACACTGTATACGTGAATGGTCTTTGTATTATCAGTTGGGCGCACCTGGGGGCCACACACAACCTGGTTCGAGTTTTGAGTCCATCCCAACCATCAAAGGCCCTGGTGAAGAAGCAGGCTTAGACTTAGACTCCCCACCCTGGGAACCCAGAGTTGGCGCTCTACAAGGATTCACTACCACAGAAACCTGACACTTTTAACCTAAATAACTAGTTGACTCATTCAAAGTAATTAGTATCTAAAAAGTCCTGCTTTCTGTATATATGGTTATATATTCTCTTTGGGGATGTTGCTACAGTAGATACATTGACACTTCAGATTGTTCAATAGGCGGCCTTGCTTGGAGCTACACAGCCTCTCCATCCAAAGCATTTTGGCTGCGTCCTTTTCTCCATTTGTTCCTATGGATGGTTGGTACTCGGGCTTTTATTCGGCTAGGGGATGCCCATGAGTATGGACCATTCATAAGAATGAATGGGGCTGTGTGTGCTATGCAAAGGACCTGGTCAGCATGTTTTTGGTGCAAAGGCTGGGTGGTGCCAGGCAGGATTGCTCAGTGAAAAACTGGAGAAATGGGGAAGAAGGAAACTAATTAACTATACCTGCTACACTTTATTTAAAGGACAAATTCACTAAAGTCTTCTTTAATATGAGCACCGTGTACACAGAAGAATCCTGTAGGGAAAGGCAGGAGTGAGGTTTGAAGCAGAGGAGCAGAAAGCTTGTAGATTGCACAGAACAGCAGAATCATTGGCTGATGGGTGACCTTTGATTCGGAATGAAGCAAGGTTTGGTCAAGCAAAAAATTAATAACCTGTTGAGGAGTTTCCTCCTGTTCTGTGACTTCATTCTGTGGATGAAACAAGTAAACCATCGTGAGGCAGAATCGACCATGTGACCATTGCGTCTGCCCCTCCCACTACAGGGTGAGCCAATCAGAGTTTATGTGTTCATTTATATACAACAGACATGCTCCAGAGCTTATTGCAGAAAACACTGAGCCATTCACATCAGTTCCCACCCAAGAGGTTCTTACAACTGAATGTCCCTACCACAGTTACACACAAAAACACGCACATCAAAAATTCTGAATATAGTGGTTGGGCGTGAACCATTTTAGCCATCCTTAGAAGCCAGCAATGTTGGGTAAGGGCTCAGCACACGAAATTTGGACAGATATATTTAATATTACAAATACATATTTATTAAAAAAACACTAACATTAATTGTTAATGCAACAAGTGCAAGTACTTGATTTTTTTTATCTATGTAAGCCTCCTGCAATTTCCTGTATAGTAGCCTTCAGGATGGGAAAGAGAGAGGCAGTATGACAAGGTACATGCTGATCGGAGGAGAGAGTAGATACATGACCTTATCTGTGTGCTGCTGTTCTGTCATTGTCCAATCAGTAGGCTGAGGAATGCATTTTTGCCTAAGCTGTGCTTTTTCTGCAGAGGGGGGCATGTAGCTGGATGCGCTATCTAGAGCAGAGGTACCTAGATTCAAAGACTATCTATGCAAAATGAAAAATTCTTAGACAGGTAGAAAAGAACAATTCAACTGGATGATTAGAAACGAACAGTGGATTCCTGAGGCAGAAATCACAGGAGTATGTAAACAGCTAGAAATTAATTTTGTAAGGATACATTGGAGAGCCATAGCGCGGGCATACAACCATATGCTATACAAATGAATGCCAGGCTGACAGCGGCCGCATCTGTCTGCAGCTGTAATCGCAAGCAATCGCACATGGAGCAGTTATCTGCTGTTAGGGATAGATGATAGGCCCAGGACACTGCTCTGCTATGGTTCGCATACACCTGTGATTCCTACCGCAGGATTATGTTAATTCTTGCTACAGATATCCGCTGTCTTTTCCTAATCCCCATCAAGAGAGTACCCGTATGTTCAGCATAAGCTGTGCTCAGATCAGGAGGATGACATTACATTCCATTCATACAAAGACAAAAATTTCATTTTGGAAGGCTGACAAAACTGGACCTGGTGCCTGAACCCTGAACCCCAGGATTAGACTATCACTCCTTATCATAATAGAACTGTCACTTCTCACCTGCTCTGCTTGCACAGAACTGTCTTCTTTCCCAGGCTTAGCTTCTTCACCTTCAGCTTTCTGCTTGTACTCTGCCTCCAGCTCTTCCAGTCGTTTCTTCCGAACCTCAGTCTGGTGGTGCAAGGCGTTAAGACGCTTGAATTTGTCACAGAGTTTCTGATCCATTAGCTGGATGGCAGCCTGAGAAAGTGTGGTGTATGGTAGAGTGAAAAATGTGATACTGACCACTGGCGTGCCCCAATACAACAACATAACCAAATCTCTACCTGTACATATCACACATGTCTTTACTTACATGGCCACTCTTGTTCCTCATAGCAGCTCTTTCCACAGAGTGGCTCTGAAAGGCCTCCTTGATCACCTTCTCGTCACCCTGGGTTACACATGAGACAAGACGTGATAACCATGAGCAGAATTAAACAACTTACTTCAAGCTGTAGAATCACTTTTCCATCTCTGTTATATAGTTGGGAAAAGTAGTGTCAGGACCTGGATCACCTGCTGGTGGCACTGTGCCTCCCAGAGTGCGAGGTTGTAGTTTTGGTGTCCACCAGTGGGTGTCTCCCAAGAGTTCTAGTAATCATTCTCCACCTATTGCTGGCTGATGGGAGGGTATTGAGTCTCACCTCTACCATTACACTTCGCTTCAGTGTTTTGCTTTGTTGCCAGATACTGCTAGCTGTTTATCCTGTTCCTGCTCTTGACCATGCTCTTTGCCTTGTAACTATGCCCTGGACCCTGCTGTCTTGTTCCTGATCCCAGTTTTGTTTAGTTAGGTTTGCTGGTGTTTGGATGGATTTTAGTTTCACTGTAAATAAATCTTACTTTAAATATATATGGTTTGGTCTCAGTTTCCTGGGTGTAGTGTCCCTCCCGGAGTTTTAGTGCCCCTGGGAGGGACAGGTGCAGCGTCTAGCCTCGCCGTAGGCAGCCTGTAAGAGTCTATGGCAGGCTTCGGCTGAATGGGTTCTGAACGCTGTACCAAGTGGTACTCGTGTTTAGGAACAAAGGTCTGGAATGCAGGTCAGATCCTGGACAAACAAAACTCTATTTCCTCTAAACTGCAGCTAAACTGACCATACCTAAATGCAGGTAAACTCTCAATGTGAATGGCACCATTGAAAGATCATTACATACTGTACATTTGTATGCAATTAGAAATGTTTTTCAAACTCATATACACGCAGGTTTGACAGTTTCAGTGTGAATGAGGCCTAAGGACACTGCCTGCTTTTTTTTGCATCACTTTAAAGGGTTTCTATTGCAGCCCCTGCTCACAGCAGTGAAGCAGAACCCCCAAGCACTAATGAAATGTCACCTGACATTTAATATATACAATGGTAGCCTGTTTCAGTTAACCTTGCCTTACTTTTGTCATAGTGGAACACTGCACTGCTACTTCGAAAGCCAACGAACTTTCCCTTCCTGTATAGGGAACAGCAACAGTTCACCCAAGGCCCAGTAAGTCCTACATTTTGGGTGTGATATTAATTTTTAAAGTGATTGCTCTAGGTAGAATATAGGAAGGTAGGAAACAAGAGTAGTCCAGGTACATCCTTATTTAAAGTGGAGTTCCACCCACTTTTACAACTCTTCAGCATCCCTCACTAAACTGTGCACTGTAAACAAATTGGATATTTAAAAAAAAAATTTCTTAGCACCTACTGTATATCTGCTGTATTCATTTTTCACTTCCTCCTCCCTGGCCGTGGCCCATCGCATCATTTCCTGCTTGCAATGCCTTCTGGGAAGGGGCGGCAACTTCCTCTGACACTGCTGTTGCTATGGAAACCTGACCTGAAACCTATTACACTGCTTGTGCTGCACTGAGCAAGTGCGAGATCTGCAAGGATGAGACCCAGGAAGAAATACAGTCTGGCTTCAGATGCCCACACTTAAGATGGCCACGGCCTGCTGTAAGTTTATAAAATAACAAACTACTACTATAAACTAACAAAACAGACCTTAGTTTACAGACTAACTTTACTAGAATACATTAAGCTTGTGTATTATAGGGGTATTTTTATTTAAAAAGTATCATTTTGGCCGGAACACCACTTTAATTAATAACTATTGTCTTGACTTTGCTTACCGCAAGCACATCAGCCAGCTTTTTATGCATCTTCTTGTTTTCTTGGCGCTGGAACTGTATGGTTTCCCAGTTCTTCTGAATCTGCGCACTGGAGCTCTCCTCGTAAGCCTTGTGATCGCCATCTAAAGGAAGCCCAAAGATCCATTACTGAAGTCTACAGCTGGCCATACATTATAACATAACATTGTACAATCTTCTTTAGATCTACTGTCAACTACGTAGTACCAGGGCCTGCCTGAGTGGATACTAATTGAATTGATTGTTTAGGCGGGTCTTCTGGTTTTGGAGTAAGTGGAAACGAGTTAAAGAAGAATTCCAGGCATTTTGTACATCAGCTCGGACCTGGGTAACTATGTATATACCCAGTGGCGACAAAATATATGGATCCATTTGAAAAAAACAACCCACACTCTCCGGAGGATGTAAGCTGTGAGGCCTACCATTATTCTTGCAGAAAGACCATTAACCTGCCCCATCAGGGTCTATGGGAGTACATATCAGAAAAACTCATATACAGTGCCTTGAAAAAGTATTCATACCCCCCTTAAATTTTCCACATTTTGTCATGTTACAACCAAAAACGTAAATGTATTTTATTGAGATTTTATTTGATAGACCAATACAAAGTGGCACATAATTGTGAAGTGGAAGGAAAATGATAAATGGTTTTCATTTTTTTTTGTGTGGTGTGCATTTGTATTCAGCCCCTTTTTCTTTGATACCCTTAACTAAATTCTAGTGGAAGCAATTGCCTTCAGAAGTCACCTAATTAGTAAATAGAGTCCACCTGTGTGAAATTTAAACTCAGTATAAATACAGCTGCTCTGTGAAGCCCTCAGAGGTTTGTTAGAGAACCTTAGTGAACAAACAGCATAATGAAGGCCAAGAAACACACCAGACAGGTCAGGAATAAAGTTGTGGAGAAGTTTAAAGCAGGGTTGGGTTATAAAAAATATCCCAAGCTTTTAACATCTCACCGAGGACTGTTCAATCCATTATCGAAAAATGAAAAGCGTATGGCACAACTGCAAACCTACAAAGACATGACCGTCCACCTAAACTAACAGGCCGGGCAAGAAGAGCATTCATCAGAGAAGCAGCCAAGAGGCCCATGATAACTCTGGAGGAACTGCAGAGATCAATAGCTCAGGTGGGAGAATCTGTTCACAGGACAACTATTAGTCATGCACTCCAAAAATCTGGCCTTTATGGAAGAATGGCAAGAAGAAAGCTTTTGTTTAAAGATAGCCATGAGAAGTCCCGTTTGCAGTTTGCAAGAAGACATGTGGGGGACACAGCAAATGTGGAAGAAGGTGCTCTGATCAGATGAGACAAAAATTTAACCTTTTGGCCTAAAAGCAAAACGCTATGTGTGGCGGAAAACTAACACTGCACATCACCCTGAATAACCGTGAAACATGGTGGTGGCAGCATCATGTTGTGGGGATGCTTTTCTTCAGCAGGGACAGGGAAGCTGATCAGAGTTGATGGGAAGATGGATGGAGCCAAATACAGGGCAATCTTAGAAGAAAATCTGTTAGAGTCTGCAAAAGACTTGAGACTGGAGCGGAGGTCCAACTTCCAGCAGGACAACGACCCTAAACATACAGCCAGAGCTACAATGGAATCTAGCATTCCATATTCAAAGCATATTCATGTGTTAGAATGCCCCAATTAAAGTCCAGACCTAAATAGAATTGAGAATCTGTAGCAAGACTTGAAAATTGCTGTTCACAGAGGCTCTCCATCCAATCTGACAGAGCTCGAGCTATTTTGCAAAGAATAATGGACAAAAATGTCACTCTCTAGATGTGCAAAGCTGGTAGAGACATCCCCAAAAAGCCTTGCAGCTGTAATTGCAGTAAAAGGTGGTTCTACAAAGTATTGACTCAGGGGGGCTGAATACAAATGTACACCACACTTTTCACATATTTATTTGTAAAAAAAAAATAAAAAACATTTATAATTTCCCTTTGTGCCACTTTGTGTTGGTCTATCACATAAAATCCCAATAAAATACATTCATGTTTTTTGGTTGTAACATGACAAAATGTGGAAAATGTCAAGGGGTATGAATACTTTTCATGGCACTGTAAAAGAAAGGATAGCATTAAATAAGGCTAAAACTAGTCTGTTACAGTGAGAGCAGAAGCCACCCATCCCCCTCAAACCTTATCAAATATGTGGCTTTATAAAAGGGCAGGGCTTTTGTTCACCGAAACCTTCCAGGACTCTACAGATGGAGGGGTAGAACTCTTCCAAGACACAACTATGCGCAAAACAAAATATCTTGGCTAGAAATAGGGTTTAAAGCAATTTTGTCACTAAGATAAAGGTTGAATACTAATTTCACTGCACTGCTGAACTCTGCTGTAGTGAAGAAAAACCTCCGGCTGAAGATCCCAGAGAATCCAACACTTCTGAGAAGGTTGAATTCCTGGTCCCCCTCTGCCTTCAGTGGTTCCATCCCCAAGTCCATATACTACTGCTGCGCCATTGTTCCATATGTTCTTTGCAGGTGCCACTTCATTTTGAGCCTTTAGCTTAACGACAGAGTTGATGTCTGTAAGTGCAATCATAGACTGTAGATAACACAGGATAACCTAAGATAACTGGTGCATGCAGAAAGATCAAGCGATATCAGATACTTCCCCTTCATCCAGAAATGCGGCCATTTTTTGCCCTTTTGAGTTCAACATTATGAATACACTGAGTTTTGGCTGAATAGGTGAGTACCTCCCCCAGTGGAAATTCCTCTGCCGATTTCCGCCTAGCTGGAGCTCTTCTGGCTCTTTGCCCCCGATCCTGCTGTTTTCTTTGGAGGCATTTTTTAGGTCTTACAGCGTTTCTCCAATTTGAATACACTGTTGTGTTATTTTTTTTTTTTTTTTTTCTTTGGCTTGTATTATTTATAACACAATACTACACACTATTACTCTTTTTTGCAGAAAAAAAGGCAAACAATGTTAACAAACTGTTAACATAACCTCTGCCAACCTCTCACCAAGGTAAGAGGCATTCTTTCCACTGGTCACCATTGTAAGGGGCATTCTTCCCACTGACCACCAATGTAAGGAGCACCTTTCCCAGTGACAAACAATGAAGGGGCTATCATTTCTTTTTTTTTTTTACAAGAGATAGGGGGGGGGGGGCTATCATTTCTACTGACAGAAGCAATGCAACGCTCAAAGCAGTGGAACCATAGTATATAGCTGGATGGCATAATAAAGAATTTTGAGGTTCATGGAGTTGCCAGCTGTTTTTTCTGTTGACTAAATCATTTATACTGACCGCAATATAAGGTGCATTCTTCCCACTGACCACCAATATAAGGAGCATTCTTCCCACTGACCACCAATGCAAGGGGTATTCTTCCCTTCAATCACCAATGTAAGGAACATTCTTCTCGCTGACTACCAAGGTGAGGGACATTCTTCCCACTGGTCACCAATGCAAAGGCCATTCTTCCCTTCAACCACCAATGTAAGGGGCATTCTTCTCACTGACCACCAGTGAAAGCGACATTCTCCCCATCAATCACTACTGTAGGAGGCATTCTTCCCATCAAACAGTAATATAAGGGGTATTCTTCCCACTGGCCACCATTGTAAGGGGCATTCTTTTCATTAACCACCAATGTAAGGAGCACTTTTCCCACTGACCAACAAAGAGAGGGGCCATAATTCCTACTGACCATCAATTTAAGGAGCATTATTTCCACTAATCATCAATGTAAAGGACATTCTTCCCACTGTCCACCAATGTAAGGAACATTCTTCGCATCAACCACTAATATAAGGGGGCATCTTCCCATTGACCACCAATGTAAGAGACATTCTTCTCATTGATCACCAATGTAAGAGGGCATCTTCCCATTGACCATCAATGTAAGAGACATTCTTCTCATGGACCACCAATGTAAGGGGTATTCTTTTCACTGACCATCAATGTAAGGGGCATTCTTTTCACTGACCCCCAATGAAATGGTTTAAGAAAGGGTTACTTAAGACCTGAAAATTATTTCAAGGGTTCCTCTAGGAAGAAGGGGCTGAGAAAGACTGCACTAGACCTGGGAGAGACCCTGTAACCACTGGTCACTAAGCAGTACCTTGGCACTGGTCACATGATTTGGGGCTGGGGGAACAGAAATTGCTCTACAATAAAAAAATAAATAAATAAAAGGTAACTACTGCAGGACATTGTTCAGGCGGACTACTACACTGAAGTTATGTTACTTTGACAAGATCTGTCTAGAGTACTAAAGTCACAGTTTCTAGACATTTCAAATTCTTGTGTCAGTGGAAAAAAAAAAAAAAAAGAAATGGTGAACTCTCATATTTGTTTTCTCCAGAAATACACTGCTCTATTATTGCAGAACTCCATCAACCCTTTTTACCCCTGCAAGGCAGCTTACACTTTGCATCCACCATTCACCATCCACCTGTTTGGGCTTGTTCACACTTGAAGCGATCTGCGGTGGAAAGCTTTCAGAGATAGGTACGGGAAAGGTGATACTGCTAGTTCCTGAATCCCTGTTTTTATTTTTTCGAAAAGCCCTAGGAAGTATAATTGTTGCTTCTCCCGTGAAGCAAAGCATTGTGGCTGCAGCGTGTGCACAGCTTCATTCAGCTGCAGTATTTGTTTAAGGGTTCACCTTTTCAGAAAATGTGAAAAAATGTGAACTAACATCGTACATCCTTCCCCCCATCCCCCTGTCCCCCGCTGTAGTTACTGTCAGTTACTTGTCAGTGCACATGCAGCCAGTCCAGCGGTCCAGGAATTTTAAATCCCCGCTCTTCATCCTCTTCTCTGTGCAGTGCTTCCAGGATGGACCAGAGTGATTCACTGTTCAGGTGATGACCAATCAGAATCGCTCTGGATCCGTCCCCGAAGCACTGCACAGAGTATAGGGAGAAGAATGGGTATTTCAAATCCCTTGACCGCTGCACCAGCTGGGTGGGCCCCGGAAAGCTCATCATCCCTGGAGGTAAGTTCAGTGAGGACTGTGGGGGGTGTACGGTGTTAGTTCACCTTTTCATTTTTTTCTGAAAAGGTGAACTAACACTTTAAGGTGGATGGTCAGAGGGCAGTAAAACCACAGCTTAACTATCTATTTTTACCATCCTTGATGCCAAGTGTAAACAAGCTCTTTTTCTTCTCATTCAAGACAAAGTGAAAGAGTCTGTTTAAAGGCCCCCCCCCCCCCAATATTGCCCTTCCCTGCCATTCCGTCCTCTGTCAGAGCCAGGAAATCTTGTGTAAGCTCCTTGTCAAATGGTGTCAGAGCTTACAACAGGATTTATGACGTCCTTCTCATATGACAGTGTTGTGACCTGGTGATTGGCCACTTAGACCCAAGTCCTGCATCCTGGGAGGTCACATGCTTCTCCATAGCATTGGTTATTTCACAAGAACTCCAACAGTGGAATGGCAGGGAGCGCAGTCAAGGTGAGCCTAAGTAGGTTGGAGGTGAGGACATTCAGGACACCAAGTGGCTGTGTCCTGAATAGGATTACCAGATTCTCTTTGGTCTTCATGACCATACATAGATCCAGAAACAATGGTAATTACATAGTAATAGCAGATTAATAGCTCACCCAGCAACTGAATTTTCTTCTGTAGCTCCACAATCTGCTCATGTATGGGAGGTTTCACTCCGGATAGGGATGCAGAGGTCGGCATGGCTGCCTAAGAAGGAGAAAAAAAAAGGAGACATTTTCTAAGCGTTCATAGCTTGCTAGGTCTGGAATAACCTGACTGCCTAGTTTTCTGTCTGGAGTCTGCTGAATCCATCCTACCTCCAGAAACAGTAGATCCTACCTCCAGAAACAGTAGTGGTATCTCAGCCAGTGGCCAAGCCCCATGGACAGGTGAGCATTATATCAGGTTGCTCTAGTCTTGTTAAACTCTGGGTCTCTATATAACATCCACCAACTAGGGGGGGGTTGGCTAAATGAAGTGGGGGTGACGATGCAACGATTAGCCAACTCAAGAGGGGTGTCAGGAGCAGTGTGCTGGGGAACCACAGTGCTCTACTCAGCACATTAAAGTCACCCTGTCCTGCTTTACAGAGCTAGGCTATGGTTGTGTTTTACTGCATTGTGCTCACTGAATCCTAAACTCCCCATGTGTCTGATATCTTATCAGTGAGAGAGAAATGGGGAGAGGTAGATAAAGAGGAGAGAGAGGGGGGGGGAAGAGGGGGGAGAGAGTGAAGGAGACAAAGAGGGGGTAGAGAGGAGGTGAACAGATAAAGAAAGAGGGAGGGAGATAAGAGAGAGAAATAGATATGTGGTAGAGAGAGGGTGGGGGCAGATAAAGAAGAAGGGAGAGAGATGATAGTGAGAGAAAGAGATAAGGGGGAGAGAAAGAAAGAGAGAGAGGGAGACAATGAGGGGGGAGAGGAAAGAGGTGGGGGAGAGGGTGGGGGAGGCAAGAGAGAATGAGAGAGAGAGATGGGGGGGTGAGAAAGGGGAGAGAGAGGGAAGTGGGGTGGGTGAGGAGGGGGGAGAGCCAGGGGAGACAAGTGAGAGGGAGGATAGAAAGAGAGATGGGGGGGTAGATAGAGGGGGAAGAAAAAGAAGAAAGGGTGGGAAAAAGGGGGAGGAAAAAAAAAGAGAAGCGGGGGGGGGGGGGGGTATTGGGTGCAGAAAGAAAGGGGTGGGAGGAGACAGAGAGAGGAAAGAGAAGAGGTGGACAGATAATGAAAGAGGGAGGGAGATGGGAGAAGAGCTACAGCTAGATAGGGGGTAGAGAGAGAGTAGAGGGGAGGAAGATGAGAGAGAAGATAGAAAGAGAAAGAGAGATGAGAGGGAGAGAAAAAAAAGAGAGAGGGGTAGAAAATGAAGGGGAGAGATAGAAGTAAGGGGGAGCAGTAAGAGAGAGAGAATTATAGGGAGGGATGGGGGAAGGGGAAAAAAAGGATAAGAGTGAGAGAGGAGGGCGCAAGTGGGGGGGGGGGGGGTAATGAGAAAGAGCAAAGAGGTGGGGGAGAGAAGGGTGGGGGAGGCAAGAGAGAATGAGAGAGAGAGATGGGGTGGGGGGGTGAGAAGGGGGAGAGAGAGGGAAGTGTCGAAAAAATGATCCGCCCTCCGGTTGTTGCTCTTAAAATGTCTTCATTTTATTGAATAGCCACAGTGAACAAATGCAGATTAAGTCAGTTGACGCGTTTCAGCCTATAAGGCCTTAGTCATAAGTGGGGGGGAGAGAAAATGATTAGGGGGGGAAAGAGGGGAGACAAGTGAGAGGGAGGAGAGAATGAGAGAGGGATAGAAAGAGAGGGAGAGAGAAGTAGGGGGTAGACAGAGGGGGAAGAAACAGAAGAAAAGGTGGGAAAAAGGGGGGAGGAAAAAAAAGCAAGCGGGGGGTGGGGGGGGGGTTTGGGTGCAGAAAGAAAGGGGGGGGGCAGAGAGAGGGAAGAGAAGAGGTGGATAGATAAAGAAAGAGGGAGGGAGATGATAGAAATAACTAGATAGGGGAGTAGAGAGAGAGCAGAGGGAGGGAGAGAGGGAAGAAGATGAGAGAGAAGATAGAGAAAGATATGGGGGGAGAGAAAAAAAAAAGAGAGAGGTAGACATTGAAAGGGACAGATAGAAAAAAGGGGGGGGCAGTGAAAGAGAGAGAATTATAGAGAGGGATGGGGGAAGGGGAAAAAAAAGGATAAGAGTGAGAGAGGAGGGCGCAAGTGGGGGGGGTAATGAGAAAGAGGAAAGAGGTGGGGGAGAGAAGGGTGGGGGAGGCAAGAGAGAATGAGAGAGAGAGATGGGGTGGGGGATGAGAAGGGGGAGAGAGAGGGAAGTGTCGAAAAAATTATCCGCCCTCCGGTTGTTACTCTTAAAATGTCTTCATTTTAATGAATAGCCACAGTGAACAAACGCAGATTAAGTCAGTTGACGCGTTTCAGCCTATAAGCCCTTAGTCATAAGTGGGGGGGGGGAGAAAGAGAGGAGGGGGAGAGCGAGGGGAGACAAGTGAGAGGGAGGAGAGAATGAGAGAGGGATAGAAAGAGAGGGAGAGAGAAGTGGGGGGAGACGGGTAGATAGAGGGGGAAGAAAAAGAAGAAAGGGTGGAAAAAAGGGGGGATGAAAAAAAAAAGCAAGCGGGGGGGGGGATGGGGGGTTTGGGTGCAGAAAGAAATGGGGGAGGAGACAGAGAGAGGGAAGAGAAGAGGTGGATAGATAAAGAAAGACGGAGGGAGATGATAGAAATAACTGGATGGGGGTAGAGAGAGAGCAGAGGGAGGAAGATGAGAGAGAAGATAGATAGAGAAAGAGATATGGGAGGAGAGAAAAAAAGAGAGAGGTAGACAATGAAGGAGAGAGATAGAAATAAGGGGGAGGGGCAGAGAGAGAGAATTATAGAGAGGGGTGGGGGAAGGAGAAAAAAGGATGAAAGTGAGAAAGGAGAGCGCAAGTGAGGGGGAGGGGTAATGAGAGAGAGGAAAGTGGGGGGGGGGGGTAGAAGAGGGAGGGTGGAGAGAGAGAAAATTAAGGGGGGATAGAAGGGGAGAGAGAGGTGGGGAGAAGAAAAAGAACAAGGGGTGGAGAAAGAGAGAGGGGGGAGGGGGGAGAAAAATAAAAGTGAGAGGGGGTGGGGGTGAGGGCAGAAAGAAAAGGGGGGGGAGATAGAGAGAGGGAAGAGAGGTGGTGGAAAGATAAAGAGGGAGGTAGATGAAAATAGAACTAGATAAGGGGTAGAGAGAGGGTGTGGGATGGTGGGATGGGGGAGGTAGATGATAGCAAGAGAAATAGATAAGAGGAGAGAGAGAAAGAGAGAGAGAGGCAATGAGGGGGAGAGAGAGGGAGAGAGAATTATAGAGCGGGATGGGAGGGGGGGAGAAAGAAGGGTGAGAGTGAAAGAGGATGGAAGGTGGGGGGGGAACAAGTCATCAGAGGTGGGGGGGAATGAGAGAGAGGGAAGTGGGGGGGCAAGGGTGGAAGAAGAAGGGCAGAGAGAGAGAGAATGAGGGGGGAGAGCAAGAGGGGGCAAGTGAGAGGGAGGAGAGAATTAGAGAGGGGGGGAGAAACGGGGGGGGGGGGGGTAACTGCAATGAGCCTCTGAGGGCTCCCTCTAGTGGCTAGTGCCTAAATATCTATTTTTAATTCAAAGACAAAAATAAGGGACATGAATCAAATTAGAAAATAATCATTGGAAAATACATCTCCCTCAAAATAAATATTGCAGACATTAGGAAAATGAACATGGACACATTTAAGAAATGTGCGCAATTTGTCAGAAATGAAAAACGCAGACGACATTTCCAGGGACACCATTTTTCCGAGGACAAGTCTTCAGGACAGGGACCGTCCCTGGATATAAAGGACAGATGACAGCCATGCAATCAATGGATTGGATGGTCAGGACGATGGATGAATGGGTACTCCCCCCCCCCTCTAAACCCAAAATAATCTGACGAGTTAAGTGGCTTGCATCCAATATTGTCCTAATTTAGGTTTATGATGGTTGTGGGGTCATTAGATTGTAAGCTCTTCTGGTGCAGGGAATGATTGAATGTTTCCTATAAATGATCAATCAATAGAAAACCAATAATTTCCAGGACCTAGAGGTTCAGTGTGGGCAGAGGGTATGAAGTCCAGGAACCCACCTTTATAAGAGGTCCTTCTCTCCTGTCTCAGTCCAGCCAGCTCTTCTCCATAACAACTTTGTGATTATCTTTGCTGCTTAGCAACAGTTTCCATGAACAACCCTAACAAGCCTTTCCATTGGGTTGAATCCGGCCGCCATCTTGGTACTCCTAGACTGAATTAGGTAAGCCGCCATCTTGGTACTCCCAGACTGAATTTGGTAAGCCGCCATCTTGCTACTCCTCATACGTTACGCAGAAAGATTCTACAGAAATCGTTAGTTGGTCCGGCCTGCGTCTATTTTCTAAATAACAATACGAAGTATGTCTACCTATAAAATGTTCTGCTAGTCCCGTGTTTAACAAACAGTAAAAGCTGACAAAGAAAATAAATGCAGATGGCGGCGCCGGAACGTCACTTCCGTTACACATTCTGACAGATCACCGAACCTGATGAAACGCCACAGGGAAAAGAAGGTCCTTTACCACACCCAATATGGCGGCCGGAGGACACCGGATGTGACAGACCGGAAGTTGGGCTCCGGCAGACTTTGTTCGGCTTGGCAGTGTCAGATAGGCTGTGCAGGGCGGAAATTGGCAGTCGGGTGTTCGGAGATGACGATGCGGGCGCTGGTGCTGGTTGTGGGGCTCCTGGCGGTGTTGGGGTGCCGGGCGGTGGAGGTGAAGAGGCCCCGGGGGGTCTCCTTGTCCAGTAAGTGTTCTTCTTCATTCATTGTCCGCAGCCATTCCCATGGGGGACTGTGTAGTCATTATTATGTGTATGGAATAGTCCTTATTAGAGGGAATGTTCTATATGCGTGTTGGGCGGAGCCACACTAACCCGCCGAAGGCATTGGACTCTGCCTGGTGGGCGGAGCTTACTCTAATCCACATCAGGGATTTGGAGTCTGTGTGGTGGGCGGAGTTTACACAGCCAGGGAAAGCAAGGTCGCCTAGGTGGTGGGCGGGGCTACGCTAAGTAAGGGCGGAAAAACGTCGTCTGCTAGCCAGTTGACAGTGAGAGTACGACAGCAGGTGGCGAGAGCGACCAATAAGGGAATTATTAGGCCAGAATAGACAGGGCGTGCGGCCAATAGCAGTAGAGATTTTGAATAGCATCCCCGGGAAGGCGGATCACTGATGGTGGCGGGCATGTGAGGATAACATGGGAGCGATGTAAATCCATGGAATTCACTAATAGAAACTGAAATGAGAAGTGTATTATTGTGAACAAGAAGTAGCATTATAGAGAGGTTGTTAATCAGTAGGTAGCGTGGCTGAGTGGTCTAAGGCGCTGGAGTAAGAGCTCCAGTCTCTGCGGAGTCATGGGTTCAAATCCCATAGCGGTCTAAGGCGCTGGAGAAAGCTCCAGTCTCTGCGGAGTCGTGGGTTCAAATCCTCTTGTCATTAAAGAGGAATTGCAGTCTGCTCACATAATAATTTGTAATTAAAACATCTTTGCCATTCTGAAGCTTCCCTCCAACCACTTTGCATATTATTTTATATATACTGTACTTGCCAAATACCCTGCAGAATCCTCCCTCCACGGAGTCTGGCTGCAACCATTTTAACTGTGGGCAGCTGAAGCTGCTGCCTGGATTTACACAGAGGCACACCTCCAGCTCTGCAGCTCTCATTGGCCCTCTTATGATCCCCCCCCCCTTCCTGGCAAACTCTCCAGAGAGAGAAAGCTGTGCATGATGTCATAAGCCAAGGCTAGAAACAGGAAGTGGGCTGTATAAGATATTTGGTGGCAGAATAAAAGAATAGGATTGTTTGCCCCCCCCCTACAAAAAAAAAAAAAAGTACCACCAACCGCCACTGGTGTCAGGAAAGGTAGGCTGTGATTGGTGATGGGGGGAGCATGTCAGGAACAGCAGGCTGTGATTGGCCCCCACAAATAGAGATTTTTTTTTCCTTTTTTTTTTTTTTTCTTTTTTTCCAACAAATAGAGATTTCTTTTGGTGGTATTTGATCACCTCTACGGTTTTTACTTTTTGCGCTATAAACAAAAAAAGAGTGACAATTTTGAACAAAAAGCAATATTTTTTACTTTTTGCTATAATAAAATACCCCCAAAAAATATATATAAAA
This sequence comes from Aquarana catesbeiana, assembly GCF_042186555.1. NCBI lineage: Eukaryota > Metazoa > Chordata > Amphibia > Anura > Ranidae > Aquarana > Aquarana catesbeiana. The sequence goes on from NC_133326.1 coordinate 652,187,989, forward strand.
ACACATTTTTTCCTCAGTTTAGGCCGATATGTATTCTTCCACATATTTATTGTAAAAAAATCTCAATAAGAGTATATTGATTGGTTTACGCAAAAGTTATAGCGTCTACAAAATAGTGGATAGATTTATGGCATTTTTATTATTAATTATTTTTTTAACTAGTAATGGCGACGATCTGCGATTTTCATTGGGACCGCGACATTATGGCGGACAGATCGGACACTTTTGACACTATTTTGGGACCATTGGCATTTATACAGTGATACACTGTACTACAAATAGCCACTGATTACTGTATAAATGACACTGGCAGGGAAGGGGTTAAACACTAGGGGGCGATCAAGGAGTTAAGTGTGTTCCCTAGGTGTGTTCTAACTGTAGGGGGGATGGGCTCACTACAACATGACAGAGATCACTGCTCCCGGTGACAGGGAACAGTAGATCTCTGTCATGTTGCTAAGCAAAACAGCGAAATGCCTTGTTTACATAGGCATCTCCCCGTTCTGCCTCTCCTCGCCGCAATCGCAGGCCGCTGGCGAGCATCGAGTTTGCTGGACCCACGGGCACGCTCCCGCAGCACGCGGTGGGCGCGCGCCTACTAGGCAGCAAACTCAAAGGGACATACAGGTACGCCCTTTTGCCTGCCCGTGCCATTCTGCCAGCGTAAATCGGCGTGCGGCGGTTGGCAAGTGGTTAAGGCACCAGTCACGCTTTTGTGCGACTTGTCATGTGACTTTGGACATGACCTGTCGCAGCCCATTCTTTTCAATGGCATACATTCAGATCAGTGCGACTAAGTGATATTGACGTCCTGTTTTTTTTTGTTGTTTAAAAATAACAAACATGTTATACTTATCTGCTCTGTGTAAGGCCCGGTTCACACTGGTGCGATGCGAGAACCCTGCAAATCCACTGCGAGTTCCCACATCGCACCGACTCGCATGGCAGTTCACACTGCCATATGCGAATCGCTGGGGAGTGTCAATACATTGTTAACGACACCCCCAGTTCAGCTTGCATATCGCACTGCGAACTGACAGTTCGGACACGAATCGGATTGCACAGGTGTGAACAGCCATGCGATCCGATTCTGGTCCGAACAAAAAAAAGGTCCTGTGCGTGTTTGGACCGAATGCGGTGCGATATCAGCCATACTATCTGTATGGCTGAAATCGCATCACATGTGATATGAACAGCAGTGCGCTGTGAATCACATGCGATGTCTGGCATCGCACCAGTGTGAACCGGGCCTAATGGTTTTTCACAAAGCAGCCCAGATCCTCCTCTTCTCGGGTCCCCTGCCTGCGCTCCTGGCCCCTCCCTCCTATCGAGTGCCCCCCAGAGCAAGCAGCTTACTATGGGGGCACCCGAGCCGCTCCCCTGCCTTGTGTGTCCATTCAGACATGGAGCTGCAGCTTGACACCGCCCCGCGAGGGGCCCTCTTACAGGCGCCATGTACAGCTGATTTTCAGCTGTTCCGCTTCGGCTATTTCCGCCGGATCCTACTGCGCAGGCGCAGCGCCTGCGCAGTAGAGGGGGGAACTTATCTGCCGAACGGAACTTTCTCGGCAGAACAGTCTCTATGGATGGAGGTCTCTCATGCGCTCTCTATGGAACTCTCCGTGTTGCGCATTTGTCTAGAGGACGCGTCTCCTGGGTAACGGGAAGGGGGGGCGGTGCTAATTCGCAGAAGGCGGTGCAGCCCCGTGTAGTGGGCAGTCGCAGCGGTGGGCGGAGCTTTAACTCACAGAAGGCAATGGGAGCAGTGGAGTGGGCGGAGCTTCAAGCCGCCACTGAAGCCTACGTGTAGGCGGGGCTCAACTCACAGGAGGCATACCAGCCTAGGGGTGGTGGGCGGGAACTACTTTAATTTGCAGAAGGCACGGAAGTCTGAGTTGGTGGGCGGAGCTAAACGAGTTCACAGAATGCTTTGCACAGCCTACGTGTAGGCTGAGTTTCCAGAAGATAGCGATGAAGGAATAGGAGTAAATACGGGTCATCCGCTCTCTCTACACACACACACCTTATATCCAGCCTCTTCCCCCATCACTGCTGTTTAATGGAGCGCCCCCTGCTGGGCTCTCTGCATCCTCCCTTCCTATAGTCAGCCGTGGATGGGTCAGTGCAGCATGCTTCCTGGTGTCTTCGGGGGGAGGTACTCGTGCGGGGTCTTCGGGGGGAGGTACTCGTGCGGGGTCTGCGGGGGGAGGTACTTCTGAGATTCTTTGGGCCTCCGTTGAAGGTTTTTTGTGCTGCAGTTTAAAGGAGGCTGAATTTACCCCAACAGAAACTTGGGAGGATGAATGAAGTGACCCCCCCCCCCCCCCCCGTAGGAATTCATAAGGATAGCCAAAGTGACCACACCCAGAAGATTCCCAAGGGTTCACCGGAGTGATCCCCAGAGGAACTCTGATCAATGTGACCCCAAAGGGCTTCTGAAGGATAGAGGAATTGACCTCAAAGGGATGACAGTAGTGAACTCTGCATGGAGGTGGAAGCGACCGCCGGAGGAACTCTGAATGAGGGCGGAAGCGGCCGCCGGAGGAACCCTTGAAGCGGGCGGCGGAAGCGAGCCCCGGCGGAACCCTTGAAGCGGGCGGCGGAAGCGAGCCCCGGCGGAACCCTTGAAGCGGGCGGCGGAAGCGAGGCCCGGCGGAACCCTTGAAGCGGGCGGCGGAAGCGAGGCCCGGCGGAACCCTTGAAGCGGGCGGCGGAAGCGAGCCCCGGCGGAACCCTTGAAGCGGGCGGCGGAAGCGAGGCCCGGCGGAACCCTTGAAGCGGGCGGCGGAAGCGAGGCCCGGCGGAACCCTTGAAGCGGGCGGCGGAAGCGAGGCCCGGCGGAACCCTTGAAGCGGGCGGCGGAAGCGAGGCCCGGCGGAACCCTTGAAGCGGGCGGCGGAAGCGAGGCCCGGCGGAACCCTTGAAGCGGGCGGCGGAAGCGAGGCCCGGCGGAACCCTTGAAGCGGGCGGCGGAAGCGAGGCCCGGCGGAACCCTTGAAGCGGGCGGCGGAAGCGAGGCCCGGCGGAACCCTTGAAGCGGGCGGCGGAAGCGAGGCCCGGCGGAACCCTTGATGCGGGCGGGGCGGAAGCGAGCCCCGGAGGAACTGAAGTGACTTGGGGGGGGGGGGAAGGCTGTGCTGTCTTGGGTTTCATTGAGGAGCTTCCCTCTTACATTATCCTCCTAGACCTCCTTCAAAGAAGCACCTCAACATTGTCACTATGACAGGAAGGGAGAGAAGATCCTTCTATTCTACAAAAGCGTATTTTATTGTGGTCTGTGCTCTTAGAGATTTCCCCTCACTTCCTGTCCTGGTGACATTGTTGTCACTGACCTGGGAAGCTCTTCTCAATTGGCCCACAGCGAGCATTTAAAATATGAAGGAAGTTCTTACACTTCTCTATGCTGTCTAAAACAAAAAAAAAAAAGTTTTGGCTTTAGATAGACGTAAATCTGTATGTGGAGAAAATCATTCTGATGTTACCGAATAGCGGAGTACACAGCAATATAAATGCCTATGGAAAAGTGGAAAACCACCTGAGGCTGGATTCATACCTATGCAATTTTAGTGCTTTTTGCATTTGCACTACAGTCCATTTAACATGGTTTCCTATGGAACACGTTCTGTAGTGCAAACTGCAAAAAGCACAAAAAATACATAGGTGTGAATCCAGCCTAAGGCTGGGTTCACACTGGTCCGACAAACGCTCCGACATTGGGAGCTCATGTCGCATGACGTGTGAAATTTAATGTTTCCCTATGGGAGCCGTCCTAACTGGTCCGACACAAGTCGTTCCGACTTTAGAAATGCTCCCTGTACTACTTTGGTCCGACTTTGATCCTACTTCAGTCTATTGACTATCATTGAAGTCGGATCAAAGTCGGATTGCCGTCTTGCATGATCCGACTTTGGCACGCGACTTGTGCTCAGATGTTCTTGAGGGGGAACTCCGCGCCAAATTTTAAATAAAAAACCGGCATGGGTTCCCCCTCCAAGAGCATACCAGGCCCTTGGGTCTGGTATGGACCTTGAGGGGAACCCCCTACGCCGATAAAAACGGCGTGGGGGTCCCCCCCAATCCATACCAGACCCTTATCCGAGCACGCAGCCCGGCCGGACAGGAATGGGGGTGGGGACGAGCGAGCGCCCCCCCCCCTCCTGAGCCGTACCAGGCCGCATGCCCTCAACATGGGGGGTTGGTGCTTTGGGGGAGGGGGCGCGCTGCGGCCCCCCACCCCAAAGCACCTTGTCCCCATGTCGATGAGGACAAGGGCCTCTTCCCGACAACCCTGGCCGTTGGTTGTCGGGGTCTGCGGGCGGGGGGCTTATCGGAATCCGGGAGCCCCCTTTAATAAGGGAGCCCCCAGATCCCGGCCCCCCACCCTATGTGAATGAGTATGGGGTACAGCGTACCCCTACCCATTCACCTAGGAAAAAAGTGTCAATTTAAAAAAAAAACACTACACAGATTTTTAAAGCATTTTATTAGACAGCTCCGGGGGTCTTCTTCCGACTTCGGGGGTCTCTCCGGTTCTTCTCCACGCTCTCCGGATCTTCTGCCGGGCTCCTCCGCTCTCTTCTGCTCTTTTGCCGCTCTTTTGCTAAAGCGGAGGAGCCCGGTCTTCAATCTTCTGCCTTCTGCCTTCTGCCTTCTGCCCTCTTCTCCTGATGTTGACACGACGCTCTCTGGGGCTAGAATGCTCTCTGTGCGCTCTGCTCTGACTTATATAGGCGGTGACCCCGCCCCCTTATGCCGTCACAGTCCCTGGGCATGCTGGGACTGTGACGTTTTAGGGGGCGTGGTCATCGGGTGATGACCACGCCCCCTAAAACGTCACAGTCCCAGCATGCCCAGGGACTGTGACGGCATAAGGGGGCGGGGTCACCGCCTATATAAGTCAGAGCAGAGCGCACAGAGAGCATTCTAGCCCCAGAGAGCGTCGTGTCAACATCAGGAGAAGAGGGCAGAAGGCAGAAGGCAGAAGGCAGAAGATTGAAGACCGGGCTCCTCCGCTTTAGCAAAAGAGCGGCAAAAGAGCAGAAGAGAGCGGAGGAGCCCGGCAGAAGATCCGGAGAGCGTGGAGAAGAACCGGAGAGACCCCCGAAGTCGGAAGAAGACCCCCGGAGCTGTCTAATAAAATGCTTTAAAAATCTGTGTAGTGTTTTTTTTTAAATTGACACTTTTTTCCTAGGTGAATGGGTAGGGGTACGCTGTACCCCATACTCATTCACATAGGGTGGGGGGCCGGGATCTGGGGGCTCCCTTATTAAAGGGGACTCCCGGATTCCGATAAGCCCCCCCGCCCGCAGACCCCGACAACCAACGGCCAGGGTTGTCGGGAAGAGGCCCTTGTCCTCATCGACATGGGGACAAGGTGCTTTGGGGTGGGGGGGCCGCAGCGCGCCCCCCTCCCCCAAGGCACCACCCCCCATGTTGAGGGCATGCGGCCTGGTACGGTTCAGGAGGGGGGGGGGCGCTCGCTCGTCCCCACCCCCATTCCTGTCCGGCCGGGCTGCGTGCTCGGATAAGGGTCTGGTATGGATTGGGGGCGACCCCCCACGCCGTTTTTTCGGCGTAGGGGGTTCCCCTCAAGGTCCATACCAGACCCAAGGGCCTGGTATGCCTCTGGAGGGGGAACCCATGCCGGTTTTTTATTTAAAATTTGGCGCGGAGTTCCCCCCTAAAGATTCATACCAAACACAGTGCCGGCATTGGCGGGGATCCAAGTCGGATCCCCGTTCATTGAAAGTCGGACACATGCCGGCTTCATGTCGCAGGGCAAAGTCGGATCCAAAGTAGGACGGCTGTCGTGTCGCACCAGTGTGAACCCAGCCTAAAGGATGATAAATCTATTGACACAACCACCACATATTTGATGAGCCCACCTGTTTTCCTGTGCTGTGCTGACTTGTTTGACTTTGGTTATTTGCAGATCGTGTCTTTTATGATGAGGCAAAACCATTCACCTGTCTGGACGGGTCTAAGACGATTCCCTATGACCGAGTGAACGATGACTACTGTGACTGTGTGGATGGGTCTGATGAGCCTGGTAAGAATCTCGTGACTGTATACTGAAATGGCTTTTATTATGGTATCTCAAAAGACCCCAGAGAACATCTTTTTTTTTTTTTTTTGTCCTTCTCTTTTTAAAGGGGCATGTGTTTAAAAAGACTGTTACCCGGAGGGTGGAGCTGCACGATTCTGGGCAAAATGAGAATCACAATTTTTTTTTTTTTGCTTAGAATAAAAAGATCACGATTCTCGCGGCGTAAAATCTTTCACATTATACAAAAAAAATTGGGCTAACTTGTTCTTTTTTTTTTAATTCATTAAAGTGTAATTTTTTCCCCAAAAAATTGCATTTGAACAAATGCTGTGCAAATACAGTGTGAAATAAAATATTGCAACAACCACCATTTTATTCTCTAGGGTCTCTACTAATATATATATATTTATGTTTGGGGGTTCCAAGTAATTTTCTAGCAAAAAAAAAAATGATTTTAACTTTGAAACCAACAAATGTCAGAAAAAGGTTTAGTGTTTAAGTGGTTAAACTTCCTTCATTTTCACACCAAAGTGTATTCCTTTGATCTGAAGGACAAATTGTTACAATGTTTATACTTATGTTGCACTGCTAAAGAATGTTGTGATTCTTGGCAGACTGGCCAGTTGTTTTTTTTTTCCCTTTCTTTTGACGGCTGTCCGCTTTAGCAGAGCAGAGAGAATTCTCTGCATATAAAGAATCAGGAAATACTTTTTTCAAGACCGCAACGGGGAAAAAATTGCGATAACGATTAATCGTGCAGCTCTACCGGAGGGGGACAAAACTCTGGAGGATAAACCCCTTTACACTGACCGTACTCAAATACATGCCCCCACTGGACTAGGCTTTTGGCCTAGGGGCTGCAAACTTGCGTATCTCCAAGCACAGAGAATGGGATCCGGGGCTCTTGGTGAGACCCCGGTCTAACGGTCGGCATCCAGAACATCTGATTCCAGGTCACCTGATCACTGTGATAGCCAATCAGAGGCTGTCACAGTGATCAGTCACTGTGAAGCCCGCCCCCGTGTCTTCTGTCTCTGTGAATGAATGAAACCGATCTATTGTATCTTTCTCTGTCCTTGTAGAGATAGGGGGGGGAAAAAGTGTGTAGATAAAAAAAAAAAAAAACCTAGATCAAGGTTTGAGCTAGGTTAGTGCCAGGGGGGTTAGTGTTTGGGTCAAAGGTCAGGGACAGGATTTTTTTTTTAAATTAGTGTCAGTGTGTTAGGTATGATAAAAAAAAAAAAAGCAAAATGCGCACTATTATTTCTGGGCTGTACTACAGTAAAAACAACATACACATGTGGTATCGCTGGGGTCGCATGACTGCGCAATTGTCAGTGTCGCAGTGATTATATATACACATATATAATGATATTTTTTTTTTTTTTTTTTTTTTTACTATTTTGGGACAGTTTTCCTTTAGATAATAAAAAGAAAAGTCAGGAGATATTCATTACCATTTACCCCCAAATGAAAGCCCAATTTGTCCTGAAATAAACATGGTATAATCCACCTGAATGCACAAAGTAGTTGTGGTGATATGTACAGTTTTACTAACACATGTCAAAGTTGCAAAATTGTGCTTGGGCATTAAGATTTGTTTTACCCTTAGGTGTGAAGGGTTTAAGTGAGAGATGCCATACCTGCAGCGCCTTCCCTTACCCTCTCTGTCATAGCTGAATTTTGGGCTGATTTAACCATCAAAGCTCAGAGTTGAGATGTGCTCAAGCTTGTCACTAAATTCCCCCCCCCCCCCCCCCTTCGTATTGGCTCCAACAGGCCCTTATGAATATATGGGAGGCGGAAGGGGGTGGGCAATCTTTGTCACTATGAGGAAATGCATGAGCACATCTGGATTTCTCATCTAGGAAGGAATTGCCTCCCCCAGCTTGGATGCTCACATTATGCATCCCAGGGGGCTTTGAGGCAGTCAGGCACTTGTAGTGCAGTGTGTCATCTGGCTGTCAGCTATCTACTGTTTCTTGCAGCTGCCCCCCTGATGATGTGGCACATGGGCATCATTGGGTAGCTGACAGCAAGAACCAGGAAGCATCAGCTGGCCCCCTGATGCTATAAGAGAGGAATGTGGCGGTACTGGATCTTGTGTGCAGCTGTGGATTGTAACAGAACACTGAATTTGCTGGGCAGGTGAGTATGTTTATTACAGCTGAAGTCTAAGTAAGGCTTATGTACAGGTACATTGGGCCAACTTGGACCATTGTATGCATGTGTCATATCCAGTGGCAGGTGATGCTCTAAAATTTTGGGGGAGCGTAAACAAACCTGAAAAAAAAAAAACGTAAATTGCAGCCTCACTGTGCCCATCAAAAGTTGCCACTGTGACCCACTCGCCTGCCGTCTGACTGGCAATTACCCTATCTTGGTGGCGGAAGAGGCAGCGGGTAATGGCGAGCTATGGGACCTTGCAGGGGGTCAGACAGCGGCGAGCTGTATCCTCCATGCGTCTCCTCCTCCCCTCCTCCTGATAGGCGTCCAATAGCAGTGCCTGTCCTTTCAGCCAATCAGGTGACGGGTAACAGACCCGCGCTTCCTGATTGGCGGAGAGGCAGTTTAGTGTTGGAAAAGCAAATATTCATTTGCTTTTTTAACTCGCCTGGGTGGACTCATTGCGCTCCGAGTTCACCTTTTTTTGAAGCCTATTAGAGCCTTTGGCTCTAATCAGGTGCTTTGAAAATACACCCCGCTGCTGTAATTCAGGCATCCGAAAAGGGGCCGTACGCCTGAATAGGGGGTGGCGGCCATGGATAGATTCATGCTATGCTTGAATCTATCTATTATTCATAGAGGGGGTGGCTGGAGAGGGGAGGCGGCGCCTGTGCGCCCTTAATAGACGGGCCGCCCCTGGTCATATTTGGTTTTTCTCTGTGGAACCTGGAAATCGCTGTAATGGGTACTGCTGCTACAGTGATTACCACTTACCTTTGAGTGCCATGCTAAGCGGCATAAGAAGGTGCTTGTTTGCACCATTTTGAGAACACCTTGCATTTTCTCAATGATGCAAACATTCCCTGATCGGATGAGGTGGAGGTGGATAGGCAGGCTGCTTAGTACAGGACCCCAATATTTGGTCACATTTTGTCCACTAAGGCAGAAGATCAGTATGCAGAGACAGTTGCTGATTGGTCAGGTCTACCTTTTATGTCAGTTTCCCGGTTTCCTTTGGCTGATCTTTGGCATTTGGTCAGGCACATGGGTGAAGAATTTCAGGGATTCCAGGAAAATATACATTTCTTACGTCTGTTTTTTCTTTTTACTGTCACTATAGTAAACATTATAGTAAGGGGGACATATACAAAGTTTAGAGATCCACAGTAACACTCCAAGCAAGGAAGAAGGGGAACTATATTTTTGTAATGGTCTTATTCTATGCTGTGTCTGGTTAGGCTTTAGATTAATGTGATTTGTGTGTTGGTAACAGATCTCTTATTTCTCTAGTCTGTGGGGAGAATATGATCTTTAAATATGAAACGTTTGATAAGTACTGATGTCTGTTCTGCACCCCTCAGGTACATCTGCATGTTCCAATGGTAGATTCCACTGCACCAATGCTGGGTATCGGCCCACCTACATACCTTCATCTCGGGTTAATGACGGTATTTGTGGTAAGTGTAATACACAGAAAATGGAGGAATTTAAAGTAGAAATCCTGCCAAACTTTTTTTTTTTTTTTTTTTTTAAGAGTAGAGAAAAGGTCATTAGAATCGGTTTTTGATAGGATTTTTCTTTCCTTCCTGTCCCACACTCTTGTCGGCAAATAAAAATTGTCTTGAAACTGTCCAGCACCCAGCTTGGGTGCTTCTGTCAAGATATAGCTTCCTCCAGTCTGGGCCCAAGAACCAGGTATTATCGCTGAACACCTAACACTAAATGACACTGCAATGCAAACTGGAACTGGATGTTATATACAACACAAAAAGAGCTTATTTTATTTAATGTAAAAAGTGAGATAATTAACATTGCTAGGGAACAACCAACATAAACATCAGTTAAGCATGAACTAATCAACCTGCTAGTCACTTAACCACTAGACATCCGCGCTATGGCCGAATGACGGCCACAGCGCGGACCTGCATTCCCGAGAGGCCGTCATATGACGGCCTTCCCTGCGCGCGCCCTGAGTCACTGAGACACGGCTGATCACCAATCCGTGTAAGGGGCCGGTCCCGGCCCCTTACCATGTGATCAGCTGTCACATGATGTAAACAAAATATCGGTAATCGTTTTTTGTTTTTTTTTTACTCACGCTGACAGCGCGAGTAGAAAAAAAGCCGATCACCGGCTCACATGTCAGGGACATCGGTCCCGAAGTGGAAGAGGCACATCTGCCTCATCAATGCCCACTAAAAGTGCCACCTAACAGTGCCCACCTGTAGTGCCCATCACTGCCGCCTCATCAGCGTACATCAATGAAGGAGAAAAATTACCAGTTTTAAATTTTTTATAACAAAATATAAAAAAATTAAATTTTTTTTTTTTTTTTTTTTTTTTTTTTATATGCAGTTTTTAACTTTTTTTTTTTTTTTTTTTTTTTTTTAACAAAAAGTAAAAACCACAGAGGTGATCAAATACCACCAAAAGAAAGCTCTATTTGTGCTGAAAAAATGATAAAAATTTCATTTGGGTACAGTGTTGTATGACCACGCAATTGTCATTCAAAGTGCATCAGCGCTGAAAGCTGAAAATTGGTCTGGATAGGTGGGGGGTTTAAGTGCCCTGTAAGCAAGTGGTTAAACAAGCCTAGGTGCCCAGACTGTTCAGCACCCAGCCCACCACCCTGGATACAAAGTAAATTATAAGCATCCCACAATGGTTCGATAACAAAGTACAGTAGTCACAATATTAATTACATCTCCAAGAGATAATCAGACAGACGGAAACAATAGGTAACTCAATTGACAATGGGAATTCACATCTAGGAGGCACACAATGGGAGAGGCACAAACTTGTGTAATCTGTCCACTAGACAAGTCATCAGAAGACAATGTTCCAGCAGTCTGATAAAGTGGCATTAATTTATCTTCATAGATCCCTTTAGGAATATTGTTGATAAATATTTGTTTCTGTTGTGTGTGTGTGTGTGTGTGTGTGTGGGGCGGGGGGTTCTCCAACCCAGTCTGCAGGAGGGCCACCATACAGTGGGGACAGAAAGTATTCAGACCCCCTTAAATTTTTCACTCTTTGTTATATTGCAGCCATTTGCTAAAATCATTTAAGGTCATTTTTTTCCTCAATGTACACACAGCACCCCATATTGACAGAAAAACACAGAATTGTTGACATATTTGCAGATTTATTAAAAAAGAAAAACTGAAATATCACATGGTCCTAAGTATTCAGACCCTTTGCTGTGACACTCATATATTTAACTCAGGTGCTGTCCATTTCTTCTGATCATCCTTGAAATGGTTCTACACCTTCATTTGAGTCCAGCTGTGTTTGATTATACTGATTGGACTTGATTAGGAAAGCCACACCCCTGTCTATATAAGACCTTACAGCTCACAGTGCATGTCAGAGAAAATGAGAATCATGAGGTGAAAGGAACTGCCTGAAGAGCTCAGAGACAGAATTGTGGCAAGGCACAGATCTGGCCAAGGTTACAAAAAAAATTCTGCTGCACTTAAGGTTCCTAAGAGCACAGTGGCCTCCATAATCCTTAAATGGAAGACGTTTGGGACGACCAGAACCCTTCCTAGAGCTGGCCGTCCGGCCAAACTGAGCTATCGGGGGAGAAGAGCCTTGGTGAGAGAGGTAAAGAAGGACCCAAAGATCACTGTGGCTGAGCTCCAGAGATGCAGTTGGGAGATGGGAGAAAGTTGTAGAAAGTCAACCATCACTGCAGCCCTCCACCAGTCGAGGCTTTATGGCAGAGTGGCCTGACGGAAGCCTCTCCTCAGTGCAAGACACATGAAAGCCCACATGGAGTTTGCTAAAAAACACCTGAAGGACTCCAAGATGGTGAGAAATAAGATTCTCTGGTCTGAGAACAAGATAGAACTTTTTGGCCTTAATTCTAAGCGGTATGTGTGGAGAAAACCAGGCACTGCTCATCACCTGTCCAATACAGTCCCATCAGTGAAGCATGGTGGTGGCAGCATCATGCTGTGGGGGTGTTTTTCAGCTGCAGGGACAGGACGACTGGTTGCAATTGAGGGAAAGATGAATGTGGCCAAGTACAGGGATATCCTGGACGAAAACCTTCTCCAGGACCTCAGACTGGGCCGAAGGTTTACCTTCCAACGAGACAATGACCCTAAGCACACAGCTAAAATAACGAAGGAGTGGCTTCACAACAACTCCGTGACTGTTCTTGAATGGCCCAGCCAGAGCCCTGACTTAAACCCAATTAAGCATCTCCAGAGAGACCTCAAAATGGCTGTCCACCAACGTTTACCATCCAACCTGACAGAACTGGAGAGGATCTGCAAGGAGGAATGGCAGAGGATCCCCAAATCCAGGTGTGAAAAACTTGTTGCATCTTTCCCAAAAAGACTCATGGCTGTATAAGATCAAAAGGGTGCTTCTACTAAATACTGAGCAAAGGGTCTGAATGCTTAGGACCATGTGATATTTCAGTTTTTCTTTTTTAATAAATCTGCAAAAATGGCAACAATTCTGTGTTTTTCGGTCAATATGGGGTGCTGTGTGTACATTAATGAGGAAAAAAAAAATGAACTTAAATGATTTTAGCAAAAGGCTGCAATATAACAAAGAGTGAAAAATTTAAGGGGGTCTGAATACTTTCCGTCCCCACTGTATATTCTCTGACCATTAACATGTACAAGCTTAATATTACACCTTTCCATCCACTCCAGAAGGAACAATTTTGCTTTGTAGAGCTTACACTATTTTCTTATGATGCAGATTGCTGTGACACTACTGATGAGTATAACAGTGGAGCGAACTGCCAGAACACCTGCAGGTAAGAGCGTCTCTGCTGCCAAGAAGATCAATGAATCGGTGAAAGTCAGATTTATAAAAAATATTCCGGGGGGCTTCTGGAGAAAATAGGATTTTTTTCCCATTCCTTTTAGAAACAAGATGAGTTTCTCCTTCAGACACTTTGCCGATATGGGACCTTATTTATCAAAATTCAAGCAGCTTTATTAAAGCCAGTCAGCAAAGCTGCTTGAAACTTGTTGACATCTCTGTAGTTGCATATATTATACACACTAGATCATTAGCCAATGTGCACTAGGCCTCATAACATCTCTTCCTTTACTGCTATGTTTCTCAGGGAGATGGGTCGAAAGGAGCGAGAAGAGCTGGAGAAGAAAGCAGAAATGGCTCGGGAGGGAATGCTACTGAAACAGAAGTATATTGAAGATTCCCGAAAGGGACGTGAAGAGAAACAAGTAATGTCCAGCTGTGGAAAAGGACCCCTCTCCCACAGAAATGTGGGCTTGTAAACACAATTGCCTAAAGAATATTATGTCGCTGAACCATACACTGCCAAATGTGTGGGGACATCCCTCCAAATTGAGTTGGGTGTTTCCAGTGAAGGGTACAGTTAATGCTACAACATCTAAAGACATTTTAGACAATTGTGCACTTCCATCCCTGTACTATTTTGAGGAAGGCTCGTTTCTGTTCCAACTCCTGTGAACAAAGCCAGCCCTATAAACTGACCTTTTAACCACTTCAGCCCCGGAAGGATCTAACCCCTTCCTGACCAGAGCACTTTTTGCGATTCAGCACTGCGTCGCTTTAACTCACAATTGCGCGGTCGTGCAACGTAGCACCCAAACAAAGTTGACGTCCTTTTTTTTTTCCCCCACAAATAGAGCTTTCTTTTGGTGGTATTTGATTACCTCTGCGTTTTTTTTTTTTTTTTTTTTTTTTTTTTTGTTTTTTGTTTTTTTGCACTATTAACAAAAAGCGAAAATTTTGAAAAAAAAAAAAAAAAAAGCAGTATTTTTTACTTTTTGCTATCACAAATGTCCCCCAAAAATATATATAAAAAACCAAATTTCTTTCTCAGTTTAGGCCGATATGTATTCTACATATTCTTGGAAAAAAATTTCGCTATAGACGTATATTGATTGGTTTGCGCAAAAGTTATAGCGTCTAAAATAGATTGGGATGGCTTTATGGCCTTTTTTTTTATTATTTTTTTTTTTTGTATTAGTAATGGCGGCGATCTGCGATATATATTTTTTATTTATTTATTTTTTTTATCGTGACTACAACATTGCGGCAGAAACTTTTGACACTATTTTTGGACCCAGTGACATTTATACAGCGATCAATGCTATAAAAATGCATCGATTACTGTGTAAATGTCACTGGCAGGGAAGGGGTTAAAACTAGGGGGCGATGAAGGGGTTAACTGTGTTCCCTCAGCGTGTTCTAACTGTAGGGGGGATGGGCTCACTACAACATGACATATTACTGCTCCCGATGACAGGGAGCAGTAGATCCCTGTCGTGTTGCTAGGCAGAACAGGGAAATGCCTTGTTTACATAGGCATCTCCCCGTTCTGCCTCTCCGTGTCACAATCGCGGGCCACCGGCGAACATCGAGTCCGTGGGCGCGCTCACGCGGCAGGCGCGTACGCACACTTGCGCAGCCGTACCATTGTGCCGACGTACATCGTCATGTGCTGGTCAGAAGCGGTTAATTTATTCATCCTTCACTTTCTGATCCCCAGGAATTTGCCCTTTCTGCAGGCATCACCGGGTGCCGGCTGTAGAAGTATTGCTGTCCGAGGCAGAGTTCATTTTGTATCATTCTGCCTGGCACAGAAGTCGGCACTAAAGAAGAAGCATTTGCTTATGCCGCTCTGCTTCCTCTACCGCAGGCTTCATCCACAACACTGGTGCTCTTAGTTGTGGAATCGACCCGCCACCCCAGAGCAGTAGGTCACGGGCCACGTGTGGTCTCCCTGCTGTAAAGGAAAGATATCTATACTTGCCTATGCTGAGGCTGCTCCAGTCCGGTCACATGATCGGCTTCCAGCGCCAGCTTTAGGGTAGAGGAAGGGACAGCTGACAACGGATGCCCCGTAGTAAGCTTATGAGTGATGTCACTGCCTCTGCAGCCATTCTCTGCGATCTCTCCTCAGCATAGGTAACTGTAGACAACTTTCCTTTGCAGGATAGTTTGAATGGGCTTAGAATGAGAGTGGGACCAGGTTTAACTATTGTTAGGATTTGACTGGACTTCTACTTATGTTTTTTTTAATATGAATGTCTATAATCAGACACATTAAAAGAGCAGAAAGTATTGTCAGCAGTGCATTGCGGGTGCTTGCTGTGATTCATGTTTAAACTGGGCATCTGTAGGTTCTGGGCACATTGTAGGTAATGAATGTGGATCAAACTTACATAAATGTTTATGCTCCATCGTCTAACAAGCACCAGTTTAATGTAGCTAATTTATGTAGCACCCTGGTGTTTAGGCAGGGTTGCTCCTAAATTTACCTGCCAGGTATAGCTGTCTTGGCTATTTGTTGAGGATCAATTGATTTCACTCTAAGTCTGTAATTGCTGCACTTCTCTCTTTTGCCCCTAGGTGGCTGGGTACTTGGTGGCATTAGAAATGAGAAGGGCATTGCAAGGTCAGGTTATGGGTATATGGGGTGGCTCAGCCAATGGGCAGGGGTTTTCTTAAATATCTTGGCCTGCTGGAAAAACCTATATATTTGGGTCAGGTGATCTGTATTCTGTGCCACCTGGACGGCTGTCTGGGTGGACGTGTGTTGTATTGCCCAGGCTGCTAGACCAGAAATGGGGCCTATCCCGGGCATCTGGCTGCTAGGCTGTCTGAGGGTCTATCCAGAAGCAAGAGAGCAGCGCAGGGTTGGGACTGCGGCTTGCAGTCCAACCAAAAGTGCCGGTCGGAGAACCTGTCAGTGGTCGGAGGTAGAGGGGAAGCTGTTGCCACTAAGGGATCAACCACCTTATTACCAGGGACCACAGTGAGTAGCTAAAACAAGTACAGGAGCAATATTCTCACCAACTGGGGAAGGTAAAGAATCGGGAAACTTCAGTGGGAAACAAGTCAGTGACCCAGCCAGTGGAGGTGACACTTGCAGAGCAGCCTTGTGTGTCAAGCCAGGGACCGAGCAGGCCAGCGGGGTGAAGCTTGAGAAGTATCTGGAGTGCCAAGCTAGGGACCCAGCAGAGACGCGGGGGTGACACTTGAGGAAGATACTACAGTGAAGATTTGAGGAGCTTAAGGAATTTAGTGTCAGTGACTCAGTGGGTCTAATCGGAGACCGGGAGCTCAGTGGGCTGAAGAACTACAAGAAGTGATTGTAGTGAAGGTAAAAGAACTGTTGCATTTTGTGTTAGGAACTGTTAAAGACTGTTGCCATAGGAGACAGAATTCCTGCACATGCAGATGTGGTGTCTTGCTGGATGCCTTTACCTGCTTGGCTGTCCTCCTATTAAAGTCTCGGAGTCTGCCAGTTAATCTTGCAACTACCGAAGGGTGTCCTGGCCCTAACCCTCTCTCCCAAAAGTTCTGTTAAGAGAAATAAAAATCTCTTTTGCATTCAAGAAATGTCTCGCTCCCAGTAAATTTTACCTTGCACCCACCATGCATCACAACCCACCATATACAGAAGGATGTTGGCTATCTCTGGCTCTGGAGGTTCTCATTAGACCGAAGGAGGTCTGAAACCTTGCTACATTTACAAGAGAATAACAACATCCTTGAATTTATTATACAGAGCTGTAAGCATTTACCTCCATTGTTAGTGACTGGTGTAGTAAATTGGGCAACAATTTTATTAATCGAGGGAATGGAATAGAATTAACCTGGAAAATAGACATCCGTATTGCAGTATAGAGCGGGTGGTAGCAAACAAACATCTGTAAAGCACTGGTGATAAAGAAAAGTATAACATGTCTAAGAGAACAGTACAATACGTTGAAAAATGTTTCTATGGCAGGTGAGGCTGCAAGAAATGATGGAGAAGCGTCAGAGCGCACAGTCGGAGGTTGACTCTCTGCTCGCGAAAAAAGTGGAGGTAGAGGCACCAGAGAAGGAAGCAAAGGATGCACACAAAAAGGAGTGGGAAGGTAAGGCCAGTACAATCGCTCTGTAAGCTTAGTATTGGTTTACATGTGGGTTTATCTGCATAAATTGACATGTATGTGTGTGTCTTAGAGAGGAGAGAAGCAGAGAAAGCTGCCCTTGAAAAGAAGAAATCACTGGAAGCTTTTACTGAGCTGGATGAGGACTCCGATGGGACGTGAGTGTAGGCTTTTCTGGTATTACATAAAAAGTGGTGTTGCTATTCTTATGGAGATCTTCCTAATCCACGAATCCTCCATTCATGCTGTATTGGAAGAGGTACAATAGAAGGGTTCTCCATCTATTGCTTATTGAGTGCTGTTTTGGGAGAGTAACGTTGTGACAGTACCAGTCCCATTTGGTCTCTCTTTGTTTCCCTGGATTACCTGTTCCCTGAACCAGACAAGTATATCTATGTTATGTGCTTGTACGGGACTATATTTCTGGGTATATTTGCCTGATGTGCCCCGGTCATTCCCTGTGACACTGACATTGGAAATGACATTGTTTTCACTGACCATACAGCACTTTGTTACCCAGATTTAAAGGGTGACTGCTGTCCCATGTTCCTAAGTTACCGGGCAGTCACACTTCTACCAGCCGGGCTTATGGAACTATTATCGGCCACCATTGTTACCATACCCGTCTCCTCTTTACTGTTTGCATTGTGTTTCCAGCATGTAGACTGGGGGCAGGGTGGAAGGGGGGTAACTTCTCCAACAGCCCTACCTGCTGATAAGACTGTCTACTAGGGTTGTCCCGATACCACTTTTTTAGGACCGAGTACAAGTACCGATACTTTTTTTTCAAGTACTCGCCGATACCGATTACTTTTTTTTTTAATGTCACGTGACAGTGTTTTTTTTTTTTTTTTAACAATGCTTTTTTTGGGGGGGGGGGGGGGGGGGGGGTGAACGGTGTGTGTGTGTGTGTGTGTGTGTGTGTGTGTGTTTTGTTTTTTTTGTTTTTTTACTTACAATTTTTATTTTTTACAATAATATTTTTTTTATTCTTTATTGCAATATGTGTTGTTTTTTTTTTTAATCAGCCCTGTTGGGGGACTTTGGTGAGATATCAGGGGTCTTAACAGACCTCTGATATCTCCCCCTTGAGACAGAGAAAGAGACAGAGGATAGAGATTCCCCAGTCCCTTTCTCTGCAGCCTCAGCTGCACTGAGAATGAATGGAGAGAAGACAGCGGCTCCTCTCCATTCATAAACTGACACATCGTAATCACAGGAGATTACAATGTTTCAGTTATGTGAATGGACAGAGTCAGCTGACTCTGTCCATACACAAAGGAAGGAGGAGGAGGACGGCAGAACGGAGGGGGACAGAGAAGGAGAGGGGAACGGAGGGGGAGAACGGAGGGGGACAGAGAACGAGAGGGGAACGGAGGGGACAGCGGAGAGGCACAGCAGAACGGAGGGGACAGCGGAGGGGGACAGAAAAGGGGAGAGGAACGGAGGGGGACAGCGGAGAGGCACAGAGAAGGAAAGAGGAATGGAGGGGGACAGCGGAGAGGCAAAGAGACGGAGAGAGGAACGGAGGGGGGCAGCGGAGGGGGACAGAGGAATGGAGGGGGCATGGAGGAGGATGCAGTGGCAGTCAGCGGTGAGCGATCACCGCTGTATGCCACTAAAGCTGCTGAAAGCCGCTGGGGGAGAATCTTGTAACTCTCCCATGCGCCGATCACAGCTGTCTTCCAGGTATCGGGGGAAGCATCAGGAGCATTTGCCCGAGTACAAGTACTCGGGCAAATGCTCAGTATCGGTATCGGGACACCCCTACTGTCTACTGTTGAAAAGTTTGAATGTACCTGTGTCTCTTGTAACTGGATATACAGTTTACCCCGCCCTGAGTTGTCATGCAAAGAAGGGGTGGATTGTCCCCTTAGTGGAGGGATATGCAATTAGCGGACCTCCAGCTGTTGCAAAACAAGTCCCATCATGCCTCTGGGTGTCATGCTAGTGGCTGTCAGAGTCTTGCTATGCCTCATGGGACTTGTAGTTCTACAACAGCTGGATGTCCACTAATTGCATATCCCTGCCTTAGTGTTTATCTCTTTTTGTGCCTGTGTTTGAATAAACAGTCTTATGTTTTCTTACCACCCTACACTGAGTTACGGTTAGTGACTGGGTGGGATAAGGGATCTTGGATCGTGCTGGTACCGGGCAAGGGAAGATTATAGGGCGGACATACTCCTCTTGAGTACGGGGTCCGTCACAAACGTTATATATTTGTAAGTAAATTTTGCTTTCATTCTACGGTGTATGATTATTAAAGTGGTTCTAAAAGCAGAATGTTTTTTTACCTTAAAGGGACACTAAAGGTTCCCTTTTTTTTTTTTTTTTTCCTTTTAAAATAACAAATATGTTATACTTATCTCCTCTGTGCAGTTGGTTTTGCACAGAGTAGCCCTGATTCTCCTGTTCTGGGGTCCCTCCGGTGCTACTGGCTCCTTCCCGCATCGAGTGACCTGTCAGAGTAGAGCTCTCCTTCAGGGCACCCGTGCGGACGCGCTCATGTGTCCTGCTGCGTTCATAGACACAGACAGCAGTACTCTGCACCGCCCCCAGCATCATTAGATTTGACAGCAGCGGGAGCCAATGGCTGCGCTGCTATCAATCTATCCAATCAAGAGCCGAGACACCGGCCAGAGAGGTTGTGCGCATCTCTGGAGTGGGAACAAAACTGGCTCAGGTGAGTAAAATGGGACTGGTGCACTACAATAGGTTTTTCACTGCAATGCATAGAATGCATTGAGGTGAAAACTGGAGGGTTTACAGCCCCTTTAGTGCATTCTCTGGATTAAGGTAAAAAGAAACCTTTTGCATGCAGCTCCCCTCATGAGCCCCCCCTTATACTTACCTGCATGCCATCTCGATCCAGTGATGTGCATGAGAGCAGCATCTCTCATTGGCTCAGATACAGCATTGGGAGCCATTGGCTCCTGCTGTCAATCACAGCCAGTGAGGAGAGAGCAGGGGCTGGGCCGAACCGTGCTCTGTGTGTCAATGGACAAATGAAGCGGGGCTCAGGACCGAGCACACAAGAGTGCCCCCAGAGCAAGCAGCTTGCTATGGGTGCACTCGGCAGGGGGAAGGGACCCAGAGAAATGGAGGCTCGGGGGTTCTCTGTGCAAAACCATAACGTGTCTGTTATTTAAAAGAAGAAAAAAAAAAAACATTTACAATCCCTTTTAAGAAATGCATAGGTTAATCTGTCCAGGTGTGATGTAATGTATTCTATCTCTCTCACTAGACTGTCTACACAAGAGCTGCTGTCTCACTCAGAGCTTGATTCAGATGGAGACGGTTCCCTGTCTGACCAGGAGGCCCAGGTATAAATAGTCTCTGGTTTCTATCTCCATTCTGTTTTTTTGGGGGGTTTTTTGTTTCTTCCTCCACGAGGCTCTGGAGCTCTGCCTCTGAGGCACTCTGGCTCATATTTGTGACTTATAAATCCTCAGGGCTGCAAACAAACGTGCTGCTATACCTGTGGATGGTTATACAAATAGCTTTTTAGATTTTATTTCAAGTAAACCTGACCATATCATAAAGGAGGTGAACATGCTACAGTGAAGGCACCTAGTAGTGTTTACACTCGCCTTCTTCTTGGCTCTCTCTAATATCTGGTGTACCCTAAATCATGGGCTAGTGTAACATGCCAGCTGACATTTTATGGTATTATAGAGAGCTGGCCCACCTTCTGTAAATTTCTATTGGCAAGTAAGGCTGCCCATCATAGCGAAGGATAATAGGAACATGTGGTAGGGTGTGGATTGGTTCACGACATTTGCAGGAAATATTGAAACTGGCATGTTATAGTAATGTTGGATACAGTGCACCCAAAGCATTATCAGTCGCATGACGGTATGTGCAGGTACCAGTTTCTGCATTGTACTGTTGGGTCTGCTCTGTGCCTTTATGGTACTGGTGCATATAGAAAATGCTAAATGTTTACATCTTACCATCCATGTTGGGGTGAAAACATACACACATGCTCACACACGTCCTTCTGTAATGTACTGCGATGTGTGTATCTGTCTGCCTTAAGTTTCAGAGAGAGTACTGTGCAGGAACTCTGAAATCATAAGCGCAGGTGGCCACAAGAACAATGCACCGTTTACCATCTGAGTTTGACAAATTAAAGGACAAGTTCACATTTCGTAACATGTTACACCCATAGTCAGGGTGTAACATGTTATGAACGGACCAGCCCCCCCTCCACCTAGATATCACAATAAAAAAAAAAAGTGGTTGCATCACTAATTCAAATTAATCTGTAAATGGAAAACCACAAGGCCTTTGCGGTTGTCGGCTTGTAGTTTTTCAATGAACTACCACGGCGCTGTGGTAGTTCATTCTGTCTTCCTGTCAGATTGTATCTACTTGGCTTGCCCGTAAGGGGGGTACGGGTACACAGATACACTGACAATTCTGCATGACACCAGCGATCAGATTAGATTGCTGGTTTCATGCAGATTATGCAATGCTTTAGAGGTTCCAGAAACGAAAAATTAATAACTGCACGCTTTTTTTTTTGTTTTTTGTTTTTTTTTTTTAACCTGCAAAAAAATGTACATTTTATTATTTTTTGTTAAAAGGTGAACTTATCCTTTTAAAGCGGATTTCCAGCCAATTTTTAGAGGTGGCCTTAAATGAAAGAGCCACTTCTCCAGCCCTCGTTTTTGCATATTTAAAAAAAAAAATTTTACTTTCTAACCTACTTTTTTTGGAAGTACTAAGAGTACTTCCGATCCAGCTGGGCCGCAGCCGAGGAAGTCACATCCTCTTCTGTGGTGAGCCCTTCGTTGTCTTCTGGGACATGTGTGGGTCCCAGAAGACAAGCTTGCCTTTCACAAAGTGATGCAGGACTCGCGCAGTCGGAAACCGGCTCCACTGCTGGTTTCTTTTAGTTGGAATGGGGGCGCCTGCACCCGATCAGATGGATGGATCGCCCACGGGGGAGGGGGGGGGCCACATCGTGGGCTCCCTGGACAGGTAAGTGTCCTTATTAAAAGTCAGCAGCTACAGTATTTGCAACTGCTGACTTTAAAAAAAAAAAAAAATTTGGCTGGAACACCGCTTTAAGTTCACAACTGATCCTACTTGTTGTTCTATGGACATGCACCTGCCATACATTGAATGCATGGTGGGGACAAACTATGCAGGACGTACTTTGAACAAATCTATGGAAAGAGTCAACAATGTAGTAAGCATTTGTAAACTGTATATATGGTTTTTGAACAGTTCCTGTTAAATTTTGTCTTTTTTTTCTGGCTGACATCAACACAAATTATGTGCAGTAACCTTTAGCAACCAATCCGATTCCAGTTAGTAACAGGGGTTCATTCTGCCTCTTGGTTGTCTCGTTCTCAGGATCTCCTTTCAGGCTCGCAGTCGGTGGATGTCTCCACTTTCCAAGATTCTATATGGCCCAAGATTAAGGAAAAATACAAATCTAAGGTAAGTGGTGTGATATGAAGATTGATGAAAATGTGCCTGCAAGGGCTTCTGAAATAAGAGGGGCGACAACATGATGAATGCATCTCTATTTGATTGGCTAGTACTTATAGAAAAGATTGATTCATTTGAGCAGCATTCCCTAATCCTTTATGGAACATGCAATACTAAGGGGGTTCATTTATAATGGAGAGCAGATATCGCCATCCACTGTCCATTATGCATAATGGGACTTATTTGATTCATAAAAATAAGGCAGCAGTGTGTAGCCAGTGAAGTCCCATACCGTTCTTAATAGAACAGAAAAAGCTGTGGGATTGGGGGAGACCTGTCAGTCACATGACCGGGCTCTCCTCTCAACTTATTTTTATTTTTTTTATTTTACAGAACTCTCATTTAGTTCTGTTGCGCTCCACTAAAGTCCACAGACTGCAGAGTACACTTTTATACAGTGGGGAAAATAATTATTTGATCCCCTGCAGATTTTGTAAGTTTGCCCACTTACAAAGAAATGAAGGGTCTATCATTTTTATCATAGGTGTATTTTAAATGATAGAGACAGAATATCAACCAAAAATCCAGAATTAACACACGATACAAATATTCTAAATTTAGCTACAGTTCAGTGTGTAAAACAAGTATTTGATCCCCAAGCAAAACATGACTTGGTACTTGGTGGAGAAACCCTTGTTAGCAAGCACAGAGGTAAGACGTTTCTTGTAGTTGGTGACCAGGTCTGCACACATCTCAGGAGGGATTTTGGTCCACACTTCTTTACAGATCTTCTCTAAATCCTTAAGGTTTCTTAGCTGTCGCTTGGCAACTTGAAGTTTCAGCTCCCTCCATAAATTTATTTTGTAGGATTAATGTCTTGAAACTGACTAGGCCACTCCATGACCTTAATGTGCTTCTTATTGAGCCACTCCTTTGTTGCTTTGGCGGTATGTTTTGGTTTATTGTCATGCTGGAAGACCCATCCATGACCCATCTTCAGTTTTCTGGCTGAGGGAAGAAGGTTCTCATTCAAGATTTTACAATACATAGCCCCGTCCATTGGCCCCTCAATGAAGCAAAGTCAGCCTGTACCTTTAGCAGTGAAACGGGCCACAAAGCATAATGTTTCGACCTCCATGCTTGACTGTTGGGATGGTGATTTTTAGGATCAAAGTCAGCATTTTTCTTCCTCCAAACACGGTGAGTTCCCTTCCTCAAGAGGGCATGTGTACAGGCCCGTCTGATGTTGGCCAATGAACATCTAGATCACAGGTGTCAAACTGGCGGCCCGCCAGCTGTTGTGGAACTACAAGTCTCATGAGGCAATGGAAAGCTGACCGTTACAAGCATGACTCCCAAAGGCATAATAGGACATGTAGTTCTGTAGCAGCTGGAGTGCCGCCAGTTTGACACCCCTGATCGATCTAGATTCAGAGGATTGTGAGAAAGTGCTGTGGTCAGATGAGACCAAAATTCAGCTCTTTGGCATTAACTTAAAGCAGAAGTAAACCCATCCATAAAACCGTTTCATTTCTGGCACGTGCCGGAAATGTAACACTCCCAACCAAACTGTCAAACCATCCAATGGCTGGTGTCATAACTGATCACATGTGGAGCATAACGATAGGAGGGTTTACTTACACTTTAACTCACTGTGTTTGGAGGAAGAAAAATGCTGACTATGACCCCAAGAACACCATCCCTACAGTCAAGCACAGAGGTGGAAACTTGATGCTTTGGGGCTGTTTCTCTGCTAAAGGTACAGGCCGACTTTGCCATTCTGAATGGCCATGTATTGAAAAATCTTGGATGAGAACCTTCTTCCCTCAACCAGAACACTGAAGATTGGTCTTCCATCATGACAATGACCCAAAACATACACGGGCAACAAAGGAGTGGTTCAAGAAGAAGCACGTTAAGGTCATGGAGTGCTGATCCCACTTGTACTAGGTGTTGCAGGGACCACGGGGATCTTATGCACCTATAATGGAGGAAGGTAATTGACACACTCAATCCGGTCTTCCCAGTTCGGATCCCAGAAGACCCTAAATAATGCCTGCTGGGTATTTTGGATGGCCTCCAGGTGGAGGATGCCCCCAGACAGGCAATTGCAAGAGCCCTCTTTCAGGCCCGCTTAGTAATATTGAGACACTGGAAATCCACAGAAACGCCCACACTCTGGGAATGGCTTACTTGAATGGGGGACACCCTCAGGTTGGAGAAGTTTATTTACCAACACGGGTAAATTTGACAAATTATGGTCTACGTGGCTAGATGCTCCGGGCTTAGCCCCGGTTGATCCGGTCGATCCGGTCATGGAACGTATACTCTTGTAGTGAAGCGACTATCAAAACTACACAGGAGAGGACTTAGTGTGGGGGATTATGATTTGACCCCAGGTTGACTCCACAACCCGACATTTGTTTTGTACAGGCAAATGAGATGAAAACTACTGTATGTATAAGGCTGTCTCTGGTGTTAACCTACTTACTAATAGTTGCCCTACTTCTGAATTTACTTTGCGCTGACATGTGCATGACCGGTTTCTTTTGTCCAATAAAAACCTTGTTGGAGTTAAAAAATGGAGTGGCCTGGCCAGTCTCCAGACCTTAATTCTATGGAAAATGTATGCAGGGAGCTGAAGGAGACAGCCAAGAAACCTTAAGGATTTAGAGAAGATCTGTAAAGAAGAGAGGACCAAA
This sequence comes from Aquarana catesbeiana, assembly GCF_042186555.1. Lineage (NCBI taxonomy): Eukaryota > Metazoa > Chordata > Amphibia > Anura > Ranidae > Aquarana > Aquarana catesbeiana. Next base: position 652,213,242 of record NC_133326.1, read on the forward strand.
ATCCCTCCTGAGATGAGTGCAAACCTGGTCACCAACTACAAGAAATGTCTTACCTCTGTGCTTGCCAACAAGGGTTTCTCCACCAAGTACCAAGTCATGTTTTGCTTGGGGATCAAATACTTATTTTACTCACTGAATTGCAACTCAATTTATAACATCTGTATCATGTGTGTTTTTTTTTTTTTTTTGATTTTTTTGGTTGATATGCTGTCTCTTTCATTTAAAATACACCTATGATGCAAAGAAATGAAGGGTCTATAATTTTTAAGTGTGCAAACTTACAAAATCTGCAGGGGGTCAAATAATTTCCCCACTGTACATTTCTTCTAAGTGTGTGGTGTGTGTTTTTTTTTTTTTTTTTTTTTTTTTTTTTAGCAATATGGTAGTGTTACAGCCATACCACTGCTTTTTAAATCGGCCCCAATGTCTAAAAAAAAAAAAAAAAAAACAAAAAAAAAAAAAAAAAAAAAAACTTGCCTGTCTTGACAAAAAAAAAAAATCCAGGCTCCTCTCAGGCAACTTGGCACATGATCACTGCAGTGACATTGGTCATTGAGTCTTTGCTGATGGGGAGGTTTACTTTTCAGCCAAAGACTGGCTGGCCTCGAACTTTCTGAAAAGTGTTCACAAGGTGCTTGTTCAGGGCCAGTGACTCAAATGGGAATATTTACTAAAATTGGAGAGTGCAAAATCTGGTGCAGCTCTGCATAGCAACCAATCGACCTCCAGTTTTTATTTTCAAAGCTTAATTGAACAAGCTGAAGTTAGAAACTGGTTACTATGCACAGCCGCACCAGATTCTGAGTGCTCCTGTTTTAGTAAATCTCCCCCCATTGCGTTGAACACATTGGCTTAGCATGACAGCCAGGTAATGTTTTCAGAAGGAGAGATCAGAAATGGCAGCCAACATATTTCTTTCAGTATAAGTTCCTTGAAAGCCCAACTTTAGGCAAAACCTAAGTTTTGTATGAAGTGTAAAAGGGTTAGAACCTCTTGGTTTTAATTGCGGTCTCAGCTATACCCCTTTTTTGTTTTAAGTAAAGCCCTTTTACCATCTCTTAGAGAAGTGAGAATGCACTCATCCAGAAATGCCTCCTGACATAGAGGAGAGAGATAGATAGATGGGTGTCCAGAAAAATGTGGTTTAATTGCTTTAGAAATATTTATTTTCTGTCTGTTTGCTCATTAAGTCTAGGTTCACACTTTTTTTGGAGGCCGCATTTGCGTGGGCACTGCAGCCCATTCAAATGAATGAACTGCTCTGCATGCACCTCTTCAAAAACGTGGCCGCAGGGAAATCACATTGTCTTTTTGACTATACAATTTCCCTGCAGTTGCCGCACCCACAATTGCGCTGTGGGCTGAGATCCGTGGGGGTGCCATTCAGAGTAAATGCCGTCTCCTAAGAGCAGCGCGATTTGGTTGTGAGTGCAGGAACAGATGCGATACTCGCAGCCACGCACATAGGTGTGAGACTAGCGTTTAAAGCACACTTCACATCTAACCTTTTAGACATCTTTGTTACAGAGTGAAGCCCCCTCACCGCCTCCTGTGGAAGAGGGAACAGACTCTCATCCAGAAATTCCCCATGAGGACGATGGGGATGATGATGATGGAGAGGAGGGAGGAGATGATGATGATGACGACGATGATTTGGATGAAGACCATAGGGTAAGCTTAAAGCTGTAGTCCAGGTTTCCTGTCACTTTAAATAGTTTAGGCCAAGGTTGCCCAAATTAACTATTCACATGATTATGATGTTCTGCTGCTGTATCATACTGTATGCAGCATTGTGTTCGGCAGCAGTACTGGCTACTGGAGCAAAAGTGAGTCTGGCTAAGTGCTTTGCATCCATTCATAGGAAGTTTTTTTTTTAATCAATGAAAATACAGAGCTTTCCCTGATTGCCTGAGGTGAATATTGTGGCACCATTTAGCCACTTCACCTCGGCCAGTAAGAAGAAGCATTGTATTCATTGTTAAATACAACACTTCCTGTGGTTGGGAAGCACTAAGAATTACTCAATTTTGTTCCAGCAGTGGATGGGAAAATGCCCTTTGCAGAACACAGGGCCACCATATTGATGCTAATACATTTATGATACAACGCTCGCAACAGACGAATAGCTTGGTAATAGTTTGGATAAACTTGGCCCACAAGAACTATTTAAACTAAAGTAACCGGAAACCTAGACTTTGGCTTTAATTAAAAATTAGTTTAAAAAACTGACAGGCTGGTTGTTCTCGAGTCGATCCATTTAGCCTGGATTGATATAAATTCGGCCAGCCCTGGCTAAACGGGCCAAATTTTGATTCATGTATTTCCATCTTAACCACTTAAAGACCACCCCGTAGCAGTATTACTGCTACAGGGTGGCTCTCCAGCGCAGGACAGATGATCGGTGCAGCGGTGGGGGCAGTTACAAGCACCGATCTTCCTGTATAGCTTTTAATAAAGCAGCTGACAGCTGTTTCTCCTCCTCCCTCCCACGGCATTCAGCTGCTTTATTGAAAAGCTATACAGGGAGATCGGTGCTTGTAACTGCCCCCACTGTCCTCCATGTCCTCCTCGTCTCAGATCTGTCAGGATGGAGAACGGAAGGAGGAGCCTGTAAATATGGCAGTGATCACTGACTGTTAATTAATTACTGAGATATCTTAGTAATGAATTAACAGTCAGTGATCACTGACTCTGTGCATTCAGAAAAAGAAGGAGCCGGTAAATGCCATATTTACAGGCTCCTTCTTCCGTTCTCCATCCTGACAGATCTGGGACGAGGAGGACAGTGGGGGCAGTTACAAGCACCGATCTCCCTGGTATAGCTTTTTTCAATAAAGCAGCTGAATGAATACATTTTATATAGATCGAGAGATATATACATATTTATTTCTCGGACATCACGGGACACAGAGCCACTGTAATTACTGATGGGTTATATAGGTATCACTAGGTATTGGACACTGGTCACACCCTAATCAGGAAGTTCAACCCCCTATATAAACCCTCCCCCTTGCAGGGATACCTCAGTTTTTACGCCAGTGTCTTAGGTGTTGGACGTGCAAAGATGTCCTGTGCTGAGCTCCGAAGGGAATATCCTATACCGGGGCAAGCCAGGCGAACCGGATCCATTCAAAGTGTCTTTTCATGGCCAAATTGGATGGTACCCAGGGCCTCGTGTCCGAAGAAACGAGGTTTTACCTGTAACGCTTCTCTTTTTAGAGAGCTGGACCCCGCAGATCAGAAAATGGCTTTAAACTTCCTAATTTCTGGCGAGGTGCTTTACAGGGCCAGAACTGCAGGATCCCCCTACATGTAGGGGGCCCCAGTCTGACGGTTTTCACAAACGGAGCCCACCGTGAGAGGTGAAGATTGGGTCTGTGTAAACTGAACCCTGCGGCTGGATAAGGTAAGAGGAGATTCCACAGAATTTTAAATTCTAGTGGCTTTCTCCTTTAAGGTAAATGCATGCTATGCCTATTATGACCACCGGGGGCTGCCAAGAGCACAAACCTTCTCATGCTGTATTCTGTCTCAGCGTTCGCTGCACAAAGCTCTTCCGATGGCTCCAGGTAAGATGATGGGGGGTTTTTCTCAGCTGGGATGTTCCCCCCAGGCTGGGGCAGGCGCGGGTATGCTGTAAGGCGGTTTTAAACCGCACTATCACCGCCACTGCCGAAGCCGCCATTGCGATGCAGGGCCCATCACTGCCGGCCTCCTCCTTCTTCCCCCACCCCCAGCCTTCCTTCAGGATTGTCAGAAAGGGCCGGCTCGCGCGGGAAGCGCTCGTTTTTTTGAAAATAAAAAAAACCGAGGGGGGCGGGGCGTCAGCACAGCGTCAGCGTGCTCAAACGCCCTTAGTGCCTGTAAGCATGGCTATTTAAAGCACACTGTACAGGTGCTCTGAGCCTTGGAGGGATACAGAGCTGACAGTCGCATGTAAGGTGGGACACAGGCATTCCCCTAGGCTGCATTTACTGAGAAACACCGGACTGGGCATTTGGTAGCAAGGCTTTTGCCAGACTACATCGCTCAGCAGTCAGTGTTCATTTTTTGATACCTCACACCTTGTTGCATTGCACTATGGGTAGAAGAGGTTCAAGCACCCCAAGAACCAGAGACACTAGGGGATCTCGTTCAGGTTCTGAGGACCCCCTGTGCTACATCCTCCCCTCCTGAGGGACCAGGGGCGGCGGGACAGGGAGAGCCATTGGGGTTAGGGGCTACACCTGCTTCCGGCACTTCAGCTCCTGTGTACATTACACAAGAGGTTTTCTCCTCAACCATTACTGGACTAGAGGGAAGACTAATGGCCGTGATTACATCTTCTCTCAGTGGAAGAAAACGCACTAGGCCTGCCTCTGTTCCCCAAGACCCTCAGACAGAGGAGCTCTGGGATAAAGGAGATGAATCCCTTTCAGAGGATCGGGATGGGACGGATGATTCCTCTTCGGAGGAATCAGGTGGTGAAGGACCCTCTGCGACTTCCCAAGAGGAGAAAGTCTTAGTGTAGATCCTTACTGGATTGGTCCGCTCCACATTTAAGTTGCCCCTACCTGAAACTGCTACAGAATCCTCTTCTGCTTTGGGGTCACTGAAACCTTTCCAAGCAGCACATGCTTTTCCTGTTCATACTTTACTTGAAAAGCTCATTTATTCTGAGTGGGATCACCCAGATAAGCGATTTCTTCCGCCGAAAAAGTTTTCTACACTTTATCCCATGGAAGAAAAATTTATTAAGAGGTGGGGAATGCCAGCCATCGATGCGGCCATTTCCTCAATAAATAGTAGCCTGACTTGTCCTGTAGACAACGTTCAGATGCTCAAGGATCCTGTGGATAAAAAGATGGAAATCTTATTAAAAGATGTTTTTTCCTTAGCAGGATCAGTGGCCAAACCTGCAGTAGCAGCGATTGGTGTCTGTCAATACTTAAGAGACCATGTTAAACAGGTCATCAAAGTATTACCTGAACAGCAGGCCCAGGGGTTTGCTAACCTTCCTGCGGCTTTATGTTATGCTGTTGACGCCATCAGAGATTCTATCGTGCAGACCTCTCGCCTTGCGTTTGGGTTGGTGCATATACGTAGAATCCTATGGTTAAAAAACTGGTCAGCCGAAGCACCATGTAAGAAGCTCCTGGCTGGGTTTCCCTTCCGTGGTGAAAGGTTGTTTGGAGAGGACTTGGATAATTATATCAAGAGAATCTCTTGTGGGAAAAGCACTCTCTTACCTAATAAGAAGAAGAGTAAGCGTCCCTCTTTTAAGCGGCCTCTTTCCCCAGCGCCAGGGGCATCAGTTTCCAGGCAGTCACGACGGTCTCCTCCGTCTGGGGCAAGAAACAAGAGTCAACCCCAGGGACAAAAGAAGTCCTGGGGGAAGAAGTCTTCTAGACAAGACACGAAGACCTCTTTTTGAAGGGGCGCCCCGCTCGCTCGAGTGGGGGGAAAGACTGCTGCAGCTCTCAGGGCCCTGGCAGAAGGACTTCCAGGACAGATGGGTAATCTCCACGGTAACCTTAGGGTACAGACTGGAGTTTCAAGAAATTCCCTCTCCTCGTTTCCTCAGATCCGGTGATCCCAGAGAACCAGAAAAGAAGCAGTCGCTCCTTCTAGCGATAGAGCGACTTTTGTTGCAAGAGGTCATTGTGGGGGTACCCACAAAGGATCAGGGATTGAGGCTCTATTCCAATCCTTTTATGGTCCAAAAACCAAATGGGGATATCAGACCCATTTTGGATTTAAGAGATCTGAATCCATTCCTAAGGATGCAGTCCTTACATTTGGAATCAATTCAGACATTAGTCTCCACCCTGCAGGGAGGAGAATTTTTGACATCAATAGGCGTCAAAGATGCAGGCCTACCTGGGCCCATTTTTCCTGCTCAACTGAAGTGTCTGCAGGCAAAGATCACTGCTCTAAGAGAGCTGATCCTGACAGTCAAGGCCAAGAAGGGTCCTTCTGTCCGCCTTTGTATAAGGCTGCTGGGGAAGATGGTGTCTTCATTCGAAGCAGTTCCCTATGCTCAGTTCCAGTTAGGACTGTTGCAACACAGTATTATGTCGGCCTGGAACATAAAGGTTCAGGCATTAGACTTTCCAGTGCACCTATCGCAGGCGGTAGCTCATACCCAAAGACCTGCAGAAGGGGATATCCTTCCTACCGGTTGCCTGGGATCCTCTTTCAGGCAGGACGGATGCGTTGGTGATTCCGTGGCTTCGGTTCTCACTGATTTATGCATTCCCTCCTATTCTGTTACTGCCACGGCTCCTTCGCAGGCTCAGGCAAGAAGGGAAGTCGGCACTTCTGGTAGCCCCAGTTTGGCCCAGAAGAGCTTGAGAGGCAGAAATAGCAAGGATGGCGGAGGATTCCCGGTGGATCCTACCGGTACGTCCAGACCTGTTATCTCAAGGTCCAGTGTTCCGGCCTGCTTTACAAATGCTAGATTTGACGGGGGGGCTATTGAGACCCACGTTCTGAAAAGTCGTGGGCTCTCAGGTCCTGTCATATCTTCCTTGATCAATGCAAGGAAGCCAGCTTCCAGAATGATTTATCATAGAGTCTGGAAAGCTTATGTATCCTGGTGTGAATCCAGGGGTTGGCATCCCAAGAAATATGTCATAGGTAGAATTCTTGATTTTCTACAATTAGGATTAGAGATGAAGCTGGCCTTGAGTACCATCAAGGGCCAGGTCTCGGCCTTATCAGTATTGTTTTAACGGCCGCTTGCTTCGCATTCTCTGATCCGAAACTTTATGCAGGGGGTGATGCGTCTTAATCCTCCGGTTAAAGCGCCCCTAAACCCCTGGGACTTGAACTTGGTTCTGTCGGTGTTACAGAAACAGCCTTTTGAACCAATACGTCAGATTCCTTTAGTCTTGCTGACGAGGAAACTAATTTTTCTGGTAGCCATCTCTTCTGCTAGAAGAGTATCAGAAATAGCAGCTCTTTCCTGTAAAGAGCCTTACTTGATTATACACAAGGATAGAGTGGTACTGCACCCTCATCCTAGTTTTTTACTGAAGGTGGTTTCAGATTTCATCTAAACCAAGACGTTGTTCTGCCTTCCTTTTTTCCAGATCCCTGTTCTTCGGAAGAAAGGTTACTACATTCTTTGGATGTGGTAAGAGCAGTCAAGACCTATCTGGAAGCAACTGCTCAGATCCGCAAGACAGATGTCTTGTTTGTGCTGCCAGAGGGTCCCAATAGAGGACAGGCAGCGTCAAAAGCTACCATTTCTAAATGGATTCGACAGTTGATTATTCAAGCTTACGGTTTGAAACAGAAAGTTCCTCCGTTTCAGATCAAGGCACATTCCACAAGGGCTATTGGTGCTTCTTGGGCAGTGCATCACCGGGCCTCTATGGCTCAGATCTGCAAGGCCGCAACCTGGTCTTCAGTCCATACAATTACCAGATTCTATCAGGTGGATGTGAGGAGGCATGAGGATATCGCCTTTGGGCGTAGTGTGCTGCAGGCAGCGGTACAGGGTCCTCAGGTCTGATTGCACCCTACTTGGTCGTGGTTCCCCCCCCCCCCCCCCTCAGTTGGCATTGCTCTGGGACATCCCATCAGTAATTACTGTGGCTCTGTGTCCCGTGATGTCCGAGAAAGAAAATAGGATTTTTTTCTAACAGCTTACCTGTAAAATCCTTTTCTTTTGATGGACATCACAGGACACAGAGGTCCCGCCCCTCTTCTAATACACCTATACTGCTTTGCTACAAAACTGAGGTATCCCTGGAAGGGGAGGGATTATATAGGGGGTTGAACTTCCTGATTAGGGTGTGACCAGTGTCCAATACCTAGTGATACCTATATAACCCATCAGTAATTACTGTGGCTCTGTGTCCCGTGATGTCCATCAAAAGAAAAGGATTTTACAGGTAAGCTGTTATAAAAAATCCTATTATATCTATCCCATTGTTTGTAGACGCTATAGCGTTCGGGTAAACCAATCAATACACACTTATTGGGATTTTGTTTGGCAAAAATATGTAGTAGAATACACATTTGCCTACATTCATAAAGAATTTAGATTTGTTTTTGTTTATAGCGCAAAAAATAAACAAGTGATCAAATACGACCAAAAAAAAAAAACTCTATATGCGGGGGGGGGGGGGGGGGGGAGTGACAAATTTTATTTGTGTACAGCGTTGCACGACCGCACATTTGTCAGTTAAAGTAACGCCGTATCGCAAAAAAACGGCCTGGTCATGAAGGGGGGTAAATCTTTTGGAGGTCAAGTAGTTAAGTAACAACTTGGTCACTGTAAGTAATGTAAGCATCCATTTACCCCAATAGAAGTGGGGGATGCATCCCCTGTTTTTGTAGTCTTATTCGCCACTATCCTGTTGCAACTTTTTTTTTTTTTTTCCCTATAAACATGAAATAAGATTGCTAGGGGGCAGCACAGACGGACCCAGAGACCATGTATATGAAGAAAAAGATTACATTTGTGGTTAGGAGTAATATTTTCACCAATATGCTTTTAAAATAAAGCATGACGGCTCCTTTTTGTGGCAAAACAAAGTATTTTATTTTTGTCAGGCACCTCAGAGTCTTGTGATCTAGAGCCAGCGCTAGGAGTTTGGAAATATTTATTCACTAATGTATAAATAATTGGTTGTCTTCGTTACAGGGTCCACCTGGTAAATCTCAGGGGGAGGAGTCTGAGATGCCACCATATGATGACGCAACCCAGCAATTAATAGATGGTGAGCATCTCTTTGAATAATTCCAGTGTATAATCTGTCTATTTCTATCTCCCAAATTACCCATTCTTTTTTTTAATCGCAGCTGCTGAAGTAGTTCGTAATGAGTATGAAAGCGCTTCCAAATCTTTAAGGGAAATTGAAGATACAATCAGGTGAATTTTGGCTTTTCTCTCCATTATGCCTCATGCACACTGGACGTTTTTTTTTAAATGGTTTCTCAGAGCGTCAGACCCTTTTTTTTCCCCTGCCATGTTGGCCTATGTGTCCATGCACACATAGACTTTTAGCAGCGTTTAGTGGCGGTCTTTTAGAGGCAGGAAAAAAAACCCACTGCCAGTGCGTCCAGAAGTAGCAGCGTTTTGGCAGAAAAAATGCTTGACGCCTGTAAAAGTATGTTAACGCGTCTAAACACTTGTTTACACTAGACGCGTTTAGTGCTTAGATGTTAATTTCATTGGCCAGAATAAATAAATATTCTGGCTAAATAAATGAATTAACACCCAAACGCTTGACGCCTGTAAACGTGCGGGAGAAAAGCTTTTGGGAGAGTTTCCAAAACTTCCTGTGTGTATGAGGCCTTAAAGTTAGCACTCAGCTCCTGAGTGTGTTATTACCCCTGTAATATCTTATTACAGTAACCCAGCTCCTGAGTGTCTTATTACCCCTGTAATATCTTATTACAATAACCCAGCTCCTGGATGGCTGAGTTGGCCATGTATTTTTTTTTTTTTTTTTTTTGTGTTTCAATAACTCAGAAGGCAAGCTATTAATCCATTTGATCTTTTAAATTGTATGCAGAAATCTGGAGAAGGAGATTTCACTGGATTTCGGATCCCAGGGAGAATTTTCCTACCTCTATGGACAATGTTATGAGCTTTCAACCCCTGAGTGAGTAGATTTTGGTGCCCATGGAATTTCTAGTGCTGCCTAATTTTATGTATATGCTAATTAATGGAGGACTATAAGGTCATAGCCTGTGTTCAGGATTAATGGAAATATCATTGTGTGTGTAATTCTGACACATCACAAGGCACTTGCCCTATATAGATTATGTTCACCTTCAGCTTAGACCCAGGGGTGGGTAACCTTTTGAGATGTGAAGATCTATCCGAACAACATGGAGGAGATCAAAGATCACCGTGTTCAGAATTTTTCTTTAAGGGACTGTTTACACTATGTGCAGTCACCTGCATTTTTTTCCCCATGGATAAACACAAACTACAGGGGGTCCCCTAGTTACAAACATCCGACTTACAAACGACTCCTACTTACAAACGGAAGGAGACAACAGGAAGTGAGAGTAAATCTACCCCTAGGAAGGGAAATTCACTCCTGTAAGACCTATTATGGGGAAAAGGTACCTCCACTGATGCCTTATCACCAAGGCTTGTTTCCACAACAACCCAAAATTTTCAAAATCCAATTGTCATTGGGACAGAAAGTGAGGTGAAATCTTCTGAACAGGGGCACACACAGCTGTTACAGGGGTGTTAACCCTTCCCTATGCTATCCAAAAAGCTTAAAAATAGTTTTTTTGGCTGGAGCTACACTTAAAAAATGTACCTGTTCCGACTTACAAACAACTTAACTTAAGAACAAACCTACAGTCCCTAACTTGTTTGTAACCTGGGGACCCCCTGTACAATGATAAACAGAAATATATAACGTCCTATGAGCCACCACTATAAATAAAAAAAAAAAACAATGTATCCTCTATGATTCAGCAGCAAGCATTATACATGTCTCATATATTGTGCAAAAATAATTGAATCAAATTATGAACGCTGCGCTATCTGAGATATAAGCATAAATGCTAGTGAATAATGCTCTTCAATAAAGTGCTAATTGTGCTACACATGAAATATAAATATAAATAATGAATGCTATACTAAAGATGTAAAAAATGTGTGTATACATAGATTGCAATAGCAAATAATGCCTGAAATGGTTATAATAATGTGACAAAGTGCATATAGGTGTGATAAGTAACCGTAAAAGTCCACAGGTTCAGGAATAGCAACTAATCCAAAAACTCCAAAAGATTGAATAAAAGTCTGAATAAATAAAACTATAAATAAAAGTGCTCCTGTGCACTGTGCAAAGTTCAAATGGTGTCAAACTACAAGTGCTCCACACTCCATGCGATACAGAAAACGATGTGAAGGTGATCCAATAGAAAGATGCTGTGTTCTCACTCAGGTGCCCCCCCCCCCAGGTATTGAAGGTTCACCTTGAATCTTGTGACCTTGCTAATATGTTTTGTCAATACACGCCTTAGAACCACTCCTGGGTTCAGCAGTAGATCTGAAATGCTGGCTGGGTCACCACTGAGCCTCGGTATTTTAATAGAAAAAGGAGGACTTCATGGTATAGTATGTAAAGACAATTTATTAACACAATAAAAAGATCCCACACAGGGTACTCACAATAGCCAGGCACGTCAGTCCGCCATTCTACAACAAGCGTAAATCAATGAATAAAACCGGCCGATAACGGGACGGTATGCTGATCGTTCCTGGTAGTTCACCTACCACACGTACTGTCCTGTCCCCTTCCGGTGGCTCAGGTGAGTAAAAAAAGATGGGGGGGCTAGGGAGCCGGTCACTGCCAGGTGTTTTTTCACCTTAATGCATAGGATGCATTAAAGTGAGAAAACACAAAGGTTTACGACCCCTTTAAGCTGCAGATGAGCATGATCTGGTATAGGGCGAATTGTTAGACCCTTTTCACATGGGTATTCTGAACATATCTCCTTTAGTTGTAAGCCATAATCATCAAAATTTAAAGAAAAATGCTTTAAATATATCACTCTGTGTGTAATGAATTTATAAATCTTTATAATATACAAGTTTCACTTTTTGAATTAAATTACTGAAATAAATTACATTTTTGATGATATTCAAATTTTTTGAGATGCACCTGTATGTGTACTTCATGCTCTGCTTCTTCTTAGGTACGTTTATCGCCTCTGTCCATTTAACCGTGTAACACAGAAGCCGAAAGCTGGAGGATCAGAGACTAATTTGGGGTGAGTTCCTGCCACCTGATTGGATGCTGTTCATGGTAGCTTTCTACACACTGTTCAATCCCAAATCATTCTGGCTATAGAAGCTGATACTTGCTACTGTGAGACTGCCCCAAACCTGCCAGCAGTAATTCTTCTATACAAAAGTGAAAACAATGAAGGCGTCCAACAGCATGGATATTTGTGTGCGAGTTTTTGAGTAAAAGAGAGAACTTGAAAACCCCCGTGTTGGAGCACATTTCAGACTCAGTAGACCCACAATTCCTACCCTTTTAGGGCCCATTCACACCAGCGGTGTGTTATGCTCCCTATAACGCATGCTGACTGGTGTGATGTTACAAGGCAACGCAGTTTTTTTCATTTTTAAAATTACGCAAAAATAACATTCAGTGCATTGGTGTGAACTGAACTCGTAGGACATAGGCAAATTGCCTTGTCTAGGCACATATGGTGTTAATGAACTCTTGGTCTGCAAAATAAAGCATTTATTTGCTTGAGTGGCTGTAATTGGCTCCTGAGCACCTTCTAGTAAACATGACTTTAAGAACGTGTTTTTATTTTGGCTTCATATTCACAGAATCTGGAACACCTGGGCCGGACCAGAAAATGACAAATTTAGTGCCATGAAGTATGACCAGGGCACAGGCTGTTGGCAAGGTCCCAACCGGTCCACACTGGTGAGTGTCTCTAGAGATGGATGATGCGAGTAACGTGTTGGATTGCTGGCCAATTACACATAGTTTTATCATTGCCTGCTGTGACCAAAGTGCAGGGTATGGCTTCATTACTGGATAATGACACCTAGAAGGTCAAATACACCATCTATCTTATGCTTCTGCACAGCTACGTAACCGCATTGCTGTCACTTTATAAATACAACCACATAGCAGGTTTGTAGTCACCATTAAAAGTGCATCTATCTTGCAGCATTGTAGTCACGGTACACGTACAGCCACTTGGCAGCATTGTAGTCATGGTACACGTACAGCCACTTGGCAGCATTGTAGTCACGGTACACGTACACCCACTTGGCAGCATTGTAGTCACGGTACACGTACAGCCACTTGGCAGCATTGTAGTCACGGTACACGTACAGCCACTTGGCAGCATTGTAGTCACGGTACACGTACAGCCACTTGGCAGCATTGTAGTCACGGTACACGTACAGCCACTTGGCAGCATTGTAGTCACGGTACACGTACAGCCACTTGGCAGCATTGTAGTCATAGTACACGTACTGCCCGTGGCAGCTTTGTAGTTAGAATCCTGGGGAACATATGAGGAGGCATGTGCCCCCCCATAGGAATCCTGATGAGATGTTTGATAAGACTTGCAAATGCTGTCATTCTCCCCCCTGCAGGTGAAATTGCTCTGTGGTAAAGAAACAGTTGTCACATCCACGTCGGAGCCAAGTCGATGTGAATACCTCATGGAGTTCTACACTCCGGCCGCCTGTCAGCAGCCTGCTGAAATCCCCCAACCAGAGGAACATGACGAGCTGTGACCTCATCAGTCCTACAGGTACCTTTCTGTTCTGAGTGGGAGTGTAAGCAGGGAAAAATGTTTTCGGCACAATTCCCACTATAAAAGGGTATATGTTGGTTGTAGTGCATTGCAGTCTGTTGTGTAGTGCATTGGTGTGCCGTTCACAGTCAGACACCCATTCGCACTGCACAGAGCAGTTATAATTCAAAAAATGCATAGTTTAATGGTCCATATTTTCATTTAGGTAAAGTTCCCTGCTATTTTTGGTGTTGCAATGCTTGTAGTTGGCCTTGGTTTAGTGCAGAGTTGGCTAATATATCCTTCATTTTCCCCTCTGTGGATTGCAAGGTAGCAACTGCTGCAAACCTGAGTGAGCTGTTTTCAGAGACTTCAGTGATAATATTGCATCCAGTGTAGATGTCAGATGTCACAATCCGTGATCGTTTTTGTGTTTTTAATAGTAATGCTAATAATAAGAGCTTTGGTAAAAATGTGTGCAAGGCTAAGATTTGGGGGTTCTAATCTTTTCCCTAATTTGTCCAAAACAAAGAAAAAAATGTTTGTCTTGATATAACCAAATTAGGTTGGCTGGTCCTTAAAAACCCTTTCATGACTAAGCCTATTTTTGAAATTTGGTGTTTACAAGTTAAAATCCATATTTTTTGCTAGAAAATTACTTAGAACCCCCAAACATTATATATATTTTTTTAGCAAAGAATCTAGAGAATAAAATGACGATTGTTGCAATATTTTTTATCACACGGTATTTGTGCAGCGGTGTTTTAAACGCAAATTTTTGGAAAAGTGACACTTTCATGAATTTTAAAAAATCCAAACAGTAAAGTTACCCCAATTTTTTTGTATAATGTGAAAGATGATGTTACGCCGAGTAAATAGATACCAAACATGTCACCCTTTATAATTGCACGCACTCGTGGAATGGCGACGAACTACGGTACCTTTGAATTTCCATAGGCGAAGCTTTAAAAAAATTTTACGGTTACCAGGTTTGAGCTACAGAGGAGGTCTAGGGCTAGAATTATTGCTCTCGCTCTGACGATCGCGGCGATACCTCACATGTGTGGTTTGAACACCGTTTACATATGCGGGCGCGACTTCCGTATGCGTTTTCTTCGCTGCGCGAGCTCGCGGGGACAGGGGCACTTTAAAAAATTTTTTTTTTTTTTTTTTATTTAATTTATTTATTTTTGTACTTTATAAATTGTGTTTAAATTTTTTTTTTTTTTTTTTTTTACTTTTATTGCTGTCACAAGCAATGTAAACATCCCTTGTGACAGTAATATGTGGTGACAGGTACTCTTTATGGAGGGATGGGGGGTCTAAAAGACCCCCCATCCCTCCTTTACACTTCAAAGTATTCAGATCGCCGAAAACGGCGATTCTGAATACTGTGTACTTTTTTAAATTCGGCGCCATTGGCAGCCGAGTAAAGGGGAAGTGACGTCATGACGTCGCTTCCGCATTTACAAGAAGAAGGCTGGAACGAAGCCGCTCGCAGCTTCGTTCCAGTCCGCCCCCAGCCGCCGAAGGCAGCGGACCGGACACCGGGCCTCCCGATCGCACGGGAGGCCCGGTAACAGCGGCGGGAGGGGGGGGATGTCCCCTCCCGCTCCTCCGGTATAACAACCGAGCGGCTTTTAGCCGCATCGGTTGTTATATTCGGGTAGCCGATCGCCCGCTGAAAACAACGGTACCGGGATGATGCCTGCAGCTGCGGGCATCATCCCGGTATAACCTCGGAAAGCCGAGGACGCATATATGCGTTCGGTCGGCGGGAAGGGGTTAACTTTTTACTTGGCTCCTAATTTTTTTCACTTCCAAATTATTAAGAAAATGGTAGATTTGGTTAGAAATGTTTTAAAATGCTGCATGAAAAATATTTCCTTTTTCTCGCACAGAGACTGATAGGCCAGGTAACCTTACACGCCGACCTTCACGTAAAACAGAGTCAGCAGTTTTGCCCTTACATGTCCTCTACAATCAAATCAGTTTCTGCATTCTTCTCTTTTACAACAGATGGAGCAAAAAAGACTCCGTGTAATTCTTTCTGGGAACTATGAACGCTGTGACCAGTGGGATGAAGCCCCGTGACCTCTCTTGTGACCTCAGTTTCCCCCCTCCCCCCCTTCGTTCCTGTATACTGCAGTAAAAGTCACCGGCAACCAACAGACACATTCCATCCATCCTGCATTGCTGCTCTCCACACCTCCACGTTGTACATAGTCATGATTTCGGTGTGCGATGTTTCATTCTATTAAATTTAGACACGTTCCCCTCTGGCTGCTGTCGTTTTTCTTTTAAATTTGTAAAAAAAAAAATGCTATTTACGTAGGCTACAATAGACTTGCTCAATATCTAATCAATCGTTATTGATCATCTTGAATTTTTATGTACATCTGTTTTGAGGTGATTGTAGCCGTATTAGTGCAATTGTGACCGAGAAAATTGAGTACTGTCCGTGATACTTTATTTATTTGCACTAACATCATTTTTCATGGATGAGCTTTCGGGGTGTGTCCATGAAAAATGATATGTTAGTGCAAATAAAAAAAAGTAACATATCATTTTTCATGGACACACCCCGAAAGCTCATCCATGAAAAATGATATGTTTGTGCAAATAAAGGATGACGGACAGTACTCCATTTTCTGATATACATCTGTAAAACTACTGTAGCAATTCCCCTTGGCTGGGAAAGGAAAAAGCTCCAGCACAGGGGTGGGCTCATATTATCCCAGGGTGGATCGATGGCCACAGTGGAGAGTTACAATAAGGGAAGGGTACCTGTCACTTTAGTCTTTTCCAGTTATCTACTTGGGCTCACAGGGAGAGAGGGTTAGGGCTTCAGTTACCTCCAGCAACTTGGGTCCAGACTGCCACACTCCCCCCTCCATCCAAGGGAGTACCAGGATTTTCTGAGGGCAGACTCCATCCCACTTCAGCAGGACTGCTTTTCCTGGCTCTCCATCTTGGGTACTGTATGCTTTTCAACCTGGCAAGGTGGCTTGAGGATTTTGTTAGGGCCAAATAGGCTTCTGGCCTAATAAGCACACACAACTGCGAACACCAAGCCACTCAACAATGTTTATACCCCCCTCCAGCTTGCACCACTGACCATAAACCTCCTGGTGGTTGATCAGGGGGGACATTAATATTCATAACCCAGCATTGTTGCAGCGCCCTTGTCTATTGCTGTAAGTACCAGTGACACCTGATAGCAGCCAGGAACAGCAACACTGATCTAAGGGGAGAGCCAAGTGAAAGAATATACATCAACCTGGGTAAATTACCAAAACTAAATTTACTAGTCACCTCTGCCTATGGTAGGGTGGCTACACTGGGCAATTTGAAATGAGCAAATCTATAACAGACAGAAAAAATACATGAGCAGAGGTTACCTTAAGGTGGAGTTCCACCCACTTTTTTAACTCTTTCTTATTCAATCTATTAATGCCAATAATTTACTCATTGATCATTTTTTTTTTTTTTAAAAGACCTTGTTTCTAAGCTGATCAATTTCACTTCCTCCTCCTCCCACCCATGGCTAATAACATAATTTCCCGGCGGCGCACTGTTTTTCCTGGGAGCTTGGTGTCATAATTCCCAGGAGTCAGTGTTTATCGCTGCTCAGCATCGTGAGATTTCAAAAGCGCAGTGATAACGGAAATGGCGCAATACAAGGCATTACCAAACGCCATTTTAAATGTGGGCTAACAGTGCATAGCATCTTCGTTGCGATCACAACGGGGCGGGAACTTCCAACGACGACGCCCGTTGTGATGGCATCGTCAGAAGTTGACGGCGCTGCGAGCCAAACATACTGCACATGCGCGAGAACGGGCGGTGCACGCTGGTCGCTCAGCAGCGGCTTCACATGCCCACAAGCAATAGGAAAAATTCCAGGAGACAAGAATAAAAGATATCTTTTGATTGCAAATCGGCAATCGAGCAGCGATAGTTCCTAAAAATGTGAGTGCTATATATGAGTTCTAATACAAAGATATTCATCATAGAAAAAAAATAATGTGATAATATGTGTGTGTGTGTGTATATATATGTATATATGTATATGTGTATATGTATATATATATATATATATATATATATATATATATATATATTTACAGTTGGAACTCCGCTTTAAAGTGGAACTTTACCCATAACAAATAATGTTCTTTAGCAAGGAACATACATTCCAAATTAAATTATGCTACCAAAATTAGTGTGAGCTATAAATTGCCTCCAGCATTGTTCCTGTTACTTCTTGCTGGAGGCTGCCATTTTGCAGAGGCCCTGAGCAGCAGTAAATCATAAGCAGAACTAAACCCATCAGTTTAACTGTTTCAAAAAACAATACATTCCTGTAATACGGAGATAGCTAACTGTCACATTTGCTTGTGTCCACAACCAAACTGTCAAATGGCTGGTTTCATAACTGCCACATGTCCAGCACCATGGCAGCTGCAGATCAATCTAGGCAGCTTCCTTGGCTGTAAAGCGGGAGTCAGCAACCAGTAGATCGCGGACAGGTGACTGGTAGATCTCCGACTGGGCTTGCTGACCTGCCATTCCAGCGCATCAGACAGAGTGCAATGCAGAGGGACAACTTGTAAAGTTGGAGCTGTAGTAGGCAGCAAGAGCCACATAAGCCGATGCCTCCTCTGTAGCTCCCGCTCCTGTCCCATGCGGAGTGATACCAACTGCACTCCACCACTTATCCCAGCTAGCGGTCTCCAGAGTGGTGCCACTAGCAGGAAAGAAGAGATCTTCAGGTCAGTGTGAAGCAATACACTGGGCATAATAGTATAGAGCTGCTTTCACACTGATGTGCTGTGGTTTACCTACACGCCGGGTGCAGTACGGTGTACCTGCAGCTTTCCTTTGGGTTTGATGTGCTTAGCCATAGATGTCTGTTATATCCTGCTGTTTTACCACCTCACAACATTACGTGTGAACAAGCCCTAAGGGTGTTGCCAAATGCAACTAAGGGCTCATTGACAAGTGCAGCAGGCATTGCTGCTCCTCTGAAAAGCGAACCGAGTGTGCGTTGACAGGGGGTGAAGAGGCGATATGTTGCCTCCTCGCTACCTGATTTTAAACCCATGATAGCTGTGCAACGCAAGAGATTGAGACACAGTAGTACGGCAATTACAGGTTTAAATCAGGTGTAAGGAGGTGGCACTGGGCGACACTATGCCTGGTGATCTTTGACTTCTCCCATGTTGTTCAGGTAGATCCCAACCTCTTTAACCACTTCCCGCCTGGCCTATAGCAAAATGACAGCCGGGCGATGGTTCAGTTATCCTGACTGGATGTCATATGATGTCTTTCAGGATAACAGCCAACGCGCATCCGTGGGGGCACTCAGCGCAGCGATCGGTGGTGCGGTGTGTCAGTGTGACACACCGCAACACTGATCTCAGTAAAGGGGCTCTTTACCACGTGTTCAGCCGTGTCCAATCTCAGCTGATCACAGTGTAAACAGGAAAAGCTGACAGCTTTTCTTCACTCGCGTCTGACAAACGCGGGTAGAGGAGAGCTGATCGGCTGCTCTCCTGATGGGGGGGGGGCTGCGCTGATTGATTATCAGCACAACCACACACACACACACCCATCCCCCCCCCCCGCGCAGATGCCTGCTAGGGATGCCACTCAGTACCCAGACGTGTGATGCTAATCAGTGCCATCAGAAATGCCCATCAGTGCCGCCCATAAGTACACATCAGTGCTGCCTATCAGTGTCTGTCAGTGCAGCCTCATCAGTGAAGGAGAAAACTTACTTATTTACAACATTTTATAACAGAAACAAACTTTTTTTTTTTTTTTTTAATTTTAGTTTTGTTTTGCAAAAAAAAAAAAAACGCAGAGGTGATCAAATGCCACCAAAAAAAAGCTCTATTTGTGGGAACAAAATGATAAAAGTTTTGTTTGTGTACAGTGTAGCATGACTGCACAATTGTCATTTAAAAAGTGACAGCGCTGAAAATTTGGCCTGGGCAGGAAGGGGGGAATGTGCCCGGTATTGAAGTAGTTAAGGTTACCTACCCCTGCTGTAAAGGATAGGAGGGCTTAATTCCATTTTAAGGCCCCTTTCACACAGGGCGGACTCCGCCAACTCAGTAGGGGATCGCTCTGTTGATCCCCGCTGAGCCGGCGGATGACAGGTCTGTTTCTGCTCACTGTATAGGGACTGACCTGTCAGAGTACCGCTGTTCTTTGTGGCGAGATCGGATGAAAACGGACAGCCTGTCCATTTTCATCCAATCCGCTGGATGGATGGCGAACGTAACGCCATCCGTCTGTTTTGAGCAGATCTTGTCGGGTGTCAGTGGACACATCTCCGCTGACATCTGCCTTCCCATAGAAGTCAATGGGTGGCCTGCTCTGATCCACCTGAAAAACGGACAGGTGGATCTTTGCGGGCCGATGGTGAGAAAGGGGCCTAAGGCTGTCAGCAGATCGGCCTCTACAAATTCAGCAGTGCCTAAAAATAGAGAGCAACTGAGCATGTGCAGAGCAGGGTGAAACAGTGTATTACTGGATTGTAAACAATATAAACACTTATTTTTAATGTTTTACATAACTATACCTGCAAAAAGGGGTCAGCCTGAAATAATCTAGTAGGAGAAATCCCAAAGTCCAAAAGAAATATTCCAGTATGGCTTCTTTTCCGAAGAAGAACAGTGTATAGCAAATGCCTGGATCCCCTCAGTGTTTCAGCAAACCATGCAATAGTGCTCCGCCACCAGGTGAAGGGGGCACTCCCCTTATTACAAGACGCACTAATGGGCCAACACTGCTTTTAAGGGAATAATATCTTGTGCAACAGATGCTGATCCTCCTTCTTAGCATATCAACTCCATAATGAATAGCTCCACAAAGTACCTGCAGAAAACTCCAATAGTGCAGTATGTTAGTTAATATCACAGATAACACTAGCCCAAACTTGAGGAATTGCACTCACATTTTATTAAAAACAGGCATATCTCACTTGCTCCAGTAGTCACACGCCGCCTGGCACTGCATCAACATGTATCTCCACCCACCCACCGGGCTTCGTCAGGAGGGTAAAAAAAAGCCATGTGGGAGGGCAGGCAGGGCGCCGTGATGTTTTCAGGAAGCTATGTATAGCACATGCCCAGGCCCCTCCCACCAGCAATAAATTGCCTACAATACATAGGTACAGAGACCCAGTGGTGACATTGCCAGGTAAGGTATGTACAGTGAGAGAAAAAGGTATTTGATCCCCTGCTGATTTTGTAGGTTTGCCCACTGACAAAGAAATGATCAGTCTATAATTTTAATGGTAGGTGTATTTTAACAGTGAGAGACAGAATAACAAAGAAATTCAGAAAAACGCATTTCAAAAAAAGTTATAAATTGATTTGCATTTAAATGAGTGAAATAAGTATTTGACCCCTTCGCAAAACATGACTTAGTACTTGGTGGCAAAACCCTTGTTGGCAATCACAGAGGTCAGACGTTTCCTGTAGATGGCCACCAGGTTTGCACACATCTCAGGAGGGATTTTGTCCCCACTCCTCTGCAGATCCTCTCCAAGTCATTAAGGTTTTGAGGCTGACGTTTGGTAACTCGAACCTTCAGCTCCCTTCACATATTTTGGGATTGAGGTCTGGAGACTGGCTAGGCCGCTTCAGGATCTTAATGTGCTTCTTCATGAGCCACTTCTTTGTTGCCTTGGGTGTGTGTTTTGGGTCATTGTCATGCTGGAATACCCATCCATGACCCATTTTTAATGCCCTGGCTGAGGGAAGGAGGTTATCACCCAAGATTTAATGGTACATGGCCCCGTCCATCGTCCCTATGATGCGGTGAAGTTGTCCTGTCCCCATAGCAGAAAAAACATCCCCAGAAGAATAATGTTCCCACCTCCATGTTTGATGGTGGGGATGGTGTTCTTGGGGTCGTAGGCAGCATTCCTCCTCCTCCAAACATGGCGAATTAAGTTGATGCCAAAGAGCTCGATTTTGGTCTCACCTGACCACAACACTTTCCCCCAGTTCTCCTCTGAATCATTGAGATGTATATTAACAAATTTCAGATGGGCCTGTACATGTGCTTTCTTGAGCAGGGGGAACTTGCGGGAGCTGCAGGATTTCAGTCCTTTATGGCATAGTGGGTTACCAATTGTTTTCTTGGTGACTATGGTCCCAGCTGCCTTGAGATCATTGCCAATATTCTCCCTTGTAGCCCTGGGGTGATTTCACACCGTTCTCATGATCATTGAAACTCCACGAGGTGAGATCTTGCATGGAGCCCCAGACCGAGGGAGATTGACAGTTATTTTGTATTTCTTCCATTTGTGAATAATCGCATCAACTATTGTCACCCTCTCACCAAGCTGCTTGGCAATGGTCTTGTAGCCCATTCCACCCTTGTGTAGGTCTACAATCTTGTCCCTGACATCCTTGGACAGCTCTTTGGTCTTGGCCATGGTGGAGAGATTGGAATCTGATTGATTGATTGCTTCTGTGGACAGGGGTCTTTTATACAGGTAACAAGCTGAGATTAGGAGCACTCCCTTTAATAGTGCTCCTAATCTCAGTTCATTACCTGTATAGAAGACACCTGTGAGCCAGAAATCTTGCTGATTGATAGGGGATCAAATACTTCTTTCACTCATTAAAATGCAAATCAATTTATAACTTTTTTTAAATGCATTTTTCTGAATATTTTTGTTATTCTGTCTCTCACTGTTAAATAAACCAACCATTAAAATTATAGACTGATCATTTCTATTTCATGGGCAAACGTACAAAATCAGCAGGGGATCAAATACCTTTTTCCCTTCACTATGATAAAAATGGAAAGGTTTTATCTAAATATTTCATTAGCAAGCTGAGGTAAGGGGGGGCCTGGGGAAGGCAAAATAAAAGCTGATCAAACTTTGGCTTTAAAACACAAGTGAGGAAACCTATCTGCCCAACAGTAAGGCCCCTTTCACACTGAGGTGTATTTCAGGCGTTTTTGTGCTAAAATTACCGCCTAAATACCGCATGAAAAAGCCCCCCTATGTATCTCAGTGTTACCTTTCACACTGAGGCATTGTGCTGGCTGTGCGTTGGAAAAAATCCTGCAAACAGCTTTTTTGGAGCATCTTTGGGGCGCATAAAATAGCGCTGTAAAAACGTCTATCCCAATTGAAATGAATGGGAAATGCTGTAAAACTGTGGGGAAGATCACATGACCGCATGGTCACATGGTCAGGTTTGCTGACGCTAGCGCTTAAAAAACGCGATTGAAACGAGATTAAAACGCATGGGCGTTAGCGCTATTTTTACCGCTAACGCGGTAAGATCGCTGCGAAAACGCGGTAATAACGCTCATCGTTTTTCAACGCCTCAGTGTGAAAGTAGCCTAATCCATGTATGTGGTGCGCCAGGCTCCTACCTTTTTTTTTGGTTTTGTTTTGTTTTGTTATATATCCTTTTGTTCCAAGGCTCCTGGGAACACCAGTACCGAGACGATAGAGATGCATGTCCTGGAAATCTGATCTCTGCCTATTTCTTACTGCCTCCAAGTCAATGCAATTATTCTGTCCTGTGAGCCTGTCCAATCTGGGGTTAAGCCCCACTTTGCAAAAATTGAAGCCACAAATATATATATATATAATGTATAACAAAGACTTATTCTTTCTCCTGTTTTTTACTCCACACTGAAAAAATAAAAAGCTTGCTTACTGGTTTCTTGGGCCTGAAGCTCTTCTTTAATCCAACTCTTTTAAAGAAAAATAAAAGTCTGAGATGGTGTTAAAGGGCATAGCCAATGCTGTCATTCTGTGCTAGGCACTGCATTGCCCAACTCCCAGAAGTGGGGTGCCCTGGAACTAGCGCTGCTGCATGGTTCTGCTGGAAAGTGTACTTTGGCACCATCTGCTGCTTAGACTTGATAAAGCAATCACCTTTCTGATTAATATAAATTCTCACCATGTACCTTTGTATTATCATCTCATCCCTACTCCCTGTGTGCTGCTCCTGTGTAATCTCATCCCTGTGTGTGGATCCTGTGTCATCTCATCCCTACTCCCTGTGTGTGGATCCTGTGTCATCTCATCCCTACTCCCTGTGTGTGGATCCTGTGTCATCTCATCCCTACTCCTTGTGTGCGGATCCTGTGTCATCTCATCCCTGTGTGTGGATCCTGTGTCATATCATCCCTACTCTCTGTGTGCTGCTCCTGTGTCATCTCATCCCTGTGTGCAGATCCTGTGTCATCTCATCCCTACTCCCTGTGTGCGGATCCTGTGTCATCTCATCCCTACTCCGTGTGCAGATCCTGTGTCATCTCATCCCTACTCCCTGTGTGTGGATCCTGTGTCATCTCATCCCTACTCCCTGTGTGCGGATCCTGTGTCATCTCATCCCTACTCCCTGTGTGCAGATCCTGTGTCATCTCATCCCTACTCCCTGTGTGCGGATCCTGTGTCATCTCATCCCTTCTCCTTGTGTGCGGATCCTGTGTCATCTCATCCCTACTGCTTGTGTGCAGATCCTGTGTCATCTCATCCCTACTCCCTGTGTGCAGATCCTGTGTCATCTCATCCCTACTCTCTGTGTGCTGCTCCTGTGTCATCTCATCCCTACTCCCTTTGTTCTGCTCCTGTGTCATCTCATTCCTACTCTCTGTGTGCTGCTCCTGTGTCATCTCATCCCTACTCCTTGTGTGCGGATCCTGTGTCATCTCATCCCTACTGCTTGTGTGCGGATCCTGTGTCATCTCATCCCTACTCCCTGTCCTCTGTGTGTGCCTCCCTGGACCTCTCACCCCTCTCCTCTGTGTGCCTCCCTGGACCTCTCACCCCTCTCCTTTGTGTGCCTCCCTGAACCTCTCACCCCTCTTCTCTGTGTGCCTCCCTGAACCTCTCACCCCTCTCCTCTGTGTGCCTCCCTGAACCTCTCACCCCTCTTCTCTGTGTGCCTCCCTGGACCTCTCACCCTTCTCTCTGTGTGCCTCCCTGAACCTCTCACCCCTCTTCTCTGTGTGACTCCCTGGACCTCTCACCCCTCTCCTCTGTGTGTCTCCCTGGACCTCTCACCCCTCTCCTCTGTAAGCCTCCCTGGACCTCTCACCCCTCTCCTCTGTGTGTGCCTCCCTGGACCTCTCACCCCTCTTCTCTGTGTGCCTCCCTGAACCTCTCACCCCTCTCCTCTGTGTGCCTCCCTGAACCTCTCACCCCTCTTCTCTGTGTGCCTCCCTGGACCTCTCACCCTTCTCTCTGTGTGCCTCCCTGAACCTCTCACCCCTCTTCTCTGTGTGACTCCCTGGACCTCTCACCCCTCTCCTCTGTGTGTCTCCCTGGACCTCTCACCCCTCTCCTCTGTAAGCCTCCCTGGACCTCTCACCCCTCTCCTCTGTGTGTGCCTCCCTGGACCTCTCACCCCTCTCCTCTGTGTGTGCCTCCCTGGACCTCTCACCCCTCTCCTCTGTGTGTGCCTCCCTGGACCTCTCACCCCTCTCCTCTGTGTGTGCCTCCCTGGACCTCTCACCCTTCTCTCTGTGTGCCTCCCTGAACCTCTCACCCCTCTTCTCTGTGTGTGATTCCTCCGGACCTGAGGCTAATTTAATGCAGATAGGGCACAAAGTGAATTTAATTACCACCTTAAAGAGGAAGTAAACCCTGATGGGTGTTACTTCCTCTTTGTTTCCCTGCAAAGGTAAAGCATAATGGGCTACTATGCATTGCATAGTAGCCCATTATGCGACACTTACCTGTAGGAGAAGCCCGCGATGTCCCCGTCTTCCTCGCTAGTAGTGTACATCCATTCTTCCCCCTCCTTCTTCCGGGGCTGTGAACTCTGGCTCTGTGACTGGCCGGAGTCGCGTGACGGCGCATGACATCGCCTTTAACAGCATGACACAGTGTGCCCTTTCTAACTCGGGCGCATGCACAGAAGAAATCACCCTACGGCGATTTGCAGATATCTCCTAGACCGTGCAGGTCTGGGAGATATCTCAAGCACCTACAGGTAAGCCTTAATCTAGGCTTACCTGTAGATTAAAGTGGTTGTAAGCGGTTTACAGCCACTTTAATCATCCACAGAACCTGTGTATTTCATGTGTGTTCAGTTTTAAAGGGATGAGGTGGCAACCCTAGTGGTGCATCATTCCACTCTGTACACTGTGCTGTACATTACATTGTGTGTTACCTACTCCTAATTGGCCAACAGTACAAACAGATGGGGAGCCAATTAGTTGAAATTTGAACATTAACAATACCACGTTTCCTGGGAACTGCGAGTTTCACCCGAGCATGTAATGCCAGGGATGGGGGTGTCATTCTCAGTATTATGCTGGCAAAGGGCTGGTCACCAGTGCCTACTAAAGAGACGCTATAAAAGGGTGTGGTTGCAAAAAAAAACCTCCTGCTTTTCTGTGGATGGGCAAAGCACACGTTCTCTCCAAGGCTCCATTCACACTTGAGCGTCTTGTCATGCGACTTTGGACATCAAAGTCGCAGCCCATTCTTTTCAATGGCACCAGTTCAATTCGGTGCGACTTAAAGTTGCAGCGACTTTGAAAAGGTGCCTGCACTACTTTGATGCGACTTTGATCCAGAGAGGTGTAAAGTCGGATCAACATTGCACTGGACTTTGAAGTCACGCTAGTGTGAATGGAGCCTAAAGGAGATCTCCAGGAATGCTAATTAGAAAGGACAGTGCCAATGGTTCTTTTCATTTACCCGCATGCTGTACTTGCCTGGTTATGGATCTCCAAAAAGTCAAAGGACACAGCGGTATTGTTAGGTCAAAGCTTCCAGTCCATGCACGCCCCACTTCTCATCCAGCATCCATTCAGTGCTTGCAGCCAACGGCTATGCGCACAGGGTGTGCCAGATGTGCCTGGGCACACCCTAATCACCCTGTGTGCCAAGGCTGCTAATAAGGCAGTACAGGCAACCCTCCAGGCCCGTGCTCGGGCCCGCCCCAGATTCGTCATATGACGTCCTTGATTTTCAGTGGGATATCTGAATGATGCCTGCAGTTACAGCCATCATCTAGATATCATCTTTTAGAGCCGGCGATTCTGTGCACCGTAAGAATGATCATAGCGGCAGTTCCGCTGCTTGATCACTCTTACAGGCGACAGGAGGGGACATCACCCCCTCCCGCCGATCTCCGGTGCTTCTCCGGGCTCTCCCATGCCATCGGGGACCCGGAGAAAAAATCAACCGCCGCCGGATGACGAACATAGAGATTTCCGGTGACCAGATGGTCTCCAGTCATCTCTATGACCATCGGAGGCCCGGACGCGATGTTATGAAATCCCGTCTGGGCCGCGGTTGTAAACAAAGCCGTGATCGCGGCTTGAAAGCATGGGATCGTTCATTTTTTTGTTGTGATCTCATACTTTCCAGCATGAGATCAAAGAGGACCTGAAAGAGGACCTGTCACGCACATTCCTATTACAAGGGATGTTTACATTCCTTGTAATAGGAATAAAAGTGATCAGAAAAAAAAATTAAAGAGAAAGTGTAAAAATAAAAAAAATAAAGTAAAATAAACAATAAAAAAAAAATTGCCCCCGTCCCCGCGTGCTCGCGCACAGAAGCGAACGCACACATAAGTCCCGCCCACAGATGTAAACGCTGTTGAAACCACACATGTGAGGTATCGCCGCGTGCGTTAGAGCGAGAGAAACAATTCTAGCACTAGACCTCCTCGGTAACTCTAAACTGGTAACCTGTAAAAAAATTTAAAGCATCGCCTATGGAGATTTTTAAGAACCGAAGTTTGGCGCCATTCCACAAGTGTGCGAAATTTTAAAGCGTGACATGTTAGGTATCTATTTACTCGGCGTAACTGCATCTTTCACATTATACAAAAAAATTGGGCTAACTTTACTGTTTTGTTATTTTTTAATTTGTTTTAAAAATTGTTGCGCAAATACCGTGCAACATTAAAAAGGTTCAACGACTGCCATTTTCTTCCCTAGGGTGTCTGCTAAAAAAAACCATATATAATGTTTGGGGGTTCTGAGTAATTTTCTAACAAAAAAATTTTGATTTTTACATGTAGGAGAGGATTGCCAGAATAGGCCTGGATGGGAAGTGGTTAAAACGGGGGGCTGGGGCCTTATTGCAGACACTGATCCTCTTTTTCCTCCCCCTACATCACTGCCAGTTTCTCCTCCACTCCCTTCCTCCGGCGGCACTGCAGGGGGGTCAGTTCTAGCATCTGCACCCCCATCCACCTACTTTTGCCTGTAGCTCTGCCGGCTTCCCTTCCCTCCCGCTGGCAGTTGCTATGGGCACACAGGGGGATGTTTCAGGATGGAGAGCCCCTTCATTTTCTGAATGAACACAGTAAACGATCGGTACCAATTGCTCCTGTGTCCACTCATCTCTGAAGCATAGTAAACCGTGTTTACTATGCTTCCGCTTGTGAATTAATAGAAAGTTTGTGAGCGCTTACTATTCATTCATCTGCACAGTTGAGGCTGCCACGAAAGGGACTGATGAATCTCTGTCCTCACACCATAGAAACGCAGTCTGGATGTGTTTCAGAAGATTTTCTGCATGCGTGTTTAGGTGCGTTCCAGTGTGCTTTTTATGCGTTTTACTGCATTCCAATACAGTCCAGTGCAGAAAAAATGCAGCATGTTCTTTTTTCTGTAACTGGAAAGCCCTGGAACTGACTGCACTGGTGTAAACTATGCCATTGGAAACCATATAATCTACTTTCCATGCGTTTTTGATGCAGAAAAAAAACACACTGGACTGCATGTGGTCTGAACTGGCCCTAAATGTGTTCTGATTTTTAAAATATCCGATTGCTAAAAACCTGTTTAGACCCCTGGCATTTATCCACAGCCCCCCAAAAGCTCAGTTAAAAATGTAAAAATGAATTAAAAAAAAAAAAAGTGTAAAAAAATTAAAATCCTAAAAAATAATTAGAAAAAAAATATTTCTGCCTTGGCTGCCAAGCCTACTGTTGCAACCATAGTATGTGTACACCCCTAGCCACTGCCTCTGTTGCTCTGTATTTGAGCTTTGGCATTGCCTCCAACTGTCCCTGATTTGGAGCAATGTCCCTCTGTCCCTCTCCCCCCCTCATTTGTCCCCCATTTTGGTCTGATCTATATAGATGTATATAAAATGCACTTTTTATCTTTTAAAAGGTGTTTCCCAGTGCTAAACCTTTCGTCTGATTTCTAAATGGCTGCATTTTTAAATTCCAAAATAAAGAAATGCCAATATAAAGAAATAGTAATGGTAAAAAAAAGCACTTGGGTTTAACCAATCTTGTTTTTTTTGTACAATTCTCCTTTAAGTCCCTCATTCCTATCTGAAAAAGTTGGAAGGTATGGCTTTGCGGTGCACACCCTAATGCAATAGGCTGTGCACACCTATGACGTGTTCTGGCGGGGGGACTAACCCAGGCCCATTCATTTTCCACGCATTCCCCACCTGCAGATGTGTGAACCTAGCATTAGGCTAGGTTCGCACTTTTGCGGGCCTTGTGGCCTGCGTTTGCTCGGGCCAATAGCCCATTCATTTGAATGGGCTGCCGTGCCCAGTGAAACTCAGGAAAGAAGTCCCAACTTTGGAAAATCGCAGCCCGCACTAGCAACTGCGAGTACAGCATGGTTCCCAGTGCGAGTGCAATCTCCAGTGCAGGTGGCGGGCCAGTAGGATTAATGGCACCCGCCTGTGGGTCCCACGTCTCACTGTTCAGGGGGTGGTTGCGCTTCAGGAATTTCGTGCAGGTCAGCGGCACCACCCACATAGGTGTGAACCTAGCCTTAGGGACTGTTGGGCCATCTGTGTCCCATTGGGGAGATTTCCCTTTACTTCCTGTCTCAAAGCCAAAGAAGTGTAGTGGAGGCGGTGGCGGGACTCCAGGAGCAACTGCAATCGTGGATAGGCCAGTTCCGTACGATCGCGAATAGGCCAGCCCCGCCGCGATCACACATAGGCCAGGCCCGCCACGATCACAGATAGGCCAGCCCGCCACGATCACAGATAGGCCAGCCCCGCAGGGATCACTGATAGGCCAGGCCCACAGCAATCACTGATAGGCCAGGCCCGCAGCAATCACTGATAGGCCAGTCCCGCAGCAATCACTGATAGGCCAGTCCCGCAGCAATCACTGATAGGCCAGTCCCGCAGCAATCACTGATAGGCCAGCCCTGCAGCAATCACGGATAGGCCAGCCCAGCCACAATCACAGATAGGCCAGACCAGCCACAATCACAGATAGGCCGGCCAGCCCGCCACGATCACAGATAGGCCAGCCCTGCAGGGATCACTGATAGGCCAGGCCCGCAGCAATCACTGATAGGCCAGCCCTGCAGCGATCACGGATAGGCCCGCCCCGCCACGGCCACCGCACATGATCCTATTCACCGAATCACAGGGCGCCAGCCACAGTTGAGCTCAGGAACACAGGAAGTAAACATTAGGGAGTCGTAGCCAGAAGTGACACACAGTGGCCCCCCTAAATGTTGCACTCGGGGCCACGGCCCCCTCTGCACCCCCCATGCTACGCCACTGCCTCCACATTCCTCTCCTGTACATACTGCTCACTATCATACCCTCCACATTCCTCTCCTGTACATACTTTCCACTGTCATACCCTTCACACTCCTCTCCTGTACATACTGCTCACTGTCATACCCTCCACACTCCTCTCCTGTACACACTGCCCACTGTCATATCCTCCACACTCTTCTCCTGTACATACTGCTCACTGTCATACCCTCCACACTCCTCTTCTGTACACACTGCCCACTGTCATACCCTCCACACTCCTCTCCTGTACATACTGCCCACTGTCATACTCTCCACACTCCTCTCCTGTACATACTGCCCACTGTCATACCCTCCACACTCTTCTCCTGTACATACTGCTCACTGTCATACACTCCACATTCCTGTCCTGTACATACTACCCACTGTCATACCCTGCACACTCCTCTCCTGTACATACTGCCCACTTTCATATTCTCCACACTCCTCTCCTATACATAGTGCCCACTGTCATACCCTCCACACTTCTCTCCTATATATAGGTCCCACTGTCATACACTTCTCTCCTGTACATAGTGCCCCTTGTCATACCCTCCACATTCCTCTCCTGTACATACTGCCCACTCTCATATTCTCCACACTCCTCTCCTGCACATAGTGCCCCCGTCATACCCTCCACATTCCTCTCCTGTACATACTGCCCACTGTCTTACCCTCCACACTTGTCTCCTGTACACACTGCCCACTGTCATATCCTCCACACTCTTCTCCTGTACATACTGCTCACTGTCATACCCTCCACACTCCTCTCCTGTACATACTGCCCACTGTCATACCCTCCACACTCCTCTCCTGTACATACTGCCCACTGTCATATCCTCCACACTCTTCTCCTGTACATACTGCTCACTGTCCTACTCTCCACATTCCTCTCCTGTGCATACTGCCAGCTGTCATACCCTCCACAATCCTCTCCTGTATATACTGCCCATTGCCATACCCTCCACACTCCTCTCCTGTACATACTGCCCATTGTCATACCCTCCACACTCCTCTCCTGTACATACTGCCCACTGCCATACCCTCCACACTCCTCTCCTGTACATACTGCTCAATTGCATACCCTCCACACTCCTCTCCTGTACATACTGCCCACTGTCATATCCTCCACACTCTTCTCCTGTACATACTGCCCACTGTCATACCCTCCACACATTTGTCTCCTGTACATACTGCTCAGTATCATACCACCCACACTCCTCTCCTGTACATACTGCTCACTGTCATACCCTCCACACTCCTCTCCTGTACATACTGCCCACTGTCATACCCTTCACACTCCCCTCCTGTACACACTGCCTACTTTCATAAACTCCTCTACTGTACGTAGTGCCGGCTGTCATACCCTCCACACTCTTCTCCTGTGCATACTGCCCACCATCATACTGTCCACACTCCTCTCCTGTACATACTGCCCACTGTGATACCCTCCACACTCCTCTCCTGTACATACTGCCCACTGTCATACCCTCCACACTCCTCTCCTGTACATACTGCCCACTGTCATATCCTCCACACTCTTCTCCTGTACATACTGCTCACTGTCCTACTCTCCACATTCCTCTCCTGTGCATACTGCCAGCTGTCATACCCTCCACAATCCTCTCCTGTATATACTGCCCATTGCCATACCCTCCACACTCCTCTCCTGTACATACTGCCCATTGTCATACCCTCCACACTCCTCTCCTGTACATACTGCCCACTGCCATACCCTCCACACTCCTCTCCTGTACATACTGCTCAATTGCATACCCTCCACACTCCTCTCCTGTACATACTGCCCACTGTCATATCCTCCACACTCTTCTCCTGTACATACTGCCCACTGTCATACCCTCCACACATTTGTCTCCTGTACATACTGCTCAGTATCATACCACCCACACTCCTCTCCTGTACATACTGCTCACTGTCATACCCTCCACACTCCTCTCCTGTACATACTGCCCACTGTCATACCCTTCACACTCCCCTCCTGTACACACTGCCTACTTTCATAAACTCCTCTACTGTACGTAGTGCCGGCTGTCATACCCTCCACACTCTTCTCCTGTGCATACTGCCCACCATCATACTGTCCACACTCCTCTCCTGTACATACTGCCCACTGTGATACCCTCCACACTCCTCTCCTGTACATACTGCCCACTGTCATACCCTCCACACTCCTCTCCTGTACATACTGCCCACTGTCATATCCTCCACACTCTTCTCCTGTACATACTGCTCACTGTCCTACTCTCCACATTCCTCTCCTGTGCATACTGCCAGCTGTCATACCCTCCACAATCCTCTCCTGTATATACTGCCCATTGCCATACCCTCCACACTCCTCTCCTGTACATACTGCCCATTGTCATACCCTCCACACTCCTCTCCTGTACATACTGCCCACTGCCATACCCTCCACACTCCTCTCCTGTACATACTGCTCAATTGCATACCCTCCACACTCCTCTCCTGTACATACTGCCCACTGTCATATCCTCCACACTCTTCTCCTGTACATACTGCCCACTGTCATACCCTCCACACATTTGTCTCCTGTACATACTGCTCAGTATCATACCACCCACACTCCTCTCCTGTACATACTGCTCACTGTCATACCCTCCACACTCCTCTCCTGTACATACTGCCCACTGTCATACCCTTCACACTCCCCTCCTGTACACACTGCCTACTTTCATAAACTCCTCTACTGTACGTAGTGCCGGCTGTCATACCCTCCACACTCTTCTCCTGTGCATACTGTCCACCATCATACTGTCCACACTCCTCTCCTGTACATACTGCCCACTGTGATACCCTCCACACTCCTCTCCTGTACATACTGCCCACTGTCATACCCTCCACACTCCTCTCCTGTACATACTGCCCCATCATACCTTCCACACTCCTCTCCTGTACATATTGTCCCATCATACCCTCCATACTCCTCTCCTGTACATACTGCCAACTGTCTTACTCTCCACACTCGTCTCCTGTACATACTGCTCACTGTCTTACCCTCCACACATTTGTCTCCTGTACATACTGCTCAGTATTATACCACCCACACTCCTCTCCTGTACATACTGCCCACTGTCATACCCTCCACACTCCTCTCCTGTACATACTGCCCACTGTCATACCCTCCACACTCCTCTCCTGTACATACTGCCCCCATAATACTTTCCGCATGCCTCTTCTGTACATATTGCCCCTATCATACCCTTCACACTCCTCTCCTGTACATACTGCCCCCATCATACCCTCCACACTCCTCTCCTGTACATACTGCCCACTGGCATACCCTCCACACTCCTCTCCTTTACATATTGCTCACTGTCATACCCTCCACACTCTTCTCCTGTACATACTGCTCACTGTCTCCTACCCTCCACATTCCTCTCCTGTACATACTGCTCACTGTCATACCCTCCACACTCCTCTCCTGTACATACTGCTCACTGTCATACCCTCCACACTCCTCTCCTGTACACACTGCCCACTGTCATATCCTCCACACTCTTCTCCTGTACATACTGCTCACTGTCATACCCTCCACACTCCTCTCCTGTACACACTGCCCACTGTCATATCCTCCACACTCTTCTCCTGTACATACTGCTCACTGTCATACCCTCCACACTCCTCTCCTGTACATACTGCCCACTGTCATACCCTCCACACTCCTCTCCTGTACATACTGCCCACTGTCATATCCTCCACACTCTTCTCCTGTACATACTGCCCACTGTCTTACTCTCCACACCCGTCTCCTGTACATACTGCTCACTGTCTGACCCTCCACACATTTGTCTTCTGTACATACTGCTCAGTATCATACCACCCACACTCCTCTCCTGTACATACTGCTCACTGTCATACCCTCCACACTCCTCTCCTGTACATACTGCCCACTGTCATACCCTCCACACTCCTCTACTGTACATACTGCCCCATCATACCTTCCACACTCCTATCCTGTACATACTGTCCCATTATACCCTCCATACTCCTCTCCTGTACATACTGCCAACTGTCATACCCCCACACTCCTCTCCTGTACATACAGCCAACTGTCATACCCCCCACACTCTTCTCCTGTACATAATGTCCCCATCATACTCTCCACACTCCTCTCCTGTACATACTGCCCACTGTCAACCCTCCACACTCCTCTGCTGTGCATACTGCCCACTGCCATACCCCCCACACGTCTCTCCTGTACATAGTGCCCACTGCCATACCCTCCACACTCCTCTCCTGCACATAGTGCCCACTGTTATACCCTCCACATTCTCCTGCCTCACCTGCACATACTTCCCTCTTTTATACCATCTATACTCCTCCCCTATGCCTCTTACCCACAAAAACAGTTCTTTCAATTTATATTGAATATCCTCAATGTTACAGCTGCAGAATGGGCACACTTTTGTTAGTTCAACTAAAGGAAATTTTCTCAGTCCTCAGCTTTGTTCTGCCCATTGTTAGCATTCATATAATTTTGTGATTACTACTGTGATGTATAGAGGAACATAGGGGATGTCATCTACTC
Source organism: Aquarana catesbeiana (assembly GCF_042186555.1). NCBI lineage: Eukaryota > Metazoa > Chordata > Amphibia > Anura > Ranidae > Aquarana > Aquarana catesbeiana. Next base: position 652,247,579 of record NC_133326.1, read on the forward strand.
TAAATATACCACTGGTAAAAAAAGTGTCCCTGAAAATATTTTTGAAATGTTGGCAACTATGCACTTGGGCACTGCCCAAGGGCCACCGGGTCAGTAGGGGGCTCCATGAGAGGCTCCTGGGATGCTGTGATATTAAAGCAACAGTAAACTTCGCTAACATTACTACTTTTTAGAGGCCCTGAGGTAGGTTATGCCATTATGTACAAGTATGCACAGCATATTAGCACATTAGGGTACACTTACCTGTCAGACTGAGCCCTCCAGCGCTGCGCTGTGATCTTCACCTGGTCTTCCTCCTGGGTTCTGTGCCTTCGGTCACTTGCCTTTGCCGGGCTGCATTGCTGTCACTCCCACGCATGCCCATGCGCATCCTCTCACTCTCTTATCCCCCCTCTTACTTTCATTCTCCCTCCCTTACCCCTCACTCCTCTCTCATACCCTTTCACTCTCTCTCCTCCTCCCTCTATTTCATTTAATTTGTTATAACAAGAAATTGTTTGCATTTTTATTTTTTTATAAAAAGCCCCACCAAAATCCTCAGCACCAGGCCCATGATGTTCTTAATCCGGCTCTGGCTGTAGGTTTAGGGTTGTTGTCCTGCTGGAAGGTGAACCTCCCCCCCAGTCTCAAGTCTTTTGTAGACTCTAACAGGTTTTCTTCTAAGATTGCCCTGTATTTGGCTCCATCCATCTTTCCATCAACTCTGAGCAGCTACCCTGTCCCTGCTGAAGAAAAGCATCCCTACAACATGATGCTGCCACCACCATGTTTCACAGTGGGGATGATGTGTTCAGGGTGATGTGCAGTTTTAGTTTTCCGCCACACAGAGCGTTTTGCTTTTAGGCCAAAAAGTTCCATTTTGGTCTCATCTGACCAGAGCACCTTCTTCCACATGTTTGCTGTGTCCCCCACATGGCTTCTCACAAATTGCAAACAGGACTTCTTATGGCTTTCTTTCAACAATGGCTTTCTTCTTACCACTCTTCCATAAAGGTCAGATTTGTGGAGAGCACGACTAATAGTTGTCCTGTGGACAGATTCTCCCAACTGAGCTGTGGATCTCTGCAGCTCCTCCAGAGTTACCATGGGCCTCTTGGCTGCTTCTCTGATGAATGCTCTCCTTGCCCGGCCTGTCAGTTTAGGTGGACGGCCATATCTTAGTAGGTTTGAAGTTGTGCCACAATCTTTCCATTTTTGGATGATGGATTGAACAGTGCTCTGTGAGATGTTCAAAGCTTGGGATATTTTTTTTTATACCTAACCCTGCTTTAAACTTCTCCATAACTTTATACCTGACCTGTCTGGTGTGTTCCTTGGCCTTCATAATGCTCTTTGTTCACTAAGGTTCTCTAACAAACTTCTGAGGGCTTCACAGAACAGCTGTATTTATACTGAGATTAATTACACACAGGTTGACTCTATTTACTAATTTGGTGACTTCTGAAGGCAATAAGTTCCACTAGATTTTAGTTAGGGGTATCAGCGTAAAGGGGGCTAAATTAGGGTGACCAGACATCCCCGGTTTCTGGGGACAGTCCCCGGATTGAGGACACTGTCCCCGGACCAAGTCTGTCCCCAGTTTTGTCCCCGGATTGGATTTGAACAGGGGCTGGGGCAATTTCAAAGACAGCCCGTGCAGAATAAAAAGAAAAAATCTGAATTGCACCCCCCTCCTCTGCCGCTCCTACTAGCTTATGGGGGTTTATTTTTTCCATTATCTGTGTCCCTTTCTGATGATCATGTGCTGGTCGGAGCGGAGGGACTATTTCTTCAGTTTCGGGCGCATGCCCACTCAGCTCCGCTCGCATGTTCTTCTGCCTTGGCTCAAGTCCCAGCCAGCCGCCTGCCTGCTTATCTCCTTGCCTTCCCTGGTGGAGTGACCTTCTTCCACTCCCCACCCAGTAGTAGCCGGGGCCCGAAGAGTAAAGTCCCATACACACTATCAGATTTTCTGCTGATTTTTGTCTTCAGATTTACCAAAACCATGTAGTGCAAGGGCCTACCTTGGGCCTAACCAATAGCTGACCTAGCGTTGGTTTTCTTCCGTTGGACTAGCATACAGACGAGTGGATTTTTCGACCTGACTCGAGTCCGTCGGAAAGATTTGAAACATATTTCAAATCTAAAGTCCGTCTGATTTTCGCCCGAAAAAGTCAGCTGCAGGTCCGATGAAGCCCACACACGGTCGGATTGTCCGACAGATTCGTCCCGTCAGACCAGTCCGGACGAAAAGTCGGCCCGTGTGTACACGGCATTAGTTTGGCCTTGTTGCATTTTTCTCTTCTACCACTAGGTGGCCGGGTACTTGGTGGTACTAGATATGAGAAGGGCAACCCAAGGTCAGGTTATGAGTATATGAGGTATATCAGCCAATGGTAATGGGCAGGGGTTTTCTTGAATCCCTTGGCCTGCTGGTAGAACCTATATATTTGGGTCAGGTCAGGTGATCTATGTTCTGTGCCACCTGGACGGCTGTCTGGGTGGATGTGTGTCATACGCACTGGGCTGCTAGGCCGGAGATTGAGCCTATCCAGGGGGCGTCTGGCTGCCAGGCTGTGTGAGGGCCTATCCAGGAGTAAGAGGGCAGCGCAGGGTTGGGACTGCGGCTTGCAGTCCAACCAAAAGTGACGGTTTTGCCAGCCGGAGAACCTGTCGTGGTAGGAGGTAGAAGGGGAGCTGCCGCCACTAAGGGACCAACCACCTTTACCAGGGACCACAGTGAGTAACTGAAGCAAGTACTAGAACCACATTCTCACCGAAAGGGCATGGTGGAGAATCGGGAAACTTCAGGCGGTACTCAAGTCAGGGACCCAACCCGTGGAGGAGATGCTTTCAGAGCAGCCTCGTGAGTCAAGCCAGGGACCTCGCCGGTTAGCAGGGGTGAAGCTTGAGAAGTATCAGGAGTGCCAAGCTAGGGACCCAGCAGGGAAGCATTGGTGACACTTGAGGGAGATACCACCGCAAAGATTGAAGGAGCTCAAGGGATTCAGAGTCAGTGAATCAGTGGGTCTAGTGAGAGACCGGGAGCTCAGAGTTGAAGAACTACAAGAAGCAGTTGCAGTGAAGCTGAAGGAACTGTTATGTTTGAGTTAGGAACTGTTAAAGACTGTTGCCATAGGAGAGACAGCATTCCTGCATGTGCAGATGTGGCTCCTTGCTGGGGGCTTTCCCTGCACGGCTGTCTTCCTATTGAAGTCTCGGAGTCTGCAAATTGAAGGGTGTCCTGGCCCTAACCCTCTTTCCCCCAAAAATACAAAAAGGACTGTTAAGAGAAATAAAACCTCTTTTACATCCAAGAAGTGTCTGACGCCCAATAACTTTGTCCACCTTGCACCCACTCTGCCTCACAACCCACCACATACAGAAGGATGTCAGCTATCTTTGGCTTGGAAAGTTCTCATTAGACTGGACAAGGCCAGAGATTTTGCTGCACCTTTATCGAAACCAGCTTGTAGAAATTCTAGAATTTGCACTGAATATGGAGTGGGGTGGGGGGCCGTCCCAGGAGCTTGAGGTTGAAAATTGCAGGAATTTTTCCAAAATTTTGTACTAAGTGTAGCAAGGTCCCAGGCCTCCTTTGATCTAATGAGAACCTCCAGGGCTAGGGATAGCTGACATCCTTCTGTATGTAGTGGGTTGTGAGGCATGGTGGGTGTAGAGTAGTTACGTTATTGGGCGCCAGACACTTCTTGGATGCAAAAGGAAGTTTATTTCTCTTAACAAACCTTTTTGGGGGAGAGAGGGTTAGGGCCAGGACAACCTTAGGTAGTTGCAAGATTAATTGGCAGACTCTGAGACTTCAATAAGACAGCCATGCAGGGAAAGGCATCCAGCAAGATGCCACATCTGCATGTGTAGGAATGCTGCCTCCTATGGCAACAGTCTTTAACAGTTCCAAACACAAGGCTTAACAGTTCCTTCACTTTCACTACAATCACTCCTTGTAGTTCTTCAGCACACTGAGCTCCTGGTCTCTCACTAGACCCACTGATTCACTGCCATTGAATCCCTTGAGCTCCGTCAATCTTCACGGTGGTATCTTCCTCAAGCATCGCCCCCTTTTCTCTGCTGGGTCCCTAGCTTAATACTCTAGATACCTCTCAAGCTTCACCGACACTGGCCTGCTCGGTCCCTAGCTTGACACACAAGGCTGCTCTGCAAGCGTTACCTCTGCTGGCTGGGTCCCTGACTTGATTCCCACTGAAGTTTCCAGATTCTTCACCGACCCCGGTTGCTGAGAATTCTGCTTCGGTACTTGCTTCAGTTACTCACTGTGGTCCCTGGTAATAAGGCGGATAGACCCTTAGTGGTGACAGCTTCCCCTCTATCTCCGGCCACGACAGGTTCTCCGGCCGGCAGAACCGTCACTTTTGGTTGGACTGCAAACCGCAGTTCCAACCCTGCGATGCTCTCTTGCTTCTGGATAGGCCCTCAGACAGCCCAGCAGCCAGATGTGCCCAATTTCCGGCCTAGTAGCCCGGGCAGTACAACACAAGTCCACCCAGACAGCCGTCCACAGATCACCTGAGTATATAGGCTCTCCCAGCAGGCCAAGGGTTTCAAGAAAACCCTTGCCCATATTGGCTGAGATCCCCCATATACCCATAACCTGACCTAGTGGTAGAAGAGAAAAGTGCAACAAGGCCAAACTTAGGGAGAAATCAATAGATCTCTAGCAATCAACCAGGATAACTACTCCTGGCAAGTAAATTTGTGAGGAGCAACCCTGCCTAAAAACCAGGTGCTATATAAGTGTTGCTTGTGGAAACCTTCCTGAACTTTAAAAGTGTGAATATAAACTGCCTATGAGCAACCTAGACTTTGTAGTCTCTGCCCGTCAAATTTTCTTGTTCAAAATTTTATTGGAGAAAAGAACAAGGCTTACATACAGTCAGGTCCCTTAAAAAGTGGGAGGCACATATACAGACTGTTGTAATTCCTACACCGTTCACCTGATTTGGATGTAAATAGCCTCAAATTAAAGCTGAAAGTCTGCAGTTAAAGCACATCTTGTTTGTTTCATTTCAAATCCATTGTGGTGGTGTATAGAGCCAAAAAGATTAGAATTGTATCGATGTCCCAATATTTATGGACCTGACTGTATGTAGCCGGGAGTGGACTACAGTTATCTGACTTTGCAGACTGTCTGTTACTATTTTAGCCCGCTTAGTGCTGGATTTTCATCAGTGGCATCATCAACTAAAGCACTGAGAAAAGCATTGTGGGAGAAGTAGTTCCCTTAACAGGCATTGCTGATTTCGCAGTATTGACTGTGAACCTCATCTCCCAAGAGACTGTCTGCTCGCAGAGGAATTGTGGGAGAGACTATATGGGGATCTGAGGATCAGGCCCATGCGGATTTGGAGGATTGCGGCCTAGTACGCGATCTATAGTCCACCGCTTCAGCCCCAGTGAGTTCCAGCTGTCAGAAGGACGCTCTGCAGCAGCGCTGAATACCGCGGAAACAGTCCACAGACGGATCCCTGTGTCCCGGTCCACCTGAAAGAGGAAGAATCGTTTGTTGGTTCCACCGGGTGACTCTGAAGACTATCAGGATTGGTGAGGGGGCTTCAGGCCCACGGATTCCATTGTTTGCCAAGTACTACACTTTCAGCACAGAACACCTGCAACATTCTCTTGGATTACAAATAGTATTGCTATCAAATGGGAGTTATTATCTTGCATTGTTCATCATCGCTTTGCTGCAGCCAGGAATCTCTGTTCTATGAGCTCCAACGTTGCTGGTGATACAGTGCAAGGCCCTTCTGTTAGGACAGTGTTGTTAGTGAGGATATACTGTATATAAAATATTAAACTCGCATAATATAGATACTCGGGGCAAACATAGCTATATGATCAAATGGGAGCAAGCTCTTGGGGAAGTCTCCCTTTCACAGCGGCAAATCATTTGGTCAGCAGCCAAAAGTTCTATCTGCACTCTCTATAAGGAAAACGCATGTCCCGAGTATCCATCATTTCAAGCCAAGTAAGATGACCATCGATTTTCCAAAGGCATTATGGCAGCAAAATGTTCAAAAAATACCTATCAGTCCCTGATCAGTTGCTCCCTTGGGAAAAGAAGGGGCATAGAAAATTAAAATTCAGCCTGACCAGTTTTGCCCCCGCTGACCGGCTGCATCAGAGGCCATAATGTGTGACGTTTAAACTTAGGGCCACCATTCAACTCTAAACTGTTTTTAAAAATGTCACCTACGGACAAATTTGGGTACTGAAGCTTGTTGTCATTTCAGTGGTGTGCATCAGTTTAAGGCTTGACATGTTGGGTATCTATTTACTCGACACAACCTCATCTTTTATATTTTACCAGAAAAGTGGATCATATATTGTGGCTGTGTGCCCTAAAGTCTATGTTAAATATGTCTTTCATTATATGTTGGTGTGTGAAACTGGACCCTGTTGTATCTTTCTTTCTTCTTTCGTACAGTACATGGCGATCCTGTCAGTCAATCTTCTCTGCTTTAAGCATGGAAGCAGATCCATATTGGTGTGGTCAGTTTGTGTATTAGTATTTCTAAGTTAGAGTTAGAAGACTATATCACTGTAGTCTGTTTTTTCTACACACACCCTGTCTTTCCCAATACGCTTACCGCCAATTAGAGCCTGCCTTTTTTTCTGGCACACCCACACTTCCCCACCACTAATCACAGCCTACCTTTCCTGACACACTCCCTGCCCCCCCCCCCCCAGCCAATCACAGCCTGCTGTTCCTGACATGCTCCCCCCATCACCAATCACAGCCTACCTTTCCTGACACCAGTGGCGGTTGGTGGTACTTTTTTTTTGGGGGGGGGGGGGGGGCAAACAATCCTATTCTTTTATTCTGCCACCAAATACCTTATACAGCCCACTTGCTGTTTCTAGCCTTGGCTTATGACATCATGCACAGCTTTCTCTCTCTGGAGAGTTTGCCAGGAAGGGGGGGGGGGGATTCATAAGAGGGCCAATGAGAGCTGCAGAGCTGGAGGTGTGCCTCTGTGTAAATCCAGGCAGCAGCTTCAGCTGCCCACAGTTAAAATGGTTGCAGCCAGACTCCGTGGAGGGAGGATTCTGCAGGGTATTTGGCAAGTACAGTATATATAAAATAATATGCAAAGTGGTTGGAGGGAAGCTTCAGAATGGCAAAGATGTTTTAATTACAAATTATTATGTGAGCAGACTGCAATTCCTCTTTAATGACAAAGCAAAAAGAATCCAGGCAGCGGTGGGATTTGAACCCACGACTCCGCAGAGACTGGAGCTTTCTCCAGCGCCTTAGACCGCTTTCTCCAGCGCCTTAGACCGCTATGGGATTTGAACCCACGACTCCGCAGAGACTGGAGCTTTCTCCAGCGCCTTAGACCGCTTTCTCCAGCGCCTTAGACCGCTATGGGATTTGAACCCATGACTCCGCAGAGACTGGAGCTCTTACTCCAGCGCCTTAGACCGCTCAGCCACGCTGCCTTCTGATTAACATAGACATTTAATTGGTGTGCTATTACTTTGTGGAACGTTTCGCCGAATGGTTGACGAAATATCGTCGTTTTTGCGGTGAAATTGGTCCCATAGGAATGAATGGTGAAATGTTCAAAACTAGAGCGGGAGGTGACAAAAGCTGACAACCCCATGATCAGCTGAAACATTATGACCGCCCCATGAAAAAAAAAAAAATATTTTTGAAAAAAAAAATATATATTTTTGAAAAAAAAAAAAATATTTTTGAAAAAAAAAAATTATTTTTGAAAAAAAAAATATTTTTGAAAAAAAAAATTATTTTTGAAAAAAAAAAAATTATTTTTGAAAAAAAAAAAAATTATTTTTGAAAAAAAAAAAATATTTTTGAAAAAAAAAATTACTTTAAAAAAAAAAATAATTTCGAAAAAAAAAATTATTTTTGAAAAAAAAAAAAATATTTTTGAAAAAAAAATTACTTAAAAAAAAAAATTATTTCGAAAAAAAAAAATTATTTTTGAGAAAAAAAATTACTTTAAAAAAAAAATGCATTCAAGTGTATTTTTTCCCTGAAAATCTGCATTTAATAAACAGATGCGTGAATATCGTGTGACATAAAATATGGCAACAACCACCATTTAATTCTCCAGGGTCGCTGCTTTCAGAAAATATATCATGTTTGGCTATTATAAGCCATTTTTCTAGCTAAAAAATATGTTCATTTTAACAAGTGTGTGAGAAATGTCAAAATTGTCCTGGGCAGCGAAGGGTTAACATGTTTACAAATTTGAATTCTTTGTCAGTTAGAAAAAGGTCATGTGACATGCCCATATATGGGCATGTCACATGTGACATGCCCATATATGGTCATGTCACATGTGACTTGATGATGTCACAGTGGGAGAGTCCTGATATAAGGAGCTCTGGCAGGAGCTGGGCTCACTCTCAGAATTTCTCTTGTGTGGAAAGGACGTGAGTTCTGTTGCTCTGAGACACGTTGCTTATTATTTTATAATAGCGCGTTTTCATAGCGAGAGAAGTGCGATAAAGTCAGCGGATCTTCTGTTTATCATCAAAGGAGACCCAATTATGCAATCAAAAATGGTTGCAACCTTAACAGCGGAAAACCAGCCCCCCGCACAGCCCAAAGCCCCTCGTAGGGGGGTGTGTAAGGCTATCAGGCGGGGGTTCAGGGCAGTTCTAAACACTGTCTGCATTCACCTAAAACCCAGACAGAGACACGCAGAAGGTATGTAGGATTTCATTCAATTATAATGTAATAAAATGGAGAGAATTCTATACTGGATACATTTTTATTATTTAAATATAATCTCAGCTCACTCCTTCAACTGGCAGTTGGGCAGCAGGAGACATGAATCAGGTGTGTGGGAGGAATGCCTAGATCTCATTGGCTGCCTGATGTAACTGACAAACACTTGTGTCCCATCACCAGTTTTAATTATAAATGCAAAAGCAAAGTAATTATTCCCATCATCATTCTGCTAATTAATAATTATCCCAGTATTCTATATTTGGTTTTATTAAGTGTTCTTGCATAGCAAGACCACTTATTGTTATCTCACATATATATTATTCTTATTATTATTATAGCCAAATTTACCACCCTAACTCCTCCCACAGTTTTTACACTACATAGACAAGTAATATACCGAAACGTGTGGATTGTTCCCGAATGGTGTGCTATTACGTTGTGGAACGTTTCGCCGAATGGTTCACGAAATATCGTCGTTTTTGCGGCGAAATTGGTCCCATAGGAATGAATGGGGAAACTAGAGTGGGAGATGACAAAAGCTGAAAAATCAGAACATGATTTCTAAACTGCCGCCACTCCCTCATTTTCAAGCCCACCTACACAAATCTTATATCAAAACGTTCAGCTATCCCTGCTGCCACTAAACATGTCCACGGCTAAGCCATAGTCCTGATAGTTTTCACAATATGACCATTTGTTTGCAACTCACACCGTCCATTGACATTCATTGAAACTACACTCTAGCCCCTTCAAATTTGAAGGGCAATTTCTAAACTGCGACCGTGCCTTCATTTTTAATATTTCAGAGACATACTATGTATCAAAATCTAGGTCTGGGTCTTGTGATTCTCACAATATAAAGATCTTCGCTGTAGGATGTATAGTTTTTAAAATACGGCCATTTGTTTAGAGGTCATTTCAGAAAATTTTAGCCATTAATCAGAGTGTACTGTTAGTGTTTGTTTTGTTGCCATGGTTACCAAAGCTTCTGTTATACACAGGGGGGGAGGTGGCTGGAGCATCTCAGCTCTGATTACAGAGCCCGGGGGAAGGGACAGACACACCATGTACTGATTTATAATAGAGGAATATGATGGGGCAGTTTTGATAGGGCAATTCTGATGGGGCAGTTTTGATAAAGTAGTATTTGGGAAGCATAAACAGGGCATGAGCGTTGCTAGGAAACAGTGGTTGTAAACACAAGATGCTGAGACATCCCAAATGCATGTGACTTCATCTGCTAGACTTGATAATGCTTGTAGACTCCTCCCACAGTTTTTACACTACAGAGACAAGTAATATACCGAAACGAGCGGATTGTTCCCGATTGGTGTGTTATTACTTTGTGGAATATTTCGCCGAATGGTCCACGAAATATCGTAGTTTTTTGCGGCAATATTGGTCCCATAGGAATGAATTGCGAAATGTTCAATGTCATTTAATTGGTGTCCTATTACCTTGTGGAACTTTGTGAAAAGCTGAAAAATACCAGTGTGAATCCGGCCTCAATGTCATTTAATTGGTGTGCTATTACTTTGTGGAACGAGGGGACAGACACACCATGTACTGATTTATAATAGAGGAATATGATGGGGCAGTTTTGATAGGGCAATTCTGATGGGGCAGTTTTAATGGTGGCAATATGATGGGGAAGTTTTGATAGGAATTGTATTGTGTAGAAATTACATTGTGTTGTGTATTGAGCAGTGCGTGTGAAGCATAAACAGTACATGAGCGTTGCTAGGAAACAGTGGTTGTAAACACAAGATGCTGAAACCCCCCAAATGCATGTGGCCATACCTTCATCTGCGATGCTTGATAATGCTGATAATTTACCACCCTAACTCCTCCCACAGTTTTTACACATTCGCCGAATGGTTCACGGAATATCGTCGTTTTTGCGGCGAAATTGGTCCCATAGGAATGAATGGCGAAATGTTCAAAACTAGAGTGGGAGGTGACAAAAGCTGACAACCCCATGATCAGTCAAAACATTATGACCACCCCATGATCAGAAAAAACATGACCGCCTAATAAAAAAAATATATATCTTTGAAAAAAAAAAAAAAAATCATTTTTGAAAAAAAAAAAAAAAATCATTTTTGAAAAAAAAAAAATCATTTTTGAAAAAAATGTTCAGCTCTTTCAGCTAATTATGGGACTTCTTCAACTTTTTTACTACTATTGATACTTTTTAAAATAGTTACTCAAGCCACTCCACCCAGTTACTCCGCCCACTCCAGTTGTAGAGGCAAGAACACTTTTCACAATTTCCCCAGAAATTGTAGCTTTTCTAGTTTCAGTTTCTATTAGTGAATTCCATGGATTTACATCGCTCCCATGTTATCCTCACATGCCCGCCACCATCAGTGATCCGCCTTCTTGGGGATGCTATTCAAAATCTCTACTGCTATTGGCCGCACGCCCTGTCTATTCTGGCCTAATAATTCCCTTATTGGTCGCTCTCGCCACCTGCTGTCGTACTCTCACTGTCAATTGGCTAGCAGACGACGTTTTTCCACCCCTGGCTGTGTAAACTCCGCCCACCACGCAGACTCCAAATCCCTGATGTGGATTAGAGTAAGCTCCGCCCACCAGGCAGAGTCCAATGCCTTCGGCGGGTTAGTGTAGCTCTGCCCAACACGCATATACTCCAATGCTTGCATCGGATTAGTGTAGCTCCGCCCAACACTCATACCCCTATTCCTTCATCGCTATCTTCTGGAAACTCCGCCTACACGTAGGCTGTGCAAAGCAGTCTGTGAACTCGTTTAGCTCCGCCCACCAACTCAGACTTCCGTGCCTTCTGCAAGTTAAAGTAGTTCCCGCCCACCACCCCTAGGCTGGTATGCCTCCTGTGAGTTGAGCCCCGCCTACACGTAGGCTTCAGTGGCGGCTTGAAGCTCCGCCCACTCCTTTTTATCATCATTCGCCCCCCCCTTTTGTGGAAAATCTACTTCCTTTTTTATGGAAACTCAAAAATTCTCAGTTGTCACCAGAACAGGAAGTGAGGGGAAATCTCCCATTGGGGGCACCTGCCTTATATAGGGGATTCCCCTCACTTCCTGTGATGTCCTGTGCCATCTGTGATATGTAGAGATCAGCTAAGGGGGGGCGTCACCCTCATCCCAACCGATTTACTAATCCAATCAGCTGCCAGAACTTGGCGACACCCCATTTCCAGGGGGACGGTAAATATAGGTGGTTGAGTTGCACTTTTGCGCCCCCCCTCCACTAAATCCATCACAGTGGGGGAGGGGAAGTTGTACAAGTGTTGTAACCTCAGCAGCAAAAATTGACCCCCCCTCTTTGGTGGGCAGAATGATGAACGGAGGGCCGCCCTGCAAACATGTACAATACACATGAGGATATCACACTATAGCGTATGTCAGACGTCGCATGTGATTCGCACCCGCACCGCTGTGCACATCTCATGCGATGTCTGTGCCATGCAAACTCAGCCCCACAGTTTGTAGGGCTGAATTCGCATTGCATTCGCACCAGAAATTGGCGCAGGACCCTTTTTTTTTTTTGGACCGCACCAGGAATCGGATCGCATGGGTGTTCGGACCCAATACGTTCCGATTCCTGTTCCGAATTCGCAGTTCGCACTGATCTGTGGAGCGACATTAACTTTTGTATGGACACCCGCAAGCGGTTGGCATAGTGCAGTGTGAATCGCCGATGAATTCGAGTTGGGAACCCGCACTGGATCATTCACAGGGTTTTCCCCGCATCGCACCAGTGTGAAGCCAGCCTCTGGTTACAGTGTTTGTAAACCTCGTTCTACCACTGATAGCTACAGGTAAGGCTAGAATAAGACCCCTTTCACATTGGAGGCGTAATTCAGGCGTTAACCACTTCCGGACCGCCGCACGCCGATATACGTCATTATTTTGAAGCGGAATATCGTTGTTATGGCATCAGCTACCTGCCAAAACCACGGGATCCTCTTCTTCGTCCAGTTTCCGATAAGAGTGGTCTCCGCAGCGGAATCGCCACAAGATCACTTTTATCAGCGGCGGGAGAGGGGCCCCCCCCTCCGCCACGCTCTGGTGCCCTCCGCCGCTTACCGGAGCCGATCGGATCCTTCCCGGTGTTAGGTATGGAGATGAGTGAGGGGAAGATGGCCCCCACCCGTCTCCATAACATTGCAGGGTGGAAGCGACATCAAAACGTCACTTCCGCCCATAGCTCTTAAAGAGACATTTTTTTTTTTTTAATTGACAAAAATATTTTTCTTTTCTTTTTATTGCATTTCAGTGTAAATATGATATCTGAGGTCTTTTTGACCCCAGATCTCATATTTAAGAGGTCCTGTCATGCTTTTTTTTTTTTCCTATTACACGGGATGTTTACCCACTTAAAGTGGAGGTCCACCCTAAAAAAGGAAATGGCATTAAAATTCATAAAAAAAATAAAAAAAAACATTTGAGAAAATTTTTTTTTTTTAACTTACCTGAAAGCCCTGTTGCTAGGCAGTCTTCCTAATCTGCCTCTTCCTATTCCGCGGCACTTCCTTCTCCTAAGGTGAGCGGCCCCGTTGCCTTCTGGGACATGTGTGTGTCCCCCAGGAAACAACGGGGCCATTCACAGAGCGCCGCGCCGCTCGCGCATGCGCAGTAGGAAAGTTGCAGTGAAGCCGCAAGGCTCCACTGCCTGATTCCCTTAGTTAGGATGGAGGATCGGCTCCGGGGGGGGGGCGACATCACAGGCTCGCTGGACAGGTAAGTGTCCTTATTAAAAGTCAGCAGCTACAGTGTTTGTAGCTGCTGACTTTAAAAAAAAAAACAAAAACGGCCAGAACCCCCCTTTAAGGACCAGCCTCGTTTTGGATTTTAGGTGTTTACATGTTTAAAACAGTTTTTTTGCTAGAAAATTACTTGGAACCCCCAAACATTATATATTGTTTTTTTTTTTTCTAACACCCTAGAGAATAAAATGGCGGTCAATGCAATACTTTTTTTCGCACCGTATTTGCGCAGCGGTCTTATAAGCGCACTTTTTTTTGGAAAAAATTCACTTTTTTGAATAAAAAAATAAGACAACAGTAAAGTTAGCCATTTTTTTTTTTTTTTCATATTGTAAAATATAATGTTACGCTGAGTAAATTGATACCCAACACGTCACGCTTAAAAATTGTGCCCGCTCGTGGAATGGCGTCAAACTTTTACCCTTAAAAATCTCCATAGGCCACGTTTAAAAAAAATTCTACAGGTTGCAGGTTTTGAGTTACAGAGGAGGTCTAGGGCTATAATTATTGCTCTTGCTCTACCGGTCGCGGCGATACCTCACATGTGTGGTTTGACCACCGTTTTCAAATGTGGGCGCTACTCACGTATGCGTTCGATTCTGCGCGCAAGCTCGTCGGGACGGGGCGCTTTAAAAAGAATTTTTTTTTTTTTTCGTTTTCTTATTTATTTTACTTTATTTTATTTATTTTTTCACTATTTCACTATTTTTTCACTGTAAAAAACTATTTGGATCACTTTTATTCCTATTACAAGGAATGTAAACATCCCAAAACCGAGTGCAGCTAAACAAGCAAGCATGTAAGGTTGTTTCCAACCTAGAAGATGGCCGCGGGTGACAGGGGGGAGGAGTCACGTTTGACGTCACCCGCGGCCATCTTCTAGGTTGGAAACAACCTTACATGCTTGCTTGTTTAGCTGCACTCGGTTTTGGAGTGCAATTTATGTGAGTACATTTCCCATTTTTTTATTTGTCGAATAAAATATTATATACAGAGAGCACTAGTTTGTCCCCTTCCTCTCTTTTATTATTGATTATTGGGAGACATCTAATGGCTTCCCCTATTTTATTATTTTTACTGTTCATGTGAAGGGTTATTATGAATTTAACTAAGTGTCAGCTTGCAACCTAGGTCATTTGTGGTTTTATTTTTTCTGCGCTGAATATTGTATATTTTTAGATTAGGTGGAAATCAGCAGTGCAAATCACACTGATCTGCGGCTTTGGAATCGCCCATTTTCAAAGCCGCATCAGATTGAACCAGAGCTTTACTATATCTGGTGCACTCAGCATCCAGTGCAGCTGTGCATAGTAACCAATCAGCTTGTTCAATGAAGCATTGACATTAAAACCTGGAAACTGATTGGTTACTATGCACAGCTACACCAGATTCTGTGTGCAGCAGTTTAACCACTCTAGCCCCGGAAGGACTTACCCCCCTACCCCCCTTCCTGACCAGAGCATTTTTTGCGAAAGGCACTGCGCCGTTTTAACTGACAATTGCGCGGCCGTGCGACGTTGCACCCGAACATAATTGACGTCCTTTTTTTCCCACAAATAGAGATTTCTTTTGGTGGTATTTGATTACCTCTGCGGTTTTTACTTTTTGCGCTATAAACAAAAAAAGAGTGACAATTTTGAACAAAAAGCAATATTTTTTTACTTTTTGCTATAATAAAATACCCCCAAAAAATATATATAAAAACACATTTTTTCCTCAGTTTAGGCCGATATGTATTCTTCCACATATTTATTGTAAAAAAATCTCAATAAGAGTATATTGATTGGTTTGCGCAAAAGTTATAGCGTCTACAAAATAGTGGATAGATTTATGGCATTTTTATTATTAAATTATTTTTTTAACTAGTAATGGCGGCGATCTGCGATTTTCATTGGGACCGCGACATTATGGCGGACAGATCGGACACTTTTGACACTATTTTGGGACCATTGGCATTTATACAGTGATACACTGTACTACAAATAGCCACTGATTACTGTATAAATGACACTGGCAGGGAAGGGGTTAAACACTAGGGGGAGATCAAGGAGTTAAGTGTGTTCCCTAGGTGTGTTCTAACTGTAGGGGGGATGGGCTCACTACAACATGACAGAGATCACTGCTCCCGGTGACAGGGAACAGTAGATCTCTGTCATGTTGCTAAGCAAAACAGCGAAATGCCTTGTTTACATAGGCATCTCCCCGTTCTGCCTCTCCTCGCCGCAATTGCAGGCCACTGGCGAACATCGAGTTTGCTGGACCCGCGGGCACGCTCCCGCAGCACGCGGTGGGCGCGCGCCTACTAGGCAGCAAACTCAAAGGGACATACAGGTACGCCCTTTTGCCTGCCCGTGCCATTCTGCCAGCGTAAATCGGCGTGCGGCGGTTGGCAAGTGGTTAAGGCACCAGTCACGCTTGTGCGACTTGTCATGTGACTTTGGACATGACCTGTCGCAGCCCATTCTTTTCAATGGCATACATTCAGATCAGTGCGACTAAGTGATATTGACGTCCTGTTTTTTTTTTGTTGTTTAAAAATAACAAACATGTTATACTTATCTGCTCTGTGTAAGGCCCGGTTCACACTGGTGCGATGCGAGAACCCTGCAAATCCACTGCGGGTTCCCACATCGCACCGACTCGCATGGCAGTTCACACTGCCATATGCGAATCGCTGGGGAGTGTCAATACATTGTTAACGACACCCCCAGTTCAGCTTGCATATCGCACTGCGAACTGACAGTTCGGACACGAATCGGATTGCACAGGTGTGAACAGCCATGCGATCCGATTCCGGTCCGAACAAAAAAAAGGGTCCTGTGCATGTTTGGACCGAATGCGGTGCGATATCAGCCATACTATCTGTATGGCTGAAATCGCATCACATGTGATGTGAACAGCAGTGCGCTGTGAATCACATGCGATGTCTGGCATCGCACCAGTGTGAACCGGGCCTAATGGTTTTTCACAAAGCAGCCCAGATCCTCCTCTTCTTGGGTCCCCTGCCTGCGCTCCTGGCCCCTCCCTCCTATCGAGTGCCCCCCAGAGCAAGCAACTTACTATGGGGGCACCCGAGCCGCTCCCCTGCCCTGTGTGTCCATTCAGACATGGAGCTGCAGCTTGACACCGCCCCCTCTCTCTCCTTATTGGCTCACTGACTCTGATTGACAGCAGCAGGAGCCAATCAGCACTCCCAGCACTGTGACTGTGATCAGGAGTAGGTAGGACTGGCTCCCAATCACATGATCGCTGTGTCAGGCAATCACAGTGATAAAGGGAGGCCAGTCAACACCACGCAAAGAGATGACATCACTCCGATCTTAAAGGGCCAGCGGAAAGGAGTTATTATCAAACACTCAAACATGAAAACAGAACACGTGCACAAAAAATCTCCAAAATCACATGCAAACACTCAGGTGTGAATCCAGGCTGAAACAGCTCTGGGCCTCTTAGCCATCATGGGTTTTGGTTGCCTGAGCCACCCTCGCCATGTGACTACAGTTCTCTACCTACCAGTCAGCAACAATATATATTCTTTAAAAGGGTTAGTTCACCTTTTCCATAAAGTACACCATGCAGTCAAGGGGCCCCAGGGTTTTCATAATCTGTATGCAGCTTTGAAATATTGTGCTGGGGTTAAATAGTTATACCTGTAGGCCATTTGGGTCACCCCTAAGGCCTGTCTGAGTAGCTCCTTGTAGCACCCTCTAGTGTGTGCTAGTTAGTAGTGTAGGTTTGTAGATTAGGTCTGTTATTGTACGAAACTTCTAGAAAGTTGTAAAAACTTTTAGAGCTATTAGGTGGAGGTTAGGAGGAACTGTTTGTAATATTTATGAGGGCCTGAGCCAATCCCCAGTAAAAGGGCTGGCAGGGGGTAGGTTTACCTCACAAATAGGCATGAACCATGCCAGCAAGGGCAGTCGGGTGGAAGATGGAGATAAAGTGCTGTAGAGACTGTCAGTGGCCCTCTGGGGTACCCCCTAGTCTAGGGTGACCAGACATCCCCGGTTTCTGGGGACAGTCCCCGGATTGAGGACACTATCCCCGGACCAAGTCTGTCCCCAGTTTTGTCCCCGGATTGGATTTGAACAGGGGCTGGGGCAATTTCAAAGACAGCCCGTGCAGAATAAAAAGAAAAAATCTGAATTGCACCCCCCTCCTCTGCCACTCCTACTAGCTTATGGGGGTTTATTTTTTCCATTATCTGTGTCCCTTTCTGATGATCATGTGCTGGTCGGAGCGGAGGGACTATTTCTTCAGTTTCGGGTGCATGCCCACTCAGCTCCGCTCGCATGTTCTTCTGCCTTGGCTCAAGTCCCAGCCAGCCGCCTGCCTGCTTATCTCCTTGCCTTCCCTGGTGGAGTGACCTTCTTCCACTCCCCACCCAGTAGTAGCCGGGGCCCGAAGAGTAAAGTCCCATACACACTATCAGATTTTCTGCTGATTTTTGTCTTCAGATTTACCAAAACCATGTAGTGCAAGGGCCTACCTGATTGCATACAAATTGAAACTCCTAAGGTTTGACCTCATATTATATGGTTTTGGTAAATCTGAAGGAAAAAAATCAGCAGAAAATCTGATAGTGTGTATGGGGCTTTAGACTTGACAGGCTGTGAGGCGGGTGGCGGCGGCGGAGACAGGCAAAGAGTCGTCGATTGCTGCCATTACTAGTAAAAAAAAAAAAAAAATATGTCCCCGGATTTCATTTTAAAAATCTGGTCACCTTACCCTAGTCGGGGGGGGGTTTGACCTTGGGTCCGGGCATGGGTGTTGGAAGGATCCTGCCACAACACACAGAGGAAACCCTTTCTGGAGGCATGGGAACAAGTGTGAGGACAGTGTGAGTAGAGCAGCACTACTGGGGACTCGCAAGGGGGAGACTGCTATACATAGCCAGTTCTCCCTAAATACCGTGTTGTGCCAAGTCTTTATCCCTTCCCTCTGAGAGCTTCTGCAGAGTCAGCCGGGTGGGCTGGTGAGAAAGTCTGTCTGGAGGACTACTGTGAGAAGTTTGCCTGGTGGGCTAGTGAAAGGGGCAGATGCAGCCAGGTGGGTAGGCATTGACAGAAGATGTGGTGCTAGGCTCAGTGACCCCGGAAAGGAAGTGAAGGAGAAGGTGCAAGCTGTGTCACTCCAGTGTGCTACTGTTTAGGGACTGCGAGTTCCTACCTGTGATGGGCTGTTACTGAGTTGACAATCAGGCCCTGTCAGCTCCCCTAAAGGTGTGAGCCAGCAAAAACTAAGTGAGCAGGAGGCTGAAGAAGAGAAGGCTGTGCATAGAGACAATATATATAGACTATGTATAGGAAGCTGTCCCTGAACTTGTTGAAGTTTAGTGGGCATCCCATAACCTCCCCTCCCTAACCAAGATGAAACTCCCTAATAAAAATTAAAAACAAAGCTACAGGCTGTTCTCTGTCTCTGAAGTGCTGGTGAAGACTCGGTTTGCCTGGCTGTGCAGGGTGTAGGATCCCAGTTCATCTTAGGCCCCTAGGGGGGTGCGGTACATCCTACAGGTAACTGCCCATCCTGTCCTGCTGCTGGGACGCTCTAGCTGTTGGGCGCTCACCCACAGTGTCACAGGAATGAGCGTTCTCCTTGATCAAACCCCTACAAATGTTCAAGGTGCTCTCTCTCTCATTAGCAACAGCAACTGCGCTCAGCGATGAGGTGAAAGAGAACACTCACTCCTGTGATGCTGAGGGTGAATGCCCAAGGGCTGGGCCTCATTTACACTGGCACTGTCAAACCTACGTTCATATGTGTTTAGAGCACTAGTTTTTAACCTTGAGACCAGAGCCTGGAAAAAATTCTTGCAAAACCTTCCATATCCCAAAAGTACATGCTTTTAATATCTGTACTATTAAATTATGTGTAGCACTGTTTTGTAATGCTTATTTGTTAAAATAAAAACCTTTTTTCTGTAAAAAAAAAAAAAATTATGTGTAGCACACCTGTAATTTGTGAGCGCAGAAACAGCATAAACTTGCACTTTAACTGAACTTGTTCCATTGCCTTTGTAGCACCCTGGGGTTTAGCCAGGGAGCTCCTCACACATTTACTTGCCAGGAGTAGTTATCTCGGTCGATTGATAGAGATCTATTGATTTCTCCCTAAGGCCGTGTACACACGGGTGGACTTTTCGGCATCAAAGGTCCGGCGGTCTTTCCGACGGACTTTCGACGGACTTTTGACGGACTTCCGACGGACTTTCGAACAAACGGACTTGCCTACACACAATCCCACCAAAGCCTGATGGATTCGTACGTGATAACGTACGACCGGACTAAAATAAGGAATTTGATAGCCAGTAGCCAATAGCTGACCTAGCGTTGGTTTTCTTCCGTTGGACTAGCATACAGACGAGTGGATTTTTCGACCTGACTCGAGTCCGTCGGAAAGATTTGAAACATATTTCAAATCTAAAGTCCGTCTGATTTTCGCCCGAAAAAGTCAGCTGCAGGTCCGATGAAGCCCACACACGGTCGGATTGTCCGACAGATTCGTCCCGTCAGACCAGTCCGGACGAAAAGTCGGCCCGTGTGTACACGGCATTAGTTTGGCCTTGTTGCATTTTTCTCTTCTACCACTAGGTGGCCGGGTACTTGGTGGTACTAGATATGAGAAGGGCAACCCAAGGTCAGGTTATGAGTATATGAGGTATATCAGCCAATGGGAATGGGCAGGGGTTTTCTTGAATCCCTTGGCCTGCTGGTAGAACCTATATATTTGGGTCAGGTCAGGTGATCTATGTTCTGTGCCACCTGGACGGCTGTCTGGGTGGATGTGTGTCATACGCACTGGGCTGCTAGGCCGGAGATTGAGCCTATCCAGGGGGCGTCTGGCTGCCAGGCTGTGTGAGGGCCTATCCAGGAGTAAGAGGGCAGCGCAGGGTTGGGACTGCGGCTTGCAGTCCAACCAAAAGTGACGGTTTTGCCAGCCGGAGAACCTGTCGTGGTAGGAGGTAGAAGGGGAGCTGCCGCCACTAAGGGACCAACCACCTTTACCAGGGACCACAGTGAGTAACTGAAGCAAGTACTAGAACCACATTCTCACCGAAAGGGCATGGTGGAGAATCGGGAAACTTCAGGCGGTACTCAAGTCAGGGACCCAACCCGTGGAGGAGATACTTTCAGAGCAGCCTCGTGAGTCAAGCCAGGGACCTCGCCGGTTAGCAGGGGTGAAGCTTGAGAAGTATCAGGAGTGCCAAGCTAGGGACCCAGCAGGGAAGCATTGGTGACACTTGAGGGAGATACCACCGCAAAGATTGAAGGAGCTCAAGGGATTCAGAGTCAGTGAATCAGTGGGTCTAGTGAGAGACCGGGAGCTCAGAGTTGAAGAACTACAAGAAGCAGTTGCAGTGAAGCTGAAGGAACTGTTACGTTTGAGTTAGGAACTGTTAAAGACTGTTGCCATAGGAGAGACAGCATTCCTGCATGTGCAGATGTGGCTCCTTGCTGGGGGCTTTCCCTGCACGGCTGTCTTCCTATTGAAGTCTCGGAGTCTGCCAATTGAAGGGTGTCCTGGCCCTAACCCTCTTTCCCCCAAAAATACAAAAAGGACTGTTAAGAGAAATAAAACCTCTTTTACATCCAAGAAGTGTCTGACGCCCAATAACTTTGTCCACCTTGCACCCACTCTGCCTCACAACCCACCACATACAGAAGGATGTCAGCTATCTTTGGCTTGGAAAGTTCTCATTAGACTGGACAAGGCCAGAGATTTTGCTGCACCTTTATCGAAACCAGCTTGTAGAAATTCTAGAATTTGCACTGAATATGGAGTGGGGTGGGGGGCCGTCCCAGGAGCTTGAGGTTGAAAATTGCAGGAATTTTTCCAAAATTTTGTACTAAGTGTAGCAAGGTCCCAGGCCTCCTTTGATCTAATGAGAACCTCCAGGGCTAGGGATAGCTGACATCCTTCTGTATGTAGTGGGTTGTGAGGCATGGTGGGTGTAGAGTAGTTACGTTATTGGGCGCCAGACACTTCTTGGATGCAAAAGGAAGTTTATTTCTCTTAACAAACCTTTTTGGGGGAGAGAGGGTTAGGGCCAGGACAACCTTAGGTAGTTGCAAGATTAATTGGCAGACTCTGAGACTTCAATAAGAAGACAGCCATGCAGGGAAAGGCATCCAGCAAGATGCCACATCTGCATGTGTAGGAATGCTGCCTCCTATGGCAACAGTCTTTAACAGTTCCAAACACAAGGCTTAACAGTTCCTTCACTTTCACTACAATCACTCCTTGTAGTTCTTCAGCACACTGAGCTCCTGGTCTCTCACTAGACCCACTGATTCACTGCCATTGAATCCCTTGAGCTCCGTCAATCTTCACGGTGGTATCTTCCTCAAGCATCGCCCCCTTTTCTCTGCTGGGTCCCTAGCTTAATACTCTAGATACCTCTCAAGCTTCACCGACACTGGCCTGCTCGGTCCCTAGCTTGACACACAAGGCTGCTCTGCAAGCGTTACCTCTGCTGGCTGGGTCCCTGACTTGATTCCCACTGAAGTTTCCAGATTCTTCACCGACCCCGGTTGCTGAGAATTCTGCTTCGGTACTTGCTTCAGTTACTCACTGTGGTCCCTGGTAATAAGGCGGATAGACCCTTAGTGGTGACAGCTTCCCCTCTATCTCCGGCCACGACAGGTTCTCCGGCCGGCAGAACCGTCACTTTTGGTTGGACTGCAAACCGCAGTTCCAACCCTGCGATGCTCTCTTGCTTCTGGATAGGCCCTCAGACAGCCCAGCAGCCAGATGTGCCCAATTTCCGGCCTAGTAGCCCGGGCAGTACAACACAAGTCCACCCAGACAGCCGTCCACAGATCACCTGAGTATATAGGCTCTCCCAGCAGGCCAAGGGTTTCAAGAAAACCCTTGCCCATATTGGCTGAGATCCCCCATATACCCATAACCTGACCTAGTGGTAGAAGAGAAAAGTGCAACAAGGCCAAACTTAGGGAGAAATCAATAGATCTCTAGCAATCAACCAGGATAACTACTCCTGGCAAGTAAATTTGTGAGGAGCAACCCTGCCTAAAAACCAGGTGCTATATAAGTGTTGCTTGTGGAAACCTTCCTGAACTTTAAAAGTGTGAATATAAACTGCCTATGAGCAACCTAGACTTTGTAGTCTCTGCCCGTCAAATTTTCTTGTTCAAAAATTTTATTGGAGAAAAGAACAAGGCTTACATACAGTCAGGTCCCTTAAAAAGTGGGAGGCACATATACAGACTGTTGTAATTCCTACACCTTCACCTGATTTGGATGTAAATAGTCTCAAATTAAAGCTGAAAGTCTGCAGTTAAAGCACATCTTGTTTGTTTCATTTCAAATCCATTGTGGTGGTGTATAGAGCCAAAAAGATTAGAATTGTATCGATGTCCCAATATTTATGGACCTGACTGTATGTAGCCAGGAGTGGACTACAGTTATCTGACTTTGCAGACTGTCTGTTACTATTTTAGCCCGCTTAGTGCTGGATTTTCATCAGTGACATCATCAACTAAAGCACGGAGAAAAGCATTGTGGGAGAAGTAGTTCCCTTAACAGGCATTGCTGATTTCGCAGTATTGACTGTGAACCTCATCTCCCAAGAGACTGTCTGCTCGCAGAGGAATTGTGGGAGAGACTATATGGGGATCTGAGGATCAGGCCCATGCGGATTTGGAGGATTGCGGCCTAGTACGCGATCTATAGTCCACCGCTTCAGCCCCAGTGAGTTCCAGCTGTCAGAAGGACGCTCTGCAGCAGCGCTGAATACCGCGGAAACAGTCCACAGACGGATCCCTGTGTCCCGGTCCACCTGAAAGAGGAAGAATCGTTTGTTGGTTCCACCGGGTGACTCTGAAGACTATCAGGATTGGTGAGGGGGCTTCAGGCCCACGGATTCCATTGTTTGCCAAGTACTACACTTTCAGCACAGAACACCTGCAACATTCTCTTGGATTACAAATAGTATTGCTATCAAATGGGAGTTATTATCTTGCATTGTTCATCATCGCTTTGCTGCAGCCAGGAATCTCTGTTCTATGAGCTCCAACGTTGCTGGTGATACAGTGCAAGGCCTTTCTGTTAGGACAGTGTTGTTAGTGAGGATATACTGTATATAAAATATTAAACTCGCATAATATAGATACTCGGGGCAAACATAGCTATATGATCAAATGGGAGCAAGCTCTTGGGGAAGTCTCCCTTTCACAGCGGCAAATCATTTGGTCAGCAGCCAAAAGTTCTATCTGCACTCTCTATAAGGAAAACGCATGTCCCGAGTATCCATCATTTCAAGCCAAGTAAGATGACCATCGATTTTCCAAAGGCATTATGGCAGCAAAATGTTCAAAAAATACCTATCAGTCCCTGATCAGTTGCTCCCTTGGGAAAAGAAGGGGCATAGAAAATTAAAATTCAGCCTGACCAGTTTTGCCCCCGCTGACCGGCTGCATCAGAGGCCATAATGTGTGACGTTTAAACTTAGGGCCACCATTCAACTCTAAACTGTTTTTAAAAATGTCACCTACGGACAAA
Source organism: Aquarana catesbeiana (assembly GCF_042186555.1). Lineage (NCBI taxonomy): Eukaryota > Metazoa > Chordata > Amphibia > Anura > Ranidae > Aquarana > Aquarana catesbeiana. The sequence continues at coordinate 652,271,578 of NC_133326.1, forward strand.
TTTGGGTACTGAAGCTTGTTGTCATTTCAGTGGTGTGCATCAGTTTAAGGCTTGACATGTTGGGTATCTATTTACTCGACACAACCTCATCTTTTATATTTTACCAGAAAAGTGGATCATATATTGTGGCTGTGTGCCCTAAAGTCTATGTTAAATATGTCTTTCATTATATGTTGGTGTGTGAAACTGGACCCTGTTGTATCTTTCTTTCTTCTTTCGTACAGTACATGGCAATCCTGTCAGTCAATCTTCTCTGCTTTAAGCATGGAAGCAGATCCATATTGGTGTGGTCAGTTTGTGTATTAGTATTTCTAAGTTAGAGTTAGAAGACTGTATCACTGTAGTCTGTCTTTTCTACACACACCCTGTCTTTCCCAATACGCTTCCCGCCAATTAGAGCCTGCCTTTTTTTCTGGCACACCCATACTTCCCCACCACTAATCACAGCCTACCTTTCCTGATACACTCCCTGCCCCCCCCCAGCCAATCACAGCCTGCTGTTCCTGACATGCTCCCCCCATCACCAATCACAGCCTACCTTTCCTGACACCAGTGGCGGTTGGTGGTATTTTTTTTTTGGGGGGGGGGCAAACAATCCTATTCTTTTATTCTGCCACCAAATACCTTATACAGCCCACTTGCTGTTTCTAGCCTTGGCTTATGACATCATGCACAGCTTTCTCTCTCTGGAGAGTTTGCCAGGAAGGGGGGGGGGATTCATAAGAGGGCCAATGAGAGCTGCAGAGCTGGAGGTGTGCCTCTGTGTAAATCCAGGCAGCAGCTTCAGCTGCCCACAGTTAAAATGGTTGCAGCCAGACTCCGTGGAGGGAGGATTCTGCAGGGTATTTGGCAAGTACAGTATATATAAAATAATATGCAAAGTGGTTGGAGGGAAGCTTCAGAATGGCAAAGATGTTTTAATTAAGTGTTCTTGCATAGCAAGACCACTTACTGTTATCTCACATATATATTATTCTTATTATTATAGCCAAATTTACCACCCTAACTCCTCCCACAGCTTTTACACTACATAGACAAGTAATATACCAAAACGTGCGGATTGTTCCCAAATGGTGTGCTATTACTTTGTGGAACGTTTCGCCAAATGGTTCACGAAATATCGTCATTTTTGCGGCGAAATTGGTCCCATAGGAATGAATGGGGAAACTAGAGTGGGAGATGACAAAAGCTGAAAAATCAGAACATGATTTCTAAACTGCCGCCACTCCCTCATTTTCAAGCCCACCTACACAAATCTTATATCAAAACGTTCAGCTATCCCTGCTGCCACTAAACATGTCCACCGCTAAGCCATAGTCCTGATAGTTTTCACAATATGACCATTTGTTTGTAACTCACGCCGTCCATTGACATTCATTGAAACTACACTCTAGCCCCCTCCAAATTTGAAGGGCAATTTCTAAACTGCGACTGTGCCTTCATTTTTAATTTTTTACAGACATACTATACATCAAAATCTAGGTCTGGGTCTTGTGATTCTCACAATATAAAGATCTTCGCTGTAGGATGTATAGTTTTTAAAATACGGCCATTTGTTTAGAGGTCATTTCAGGAAATTTTAGCCATTAATCAGAGTGTACTGTTAGTGTTTGTTTTTGTTGCCATGGTTACCAACGCTTCTGTTATACACAGGGGGGGAGGTTGCTGGAGCATCTCAGCTCTGATTACAGAGCCCGAGGGAGGGGACAGACACACCATGTACTGATTTATAATAGAGGAATATGATGGGGCAGTTTTGATGGAGTAATTCTGATGGGGCAGATTTGATGAAGCAGTATTTGGGAAGCATAAACAGGGCATGAGCGTTGCTAGGAAACAGTGGTTGTAAACACAAGATGCTGAGACACCCCAAATGCATGTGACTTCATCTGCTAGACTTGATAATGCTTGTAGACTCCTCCCACAGTTTTTACACTACAGAGACAAGTAATATACCGAAACGAGCGGATTGTTCCCGATTGGTGTGTTATTACTTTGTGGAACTTTTTTCGCCGAATGGTCCACGAAATGACGTTTTTGCAACGAAATTTTTCCCATAGGAATGAATGGCGAAATGTTCAAAACTAGAGTGGGAGGTGACAAAAGCTGACAACCCCCTGATTAGCCAAAACATTATGACCACCCCATGATCAGCCAAAACATTATGACCACCCCATGTAAAAAAAAAAAATATTTTTGAAAAAAAAAAAATTCATTTTTGAAAAAAAAAATATATTATTGAGAAAAAAAAAATATTTTTGAAAAAAAAAAAAAATATTTTTGAAAAAAAAAATTTAGTTTAAAGAAAAAAAAAATTTTGAACCAAAAAAATTCATTTTTGAAAATAAAATTATTTTTGAAAAAAAAAAATCATTAAAAAAAAAAAAATTTTTGAAAAAAAAAATCATTTTTGAAAAAAATGTTCAGCTCTTTCAGCTAATGATGGGACTTCAACTGTTTTACTACTATTTATACTTTTTAAAATACTAAGCTTTTTAACACTTTTCACAGTTACTCCGCCCACTGCACCCAGTTACTCCGCCCACTCCAGTTGTAGAGGCAAGAACACTTTCACAATTTCCCCAGAAATTGTACCTTTTCTAGTTACAAATTATTATGTGAGCAGACTGCAATTCCTCTTTAATGACAAAGCAAAAAGAATCCAGGCAGCGGTGGGATTTGAACCCACGACTCCGCAGAGACTGGAGCTTTCTCCAGCGCCTTAGACCGCTATGGGATTTGAACCCATGACTCCGCAGAGACTGGAGCTTTCTCCAGCGCCTAAGACCGCTATGGGATTTGAACCCACAACTCCGCAGAGACTGGAGCTTTCTCCAGCGGCTTAGACCGCTATGGGATTTGAACCCATGACTCCGCAGAGACTGGAGCTCTTACTCCAGCGCCTTAGACCGCTCAGCCACGCTGCCTTCTGATTAACATAGACATGTTATCTCACATATATATTATTCTTATTATAGCCAAATTTACCACCCTAACTCCTCCCACAATTTTTACACTACATAGACAAGTAATATACCGAAACGTGCGGATTGTTCCCGAATGGTGTGCTATTATTTTGTGGAACGTTTCGCCGAATGGTTCACGAAATATCGTCGTTTTTGCGGCAAAATTGGTCCCATAGGAATGAATGGGGAAGCTAGAGTGGGAGGTGACAAAAGCTGAAAAATCAGAACATGATTTCTAAACTGCCACCACTCCCTTATTTTTAAGCCCACCTACACAAATCTTATATCAAAACGTTCAGCTATCCCTGCTGCCACTAAACATGTCCACGGCTAAGCCATAGTCCTGATAGTTTTCACAATATGACCATTTGTTTGTAACTCATGCCGTCCATTGACATTCATTGAAACTACACTCTAGCCCCTTCAAATTTGAAGGGCAATTTCTAAACTGCGACTGTGCCTTCATTTTTAATATTTCAGAGACATACTATACATCAAAATCTAGGTCTGGGTCTTGTGATTCTCACAATATAAAGATCTTCGCTGTAGGATTTATAGTTTTTGGGAAAAAGCTTTTTGTTTAGAGGTCATTTCAGGAAATTTTAGCCATTAATCAGAGTGTACTGTGTTTGTTTTGTTGCCATGGTTACCAAAGCTTCTGTTATACACAAGGGGGGAGGTGGCTGGAGCATCTCAGCTGTGATTACAGAGCCCGGGGGAGGGGACAGACACACCATGTACTGATTTATAATAGAGGAATATGATGGGGCAGTTTTGATAGGGCAATTCTGATGGGGCAGTTTTAATGGTGGCAATATGATGGGGAAGTTTTGATAGGAATTGTATTGTGTGGAAATTACATTGTGTTGTGTATTGAGCAGTGCGTGTGAAGCATAAACAGTACATGAGCGTTGCTAGGAAACAGTGGTTGTAAACACAAGATGCTGAAACCCCCCAAATGCATGTGGCCATACCTTCATCTGCGATGCTTGATAATGCTGATAATTTACCACCCTAACTCCTCCCACAGTTTTTACACATTCGCCGAATGGTTCACGGAATATCGTCGTTTTTGCGGCAAAATTGGTCCCATAGGAATGAATGGCGAAATGTTCAAAACTAGAGTGGGAGGTGACAAAAGCTGACAACCCCATGATCAGTCAAAACATTATGACCACCCCATGATCAGAAAAAACATGACCGCCTAATAAAAAAAATATATATTTTTGAAAAAAAAAAAAAAAATCATTTTTGAAAAAAAATCATTTTTGAAAAAAAAAAAAATCATTTTTGAAAAAATAAAATTCATTTTTGAAAAAAAAAATAAAATTCATTTAAAAAAAAAAAAAAATTTGAAAAAAAAATCATTTAAAAAAAAAAAATTTGGAAAATAAAAATCATTTTTGAAAAAAAAAATCATTTTTGAAAAAAAAAAAAATCATTTTTGAAAAAAATGTTCAGCTCTTTCAGCTAATTATGGGACTTCTTCAACTTTTTTACTACTATTGATACTTTTTAAAATAGTTACTCAAGCCACTCCACCCAGTTACTCCGCCCACTCCAGTTGTAGAGGCAAGAACACTTTTCACAATTTCCCCAGAAATTGTAGCTTTTCTAGTTTCAGTTTCTATTAGTGAATTCCATGGATTTACATCGCTCCCATGTTATCCTCACATGCCCGCCACCATCAGTGATCCGCCTTCTTGGGGATGCTATTCAAAATCTCTACTGCTATTGGCCGCACGCCCTGTCTATTCTGGCCTAATAATTCCCTTATTGGTCGCTCTCGCCACCTGCTGTCGTACTCTCACTGTCAATTGGCTAGCAGACGACATTTTTCCACCCCTGGCTGTGTAAACTCCGCCCACCACGCAGACTCCAAATCCCTGATGTGGATTAGAGTAAGCTCCGCCCACCAGGCAGAGTCCAATGCCTTCGGCGGGTTAGTGTAGCTCTGCCCAACACGCATATACTCCAATGCTTGCATCGGATTAGTGTAGCTCCGCCCAACACTCATACCCCTATTCCTTCATCGCTATCTTCTGGAAACTCCGCCTACACGTAGGCTGTGCAAAGCAGTCTGTGAACTCGTTTAGCTCCGCCCACCAACTCAGACTTCCGTGCCTTCTGCGAGTTAAAGTAGTTCCCGCCCACCACCCCTAGGCTGGTATGCCTCCTGTGAGTTGAGCCCCGCCTACACGTAGGCTTCAGTGGCGGCTTGAAGCTCCGCCCACTCCTTTTTATCATCATTCGCCCCCCCCTTTTGTGGAAAATCTACTTCCTTTTTTATGGAAACTCAAAAATTCTCAGTTGTCACCAGAACAGGAAGTGAGGGGAAATCTCCCATTGGGGACACCTGCCTTATATAGGGGATTCCCCTCACTTCCTGTGATGTCCTGTGCCATCTGTGATATGTAGAGATCAGCTAAGGGGGGCGTCACCCTCATCCCAACCGATTTACTAATCCAATCAGCTGCCAGAACTTGGCGACACCCCATTTCCAGGGGGACGGTAAATATAGGTGGTTGAGTTGCACTTTTGCGCCCCCCCTCCACTAAATCCATCACAGTGGGGGAGGGGAAGTTGTACAAGTGTCGTAACCTCAGCAGCAAAAATTGACCCCCCTCTTTGGTGGGCAGAATGATGAACGGAGGGCCGCCCTGCAAACGTGTACAATACACATGAGGATATCACACTATAGCGTATGTCAGACGTCGCATGTGATTCGCACCCGCACCGCTGTGCACATCCCATGCGATGTCTGTGCCATGCAAACTCAGCCCCACAGTTTGTAGGGATGAATTCGCATTGCATTCGCACCAGAAATTGGCGCAGGACCCTTTTTTTTTTTTGGACCGCACCAGGAATCGGATCGCATGGGTGTTCAGACCCAATACGTTCCGATTCCTGTTCCGAATTCGCAGTTCGCACTGATCTGTGGAGCGACATTAACTTTTGTATGGACACCCGCAAGCGGTTGGCATAGTGCAGTGTGAATCGCCGATGAATTCGAGTTGGGAACCCGCACTGGATCATTCACAGGGTTTTCCCCGCATCGCACCAGTGTGAAGCCAGCCTCTGGTTACAGTGTTTGTAAACCCCGTTCTACCACTGATAGCTACAGGTAAGGCTAGAATAAGACCCCTTTCACATTGGAGGCGTAATTCAGGCGTTAACCACTTCCGGACCGCCGCACGCCGATATACGTCATTATTTTGAAGCGGAATATCGTTGTTATGGCATCAGCTACCAGCCAAAACCACGGGATCCTCTTCTTCGTCCAGTTTCCGATAAGAGTGGTCTCTGCAGCGGAATCGCCACAAGATCACTTTTATCAGCGGCGGGAGAGGGGCCCCCCCTCCGCCACGCTCTGGTGCCCTCCGCCGCTTACCGGAGCCGATCGGATCCTTCCCGGTGTTAGGTATGGAGATGAGTGAGGGGAAGATGGCCCCCACCCGTCTCCATAACATTGCAGGGTGGAAGCGACATCAAAACGTCACTTCCGCCCATAGCTCTTAAAGAGACATTTTTTTTTTTTTTTAATTGACAAAAATATTTTTCTTTTCTTTTTATTGCATTTCAGTGTAAATATGATATCTGAGGTCTTTTTGACCCCAGATCTCATATTTAAGAGGTCCTGTCATGCTTTTTTTTTTTTTCCTATTACACGGGATGTTTACCCACTTAAAGTGGAGGTCCACCCTAAAAAAGGAAATGGCATTAAAATTCATAAAAAAATAAAAAAAAAACATTTGAGAAAATTTTTTTTTTTTAACTTACCTGAAAGCCCTGTTGCTAGGCAGTCTTCCTAATCTGCCTCTTCCTATTCCGCGGCACTTCCTTCTCCTAAGGTGAGCGGCCCCATTGCCTTCTGGGACATGTGTGTGTCCCAGGAAACAACGGGGCCATTCACAGAGCGCCGCGCCGCTCGCGCATGCGCAGTAGGAAAGTTGCAGTGAAGCCGCAAGGCTCCACTGCCTGATTCCCTTAGTTAGGATGGAGGCGCCGCCAGCCGATCCGATGGACGGATCGGCTCCGGGGGGGGGAGGGCGACATCACAGGCTCGCTGGACAAGTAAGTGTCCTTACTAAAAGTCAGCAGCTACAGTGTTTGTAGCTGCTGACTTTAAAAAAAAAAACAAAAACGGCCAGAACCCCCCTTTAAGGACCAGCCTCGTTTTGGATTTTAGGTGTTTACATGTTTAAAACAGTTTTTTTGCTAGAAAATTACTTGGAACCCCCAAACATTATATATTGTTTTTTTTTTTTCTAACACCCTAGAGAATAAAATGGCGGTCAATGCAATACTTTTTTTCGCACCGTATTTGCGCAGCGGTCTTATAAGCGCACTTTTTTTTGGAAAAAATTCACTTTTTTGAATAAAAAAATAAGACAACAGTAAAGTTAGCCATTTTTTTTTTTTTTCATATTGTAAAATATAATGTTACGCTGAGTAAATTGATACCCAACACGTCACGCTTAAAAATTGTGCCCGCTCGTGGAATGGCGTCAAACTTTTACCCTTAAAAATCTCCATAGGCCACGTTTAAAAAAAATTCTACAGGTTGCAGGTTTTGAGTTACAGAGGAGGTCTAGGGCTATAATTATTGCTCTTGCTCTACCGGTCGCGGCGATACCTCACATGTGTGGTTTGACCACCGTTTTCAAATGTGGGCGCTACTCACGTATGCGTTCGATTCTGCGCGCAAGCTCGTCGGGACGGGGCGCTTTAAAAAGAATTTTTTTTTTTTCGTTTTCTTATTTATTTTACTTTATTTTATTTATTTTTTCACTATTTCACTATTTTTTCACTGTAAAAAACTATTTGGATCACTTTTATTCCTATTACAAGGAATGTAAACATCCCAAAACCGAGTGCAGCTAAACAAGCAAGCATGTAAGGTTGTTTCCAACCTAGAAGATGGCCGCGGGTGACAGGGGGGAGGAGTCACGTTTGACGTCACCCGCGGCCATCTTCTAGGTTGGAAACAACCTTACATGCTTGCTTGTTTAGCTGCACTCGGTTTTGGAGTGCAATTTATGTGAGTACATTTCCCATTTTTTTATTTGTCGAATAAAATATTATATACAGAGAGCACTAGTTTGTCCCCTTCCTCTCTTTTATTATTGATTATTGGGAGACATCTAATGGCTTCCCCTATTTTATTATTTTTACTGTTCATGTGAAGGGTTATTATGAATTTAACTAAGTGTCAGCTTGCAACCTAGGTCATTTGTGGTTTTATTTTTTCTGCGCTGAATATTGTATATTTTTAGATTAGGTGGAAATCAGCAGTGCAAATCGCACTGATCTGCGGCTTTGGAATCGCCCATTTTCAAAGCCGCATCAGATTGAACCAGAGCTTTACTATATCTGGTGCACTCAGCATCCAGTGCAGCTGTGCATAGTAACCAATCAGCTTGTTCAATGAAGCATTGACATTAAAACCTGGAAACTGATTGGTTACTATGCACAGCTACACCAGATTCTGTGTGCAGCAGTTTAACCACTCTAGCCCCGGAAGGACTTACCCCCCTACCCCCCTTCCTGACCAGAGCATTTTTTGCGAAAGGCACTGCGCCGTTTTAACTGACAATTGCGCGGCCGTGCGACGTTGCACTCGAACATAATTGACGTCCTTTTTTTCCCACAAATAGAGATTTCTTTTGGTGGTATTTGATCACCTCTGCGGTTTTTACTTTTTGCGCTATAAACAAAAAAAGAGTGACAATTTTGAACAAAAAGCAATATTTTTTACTTTTTGCTATAATAAAATACCCCCCAAAAATATATATAAAAACACATTTTTTCCTCAGTTTAGGCCGATATGTATTCTTCCACATATTTATTGTAAAAAAATCTCAATAAGAGTATATTGATTGGTTTGCGCAAAAGTTATAGCGTCTACAAAATAGTGGATAGATTTATGGCATTTTTATTATTAAATTATTTTTTAACTAGTAATGGCGGCGATCTGCGATTTTCATTGGGACCGCGACATTATGGCGGACAGATCGGACACTTTTGACACTATTTTGGGAACATTGGCATTTATACAGTGATACACTGTACTACAAATAGCCACTGATTACTGTATAAATGACACTGGCAGGGAAGGGGTTAAACACTAGGGGGAGATCAAGGAGTTAAGTGTGTTCCCTAGGTGTGTTCTAACTGTAGGGGGGATGGGCTCACTACAACATGACAGAGATCACTGCTCCCGGTGACAGGGAACAGTAGATCTCTGTCATGTTGCTAAGCAAAACAGCGAAATGCCTTGTTTACATAGGCATCTCCCCGTTCTGCCTCTCCTCGTCGCAATTGCAGGCCACTGGCGAACATCGAGTTTGCTGGACCCGCGGGCACGCTCCCGCAGCACGCGGTGGGCGCGCGCCTACTAGGCAGCAAACTCAAAGGGACATACAGGTACGCCCTTTTGCCTGCCCGTGCCATTCTGCCAGCGTAAATCGGCGTGCGGCGGTTGGCAAGTGGTTAAGGCACCAGTCACGCTTGTGCGACTTGTCATGTGACTTTGGACATGACCTGTCGCAGCCCATTCTTTTCAATGGCATACATTCAGATCAGTGCGACTAAGTGATATTGACGTCCTGTTTTTTTTTTGTTGTTTAAAAATAACAAACATGTTATACTTATCTGCTCTGTGTAAGGCCCGGTTCACACTGGTGCAATGCGAGAACCCTGCAAATCCACTGCGGGTTCCCACATCGCACCGACTCGCATGGCAGTTCACACTGCCATATGCGAATCGCTGGGGAGTGTCAATACATTGTTAACGACACCCCCAGTTCAGCTTGCATATCGCACTGCGAACTGACAGTTCGGACACGAATCGGATTGCACAGGTGTGAACAGCCATGCGATCCGATTCCGGTCCGAACAAAAAAAAGGGTCCTGTGCGTGTTTGGACCGAATGCGGTGCGATATCAGCCATACTATCTGTATGGCTGAAATCGCATCACATGTGATGTGAACAGCAGTGCGCTGTGAATCACATGCGATGTCTGGCATCGCACCAGTGTGAACCGGGCCTAATGGTTTTTCACAAAGCAGCCCAGATCCTCCTCTTCTTGGGTCCCCTGCCTGCGCTCCTGGCCCCTCCCTCCTATCGAGTGCCCCCCAGAGCAAGCAACTTACTATGGGGGCACCCGAGCCGCTCCCCTGCCCTGTGTGTCCATTCAGACATGGAGCTGCAGATTGACACCGCCCCCTCTCTCTCCTTATTGGCTCACTGACTCTGATTGACAGCAGCAGGAGCCAATCAGCACTCCCAGCACTGTGACTGTGATCAGGAGTAGGTAGGACTGGCTCCCAATCACATGATCGCTGTGTCAGGCAATCACAGTGATAAAGGGAGGCCAGTCAACACCACGCAAAGAGATGACATCACTCCGATCTTAAAGGGCCAGCGGAAAGGAGTTATTATCAAACACTCAAACATGAAAACAGAACACGTGCACAAAAAATCTCCAAAATCACATGCAAACACTCAGGTGTGAATCCAGGCTGAAACAGCTCTGGGCCTCTTAGCCATCATGGGTTTTGGTTGCCTGAGCCACCCTCGCCATGTGACTACAGTTCTCTACCTACCAGTCAGCAACAATATATATTCTTTAAAAGGGTTAGTTCACCTTTTCCATAAAGTACACCATGCAGTCAAGGGGCCCCAGGGTTTTCATAATCTGTATGCAGCTTTGAAATATTGTGCTGGGGTTAAATAGTTATACCTGTAGGCCATTTGGGTCACCCCTAAGGCCTGTCTGAGTAGCTCCTTGTAGCACCCTCTAGTGTGTGCTAGTTAGTAGTGTAGGTTTGTAGATTAGGTCTGTTATTGTACGAAACTTCTAGAAAGTTGTAAAAACTTTTAGAGCTATTAGGTGGAGGTTAGGAGGAACTGTTTGTAATATTTATGAGGGCCTGAGCCAATCCCCAGTAAAAGGGCTGGCAGGGGGTAGGTTTACCTCACAAATAGGCATGAACCATGCCAGCAAGGGCAGTCAGGTGGAAGATGGAGATAAAGTGCTGTAGAGACTGTCAGTGGCCCTCTGGGGTACCCCCTAGTCTAGGGTGACCAGACATCCCCGGTTTCTGGGGACAGTCCCCGGATTGAGGACACTGTCCCCGGACCAAGTCTGTCCCCAGTTTTGTCCCCGGATTGGATTTGAACAGGGGCTGGGGCAATTTCAAAGACAGCCCGTGCAGAATAAAAAGAAAAAATCTGAATTGCACCCCCCTCCTCTGCCGCTCCTACTAGCTTATGGGGGTTTATTTTTTCCATTATCTGTGTCCCTTTCTGATGATCATGTGCTGGTCGGAGCGGAGGGACTATTTCTTCAGTTTCGGGCGCATGCCCACTCAGCTCCGCTCGCATGTTCTTCTGCCTTGGCTCAAGTCCCAGCCAGCCGCCTGCCTGCTTATCTCCTTGCCTTCCCTGGTGGAGTGACCTTCTTCCACTCCCCACCCAGTAGTAGCCGGGGCCCGAAGAGTAAAGTCCCATACACACTATCAGATTTTCTGCTGATTTTTGTCTTCAGATTTACCAAAACCATGTAGTGCAAGGGCCTACCTGATTGCATACAAATTGAAACTCCTAAGGTTTGACCTCATATTATATGGTTTTGGTAAATCTGAAGGAAAAAAATCAGCAGAAAATCTGATAGTGTGTATGGGGCTTTAGACTTGACAGGCTGTGAGGCGGGTGGCGGCGGCGGAGACAGGCAAAGAGTCGTCGATTGCTGCCATTACTAGTAAAAAAAAAAAAAAAATATGTCCCCGGATTTCATTTTAAAAATCTGGTCACCTTACCCTAGTCGGGGGGGGGTTTGACCTTGGGTCCGGGCATGGGTGTTGGAAGGATCCTGCCACAACACACAGAGGAAACCCTTTCTGGAGGCATGGGAACAAGTGTGAGGACAGTGTGAGTAGAGCAGCACTACTGGGGACTCGCAAGGGGGAGACTGCCATACATAGCCAGTTCTCCCTAAATACCGTGTTGTGCCAAGTCTTCATCCCTTCCCTCTGAGAGCTTCTGCAGAGTCAGCCGGGTGGGCTGGTGAGAAAGTCTGTCTGGAGGACTACTGTGAGAAGTTTGCCTGGTGGGCTAGTGAAAGGGGCAGATGCAGCCAGGTGGGTAGGCATTGACAGAAGATGTGGTGCTAGGCGCAGTGACCCCAAAAGGAAGTGAAGGAGAAGGTGCAAGCTGTGTCACTCCAGTGTGCTACTGTTTAGGGACTGCGAGTTCCTACCTGTGATGGGCTGTTACTGAGTTGACAATCAGGCCCTGTCAGCTCCCCTAAAGGTGTGAGCCAGCAAAAACTAAGTGAGCAGGAGGCTGAAGAAGAGAAGGCTGTGCATAGAGACAATATATATAGACTATGTATAGGAAGCTGTCCCTGAACTTGTTGAAGTTTAGTGGGCATCCCATAACCTCCCCTCCCTAACCAAGATGAAACTCCCTAATAAAAATTAAAAACAAAGCTACAGGCTGTTCTCTGTCTCTGAAGTGCTGGTGAAGACTCGGTTTGCCTGGCTGTGCAGGGTGTAGGATCCCAGTTCATCTTAGGCCCCTAGGGGGGTGCGGTACATCCTACAGGTAACTGCCCATCCTGTCCTGCTGCTGGGACGCTCTAGCTGTTGGGCGCTCACCCACAGTGTCACAGGAATGAGCGTTCTCCTTGATCAAACCCCTACAAATGTTCAAGGTGCTCTCTCTCTCATTAGCAACAGCAACTGCGCTCAGCGATGAGGTGAAAGAGAACACTCACTCCTGTGATGCTGAGGGTGAATGCCCAAGGGCTGGGCCTCATTCACACTGGCACTGTCAAACCTACGTTCATATGTGTTTAGAGCACTAGTTTTTAACCTTGAGACCAGAGCCTGGAAAAAATTCTTGCAAAACCTTCCATATCCCAAAAGTACATGCTTTTAATATCTGTACTATTAAATTATGTGTAGCACTGTTTTGTAATGCTTATTTGTTAAAATAAAAACCTTTTTTCTGTAAAAAAAAAAAAAATTATGTGTAGCACACCTGTAATTTGTGAGCGCAGAAACAGCATAAACTTGCACTTTAACTGAACTTGTTCCATTGCCTTTGTAGCACCCTGGGGTTTAGCCAGGGAGCTCCTCACACATTTACTTGCCAGGAGTAGTTATCTTGGTCGATTGATAGAGATCTATTGATTTCTCCCTAAGGCCGTGTACACACGGGTGGACTTTTCGGCATCAAAGGTCCGGCGGTCTTTCCGACGGACTTTCGACGGACTTTTGACGGACTTCCGACGGACTTTCGAACAAACGGACTTGCCTACACACAATCCCACCAAAGCCTGATGGATTTGTACGTGATAACGTACGACCGGACTAAAATAAGGAATTTGATAGCCAGTAGCCAATAGCTGACCTAGCGTTGGTTTTCTTCCGTTGGACTAGCATACAGACGAGTGGATTTTTCGACCTGACTCGAGTCCGTCGGAAAGATTTGAAACATATTTCAAATCTAAAGTCCGTCTGATTTTCGCCCGAAAAAGTCAGCTGCAGGTCCGATGAAGCCCACACACGGTCGGATTGTCCGACAGATTCGTCCCGTCAGACCAGTCCGGACGAAAAGTCGGCCCGTGTGTACACGGCATTAGTTTGGCCTTGTTGCATTTTTCTCTTCTACCACTAGGTGGCCGGGTACTTGGTGGTACTAGATATGAGAAGGGCAACCCAAGGTCAGGTTATGAGTATATGAGGTATATCAGCCAATGGGAATGGGCAGGGGTTTTCTTGAATCCCTTGGCCTGCTGGTAGAACCTATATATTTGGGTCAGGTCAGGTGATCTATGTTCTGTGCCACCTGGACGGCTGTCTGGGTGGATGTGTGTCATACGCACTGGGCTGCTAGGCCGGAGATTGAGCCTATCCAGGGGGCGTCTGGCTGCCAGGCTGTGTGAGGGCCTATCCAGGAGTAAGAGGGCAGCGCAGGGTTGGGACTGCGGCTTGCAGTCCAACCAAAAGTGACGGTTTTGCCAGCCGGAGAACCTGTCGTGGTAGGAGGTAGAAGGGGAGCTGCCGCCACTAAGGGACCAACCACCTTTACCAGGGACCACAGTGAGTAACTGAAGCAAGTACTAGAACCACATTCTCACCGAAAGGGCATGGTGGAGAATCGGGAAACTTCAGGCGGTACTCAAGTCAGGGACCCAACCCGTGGAGGAGATGCTTTCAGAGCAGCCTCGTGAGTCAAGCCAGGGACCTCGCCGGTTAGCAGGGGTGAAGCTTGAGAAGTATCAGGAGTGCCAAGCTAGGGACCCAGCAGGGAAGCATTGGTGACACTTGAGGGAGATACCACCGCAAAGATTGAAGGAGCTCAAGGGATTCAGAGTCAGTGAATCAGTGGGTCTAGTGAGAGACCGGGAGCTCAGAGTTGAAGAACTACAAGAAGCAGTTGCAGTGAAGCTGAAGGAACTGTTACGTTTGAGTTAGGAACTGTTAAAGACTGTTGCCATAGGAGAGACAGCATTCCTGCATGTGCAGATGTGGCTCCTTGCTGGGGGCTTTCCCTGCACGGCTGTCTTCCTATTGAAGTCTCGGAGTCTGCCAATTGAAGGGTGTCCTGGCCCTAACCCTCTTTCCCCCAAAAATACAAAAAGGACTGTTAAGAGAAATAAAACCTCTTTTACATCCAAGAAGTGTCTGACGCCCAATAACTTTGTCCACCTTGCACCCACTCTGCCTCACAACCCACCACATACAGAAGGATGTCAGCTATCTTTGGCTTGGAAAGTTCTCATTAGACTGGACAAGGCCAGAGATTTTGCTGCACCTTTATCGAAACCAGCTTGTAGAAATTCTAGAATTTGCACTGAATATGGAGTGGGGTGGGGGGCCGTCCCAGGAGCTTGAGGTTGAAAATTGCAGGAATTTTTCCAAAATTTTGTACTAAGTGTAGCAAGGTCCCAGGCCTCCTTTGATCTAATGAGAACCTCCAGGGCTAGGGATAGCTGACATCCTTCTGTATGTAGTGGGTTGTGAGGCATGGTGGGTGTAGAGTAGTTACGTTATTGGGCGCCAGACACTTCTTGGATGCAAAAGGAAGTTTATTTCTCTTAACAAACCTTTTTGGGGGAGAGAGGGTTAGGGCCAGGACAACCTTAGGTAGTTGCAAGATTAATTGGCAGACTCTGAGACTTCAATAAGAAGACAGCCATGCAGGGAAAGGCATCCAGCAAGATGCCACATCTGCATGTGTAGGAATGCTGCCTCCTATGGCAACAGTCTTTAACAGTTCCAAACACAAGGCTTAACAGTTCCTTCACTTTCACTACAATCACTCCTTGTAGTTCTTCAGCACACTGAGCTCCTGGTCTCTCACTAGACCCACTGATTCACTGCCATTGAATCCCTTGAGCTCCGTCAATCTTCACGGTGGTATCTTCCTCAAGCATCGCCCCCTTTTCTCTGCTGGGTCCCTAGCTTAATACTCTAGATACCTCTCAAGCTTCACCGACACTGGCCTGCTCGGTCCCTAGCTTGACACACAAGGCTGCTCTGCAAGCGTTACCTCTGCTGGCTGGGTCCCTGACTTGATTCCCACTGAAGTTTCCAGATTCTTCACCGACCCCGGTTGCTGAGAATTCTGCTTCGGTACTTGCTTCAGTTACTCACTGTGGTCCCTGGTAATAAGGTGGATAGACCCTTAGTGGTGACAGCTTCCCCTCTATCTCCGGCCACGACAGGTTCTCCGGCCGGCAGAACCGTCACTTTTGGTTGGACTGCAAACCGCAGTTCCAACCCTGCGATGCTCTCTTGCTTCTGGATAGGCCCTCAGACAGCCCAGCAGCCAGATGTGCCCAATTTCCGGCCTAGTAGCCCGGGCAGTACAACACAAGTCCACCCAGACAGCCGTCCACAGATCACCTGAGTATATAGGCTCTCCCAGCAGGCCAAGGGTTTCAAGAAAACCCTTGCCCATATTGGCTGAGATCCCCCATATACCCATAACCTGACCTAGTGGTAGAAGAGAAAAGTGCAACAAGGCCAAACTTAGGGAGAAATCAATAGATCTCTAGCAATCAACCAGGATAACTACTCCTGGCAAGTAAATTTGTGAGGAGCAACCCTGCCTAAAAACCAGGTGCTATATAAGTGTTGCTTGTGGAAACCTTCCTGAACTTTAAAAGTGTGAATATAAACTGCCTATGAGCAACCTAGACTTTGTAGTCTCTGCCCGTCAAATTTTCTTGTTCAAAAATTTTATTGGAGAAAAGAACAAGGCTTACATACAGTCAGGTCCCTTAAAAAGTGGGAGGCACATATACAGACTGTTGTAATTCCTACACCTTCACCTGATTTGGATGTAAATAGTCTCAAATTAAAGCTGAAAGTCTGCAGTTAAAGCACATCTTGTTTGTTTCATTTCAAATCCATTGTGGTGGTGTATAGAGCCAAAAAGATTAGAATTGTATCGATGTCCCAATATTTATGGACCTGACTGTATGTAGCCGGGAGTGGACTACAGTTATCTGACTTTGCAGACTGTCTGTTACTATTTTAGCCCGCTTAGTGCTGGATTTTCATCAGTGACATCATCAACTAAAGCACGGAGAAAAGCATTGTGGGAGAAGTAGTTCCCTTAACAGGCATTGCTGATTTCGCAGTATTGACTGTGAACCTCATCTCCCAAGAGACTGTCTGCTCGCAGAGGAATTGTGGGAGAGACTATATGGGGATCTGAGGATCAGGCCCATGCGGATTTGGAGGATTGCGGCCTAGTACGCGATCTATAGTCCACCGCTTCAGCCCCAGTGAGTTCCAGCTGTCAGAAGGACGCTCTGCAGCAGCGCTGAATACCGCGGAAACAGTCCACAGACGGATCCCTGTGTCCCGGTCCACCTGAAAGAGGAAGAATCGTTTGTTGGTTCCACCGGGTGACTCTGAAGACTATCAGGATTGGTGAGGGGGCTTCAGGCCCACGGATTCCATTGTTTGCCAAGTACTACACTTTCAGCACAGAACACCTGCAACATTCTCTTGGATTACAAATAGTATTGCTATCAAATGGGAGTTATTATCTTGCATTGTTCATCATCGCTTTGCTGCAGCCAGGAATCTCTGTTCTATGAGCTCCAACGTTGCTGGTGATACAGTGCAAGGCCTTTCTGTTAGGACAGTGTTGTTAGTGAGGATATACTGTATATAAAATATTAAACTCGCATAATATAGATACTCGGGGCAAACATAGCTATATGATCAAATGGGAGCAAGCTCTTGGGGAAGTCTCCCTTTCACAGCGGCAAATCATTTGGTCAGCAGCCAAAAGTTCTATCTGCACTCTCTATAAGGAAAACGCATGTCCCGAGTATCCATCATTTCAAGCCAAGTAAGATGACCATCGATTTTCCAAAGGCATTATGGCAGCAAAATGTTCAAAAAATACCTATCAGTCCCTGATCAGTTGCTCCCTTGGGAAAAGAAGGGGCATAGAAAATTAAAATTCAGCCTGACCAGTTTTGCCCCCGCTGACCGGCTGCATCAGAGGCCATAATGTGTGACGTTTAAACTTAGGGCCACCATTCAACTCTAAACTGTTTTTAAAAATGTCACCTACGGACAAATTTGGGTACTGAAGCTTGTTGTCATTTCAGTGGTGTGCATCAGTTTAAGGCTTGACATGTTGGGTATCTATTTACTCGACACAACCTCATCTTTTATATTTTACCAGAAAAGTGGATCATATATTGTGGCTGTGTGCCCTAAAGTCTATGTTAAATATGTCTTTCATTATATGTTGGTGTGTGAAACTGGACCCTGTTGTATCTTTCTTTCTTCTTTCGTACAGTACATGGCGATCCTGTCAGTCAATCTTCTCTGCTTTAAGCATGGAAGCAGATCCATATTGGTGTGGTCAGTTTGTGTATTAGTATTTCTAAGTTAGAGTTAGAAGACTGTATCACTGTAGTCTGTTTTTTCTACACACACCCTGTCTTTCCCAATACGCTTACCGCCAATTAGAGCCTGCCTTTTTTTCTGGCACACCCACACTTCCCCACCACTAATCACAGCCTACCTTTCCTGATACACTCCCTGCCCCCCCCCCCCAGCCAATCACAGCCTGCTGTTCCTGACATGCTCCCCCCATCACCAATCACAGCCTACCTTTCCTGACACCAGTGGCGGTTGGTGGTATTTTTTTTTGGGGGGGGGGGGCAAACAATCCTATTCTTTTATTCTGCCACCAAATACCTTATACAGCCCACTTCCTGTTTCTAGCCTTGGCTTATGACATCATGCACAGCTTTCTCTCTCTGGAGAGTTTGCCAGGAAGGGGGGGGGGGGATTCATAAGAGGGCCAATGAGAGCTGCAGAGCTGGAGGTGTGCCTCTGTGTAAATCCAGGCAGCAGCTTCAGCTGCCCACAGTTAAAATGGTTGCAGCCAGACTCCGTGGAGGGAGGATTCTGCAGGGTATTTGGCAAGTACAGTATATATAAAATAATATGCAAAGTGGTTGGAGGGAAGCTTCAGAATGGCAAAGATGTTTTAATTAAGTGTTCTTGCATAGCAAGACCACTTACTGTTATCTCACATATATATTATTCTTATTATTATAGCCAAATTTACCACCCTAACTCCTCCCACAGTTTTTACACTACATAGACAAGTAATATACCGAAACGTGCGGATTGTTCCCGAATGGTGTGCTATTACTTTGTGGAACGTTTCGCCAAATGGTTCACGAAATATCGTCATTTTTGCGGCGAAATTGGTCCCATAGGAATGAATGGGGAAACTAGAGTGGGAGATGACAAAAGCTGAAAAATCAGAACATGATTTCTAAACTGCCGCCACTCCCTCATTTTCAAGCCCACCTACACAAATCTTATATCAAAACGTTCAGCTATCCCTGCTGCCACTAAACATGTCCACGGCTAAGCCATAGTCCTGATAGTTTTCACAATATGACCATTTGTTTGTAACTCACGCCGTCCATTGACATTCATTGAAACTACACTCTAGCCCCCTCCAAATTTGAAGGGCAATTTCTAAACTGCGACTGTGCCTTCATTTTTAATATTTCAGAGACATACTATACATCAAAATCTAGGTCTGGGTCTTGTGATTCTCACAATATAAAGATCTTCGCTGTAGGATGTATAGTTTTTAAAATACGGCCATTTGTTTAGAGGTCATTTCAGGAAATTTTAGCCATTAATCAGAGTGTACTGTTAGTGTTTGTTTTTGTTGCCATGGTTACCAAAGCTTCTGTTATACACAGGGGGGGAGGTTGCTGGAGCATCTCAGCTCTGATTACAGAGCCCCGGGGAGGGGACAGACACACCATGTACTGATTTATAATAGAGGAATATGATGGGGCAGTTTTGATGGGGTAATTCTGATGGGGCAGATTTGATGAAGCAGTATTTGGGAAGCATAAACAGGGCATGAGCGTTGCTAGGAAACAGTGGTTGTAAACACAAGATGCTGAGACACCCCAAATGCATGTGACTTCATCTGCTAGACTTGATAATGCTTGTAGACTCCTCCCACAGTTTTTACACTACAGAGACAAGTAATATACCGAAACGAGCGGATTGTTCCCGATTGGTGTGTTATTACTTTGTGGAACTTTTTTCGCCGAATGGTCCACGAAATGACGTTTTTGCAACGAAATTTTTCCCATAGGAATGAATGGCGAAATGTTCAAAACTAGAGTGGGAGGTGACAAAAGCTGACAACCCCCTGATTAGCCAAAACATTATGACCACCCCATGATCAGCCAAAACATTATGACCACCCCATGTAAAAAAAAAAAATATTTTTGAAAAAAAAAAAATTCATTTTTGAAAAAAAATATATATTATTGAGAAAAAAAAATATTTTTGAAAAAAAAAAAAAATATTTTTGAAAAAAAAAATTTATTTTAAAGAAAAAAAAAATTTTGAACCAAAAAAATTCATTTTTGAAAATAAAATTATTTTTGAAAAAAAAAAATCATTAAAAAAAAAATAATTTTTGAAAAAAAAAATCATTTTTGAAAAAAATGTTCAGCTCTTTCAGCTAATGATGGGAACTGTTTTACTACTATTTATACTTTTTAAAATACTAAGCTTTTTAACACTTTTCACAGTTACTCCGCCCACTGCACCCAGTTACTCCGCCCACTCCAGTTGTAGAGGCAAGAACACTTTCACAATTTCCCCAGAAATTGTACCTTTTCTAGTTACAAATTATTATGTGAGCAGACTGCAATTCCTCTTTAATGACAAAGCAAAAAGAATCCAGGCAGCGGTGGGATTTGAACCCACGACTCCGCAGAGACTGGAGCTTTCTCCAGCGCCTTAGACCGCTATGGGATTTGAACCCATGACTCCGCAGAGACTGGAGCTTTCTCCAGCGCCTAAGACCGCTATGGGATTTGAACCCACAACTCCACAGAGACTGGAGCTTTCTCCAGCGGCTTAGACCGCTATGGGATTTGAACCCATGACTCCGCAGAGACTTACTCCAGCGCCTTAGACCGCTCAGCCACGCTGCCTTCTGATTAACATAGACATGTTATCTCACATATATATTATTCTTATTATAGCCAAATTTACCACCCTAATTCCTCCCACAATTTTTACACTACATAGACAAGTAATATACCGAAACGTGCGGATTGTTCCCGAATGGTGTGCTATTATTTTGTGGAACGTTTCGCCGAATGGTTCACGAAATATCGTCGTTTTTGCGGCAAAATTGGTCCCATAGGAATGAATGGGGAAGCTAGAGTGGGAGGTGACAAAAGCTGAAAAATCAGAACATGATTTCTAAACTGCCACCACTCCCTTATTTTTAAGCCCACCTACACAAATCTTATATCAAAACGTTCAGCTATCCCTGCTGCCACTAAACATGTCCACGGCTAAGCCATAGTCCTGATAGTTTTCACAATATGACCATTTGTTTGTAACTCACGCCGTCCATTGACATTCATTGAAACTACACTCTAGCCCCTTCAAATTTGAAGGGCAATTTCTAAACTGCGACTGTGCCTCCATTTTTAATATTTCAGAGACATACTATACATCAAAATCTAGGTCTGGGTCTTGTGATTCTCACAATATAAAGATCTTCGCTGTAGGATTTATAGTTTTTGGGAAAAAGCTTTTTGTTTAGAGGTCATTTCAGGAAATTTTAGCCATTAATCAGAGTGTACTGTGTTTGTTTTGTTGCCATGGTTACCAAAGCTTCTGTTATACACAAGGGGGGAGGTGGCTGGAGCATCTCAGCTGTGATTACAGAGCCCGGGGGAGGGGACAGACACACCATGTACTGATTTATAATAGAGGAATATGATGGGGCAGTTTTGATAGGGCAATTCTGATGGGGCAGTTTTAATGGTGGCAATATGATGGGGAAGTTTTGATAGGAATTGTATTGTGTAGAAATTACATTGTGTTGTGTATTGAGCAGTGCGTGTGAAGCATAAACAGTACATGAGCGTTGCTAGGAAACAGTGGTTGTAAACACAAGATGCTGAAACCCCCCAAATGCATGTGGCCATACCTTCATCTGCGATGCTTGATAATGCTGATAATTTACCACCCTAACTCCTCCCACAGTTTTTACACATTCGCCGAATGGTTCACGGAATATCGTCGTTTTTGCGGCAAAATTGGTCCCATAGGAATGAATGGCGAAATGTTCAAAACTAGAGTGGGAGGTGACAAAAGCTGACAACCCCATGATCATACCACCCTAACTCCTCCCACAGCTTTTAAACTACATAGACAGTAATATACCGAAGGTGAGGATTGTTCCCGATCGGTGTGCTATTACTTTGTGGAACGTTTCGCCGAATGGTCCACGAAATATTGTAGTTTTTGCGGCGAAATTGGTCCCATAGAAATGAATGGCGAAATGTTCAATGTCATTTAATTGGTGTGCTATTACCTTGTGGAACTTTGTGAAAAGCTGAAAAATACCAGTGTGAATCCGGCCTCAATGTCATTTAATTGGTGTGCTATTACTTTGTGGAACGTTTCGCCAAATGGTTCACGAAATATCGTCGTTTTTGCGACGAAATTGGTCCCATAGGAATGAATGGCGAAATGTTCAAAACTAGAGTGGGAGGTGACAAAAGCTGACAACCCCATGATCAGTCAAAACATTATGACCACCCCATGATCAGAAAAAACATGACCGCCTAATAAAAAAAATATATATTTTTGAAAAAAAAAAAAAAAATCATTTTTGAAAAAAAAAAAAAATCATTTTTGAAAAAAAAAAAAATCATTTTTGAAAAAATAAAATTCATTTTTGAAAAAAAAAAATAAAATTCATTTAAAAAAAAAAAAAAATTTGAAAAAAAAATCATTTAAAAAAAAAAAATTTGGAAAAAAAAAATCATTTTTGAAAAAAAAAATCATTTTTGAAAAAAAAAAAAATCATTTTTGAAAAAAATGTTCAGCTCTTTCAGCTAATTATGGGACTTCTTCAACTTTTTTACTACTATTGATACTTTTTAAAATAGTTACTCAAGCCACTCCACCCAGTTACTCCGCCCACTCCAGTTGTAGAGGCAAGAACACTTTTCACAATTTCCCCAGAAATTGTAGCTTTTCTAGTTTCAGTTTCTATTAGTGAATTCCATGGATTTACATCGCTCCCATGTTATCCTCACATGCCCGCCACCATCAGTGATCCGCCTTCTTGGGGATGCTATTCAAAATCTCTACTGCTATTGGCCGCACGCCCTGTCTATTCTGGCCTAATAATTCCCTTATTGGTCGCTCTCGCCACCTGCTGTCGTACTCTCACTGTCAATTGGCTAGCAGACGACGTTTTTCCACCCCTGGCTGTGTAAACTCCGCCCACCACGCAGACTCCAAATCCCTGATGTGGATTAGAGTAAGCTCCGCCCACCAGGCAGAGTCCAATGCATTCGGCGGGTTAGTGTAGCTCTGCCCAACACGCATATACTCCAATGCTTGCATCGGATTAGTGTAGCTCCGCCCAACACTCATACCCCTATTCCTTCATCGCTATCTTCTGGAAACTCCGCCTACACGTAGGCTGTGCAAAGCAGTCTGTGAACTCGTTTAGCTCCGCCCACCAACTCAGACTTCCGTGCCTTCTGCGAGTTAAAGTAGTTCCCGCCCACCACCCCTAGGCTGGTATGCCTCCTGTGAGTTGAGCCCCGCCTACACGTAGGCTTCAGTGGCGGCTTGAAGCTCCGCCCACTCCTTTTTATCATCATTCGCCCCCCCCCTTTTGTGGAAAATCTACTTCCTTTTTTATGGAAAC
Organism: Aquarana catesbeiana; assembly: GCF_042186555.1. Taxonomy (NCBI): domain Eukaryota; kingdom Metazoa; phylum Chordata; class Amphibia; order Anura; family Ranidae; genus Aquarana; species Aquarana catesbeiana. The sequence goes on from NC_133326.1 coordinate 652,294,834, forward strand.
TCAAAAATTCTCAGTTGTCACCAGAACAGGAAGTGAGGGGAAATCTCCCATTGGGGACACCTGCCTTATATAGGGGATTCCCCTCACTTCCTGTGATGTCCTGTGCCATCTGTGATATGTAGAGATCAGCTAAGGGGGGGCGTCACCCTCATCCCAACCGATTTACTAATCCAATCAGCTGCCAGAACTTGGCGACACCCCATTTCCAGGGGGACGGTAAATATAGGTGGTTGAGTTGCACTTTTGCGCCCCCCCTCCACTAAATCCATCACAGTGGGGGAGGGGAAGTTGTACAAGTGTCGTAACCTCAGCAGCAAAAATTGACCCCCCTCTTTGGTGGGCAGAATGATGAACGGAGGGCCGCCCTGCAAACGTGTACAATACACATGAGGATATCACACTATAGCGTATGTCAGACGTCGCATGTGATTCGCACCCGCACCGCTGTGCACATCCCATGCGATGTCTGTGCCATGCAAACTCAGCCCCACAGTTTGTAGGGATGAATTCGCATTGCATTCGCACCAGAAATTGGCGCAGGACCCTTTTTTTTTTTTGGACCGCACCAGGAATTGGATCGCATGGGTGTTCGGACCCAATACGTTCCGATTCCTGTTCCGAATTCGCAGTTCGCACTGATCTGTGGAGCGACATTAACTTTTGTATGGACACCCGCAAGCGGTTGGCATAGTGCAGTGTGAATCGCCGATGAATTCGAGTTGGGAACCCGCACTGGATCATTCACAGGGTTTTCCCCGCATCGCACCAGTGTGAAGCCAGCCTCTGGTTACAGTGTTTGTAAACCCCGTTCTACCACTGATAGCTACAGGTAAGTCTAGAATAAGACCCCTTTCACATTGGAGGCGTAATTCAGGCGTTAACCACTTCCGGACCGCCGCACGCCGATATACGTCATTATTTTGAAGCGGAATATCGTTGTTATGGCATCAGCTACCTGCCAAAACCACGGGATCCTCTTCTTCGTCCAGTTTCCGATAAGAGTGGTCTCTGCAGCGGAATCGCCACAAGATCACTTTTATCAGCGGCGGGAGAGGGGCCCCCCCCTCCGCCACGCTCTGGTGCCCTCCGCCGCTTACCGGAGCCGATCGGATCCTTCCCGGTGTTAGGTATGGAGATGAGTGAGGGGAAGATGGCCCCCACCCGTCTCCATAACATTGCAGGGTGGAAGCGACATCAAAACGTCACTTCCGCCCATAGCTCTTAAAGAGACATTTTTTTTTTTTTAATTTTTAATTGACAAAAATATTTTTCTTTTCTTTTTATTGCATTTCAGTGTAAATATGAGATCTGAGGTCTTTTTGACCCCAGATCTCATATTTAAGAGGTCCTGTCATGCTTTTTTTTTTTTTCCTATTACACGGGATGTTTACCCACTTAAAGTGGAGGTCCACCCTAAAAAAGGAAATGGCATTAAAATTCATAAAAAAATAAAAAAAAAACATTTGAGAAAATTTTTTTTTTTTAACTTACCTGAAAGCCCTGTTGCTAGGCAGTCTTCCTAATCTGCCTCTTCCTATTCTGCGGCACTTCCTTCTCCTAAGGTGAGCGGCCCCATTGCCTTCTGGGACATGTGTGTGTCCCAGGAAACAACGGGGCCATTCACAGAGCGCAGTAGGAAAGTTGCAGTGAAGCCGCAAGGCTCCACTGCCTGATTCCCTTAGTTAGGATGGAGGCACCGCCAGCCGATCCGATGGACGGATCGGCTCCGGGGGGGGGGGGGGGGCGACATCACAGGCTCGCTGGACAAGTAAGTGTCCTTACTAAAAGTCAGCAGCTACAGTGTTTGTAGCTGCTGACTTTAAAAAAAAAAACAAAAACGGCCAGAACCCCCCTTTAAGGACCAGCCTCGTTTTGGATTTTAGGTGTTTACATGTTTAAAACAGTTTTTTTGCTAGAAAATTACTTGGAACCCCCAAACATTATATATTGTTTTTTTTTTTTTCTAACACCCTAGAGAATAAAATGGCGGTCAATGCAATACTTTTTTTCGCACCGTATTTGCGCAGCGGTCTTATAAGCGCACTTTTTTTTGGAAAAAATTCACTTTTTTGAATAAAAAAATAAGACAACAGTAAAGTTAGACATTTTTTTTTTTCATATTGTAAAATATAATGTTACGCTGAGTAAATTGATACCCAACACGTCACGCTTAAAAATTGTGCCCGCTCGTGGAATGGCGTCAAACTTTTACCCTTAAAAATCTCCATAGGCCACGTTTAAAAAAAATTCTACAGGTTGCAGGTTTTGAGTTACAGAGGAGGTCTAGGGCTATAATTATTGCTCTTGCTCTACCGGTCGCGGCGATACCTCACATGTGTGGTTTGACCACCGTTTTCAAATGTGGGCGCTACTCACGTATGCGTTCGATTCTGCGCGCAAGCTCGTCGGGACGGGGCGCTTTAAAAAGAATTTTTTTTTTTTTCGTTTTCTTATTTATTTTACTTTATTTTATTTATTTTTTCACTATTTCACTATTTTTTCACTGTAAAAAACTATTTGGATCACTTTTATTCCTATTACAAGGAATGTAAACATCCCAAAACCGAGTGCAGCTAAACAAGCAAGTATGTAAGGTTGTTTCCAACCTAGAAGATGGCCGCGGGTGACAGGGGGGAGGAGTCACGTTTGACGTCACCCGCGGCCATCTTCTAGGTTGGAAACAACCTTACATGCTTGCTTGTTTAGCTGCACTCGGTTTTGGAGTGCAATTTATGTGAGTACATTTCCCATTTTTTTATTTGTCGAATAAAATATTATATACAGAGAGCACTAGTTTGTCCCCTTCCTCTCTTTTATTATTGATTATTGGGAGACATCTAATGGCTTCCCCTATTTTATTATTTTTACTGTTCATGTGAAGGGTTATTATGAATTTAACTAAGTGTCAGCTTGCAACCTAGGTCATTTGTGGTTTTATTTTTTCTGCGCTGAATATTGTATATTTTTAGATTAGGTGGAAATCAGCAGTGCAAATCACACTGATCTGCGGCTTTGGAATCGCCCATTTTCAAAGCCGCATCAGATTGAACCAGAGCTTTACTATATCTGGTGCACTCAGCATCCAGTGCAGCTGTGCATAGTAACCAATCAGCTTGTTCAATGAAGCATTGACATTAAAACCTGGAAACTGATTGGTTACTATGCACAGCTACACCAGATTCTGTGTGCAGCAGTTTAACCACTCTAGCCCCGGAAGGACTTACCCCCCTACCCCCCTTCCTGACCAGAGCATTTTTTGCGAAAGGCACTGCGCCGTTTTAACTGACAATTGCGCGGCCGTGCGACGTTGCACCCGAACATAATTGACGTCCTTTTTTTCCCACAAATAGAGATTTCTTTTGGTGGTATTTGATCACCTCTGCGGTTTTTACTTTTTGCGCTATAAACAAAAAAAGAGTGACAATTTTGAACAAAAAGCAATATTTTTTACTTTTTGCTATAATAAAATACCCCCCAAAAATATATATAAAAACACATTTTTTCCTCAGTTTAGGCCGATATGTATTCTTCCACATATTTATTGTAAAAAAATCTCAATAAGAGTATATTGATTGGTTTGCGCAAAAGTTATAGCGTCTACAAAATAGTGGATAGATTTATGGCATTTTTATTATTAAATTATTTTTTTAACTAGTAATGGCGGCGATCTGCGATTTTCATTGGGACCGCGACATTATGGCGGACAGATCGGACACTTTTGACACTATTTTGGGACCATTGGCATTTATACAGTGATACACTGTACTACAAATAGCCACTGATTACTGTATAAATGACACTGGCAGGGAAGGGGTTAAACACTAGGGGGAGATCAAGGAGTTAAGTGTGTTCCCTAGGTGTGTTCTAACTGTAGGGGGGATGGGCTCACTACAACATGACAGAGATCACTGCTCCCGGTGACAGGGAACAGTAGATCTCTGTCATGTTGCTAAGCAAAACAGCGAAATGCCTTGTTTACATAGGCATCTCCCCGTTCTGCCTCTCCTCGCCGCAATTGCAGGCCACTGGCGAACATTGAGTTTGCTGGACCCGCGGGCACGCTCCCGCAGCACGCGGTGGGCGCGCACCTACTAGGCAGCAAACTCAAAGGGACATACAGGTACGCCCTTTTGCCTGCCCGTGCCATTCTGCCAGCGTAAATCGGCGTGCGGCGGTTGGCAAGTGGTTAAGGCACCAGTCACGCTTGTGCGACTTGTCATGTGACTTTGGACATGACCTGTCGCAGCCCATTCTTTTCAATGGCATACATTCAGATCAGTGCGACTAAGTGATATTGACGTCCTGTTTTTTTTTTGTTGTTTAAAAATAACAAACATGTTATACTTATCTGCTCTGTGTAAGGCCCGGTTCACACTGGTGCGATGCGAGAACCCTGCAAATCCACTGCGGGTTCCCACATCGCACCGACTCGCATGGCAGTTCACACTGCCATATGCGAATCGCTGGGGAGTGTCAATACATTGTTAACGACACCCCCAGTTCAGCTTGCATATCGCACTGCGAACTGACAGTTCGGACACGAATCGGATTGCACAGGTGTGAACAGCCATGCGATCCGATTCCGGTCTGAACAAAAAAAAGGGTCCTGTGCGTGTTTGGACCAAATGCGGTGCGATATCAGCCATACTATCTGTATGGCTGAAATCGCATCACATGTGATGTGAACAGCAGTGCGCTGTGAATCACATGCGATGTCTGGCATAGCACCAGTGTGAACCGGGCCTAATGGTTTTTCACAAAGCAGCCCAGATCCTCCTCTTCTTGGGTCCCCTGCCTGCGCTCCTGGCCCCTCCCTCCTATCGAGTGCCCCCCAGAGCAAGCAACTTACTATGGGGGCACCCGAGCCGCTCCCCTGCCCTGTGTGTCCATTCAGACATGGAGCTGCAGCTTGACACCGCCCCCTCTCTCTCCTCATTGGCTCACTGACTCTGATTGACAGCAGCAGGAGCCAATCAGCACTCCCAGCACTGTGACTGTGATCAGGAGTAGGTAGGACTGGCTCCCAATCACATGATCGCTGTGTCAGGCAATCACAGTGATAAAGGGAGGCCAGTCAACACCACGCAAAGAGATGACATCACTCCGATCTTAAAGGGCCAGCGGAAAGGAGTTATTATCAAACACTCAAACATGAAAACACGTGCACAAAAAATCTCCAAAATCACATGCAAACACTCAGGTGAGAATCCAGGCTGAAACAGCTCTGGGCCTCTTAGCCATCATGGGTTTTGGTTGCCTGAGCCACCCTCGCCATGTGACTACAGTTCTCTACCTACCAGTCAGCAACAATATATATTCTTTAAAAGGGTTAGTTCACCTTTTCCATAAAGTACACCATGCAGTCAAGGGGCCCCAGGGTTTTCATAATCTGTATGCAGCTTTGAAATATTGTGCTGGGGTTAAATAGTTATACCTGTAGGCCATTTGGGTCACCCCTAAGGCCTGTCTGAGTAGCTCCTTGTAGCACCCTCTAGTGTGTGCTAGTTAGTAGTGTAGGTTTGTAGATTAGGTCTGTTATTGTACGAAACTTCTAGAAAGTTGTAAAAACTTTTAGAGCTATTAGGTGGAGGTTAGGAGGAACTGTTTGTAATATTTATGAGGGCCTGAGCCAATCCCCAGTAAAAGGGCTGGCAGGGGGTAGGTTTACCTCACAAATAGGCATGAACCATGCCAGCAAGGGCAGTCGGGTGGAAGATGGAGATAAAGTGCTGTAGAGACTGTCAGTGGCCCTCTGGGGTACCCCCTAGTCTAGGGTGACCAGACATCCCCGGTTTCTGGGGACAGTCCCCGGATTGAGGACACTGTCCCCGGACCAAGTCTGTCCCCAGTTTTGTCCCCGGATTGGATTTGAACAGGGGCTGGGGCAATTTCAAAGACAGCCCGTGCAGAATAAAAAGAAAAAATCTGAATTGCACCCCCCTCCTCTGCTGCTCCTACTAGCTTATGGGGGTTTATTTTTTCCATTATCTGTGTCCCTTTCTGATGATCATGTGCTGGTCGGAGCGGAGGGACTATTTCTTCAGTTTCGGGCGCATGCCCACTCAGCTCCGCTCGCATGTTCTTCTGCCTTGGCTCAAGTCCCAGCCAGCCGCCTGCCTGCTTATCTCCTTGCCTTCCCTGGTGGAGTGACCTTCTTCCACTCCCCACCCAGTAGTAGCCGGGGCCCGAAGAGTAAAGTCCCATACACACTATCAGATTTTCTGCTGATTTTTGTCTTCAGATTTACCAAAACCATGTAGTGCAAGGGCCTACCTGATTGCATACAAATTGAAACTCCTAAGGTTTGACCTCATATTATATGGTTTTGGTAAATGTGAAGGAAAAAATCAGCAGAAAATCTGATAGTGTGTATGGGGCTTTAGACTTGACAGGCTGTGAGGCGGGTGGCGGCGGCGGAGACAGGCAAAGAGTCGTCGATTGCTGCCATTACTAGTAAAAAAAAAAAAAAAAATATGTCCCCGGATTTCATTTTAAAAATCTGGTCACCTTAGGCTAAATACAAATGCATGCCACACTTTTCAGATATTTATTTGTAAAAAATTGTTAAAACCATTTATCATTTTCCTTTCATATCACATTTATATGCCACTTTGTGTTGGTCTATCACATAAAATCCCAATAAAATACATTTACATTTTTGGTTGTAACATGACAAAATTTGGAAAATTTCAAGGGGTATGAATACTTTTTCAAGGAACTGTATATTATGTTTTTTTATTTGCTTTTTATTTCTCACAAATTTGGAGATATCCTTTAAGGCTTGACATCGTAAGAGGAAGGGGATTTTGTTTTGCACCTTATCTGCATTTATAAATTGCTGAAGCATGATGTCAGTGTACTGAAAGGTACCTTTAAGGCTGGAAGAACAGAGGATGTCTGGGTGCTGTCACATGTTTTTTTCTTTTCTTAAAATCAACTTTTTTCTTTTGTTCTTCATAATACAGGCATACCCAAGGGCGGACTGAGCACTCCGGCACTGCCCGAGGGCCCCATGCCCTATGGGGCCCCATCAGGGTTGCCAGCCTCAATAAAACCAGGGACAGTATGTAAAAATCTGTGTTTTTTTTAAATCCCAAGATTATAGCTGCCCCGCCTCTCCAGTACCTTTTCAGTGTGTGTGTGTATTCTGTGTGTGTATATTGTGTGTCTGTGTGTGTATATTGTGTGTCTGTGTGTGTATATTGTGTGTCTGTGTGTGTATACTGTGTGGCCCCATAATCTATTGCCTGGGAGCCCAATAATCTCCTATTGCCTGGGGGCCCCATAATCTCCTATTGCCCGGGGGCCCCATAATCTTCTCCTATTGCCCGGGGGCCCCTTAATCTCCTATTGCCCGGGGGCCCCATGAGTTGTCAGTCCGCCCCTGGGCATACACCACTTTTAAGTACACAATGGGGTTTATTTACTAAAGCTAGAAAGTGCAAAATCAAGCTCACTTCTGCAGAGAAACCAATTAGCTTCTAACCCCAGCTTGTTCAATAAAGCTTTGGTAATAAAACCTGGAAGCTCATTTGTTTCTGTGCAGAAGTGAGACTGATTTGCACTTCCCAGTTTTAGTAAATAAACCCCATTGTGTACTTAAAAGTGGGGTATGACTGTATTTACTTTTATTTGTCTTGCACTCTTGATGTAAGAAGGGCAGCTTCCTTACCTTATTTCCATTTTGGATTTTTTCCCTTACCTTACACCCTTGATCATCAAGCAGCATTACGTTCCTCCAAAATAAGCAAACGCAAACATATTTTTTTTATTAATAATTATCTTTTTTATTTTATTTTTATACATTTTATTATTCAGTGCTCTCAGCTCAATGGATTTTCAAACCAGCTTATAAAAAATGCACATTATTCTTTTTTTGTGATTTGTGTTTTTTTAAACAATGTTTCAACCCCCTTTCTTCTTTCTTTAAATAAATTATCACCTTTTCCTCCAATGCCGAGTAAACCCCTTTTCCTTGGTGAAGAAGGGCTTTAACAAAAATTAAAAAAAAAAAAAAAGAAAAAAAAAAAGAAACTTTGTTTGCTTAGGCTCTGAACAAACATAAATATGCACATATTTATACCCACACAAATAAAGAATAAATACTTCGAAATAAGTTAAAACAACAGTTCAAAAGATCTCGCCAGGTGTTTTTTTTTTTTAAAGATTTTTGTTCGCTTTTTTTCTTTACATAAATGTCCATTTTTTTTTTTACCTCTGTTGACTCTTTTATGTTTAATTTGAGAGATCCTACAACATCCTACTAAACACAGTCAAATAAACCACACATAACCTAGTAACAAATAACTAACTAAAATTTGGGGATTTTTTTGGTAAGAGATGTTGCTCTCCACCTTATCCCGACTACGTTATTTTATTTATTAGAAAATAAACACAAAAAGCAATTAAATAATATTAAAACACATCCACTGGGGCGTTAACCTAAAAATAAACGAAAAAACGATTTAGAGAACAGACGCTAACTTAACTAATGAACAACCAAATTTTTCTTCTAGCTATTATTTTGCTACACAATGATTCGATGCCAAGCTAGTTCAACTTATATATTATGAATATTTGCTATAAATTAAGGCTGCAGTCCCACTTTCATTTTTTTTATTATTAGTATGTGTATCAAGTGTACTTTAACATTTGTTTATTATAGAGAAGAGCCGGCTCAAGGCTGTCTGGTAGGGAAACTGAAACTATGGCTATAGGTGACTTGGCAAAAACCAACTTTTTAAAATATTTATTTAGCCTCTTAAAAAAATGGCCATGAACAGAGTCATTTTGCCAAAAAAAAAAAAAAAAAACCTTTGTGCTATAGTCCTTTGCCAGAAATAGTGCTTTCCTTTTTGTCCAACAGATAAAAAAATATTTGTTCTAACAAAAAAAGGACTAGAGATGTAGAGTGATATAAATCTAAGATTTAATATGTACCAGGAACACATTTGACTTCTCTTTCAAGAAAACCCTATAATATTTGAAAACTGCCTTTCTCCAAAAGTAATTGATTGCTAACGACATACCAGGAGCCGGTCCACTTATTTATCTCAGGGATTTGTTTCCTAAATCTTAAATCCCAAATTAAAATGGTATTTTTTTTAACATACTTTTCTCATTTTTAGAGAAAAATAAAAATCTTAAAAATATATATATATTTTCTCTGTCAGAATGCAGAAAATGTAGATTTGTCCTGAATAAGTGGGGCTGTAGCTATAATTTTCATCTGCTCTAATTTTTTTAACCCAAACCTGGCACAATATTCACTATTAATATTTAATAAAAATACACAAAAATTTGGATTCCCCTTTATGAGTGGGGGTGTGTGAATGATTTTAATTACCAAACCAGGGGCCAATGTGTAAAATATATAAAGTCTCAGAATGAAAAGGCTTTTAACAAGTCCCAAAACTTAGGAATCCCTTAACAAATAAATATTTTATTCAAATATTATTACTTGGGGGTAATTACTTATAAAGATAATATATAATATGTTCAAAACATGAATTATGTACATATATAGCAACATGATGCATATTTATGTCTTTATATATATATTTTTTTTTTTTTTTTTTTAGGGAGTTATTTTTTGCTGGTTCATTTTAATTCCTTAATGGAATTGACAGTCACAGAAAGGAATTTAAAAAAAAAGATTAAATCCGATTGTGACTTGAGCACTATTTTGTGCGTGCATATTTGTCAACGGACTCTTGTGTTTTGGGACAAGTGTGAAAGGCTTAAAATGTTCACGGGATTTTTTTTTCCTTTTTTATAAAAATAGATATTTTTTTTTCTCTCTTGTTTCTGCGCCCGTCTCATTTCTTCGTTTATTACTCTTTAGAAGGAAGGATGTTGAGTGGTAAAAACATGGAGTAGAGATAGAGGCAGTGAAACGGTGCAAAGCCTTGTGGCAGAGGGAAACCAAATTAGTTCATGGCCAAAGTGAGAGAGGCACTCTTAACCATAGAGTTTTCAAGCTCTAAACCTCCCATACCAGCCACAGAGCTCTAAGTATCTGTTTTCCTCGGAAGTGCTCAGTTTACACATCTCAGTACCTTCTAACTATGCTTAAGATTCTAAGCATCTGCCCAGCCATTCATTTCTGATTCCTTTTTGGTTTTGAACCTTCTAAAACTGATTTAATAATCTCTTGTGTTCATATTTGTCAGACAAAATCTACTCAGACCTGCACATACTTACTTATTTGAAACCCAGTGGCATCGAAATCCCAACAAGAACAACAGAAGTGCCATTTTTAGCTCTAGCATCGCCATACTAAAAATCGATTGCACCAGAACTTGAGATGCTTGGGTTAACATTTTTTAACCAGCTTTAGAATTAGCATATTGCTTAGCCCTTCCTTTATTCTAAAGCCCTTCAGTTATTGGGCTTGTTTCCCCAGGTGTCCAACCTTAATGGTGGTAAAAAGTATAAAGTTCCACTGATTTTTGCCTTCTCTCTCCCTTTTTCATGCCCCCTCTCTTGCACCTCTTCCTCCATTTCTATCTCTTGCTCCCTCCACTCAATGTGCTCCCTTTCATGCTTTGTGCTGTTTACTGGTCTTGAATGACACTTGCAAGACCCTATCTCCAAGTCGGTATCCATTCAGGCTGGCAATGGCCATGGCTGCTTCATCGTAGTTTGTCATGGTGACAAATCCAAAGCCTTTGCACTTGTTGGTGGTAAAGTCCCGAATTACTTTCACGTTTGTCACTGCTCCGAATGGCCCAAACAGTTGCCACAGGACACTCTCATCGGCCTCTGGGGAGAGGTTGTAGACGAAGATACACCAGCCCGCGGAAGTGGGACCAGTCAAGCTGACTCCAGCAAGGTTGGTAACACTGTCAATGGTGATAGGAGAGAACCTGGGAAGGAAAGAGAGCGGACTACATTGGGTGTAAGGAATAGGTCTATGACAGACGGAAGGAGGAGTGATGATCTGAGGAGAAAGACATTAAAGATGTAGAAAAGCTCCACATGAAAGATTGAAGGAGGAAGTACATATACAGAAGGTGATCAGAATTGCACTACAACTAAGTGAAATCTATGTACTAAAAAAGGGCATATACCAAACAGGCAAGTAGATTAATGAAAGAAGGTTTGAGCAATAGAAGTCAGCAGATGTTTTCTGAACTAAATGGACCAAAACATGATGACTAATGTAAAGAAAAATGAATTCAAGTAGTACATAATGGAGAAACAAAAAGAACAGAAATCAGAAAAGCTTGAAATAAAATGATCTAGTCATGAAATTAAAAACTAGGAAAAAAGGGAAAAAAAATGACCCTTTGGTCGGGAACATTGGCCTACCAAGTGGAAGACAACATGTTGATTTACTGAAACGTGATGATGGCAAACAATGGAACAGAAGAAAAAAACAATGCTACAACTATGAGATGAAACCAAAGTGTCAAGTAACCAATGCACCAATCTAGTGCCCAACAAGGCCTTTTTCAACCATCAAATATTGCTGATGAATCCTAGATTCTCCTAAATTCTACAATAATTTGATATCTTGACAGCACAAGAGAAAACTGGAGAATGTCTAATGAAATTGCGTGTTATGGGAAAACTTGTAAAGTAGAAAGCAGAAGAGGAAACTGCAACTACTGAAATGATCATGGTACAGTAATAATTGCAGGAGACATACAAAAGATCTACAGCTACAGAAGTGAAAACAAAATACCATACACGCAACAATGAACAAAGTTAACTGAAATTTACAGGTAGTTGGATCTACTGTATAAATTCCCCACCCAAAAAAATGATTAGAAAAGATATGATGATTAACGTTGTTTGCCAATTTTAAACTTTTTGCATAGCAGGCTTTGAGGGGCTGCCATGGACAACCTCTGCACTTTGTACCGTTTGAGAATTCATCATTTTGTCTACCATTCTCTATCGACAGGGGAGATATCAATTCACTAGGAGATGGCTGTGGGAAGTTGCACTGTTGTTTTTTTATCTGTTCTAGTTGGAAGTACAGTTTAAGTTTTGTTTACTTACTATACGAATCATTTATGCCCCTTTCACAGGTGCAGACCGATCGTTTCATCAGTTCAGTCTCTTTTTTCAAAGAAAAAAACGTATGAAGTTTACATCAATTTTTCATCCGTTTTTACATCAGCGTTTTATATCAGCCAGCTAGAATCCTTAAAGCATTTAACCCAAAAAAAAAAAATTGTAGATTCTTGTCCCTTAAAGCAGATTACACAGCACAGCGCTTGTGTTATGTAATCTGCCCCCTCTAAACTGTAAAAAAAAACCCCTAAACCTACCACTTCCTGTATGCCCTCTCTAAACAGACCACAATAACCAGGGCAGCTCCGCGCTGATCACCGTGGTCAAAGTGCCTCCCTCTGTGATAGGCTGCCTGCTTTCTGCTCTCCTCTCCCTTTACATCCGTTTTTTTCGTCCAATCCGTTTTTTAATGGAAGAAAAATAGAGCTTTGTTCCGTTCCAAAAAATAGATGTTGATGGAAGCAGATGTAAACGGATGTAAATGGATGATCATCCATTTACATCCGTTTTTCCATTGAGATGCATTGATGTCTGTTTTTTTATCTGTCAACGGAAGGATAAAAAATGCATAAACAGTCCGCATGTGTAAAAGGGGCCTTATTGTACTGAGCTACTATACTAATCATTTATTGCATTGAAAAATAAGCATAACAAAGTAAATCTCAATCAGAGAGGAGCACAGAAGAGGCTTTTCTGACCAATAAAGATAATCATTGTGCTGTCTGCCCTTATGCCAAAGATTCTCTTTAAAAATATAAAATGCAATACAGGTTCACTTATATTGCCAAAATTCAGATGTTCTGTTTTACTTAAATTTATTGAACATGAACTTCCTTTATAATGCTTATGTGTGGAAGAACTGCAAGTTCAAGGTTTCTTTAAGAGATACAGGCATCCTGTTTGATGTTTCTACAAGGAGCAGACACATCTTGTTTGATGTTTCTGCAAGGAACAGGCACATCTTGTTTGATGTTTCTGCAGTAAATATTCACTTCCTGTTTGATGTTTCTGCAGGATATAATTACTTCCTGTTTAATGGTTCTGCAGGGACTATGGACTTCCTGTTTGATGTTTCTGTAGGGAATAGGCACTACCTGTTTGAATTTTCTAAATGGAATAGGCACTACCTGATTAAAATTTTTGTAGGAATTACAAACTTTCTGTTTGAAGTTTCTGTAGGAAATAACCACTTCCTGATTGATGTTTCTGTAGGCAATAGGCACTTCCTGTTTGATGTTTCTTCAGGAAATGGGCACTTCCCGTTTGATGTTTCTGCAGGGATAAGGCGCTTTCTATTTGAGGTTTCTGCAGAAAATGGGCACTTCCAGTTTGATGTTTCTGCAGGGAATAGGCACTTCCTGTTTGATGTTTCTGCAGGGAATAGGCACTTCCTGTTTGATGTTTCTGCAGGGAATTGGTGCTTAGTTTTGAGGTTTCTGCAGGAAATGGGCACTTCCCGTTTGATGTTTCTGTAAGGAATTGGCACTTCCTGTTTGAAGTTTCTGCAGGAAATGGGCACTTACTGTTTTATGTTTCTGCAGGGAATAGGCACTTCCTGTTTGATGTTTCTGCAGGAAATAGGCACCTTCTGCTTCATGCTTCTGCAGGGTACATCTACATTCAGGGTACAGGGTACATCTCTACATCCTGTTTGATGTAGAGAATAGGGGCTTCCTGACTGATGATACTGTAGGAAATAGGGGCTTCTTGTTTAATACTTTTCTAGGGACTAGGACCTTTACACCCAAGGCTTCTCTAGGGTATATGGACTTCATGCTGAAAACTTGTCTGTTTTAGTATCACCACTTAGTAATGCAATCTGTGCATCTCCATTGTGTTTCACTATCATTACAAAATGTCTGACTCTCCACATAAACAACATGGTAACCACACCTAGCAAAATCTGACATATACTGTTTCACAATCAAGACACATTGCTGCCATCAGGTAAGAAGGACAATAGGTTTATTTAGTCAAAGCGTAAACTGCGTATACACCGAAAACAAAGAGAACATATCATAAACCACCAATCTACCAATAATCAATGGTGAGGTTATAAATACAACAATCTCAAAAGGACAATCCAGGAACAAATGTTCAATAATAGTTCAGTCTGCGATAGGCAGGGAATAGGGAGGCCCGTCACCAGCACCCGACAATACAGCCGCTTACCCCATGTGGTGGACCCTTATCAAAACATCAGCATATTTAAAGTAAACTCAGGTAAGAAGGAAACCCAACAATTTTCATACACTTAGTGGCAGCAGACTGGATAGTGGATGCAGCAAACCTGGATTTGACTCTCCTTATTCAGAAATTACCCTCCAGCGGTAATCATCAAATACATCCTCTCCCCACCAGAAAGATGGCCCCTGTGTCCCAGCATGCAGTAGCGTCACGTTGCAACTGCATGCTGGGACACAACAGCCATCTTTCTGGTGGGGAGAGGCTGTATACATACAAACAGAGCTTGCTTTTGTTTGTCAGCAATGTGAGTGCAATTTCAATCGTTTTTATCTGAATATATACTGTTATGATGTACTGCCCAATGAGGTTTATCTCCTATTGTCTGCATGGGATGACATATATTTGATGATTACCGCTGGAGAGTAATTTCTGAACAAGGAGAGTCAAATCCAGGTTTGCCGCATAAACTATCTGTTCTGCTGCCACTAAGTGTATGGAGATTGCTGGGCTTCCTTCTTACCTGAGTTTACTTTACATAAGCTGACGTGACCTTTGTGATTAGGGTCCACCACATGGGGTAAGCGGCTGTATTGTCGGGTGCTGGTGACGGGTCTCCCTATTCCCTGCCTATCGCAGATTGAACTATTATTGAATATTTGTTCCTGGATTGTCCTTTTGGGATTTAAAGCGATGCACACTTACCATACATATCTTATTATTGACTTCCTTCAATATTGTGCTGGCTGCTGATATCTTACTGAACCAACTGATACTAAAGATCTTTAGCGCAACATATTTTTATTATTTTTTATAAATACAACAACACACCACGACTTGATTAATAACATGGTTCACAAATTCGCTGCCCCCTGTCAACCAGCCAATTAGAATCACCTGCAGACTTTAGTATTGGCCGTTGTCATTCAGTGTAATTAGTTGCTCTAAGGCAGTGGTCTCCAACTGCGGCCCAGGGGCCAGATGCGGCCCTTTGCTTACTTTTATCTGACCCTTGGGATGCTATTTTATTCACTGACACCAATGAACGGCACATTTCCTCCCAATGATGGGGCACAGTTCCTCTCAATGACAACAACAATGTGACCCAATGAAACCAATGACGGGGCACAATTCCTACCAATGACACCAATGATGGGGCACATTTCCTACCAATGACACCAAAAATGGGGCCCAATTAAACCAATGATGGGGCACAATTCCTACCAATGACACCAGTGATGGGGGATTGTATACTCCCACTGGCAATGGGAAATTTTGTACTCCCGATGGCCACAGTCCGGCCCTCCTAAAGTCTGAAGGACAGTAAACCGGACCTCTGTTTATAGAGTTCATAGAGCTTCAAAGTCATGAACATGGCAAACAATAAAGCTTAAGGAGAACTCCATACAAAGCACAAAATACAGTAATGACTGGATAAAGAGAAATGCTATTGACATTGTTTCCTACATATGAAGAATAATGAATGTTCCATTGGGGTATTCTTGGACTATGGCAAGAAACCCATTTCTAAAGCAGTCCTGCTAAACTCTCCTGAGTGAGAAAAAACAGGCCTAACATGACAGCCCTCTCCCCCATCCTGAGCAAACAGTCCTCTTCTCCTTCCTTGTCTTCATCGTGTGAAGCTTGGGCCCCTTATGCGCTGTCCAGTCCTGTCTCTTGAGATTTACTTGACTGGACTTGAGGGGGTACGTACCAATGTTTTGTTGCTATGTACCTCCTTTCTTTGGCACAGAAAACCAAAAGAAGAAAAGGAAAAAAAACCCCAAAAAGAAGTGATGCACATAAGTGAGATCTAGTTCCTGCATCAGAACACTGACAACATGAATACCAAAGAGCCAACGATGTCCCGGAAAAAATAGCTGCCCCTTATAACAACGAAAACTGCAGCCTGGGAGTTTCGTCAGCAGGATGAAGACAAGGTTGCTTTAAAATGAATGGTAAAAAATGCTACTCCTAAATGGTTAGTTTACCTTACCAATAAACCACCTATGCAGGTAAGGGACAACAACAACAACAATCCCAGCTATTACTGCTCACCCCCACCATTACATGAGAGAGCTCTGAAACCCCCCACAAACGCATGGTCCGCTATCCTCTCTCACAGCATCTCTGAGCTCAGAGATACTGCAACAGGGGAGAAAAGCGTGTGAAGGGGTTTGAATCGGCTGGGAGTGTCTTAGCAACACCCTACCAACAAGCCAGGATGGGATGATGCCATCTCTGGGAATTTGTCAGCCAGGATTCGGGAGGTACATAAGTGGGCTACACCTATAGTAAGGGGATTATTTAACTTTGGTCAAAGCTGCACAGTTTGTTTTTATCTATAGACACCCCTTACCTGCATAGGCAGTTTTTTTGGTAAAGGCGAATCCTTTAAAGTTAAATAGACAGCTCACAAGAGATGATACACAAATTCAGTCCATCAAAAACCACAAATAAGCAGACCAAAACATAAAACAGGTATCATATACCACTAGAAAGGTAGAAGAGTGGATAGCGATCTGGCAGAGGATGCAGATGAACTGTTGAGCACATTGGAGCTTACAATTGATTAGGACAGGGCTTGACAAATTTGCTTGGAATCTAGGAGCCAGCTAAAAAAGTTAGGAGCCAGGTTTTTTTTTTTTTTTTTTTAAACGACCGACAATGGTTAATTTTTATATTGAAAATAAATAAAATCTTAAATTTACACAGAGACGACTAGAACGAATGTGACTGCTTTTATTTCCTGCCATGCAGGGACACAAGACCGCCATATCCCCGCTAAGGGTCCAATCAGGTCCGCCTGAAAAACTGACAGGCGAACCTGATCAGACAGCCCGTGTGAAAGGGGCCAAGCAGGGAGATGACAAATAATAAATTCATTTTAATTAACCACTTCCTTCCCGCAGGACGACTATATACGTCCTGTCTTTGAAGAGAAATACCGTTGTTATGGTAGCAGCTAGCTACCATAACCCCAGTATCTTCTTCAAGAGCCGGCGGTTCTCTTTCAGATAAAAGTGGTCTCTGTAGTAGATTCGCAGCGAGATCACTTTTATCGGCGGCAGGCATTTTTTTTTTTTCTTTTTTAATGCATTTTAGTGTAAATATGAGATCTGAGGTCTTTTTGACCCCAGATCTCATATTTAAGAGGTCCTGTCATGCTTTTTTTCTATTACAAGTGATTTTTACATTCCTTGTAATAGGAATAAAAGTGACCTTTCTTTTTTTTCTAAAAGAACAGTGAAAAAATAAACGTTAAAATGAAAAAATAATAATAAAAAAAAAAAAAAATTAAATGTGCCCCATCCCTTGTAATAGAAATAAAATTGACACTTTTTTTTTTTTTTTTAAACAGTGTAAAAATAAAAAATAAAAAGTAAAATATATAAGAGAAAAAATAATTTTTTTTAAACGCGCCCCGTCCCGCCGAGCTCGCATGCAGAAGCGAACGCATATGCGAGTAGCGCCCGCATATGAAAGCGGTGTTCAAACCACACATGTGAGGTATCGCCACGATCGTTAGAGCGAGAGCAATAATTCTAGCCCTAGCCCTCCTCTGTAACTCAAAACATGCAACCTGTAGAATTTTTTAAACGTCGCCTATGGAGATTTTAAAGGGTAAAAGTTTGTCGCCATTCCACGAGCGGATGAAATTTTGAAGCGTGACATGTTGGGAATCAATTTACTCGGCGTAACATTATCTTTCACAATATAAAAAAAATTGGGCTAACTTTACTGTTTTCTTATTTTTTAATTAAAAAAAGTATTTTTTCCCAAAAAAGTGCGCTTGTAAGTCCGCTGCGCAAATACGGTGTGACAGAAAGTATTGCAATGACCGCCATTTTATTCTCTAGGGTGTTAGAATAAAAAATATATATAATGTTTTGGGGTTCTAAGTAAAGGGAAGGAGATGAGCAGGCAGTGAAAACAGGTAGGGAAAGCTCCATTAGCATTGGTGGATGTCTTGTCATACCAACGGCCACCACCAGAGGGCACCCGATTGCAGAAGGAACCATAGGACTGCAGTAGGCCGCAAAGCCGGGGCCTCAATTACCGGCGCGGCCCAACGCGATCGCGCCGGGAGGGGGGGGGGGGGTGTCGAACGGACACAGGATACCCCAGCTGTGCCGCCCCAGGCGCCAGGTCGCTAATTCTAGTCGCAAATGCGACCTGGCGCCCGGGGTTTGTCGAGCCCTGCCCTAGTGTTTAACCCCTTCCCTGCCAGTGTCATTTATACAGTAATCAGTGGCTATTTGTAGTACAGTGTATCACTGTATAAATGCCAATGGTCCCAAAATAGTGTCAAAAGTGTCCGATCTGTCCGCCATAATGTCGCGGTCCCAATGAAAATCGCAGATCGTCGCCATTACTAGTTAAAAAAATAATTAATAATAAAAATGCCATAAATCTATCCACTATTTTGTAGACGCTATAACTTTTGCGCAAACCAATCAATATACTCTTATTGAGATTTTTTTACAATAAATATGTGGAAGAATACATATCGGCCTAAACTGAGGAAAAAACGTGTTTTTATATATATTTTTTGGGGGTATTTTAATATAGCAAAAAGTAAAAAATATTGCTTTTTGTTCAAAATTGTCACTCTTTTTTTGTTTATAGCGCAAAAAGTAAAAACCGCAGAGGTGATCAAATACCACCAAAAGAAATCTCTATTTGTGGGAAAAAAAGGAAAAAAAAAAAGGAAAAAAAATCTCTATTTGTGGGGGCCAATCACAGCCTGCTGTTCCTGACATGCTCCCCCCATCACCAATCACAGCCTACCTTTCCTGACACCAGTGGCGGTTGGTGGTACTTTTTTTTTTTTTTTTTTTTAGGGGGGGGGGGGGCAAACAATCCTATTCTTTTATTCTGCCACCAAATATCTTATACAGCCCACTTCCTGTTTCTAGCCTTGGCTTATGACATCATGCACAGCTTTCTCTCTCTGGAGAGTTTGCCAGGAAGGGGGGGGGGGGATCATAAGAGGGCCAATGAGAGCTGCAGAGCTGGAGGTGTGCCTCTGTGTAAATCCAGGCAGCAGCTTCAGCTGCCCACAGTTAAAATGGTTGCAGCCAGACTCCGTGGAGGGAGGATTCTGCAGGGTATTTGGCAAGTACAGTATATATAAAATAATATGCAAAGTGGTTGGAGGGAAGCTTCAGAATGGCAAAGATGTTTTAATTACAAATTATTATGTGAGCAGACTGCAATTCCTCTTTAATGACAAAGCAAAAAGAATATAGGCAGCGGTGGGATTTGAACCCACGACTCCGCAGAGACTGGAGCTCTTTCTCCAGTGCCTTAGACCGCTATGGAATTTGAACCCATGACGCCGCAGAGACTGGAGCTCTTACTCCAGCGCCTTAGACCGCTCAGCCACGCTACCTTCTGATTAACAACCTCTCTATAATGCTACTTCTTGTTCACAATAATTCACTTCTCATTTCAGTTTCTATTAGTGAATTCCATGGATTTACATCGCTCCCATGTTATCCTCACATGCCCGCCACCATCAGTGATCCGCCTTCCCGGGGATGCTATTCAAAATCTCTACTGCTATTGGCCGCACGCCCTGTCTATTCTGGCCTAATAATTCCCTTATTGGTCGCTCTCGCCACCTGCTGTCGTACTCTCACTGTCAATTGGCTAGCAGACGACGTTTTTCCGCCCTTACTTAGCGTAGCCCCGCCCACCACCTAGGCGACCTTGCTTTCCCTGGCTGTGTAAACTCCGCCCACCACGCAGACTCCAAATCCCTGATGTGGATTAGAGTAAGCTCCGCCCACCAGGCAGAGTCCAATGCCTTCGGCGGGTTAGTGTGGCTCCGCCCAACACGCATATACTCCAACGCTTGCATCGGATTAGTGTAGCTCCGCCCAACACTCATACTCAGGGCTGGATTTCCCACAAGGCCACCGAGGCCAGGCCTCGGGGCGGCAGTGGTGCAGGGGCGGCGCCGCTCCTGCGGCGACTTCTCAGCCGCCCCTCACACTAACATAGTAGCATGCAGTGCACCCAGGCGCCAGAGAGGTGGGGGCGCTGAAGCGCCAGAGTGCTCCTCTGCCTCCTCCTCCTCTCTGTGTCCAGACTGAGGCGCAGGTCACCGCCACCGCTGCTGTTTTTTCAAGGCTCAAGCCCGTCCCCCCTCCCTCCTCCTGTCAGAGAAGGAGAGCAGCCGCCGGAGATTGGAGCAGCTTGTCTCTGTGCTGTGCGGTGGGGCGGTCCGTCCATGCCTGACGTTTTCTCCTGTCTCCATCTGTTCTCCACCCGGGCGGCGCGGCTGCACACTGTCCTCTCCTCTCGAGCTGCCGCCCGGGTGTTTTTATGTACACTAATGGAGTGGGTTGTCTCTACTAATAGAGGGGGGTTGTCCCGGGGGTCTGTACTAATGATGGGGGGGTTGTCCTAGGGGTCGTACCTATCTGGTGAGTAGTTTGTAGTAGGGGAATTGTCACAGCGGTAAATTTTTCAGGGCTGAGTGGAACAGACAAATCTATCAGAGAAAGAGCTATAATTGTTTTTATTTGCAAAAAACATGGCGGGCATCACTGTGCATTATGGACAGCAGTCACTTGTTATGGGGAAGAAATAACTATGGCCTCATTTTGGAAATTACAGGATATAACTCACTAATTTTTAGAAAATCATTTTTTAATTTTTTGTAATTTTTTTTTTTTTTTGTTGCAATATCTTGGGCACTGTATTTTGATATATAATTTTGTATACCTGCACGTTTGTGCTCCTATGTTATTCTTACAAAAACGAAAGCCTATTTCCAACAGAATATCCTGGCTCTATGTTTGCACCCATCTTTGCTGCAAACAAGCTGTTCCTGGCTAACACAGGAGGCCAGTTCTGCATTGAGCTGATATTCCAGAGCACAGCAAGAGAGCAAGAAGCTTTAGGCAGAATTTCTGGAAACAGGATTAATCTTCCGATTAAGTAACACCTCATATTGATATTTTTTCAGAGGTTGCTCAGACAAGTATGAATGATATATCTTTTAGTGAAGGTGCAATTATACTTTTAAGGGTTGTGCTGCAATACTAGATTTCACCAACAGGTGGAGCTGCAGTCAGCTCTCTGTCTGAAGAAACACCAGAGCCATAGGGCAGTTTGATGTTCTGACACCCCATTGAAGGGTTTCAAGTTACCTCCCTAAATTCATTCTATAGCACAACAATCTATTAACTATGAACTAGAGCTGCTTAAAACCATGGCATTGAATAAGCCTTATGTACTTTGTTATGTACGACACAACAGCCAAAACAGAAAAATTATTAAAGAACTCTATGAGGAAAAGGGCAGAAAATCTTTATTGAAGGCGGTGTCAATCATCAGACAACCTTACCTTATAAGAACTTTGGGATAACCATGGACTACTGACAATGTCCAATCTGGCAAGAGCAGAACACAATAGGAGTGTATATAGGTACTCTTTGGACAGCATCTTTAGTTGAAGGATAAGGCCAGCCATATATGAGTCAAAAACTGAACATTCTGTTGAAAAACTAAAATGGCGCATACGATTAAGCCGTCATATTTTTTGTTTTTCTAAACAAAATCCAGCATGCTGGATCAGGCATTTTTTTTGACTGCGGGACAAAATCACGTGTCGCAGCTGGCACACTAATTCATAATGCGAAAAACGAAGGACCAAGAGGCTGCTGCAAAGTCAGCTGAGCACATATGCACAGACACTTGTAAAATATGAGTGTGTGTCCAAAAACGAATGGATGGTGTGATCATCTGATCTCTTTCTGATGTCTCTGGTCAGCTTTAGAAACAGTGGTTGACAGGGTCAGATGGGTAACCTACTGTCAACGATCTACTGTGCATATTTATATCTATATAAAAGGGATGGTTGCAGGTTTCTTTAAAAGGGAAGTTTGGAATTTAAAAAAAAAAAAAATGACCACTGATCAATCAGTTCTCCCCCCTCCAATCTGAGCAGAGAGCCGTGACTGTCAGTCAGCAGCTCTCTGCTCTTCTCTCCAGGGCTCACTGGAGTATTGGGCTGTGGAAGGGGTAGGAGGGGATGGCTCAGGCTCTCAGCAGATTGCTGAGCCAGGTGTCGGTCCAGGCATCTGGGTGAATCCCGACCATATGGTCAGGATCTTTTCCAAGCATGGACCGGCTGAGTGATGTCAGCCAACAGTGGGCTTTAGCCCGCTGTCGACTGAAAATGGTTCACAGAAGTGCAGAACAAACTACATTCCTGTGATCTATAGGAAAAGTATGTCCAAAAAAGCTTTGGCCATATTTCTCCTTTAACCCATTGTTTTTCCAATCAAAAGCTAGTTATTATTGCCAGAAAATTGGCTGGATGGTCATACATTGGTCAATACTAGAAAATGATTTGACCACTTGCAGTACTCTCCACGACAACTGAGCCGTTTAGGGATTATCTTCTAGGAGTATGAATAAGTATCTAGAGGTTCACACCAATGTATAAAGGGCCCTGACCTCAAACTTACTGAAAACTTTACCTACCTTGTTCATACCAGAGGAAATATGGGAAGTGTCAATTAACTTACCAATATGTTTTTGGATGGACATACACAAGGGGAACCTGCAAACTCTATGCAGATAGTGTCCCAGGTGTGATTTAAACCCAGAACCCAGGGCTGCAAGGCAACGATGCTAACAATAGAAGTTTACTTTCACTGTGCATGAGTGAATTGAGACCCCCAGTTGAGTATCAGTCCTGATAATCATGTAGAATCGTATTGCCTCACACCATTCTTGGTTAGAGATCAGCCCTAAACCCAACTGCACATAGGTAGAACTCACCAAGAACAAAAGGTGGATGTAGATCTACCCATTCATCTTAAGACTGCCCCACCTCTTGGATCTACCAAGATGGCTCTCCCCCATCTTGACCAAAATTGCAAATCAGGGCATGTGTGATAAGTGAACTATTTCCTTTTTCTGTGGAGAAACAAGAAAGTTACAGAAATTCTCCAATGGGCTGGAAAATCTTTGTGTGCAAATTAAATGGAAACCCTAATACTAACAAGTACTCATCACCCTTTGCAAGTTAACACCTTACCTATAGGAAGACAATGTAGTCTGAAAGTGGAAACTCCATTGTTACCCTCAATAAAAGGACACAAATGTGACACAGAACATAAAAAAAAAAAATCCAAAAATATCTCAGAGCAGCTGAAAGGATAGCAAATAATTACAGCCATGAGTCTACGGAGAAGAACTGAAGATTAACATATGGAGTCAGAGATACCCAAGCTAATTAAAGTAATACATGTCAGAGGGTCAACCAATTGGATGGTGGTTACCATCCACTGGGTTTTCTTGAAAAGATACAAATCGCCATTGCCACGTTAGATGCCAATTAACCTATCAGTACATTTTAGAGTTGGGGAGGAAATTTGTGCAATCCTTCCATACTGCATAGTGTGAGTCAAACACAGGACCTGAGTGCTGCCAAGCTAGAGGGCTAACCACTCAAGCACCAGGCTAGCTTTCCTACTATATACTTATAGTTAAGAGCAATAGATAATATCTTAGTACTGCCTTTCACTGTATATACAATATTTTGTAAATCTTCGCTAATTACACTGCATAAAAATTACAAGTATTCCATTATAATACTACAGGTCCCAACATGTCTATGACAAAATAGGTTGTGTTGAGCTATGACACAAAGCTCCTTATTAAATATCACAGGAATCTGTGCTTAGCAAGAATTTGAGCAATTTTGAAGACAAGAGATAAAATAGCTTGAATATATGCATTCTTGGCTAGGAAACCCTACAGAATCCTAAAACAAAAAATGTATACATACACTGTGTATATATATACCCTGTTTCCCCGAAAATAAGACCTAGCGTGATTGTCGGTGATGGCTGCAATATAAGCCCTACCCCCCAAATAAGCCCTACCTTGTTTCCCCGAAAATAAGCCCTACCCTGAAAAGAAGACCTACAAGGACTTTAACTAGGGCTTATTTGGGGGGTAGGGCTTATATTGCAGCCATCACCGACAATCACACTAGGTCTTATTTTCGGGGAAACAGGGTATATATATATATATATATATATATATATATATATATATATATATATATATATATATATATATATATTTATTGCAAGTTTTAGGAGGAGATTTACAAGAAACTAAAGACATAAAAGTAAGTCGTCTTATATTATATAACATATTAATACTGGGGGCCTTACTGATATTTGCATATGCAAATATGTATATGTAATTAAGGATATTGGTGGAGAATATTGTGTGTTGCATACCGGAGCAAGGTATCTCTGTCCATTTATTAAGCCTCAGTAGATAAAAAACTAAGAATGGAGCGCAGAGTGGGCATGGGGTTGGGGGTCTAAGTCTCTTATTTACCTCTTGACTCCATACACCATGTTTATTAAAGAGTCCAGCCTGCAAAGAAGGGACAGGAGAGGGAGTGCAATGTTAGTCAATGCCCAGGATTACAGGGGTGGGAGGGGCCACAAAGCTGCTCTGGGTAGTCACAAAGGTACAAAAAAAATATAAAAAAAAATCAACACAAGTGGACTCTATAAATCTAAACATTCACAAACATGCTAACTGATAAGTACCATAAGTGCCTTGAGTTAGCATAGAATTTAATACTGTTCGTCTAGCAGGCAAAGAACACTAAATTCTTTAGCTAAAAGCTAAAAACCACAACAACAGAAAAGAACCACAAAACTACTATACAAGACTCACAATTTACAACACAAAAATGAAAATGCTAGACAAAGAAATCTCCACTAGACAAGCACTTAAGTTGATTGATTTAAAAAAGTGTTGCCCATGTTATAATTGTTGGTATGAACATATGAACAACACCAGCTCTTCCTGTTTTTCAAATCAGGACCAATGTGCTTAAGAACACAGCTACATACTAAACTTACTTGAACGTCTAGCTTTTGGGATGAATGAAAAAAAAAATTGCACAAAAGAAAACATTGATGGGAAGAAGACATCCAACATTTTTGATTATTGATGTATCAACTTTTTGGCTGATGCACCCAAATTAATGCTCATGAAGCTGTGAGGATATTCTTTTATGTTCAGATGATTGTGAAAAAGTTAAAGCTTTTCCATCACTAAAAAAATTGGGCTTACCAAAGACAGTTGCAAGACATTCTGATGGAACAAACCACAGAAGCTGACTACTGATGTAGCCAGACACAACAATTTAAGGGTCAATGATAAGGTACCACAATACCATGATCTTGACATTTGGATGAGCCCAAACAACAATCTGATGCTTCATCAGTTTGGTTGCTGAAATCTGTTCTATTATTTGGATAGGTATATTAACTAGATCAAGGTTAACACAGGAGTGGGTGAGATAGCTAACTAGAGAAGACCAAGTAGAAGGACAAGTCAGGAAAGTCACGAATGATAGAACCTGACCTTGGTGCGATGTCAGCATGAAATGAACAATTGACGTGAAGACACGGAAATGATATTCAAGCTTCCAGGCATTTTTACCAACAGTTACCAGTCATGAATAAGATCAAGGTTCAGTTGGTGAGTTGGTCAGTTGGTGAGTTGGCCAAAAGACTGTGGTTCAGAGGGTACAGTAGACATAAGTCAACAGTGAAGGCCTCTTAAGCTTGTTGACAAAATAGTCCATAAGTAGGATGAAACTGGATGAACAGTGGCCTAGGATGCTAAATGCATGTTGTAAGTCCATAAATATGTAAGATAGATGCCTAACCAAACATTACAGAGGAAAGATCCCTAAGCAGGTGGGCAATGATGTAGAAATAATAATGGAATGCCAAAGACCTTTGCTCTTTAAGGGTAAAGAGCCTGGTTACTTTAAGGTGGTATTATGACATCACTATGGTACATGAAAAACCACACAGATTGAGTGGTGGATAGCCCCTGGTGTTGAATAATCCATAGATGAAAAAATGATTGAAGAGAACCTGTTTGGTAGTGGCAAATGAGGTTTGGGTGTTGTGCACCAGCATAGGATTGCTAATGATTGGGGTGTCAGCAAAGTAATGAGATGAGTGTTACATAGCCAGTTAAGAGGTGTAGTAGGAAGAGATATAGGGTGACTAGGAGTTGGGAAACAAATTGGAATTGTGATCTAAAGGACTTTCTTCATAACTGATAAGCACTAATATAAGAGAAGAGCCTATTAATGAAGAAAGTAGAACAGACTTGGTCTGTTATGTGTTAGTTCTATGGTATATGGTATGTGGGCATGGAGTGGAAAGGGTTTAGAAAAGAGTCAGGAGAGACTAAGTCAGGGATGAGAATGGGGTGATAGGTTTATTGTAAGGGTGGCTTACCTGAATCTCTGTGTCTGGTGGTGAAGGGGTCCTGTGTACCTCCGGGCTGTGGTCTGGTAAAGGTGGGTAAGCAGGGCCTGACCTGTTTTCTGGCTGGGGTTGTTGGCAAATTTCACTGTGATTGGTTCACTAGCTCCCAGTGGTTTTTGCCCATTCAACCCCTTGATTGCTTCCTCGGCCTCTATCCTCTTATCAAACCGGATGAAGCCCACTCCTCGCGAGACCCCTGTAAGTGAGATAACCAGGAATATCATAAGTGTACCTCTTCATAAAGCCATTCTCTTCAACCTCCATTTAAAACCAAGTTCACAGTTTAGATAGTTCCACTCTAAAATAGTAAGTAGCAGTGTCAGAGGTTTTAACCTTTCCCTACTCTGTTCAAAATGTAAAAAAAGCTTTGGCAAACCTTAAACTTTAAAAAAAATTTAAACAATTAGTCTTTTCTTTTCAAGAGGAAACTTAGCTAGAAACAAAAGTAACTTGTATCTACATAGAGAGAGCCTTTTAACTGTAAAACGTCTGTCATACCTGTGACTTGGTCGACCAAGATACGAGAGGTGATGATCCTGCCATACTGTGAGAAAAGCTGCTCCATCTCCTTCTGATTCATAGTTTTTGGAAGGCTGCTCACGTAGAGATTGGCATCGCGTATGGAGGCAGAGCTTGGCCGTGCATAGGATACCTGTGTAAAAAAAAGCAAGATACATGGGTGTCAACCTTTTCTTTTAGGATGTCTCTAAAGCCAAAAAGTTTTTATTTTGTTTTGGATAAAGTAGGGAAGGCTGGAACCCCTTTTAGCTTTTTATGACTGCCTGTGTCTCCACTTGGGAGATTCACACTCTCTATCTGTCATAATGACCATTTTTACCAAGAGCTAAGGTGAGGAAAAATGTGAAAATTTGGGGTTTTCACAAAAACAGAAAAAAAGAGTAAGTCTTTCAATGGGGGCATCGGTTTCATGGACATCCCCCACTTTGGAGACATTTCTTCTCACTTCATGTTGTGTCTACAAAACAGGGAATAGAGGGAAATCTCCCCAATGGGACAAAGACGCAACAGCTCATTAAACTCTACTAGGAGTACAAAGCTTGTATGCATAGACATTTCCCAGTGCTGGACAGAGAACCAAGTCTTACTAGCTCTGACGCCAGGTGGTGGTATAGAAGCACCCCATGCCACATAGTTAACTTTATCTGTTGACTAAATTCAGCTTTTTTGGTTGGCACAGACATACTGAAAGATTAATATGTCTTCCTTTATCAAGCAGAGCAAAGTGCGGTATCCCAGTGCAACTAGATTTTAGCTTTACACAGACAGGGCAATGGAAGATGATGAATGATTATTTGCGTTTGATTACTGTGCTTTAAGTATTATGAAATACACCCCAGAAAATGATTTGGGGCCTCAACTGAGGTTTGATCAGATTTAAAGCTAATATCTGATCACCAGCACATTTAAGAGAAAAGAGGAGAGGACTTTCATGAAAAAAGTGGTTGCTTTTGGTTATAAGAACAGTTCTTGGTTTATACACTTTTTTTTGACCATGGAACTTGATGTCCTATTTGCATAGGCAAGTTAATTGGCATCATGTATGATCCTTTTGTATCACTTGACCCTTCCTTTTAGAATTTAAGTTCTAACCAGCAGGGTCATCTGATTCCTCTTGAATTAAATTGTATTGCAACTTTACTGCCTACCTCCATTTTGTTAAGCGCTGGCCTGGGCAAACTGTTGTTGCTACTGTATATAAATCATTCATAATAATAATAATAACTATGAAGAATGACGTCTGTATTGCCCATAATGACCGAATGCTGGTCATTCCCATAGCTTTGCAAAGGGGGGGGGGGGAGACATTGCATAGCATGCACAGTTCTACTAGAAGCAGACATACCATTTATCCACTGGGTGGGCTCCAATGGGTGGGTATTTCAGTGCAGCTCTACCGCAAAAATGCCTTGTCTCCTATGTGCCTGGTTCACACCATCGCAAAGTGGGCATTGTGCATTGAGCGGGCAGTGTGTGCTAAAAACAAAACTACAGCAGGCCGTACTTTTTTCAGTGCAGCACAGAGCAAGGGAATCCACTGCCTCATGCTGTGTGGCGGCAAATAAAACTTTATGAAATGTCACTATGTGACATTTCAATAAAGTTTGTTACAAAAAAGGAACAGCGTGATGCAATCAGCGCATGGGCACTGCAGTTGTCCAGCCGCATCATAGCACACACCAGCTGCTACATTGTAATTCAGTGGCTGCTGTGAATGGACCCTGATGCAGACTGCAAAAGGTCAGATCGGTGACCATCGGTGCAGGGATCTTGGCCAATAGTTGAATGGAGGGGTCCAACAATTGGTCTCGCACAGGGGCCCCTTGCAGACTCACTGGCTCACTGTTTGTCACTGGCTAACACTTGCGAGCATCATCACATGCCTGATGAAGGGGTCCTGCGTGGCTTCGGAGTGTTGCACTACTGTTTGTGATGTGATCGTTCTTCAATAAAAAATGGCGTGGACTTAATTGAAGATCTGTAGTGTACTGGCGAGTATTTACATTGTTACGAGTCATAAGGACACACCAGCAGGTCCTTATATTCTTTGACATCAACAGGAATTCAAAAGTGTGTTTGGAAAGATCGATCCCCACTCCACCCGTCTGATATCTTATTCTGAAACGTTTTACATCTTCATTCATAAATTTCATTCATGACTGTCTGATTAACCCCTTAAAGAAATTATTTTGTTTACATTCATCAACCCTTTTAATATTTTGTGCCAAACTGATGTTGATGCTACAATATCAGAAATGCCACAGACCAACACAGCGCTTGCAGAAATGAAGAGGTTAATTGGTTGTTTTCCCCAGAGAGAAAGGATTGTTTGCTGAGCCCCTAGCCACCGTTACCACAGAAAGACTCAGTCGCTCAAGGGAGTCTCCCATGAGCCTTTGCAGCATCAACACTAGGCAGAGCAGATGGAGACAGATCTGATGCAATTGTCTCCATAAACCAAAAGTTTAACGGAAGAAAAAAAAACAAAAAAAAAACATATATTTGACTTCAGATTTAATTTTACAGATTTTCTTTTTTTAAATCTCTGTGTTTTATTGATGCTATTATGCAAAGGGAGAGGCAGTCATGTTCCTCTATGATTTCCTGGGTCACTGGGGAAACTATCTGATTGGATGCTGCCACCCCACGTGACTCTAGCAGCTATCTTGGGTCAGATATGTGTAGGGACGTCACCCATCTGACAGGGACAGTAATTAGCGGCTGGGGAAGGTTCCAGACGAGCAGGCAAAGGACAGGGAAATAGAAGTATGGGTTCACAAAAAAAAAAACATACAGACTTACCTAGATGGCTGCATCTGTCCCCCACCGGCTCTACACCGAGTGATCAAAGACTGTTGATTGCTCGGTTCTCAGTCTTCAGTGAGCAGAGTAGTTGACTCACTAGAACACCACGCTGTGGATGGGGTGGAATCAGCTGGCTCAAGCTCTCAGCGGCTTGCTGAGAGGCTGAGCCAGCTGCTTGTCAGGCATCTGTAGGATCCTGACATTATTGTTGAGATCCCTGCAGAGCCTGCAATGGTTCTGTGACTTCAGGTGACAGCAGGCTTTACCGCAGGTCCACTATGAAGCTGAACCAGCTGCTGGTCAGGCTTCTGAATGAATCCCAACATTAATGTTGGGATCCCTGTAGAGCTTGGACCAGCTCTGTGATGTCAGCCAACAGCAGACTTTTGTTGCTCTCAGCTTAATCTGGGACACAGGAGTTCAGAACAAAGTGCACTCCTGTGATCCCCAGGAGAAGTGTGGACAAACAAGCTTTGGACATACTTGTCCTTTAAGCCCAGTGAAGTAAAGCTGGCCATACACTGAGTGAATTTCGGGCTGTTCCTAATGAACCCTCCAAAATTAAATCAGTGAGTGGCCTGGTCGTACTATTTTGCCCGGCATTGTTTGAATGCAATATTGAAGGAGCTGGGCTGCAAATTGTTGGGCGTACAGCATCTGCATCCAATCAGATGCAGGCAGCCTTCATGTATTCTGAAAGTTGATGTTGCCGACTGTCAAAATGCAAGAGACACAGTGGGATATTTGTCCATCCATGCTCTTTGGCATGGATGGAGGAATCTGTTCGATTTCTATTGTTCAGTACGCAGGCTGAGCAAGAGAAATCTATACGAGTATGGCTTTAGGTACGATTGTGTAGGCCAGTTTACATTCAGGTTTTCATGTGTCAGTGTATGTCAACTTGTTGAGATCACTCCTGTACAATTTCCCAGTCTGTGTTTAGTTCACTGGTGCACTCTATCTTCAGGGAAAGATAAGTGGACCTCATGCCTTTCCTGCCCTCAGCTTCTGGTGAATTGATCATCAGGAAATTGTTTGATTGGATTGTTTGTTAGATGTTGTACTTCCTAATGACCAACAACTCTGCTACACTTTTGGCTTAGTCCAGCAAAGAGTTCCAATAGCTGGAGAGATGACTTCACTATTTCCTAAAATGGCCTGACAACTTTCTCACTGGACAGAAGGGATGATGATGATTCATTGTCCA
The DNA here is from genome assembly GCF_042186555.1 of Aquarana catesbeiana. NCBI lineage: Eukaryota > Metazoa > Chordata > Amphibia > Anura > Ranidae > Aquarana > Aquarana catesbeiana. Next base: position 652,325,920 of record NC_133326.1, read on the forward strand.
ATGAGAAGGCTGAAGTTGGAGAGGGAGAATTTTGGATGTTGAATGGGAATGTGGTTTTGAGATCAAACGAATGTGAATATCTTTTTCATTCGGAAAAAATCCTTTCACCCCAAAATCGAAAGTTAAAAGAAACCATTTTTTCACGCTACATTCGTCAAGTCATCAAATGTACCTGATGAGAATTTTCATATGAACATTCATATGGATATTTGTATGAATGTTTGTTCAAATATTTTCTACTGTAAGGCCAGCTTAAAGGATAATACCCCGTACACACGAGCAGAAATTCCGCCAGCAAAAGTCCGATGAGAGCTTTTGGTCCGAAAATGTGACCGTATGTATGCTCCATCGGACTTTTGCTGGCAGAATTCCAGCCAGCATAAGATTGAGAGCATGTTCTTAATTTTTCGTTTGGAAAAAGTTCCGATCTGAAATTCCGACCGTCTGTACCAATTCCGATGCTCGGAAACAATTCGACGCATGCGCGGAAGCATTGAACTTAATATTCTCGGCTCGTTGTAGTGTTGTACGTCACCGCGTTCTTGACGGTCAAAAGTTCAGCGAACTTTTGTGTGACTGTGTGTATGCAAGCCAAGCTTGAGCGGAATTGCGTCGGAAAAACCATCCAAACTTTTCCGACGGAAATTTCGCTCGTGTGTATACGGCATAAGTTCACCTTTTTTTTAACATGTTACAGTCATATCCAGGGTGTAACATGTAACATGTTACAAATGCAGCAGGCCCCCGCACCCTCCCGTTTTGACAGCGAGTGGGCCATCTTCTCCCCCTGCTGGCTGTCACAACCAAAAAAAAAAACGTGGCCGCGTCATCTATTTACAGTGTTTTGTGAATAGGAAAACTACAAGTCCTGACAGGCCTTTGTAGCTGTCGGCTTGTAGTCCTCAGTTAACTACCAGGGCTGTTGATCGCATTTACACAGTAAATTATTCTATATATTTACTGTGTAATGGCTGAGGGATCTATCAATCTCCATTTATTTCTGTAGTGATTACCTCTAAAAGTCAATAGAAAAAATGTAATTTAGCAAACTGAGGCAGTAAAGCGTATCGACATCAACAAAAATTGCTACTGTTGATATGCTTGATTATCTCAATCTGCTAAATTACATTTTTGTATTTTAAAGGAACCATTTGCACGGCTCCACCCATTATCCTACATTGGGGAATAAAGGACCTGTTTTTTGGTGATGACTTATAAACACCTTCTGTTTTGGGAAGGCATTGCCATACTGCAAGAATTATTTTTCAAATTTTCTGCAGCAATAAGTATCAGCTAATAGGTGTAATCATTAAACAACAGCTGCTATCTAAGATGCTCTCCGCCAGTAAAACACAACACGTATCAGCTGTAGTCCTTGATGACCCAAGTCACTTTCATTAGGAATAAGTGACACTGACAGCACATTAAATCCATCGCTGTGCGGGGTCACAATAGGTCCAGCCCCTCTTTTCATTATCTCTGATTAGGTTACTTTTTGGCTTTGCAAGACTTTTATCCTTTAACTTTTTCCTGCATTGCACTGATTTGGCCTTTAATGGCAGCAGCTGGCTTCCTGTCCCAACCTATACTACACCCCCCTCCATTGAGATAATCTCCAGGGGCAATACCCCATAATTAGCCCGAGAGTGGACAGATGGCTGAGTGCTTTTGTCTCTTCCCCAAGTCCCCTCCTTCCCTTCCCTCCCTATTCACAGCATCCTTCTCCCCAAGGGGGCGACATCTGAATGACAAAGGCAAGACAAAAGAATGTTCTTCCATCTTGGTGGACCTGCTGCCTGAACGATATGCTGTGACCTTAAGAGAGTAGGTATACTGCTTGGAGGGCATCTGTCAGTCTGCCATAGGGGAGGGGGAGGCATATCTTATTTCTTTGTTTCACTGATGGAAGGGGGGGCGACAATCTGTTCCAGACAATTCTGTATGTATAGAATTGTACATGACAAAAAAATATATTTATCTGTCTTATTAACTTTTCTATCTAGCCTTTATTTTTTAAGACTGTAAGCTCTTCTGGCCAGGCTTCTCATCCCAAGTGTTTCCTGCCTTTGTGTGCACTATAATGTTATCATTATAGCACCTTCACATCAAACATCTATCTTTATATCCCTACTATGTATTTTTCTACATATGTAAACCTATCTATCCAATCCATGTCTATATCTACCCTTAAAATACACATACGTAAAGTGCATAGTGCTCCAATCCAAAAATTAATTCATTATTCAAGTGCAAAATCCACAACTAAAAGTGTCCAGTGCAAAAGTGCTCAATGTCCATCTAATTTCACAGAAACATTCACATTTGAAGGGTTCCACAATAGTCCCACAAATACTTTTATCTTCCACTCAACTATAGCTTTCATATATGGTGCTCCTTCAATCACTGTGTGAAACCTCCACCTGCACAATCCACTCACCAGATTTTTAGACCCACTATTACAGGGTCTGTATGTGTTCCATAAATCTAAGGGTTCCACCACTCCTCCACTTATGGGGATCTTCCTCTCCACCTCAAGGGTTCCACAACTCCTCCACTTATAGGGATCTTCCTCTCCACCTCAAGGGTTCCACCACTCCTCCATATATAGGGATTCTCCTGTCCACCTCAAGGGTTCAACCACTTCTCCACTTATAGGGATCTTTCTTTCCACCTCAAGGGTTCTACTACTCCTCCACATATAGGGATCCTCTTCTCCACCTCAAGGGCTCCACCACTCTTCCACTGCAGGGGGTTCCACCACTCCTCCTTCTCGGAGGTTCCACCACCACTGCTCTCAATAAATCTAGACCAGTTTTCCACTATTTTACCGATATAGGAATTTACTATAGCGATTTATCTATATCAACTTTTTCTGATGGTCACATTTTTTGAATAACTACAGCAGCTTAAATAGGTTACTGAGTTGTAGTGCAGGCTTTTATTTATATCTACTCATTTCATCTATATCCATTGTACATGTGTCTGCTGTTTCTCTCAGCTATAGTCATGTTTATACATATACAGTAATCCATATCTATATTTTTATTTACACTATCTATATTTCTTTATATCTCCTGTCTATGCATCTAATACATGTCTGTCTATCTATCTATCCCATGCTTGTTTACTAGGGAGGTAAACAAGCAATAGACAAGGAGCATCACATCTGAAAATAGTCATATGAACCTGGTCTAATTTATTCCTTGATTGTATTTTCCCATCTGTGAGCCATAAAGCTGGCATACAGGGAAGGCTCACCTTACATTTGAAGCTATGTCATTGTCATTGCCATTCATGGTCATTGTGTCGTTCAGTTTTGTTAGTGCAGTTTGGAAGTTGCATATTAAAACATCAAGAAGAACTTGCTATTTTGCCCCATAATAATCGGTTAGAACCCCTTTATATGCTGCTAAAGAATGTGTGGGAATACAAAGGACATAACCAGTTGCTATGATCCAGCGCTATGAGCTGTATTCTCATACATGTTTACACACAAAGACCACTACAGAAGAAGACAACAGATTGGTTAGCGTGAGTTACATTTCTCATTCTTTGGTGTCATCCCTCTTGCTCACCTTGATGGTCTTAGTCTGTAGCTTCAGCCCGTTGAGGGTATTAATGGCCTTATCTGCATCATTGGGATCCACGTAATTTACAAATCCATATCCTAAGCTCTGACCTGTGAGGGGGGAGAAAGAAAAGGAAAGTGTAAGGGGTGTCATGACAGAGAGTCCTGTCACACACAGATAAAGAGATCTCCACAATTGCTAGTGGCATTGGAAGGGCAAAGGTCCCCCGACAGACAGCTCTGTGTACACAACAAAGGGGGACCACCTGCCTCTCCATGTAGAAGAAGCAATATGCGTCGTCAGTCAATAGCAATCAAACCCTCTTCACTGAATGAATGGAGAGCCCAGCTCCTAAAACAATCCAAAGATTTCCTTGCAAGCAGACTCCATGGAAGATGCTGTTAGCTGCACTTTGCAGGACCTGACTACAACCAGATTCAGATGATGCAAAGCTGCTATTTTAGTGTATAAGTAGATGTTGTCTTGTGTACAGTAATTTTACAAGGTCATAGGGCCCATTTACACTTTGTGTTGCAGTAACATGTTACATGTGCTGCATTTCGGTGCTTTTGATTTTGACATAGGGCCCATTTACACTATTGTGCTGCGGTACCATACATTACATGCGCTGCTGCATTGTGGTGCCATTCATCTTGAACAGCACTCCATCGCACTAATGCAGCTCACCTCCCTTGTTGCGTGCTGCATTATACGGCAATGCTTTCGAGTGTGTTGCTTTCGAGAAGATAGCTCATGATGAATTTTGGGTGCATTGGCAGTCCAATATTTTCAATGAGCTGTCTTAATGCAATGCACACTAATGCACAATTTAAAGCAGAACTAAAGGATTAACCTAACCTTGTCTGTACCAGTCCAGGTCCAATGCCGGCACTGGCATCTTCTCCCCAGATGCCAGTCTTCAGGCATCTCCATGGTTAGGCTTTAATCTGGCTACTACACACTAAGTTTGATCTGTCCTGGCCCTGGCCCTGCCTGTCGCCAGTCTTCCATCTGGCATTCTTCAATTAAAAAATCAAAGGAGCCAGACAAACGATTGTTAACTAAACAGCAGCTGCATCCAATCAGATGTAGCCATTAAGCAGGTATTCTGACAGCCACAGGTGCCAGCTGTCAAAATACAAAAGCAGCAGTTGGAGATTTGTCTGTACGCACTACACAGGGTGGATGGAAGAACCTGTTAGATTTTTTATAACTGTGTACAGCCAGCTTTATTCTTTTAGTCTAAATGCTGATAGATACTAATTAATGGGCAACAAAGGGTGGGATTAAATTATTCTCATAATTATGTGTTTATCCAGTAAGGAAGCAGAGTATTCCAATCAGTGAGTGAGGGGGGGGGCTATACATGGCTTTCAGATACCACTGGTGGCTTTTCATGTGGCTGGCTCACATCACAGGTCTTCACAGATGAATATTTGACCCCTGCAAGGCTATTCACTTGTGTTTATGATAGCACAGATGTAGATTTGAGTATTTGAGTACAGCAGCACGCAGCCATTCATGTCTAAGCCTGCATTTGCACCTGAGCAGAGTGTAAGCAAATCGTTTTTTTCAGGCATTTTTGAGGCTTTTTACAAGCGTATTACAAGCACCTTTACATGTGTATCAACCTTCAGGCAAAGGGAGGCGAGCAGTTCTTTATCCATTGAATCCCACCGAATGTGCATTTATAGGTGCTCCCATAGAAGTGTATAGGGCCAAAAATATTTGAATACAGCTTATGTACTTTTTTGAGTGTAGGGCATAGAACGCAGGGCAACTGAATGAACATGGGTGATTAGAAAGAATGTGATTCTGCATGTTGAGCATAGTCAGGAATAGGGAAATTAGAAAAAAATGTCTCAAGTTTGAATAAGGGCTTTGGAAGGCTGTTCCTGGGCTTCCTGGGCAGGGATGATAAGTCAGTACATTGAACAGGCTCAGTCACCAATGCGCCTAAAACTTTTATAAGCTTTTAGTGATTTGGCTTACATATACTTCAACCCCTGTTCTATTTAATAAAGCATATGTAAAAACAATTTTTAAAAAGTTTTGGATAGAGTGGGGAAGAGTTAGATAATAAGTATATTATTAATGGCTAATTTTATAGAACCTTAAAAAGCCGGTCTTGATAGGTTCCTTTTATACATCTGATAACTTGCTTCCACAAGCCAGCCACACCTGTTATGTGCCCTCTGGAATGCCGTGGGCCAGTTGATAACCTCCCATGGCTTCCTATACCACTTCTATGCCAACAACACCCAGATCTATCTCTCTGCTCCCCAGCTGACTCCCTCGATCTCTGCGCATATCACATATGTATTGAGCAACATATCAGTATGGATGTCACACCATTTACAAAAGCTTAATCTAAAAATTAGCTTGTAATATTTCCTCCTCCCCAATCACCCCCCCAATGACTTTATAATTGAGATCAATAGCACAATTATTGGTCCCTCCACACATGCCAAGGTGCTAGGTGTAATCCTAGACTCTGACCTCTCCTTCGGGCCACTACATCCAATCACTGGCTAAATCTTACCACCTTAACCTCTGCAACATTTCCAGAATTTACCCTTTCTTAACTAACGACACCACAAAACAAATTATTCACTCCCTTGTTATTTCCCGCCTTGACTACTGCAACTCCCTCCTCACTGGCCTACATTTGCACAGACTATCTCCTCCTCTTCTGTCTATCATAAATGCTACTGCTAGACACATATACCTTACTAACCGATCCATGGCTATGGCCCCTCTCTGCCAATCCCTTCACTGGCTTTCACTAGCCCAACGTAAAAAATTCAAAATACTAACCACAACATACAGGGCCATCCACAACATCACCCCCAGCTACATCACCAACCTCATTTGCAGATATCACCCAAATTGTCCTCTTTGCTCCTTCCAAGACATCTTGCTCATTAGTTCCCTTGTTACCTCCTCCCATGCTCACCTCCAGGACTTCTCTAGAACCTCTCCCATTCACTAGAACTATATACCCCAGTATGTTCGGTTAGCACCTACCCTGTCGGCCTTTAGGCGATCCTTGAAAACTCATATATTCAGGGAAACCTATCCAACCTCCACCTAAAAACTATTCTTCGGCCACCTCTATCAGATCATCCCCCATAGCTATTACCTTTTGTACCACTTTCCTCCCCCTGTAGATTGTAAGCTCTATGAGCAAGGCCCTCCTATTCTTTCTGTATTGAACTATATTGTAATCGTACTGCCTCTCTTTGTATTGTAAAGCACTGTGCAAACTGTTGGCGCTATATGAATCCTGTATAATAATAATACATGTCAGTGCATATACTAAAACCTACAGTACATCGCTGGAGCAGCTAGTTCTACCTTTTATCTCCCCTTTAGCTTTATGGTTCTGGGACAGGTTCTCTTTGAGCAATTCTGACGCTGCTGAGACACACCTGAAAAGATAATTTCTTTACATTTCTGCTTTACCGAAAAGAAATTCTAGAACATAAGAAGTGGATGCTGGCTTGCTAATGGAATAATCTCTTCTTTTTTTTAAAAAGCCCATGGCGTGTGAAACACACTCAAAAACTTCACGCGGTGCCAAAAAAAGTGCACACACATAAAGAGTGAAACACAAAAAACGTGCAACAGGCATACACAAGCCCTCTAAAATCAGAGGGCCTTGCCCTGAACCCCCGGGGCGTTAGGCTCCAGATGAGAACTGGGGTATTTTACACTTGGTCCATCTGGCCGAAACCAGACAGACCCCTTCTCTGGAGGGTCTGCCGAAACAGACCCACCCAAATACTTGGTGGGGCTCCCCCGAAGGGAGACCCCATGAGAGAGGGTGAACCAAGCCAGAAGGCCATGTCCACCGCTTCCCAAGACTTTCAGGGCAGGCCCAAGGACCTACATCCTACCAGTCACACGTGCAAAAACCATGTACAAACATAAAGATACAAAAAGTGGCAAACAAGGGCTTAAATAAAAGAAAGTGGGGGAGAAGGAAGTGGAGAGGAGAGTGAAAAGTGGTTATTGTGTGAAAATGTAATAATCTCTTTGTTTAGCAGCTGCTCATAGAATGGTCATAATAAGGAAATGGGAAGATGATGAGATTACCAGTGAATGCGGCTAATAGGATCTGTAACATACTGATGGGAAGATCAATGAAAACCGAAAATCTGGTCCCTGGAAATAGGAGTTACGACCCAAAGCGAAACAAAATGGATTCTATCTGTGCTTTGTCTACTCTAGTTTAAAGCTGAAGTTTAATCTGCATATATTTTGCCTTCCCTTGTTTCTCCATTCTTTTCCCATCAACATGCTAATGAAACATTTAAATAAAAATTCTGTTTTTATTCACCTTATTTTAGACACAGTGACGTCACCAATGGGTCTCTGTGCATTAAACCTGTCTCGTGCCAAATACTGCTTTGAAGGCTTGCAGATAACATTCTAGCAATTACATACAATGCAGTTCTATCAAGGGAGAAACCCAAAGTTCCCAACATTTTGTAACGATTTTCCAGCCCAATTCAACTCTGAGAACTATAGAACCATCCCACCACCTCGTAATTCTGGAGTTGAAGAGACGTGGTATTCTATAGTCCTTTCCTAGGGTGCCAGCACTGCTTCTCCATTGTCACCCTAGTATGGGAAAATGGGAAATGTGTTGCTGGCAGGATCAGAGATGAAAACAAAGACAAAAAGAAAATTAATGCAGCCACCACATCTAAGGACTGGTAAGCAGTAATATATTAAAGTCTGTCCTTGGGTTTAGATACACTTATCATGGCAGATTGTCTGATTTTTTACCAACCCCCTGCCCCTCAATACCAAATGCTTTAAAAAGCCATTTGTAAACAAACCATTTGTATAGGTGATGTCCCCGTACCTAATGGCAATGCTGAAGTCCCATGAGAATACACTCTAGCTTGTAGCAAGAGTGCATTCTTGCAGGATTTTCGAATTCATTAGTTTGGTGACATCACCCATGTGTCCCACAAGCACCGAAGGCCCAGGCTGAGATGGTGGAGGAAAGGTTTGTTTACAAATGGGTTTTGCCATGGAAGAGATGAACTCTTCTATAAACTGACCATATAACACAACTATTTCATAATTTCAGAAAGAAAAACAGTCCTTAAAAACAAAATAGGGCCTGGTTTTCGAAAGTTCAGTGAAAAGAGATAAGGCTAGGTGATGTGAATCTGATTAACTATACTGTCATGTGCAATATAGCGTAATCATATAGCGGTAATCATGTAAAATATTCCTCTTGCCTGTTGGACTATTGGATGTAAGTTCGTGTTACACAATATTAATAAGTACAGTATATTAGTATCTCTCCAGATGGTTTAAGGTAACTTTTATGAGGAATATAGAAAACCATTGTTGACCCCTCCCTCTGAAAATGCTAGCTGTTATATTAATCCAATTGCTTCCATTAGGATTTTCCTATATTGCATGCGGTTATGACCTTCTAGTACCTGATATATGCTATTTGGATATGAGCACAGACTCTTTTTTTCCAGTTCTATTTGATCCTATCTTAATGTTACACTAACAATTTATGCATAGCTTTTTTGTTCTACTGTGTGAATTGCATTGTAGCATCAAAATGAGGATAACGCTCTCTTAAAGTAAATGCATACATTCGCTTTGAGCTTTGCCATTCTGCTAGGTTACATAAAAGTACATTTATGTGATATTGTTTTAATCAGCAGACTTTGATGGCTTATTTTGGGTTTACATATCTGGGGGTGCAAAAACTACATAAATATTGCACTGGGAAACATTACAGGAAAAAAAAAATATTTTATTTGCATTTTTCTAAAATTCTTCCAAAAAAAAAAAAAAAAAAACCTCCACAAAATAAATATATATTTATAAAAATCTGCTACTAGATTAAAGCTGTGTCTGTCCCAAAATAAGACATATATAATAAGTGATATAGGCTAGACTACAACCATAAAAAGGCATAATGTGTGGAACCAAGATATCTCTGAAACAGAAAAAAAAGCTCCAGGACTCAAAATGTGTTTGGTTCAGCAGGGACCAGCCAAATGTAGATTCATGTAGGTTAAACAGAAACTGATCTACCAATCGACTTCTGTACAACCGCACTGCAGGCTATAGGGAAGTCTCCCTGCTGTCAGAATACAAGGATACAATGGGGGGGGGGGCAGTTTTTTCTAATTCAACCTGCTAGTTGAACAAAAAAAATACAGAATCAACTATGGCCAGCCTTGCACTTTAAGTGTGGCATTATATGTCCATTTGGCTCATTATTTGCATGCATGTATTTAGTATTTTGGTAAAATAGGCTAGGCAAATAGGGATCACTTTAAAGTAGATAGCCAGCCTAGATATGATTATCATATCCCTGAGGAGCATTGCCATAAAAGATTTAGCCATACATGTGTACAGACAGATCTAATAAATCTATACGTTTAGGGTGAACCTTTGTGGGCAGCCACTCCCAACTTTCCTTTAAATGTGCAGACTACTGGACTATTATCCCAATATACTTTAACTATCTGGTAGTATATGTTCCTTATGGGGCGTACACACGGTCGGACTTTTCATCTACAAAAGTCCGACAGCCTGTCCGACAGACTTCCGGCGGACTTTCGGCGGACTTGCAGCAGACTTTCTAACGAACGGACTTGCCTACACACGACCACACAAAAGTCCGACGGATTCGTACGTGATGACGTACACCAGACTAAAATAAGGAAGTTCATAGCCAGTAGCCAATAGCTGCCCTAGCATGGGTTTTTGTCCGTCGGACTAGCACACAGACGAGCGGATTTCGGGGTCCGTCGTAGTTACGACGTAAAGATTTGAAGCATGTTTCAAATCTAAAGTCCATCGGATTTGAGGCTGAAAAAGTCTGCTGAAAGTCTGGAGAAGCCCACACACGATCGGATTACCAGCCAGCTTTAGTCCGTCGGCGTCCGTTGGACTTTTGTAGACGAAAAGTCCGACCGTGTGTACGCCCCATTACATTGAGGTGTCTGCTTGGAATATTCAGAAATTGAACGCCTTGGCATCTTATTTGCAATCTTTCACACTCGGTAGGTCCATCTATGCTTCAATAACATTCCTTGATTGTAAAAATTCCTTTTTGATAATATTTAATATAAAAACAAGTATATGTTTGTACACCTATATTTTGACAATTTGTAATTAATTGTAATTTACAAAAAACTTTCAAGTAATTAATCCCTATTCTGTTGTTGTCTTTTTTCACTATTTCTCATAGTAATCATTTCATACAGCACTCTAGAATCTCCCGAAGAAGCTCATTCAAAGTGAAACATGTAGAGCAGTAGTGTCTGTATATGCATATGAAATGAACTTGATATGCAACAAAGGATTTTTTATGATAATGTTTTTATTGTTATTAATAAAACATATTTTTTATAATTAAAAAATACTATGCTTTTTTTCTCACACCTATAAAATCCTGCAGTTTTCCTTTTTTCATGTATTCTTCATAAAAATTGTGATGTGGTGTCCACTCTGATCTTGCAGCCCAAATTCTCTTTATTATATCTGGTAGTAGTTAGTTACATTCAACTTGACTTGTTCTGTAATGGTGTAGACATTTCCTAGTTTGCCCAAGCCACTGAACTTCTGAAGAACCAAATAAGTGGCTTGGAGAAGCTATGAAAGGTCTTCAGTACTACAGAACGAGTAAAGTTTCATGTAACTACTACTTAGGGTTGCCACCTCATCCCTTTAAACCCGAAAACACATATTAATTAGACAGGATCTGTGGCTAATTAAGGTGGTAATTAAACTCACTTGGTGCCTATTCTGCATTAAATTAGCATCAGGACCTGTGTAATTCATGTGTTCGGGTTTAAAGGGATGAGGTGGCAACCCTACTACTACTTCAGAAACAGCTTGTAAAAATGATTATATCTCCAGCTTCAAAGTACATCAGCATGATCGGTAATTTGTAGAAGATTTTAAATAAAAGAATGAAGAATGTGGTATACCTAGAGCACTTGACCACCAGACCAACCCCCTCCACCTTGCACCTCCCCCCTTTCTTTCTCCTGGCAGATGTGTGATGTCCCTGGTGCGGGAGCATCGCTCAAGGTCCTCTGAGCCTGCTCCCTCACTTGTACGAGTTGCAGCTTGGGCCATTCAGCCCTTCGGCTGTATTGTGTGTGCGCATGTTCTCGGATTCGCACGTGCACTTTGCGAGTGATCAGACCTGGTGACGTCACACGCAGCCGATGTTCGGCACGTGTGTTAGACGCCAGGTTGGGGACTATTTAAGCAGGCATTCACCTCCTGTCTAGTTGCAGTGGATGCCAACTCCAGGGGGGGGGGGGATATACCAGACAGTGGCAGAGTCAGGTGAGTGTTGATGTTCTGTATACATCGCTGCTACAACTTGAGATGGATCTTTTGCTCCACGGCCCCTCTCCCTGTTTACACAGGCTTTGGGGTCCGGTATATGTCTATACATCTCTCAGTATGATTCTCCCTTTGCATTTCAGACCGTGTGCTTCGGTTTGTGGCTTTTTTTAAGTCCACAATTGATCCGCTTGGCTGTGCATATTACAGGGGTTTACATGTAGATTTCAATTCTGTTTTCTTTGCTTGCCCTGCCCTCCCTGGATCTATGCAAGCAGTCTTGGCTATTTCAGGTTAGTCATTAAGGTACTTGAGCACATTAACACCCCCCCCTCCCACCCCTACCCCCTTCCCCCTCCTTTTTTCCTTCCCCTTCTTCCCTACCCCTGCCTTTCTTCCCTCTCCTTCCCTCTTCCCATTTTCCCCCTCCCTTCTTCTCTTTCCTCCTCCTTTTTTCCCCTCCCTCCCCTCTTTTCCTTCCCTACCTTCTCCTCTTTTCTCCCCCCCTTACCCCTCCAACAACCCCCCCCCCCCATTTCCCCTTTTCAACCCAGCCCTATATGTTGCAATTGTACTATCATTTATATTCTTTATACTTTTTATTATAGCTACCTTTATCTTCCACTTGTAACTGTCCCCCACCTCCGATGTAGGGGAACGTTGGCGGTGTTGCGACTCCGGCTGTATGTGGGTTCATTGGTAAGCGGCAGTCTTTGTTTTTCCCTTGCTTCCCCACTATAATGGCAATAATCATCATATATCTTTGTGTTACTGTTATTTTTGATTACCATGTGTATTCTATCAATCCATTACAAATATTATTCTCTTGATGAAGCGGTAAAGTTGTATAAATAAAAATCTTATTTTGTATAATCATTTTGTGTATTTTGTCCAAACTGGTACCGAGATAGTCCATCCCTTACTGTGTATGGGTGACCTGTTGGGGACTGGTCTCCCTTTCTCCATTTCTTACACCACCCCCTGCTATATAAGACAATAATGATCTTAAAATAAAATGAATAATAATAATGCCCATAAAATAAGCACAGACAGTGAAAACTGTACTGTCCTCATACACTGGTGGTCAGTGGAAAACTGCACCTGTACACTGGCGTTAAGTGAAGAAGTGACCCATCACATTTTATGGCAGTGGAAAATTGCCCCCTTACATTTGTGGTATTGTAAGTGGGAGACAAATCTGCCACTGCTCAAGGAACCCCTAGCAACTCCAGGAGAAACCCTAGCTTATAAACCCTTTGCTGAGGCATTGACTTGGAACACATCTACTGATTAGAAGTTCTTACTTCACTCTGACACTGGCAGAAAGTGTAGAAATGATCCATCACATCGTATGTCAGTGGAAAAGTGCCTTCTTACATTGGCATAGTTCCCATATGTCACTGATTTCGAGGGACTGTCCTTCATGCAACCCAAAGTCCCTCTGTCCCTCTTTCCTCCTTATTTGTCCCTCATTTTTGTCTGATCCATATAGTTGTATATAAAATGCAGTACTTATATATAAAAAAATATTCTACAGTGCTAAACCATCCAATTTCCAAATTGCTGCATTTGTAAATTCCAAAAGCCAATATAAGGGAAAAGTAGTGGTAAAAAAGCACTTGTGCATTTAACCAATCTTTTTTTTTTGGTACATTTCTTCTTTAAGGGTGGTGTCCTATGCCTACATACTTTTGTTAGTAGATGTCCCTCATTCCAATCTCAGAAAGTTTGAAAATATGCATTGGTGGTCATTGTAAGTGGGAGACAAACCTGCCACTGCTCAAGGAACCCCTTGCAACCTCTGCCGAAACCCTAAGGTTCCAAAGAACCCTAGTTGGGAAACTCTATTCTAAGGCATTGACTTCTATCATGAGTTGATTAGGAGTTTTTTTTCACTCTGACTTTCTAATCTGTATGTTTGCTCCAGGTCAGTGACTCAGAAAGTACTACAGCCAGGGACAGCCCGGTAATTAGTATTCTTAGAACAAGGTCAGCAATGTAGGCCCCAGGTTTCCGTAAAATATATTTTCTTTACAAACCTAAACAAAATTCTTCCCTTATCTGAAAGGCTTTCTGGTAATAGTTCAAAGATACATAAAAGGACTTATACTTGCAAAAAAGAAAAAGTAAAAAGTATTTGATGTTGTGTGCAAGGCCTTAGAATACATGTCAATTTGCCCATTAAGGCAGTGGTTATCAACCCTGTCCTCAGGGCCCACTAACAGGCCAAGTTTGCAAGATAAATGCAATACATCCGAGGTGATATCATTTGCTGCTCAATGATTGCAGTATTCCAGTCTGCATCTCCCCAAGGTAATACATAAAACATGGCCTGTTAGTGGGCCCTGAGGACAGGGTTGATGACCACTGCATTAAGGGACACTAGATAGCCCTGTCTAACATCTGAAACATTTGCTGCATGCTCCTGTTCTTCCTTTCACCCTTTGGAGCGCTTTAAAAAACCTAGTATTTCCAGGTACAGGGGAGAATATACCATCCTTATCTCCCACCGTGTAAAGCTTAATGATTGAATGGGCACTGACCAGGTCTGCATCCTTTGTAGGATCCGACACAAACCGTCACAAAGCTTACAGGGGGTGGCTGGATGGGGCAACAGGGGAGCTCACGGAAAGTATTAGTGTGTGTAGGCAGGACAGAATTTAAGAAACTCTGTCACTTTCTCAACTCAACTAGGCACACGGGTATTTATTATTCTTAGCTTATAAGCACTAGTAAAGCATCTGATTTGGCACTGGCAAGCATATGCAAATCTTCAAGCAGCACTCTTTAAGCCCTTAAAGTAGTCAAACTTCTTATTACCTGAAAGCACAGCCAACATTTTATAACATAAGAAACCCTGCAAAAGATCCAAAACCTCCCCTCAGTTAATACATATTATTGACCACTAAATGGCACTCTTAATTAGTTATTCATAAGTAAAACAATATTATAGCAGTGCAGACCATTGTTGACATTGTTGATACCTTAAAGCACCCTTCAGCCCCAGTCCAGTAGTGTTGAATACACACCTTAAAGTGGGAAAAAAACCTAACTATAACTATTCCTAAAAAAGTTCCCTTCCTCCTCGTTCTACCTGTCCTGCCTAAACGGTATAAAAAAATGGTGTGTGTATGTATTTTTAATCCGTTCTGGTCATGTGACGCTGCGGCTTCAGCATCCCTGTGTCGGTGAGCTGCTGCTGCAGGGAAGAGGAGGGAGCTCTGACAACTGCAAGGCCATGGGAGCCTATGGGTGATGTCTCCCGGAATTCACAGCTATTGTCGAGCACTCCACAGAGCTGTAGGATCACTTGACTGGACCAGAGCAGATTGAAATAGATAAGTACACAAGTCTTTTTTTATACAGGTTAAACAGGAAAGGTAGGAGGAATGGGGGAGGAACGTTTTTTTTTTTTAAGAATAGTTATAGTTTTCTTCCACTTTGAGTGGAGTGCTGGGAGTTGAGTTCTGCTTTAACTAGAAATGATTATAGAAAGTAAAGAGGCATCACGGTGTCCATGATGTTTTCGATGGAAGATGAATGACATGTAACATAAAAATGATGTGCAACTCACCTGTAATTTTGTCTCTGACCAGCTTGCAAGATTCAATTTCTCCAATACTGCCAAACAGGCTCTTGAATTCCTCCTGTGTCATGTTTTGTGGAAGATAGTTGACAATCAGGTTGGTTTTGCTGTCGTCTGCGGCCCCATTTGTGCCGTTGAGGATGCCCACGCTGCCGGGACCATTACTGGCCTGTGTTTCCATGGTGCTGATTATCTGCTGGAGAGAAGAGAAGAAGAGGGAAGGCAAGACGTCAGCATCCATCAATAAAATGCCATGTCAGCCATGACGGTGCAGTTCATATTATGTCGTCTAGGAAATGGATGAAGTCATCTTTAATGACCATAAAGTCGTTGGTGGCCTTGTTAGGTTCCTATTACTGATTACATAATTGGATTCAGTAAAGCTGGTGATATCAATGCGCATTACCAGAATGTAAGCTCATCAATGTTCCGTCACCAACTAATGTTAGTCAGGACACATTCATCAGGATGAGTCATTTGTATTACTCTATCAAATTAAAGTGCTAGCCCAACCAAAACAAATTTTTCTGTTATGGTTGGCCAATAGTCAGATGAATCACTCACTGTTTTTTTATATTCTAGGAAGTCCCTCAGGAGACCACCCCACCTGGAAACTTGTCACACGTATTGAAGCTGGCTGGAGCCTTCCTTTCAGTCTTGCATAGTTGTACAGGCCCCTCGCCTGTACTGAAATTGCTTACTCTGATTTCACTGCACACTGTGAGCTTCTCACAAAGTGCATTGGAAGATGCAACAAGTCAGATAGAGTCTGCCTCATTTCCTGGCTGGAGGAAGTCCAGAATCATCTAGCACTTTCCTCCCCAGGCTAACTTTCCCTGGCCCACCCATTCCATTCATTGGAATTCAGTTCTTTAAATCATGGAGTCTCAGCATCACATATGGGCATTACCATAGCTTCTTGTTTTCAGGATGCTATGTACAGCACCCTGACAGCTCCTCCCACCATCCTTAATATGCCCGCATTGCATTGGGAAGCACAGAGATTCAGTGACTATGTCACCAGGTCTAAAATAAAGTATGTAATGAAAACAGGAAGGCTTTATTTAATCATTTCGTTATCATTTTGATGACAGGGAAAAGGGGGAACCAGGAAAAACAAAATTAAAGCAGAATAAACTTCTGCTTTAGACTGTTTATACATTCCTAAAAAGCATTGAGAGCTTTAAAACAAACCAACCTTTCTAGCTGCTTCTCATGTGAAGTTATTTATTTTTGAAGAATACACAGACTCAGAAGATTCTAATGTCCCACCCTTTGCCAGCGCAGCCCTAATTTCATTGGCCTCCCCAGCTAAATTTTAATATTCTGGTTGTACACAGTGAAATATTAGCCCTGCCAGTTGGGTGGGGTGTCTGTTAAAGTCATAAACATGGGGTACAGTAAAGCCTAGCACACACTAGCAGGTTTTTTTCATTCAACCAAGCAGACTGAACGAAAAAAAAACCTGAAGAGCTCAGGAGAAGATCCTGTACTAACAATCTGATGCTAGTACACTGATCACCTCACTGAGCTTTGGTGTTCTGACAAGGGAACGCCCCCCCCCCCCCCGCCAGAACACACCAGTCATCCATTGGCTGAGAGCGCTGATCGGATGCCGCTCGGCAGACCTTTTTAGTCATACTTCTTCGACAGAAGCTGAACATTTGGCTGGCTTCTGTTGGACTGGCTGCTGTGCACATGGGCCGAATGTTGGCCGGTTGAACCAAACAATACCACCCAATATTTGGCCTGTGTGTAAAGGGCTTAAGGCTATGTTCACATGAGCACCAAAGGGAGAAAAGCAGCATTGAGTTCTCAAGTGTCCATATTTCCATGTTCTCCTGGAATTGCAAAATACTGTCCAATTCACTGGCTTCCTCTGGTGGGTGCTTACAGCAAAATGCGGGATGCATCAATTCCTAAATAAATATAGCCTAACATTGGAATATGGGCAAGTCACAGCTTGACCTTCCAGCCAATTTTGGCTGCCCACAAAATTATCCCAACTTCCCCATCCACCACCTAATACCAAACTCTGGTTAAAATCTGGTCATTTATAGATACACCTTGAGGCGGAAATGATCACTTCTGACATTGGAAGCCAACAGAGATTTTGGAGCTTGATGTAGCATCTCTGAGTGACCCCAACAATCCAAAAATAGCATGGCATGTAAGTTCTGAGTCTATCCAGTTGGAGCTCACAAAGGGCTGAGGGCATGCTCTCTGTCCCCATGTGACAGTGTTGGGCTAATTACCAAGCTCAAGCTTTGTCACATAGAGTAAGTCAAACGTTTCTCCATACCTGAAGGAGGTATGGGGTAGTTTCTTCAACACTTCCTTCTGCCGGAAAGAGCAGAAGGGGAGCAAAAGGAAGATGAGCATGTGGGGCCAACACCAGGATTAAAAAAAAAAAAAAAACACCCTTGCAGTGGGGAAGGGGGTTGGGGGGGGGGGGGTGAGGTGGGTTGCTTACCATACACCCAATACGAAGAAATGTTACCAGCGCACCAAGGATTCCTCAAACGAGTCCAAAGCTTTAATACGTGGTCACATGGTACATACAAAGCCAAAGTTTTGCAGCCACGTTGGGCCCCTTTGTCAGGTCACTTGCCTGATGAGGGGGCCTTATGTGGCTCCAAAACGCTGCCTTTGTATGTACCATGTGACCACGTAATAAAGCTCTGGACCCGTTTGCAGGAATACCTGGTGGGCTGGTGACAATTCTTCGCATTGAGTGTCTATGGTTCCCAGCCTGGGGTCACTGCAGCACCCACCAATACTGTATTGTGATTGGACTTTTTACCATACACCTTCACTCTGGCCCGCTCGGGAGCTCTTCTCTCTCTGAAACTCCAGGCTGTGGGTAGAGCCTCGGCATATTCATATACAATAGAGGGTTATTAACCCTCTATTGTACGTTGAGAAGGCTGGAGTTTGACTGGAGTCAGTCACAGCTTACAAAGCAGACTACGAGGACCAGTCGCAGCACTAGAGGAACCTTGCTTGAAGCAAGGAATTAGGTAAGCATCCATACCTTATTCGAGTGGTTATCACTCAACCATGCCACTACCTGCACGGAGTTTGCATGTTATTCCTATGTGGGTTTTCTCCTATGCTCCAAAGAGGTACTGGTAGGTTAATTGGATCCTGCCAAAATTTGCCCTGGTATATGTACAATATGTCACTTAATTCTCTCATCAACACAGTTAGTGTGATTGGGGGAATCCCTCCCGTTCTACACCCCAGCACATATTGAGCAATTAACCCTTGCAATGCAGGAAGCCCCACTGCAAGGGTGGATTTTTAAAAACATTCCTGGAACTGGGCTTTATTCCAAACCTGTTGCTTGGCTCTGCATGGGCAAAGCACAAGTTTGGTTTAAAGTCTGCTTAAGGCATGCTAAAGTGGCTTCTCAATCAAGATTATCCTAAGCATGCCTTAACTGGCACGCCTTAAACGATATTGCAGCTTGATGAATTGGGATCATAATATCCATCTTGTACCGGTCTGACTTTAGTAGAATGAATTCTGATTGTCTGCCGAGGATTATTGCACTCTGCTCCCTGGATAAGCCCTTTAGTGTCTTAACTGTCACTTTTCTGTCACATTCATGAAATGCATCCACTGTGGCGAAGCCTGAGAATAGAACATGTGTTCTGTCCCGACAGTGACAAATAAAACTTGTTGAAGCATGTCGGCCTTCTCCTTATTCCCTGGTAATCTTTTTTCACAGGCCGCTGCAACCGTGAAAGGACTGCGGCGTTGCAAGACATCTGCCTTTTTTTTTTTTTTTTTACACCACATCTTTCTTTTCTATGCTAGTAATTTCCAGTTATCAGTGGAAGAGGAAAACAAAAACTCTTGTTCATTGCTAATTATGGCCTTGGGTTTTTTTTTTTTTTATATTCTGACTGTCCGGATTAGCACTGTAAACGTGCAATAATCAGGCGGCCATGCTGAGTTTTCCTTCCTGCTATTAATGGGAAATTCTCAGGCACCGGATACATTGTGGATGGTTGTGGTAAAAGCGGAGGGAACGGCAGCAATGAGCAGCATCTGTCAAGCCAACGAGCCAGCCGCTCCGTGTAATTAGCATGGCAGTCGCGAGTAAGCAGGACGACTTTAACGAGATTTCAGCCGAATTAGGCCATAAAGACCCTTTTCATCCTCCAGTCTGGGATTAAGAAATAAACAGTGAGAGAAAAAGAGATAAGGCTTTAAACCCATTACTAAAATCCTGCTAGACGGAGGCGGAAGGGTTAATGACAAGGCCGCATTTAAACCCCTCCGAGCGGATTCTTATCGAAGAAGAAAATACTGACAGTTCTTGAACTGGGCAATCATTGTCACTGACCCAGATACGTGAGCCCTGGTATCAGACATGTTCATACTATCTGACCGATGCTTCTCCCGGGCACAGTTGTCAGATGTCCGTGATGTCCACCAAACAGAGCCCAGATTTAAGGGTATAAAATGTAACGATAAAACCCCCTGTCTGCACACATTAGATTCACTTCTAAACCCGTCTTCGTGTTTCTTCATGCTAATTTATAATGGCGTAAAAAGCCTCTGCCCTTTCCTGGTTTGATCTGTTATTGCCTATTTTTGGCACTTAATCTTTTAGTCCTCCAAACAAAAATTAAGACTAGATATGGCTGTAAACATTCATATATTTACTTATACTTAACAAGGTCGAAATGTGCTTTAATGCTTTAGTGGGCAGTACAGAGTCTAAGGGGTTAGCACTTCTGCCTGGCACCACTACGGTTGTTGGTTTGAACCCCAACTATGGCACTACGTGCCTGGAGTTTGCATGTTCTCCCTGTGCCTGTATGGGTTCCCCCCACATTCCAAAGACATGCCGGTAGGTAAATTGGCCCTAGGATGTGTATGTATGTGAGCAGTGGCGGCTGGTGGGTTCTTCTTTTGGGGGGAGGGGTGGCAAACAAAGAACACCCAACCGGCAGCGTAGCAAGGCACTGAAACACCAACCCCCCCCCCCCCCCCCCCTCCTCAGGCGGTCCCTCACCTAAAATAGAAAAATAGCTGGCAACTCTATTCCATAAGAATAATTTATTGGCACATGTAGGAAAACAAAAAAACAGACGCGTTTTGGCTGGAGAGCTTTGGTCCGGCACTTACCTGCGGGGCTGTGGTGTCCTCTCCTCCTCTCCTGGAGTGTGGGCAGTGGCTGCGCCAGCTCTGGTGTCCGCTCCTCCAGCTTCTTCCGCCGTGTGTCTCCTCTTTCGCCAAAGCACTAGGCATCCAATAGGATCGGAAAACAGGTCTCACAGACCTGCCTCCTGATTGGCGGGGAGGAACTTTAGTGTGAAAATAGCAAATATTAATTTGCTGTGGTCACACAACTGCGCTCCGAGGCCACCCTTTTTTGAAGCCTATTAGAGCCTCTGGCTCTAATCAGGTGCTTCAAAAAAACACCCACCCCGCATTGAAATCCATGGTCAGGCGCCACTGATATGTAGATCAGGGGGATAGGGATGGATAGGGGAGGCGGCGCCCGTGCGCCCTCTATGAACGGGCCGCCACTGTATGTGAGTTAGGGACCTTGGATTGTAAGATCCTTAAGAGCAGGGACTGATGTAAATGAACAATAAATATGTAAAGTTCTGTGCAAATATTTGTATTAAACAGGGCTTTTTTTCCCAGGGGGGACGCACTAAATGTAGGTCTATTGATGCTGGCTGCTGGGGAGTCTATTGTTGCTGGTGAGGGATCTATTGTTGCGGGGGGGGATGTTTGCTTGGAGGGATCTACTGTTGAGAGAGGGGTCTATTGTTGCTGGCTGCTGGGAGATCTGTTGTATCTGGCAGACAGATCCTCTCAGGATGTATGTTTGATGTGGTGGATCTATTGTTGCTGGGTTGTTGTTTTTTGCGAGGGATCTTTTGTTGGTGGGGATCTATTGTTGCTGGGTTGGTGGGTCAGGATTTATTATTGCTGGGTGGATGTGGCGATCTATTTTATTGCTTTTCTTGACATTAACAAATTCCATACAAATTACTTAGCACCGCAAAATGATACTTGGCTCTGTATTCTCTACAAGGGGCGGTACTGGGAGGTTGGTAGAGGGTGGAACCAAGGGACGGTGCTCAGAGGTGGGTATGGGGCAGAGACAAGGCGTGATCTAGAAGGAGGGCGTTCCCGCACCTATTCACAGAGAAAAAAAGCCCTGGTAATAAATAATAATAATGCAAGCCCTCACTAACCTCTGTAGCTGCAGCCGCTATTGAGAAATTCATCCTTAAAGTGTAAGTTCACCAGGATGGATCATAGTGTTTCCGATTTGTCAAAGTGGTCACATGAATTGCTCTGATTCCTTCCAAAAGCCCTAAGGGAAGAAAAGTGGAGCTTTCAAATCCGCAGACCGCTGCACTGGATGTGTGGGCAGTGACAGATAATCACCCATAGAGGTAAGTGCAGGGGGGTGGGTGTTAGTTCAAATTTTCATTTTTGTGCCCTCACTAACCTCTGTAGCTGCAGGCACCATTAAGAAATGAATCCTTAAAGTGTAAGTTCACCAGGATAGATCACAGCAAGTCAAAGTGGTCACATGTCAGCACATGACCAATCTAAATTGCTCTGATCCCTTCCAGAAGCCTTAAAGGGAAGAAAAGTGGAGCTTTCAAATCTCCAGACCACTGGATGCCTAGGAAGTGATGGATAATCACCCATAGAGGTAAGTGCGGGGGGGTGGGTGGGTGTTAGTTTACTTTTTCATTTTTTGAGAAAAGGTGAACTTTAAAGTACTTCAAAGCTGCACTCTGGGAATCTGAAGATTCCTTTGCTTGGTTAGGTTTGGGGGACATAGACCAACGTCTTCTTACCCCTGTCCCAGTGATCGGGTAAGTAAAAGCTACCAGCAGGATCCTATTTAAAGACCCAACACTCTATGTGCAAAAGGTAATATATTGCGGCTTACCAGCCCTTAGATGTGGTGGAGAATTTGTTTTCTTTTTTTTAGGCTAAGAACATTTCAGTAAGTGCAGAAAATACCTGTTGATCTTGCCAGAAATGCAGTATACTGGTTACTGCCTGTGAGCTGGGCAGGAAGCACATCAATTTTATATTTCTTATGTAAACCACCAGTCTCATCACTTCCTATGCAAGTAAAAAGTACACGTTTAAAGTCCAGCCTGGGCAGCAACCATGGCTGCTTCCATAGATACAGTGGAGGACTGAGTGTAGCCACCCAGGGACAGGAAGTGTGTTATTCACATGATTATCAGGTAAGATTAAAGGGGAAAAAAGCAGGAACCTCAGCTAAGGAGTGGTCAGCTGCAATATTTATTTTATTTTAGATATGGTAAATGTTCACAAGAGAAGCAATGAAGTTGTTCAAGTAGGGTCTCAGCACTCTGCTCTACCCTCTTCCTGTGCTCCCACTTTGTGTTGACATTAGAGATTAGAAGAAGGGTGGTATAATGCTGAGACACTGCTGGGAGGGGGAGCAAGGTTATTCAGCTGAACTGCTGAAAATCAAAGTGAAACTTTGAGAATGAATTACTTCACAGTGCTTGCAGCTACATAGGTCAGCGGGGGGTTAGTTTTAAAACCCAGTTGTTGCTTTTTAAAAATATATGAAACACTTTTTGCTTGGAAAGAGTTAGGAACCCAAAAAGTATTTACTGCCTAGTAATTTCACAATAGATTTTTATTGAAAAAATATAAAGGTACAAAACATGGCATATGAGAACTTTTTGAAGATAGTTGACAGCTAGAATAAAGCTGCAGAGAATGTAAAAACATCCAACAATATAAATTGCATAATAATAAACAAAACTTGTAGCCTGTAAGTTAGAGTAGGTATCGATGAGCCAGGTAAATTTTCAATAGGCAATAAGCAGGTCCAGACGACGTCAAGTCTGAATAAACAACAATATCTGCAATAAGGAAATAAGAAAGAAGGAATGAGAAAGGAAGGATGTCCAGGGTAGGAGGATGGGAGAGAGAGGTGGAATAAGGGCAAGGTGAGTGAGCGTTAGCGATGTCAAAAGCCAGCACCCCAATTCTGGACTACCATAATGAGTTATAGCTCTCTATGAACAATGACGGATAGGCATATTGTATCCACAGGGTCCATATCTGGGAGAAATTATTTTGAGTGTCCAGTAGGATGCTGGTCATCTTCTCATTAATAAAGAATCAGTGGATCCGCTGATGAACTTCCTCAAAGGAAAAAAATTCTTCCAGGCTTCTTTGGGAATGGCCTGTTTGACCGCTAACAAAATGTAGGCCACCAATTTGAATTGGGCTTTTTTTTTGGGGGGGGGGGGGGGGGGTTAAGGTGCAATACCAAGGATCTCTGGGAAGAGGACGCTTGAACAAAGAATGAATGAGCTTCGGAACCTCGGTCCAAAACCGTGCGAGCATGAGGCATGTCCACCAGGTATGTGAAATTTCAACTGGCATTGGGCAGCCACAAAAGCACAGACCAGTATTGTGAAGGCTGAAGGTGGGCTACACGTGATGGGACCAGGTACCGTCTGTGTCTACCATATTTCTGTCTACATAGAAATATGGTAGACACAATAACTGTTTTTTTTTTAAACATGCAAGCTTGGGGCTGTCATCTTCATCCCTCTGTTACTACTTGGTGACATACTGACCTGGATTAAACCAGGGCAGCCTCAGGACTTCAGCATAGTTTTTTTTTCAGATCCCTCTAGGTGGTGAAACCAGGTTAAGAACACAGCATCGGAGCCTGCACATTCAGGAGCAATTCAGCTACCGTATAGCTGTCCTGAAAGGCTTTGTTGAATAATAGAATGTATAGTCTGCTAAATGTCCTTCAGACTACAATGCCTACAAATAAAGACATACCATAGCAACCGCAAATACATTGCTAAATATGTGAAAAGTCAAGGAATCATATATAAATACAGTAAGTACAGTACAGTATCTTTACTATTTTCTACATCTAAAATGCCTAGTCCAAGTCAGGTCAGTGCTTTCAAAGGTTTGCCCACAGACTACACCGAATACAGTCTTCTATTTTCTGTATCAATCTAAGTACTTACAGGCTAAGGGACTATGCAAACAAATGGTGCAGCGCTACAACCTGCAATCTGAAGGTGGCTCTAAAACCCGGTGCTCTGGCTGAAAGTTCTCTGGAACGTCACCGCTGCACAATCCACAAAGAAATGCTGGCTAATTGGTATATAACAGCAAAGCGGCTATTCTTTACTATAGACAGTGAAATACAGCCAATAAAATCCAACGCGTTTCGGCCGTTTCAGACCTTAATCATGGCCCATGATTAAGGCCTGAAATAGCCAAAACGCATTGGAATTGTGTTGCCTGTATTTCACTGTCTATAATAAAGAACAACCACTTTGCTGTTACATAGTGATGTGCTAGAATTTCTTTGTGGATAAGTGAAGTGGAATGCACCTGAAATCATACTGTATTTGTCCATCAACACCAGCCCCTGTTGACACAGAGACTTACTAAATATAACAGTTCGAGAAGCCAACCATGTACACAAAGCAACCAATTCAATTCCCCTTTGCATTGGTCTGAGTTTAGCAAAGTAAGTTCTTATTGGTTGCTGTATGTTTTGCACTCCAAACAAGGTCTGCTTATTTAGTGATTGCCCTTGCTGAAATGTTGCATAAAACTGCAAAACAAAAACTTTGGGAGAAAAAAGTTACTTGATATACCCAACGTTCCCCCAGCTTCCATACTGCAGGGGGTGATGGTAAAATCGTGCAGATGAGATCCAAGGGAGTGTTGAGTAGCACATATTTCAAGAGAAGACTTTTGTAGCACAGTGCAGGATCATCTTCAAACAAAATCAGGACTATCCAACATTCCCAGGGATCTTTCCGAAAGGATGGTGACATCCCCCTCGCTTAGGTAGCAAGGAGGAGGTGGCCCACTCTAAATAAGTGGCATTTTAGTGTAAGGTCCACTTTAAGAGCTTGTTAACTCTTAATTGGTGTACTGTGCAGTACAACAGCAAAGATTGTATGTGTTTTGGGATGCACTGTGCTAATTTTATGAAGACTGGAATGGGAACTTATGGGGCAAAGTACCAACAAAGCAGCCTGCAACCCCCTTTTCAGATGGCTTGTAACACAGAATAGGTCTTACAGAAAATCAGATTTTTATTTTTTCCACGAATTTTGCCTGCCTGGTGTGAACAAGGCCATAGGGGTTTCTTTCTTGAACAGCTGATTAAATAAGTCCAACTATGTGCTGTATAATTTGTCAGCTGTTTTATTTGAAGTGATTTGACCATGTATGACCTATATCTTTTGGGAGTAAGGCCCCTTTCATGAGAACGTTCTGATCAGGTCCGTCTGTCTATTTTTCAGGTGGACCCAAATGGAACCTCGATTTTTCTTTTTGGAGTGGTGGGTGTACAAGTACATGTGTACAAGGACTACGTCCAAACCTTTCTCTTTCCATCCAGCGGATCAGATGGCAGTCAGGTGTAAACGGACAGGGGTCTGCTGATATCCGACCGCCAATAGAGGAGAGTGAGCTGGGTCCGTGTCCGCTCTTCATAAGCAGAGCAGACATGGACCTGTGATCCGCCTGCAGAGCGAGGATCAGCGGACAGATCCCGTGCTGAGCAAGCCGATCAGAGCCGGAGTACGCCCCATGCCAAAAGGGCCTAAGACAGAAAGACACATTGGCTGTCTAATGCCATCAATCAATGCTGACTCATGATCACCTTTTGGATAGCTGTCCTATTGGGTTTTCTTGGACAGTTCTGGGTAAGAAAGTAAATGTATGTGCAGTATATTCAAATTAAAGATTAGAGCAGCGATTCTCAACCAGGGTTCCTATGGTTCCTTGAACTGTAGCTGATTGTCCTCTCATCTGATGATACCTGCGTAGTCCTGGGGCCAGAACCACTTGGCAGAGCCAGCTCCATGACAACAATGAGATTTTTAGCTGTCTGTAAGTGTGACAACCACTGTAAAAAAAAAAAAAAAAAAAAAGGCGTTTTTTCCACCACTATCAATGAATTAATTTTAACCAGGATTCCCTGATACCTGAAAATGAATTTAAGGGTTACTATGGGATGGAAAAAATGGTCTTGGGTGTGAATGGGAAGCAGGTTTGTTAAATTTGGTGTTATTGCTCTCACTCCCTCATACTGGTCACTGGAAGTTCAACATGGCACCTCATGGCAAAGAACTCTGTGAGGATCTGAAAAAGAAGAATTGTTGCTCTACATAAAGATGGCCTAGGCTATAAGAAGATTGCCAAGACCCTGAAACTGAGCTGCAGCACAGTGGCCAAGACCATACAGCAGTTTAATAGGACAGGTTCCACTCAGAACAGGCCTCACCATGATCGACCAAAGAAGCTGAGTGCACGTGCTCAGCGTCATATCCAGAGGTTGTCTTTGGGAAATAGATGTATGAGTGCTGCCAGCATTGCTGCAGAGATTGAAGGGGTGGGGGGTCAGCCTGTCAGTGCTCAGAGCAAACGCCGCATGCTGCATCAAATTGGTCTGCATGGCTGTCATCCCAGAAGGAAGCCTCTTCTAAAGATGATGCACAAGAAAGCCCGCAAACAGTTTGCTGAAGACAAGCAGACTAAGGACATGGATTACTGAAACAATGTCCTGTGGTCTGATGAGACCAAGATAAACTTATTTGGTTCAGATGGTGTCTAGCTTGTGTGGGGGCAACCAGGTGAGGAGTACAATGACAAGTGTGTCTTGCCTACAGACAAGCATGGTGGTGGGTGTGTCATGGTCTGGGGCTGCATGAGTGCTGTCGGCACTGGGGAACTACAGTTCATTGAGGGAACCATGAATGCCAACATGTACTGTGACATACTGAAGCAGAACATGATCCCCCCCTTCAGAGACTGGGCCGCAGGGCAGTATTCCAACATGATAACGACCCCAAACACACCTCCAAGATGACCACTGCCTTGCTAAAGAAGCTGAAGGTAAAGGTGATGGACTGGCCAAGCATGTCTCCAGACCTAAACCCTATTGAGCATCTGTGGGGCATCCTCAAACGGAAGTGCAGGGTCCCTAACATCCACCAGCTCCGTGATGTCATCATGGAGAAGTGGAAGAGGACTCCAGTGACAACCTGTGAAGCTCTGGTGAACTCCATGCCCAAGAGGGTTAAGACAGTGCTGGAAAATAATGGTGGCCACAAAAAATATTGACACTTTGGGTCCAATTTGGACATTTTCACTTAGGGGTGTGCTCACTTTTGTTGCCAGCGGTTTAGACATTAATGGCTGTGTGTTGAGTTATTTTGAGGGGACAGCAAGTTTACACTGTTATACAAGCTGTACACTCACTACTTTACATTGTAGCAAAGTGTCATTTCTTCAGTGTTGTCACATGAAAAGATATAATAAAATATTTACAAAAATGTGAGGGGTGTACTCACTTTTGTGAGATACTGTATGTATATGAATGACAGACTCGGCAGCAAATCAAACACAGCAATATTTTAGTCAAAGATGGCTTGCATTTGAGATACATTCGCACTGCCTTTCCATTGATCTGAATAGAGCAAGTGCTCTTAACCTTTTTACAATTACAGACCCCCAATGGATTGCCAAATATGTTCTCATACCCCCTTCACCAGAGTGTCAAAAGCATCATCTTCACCATTCACCAATCCTTTTAGGAACCAGTATGACTTCAACAGATGTCAATAGCTTGATTTTTACATGGATAGCTAGGAAGGAAAGTTCACAAGAACGGTATCATAATTATTTATAATTATTTGTATAAAATAAGCAAATCAAAAATTCACATCCTAGCTACAACTAATGAGATTTGTGCTGCTGTTTTTGTGCAATTCAATCATGGAATCCAGGTCAAGTTACTGATAATGTTACTTGCGTGTCATTTGACACATCAAAGGAATTTTTCCACTTTGATATCAGGTTCTATTAAATTGATAGTAAAGTTCTAATCTAACATCTCTTTTATTTTTAACTAGTCAGAGACTAAGTCTCATCATTTGGTTTACCATACCCTAAGTTGTATGGATACCCCATTTGGTTTTCAAACAAGCTGCTTGAATGAGTAGTAAAACATTTTCAACCAAACTTTTGGGTGATTCAGAGTTGGCCATATACTATGCAAATTTTGTCTGGTTCCTGATAAACCAGCCAAAATTGGCTCAGGATGTGGGTCCAATGGCTGCCTCCCGTTCAACATCCCTCAATTGAAAAATCAAAGCCGGGTGGAAAATTGTCAGCCCTAACAGCACCTGCCTCTAATCAGATGCAACCTGGTGGGGCCGGTTGTCAAAGCACAATAGACGCAGTGGGAGATTCATGCTTCCACGCTGTATAACATGGAAAGAGGAACCAGTTAGGCCTCATTCACACCAAGGGATTTGGAATTGCGGCAGAATCAGTGCGATTCTTAATGGCACCCCAAACGTTATGGGATTTTGCAGTAAAAAGGGCGAAATTCAAAGTAAAATAAGCGGAGTAAAAAAAAAAAAAACGCAAAGCTCGTCACCCAAAAAGGTGCAGGAGCTTCTTTTGTGTAACAAAAACACACATAGGGCAACCCATTTAACTGAATGGCCCTTGGTGCAGCATGCAGCAACACGCCCGTTCCCGCTACGCAGAGTTTGAATGAGGCCTTTCCATTTAGCCTATATGAATTTAAAAATGGCTAGCTTAAAGTTAGCCATACACACTTAGAATATGATTTTCTAATGACTAATGGGGACAATATAACAATCATTTTTGACCACAATGATGTGAAAAATCGAAGGTGAAGGATCGAAAAATGTTCTTAAAGTGGATGTAAACCCAATGTCATCCTTTCTAAACTACTGCCATAGGGATTATCTATAAGGATATACATGCCTCCTGCATGTATCTTTACCTGTCAAATGTCTCCCCTCTGTCTGTTATGAGACCCGAAAAAATGCAGATTCTGTGGGTGGGTCTGTTGTCTGGAGCTCGGTGGGTGGAGTCGTGGAGTCGTGATGTCAATATGCATTTTCTCCTGTGTAATTCTACAACTGAACTTCTGCTATGATCTCTTACATCCAGTAAAAAGACAGGAAAGTAACCACATGACTTCAGCATGCCAAATCATGGTGAGGTGTGGAACAGCCAATCCTTGCAGAGCTGCTGAAGAAGTGGAGTGGGGGTGGGAATTAAAAAATAATGCATGTCTTAGGCTAGTGCACGAGATGTAAATCACCTGTCACTCACAGCAAGGGGGAGGATTTGACAAAGTTTTTCTGTTTGTCAAGTTTTATCTCACTGAACAATAAAAGAGGATTGCTCAGAGCTGGATTAACTCTTTGTTGAGCCCAAGACTGAACTCAAATGATAGGAAATCTTATACTCAACATTATGACATAAAAAAAAAAAAAAAATTGGGTTTACATCCCCTTTAAATTCTTATCTGAATGAACAAAATTCGCAGTTGTACCTACTGTAACACGTATGTGCTAGGTAAAGTCTGATTCAGAAGTAAAAATGTTGTCTGTCATGATCATGCTTGGTTTGATGTATGGTATGTGGTAGGGTCACAGGCAGTGGAGGCTGGTGCTCAATATTTTCACACTTCCGCCACCCCCTGCGGTAGACGGACGGGAAGGTGGCGATCAGTCCGGCCTTACCTTAGGAGGCTGCTCCTCGCTCCAGGTTCCCAGCCAAACAGGCATTGCTTCTCTTCCCGGGCGAACATGAAGTCCTAAGACTCTCTAGCCAATAGGGTCTCAGGACCCGCTTCTTGCTTGGCCGGCAGGAGAAGCAGGAGGACATTAGCGAATATTAATTTGCTAATGTCACACAAGTGGGTAGGCTTGGGGTGCAGTGCCAAACCCAAATTTTTATCATTTTGTTCACAAAAACAGAGCTTTCTTTCAATCGTATTTAATTACCACTGGGTTTTTTTGGGGTTTTTTTGCGAAATAAACAAGAAAAGAAAAGAAAATAATAAGGTTTTCTTAGTTTTTGTTATAAAATTTTGCAAATAAATAATTGTTCTTTATATATTTAGCCCAAAATGTATTCTGTTACATTTCTTTGGTGAAAATAACCCAAATCAGTCTATATTATTGAGTCTGTAGGAAAGTTATAGAGTCCACAAGCTATGGTATCTGAAAATGTATCAATCCTGATGGGTTTTACTTCCTCTTTTTCCCCCTGCAAAGTAAAAGCATAATCGGCTAGTATGCAGCGCATACTAGCCCATTATCTTGCACTTACCTGCAAACGAAGCCAGTGATTTCCCCGCTGGTGGCCGCATCCATCTTCACCCCTCTTCCAGTGGACTCCGGCTCTGTGACTGGCCGGAGTCTCGTGACGTCACGCGTGGGAGCCTCCAGTCATGGCATGGGCCCTTTAGAAACGGCACGATCGTGCCCTTTCTTCAGTGCCCATGTGCCGATGATGTTGGCGCAAACTTATATGGTAAATGTTTCCTAAACCGTGCAGGTTTAGGAGATATTTTCAGTACCTACAGGTAAGCCTTATTATAGGCTTACCTGTAGGTAAAAGTGGTGTGACTAGGTTTTCAACCACTTTAAGCAAGCATTTTACTGAATGAAACTGATTCATTTAGTTTGTTTTGTTGTGATTAGTGGCTAAGATTGGCCCTGTCTGTACCATGTGATAAAATTGACCATTCACAGCTAGCGACACAATTGTACACACTGGATGGCATGAAAGGAAGCCATCCATTGTGAACAACTGTCATGTGACCTGCTGTGATAGCCCTAAAGCCTCAGATCTGTGTGAGAGGTGGTTTGAGCATCTGGGGTTGTTATAGACTCGAATCAGGGGGATGGGTGAGCTGGTCTCATGCCAGGATCTGTGCTATTAGGCAGGCAAGTCTATGTTGGCCTGGGGCAGTTACAAATTACAGAATGTGCCCCGGATTGGTAAGGCCCCAGCTGCATGTGAAAAAGCGATGGGAACCTGCCTACAACCCGGTGAAAATAAAGGAAAAAATAATGCAGTCACCATACTGAAGGATTAGTCAGCTGCAAGATATTACATTTTTGTGTTTATATGCTTTCACTACTACCTATACTATGATAAATGAGAACGTTCACAGACACTCTGGAGGGACAGCATGATTGGAGGGACCAGAAGAGGTAGAGTTGTATAGTGGGTTGGGGGGGGGGGGGGTTACTTTTGAATGAAGAATACTACTTGCCTGATTGGGTGGTTGAGGGTTGTTCCTTTTTGTTTTGCACTTTGGTGTCCAGGTCATACTGCAATAGGTAACATTGGTAACATTGTCTTTACTTTACTCACCCAGAAATGCTGGCATATGTGTAAGAACTATGAGACACCACTCACCCAGCCCGGTGTGTGCAAGTGTTAGTTAATAGCCTCAGCCAGCGCTGGTCCACTGGCTACGCCCTCTTACACGTTTCACCCCGCCTATTGAGGCTTAGTCATAGACCTCTATAACTAAGCCCCAGGGGGCAGGGCGAAACACGTTAAGACGTGGCCAGTGGAGAAAGCACTGGCTGAGGCAATAACTACACTTGCACACACCAGGCTGGTTGAGTGGCGTCTCATAGTTCTTACACATATGTCAGCATTTCTGGATGAATGAAAGGACCCCAGCCCTGAGTCCCAGTGGGCAGCACATCACACCTCAGCGGCACCAACAATTTTTTTCCAGGTCACATTGCCTTTACTAGGTTGTATCTGGAAGTATGTAGGTGGTTCATTGTCCCCGATGCAGTGTAGTAACGGCTGGGGTTCTTTTCAATGGGTGGCATATAGCTGTTTTTTGTTGGGATTATAAGTGCCTTCAAAGAACCTGGTAGCAATTGCTGTCCTGTTAATGCATTGATTGTACTTTATGCATTGTTTGCATTATGCTCTAATGTTGTATTTAAAGTGATATTAAACCTATATTTTTTATTTTTATAAAAATAACAAACATGTTAACATGTTATACTTACCCACTGTGTGCACTAGTTTTGCACAGAGAAGCCCCGAGCCTCCTTAAGTATTAGTAGTAAGTTAGTAGTAAGTATTGGGAGGGGGGGGGGGGCAGTCTGGGGGGACGACTGCATGCAGAAGGTTTTTTTACCTTCATGCATAGAATACATGAAGGTAAAAAAACCTTCTGCCTTTAGAACCACTTTAATTTCTGTTTATTATGTAAAATAAGAGGATGCTATGGCCATTCAACACAAAATGGATATTTGTTGTTTGGTCATTTTGGGATAAGGGGAGGTGTTGTACTTGGGTTATTGGACTAGAGGTAAATGAACCTTGGTACTCTGAAAGTCCCTCAATCAAGAGAGATAAAAGAAGCTGCAGAGCAGGATGTACAAAGACAACAATAAAAAATCGAACTCAGAACTCAAATATTCCATCCCAGACCCTTCAACAAGGCTCCATAATCCACAAACGCCACCCCCTATGAGTAAGGCCTGCTATGACTTGTAGTTCCATAACAGTTTTCCTATATATTTGATATGCATTGTCTGAGCTACACTTGACACAGTATATTTTCGGAGAGCATGTGTGTGAAAGACTGACTTCCGTTATTATCATCTACCCACTGCAATTCCTCTGCAGACATCTGTCAATGCCATGCCAGAAATCCAGGCCTGAGGCCTACTGGCCCAGTTGCCATGGAAACTGAGCATTGTATAAAGAACCAGCAAGACCTTCCCGGCTCGCACCCCACTATAACCCGTTCATTTCCACCTGGAGACTAGGCCTGACACAGCCAAGGAACACACGTTAGGTGCTCCCAAAAATAATGATAAAGATGAAGGCGAGAAATGGCATCAGAAGGGATGACAATGGAATTTGTTTTCACAATGGGCCCTTTAGATTGGTGATCACTCGCTGCCTGTCACCAAAACGGCATATTCTTATAATGCCTCTGGAGGGGTTAACAATACACCGCCCTGTGTGCAAGGGGCAGGCTGGCACAGCATCTAGCAGAGTATGGGCGGCTGATGTTGTGCATCCTATGAACACGCTGATGCTGACACTGCAGTAACTGTATACTGAAAAACGGCTGCCCTTTACAAAAAGCTGTACCGTGATTCTATAGGGAAGGCTGAGCCAGCCTTGCAGGGTGATCTGTTCTTCTTATAGGTCTGACAAATCACCAGCAGCTCTGCAGTTTATGGACATATTGCTTTAAATTGTATATAAACCCCCCCCCCCCAAAAAAAAAAAGGATTACTGGTATCTTCAACTCCTTTAATGCATTAGGGCACCCTTCATCCTGCTAGTAGAGGGCTTCCTGTCCTAGGGTGACAACACTCACAGAATGTATGCTTCTGCAGGAACAGCGTTGTCACTCTAGATTCTAGAACAGCCTTTCTCAACCAGGATGCCGCTTGAGGTCATTAGGGGTGCCGTGGTATCCTGGTAGAGAAAGGCTGTCAGATGAGAGTAGAGTCCTGAACCCCAGCCAAACACTACATCGGAACAGCTGGAGCTCAGTAAGCATTTATTCAATCAGCAAAGTACAAGCAGGGAAGGGGAGGTGTCCTCTGGAGTGTGTGCTGTGCATTGCTCTCTGCCTCCCCCATACAGTGCAGTACCCGGCAATCTGAGTAAAGGTACTGTGGCGGCCTGTCCATAGAGAGCGCACGGGCACCGCCTCCCCTATCCATGCGTCCGGCCCCCTGAGCTACATATCAGTGGCACCGGACCATGGATTTCAATGCGGGGTGGGGTGTTTTTTTGAAGCACCTTTTTAGAGCAGGAGGCTCTAATAGGCTTCAAAAAAAGGGTGGTCTCGGAGCGCAAAGCATTGCACACCCAGTTGTGTGACCATAGCGAATGAATTTTCGCTATTTTCACACTAAAGTTCCTGTGAGACCTGTTTCCCGATTTGCCAAAGTGTCAGGCGATCCTGCTGGATGCCTAGCGCTTTGGCGGAAGAGGAGACACACGGCGGAGGAAGCTGGAGGAGTGGACACTGGAGCCGATGTGGCCGCTGTCCGTACTCTAGGAGAGGAGGAGAGGACACGACAGCCCCATGGGTAAGTGCTGGACTGCCCTTGGGGGGGGGGGGGGGTTGTAGGTGTTTCAGTGCCGTGCCATGCCGCTGGGGGGTATTCTTTGTTTGCCGCCCTTCCCCCCCAAAGAGAAGAACCCACCAGCTGTCACTGTACTGTACTGTACTTTACTACAACTTTTTAAAAGGCTGTGCATATATATATATATATATATATATATATATATATATATATATATATATATATATATATATGTGTGTGTGTGTGTTTTTTGTCTATGTGTGCATGTGTTTGTATGTGTGTGTTTTTGTGTGTTTGTTTTATTTTGTGTATATATGTGTGTGTGTATGTATGTGTGTGTGTGTTTTAATGTGTATATACAGTATATGTGTGTGTGTATTTGTATGTGTGTGTGTGTGTGTTTTAATGTGTATATATATGTGTGTGTTTGTATGTGTTTGTGTGTCTGTTTTTGTGTGTGTTTTAATGTGTTTGTATGTATGTGTGCGTATTTTTTTGAATATATGTGTGTGTATTTGTATATGTGTGTGTGTGTTTGTATGCATATATATGTGTGTGTGTTTATATGTGTATGTACAGTATGTATGTATGTTACTTTTAATCCTCACCCCTATTCCTGTACAATCAGAACTGCTTTTTTAATGCTTATTCGTAATAGCAACAGGAACTGCTGCTCCTCTGAAAAGTGATCCATGCTCAGATCGCTTTTCAGACACATTTCACATGCCACTTTTTCACAGCCTGTTTTCACCCCCTAAATGCAGCATGACTACGCCCCAGCCGCATACAATACACATAGTTGGGGGTTGTTAAAACAGCTCAACCATGTGGTTTTACCACCCCTCAACCACACGTGAAAGAGCCCTTGACTCACATCTGTGCTGCTGCATGTTGCATGTAGGGAAGCATATTCCTATCAATGGGCTGCCCTACCCGCAAAAATACAGGGAAAGATGTCCCTGAACCGTTTTTTTTTTTTTTTTTTTTTGTACAAATCGTTCCGCACCAAAAACACACCGTTTGCCACTGCATGGGGTACTATTAATAATTAATGGCACCACTGCGCATTGTCTAATAAACAGCACATTTGACTGTGTGTGTCAGGAACCAGCATGATTTTGCGCGCGTTCCGCGACACACAGTAACATGTACCAAGCCTTAGACTGGGGTGCCTCGAGAATGAAAATACTTTTCAAAGGCGCCCCGACTGGAAAGAAGCTGAAGAACACTATTCTAGAACACGTGGATTGGTGGTTGGCAGGCATTGGAGATAAGCCTTCTGCTGGACAGTTCCCAGCTTTTGTATGGTCCTCTATGGCACAGGAAGAAAAGCGCATGGACTTCTAATGCCATTAAAGTTTATGTGCGTGTAAAGGCAGGCGTCCCAATACTTTTGGTAATATAGTGTATGTTTCCATGTATGCCATTGCCAGTGTAAATGAGGCCTTAAACGTAGATACAAAAAAGTGCTCCACCGCCAGTGATGCTACTATTGCACTCACCAGAGCCCTGAGGCCCTCTGGACCAATCACGTGTTATTATTTAGCCAAGACAACCAGATGGAAAGTTCAAATCAGCGTTTCTTCATCCAATAGATGTATTCTCGCCTCAATGGAATTACACCAATCACCAAAAAGGAAATGACAAGGTAATCGTGCAACACAGTTTTATTAAAAAGATCTCCCTTAAAAACTCATCCCCAAACGATGAGCCTACACATTAGAGCGCCCAGACCGGCACCAGTTCGATCAGCATATCTGTATAGATTAAAATCCACAAGACCTGCCAAATAGTTCAAACAGCACCGCCGTTCTTCTTACCAAGCCGCGCCGTGCGTTCCACTGGCAAACAGATGTGACATCACCTGCGGTCCACGGATGTGCCACCAGCGATCCGACCTCTATGCATTTTGCTGTATTAGCCTCATCAGGGACTTCCTGGATTGGGGGGACTTCCTGGATTGGAGGGACTTCCTGGTTGGAGGCACCAACCAGATATTGGTTGTAACACAAGTTATTAGTTAGTTTGAGGAGGAATAGCGCCCACTTTATTTATAAAGGTTTTGATCATTTAGTATGTTTTACACTTAAAGGAGCAGCTGCCACACATAGAATTAATCTTCTAAGGGCTAGTTTACACTTACTTCAAAACAAGGCATCGGGCTTGCTTTGTTAAAGCTCTGAACGCCAGTCAAAGCCCCTGTCAGTAAATGAAATGGTTAGCTTACAGTCCTGTTTACACCTTGCTTTTGCTTGGTGCTTCAATGAGGCTTCGATGAGGCTTTGGTGGGGCTTCGAGGAGGCTTTGGTGGGGCTTCGATGAGACTTTGGTGAGGCTTCGATGAGACTTTGGTGGGGCTTTGATGAGGCTTTGGTGGGGCTTCGATGAGGCTTTGGTGGGGCTTCGATGAGGCTTTGGTGGGGCTTCGATGGGGCTTTGGTAGGGCTTTGATTGGGCTTTGATGGGGCTTTGGTGAGGCTTTGGTGGGGCTTCGATGAGACTTTGGTGGGGCTTCGATGAGACTTTGGTGAGGCTTTGATGAGGCTTTGGTGGGGCTTCGATGAGGCTTTGGTGGGGCTTCGATGGGGCTTTGGTAGGGCTTTGATTGGGCTTTGATGGGGCTTTGGTGAGGCTTTGATGAGGCTTCGGTGGGGCTTCAGTGGGACTTCAAGCGAACTTTGCCATAGACTTCTATGGAGGCGTTGAAGGCACTGAAGCACAAGTAAAGCGACATGGGGTATTATTTTTGAAGCGACGCCGAAGCAAAGCAAATCAAAAGCAAGGTGTAAACAGGACTGTAATCTAACCATTTTATTTAGTGACATGAGCTTTGACTGGCGTTCAGAGAGCTTTAACAAAGCATGTCCGAAGCCTTGTTTTGAAGCAAGTGTAGACTAGCCGTTAATGTGTGTTGAAGCCAAAGCAAGTGTAATCCCTAACACATGTTATTTTAGGTTGGAGCCCTTTATACTAGGGTAGAATCCTGTTGTCAAGAGAACTGGTCATTCTAACTAAATATGGCCACACACAAAACAATTTATTCTTCAATATAACATCTTTATTTATGAATACAATCCTAAGATAGCCAACACCTACTGAGGCACCAGGAATGGACACCAAGGTCATAAATACGAATGTCAGACTTGGCGTTTATGTGACTGGAGAAGGTAAGAGATGAGTGGAAGAGGGGGAACATTAGTAATTGAGATAAGTAACTGGTCAGATTGCTGTTCCTCCCACATGGGCGGCCAGCATGTGTTTGCACAGCCCCACACAAGAGACAGTCACTGGTCCCAGTTGAAAATACTACTGACAGGTGCTTTGGTCTCGAGGACGAGGTCCCCACACACCATGATTATCTTTCTTTAATCCAATTCTTCATTCAATAGGTTTTTAATCGATTTTTTGTTCATTTTACTATGTACAAATACAAAGCATTAGTGTAAGAACATTGGGATGGATCATTTACAATGCCCATAGTCTGGTACGGCAAGGTTCACAACAGTGTACAATCCACACAATCAGAATATAGGGTGGAAAAGGGCTACATTGAGGATGCAATGGAGCCAAGTGATAAGGCCACTGAGGAGTAGCTATGGTCTCTAATAGGTGAGTTGAAAAATGTGTTCCTTCGATCCAGTTTTTCAGATACACGGCTCGCTTATTGTCTGATATGTCAAAAAGAATACCGCCATCAGCCTTTTCGTTTTATCTTTTACACAGCTTGCATAGAGTGACAAATCTAATGTCAAAATGACATGAACTGACTCTAGACAAGGGACTTGACACCATTGATATTAATGAAAACTTGTCCGTAATCAATATTTACTAAAGGACCTGAAGATGCAAATTCTTAATTTCTGCCAAGTTCTGGGTCACCCCCTTTACTGCAACAACCTTGACTAAATACTTCATTAATTCATCTTTCAGGGCCTTAAAGTGGTTGTAAACTTTAGACGTGAAATATGAACAAAGCATATCCATCTATAGTGTGTACTTGTCTCAATCCAGAGCACTAAGTGTCATTTCTGTCTGCTGCCTGGTTCCTCTGCTATCTGCATGAGTTACTTCTGACAAGTTTTCCTGACACCAAGAGAAAAAAGGTGACGGGGGAGGGAGCTCTGGCACACAGCCTGTGACTGACAGCCTCAGCCCTTTTCCTGTGTGCTGTGTGTAGGGGTGTGTGTCCCTTCCCTCCAATCAGCTCTCACTGAGCTCTGCATAGTGTAACCTCAGCTCTCCATCCCCTGTTTTCTGGAAGTTTAGACAAACTTTATGAATTCTGGACTTTGAACAGAGAAGAGAATGCTTCAGATAAACAGGTACAACTTATGTAAGAGGATTTGTTTAATCTCTGAGGCCAGACACTTCTTTGGGTATATGTATGGATTTATAACCACTTTAAATACATTCCGATAATATTCTCAGTCTAATTTCTATTGTACAGGAGATTTCGAGAAGTTAGCACCGGTGTAAATACAGACTTAAGAATTAGACTAGCAGTAATCAGAAAAAATCATTAGCGAATTAATATGTATTTGGTAATATAAATTACCAAAAATCAGCTGCAGCCAAAACCTTTTCTAATTCCTGTCTATGGTCATAATGTAAATTCATATATTTATCTTGAATTCTGTGACACGTAGTCACTATGCCCTGTGAGTAGGCACTGCTGTGTCACACGTTTCACAGATCCTGCCTTCTGAACTACAGAAGAGCTGAGAGGAGGAGTTTCAGGAGGCGGAATCAGTACAGGAATTACTGATTGCAGGTAGCAAGGTACCTTGGGATATGTAGTCCTTAGAAATTTAGGAGAAGCTGTAAAGCATGCAGGGAATCCAGGAAGTTTTGGAGGGAGACAGCCAGCAGACAGGCAAACCTTACAACATGAAAGGAGATTTTTCAAGTAACCTTTTATTGGATTGTCAAGTATAACTATTAT
This sequence comes from Aquarana catesbeiana, assembly GCF_042186555.1. Classification (NCBI taxonomy): domain Eukaryota; kingdom Metazoa; phylum Chordata; class Amphibia; order Anura; family Ranidae; genus Aquarana; species Aquarana catesbeiana. Next base: position 652,365,334 of record NC_133326.1, read on the forward strand.
TTGTTCTGTTATTATAATGCTGATGTTATAAAATGAAAGTGTATGCTGAGATAAGAGAACTCCTTTAAGTTAAAAGACTCGAGAAGAAAAGAGCCTCTGCCAGAATTGAACTGTTCAGAACATGTATATTGGTGGCGCTGGATTTGACTTATTAGTAGCTAATAGCTGGAGAAAGTCAATTGAGTTCACTTGGAGTGCAGTAGCTCTGGTTAGACCACTCTCTACAAAAACAAGTTGCCTCTTATTCTAGGGAAACCGAAATTTAAGATCCACAAAATCTACCGAGAGTGCTACACCAAAGATCTAAGAATCCAAAATGTTTTAATGTTAGTATTTGCTGATAACACAAGACAACATGAAACAGCCAACACGTTTCAGGGTTCAGACACTCCTTTTTCAAGGCTTATACTGTAAATGCTGTAACTGGAGTCAATAAGGTGCTGTTAGTACTTGTATGGTTATAATAAAGAGGCACTTCCCCTCTGTTACAAATCAAAACTACACCTTACATTTCTGTTCCTCCCCTGACTAACAACACAACAGGCATCTGGAGAAAGATGGATAATGCATACGGCTTACAAAATGAACTATTTCACTGTCCAAACTTACAAAATTAAATCTGTGGAAATTTCAGAGAAAGTAGCATTACACTTTAAGAGAAACCCCAAATAAGCAATGAAAAGCAATTATTACCTGAAAATAGAATTTTAACATACTGCATATACTCTATATTATATGACTGTATAGCCTACCTAGCCTATGTAAGGTAAAGCAACAGGTTCACATTAATGCAGACCTCCACAGACACATACAGGAATCTACATTACTTTTACACCCCTACTCCTTCTTTTACCTTCCATCCCATGCAAGCTTTGAATCACTAAAGTCATAGCTTAAACAGGGCTATGGACTCATTGTGTGTATGTGCTGATTGGACCTCCATTCATGGAAGTAGCAGTTTTTTTTTGTTGTCTTTGAACAAAATGGTGGGGGAACTTAGGAAAAGCAAGTATATCTGCAGGTTCCATGCCACTGCCTCATCCATGGTGCTCTTTGAACTTTTTGTGAACAGTACCACACTAGTTACCCCAATATTAAACTCTTTTCCTCTTGCAAGCTCAAGTTCCTTCTGCAGCAGTGTTGGTCAACTTCTGAGGAATAGGGGTGCTAAACTATGACACTTGACATCAACAAAGAGGCTCACATCATGTTCCTCCTACAACAGTATTGGTCAAATTATGAGGTATAGGGGGCCTCAGCTGTAGCCCATGATAATACCAAACAGCCATATTTAATATTAAGTACATGTAATGCAAGAAAGGACTGCCAGAGACTGTGGATGTGCTTTAGTAGATAGAGATGTAGCTGGAGACTAGGAACATGGTGCAAGAATGAGTCACAGACTGTGGACATCCTTTCAGAAGATGGTTAGCAATTGTGCGTGTGTTTTAGGAGATGGTCAGTGACTGTGGATGTGTTTTAGGAGATGGTCAAAGTCTGTGGATGTGCTTCAGATGTGGCTAGAAACTAGGGACATGCTCCGGGAGACAGCAGAGACTGTGGACATCCTTCAGGAGATGGTTAGGCACTATGGATGTACTTCATGTGTGGATGGAGACTAGGGACATGCTGCAGGAAACAGAGACTGTGGACAGCCGTTCAGAAGATGGTTGGAGACTGTGGATGTGCTTTAGGAGATTGTCAAAGACTGTGAATGTGCTTCAGATGTGGCTGAAGGGACATGTTTCAGGAGACAGAGACTGTGGACATCCTACAGGAGATGGTCAGAGATGATGGATTTGTTTCACCTGTGGATGGAGACTAGGGACATGCTACAGGAGACAGAGACTGTGGACATCCTTAGGGAGATTTTTAGAGACTGTGGACATAATTTAGGAGATTTCAGGGACTATTGTTGTGCTTCAGGTGTGGCTGGAGACCAGGGACATACTGCAGGAGACAGGCTTTGGACATCCTTCAGGAGGTGGTCAGACTGTGGATGTGCTCCATGTGTGGCTGGAGACAAGGGACAGTAAGATGTTGGACCTCCTTCAGGAGATGATAAAAAGCTGTGGATGTGCTTCAGGTGTGGATAGAAACCACTGACATACAGTAGGAGACAGTTAGAGACTGGGGAAATGTTGTTTCAGACTTTTAGAGGCTATTTATATTAAAGCTCCTGTGCAAACCAGTGCTCCCACAGTCCTTCCTGCTGCGGTCTGAGAGCTGCACAAGTACCAAAGGGCCACACAAGGCCCAAGGGCCACATGTGGGCAACATGGCCCTATTCCTGTCAATTTACATAGCAAGTTTTGACATTGCATGCTTTATTTTTGCTTTAGGTAGGAGAATGGCAATCTGGTATCAAGACAGACCAGATAATTTCACTATCTGGACCAGAACATATATTATCACTTCTGAAAGAATCAATAGCCTGGCAAAGAGGTTTCTATATAATTGGAGCCGTGCTTTAAAACGTATGCGTTTGTAGTATTGTGTGTGTTCACGCTGCATGTGCAGGATTGGCGGTGTCAACGTGCCGTTGCTGATCTGCTGGCGTATTAGGAAGGGAGGAGAGGTGCAGTCGATGTTGGCACTGCAGCAGCCCACACAGTCTGAGTCTTTCAGGTGAACACGCAGAGTAAAAATAACCCAGGTGTATAAAATCATCTCACCAAAATAGACTCTCTACTTGTTCTTCAGCACAGGCATCTAAGAATAGAGAGGAGGCGGCGAGGGGGCGTGTGAAGGGGGAGTGGATGAACAAAGACACAGGAGCGAAGAGGATAATGAGAGCAGGAAAGAGGCTAAATGTCGGATGATCTGGCTGGATGCAGGTGCACAGAGAGCGAAAGGAGAGGCACGGGGTCGCATTGATTAAAGAGCCTGAAGGGTGAAGATGGCCTCTGCTGTACCGCATCCTAAAGCCATTCTTCCCTTGGACGCTTTGACAGATGAGGCCTGAGGAGGCTGATGTGTGCAAGACAGAGAACAAGGAAATGCAAAGGTTTCAATATCAACCGATCACGTGCTTCTTCTGACTGCATTAGCTGCTCTGCTAGTCTTTGATTTAAAGGGCATATCTCGCCTAACACACACACAATATGCAGCATATAAACCATTTTATCTGTCAAAGGGTTTGTAATGAATGTCTTACTACTACGATCCACACACTTATAATGTTATATCGCTAAACAGCACATGGATAATACTCTTTTCAGCCTGCCATTGTGCAGACTTTGTGCCACTGCCCCACCTCCTGCCAGCTGTCTGGACTACTAAAGATCATAACCAGTCTGGTGGCACCCAGCCTGAGTTCTTTTCCAACTGTAAACCCTTTGTTCTGCAAAAAAGCCCTTATCAGGAGGTTTTGGTTGTGATGAAGCCAGATCATATCCTGACTGCAAGATCATTAAAGCTGAATAATCAAGTATTAATGATTTACAGTGGGTATAGAAAAGGATCACCCCCCTCCTAAAAATAACTTGCAAACTCAATCAGGTGTAGCTAATCACCCTCTCAATGGCACACAAAGGCATTTGACTTTCAACTGTAATCAGCTGTGGTCATTTTGATTAGCTCAGCATGAAAAGAGCTTTTCTGGAGCATTTCAGCCCCTGGAAGTGCAACTGAAGCAAACAATCATTTATGGGTGGCAGGGCACTGTCAAAAGATCTCTGGGATAAAGTTGTGGACAGGCACAAGTCAGGAGATGGATAGAAAAATATTTCAAAGGCTTTATCAATGCCTAGAAGCACATTGAAGTCTATTATGAAGAAGTGGAAGGTATTTGGTACAACACAGACCCTCCCTGGATCAGGACATCTCTCCAAACTGGTTGAAAGAACAAGGAGGAAACTGGTCAAAGAGGCTACCAAGAGGCCTACAGCAACTCTGAAGAAGTTGCAGGAATTGATGACAAGGAGTGGTCATTGTGTGCATGTGACAACAATATCACAAATTCTCCACAAATGTGGCTTGTATGGGAGGGTTGCAAGAAAAATTCCATTCCTCAAGAAAGGCCACATGCAGTCACAACAGAGCTTTGCCAAAAAGCACCTTGAAGATTCCGAGGCCACATGGAAAAATGTGTTATGGTCAGATGAGACTAAAATTGAATTATTTGGCCTCAACACCAAACAATATTTCTGGTGGAAATACAATACAACTCACCACCCAAAGAACACCATTCCTACAGTAAAGCATGGAGGTGGTAATATCCTGTTATGAGGGTGTTTCTCTGCAGCAGGGCCTGCAGCACTTGTCAGGATAGAAGGAAAAATGGATGGGACAAAATACTGTCAAATTCTTGAGGAAAACCTGCTGCCCTCTGCCAGAAAGTTGTCAATGGGAAGAAGGTTTACCTTCCAACATGACAATGACCCAAAGCACGCAGCAAAAATGACCACACAGTGGTTGAAAGTGAAAAAGGTAAATGTCCTTGCATGGCCTAGTCAAAGCCCAGACTTAAACCCCATTGAAAATCTGTGCAATTACTTGAAGATTGCAGTCCACAAACGGTCACCATCAAAGTTAACTGAACTTGAGCAGTTCTGCAAAGAAGAGCGGGCAAATATTGCAAAGTCTAGATGTACAAAGTTGGTAGAGACATATCCCAAACAGACTAAAGACTGTAATTAAAGAGAAAGATGGTCCAACAAAATAATAATACGGGGGGGGGGGGGGGGTCGGTGATACTTTTTCCAACTCAGTGATTCTGTTTTTTTATTTTTTTTTCTGACATGTTAGTGTTATATTTTTAACTTGGCTGTTATAAGTTGCTATAGTAAATACAGCTGGATAAAACAAAAACTATGTCTGTCTTCATTTTAGGCTGCAAAGCAACAAAATGTGATAATTTTAAAGGGAGGGTGATTTTTTTTTATATATCTACTGTACCTTCTTGAATCTTGGTGTGCTTTGTGAATTTCTTCCAGGTCTGTGCAGTAATCCAGTGTAATGCCGCGTACACACGATCGGAATTTCAGCCCGCAAAAGACCGATGAGAGTTTTTCATCGGAAAATGTGACCGTGTGTATGCTCCCTCGGTCTTTTGCTGGCGGAATTCCAGCCAGCAAAAGATTGAGAGCATGCTCTCAATTTTTCGGTCGGGAAAAGTTCCTATCCGAAAATGCGATCATCTGTGGCAATTCCGACGCGCAAAATCCCTACGCATGCTCGGAAACAATTCGATGCATGCTCGGAAGCATTAAACTTCATTTTCTCGTACGTCACCACGTTCTTGACGGTCGTAATTTCAGCGAACTTTTGCGTGACCGTGTGTATGCAGGGCAAACTTGAGCAGAATGCCGTTGGAAAAGCCATCATATCTTTTTCCGACGAGAAAACCGATCTTGTGTACGCGGCATAAGACTTTCCCTCTGTGCAGGAGCTTCGATGAATTCGAGCGGAGACTGCGAGCCAGGCCTTCTTATCTACATCAGTGCCTGACCTCACAAATGCGCTTCTGGAAGAATGGTCAAAAATTCCCATAGACACACTCCTAAACCTTGTGGACAGCCTTCCCAGAAGAGTTGAAGCTGTTATAGCTGCAAAGGGTGGGCAACTCAATACTGAACCCTACAGACTTATGTCCTATATACACGATAGGATTTTCCGACAACAAAATCTATGGATTTTTTCCGACGGATGTTGGCTCAAACTTGTCTTGCATATACACGGTCACACAAATCTTGTCGGAAATTCCGAACGTCAAGAACGCGGTGATGTACAACACGTACGACGAGCCAAGAAAAATGAAGTTCAATAGCCAGTGCGGCTCTTCTGCTTGATTCCGAGCATGCGTGGAACTTTGTACGTCGGAATTGTGTACACACGATCGGAATTTACGAGAACGGATTTTGATGTCGGAAAATTTGAGATCCAGATCTTAAATTTTGTGTGTCGGAAATTCTGATGGAAAATGTCCGATGGAGCCTACACGCGGTCGCAATTTCTGACAACAAGCTCCTATCAAACATTTCCCATTGGAAAATCCGACCATGTGTACGAGGCATAAGACTGGGATGCCATTAAAGTTCATGTGCGTGTAAAGGCAGGCGTCCCAATACTTTTGGTATTATAGTGTATATCCTTTGTGGGTATTGAGGAATATATTTAAATAAATAAATTTGTGCCCAGAGCTCAACTTTAAAGAGTCACAAGCAGACATAAGGACATATGAATTTCAATAGCTGAATTTTGGAAAAGTAGCTTTCAATAATCGGCATTTGCCAGCCATTTTCTAGGCACAATAAAAGTCTTTCCAGCAGCTAGACTCAAGCAGAGAGCAAATACATATGAGGATTTTAATCATCTGCGGCATGTCTGCAGTGTAACGAATGTGTGCAATGAGAAGTGCATGGCAATAATCAGGAACAAATGTGTGAGTGCTCCATAGGAAGCAATAGATCATTATAAAACCAATTATTCAAGTTATATAATTAATTAGTACATAATCAACAATATATATGGTTAATACAGCTCAATTAGATTAATATAAACAAAAATCTGTCTCTTCCTTATTAAAGTGGTAAAGGACGGGGAGGTTCACCCTCTATTTTTTTCTGGTGAATGCTCACACTGGGACTAAAAAACCCCAAATTTTAAGTTGTCGCCAGATCAGGAATAAAGGTTAAATTTTCCAATGGGGACGCTGGTTCCGGTGACAACTTTCTAAGAAAGGATTTTCCTCATTCTATGTCTACAGGACAGGAAGTAAAAGGAACTCTCTCAAATGGGAAAAAAACTATTCCTAACATTTTTTAAAAGGTTTTTGCTTTAGGTCAGGGGTCTCCAAATTTTCTAAACAAAGGGCCGGTTTATTGTCCTTCAGACTTTAGGAGGGACTAGGGGCGGTGGGGGCATAACATTTCCTGGTGTCCAGTTGGAATTCTGCCCCATCATCGATGTCTGTAGGAGAAATTGTGCCCTTTTGTTGGTGTCACTGGGAGGAATAGCGCCTCATTGTTGGTGTCGGTGGGAGGAATAGTGTCCCATCGTTGGTATCGGAAAGAATAGTGTCCCATTAGTGGTATCGGAAAGAATAGTATCCCATCGTTTTCGTCAGTGGGAGGAATTATGCCCCATTGTTGGTGTTAGTGGTCTCCAAACTGCGCCCCAAGGGCCGGAGTAAGGCAAGCAAAGGGCTGCGTCCGGCCCCCCGGGCCACAGTTTGGAGACCACTGATTTAGGTGACAGAAGAAGCCTGTGATCTGCACCAACATGGCTGCTCTAAAGAGCCCTGCAACTAGAAGTTGCTATAATCATTCAAGCAGTTTGGCTCCTGCTTGAAACATCCTGAAGGCTTAAAGTAGTATTAAAGCCTCAATGTTTTGTAACATAACCAAACATAACCAAAATAAGAATTCCCCAGCAAAATAGTTTGATAAAATTCTTACCCCAGAAATTGCAGTTTACAACTTTCAATGCTGCTTCCCTGAACATCTGGACTGGACAGTGCAGTCTCCAGCCAGTCTGTTAGCTTGGAGAAGGGGGGAGGGGAAGGAACAGGGGAATGCCTTGCCACCCTAGGCTATGGGCTGTGTGTTTCCATTGATGCATGCAGTGTAGGGAGACACAACTCTAGACCTTGAATTTAAAGGTGGCTTCATAGGACGCTGCAGAAGAAAGGAGCCACTCTGAAACAGGAAACCTGGGACAGAGGTCATGGCACCAGCTTAAACTGGAACATAGACAGGGATCAAGAAGCTGCATAATCAGAAAGTGATGAAATCAGCTGTTAAAAAAACACCTCAGTCCTGAAGAAGCAGGATCACCATGAAACGCGTAGACTGTCATACATTGGGCTTTCAGTAGCTTTCAAACATATGTCAATAAATCAATAAACAACAATCTATATATACCAAACCCAGGCAATTGTGCATATCCTGTATAACTTCAGTTCAATATGTGTTAAAGACCAGTGGTTCTCAATCTCAGTCCTCAAGTACCCCCAACGGTCCATGTTTTCAGGTTTACCCTTACTTTGCACAGCTACTTTAAATCAATATCAATGACATGGTATCGATAAGAGCTATTTTATCTGAGGGAAGTTCCCAAAACATAGCCCGCTGGGGGTACTTGAGGACTGAAGTTGAGAATCACTGTTACAGTATAGACAACCAACACAAAGTGTCCATCACATCATGTAATAATGCTTCGTGCTTCAATCCGCCTTCATTATATTCTTCTAAGTGAACAGAACACACCCAAGTGCCTCCACCTTTGACACAGAACACTCACCGGATCACCATGACCCTATTCACCATATGGGTCATATAACACTTTTCCCCTTTAAAGGAGGGGGGTCCCAGACCAGCAGCTCGATCTTCACCTTCAACAGTCTTCCCTCATGGTGTAAAATCCTCAATTTATTTTAAAATACCTCTAGAAACATAAAAAAAACGCTTACTCACATTCACAGGTGCACAGCCTTGTACCAGGAAAACAGCACTTAATAACATATATAGCAACTGTTCCGCTGGCCATACACAATTCCCAGCACGAGAGGCACTATTCTTACTGATATATCTCTGATGATTTCACCTATTGTCCAGCCCGCCCCGATGTGGCATTTCATTGTGCTGACCAGGTTACCCCCCTTGAAGATGTCAGCATGATGAAACGCCATTTTCTAATGTGAATGGTATGACCCAGCCGGTTCACAGCGGTGCGGTGCGTTGCGTTAAAGTCTGATGAAAAGGTCCTGTGTGGCTTTAATCAATTACTAACAATAAATTAGATCTAGCCTTAGATATATTTTCCTGTACCAAAGTAAACTTTATTGTAACCGTAAGTTGCAGCCATGGTATGATGATGATGAGTATAAAGTGGTACTCAGCAAGGTGGGAATAACATCACACCCACGCAGAGGCTTTACAACAGACAATAAAATGAAATTGAAAGACAGCATATATATCTGAAGTAGTCAGGAGTCTAAATAATACAAAAAAAGGGGAGTATACCTGCAGCTTCGTATAATGTTGTCCTGTGCATTTCAGTAATAAACTGTGTAGATCAATGATGGTCATTGTAATTGGCCCAAGAGTTAGGGTTTCAAAATGAGTAGGTTGCAGTGGGGTGGTGTAAAGGAATAGGTTTCACAAAATAAGAATCAAGAATCGAGAGAACTAGATGGAATGTTAGAAAGCAAGAGAGAAGAAAGAAAGAAGAGAAAAGGAAAGAAACAAGGCAGGAGAAGAGGGGGGTCTACCACAGAGGTCACTCCAACACATCCCCAGGGAGTAAACGAGTAGATGGTCACCTCTTCGGTCAAAGTTGGGCCAGTCACAAGGTGAACTGCAAAATAAGTTGGTAGTCTAGCCAAGGTTGCCATATTGAAAGGAATTTGCAAGCTTATCTTCTAAGACCACTGTTAAATTTTCATTAATAAAGGTGCCCTAAAGTCTTGACTTCTTCAAAGTTAAGGGATGGTGATCCCCATGCATGTTCTATTGTTTGTTTTTCCCACATTTTCATGGCTACAAAACAATCAGTGAGAACGCCATGGGATGTCTTTTATTGGCCTCTGGAGGAAAGCTTCCCATTATTTTTACCGTGGTTGATCTGTGTTATCGAGTGTATCATAATATATACTCTTACCATTAGGTGGGGTGCCTTTGGAAAACACCATCAAATGTGGGACATATCACCCTCTACCCCACAACCTGGAATGCATGAAGACTGGTAAGTACCAAGTAGGGACACATTTAGCTATTCATGCTGGTGTGAAGTACCAGCGAGAGAGTACTTTATATGAATTTTGTAAGGCCTGAATATTAGAGGAACATTTAAAGGTTGTTTGCCATATTCACGCCCAGTCCTCTGAGGTTAAGGTCTCATTCAAATCTTACTGCCATCTGTCACAGTAAAGCGGTGTTTGCTCAAATGTATTTCCCAGGATTGAAGCATACATTAGGGATAAGACTTCCTTTGTGGTTGAAGCTGTTCTACATAGGGACTCAAAACTTGGAAGAGATTTGGGAGAGGTGTGATTCCTCACCAGGAACTCCACAAAGTGTTGTAGTTGCAAATAAGGCATGAACTCCCTCGGGGGGACTTGATGAGACTCTCAAAGGTGTTTGTATGAGTGTACCCCCTAGACCGTTAATAAGGAATATGCTGTTACAAAACCATGCATGATCCACCAGGTAAACACATGTTTCTCCGTCACACCCGGGAAGGGTGTAAACAATGATGAGGGAACAATGGGTAGTCAAACAGCTGAAGTAAAGATAAGTGATGGATATTACCCTTGCTGCATATTTCACAGAGTCCCAAATGTTTAGTGTAAGTGCTAATATGGGGTTGAGGGATTTAGGTTGAGGGGAAGTCAGCAGGATAGGATGCAGATGTAGTGCGTCAAGCATAGCCCAGAGCGGTAGGTGTTGATTCGAAAAAGTTGGATCAATGGTCTTTGGGCTGCTGTAAAATAACTGTGTATGTTAGGTATTCCAAAGCTCCCTCGGGCTTTAGATCTATAGCGCAAGTGGCGATTCAACCGGGGTTGTGTGGAGTTCCAGACAAAGTGTAAAACCTGTGTTTGTAGTATACATAAGATGTGGGATGGAAATCGAATTTGTACAGCAATTTGGGCAAAAATGTCATCTTGATGGCGTGAGCCTGGCCAAAGCAAAATAGAGTGATGTGGTTCTAGGAGGAAAGCAAGCCTCCAAGGTGTTTAAGCAGAGGAGGGATGATGTTAGTTCGGTACAGGGAGTCGTAGTCAGGAGTGAGCAGTTTCCAGATATGGGAGTGTTGGGAACCATTGAAATGGGAATTGGACTTGTGCCGATTGAAGGGCAGGAGAATAACATTCATGGTGGTGAACTTAGAAAGGTTCACATGAAGGCCTGATAAAGTAGTGAATTGGGAAAGGAGTGAGATAAGGTTGGGAAGACTAATATGCAGAGAGGTAAGGTATAGTAAAATATCATATGCAAAAAAAGCAGCCTTATGATGGACTACAGCAATTTCAAGAATCCTAAAATCAGGATGGCAGCCAATGTGAATCGCAAGGGGCTCTATTGCCAATATAAAAAGAATAGGCCATAGCAGACAGCCTTGGCGTGTGCCCCTGAGAATTGGAAATGATTGAGATTCGATGCGGTGGTATCGCATGGTCGCTGATAGGGTGTCGTAGATTGCCCTGAGTCATTGTTCAAAAAAAATGTCTGACATAGATGAGCCTTAAGGTGAGCAGCCTCCTGAGCAGCGATACATGGTGGATTGCTGTTCAGAATGCGGCTAAGCAACTGCTGTCGGGCATTGAGGAGGTGATCCTGCCACCTCCTGAATGATTGTTTTCTTTGCTTTTTATTTTTTTGTTTCGGCACAGTCCCATTGACTTGAATAGCAGTGGCTATGGCATGAGAATAGCCCCGAGGGTGGCAAAAGTGTTTTACTGCCTTCCGCCACCCATGGTAAAGGCATTACAATGTTGCAGTTTGATCACTGAGGGAGCGGAGACTGAGAAAATGTTTCCTCCAGCCTGCAGCTGATAGACAAAATCATATCAGCTTAGGCAAAGTCACCAAACTAGAGGTCAAGGATGGCTTTTTAATGATAAAAGGTGGAGCTATTCGAAAAATTATACTGTTGATGTACATAGTGACATGTCAGGAATTAATACATGCAAACTTGTAAAGTTATTAAGATGTTTGACTGCTCATCACATTGTTATGGAAGGCATTTTGTATTAGTGCACGTATTCATCTTTAAGCCCCCGTTCACATCAGTGTGACTTGTCATGCAATTTGCCAGATCCTAATCTAATCCTAATGACAAGCCGCACTCTAGTGTCGGCAATGGAACTGTTCAAATCGGTGAGATGCCGACTTTACGGTGCCGCACCGATTTGAAAAATAATTTTCTGCACTATTTTTGGCAATTTCAGGTGCGACTTGCATAGCACATCTGTGATGCCGCACAGTTGTCAGCCAAGTAGCACCTGAAATCGCACTGACATGCGGCCTTGAAATCGTGTGATTTCAACTGAAGTCGCACAATTTCAAAATCGGATTCGGTGTGGATGGGAACTTAATGCTGAACTTTGGGATAAGCAAATATTGTCTAACTGCAAGAGTCATACATATTACCATTACTCCTGTGCAGGAACTTCCTGTAATAAAGATTGGTCACTGCTGCTCTCTCTCCTTGTACAGAGTGAATGGTCTGGTATCCGCCCCCCCGTGTAGTGGGTGGACCTTCTGAGCCCCTCCCACAGCAATGCAATGTCGAGCACAGTGATGATCTCACCACTACTTTACAAAGTAATAACTGGATTTACACAAAGTAGATTTGTATCCTTTTGTGGATATTGAACAATATGTTTAATTGATGTTTCTGTGCCTGGAATTTGGCTTTAAATTGCCCTCAGCCAGGGTGTTTTTTTTATAGTGGTAACGCAAGGAAACGCAGTTCCGGCACCTGCAGCACTGAATGTATGCAATGGCAAGGGGTGCTTGGGTGTGATAGAGGGGTCTATTAATGCTGGCTGCTGGGGATCTATTGTTGCTGGAGGGGATCTATTTTGTGTGCCGGTCTATTTTTACTGGTGGGGGATCTTTTGTTGCTGGGAGGTCAATTGTTACTTGAAGGGATCTAGTGTTGATGAAGGGGTCATGTGTTGCTGGCTGCTGGAGAGTCTATTGGTGTTGGCTACTGGGAGATCTGTTGCTGCTGCTGGGAGTCTATTGTTGCTGGGGTGGTATTTTGTTGCGGGGGTTCATTGTTGCTGTATTCTCTAAAAGGGGCAGTACTGGGAGGTGGGTAGAGGGTGGAACCAAGGGTTGGAACCAAGGGTTGGTGCTTGGAGTTGGGTAGGAGATGGAGACACAAAGTGACACAGAAGGAGGGAGTTCCTGCACCTATTTTTGAGAAAAAAAAGCCCTGCCCTTAGCCCTTGTAAGTATAATACCAGAATCAGGTAAGGCCAATTACATGATGTCTATATTTGTTAGCAAAGACGCGGTGGCATTCAGTCTACAGATGGTCTGCACACCCTGAGCTGACTCTCAGGTCGCATCTCTCTGGTTTAAGTGTCATTAAGAGCCTCTCACGGTGCAGAGCTTCATTGTCCTGCCTTCTCGTTACACAAAGAATAATGCTAATTAGCCCAAACAAAACTGTTCAGTTGACGCTGATGCTTTGGCCCCTCTCTAATTGTCAGGCCTTTCATGCTGCACTATAAGGCAGCAATTTCATATCTAATTACTTCATTAAAATATCGAATGGTGATTATGCAACAGGGCATAGAGTAGCGGACTGAATGCGGTAGCGCTATTTCAGAGTTGAATGGAAGCCAGCTGGGTGGAAAAGCTATTCAGTAAGCCGACTAGAGTAATGTTTTTGCTTGCAGTGACGTTTGATTAGCAATGCAAATTTATCAACAAATTAAAAAACAAAATGGATTTCTAAAGCCATGAATTCTGCCGTAGCCTAGGATCTGGCTCAATGGTGGGGTATGGATGACCATCATGAGATAGAGAATGCTTCATAAAATGCTCTTTGCTGCAAGTCAGGATTATTCACGTTAAAGGTGCAAGGAGCAAAGCGATAAGTGCCAAGTGCCGTACCCATAAGAACCAGTCAGAAGTCACCTAGTCTTGGTAGAAATTTGCACTTAGCAAACTTTGTTGACCAAGGCATTTAGAATTTGTCTTTCCTACCAAAAAACGAAAGAGATGTGATGGTGGTGAGTGACAGAACACTGTCCCTTGTCTTTCTGTCCCCCAACGGGGTGACCAAGGGGTGGTATGCATACAGACAGATTGATTAAAGCCTGACAAACTAAAGTTGTAATATGCGAACTGCAACAGTTTAAACTGGTATACTCCCAACTGTCTCTGATTTTGAGGGACTGTCCCTCATTTGGAACAAAGTCCCCCTGTCCCTCTTTCCTCCTCATGTGTCCCTCATTTTGGTCTGATCTCTTTCGTTGTATATAAAATGCACTATTTATCTATTAAAAAGTGTTTCACAGTGCTAAACCTTTCATCCAAATTCTAAATTGCTGCATTTGTAAATTCCAAAAGCAAATCTAAAGGAATAGTAGGGGTAAGAAAAACACTTGTGGGTTTAACCAATCATTTTTTGGTACAATTCTTCTTTAAGGAGGGCGTGGCAGATGGGGGGGGGGGGGTGTCCTATGACTACATACTTTTGCTAATAGGTGTCCCTCGTTCCCATCTCAGAAAGTTGGGAGGTATGATCAGTGGTGCTACATTTCCAACTGCAATGCAAAAATGGCAGTTGCAAAGGGTTAGGGGTCTCATTAAAACTGATTCAGTTCCTCCTAACACAGGATGACACCACCCAGGAGGAATTTTGTGAAATGGTAACTGTCCCTCCTACCGCAGGGTAACACCACCCAGGAGAAGATATGTGACATGGAGTTTGGCCCTCCCACCACAGGCTGACATCACCCAGAAGGAGCTATGTGACATAGAGTCTATCCCTCCCTCCACAGGTTGACACCACCCAGGAGTACCTGTGTGAGGTGGAATCTGTCCCTCCCACCAGAGGGTGACACCACCCTGGAGGAGCTGTGTGACATGGAGTCTGTCCCTTCCACCACAGGGTGAGCCAGACAGGAGAACCTATATGGTATGGAGTCTGTCCCTCCCATCACAGGGTGACAACACCCATGAGGAGCTATGTGACATGGAGTCTATTTCTTGTTTCCACTAGCTGTCAGTATAGTCCAGCTCTTATGTTCTAGCAAGAAAAGAAAGGAAAAACTCTTTTTGGACATTTGCCCAAACCTGTCTGATAGAACAAGGGGCCTAATTTATCACAAAATCTGAAAGAATAACAGAAAGCAAACATGAAGTTCTCACCTTACACTTTTTGTCTTGCACCGGACTCCTGAGGACTCCAACATTGCCAACTAGCTATAGGATGGTGGTGTGAAGGAGGGCTTTTAAGTAGCAAAACAAAGTCCAGCCATGCCCACATGGCGCTATACCAACCAACCAGTGATCAGTTTAGAGAAAGTTTTTTTATTTATTTATTTAGAAGGAAGAAAGATTATTTTTGAGCTACTGCACTCTGGGCTTCCTTGTCTGGCAGAAGAAGAACTGTGTTATAACTATTCAGATTCTAATTGTCTTTTTATTTCCTGTACAAGTTTGGAATTGAAAAGAAGAATCTCTGAATCTGCCATAACATGTCACAATATGATCATCAATCTCCTTTAGATTTACCAGAAATCCGTAGAATGACAGCCTACCTAAAGAACCCATTTGATTTATATCCCATTATATAGGCCATCACACTACTCAAGGTCTCCTTCACACCATTGCGTTTTACATGTCCTGCAATGCAGGATCACGGTGCTAAAAGCTCTTCACATCAGTGCATTGGATGCCTGTGCATTTTGTTTTTGAAAAGTCCCACTTGCCTCATCTTTTGTGAGTTTTGGTAAAAATGCACGATACATTAATGTGAATACCAATGCATGGAGATGGCATTTCAAGTCATATGTCCATATATACCACGTTATGAAAACACATGTAAAATGCATGCAAAGCGCACCTAAAACATGTCTTGCATTGCATAAAATTTATTGCAATACATAAAAAATTATCTAAAATGCACTTAGTGCCCTAAGAAAAAAACACACGCATTTTTAAAAGCAATGGTGTGAACTGGCTTTAATGGGTTCACACACCTCTGTGTGTGTAACAGGACATATGCCTGAATGCGCATTTTACATGGATTAAGGTGCAGCTGGTTTGGGCACCCCAACACATCACAATTGCACTAAAGAAGTGCATGAACCCTTTTTGTTTAAACGTGCCGCATTAAAATGCATGGCACTTTATTACCATACGTTTTGGCATGTTTTAATGCAAGCGTGTTAGCAAGGTGCGCTGGTGTGCCATTATAGCGGACCTAAAGTGAGCAGGCAGGCTATTCATCTTCTGCGATAAAACAAACTTACGTGTAGGTTTGCAATCTTCTGTAGAACGTACACTGAACTGAGCATGCACAGCCCAGTTTACATTCTCAGCACAGTGTCTTGGTGCTGGGATAAGTAAACTCCTGTGCATGTACGGGAGTTACGTCATCCCATGTCAGCCAAGACTCAGAACCCAGACAAAGCAGGTGAGAATATTTCAGCGTCGACGAAGGATCTTGCGACCATTGGATAACTGGAGGGGAGGTATTTGCAAAGTTTTTTGGCGTTAAGAATGAATTGCACCATAACATGCCTGCAAGAATGACACATGCAGGGCCGTCTTTAATATTGATTGGACCGTTTGTTTTCTTCTAAAAGCAAAAATTTCAATAAAAAGAATTTGTAAAAAAAAAAATATTGATTGGACCCTGGGCAAACATTGCCTTTGGGCCCCATCACCAACTTAAAATCAGGTCAAGCAGCAATTGAGATTGGTTGCCAGAGGTTACAGCATATCATTACTGCTCATTGACTGGATGCTAGAGGTTACAGCAAACATTACGACTCATCAATTAGTTGTTAGAGGTTACAGCACATCATTTCTGTTAACCGATTGGTTGCTAGAGGCACATCCTCACCACTCACTGATTGATTGCTAGAGGTTACATGCTTACCGCTCACTCATTGGTTGCTAGAGGGTACATGTTTACCGCTCACTGATTGGTTGCTAGAGGTTACATGTTTAACTCTCACTAATTGGTTGCTAGAGGTTACTGTGCATCATTATCACTTACTTATTGGTTGCTATAGGTCAAAGCACATCAATACAGCTCACTGATTGGTTGCTGAAGGTTATAGCACATCATCTCCTCACTGCCTGCACACCATAGACTGGAGAGGTGAGGGGGACCCCCCAATAGACAGAAAATTCCTAGAACTTGCTATTAGCAAAGAGCAGAGCAGAGCACACACAGCAATGAAGGTTAACAGAGTGCAGCTAGGAACAGAGCCCAATAGGAGCAGTATCCCTGAGGACAGGCTACCAGAAATAAATGACTAGTTATGCCACCTGCAGTAGAGCAGTGTGGAGGGGTGAGCTATGTACAGAGTGTAGGGTTAAGGGGTGCACTATGGACAGAGTGCAGGATTTAGGGGTGAGCTGTGTACGGAGTGCAGTATTTAGGGGTGAGCTGTGTACAGAGGGCAGGATTTAGGGGTGAGCTGTGTACGGAGTGTAGGACTGAGGGGTGAGCTATATACAAGGTGCAGGATTTAGGGGTGAGCTGTGTACGGAGTGCAGGATTTAGGGGTGATCTGTGTATGGAGTGCAGGAATTAGGGTTGTGTTGTGTACATCCAAGTCCCGCCCCCCCAGCAAGTACAGAGCTCTCCTCCCCCTAGATTCCAGTTTGGAGCTTACCCCCATCGATACACAGCATTCCTCTGGCATCAATTCCTCCCCCCCCCTTCAGTACTGAGCACATCCCACGTCCTCACCAGCTAAATAAAGTCAAAGTGTGGCTGCAGAAGAGCAGCTGTAACTTACTGAATGTCCGTGACTTGGAGCAGCCTCTGCCTGTGTACATCCCCCGCCCCCTCCCTCCTGTGTTCTCTCTGCTCTCTCATAGAGATTGAGGATGTGTTTTGCAAAACAGGGAGGGATGTGAACGGCCACCGGGAGGAGAGCGCTGTGACTTGTAAATACAGAAGCAGCGCTCCTGTATTTACAAGTGACAATATCGGGCAGCTCAGCAACCAGCGCCGGATCCCGGAGGTGGAGGAACTCCGGCTGAAAAAAAGCCGACGGGCAGCACAGGCTCCAGGGGCAGCTGCATCAATGGCGGGGACAATGGCGCATTCCACTGGTGCACAGATATGGATGCAGGCTAAACCCAGTACCCTGCATTCACTATATCTTGTTTCTCACAGTACACAGAACATGTAAATGCTATTATTTTAGTAAATATAAACTGCTAAATACCTTTTCTCATCAGCAGTATATAGCAGTATATAGCAGTCTTGTGACTTCTATCAGTGTCTGGTTAAAGCTTGTAGGAGGAGTTGTCATCCTCCTCTGACTGTCCTATGAGGCTGCAGGACCCCTGACCCTCTGTCTGGACAGTGCTGATTGGCCCTGTGCTGATCACATGCACTCTCTCAAGAAGAAAAAAACTCTCTAGCAATACACACCAAACTGTGCATGTGCAGAGTGATTCCAAAGGCTCTGTCTTATCAGGAGATGGATTGGGGGCAGTAGAAGAAGGAGAGGATCAGAGAAGAAAAGAGCCTTTTTACACAATGCAGAGGATTAACCCCTTAGGTTCCACAGTGAGTATAAAAAGCGTTCTCTACTGCATATACAGACTGATTTTTACTGTTACAGGTTTGGTAACACTTTAATGTTTTTAATCATCAATGCCAGGTTCACACCTATGCAGGCTGCAGTTGATGTGTTTTCCGGGTGCATTTTTGATGCGTTTTAGGTTTTGGGAGGTGTCTGTTGTCTTGCGGGAGAAATCATCAAAAACACGGCAGAAACGCACTCAAAAACGCAAACACTGCATTTTTTTATGCATTTCCATTTAAGTCTATGGAACCAAAAACGCAACTTGCTGCAGGAAAAAAAATCCCTGACCCTTTCCAAAAAACGCACCGGGTCAAAAACGCACAGATGTGAACGTGACCCATAGGCAATTATGTTAAACTGACTGTAGTGCATTAATGCAAAACTGAAAACGCACTAAAAAAGTATTGGTGTGAACTAGGCCCAAGATATTGCAAACCTGCATGGTGTAGTAATGCACAGCAACCAATCATGAGTAATTATTAGTCACCTATACATTAAGATGATCTGTTACTATGGATTTAACACACTTCATAGGGTTGATTTACTAAAGGCCAATAGACTGTGCACCTTGGAAAGTGCAATTGCACTCTGCAAGTGCAGTTGCTCCAGAGCTTAGTAAATGAGGTAAAGCTTCACTTTGCAAAGAATACCCAATCACGTGCAAGGAAAGTAAAAAAGAACAGCATTTTTGCTTGCACATGATTGGTTGATGAAAGTCAGCAGAGCTTCTGCTCATTTACTAAACTCTGGAGCAACTGCTCTTGCCTTGTGCAACTGCACTTTCCAAAGTGCACAGTCTTTTTGCCTTTAGTAAATCAACCCCCATGTGTCATTGTTGCCCTCTGCGCTGCCTTAACAAATAAATGTAATCGATCATTCAGGTATGTTGATAAATTAGACCACTTTGGCTTCTACATATTTCAAACAAAGATCAAAAGACATGATATATTGAACCCCCCATCATCCAATCATAATAATCTGTTCAATGCAGACAAAACAAAGGTGATTTCCAATTCGTCACCAGGAGTGCCTGCACTCAACCTTAATGTATGCATTTACCCATTTGGTCATATCCAACTCTTGGTGACTCTATGGGCCAGCTTCCTGGAACCATGTCTGATACCCTTGAGCCTTTACCATAGAATTTTCTTGGCAATGTTTTTATGAGGTAGGTCACTAGGTCTTTCCTCAACCCTTCCCCCTATTGCTTGGCTTGGGACCTGATGCAGAATATGATAGCACATGTACATAGCCATTGCCATTGTGCACACACACTAGGGACAATTACCCTGCAAATATGTCCTTTGAATGTAGGGGGAAACCCATGCAAGCACAGAAAGAACATGCAAACTCCATACAGATAGTGTCCTGTGAGATTCAAACCAAGAACCCCAATGCTTCAAGGCAGAAGGACCAATCACGAAGCCATTGTGCTGCCCCGGCCTTTTAACATAAAGGCCTAATCTAGAAGTACACACGTTTTTTGAGGTAAATTTCCCTATGTGGCCTTCTGCGTCTACTCTTGGCCCACATTGATCATGGGTCACCTTTGAAATTGAAGGTGGTTATGGTACATGCCACATACTGCCTGAAGGCCGCACATTATATCAGGGGTATCTTCACCGCCTGTACAGTGTGGTCACTGTGTATGAGTGTTGGGCGGAGCTACACTAATCCGATGCAAGCATTGGAGTATATGCGTGTTGGGCGGAGCCACACTAACCCGCCGAAGGCATTGGACTCTGCCTGGTGGGCGGAGCTTACTCTAATCCACATCAGGGATTTGGAGTCTGCGTGGTGGGCGGAGTTTACACAGCCAGGGAAAGCAAGGTCGCCTAGGTGGTGGGCGGGGCTACGCTAAGTAAGGGCGGAAAAACGTCGTCTGCTAGCCAATTGACAGAGAGAGTACGACAGCAGGTGGCGAGAGCGACCAATAAGGGAATTATTAGGCCAGAATAGACAGGGCGTGCGGCCAATAGCAGTAGAGATTTTGAATAGCATCCCCGGGAAGGCGGATCACTGATGGTGGCGGGCATGTGGGGATAACATGGGAGCGATGTAAATCCATGGAATTCACTAATAGAAACTAAGGCGCTGGAGTAGGAGCTCCAGTCTCTGCGGAGTCATGGGTTCAAATCCCATAGCGGTCTAAGGTGCTGGAGAAAGCTCCAGTCTCTGCGGAGTCGTGGGTTCAAATCCCACCGCTGCCTATATTCTTTTTGCTTTGTCATTAAAGAGGAATTGCAGTCTGCTCACATAATAATTTGTAATTAAAACATCTTTGCATTCTGAAGCTTCCCTCCAACCACTTTGCATATTATTTTATATATACTGTACTTGCCAAATACCCTGCAGAATCCTCCCTCCACGGAGTCTGGCTGCAACCATTTTAACTGTGGGCAGCTGAAGCTGCTGCCTGGATTTACACAGAGGCACACCTCCAGCTCTGCAGCTCTCATTGGCCCTCTTATGATTCCCCCCCCCCCTCCTGGGAAAACTCTCCAGAGAGAGAAAGCTGTGCATGATGTCATAAGCCAAGGCTAGAAACAGGAAGTGGGCTGTATAAGATATTTGGTGGCAGAATAAAAGAATAGGATTGTTTGCCCCCCCCCCCTAAAAAAAAAAAAAGTACCACCAACCGCCACTGGTGTCAGGAAAGGTAGGCTGTGATTGGTGATGGGGGGAGCATGTCAGGAACAGCAGGCTGTGATTGGCCCCCCACAAATAGAGATTTTTTTTTCCTTTTTTTTTTTCCTTTTTTTCCCACAAATAGAGATTTCTTTTGGTGGTATTTGATCACCTCTGCGGTTTTTACTTTTTGCGCTATAAACAAAAAAAGAGTGACAATTTTGAACAAAAAGCAATATTTTTTACTTTTTGCTATAATAAAATACCCCCAAAAAATATATATAAAAACACATTTTTTCCTCAGTTCAGGCCGATATGTATTCTTCCACATATTTATTGTAAAAAAATCTCAATAAGAGTATATTGATTGGTTTACGCAAAAGGTATAGCGTCTACAAAATAGTGGATAGATTTATGGCATTTTTATTATTAATTATTTTTTTAACTAGTAATGGCGGCGATATGCGATTTTCATTGGGACCGCGACATTATGGCAGACAGATCGGACACTTTTGACACTATTTTGAGACCATTGGCATTTATACAGTGATACACTGTACTACAAATAGCCACTGATTACTGTATAAATGACACTGGCAGGGAAGGGGTTAAACACTAGGGGGAGATCAAGGAGTTAAGTGTGTTCCCTAGGTGTGTTCTAACTGTAGGGGGGATGGGCTCACTACAACATGACAGAGATCACTGCTCCCGGTGACAGGGAACAGTAGATCTCTGTCATGTTGCTAAGCAAAACAGCGAAATGCCTTGTTTACATAGGCATCTCCCCGTTCTGCCTCTCCTCGCCGCAATCGCAGGCCGCTGGCGAACATCGAGTTTGCTGGACCCACGGGCACGCACCCGCAGCACGCAGTGGGCGCGCGCCTACTAGGCAGCAAACTCAAAGGGACATACAGGTACGCCCTTTTGCCTGCCCGTGCCATTCTGCCAGCGTAAATCGGCGTGCGGCGGTTGGCAAGTGATTAAGGCACCAGTCACGCTTGTGTGACTTGTCATGTGACTTTGGACATGACCTGTCGCAGCCCATTCTTTTCAATGGCATACATTCAGATCAGTGCGACTAAGTGATATTGACGTCCTGTTTTTTTTTTGTTGTTTAAAAATAACAAACATGTTATACTTATCTGCTCTGTGTAAGGCCCGGTTCACACTGGTGCGATGCGAGAACCCTGCAAATCCACTGCGGGTTCCCACATTGCACCGACTCACATGGCAGTTCACACTGCCATATGCGAATCGCTGGGGAGTGTCAATACATTGTTAACGACACCCCCAGTTCAGCTTGCATATCGCACTGCGAACTGACAGTTCGGACATGAATCGGATTGCACAGGTGTGAACAGCCATGCGATCCGATTCCGGTCCGAACAAAAAAAAGGTCCTGTGCGTGTTTGGACCGAATGCGGTACGATATCAGCCATACTATCTGTATGGCTGAAATCGCATCACATGTGATATGAACAGCAGTGCGCTGTGAATCACATGCGATGTCTGGCATCACACCAGTGTGAACCAGGCCTAATGGTTTTTCACAAAGCAGCCCAGATCCTCCTCTTCTCGGGTCCCCTGCCTGCGCTCCTGGCCCCTCCCTCCTATCGAGTGCCCCCCAGAGCAAGCAGCTTACTATGGGGGCACCCGAGCCGCTCCCCTGCCTTGTGTGTCCATTCAGACATGGAGCTGCAGCTTGACACCGCCCCGCGAGGGGCCCTCTTACAGGCGCCATGTACAGCTGATTTTCAGCTGTTCCGCTTCGGCTATTTCCGCCGTATCCTACTGCGCAGGCGCAGCGCCTGCGCAGTAGAGGGGGGAACTTATCTGCCGAACGGAACTTTCTCGGCAGAACAGTCTCTATGGATGGAGGTCTCTCATGCGCTCTCTATGGAACTCTCCGTGTTGCGCATTTGTCTAGAGGACGCGTCTCCTGGGTAACGGGAAGGGGGGGCGGTGCTAATTCGCAGAAGGCGGTGCAGCCCCGTGTAGTGGGCAGTCGCAGCGGTGGGCGGAGCTTTAACTCACAGAAGGCAATGGGAGCAGTGGAGTGGGCGGAGCTTCAAGCCGCCACTGAAGCCTACGTGTAGGCGGGGCTCAACTCACAGGAGGCATACCAGCCTAGGGGTGGTGGGCGGGAACTACTTTAATTTGCAGAAGGCACGGAAGTCTGAGTTGGTGGGCGGAGCTAAACGAGTTCACAGAATGCTTTGCACAGCCTACGTGTAGGCGGAGTTTCCAGAAGATAGCGATGAAGGAATAGGAGTATGAGAGATAACTGATATTTTTAGTGGTTTGGGTGGATGTGCATCTACCATAGGCAAAGCCTGGTGCACTGGCAAAAGCGTTCTGGCCTTGTATGTTTCTCAGTCAGGTATGAACCCTACCTCCTCTGTCATCAGCATTTTTCTAGCCCCAACCAAATCCCGCAGTACCTCATGATCTATTTTCGCCATAACATCATCCCTACCCCTACTCCATCATGGTCTCCCGATATATGTGACCCCCATTCTCCATCCTCCTCACACCATATATCACAATGACAACCTCCACCCACAAGACCGTGCATTGAAATCTCCTCTCTCCATCTTGCCGTCTCACAATGTCACCCTCACTCCTGCCTCCGTGTCTCACAAATTCCCTCCTAATCCATCTCCACCTGTCTCGTTTCTCGCCGTTCCCTCTTCTCCTCCATCGCTATGTATCTCATTACCATCTCCATCATCCATCTCTCTGTCAGCAGCGTCCCTCCTGCCACAACCAGGCCATAATGACACTTCCCGCTGCTAAAACTACATTCTTTTTATCGGGTTAAGGTATTTTTCTAGGTGAGGTCCTTGTCAGAGCAATGGATGACCATCGTTATTGGATGATGGACTACCGGGGGCCCCGACATGGTCCTAGGCCTGTAGGTGTAGCTCTGTCTGCCTTCACCCAACCAATGCTAATGAAGACACCGGCCTTTTTCTTTTGTTTTTTTTGTGAGAAATGAACTTCCAGCAGCCATTTTTGTTTATTAAGTCTATTGTCCGGGGGTAGCATGTGAGCGTGGTACGTGAATCCGAGGGCTAAGTGTGAAAGTGGAGTGTCAGACAGAGGACGGATTGTGTCTGAGAGAAAGGAGTGGATACTGCAGAGAAAACAGGGAGGAGGGGGGAGGCTGAGGAGAGAATGGAGCCTTTCAGGGGATGCGTGCCACTGACAGAATATGACACAAGGTGAACTGTCAAGGGCCAGTTGTGGCTCCAACACAGGAAATGGAGAGTGTTTGCTATAGGGCCGGGGATAGTCAGCAGATGCAAAGGGTAGCATGGCCTTTGGTTAGATAACCCTTGGCCTAAACCGGCCTCATTGCCCATAGCAACCACATATTTGCTGCCATTGTAGACTGGAATGTGAACACGTGATGGGTTGCTATGGGTAACAGAGTCTTCTGCCTTCCTGTGTTTATAGATCCAGATACAAGGGTGTGCGATAACCCATGGCAACCAACCATTGGCTCACCAACCATTTGCTCACACTACTGAAAGATGCTCTGTAACTTCTACCAGGTGTACAAGCCCTCCATGTGCGGCAGTGTGTAACAAAGGGCACAATGCACGTTTACTCACTACAGCGCACATCAAAGAGCAGACTGCTGTAAAGCATAGCAGACCAATCAGAATGCATCTTTCACCTGTGTGGCTTAAAGAAATGAAGATTTAGTTGCTATGGGTTATCGTGCTTGGTCATCACTTCTTGGTCACCCAAACCTGTGCAGCACAGGGCAATATATGTCAGCCAGAGCATGACACTGTGCAGCGTAGTCAAAGACAGTGTGAAAAGTAGATGACAACCAAACAAAATGTATCCATCACTGGTGGGCTAAAAGAAATGGAGATTTGGTTGTTATGGGTAACTGCTTGGTCATCACTTCTTGGTCAACCATACCTGTGCAGCACAGGGCAATATATGTCAGCCAGAGCATGACACCAGACAGCGTTGTCAGAGGCAGTGTGAAAAATAGATGACAACCAATTTAGAATGTATCTATCACTGGTGGGCTTAAAGAAATGCAGATTTGGTTGCTATGGGTAATTGTGCTTGGTCGTCACTGCTTGGTCAACCAAACCTGTGCAGCACAGGGCATGACACTGGACAGCATTATCGCAGATGGTGTGACACATGCGACAATGTATGTGGGAGACTGTGGGGTTGAGTTACTAAAACTAGAGAGTGCAAAATCTGGTGCAGCTGTGCACGGTAGCCAATCAGCTTCTAACTTCATCCTGTTCAATTAAGCTTGGACCAAAAACCTGGAAGCTGATTGCAGAGCTGCACCAGATTTTGCACTTTTCGGCTTTAGTAAATCAACCCCTGTGAGACACAGGACACCACCGGCCTTTCCATAAGGCAGTAAAGAGACAAATTATCATATGCACAGAGCAGTACTTCATACCAACCAATTGGATTTTAGTTAACATATGATGGATGAATGAAAGATGCTTTCTGATTGGCAGCTATGGGTTGCTGTACTTTGCTCACAAGCCCTTTAAGTCAGTTTATATGGGGGAACAGGGTGCCCAGTGTTGCAGAGGACGCTATATATAATGAAACCATTATTTACAGCTTTCTTGGAAGAATCCTTGGTGAAAGTTGTGTGAAAATCTTTATAAATAGACCCCTATGTGTATATTATATATTATGGTATGGGGATACCACATAATATTAAACCACAACACCAACAGTAGCATAGGATGTTCCTCAGATGGAAAGAATGTATAAGACTTTATATATCAAGTTAACATTTAATATTGCTTAGTACTCAATACATTGACTATACACATCATATGTCTATCAAGCAGCCATGCCTACACGCACACGCGTGCTCACACGCCCAATCACTGCCATGTCTCTTCTATTGTTCTCAAGAACCTTCTCTCCACCCCCCACCCCCCCCCTCCACCAACACCACCATCACCATCACCATGTTCCTGTAGGTACCAGCTGCAAATGGGCTGGGTGTATATTGTGTTGGTCTGCACATCTATCTATCTATCTATCTATCTATCTATCTATCTATCTATCTATCTATCTATCTATCTATCTATCTATCTATCTATCTTTCTGTTTCCGATCCGTGGTATGACTCTACCGTACCAAGGACACAGGGCAACCTCCCATTGGAGATGTCTTTTCTTCTTCTGCATTGTAAGACGTAGTCAAGTCCCATATGGGTGTCCCCTGGGAATTGTTCCTCCATCCTTCCACCCTCTTCTATCCACCTTTCCTGCAGAATACAACCCGTCATCTTCATCCTTAACCCCTTCCTGCCATCACACTCGAGGAGACCTCAAACCACCCATCCCCCCCCCTCTCCCCGTTGGGGAATAGCATAAAATGGCGGTACTTACAGTCACCATGCTGAGGGAACGTAGGTTAGATGCTGTGGATTTTCGGTTGCGCCTCTCTTGCCGTCGGGATCCCTTCCTCAGCGTCCTGGCGTCCGAGGTGCGCCTGCCCACCCCGCCGCTCCCTTGCCCCTTCCCGGCGGCCGTCACGGGATCGAGACAGGGAACGTTCGTAAAAAAAAAAAAAAAAAAAATTTAAAAAAAGGTAATAATAATAATCAAACGGTACCAAAAAGATTCCTCAGCTTGGCAAAAAAAAAATATATATATATATAATATATATATGGAAACTGAGAAAAGAATCCAAAGGTGGCTCAAAAATAGGTAGAAAAAAAGGTTCCCAAAAATCGGTGAGGAGAAGGGATGGATAAGCAGTTTAGGGGGGTGGGGGGCCTTTGTCTGGAAAGAAGAGGAGGGGGGGTTGCTAGAATTTGGAGAAAGGGAGTGAGAGAAAAGGGAGGAGGGTAGGGTCCGATGTGATGCTCTGTATCTTTTCCCAAAGTGTTGACACCTATTCTCCCTTCATGTGAACAGTCGGGTCCCCCTCTCCGCACTTATATATGGAAGTGAGGATGGTGCAGCTCTTTCGGCTATTGGCTGCGAAGAGGAGAAGGGGGAGAGAGGAGGGGGGAGGAGATGCCTCCGTCCTTCCTCTTTTCTTTGGATTTTTTTTTTCTTTTCTTTGCTCGAGGGCCCCCTGAGAAGAGGGACACGGAGGAGGAGACTGTCACACCTGCCGATCAGCTCTCCTTCTATATGTGCTACCATTCTATCCAATTTAGAATTCAATCTCAGTCCCCCCCCCCACCTCCGGTCTCTGGTCCTCAATGCAGCCTTGTCAGTCACCTCCTCCTCCTCCTCCATCACTTATTCCTCCTCTGCATCCTTCACATCTCCCTGCCCATCCTCCAACCCTCTGCCTTGTCCTCTCCCGTCTCCCTCCGGTACCCCTGTCTTGTCTTTGTAGTGTCAGCTCTGAGCAGCCTGGCATGTACTGCGACATCTTCCTGAGTGTAGCCTAGGAATTCAACCCAAGGTTCATGATGTGGACAAGTACCATCTCCTATGTACTGTCCATAGACTGCCATCTATTACCTACATATAGATAAGTCATCTTCTAGAGAATCATATCACTGATCTACAAATATATGTTAGATTGTAAAAGGATGACATCACTATTCTCCAATAAATGTTAGATTGTACAAGGATGACATCACTGTTCTCCAATAAATGTTAGATTGTACAAGGATGACATCACTCTTCTTTAATATATGTTAGATTGTACAAGGATGACATCACTGTTCTCCAATACATATTAAATTGTACAAGGATGACATCACTACTCTCCAATAAATGTTAGATTGTACAAGGATGACATCACTGTTCTCCAATAAATGTTAGATTGTACAAGGATGACATCACTCTTCTTTAATATATGTTAGGTTGTACAAGCATGACATCACTACTCTACAAATACATGTTAGGTTGTACAAGAATGACATCATTACTCTACAAATACATGTTAGGTTGTACAAGGATGACATCAATACTCTACAAATACATGTTAGGTTGTACAAGGATGACATCACTACTCTACAAATACATGTTAGGTTGTACAAGGATGACATCACTACTCTACAAATACATGTTAGGTTGTACAAGGATGACATCAATACTCTACAAATACATGTTAGGTTGTACAAGCATGACATCAATACTCTACAAATACATGTTAGGTTGTACAAGCATGACATCACTACTCTACAAATACATGTTAGGTTGTACAAGAATGACAACATTACTCTACAAATACATGTTAGGTTGTACAAGAATGACATCATTACTCTATTCTCTAATACATATTATACTGTACAAGGACGACATTACTCTGCTCCAATATATGTCAGATTGTACAAGGATGACATCATTACTCTACAAATACATGTTAGGTTGTTCAAGGATGACATCACTCTTCTCCAATATATGTTAGATTATATAAGGATGACATCACCGTTCCCCAATACATGCTAGATTGTACAAGGATGACATCACTGGTTATGTCCTCCTTGTTACTGGTGTGACAACACTTCTCTTCAAATACATGTTATATGATACAGTGAAATTACTATTCTCCCACATATGTTACAGAGGTGATGTCACTACCCTCCACATACAATACTGTATACTGTATGACAAGGAGGACATCACTACTTCCCAAACATATGTTATATATTTACAGGAGTGACGTCATTACTCTACAAATATTTTATAAATGCACATGAGTGACATCGCTACTCTACAAATATTTTACAAATATACAGGAATTACATCACTACTCTACAAAATTATATGTATTTATCAAAGTGACATCACTACTCTACAAATATTTTATAAATATACAAGAATGCCATCACTGCTCTCCAAATATTTCATAATTAAAGAAGTGACATCACTACTCTCCATCTTCAATTACATGCAAGTGCTATATCGAAAGTAATGCAATGTCAAATGTTGTTAGAGTAACTTCCTTTATACAAAGGTATTACTCAACATAGTCTCCATCACAAGTGATGCATTTGTGCCACAGTTGAATCCAACTCTTGAATCCTTATGCCGTGTACACACGGGCGGACTTTTCGGCATCAAAGGTCCGACGGTCTTTCAAACGGACTTTCTGCGGACTTTTGACGGACTTTCGAACGAACGGCCTTGCCTACACACGATCACACCAAAGTACGACAGATTCGTACGTGATGACGTACATCAGACTAAAATAAGGAAGTTGATAGCCAGTAGCCAATAGCTGCCCTAGCGTCGGTTTTCGTCCGTCGGACTAGCATACAGACGAGTGGATTTTTCGACCGGACTCGAGTCCGTTTGAAAGATTTGAAACATGTTCCAAATCTAAAGTCCGTCTGATTTTCGCCCAAAAAAGTCCGCTGCAGTTCCGATAAAAGCCCACACAGGGTCGGATTGTCCGCCGTATTCGTCCCGTCGGACCAGTCCGGTAGAAAAGTCCGCCTGTATGTACACAGCATTATTGAAAAAATTATGTGTGTACCGTTGTACCCACTACTTCACAGCCACTCCCACCTCATCTGTGTTGTCAAATCATTGTCTCTGAAGACTGTTCTTTATTGGATCAAACATTTGGAAGTTGTACGGCACTAAATCTGGACCGTACAGTGAATGAAGGAGCACTGACCAGTCGAATTTGCAAATCGCCTGACTTGTTACCAAAGATGTGTGTGGTCGCGCATTGTCATAGTGATTGTGGGTCGTTTTCAGATTCGAGTTCGGCCTCTTATGCCGTGTACACACGGGCGGACTTTTCGACCGGACTGGTCCGACGGGACGAATTCGTCGGACAATTCAACCGTGTGTGGGCTTCACTGGACCCGCAGCTGACTTTTTCGGGTGAAAATCAGAAGGACTTTAGATTTGGAACATGTTTCAAATCTTTCCGATGGACTCGAGTCCGGTCAAAAAATCCGCTTGTCTGTATGCTAATCCGACGGACGAAAACCGACGCTAGGGCAGCTATTGGCTACTGGTTATCAACTTCTTTATTTTAGTCCGGTCGTACGTCATCACGTATGAATCCGTCGGACTTTGGTGTGATCGTGTGTAGGCAAGTCCATTCGTTCGAAAGTCTGTCAAAAGTCAGTCGGAAAGACCGTCAGACCTTTGATGCCGAAAAGTCCACCCGTGTGTACAGGGCATAAGTCCTAATGTCCTCTGTAAGCTTAACTGCATCAATTTACTGCTCTCTGGTCATGGTACAGCCCCATTCCAGAAAATCAAGGAGAATGATGCCTCTGTCATCCCAAAAAACAGTCACCATGGCTTTCTGCGCTGGTTGCTGGCTCTTGAACGTTTTAGGTATGAGGTGTCACACCATTCTATGGAATGATTCTTTGTTTCCGGTTTACAAAGATGTGCCCACGTTTTAGCCCCTGTCACCAGACCAGCAAAAAAAGTGTCTTCGTTGGCTTCAAATGCTTCCAGCAGATCAGAGCAGACTTCCACCCTTCTCTCAAACAATTCTGGTGCCAACTGTCGAGGTACCCACTTTGCACACACTTTCCAATACCCTAATGCCGCATACACACGATCACACATTCCGACAGCAAAATCCATGTTTTTTATTCCGACGGATGTTGGCTCCAACTTGTCTTGCATACACACGGTCACACAAATCTTGCCGGAAATTCCGATCGCCAAGAACGCGGTGACATACAACACGTACGACGAGCCAAGAAAAGTGAAGTTCAATAGCCAGTGTGGCTCTTCTGCTTGATTCCGAGCATGCGTGGAACTTTGTGCGTTGGAATTGTGTACACACGATTGGAATTTACGACAACTGGATCTCAAATTTTGTTTGTCGGAAAAGCCAACGGAAAACGTCCGATGGAGCCTACACACGGCCGGAATTTCCGACAACAAGCTCCCATCGAACATTTCCCGTTGGAAAATCCGACCGTGTGTACGCGGCATAAGTCTTCCGCCATCTTCTGTGTGGGATTGTGTCCACAGTCCAGTTGAGCAGTGAGCTCACGTACTGCTTGTCTGTCCACGTGAAACAATTCATCCACTGTGTGGTTTGTCTTCAATGCTGGTTCCTCTCCTTTTAAACCTATTCAATCATCTGTGCACTTTGTTCTTGTCAATGGTGTCTTCTCCGTAAACATTCTGTAGCTGTCTGTGGACGTTGGACAGCCTGCAGCCCCCATCAAGAACTCAACGACAGAACATTGCTTCTGCTTTGAATCTAGTACTTGCGTAACTGCAATGAAAAAGAAGAATGCCCTGTACACACGGTCGGACTTTCCGACGGAATATGTGCGACTGGAGCTTGTTGTCGGAAATCTCGACCGTGTGTGGGCTCCATCTGACTTTTTCCATCGGAATTTCCGACACACAAAGTTTGAGAGCAGGCTATAACATTTTTCCGACAACAAAATCCATTCGCGTAAATTCCGACCGTGTGTGAACAATTCCGACACACAAAGTGCCACGCATGCTCAGAATAAATTAAGAGACGAAAGCTATTGGCTACTGCTCCATTTACGACGTACGTGTTTTACGTCACTGCGTTCAGAACGATTGGATTTTCCGACAACTTTGTGCGACTGTGTGTATGCAAAACAAGTTTGAGCCAACATCCGTCTGAAAAAATCCATGGATTTTGTTGTCGGAATGTCCGATCAATGTCCAACCGTGTGTACGGGGCATAACTCTACCAACATGTGAAATTTGAACAACCTATGTAACTTAAGTTATGCCCACTTTTGTATTCATTTCGGTATAGCCTTCGTATTATGTTTTACAATGATGATCTCACTTCTCCCCAAATATATATTTTACAGAAACGACATCACTCTTTTTCAAATGTAATCTCGTTTTGTACACTTTATTGAACATATAGGCAAAAACAGACTAAACATCAGCAAGCTCAATCCATATAGGACAGTGGTCTCCAAACTGCGGCCCTGGGGCTGGATGCGGCCCTTTGCTTGCCTTTATCTGGCCCTTGGGGCACTACTCAACAACTGACACCAATGAGGGGGCACCATTCCCCCAACTGCGGCACTATTCTTCCATCGATACCAACAATGGGGCACTATTTCTCTCATTAAAACCAAGGATGAGGCACTGATGTTGGGGCATTTTCTACTCTCAGTGGCCACAGTCTGGCCCCCTAAAGCCTGAAGGACAGTGAACTGGCCCGTTGTTTAGAAAGTTTGGAGACCTCTGATATATTAGATACAGGCAGCAATCCAAAATCTAACTGACATAATACAGGAATGACATCACTACTCCCCATACATCAGATATATTTGGCTGTGACACCATTAATTAATAAATAAATAGAACTGGACAAGAGTGACAACATTACACCACAAGAGTAACATATTTTTTAACAGGTGTCACCTTTACGCTGCACATACATTTTAGTGAGGGGGGTGACATGATTACTCTCCGAATATTAGTTATATATTATAAAAGTGATGTAACTATTAGATATACATAAGTGGTTGGAACAATGCATGTAGGCAGACAACTGAGATTTCCAGCTGTACTATAGGGATGTTTTACATTGTAATGAGGACAATGTCACCGACACATACAGTTTAGAAGGGGGTGGTGAGGAGCCCATTCACATCCCAGCTGTCTATTATTGTGCATCTTCCCCCATCCCAACACTTACTACGACCTCTTCTCTGACAATGACGACACAATGAGCCCACAATACTACAATGACCTGGACAACTGTTCTCCACTCCAATGGCTGAGCTACATATCAGCTGTGACAAGTACAAGTCATCCCTGGTGAATCCATGGGTCGCAGGCCGAGTACCGTCATACAACGGGCCAAACGCTTCTAGTTCCTGGCCCCCCAGGGTGGACGGCCCACTAACAGATTTGCAGGTGATGGATATTGGATGGTGAGCTGTAAAGATGCGTATAGCTCAGTCTACTGATGGTGTATATTAGTTTACAGCTTAGCCTGGATGTTCCATCATCGTCAATCTGATGTTCATGTCAACTCACTTATTGCAGCTGAAAAATGAGCCGGTAAATCCACCCAAAAGTGATATTTAATTCACATTTAGATGGATGATAGAGAGCTACACCACCTGGCATTGTATGATATCACTCAGGGTATACATGGGCACAGTGCTGGGACA
Organism: Aquarana catesbeiana; assembly: GCF_042186555.1. Lineage (NCBI taxonomy): Eukaryota > Metazoa > Chordata > Amphibia > Anura > Ranidae > Aquarana > Aquarana catesbeiana. The sequence continues at coordinate 652,398,300 of NC_133326.1, forward strand.
AGGTTATCTACAGCCCAGGGCAAACATAGCAAACTGTACCCCCCCCCCAAGATGTATAAGCACTATGTGTCAGAAAAAATCCACCCCCCCCCAAAAAAATAGATCACTTATCTGCTTGCTTAACCCCTAAGCTTAAATTTCCCCTCCTCCAGTAAAAATTTCCCCTGCCAGCATTAATTGTTACCCTCCACCCCCTTCCAAGCTCAAATACTCTCTCTCTCTCCAAATCCTCCCAGCAAAAATCCTCCTCCCCACCCCAAAAAACAAAAATCACCCCCTCCTAGCACAATTCCTCCACCCCTCGAATTCCCTCTCCAAGAACAAATTCTCTTCCCCCACTCCAAATCCCCCCTCCCAGCATAATTTCTCCCCCCAATCCCCCCACTTAGCACCCCCCCCCCCAAAATTTCCCCTTCTAGCATAAATACCCCCCAATCACCCCTACTAGCACAAATCCCCCCGCCTCCCAAAAAAAATCCTCTTCTACCATATCACCTCTTCTAGCAAAACCCCCCCGATTCCCCTCTTCTAACACAAATTCCCTCCCCCCTCGACCATATCACCTCGCCCCCCTTGTGACATCACCGACCCAGCATGCACCGGTCTGTTTAAGTTTACAGGAAAAGCTGAGATCTGCTCACACTTTTAGCTGCCCCTATCTATTGATTTGCTGGTGCTTCGGAAAGTGACATCTGCTGGTGCTTTCCTGATCATGTGCTCAGTATAAGTCCACAGTCCTACAGATGGACCATATTTTACACTGTATGCATGTAAATGTACAGTGTACATGAACCCTATTGGGTGCTGCCAGCCTGCCACTGCTCAAGGCCAACATGGAAATATCATTTGTGCTAATGTACAGCATACATGGACCCTATTGGCTGCTGCTGTTGCTCAGGGCTGACATGGAAACATCCATAGGTGTGCGCAGCCTATTGCATTAGGGTGTGCACCCCACAGCTCAAACACACATGCCTTTCTCTGAAGCCTCAGCTGCACAGAACAGTGAATGAATGGGAAGTGCTCTGTGCTGCGCGGCTTCCTGTTCATTCACAAACTGAAGCATTATAAACACAGTTTACTATGCTTCAGTTATGAATGAACTTAGTGAGCGAGTGTGTTTACTGTGTTTATGTAGCAACGTCCCATGCCTAATGGTGACCTCCAGAGTAAGGGACAGTTGACATCCTTCTTTGTAGAGTGGGTTACAAGGCATGGTGTAATGCAAGATGAAATGGTGGGCTCCAGAGAATGCTTTTAGAATGCAAAAAGAACTTTATTGCCTCTTGAACAGAACTGGGGGACAGAGGGTTAGGGCCAGGACACCCTGAGCAGATGCAATGATAATTGGCAGACTCTGAGACTTCTATAGAAAGGCAGCTATACAGGTGAAGGGCTCCAGCCGGACACCACTTCTGTATAAGTAGGATCACTGTCTCCTATGGCAACAGTCTTGTAGTAGTTACTAACGGTAGTATATTCAACTATTGACAACACAAACAGTTCTCTGTTTACTTCACAATCACTCACTGTTGATCTTTGCTCAATAAACTCCCAGTCTTTCACTAGACTTCAGATCCAATAGCCACTAAATCCTCTGAGCTCTTTCCCTGTTAGCACTCAGTATCTTTCTCAAGCGTCACCACCACTTCCCTGCTGGGTCCATGGCTTGGCACTCACAGATACTCTTCAAGCGTCATCCCTGCTGACCCGCTAGGTCCCTGGCTTGGCACCCACTGATGCTCCTCAAGCGTCACCTCTGCTGTCCTACTAGGTCCCTGGCTTGGCACCCACTGATACTCTTCAAGCGTCACCTCTGCTGTCCCACTGGGTCCCTGGCTTGGCACTCACTGAAGCTTTCCCACTTCTTTACCATCCCCGGCTGATGAGAAGACTGCTCAGGTACTGACTTCAGATTACTCACAGTGGTCTCCGGTAATAAGGTGGATGGACCCTTAGTGGCAACAGCTTCCCCTTCTACCTCACACCATAGCGGGTTCCCCCTCCAAGTGAACCACTACTTCTTGTTGGACTGCAGGCCAGCAGTCCCAACCCTACGCTGCTCTCTTTCTTCTGGACAGGCCTCAGACAACCTAGCAGCCAGATGCCCCCGGGATAGGCCTCAGGCTTCCGGCCTAGCAGCCCGCGGCAATATGACACACGTCCACCTAGACAGCCGTCCGGGTGGCACAGAACCCCGATCACCTGACTCCACCCAAATAAATAAGTTCTCCCAGCAGGCCAAGGGACATAAAGAAATCCCCGCCATTTGGCTGAGACCCCCCCATTCATTCATAATCTGTTCTTGCTATGCCCTTGTCTTATCCAATGTCACCAGCTACCATGCCACCCAGTGACAGAAGAGAGAAGTGCAGCAATTCCAGAATTAGGGGTAAATCAATTGATCTCCTAACAACTGGCCAAGGCAACTATCGCCTGGTAACTAAAGTTGATAGCAACCCTGCCTAAACTTCAGGGAGCTACATCTAGAAAAGGAAGGAGTCAGTAAATGACGTCTTTACTAGCCCCTTCCCCCACTCTCCATCCTGAAACATCCCCCGCAGCAGCTGGGGGGGGGGGAGCGGAGAGGTGGGAAGCCTGCAGCACCGCGCGATCAGAGGGCCAACATGGGGGAAGCGCAGGTAGCAAAGGGAATCGGCACTGCATGTAGCAATTAGGGTGTGCCCAGGCACACCTGGCACACCTATGGAAACATCAATTTGTGCTCATGCATAGTGTACATGGACCTTATTGGTTGCTGTCACTGCTCAGGGCTGACATGGAAATATCATTTGTGCTAATGTCCAGTGTACATAGACCCTATTGGTTGCTGTCACTGCTCAGGGCTGACATAGAAATATCATTAGTCAGTGTAGACAGCAGTGATGCAGTCACTGATGACATGCTATTGATGTTTGCATCTCCCAGAAGTGCATGCTCATAAAGAACTTGGACTTCGGTCATTCAGAATTAGCCAAAGCCATTCTGCACATGCACCACCACTGCTTGCAGGACTCATTTGGGGGTGGAGATATAAACATTAATGGTGTGTAATCGGCAGTGATGCCGCTGCTGTCTAAACATTGTTAATATTTACCTGTCAGGCAATAAACAGTGGCGGCGGTCGATAGGGTTTATGTTTGCCATACACATGTAAAGCTAGCGGACAACTTTTTATGCAGGATCATGCTGTCAGCAAGAGCCTGCGTGAAAACAATATGCCTGTGTGCAGGAAAGCCCTTAGAAGAAAAAGAGAAATGTTGCACCCATCTGAGAATATATTGAGTTCTGAGCGATGTCCCCTCCCCTGAATTTACTGGTCACCATGAGAAGTCTGCATACACAGCAGTCCATCCATGTGGAACACAAAATAATGGGCAGAATCATTTCACTGCTGCATGCAGCTCACAGCAGCCTCAGGCAACAATCATCTAATGCCGGCAGGGGCCTTTTGTCCGTCTTTGGTAACAATGCCATAGCTGATACTTTCTGTAAGTTTCTGTAAGAGAACTGAGTTTCAGATGTGGAGCTTCTCTGTCCATGGTACTGAATATAAGGCAAGGCTCCATAATAAAACCCCATGGAAGTCTAACAGACCAGGACTGAAGTGAAATAATACTGTATATAGGCCCGTCTGCAGGGCTGGATTTCCCTCAAGGCACATGAGGCCATCCAGCCTTGGACCCAATACTCTTTCTTCTGCAGGGGACAGTCCCTGTTTTGAGTAGTCTGTCCCCAGCAAGCAAACGTCCCCGGTGATATAGACCTTTGCTACCAGTCCCTGTTTTGAGGGGTCTGTCCCCAGCAAGCAAACGTCCCCAGCAATGTAGACCTTTGCTATCAGTCCCTGTTTTGAGGGGTCTGTCCCCAGCAAGCAAATGTCCCGGATGATGTAGACCTTCGCTATCTTGCTCTGCTGGGTAACTGTGTTAGAGATGGTGCCAGTCAGCCAGCCTTGGACACAACACTCTGTCTTCTGCAGGGGACAGTCCCTGTTTTGAGTGGTCTGTCCCCAGCAAGCGAACATTCCCAGCGATGTAGACCTTCGCTATCAGTCCCTGTTTTGAGGGGTCTGTCCCCAGCAAGCAAACGTCCCCGGCGATGTAGACCTTCGCTATTAGTCCCTGTTTTGAATGGTCTGTCCCCAGCAAGCGAACGTCCCGGATGATGTAGACCTTCGCTATCAGTCTCTGTTTTGAAGGGTCTGTCCCCAGGAAGCAAATGTCCCTGGTGAAGTAGACCTTCGCTATCAGTCCCTATTTTGAGGGGTCTATCCCCAGCAAGCAAATGTCCCTGGTGAAGTAGACCTTCGCTATCAGTCCCTGTTTTGAGGGGTCTGTCCCCAGCTAGCAAATGTCCACGGCGATGTAGACCTTCGCTGTCAGACCCTGTTTTGAGGGGTCTGTCCCCAGTAAGAAAATGTCCCTGGGGATATAGACCTTTGCTATCAGTCCCTGTTTTGAGGGGTCTGTCCCCAGTAAGCAAACGTCCTTGGCGATGTAGACCTCCGCTATCTTGCTCTGCTGGGTAACTGTGTAAGGGATGGTGCCAGTCACCCAGCCAGCCTTGGACCCAACACTCTGTCTTCTGCAGAGTAGAGTGCCTGTTTTGAGGGGTCTGTCCCCAGCAAGAAAACATCCCCAGCGATGTAGACCTTCGCTATCAGTCCCTGTTTTGAGGGGTCTGTCCCCTGCAAGCCAACGTCCCCGGTGATGTAGACCTTCGCTATCAGTCCCTGTTTTGAGAGGTCTGTCACCAGCAAGCAAACGTCTCTGGAGATGTAGACATTCACTATCAGTCCCTGTTTTGAGGGGTCTGTACCCAGCAAGCAAACATCCCCGGCGATGTAGACCTTCGCTATCAGTCCCTGTTTTGAGGGGTCTGTCCCCAGTAAGCAAACGTCCCTGTGGGATGTAGACCTTCGCTATCAGTCCCTGTTTTGAGGGGTCTGTCCCCAGTAAGCAAACGGCCCTGGCGATGTAGACCTCGGCTACCTTGCTCTGCTGGGCAACTGTGTTAGGGATGGTGCCAGTCAGCCAGCCTTGGACCCAACACTCTGTCTTCTGCAGAGGACAGTCCCTGTTTTGAGGGCTCTGTCCCCAGCAAGCAAACATCCCCAGCGATGTAGACCTTCACTATCAGTCCATGTATTGAGGGGTCTGTCCCCTGCAAGCAAACATCCCCGGTGATGTAGCCCTTCGCTATCAGTCCCTGTTTTGAGGGGTCTGTCCCCAGGAAGCAAATGTCCTCTGCAATGTAGACCTTCGCTATCAGTCCCTGTTTTGAGGGGTCTGTCCCCAGCAAGCAAACGTACCCAGCGATGTAGACCTCCGCTATCTTGCTCTGCTGGGTAACAGCACCCCAAACATATGTTAACCACTTGCCAACTATACACTGCACTCCAGGTGCATAGAATCACATATACATACTGTACATGATTCTGCACTTCCGGTGCATCCCTCTCGTTGGTCTAGTGCTCCCAGGAGGGACAGGTAATGCATCCAGAAGTTTGCAGTCCATGGTAGACTGTGGTGGGACAGGGCTGAACGTTGCATCGAGTGGTAAACGTGTAGGGTACTATGCTTTCACAGACGAATGCCTAGGCATTGATCACATGATCTCAGTTGACGGGAGTTAGAAAACTGACATTGAGGTGCAATCACCAGCATTGCAGGGACTTTTCTCCCCATCACTAGACAACTACTACTGCCTGGGCATTTGATCGTGTGACCTCTCACCATTGGAGCTAGAAGAATAATTTTCTGTAGGACAGGTAAATATCAAAACCTGCTGCAATGGAATAATGTCCTATGACATGCCGCAACTATATGACATCTGACTGATCTGTGCTGGCAGTAACATCAAAGGTCATATCTGACTGGGGGATATGGGCCAACAACTCCGTCTTCTCTTCTCCTAGGAATAGATACAATCCCTTCAATGGGTGCAATAGGGTGAGCATGCGGAAAGACCCAACATCATATCAGATAGATAGATAGATAGATAGATAGATAGATAGATAGATAGATAGATAGATAGATAGATAGATAGATAGATAGATAGATGATTAGCGATTGGTGCAGACAGACACCTAGTCTATTTATCATATACTGTATTGCATGTTGTTGTCTACACAAACCTTTCCCTTACACAGTGCCCTCTGTGCTGTCAGTGATGATCAGTGCCTGCACAGTGCCTTCTATGGTGTTAGGGCACAGCCGATGAGGTGCCATGGGAGGCCACCATGCTGAACTGACACCATAGGAAACAAGGAAAATTGTGGTGGGACTGCGGTGGGCAACACTGCCCAGCTCTTCCCACACCAATGGTCTGAATGGAGCCCCAAAATTTTCCCTATCCATCTTGCCTGCTACATTGAATTGGTCTAATTTACCTTCCCCCTATTCTGCTATATACGGTACTTACCTAGTTCTGGTATACTGTCCAGCTGCTATGCTTACCTTCAGCTGGTATTTCTTCAGCTTTATGCTGCAGTAGAACCTATGGGCTTCTAAAGGCATTTCTCCCATTGTTCATATGTAGAGTGCTGGTCCATTTGAGGAGGACATCATGGTGGGTAGTGGTTGGACTGGGTACCAGAACTAGGTAAGTAGCTCCTGAGAAAGCCTATGACAACAAAACACATCGAGTTGGGGTAACATCAGGGAATCCTTGGTCTCCATCGGTGGTAAGCCAGAAGGGAGGATAGAGTCTAGGTAACAACAGAAGGTTTCTGCAACTTGGTATTTCAATCACAAGCAAGATATGGTGCATGGCAGACGGTGGCTAGACTGGATAACAGAACTAGGCAAGTAGCTCCTGCGAATGCCTGATGGTGAAACATGCCGAGAGGGAATGACGTCAGTAGTACACTCGTGTTCTCCATTCTTGGCAAGCCAGAAGAGAGGATAGAGTCTGGGTAACAACAAAAGGTCTCTGCAGCAAATTTCTATCACATGCAAGATACTGGTGCATGGCCAGTGGTGGTTGGACTGGGTACCAAAACTGGGTAAGTAGCTCTTGAGAAAGCCTAAAACAGTAAAACGCATCAAGTGAGGGCATCCGTATATTCTTGGTCTCTATTGGTGGTAAGCCAGAAAGGAGGATTGTCTAAGTAACAAAAGAAACTCTCAGCAACTTGGTAATTTTACATGCAAGATACTGGTACATGGCGGATGGTGGCTGGACTGGGTACCATAACTAGATAAGTAGTTCCTAAGATGGTGAAACACGCCAAGAGGGGATGACATCAGTACATTCTTGGTCTCCATTGTTGGTAAGCTAGAAGGGAGGATAGAGTCTTTGCAACATGGTATAGCACCCTGTAGTTTAGGCAGGGAGCTCCTCACAAATTTACTTGCCAGGAGTAGTTATCCTAGTTGATTGATAAAGATCTATGGATTTCTCCCTAAGTTTGGCCCTGTTGCACTTTTCTCTTCTACCACTAGGTGTCCGGGTGCTTGGTGGTACTAGATATGAGAAGGGCAACCCAGGGTCAAGTTATGGGTATGTGGGATGTCTCAGCCAATGGGCAGGGGTTTTCTTGAATCCCTTGGCCTCCTGGGAGAACCTATATATTCGGGTGGAGTCAGGTGATCAATGTTTGGTGCCACCTGGATGGCTGTCTGGGTGGACGTGTGTCGTGTGCCCCGGGCTGCTAGGCCGGAGATTGCGCCTATACCAGGGAATCTGGCTGATAGGCTGTGTGAGGGCCTATCCAGAAGTAAGAGAGAATCGCTGGGTTGGGATTGCGGCTTGCAGTCCAACCAGAAGGGACGGTTCTACCGGAGAACCTGTCAGTGGTTGGAGGTAGAAGGGAAGCCGTTCGCCACAAAGGGACCAACCACCTTATTACCAGGGACCACAGTGAGTAACTGAAGCAAGTACCGGAGCAACATTCTCACCGAACAGGCACAGTGGAGAATAGGGAAACTTCAGGCGGTGATCAAGTCAGGGACCCAACCAGTGGAAGTGACGCTTGCAGAGCAGCCTTGCGTGTCAAGCTAGGGACCGAGCCGGTAAGCGGGGTGAAGCTTGAGAAGTATCTGGAGTGCCAAGCTTGAGACCCAGCAAGGAAGCATGGGTGACGCTTGAGGGAGATACCACCGCAAAGATTGGAGGAGCTCAAGGGATTCAGAGTCAGTAAATCAGCGGGTCTAGTGAGAGACCGGGAGCTCAGTGTTGAAGAACTACAAGAAGCAGTTGTAGTGAAGCTGAAGGAACTGTTACATTTGCGTTAGGAACTGTTAAAGACTGTTGCCATAGGAGACAGCATTCCTGCATGTGCAGATGTGGCACCTTGCTGGGGCCTTTCCGTGCACGGCTGTCCTCCTATTGAAGTCTCGGAGTCTGCCAATTGAATTTACAGCTACTTAAGGGTATCCTGGCCCTAACATTCCCCCCCCAAAAAAAACCAAAAAGGACTGTTAAGAGAAATAAAACCTCTTTTACATCCAAGAAGTGTCTGGTGCCCAATAACTTTGTCCACCTTGTACCCACCACATACAGAAGAATGTCAGCTATCTTTGGCCTGGAAAGTTCTCATCAGACTGGACAAGGCCAGAGACCTTGCTACAATGTTATTTCTTTACTTTGGAAGATACTGGTGCATGGCCGGCAGTGGCTGGACTGGCTACCAGATCAAGGCAAGAGCCTAAGATGGCGAAACATGTTGAGTGGGGGTGATGTCAGTGTGCTCTTCTTCAACAGTTATAAGTCAGAAGGAGGGATAGAGCCTAAGTAACAACAGAAGGTCTTGGCAACTTGGTATTTCCATCACTCAAAATACTGGTGCTGTTTATAGAACTTTCCTTGTAGTGTATATACACTGTATGATTGGTTGTGTTTATACTTTTTTATTTTCATTAAATAAATTTGGAGTTACACTATGTGAATGTCTGATGAGGTTATGTATGAGGTATGGGGGAGAGATCTGACCAATCGGAAGAAGAGGAAAGGAGACGGGACGATTTAGGATATATGCAGACGCAGGCAGATCTGTTATCACATTAGAAGTCACATTGTGTTGATAGTGCGTTTGTTTCCATGGTGGAACACGCGTGTGTCATGGTGGAACACGCGTGTGTCATGGGGGACGTGTTTAAGGTGAAACTTCAACACCCCAAGGGGTCATTTTTCTTGTGACCCGCTCTTTTTTGCTTTTTCGCTCAACTAACATACTTACATGCCCAGTGAATCTAGCACTGTCCTGCTTTGATCTGCCTCCGCACACACTGGGTCCCAGGCCGCCATTTTTGTCATTGGGAGCCCGCTGTCTCCTTCGGGTTCTGGGTCATTCCCTCTTCAGCTACTGGATGGAAGCTGATGCCTGCTGGAGCAGGGCTGATGCCATTCTCCACTAGGTGAGAATGGAGGGAGGGGGTTGGGTAGAACAAAAATACCCCCAAAAAAGGTTTAAAAAAGTATGCGATGGGCAGCGGGTGTTTCGATATTAGACTTTTTTTGTTGTGAAAGTCTACTTTAAGCGCATTATTTTGTGCAAGCATCAAGTAGAAGAAATTTTACTTTTTTTATGTGTTTTTGGATAAGTGATTGACACCATGTTTTATGTGATTATGATTGTGTCTGTATAGGAAATGCATAGCTCCCAACTGTCCCTGATTTTAAGGGACTGTCCCTGATTTGGAGCAATGTCCCTCTCTCCCTCTTTCCTCCTCATTTATCCCTCATTTTGGTCTGATCTATATAAATGTATATAAAATGCACTTTTTATCTATCAAAACGTGTTTCCCAGAGCTAAACCTTTCATCTGATTTCTAAATTGCTGTATTTGTAAATTCCAAAAGCCAATATAAAGGAATAGTTGTGGTAAAAAAAAGCACTTGTGGGTTTAACCAATCTTGGGTTTTTTTTTTACAATTCTCCTTTAGGGGGCGTGACAGGGGGTGTGTCCTATGCCTGCATACTTTTGCCGATAGGTGTCCCTCATTCCCATTTCAAAAAGTTGGGAGGTATGGAAATGTCTTTCACTGTATTATATAGTCATAGTTTGGTAGAGATATTGTTTTGATACCTTTGTTTTAGGCCCCGTTCACATATTGCTTCGCGGGAATGTAGTTCTCTACTAGCCATTTTGTATGCATGATTCACACACGGAAATGCGTTGTCGCACATAGGGCTGCTTATTCATTTAAATAGGCTGTCCTATGCACGTTCGTCGCTCCAAAGAAGCTCAGGGACCACATTTTGGCTCTGAGCCAGGAGCGATTTTACACACGCGTTTTGCCACGATTCTCACGCGAAAGCTTTTGTAATGTTTTGGATAGAGTGGGGAAGCGTTAAATTGGCCATGCACTAGTAGAATTTTTGGAAAACACGTTCCTTTATATGAAAACTCCCAGGACATCCGATGATTTGACGAACGTCGTTTGAAAGCAGTTGAAAACGAACGTTGACGTGACCTCTCCAATGATAAGAAACAAATATTCTTTAACTGCTTCAATACAGGGCACTTTTACCCCCTTGCCGCCCAGGCCAATTTTCAGCTTTCAGCACTGTCACAATTTGAATGACAATTACGCAGTCATGCAACACTGTACTCATAAGAAATGTTATCAATTTTCACACAGAGCTTTCTTTTGGTGGTATTTAATCACCGCTGGGTTTTTTATTTTTTTGCTTAAAAAAATGAAAAAAAGACAGAAAAATTAAAAAAAAAAATTTCCTTAGATTCTGTCATAAAATTTTGTAAATAAGTAATTTATCTTCTTCACTGATGTGGGCTGATGAGGTGGCACTGATGGGGTGGCACTAATGAGGAGGCAGTAGTATGCAGCACTAATGGGCAATGAAGAGCACTGATAGGTGGCACTGATAGGAGACACCAATGGGCACTGATAGGCGTCACTTATGGGCAATGATAGGCGGAACGGATAGGAGGCACTGATAGGTGTCACTGATAGGCGGCACTTATGGGCAATGATAGGTGGCACTGATATGCAGCACTGATAGGCGGCACTTATGAGCACTGATATGTGGCACTGATATGCAGCACTGATGAGCACTGATAGGTGGCACTGATAGGCAGCACTTATGGGCAATGATAGGCAGCACGAATAGGTGGCACTGATAGGAGGCACTTATGGGCAATGATAGGCGGCATGGATAGGAGGCACTGATATGCAGCACTGATGAGCACTGATAGGCGGCACTTATGGGCAATGATAGGCAACGCGAATAGGTGGCACTGATGGGAGGCACTTATGGGCAATGATAGGCGGCACGGATAGGAGGCACTGATGGGCACTGATAGGCGGCACTTATGGGCAATGATAGGTGGCACTGATATGCAGCACTGATGAGCACTGATAGGTGGCACTGATAAGCGGCACTTATGGGCAATGATAGACAACACAAATAGGTGGCACTGATGAGCACTGATAGGCGGCACTTATGGGCAATGATAGGCGGCACGGATAGGCAGCACTGATGGGCGGCACTGATGGACACTGAAAGGCAGCACTGACTGGCATTTATGATGGACACTGACTGGCATCACTGCTGGGCACTGTTGGGGCTGCGAAGATAATAAGTGCCCTGATTATCTGTACAGGTCTCCCCTGTGAGGAGATCCCGCCTGATCGGCTCTCCTCTCCTTTCTATCAGTGTGAGGCAAGGAGAGCCCATAAACAGCACCTCTCTGTAGAAAGCCCTGTGATGTTTACTAACACAGGGCTCTCTTCTGTCATTCGCTCAGCAGATCTCAGCCATTAATCATTGGCCAGGACCCGCTAATCGGCTTGTGCCGTAGCGAATGACAACACAGCCTTCCCGGAAATGCTGGATCTCATATATATATGTGGCCCAGTGCAGCGGGGCTGCACTGTAGTAGTAAAGCTACAGGAGGTGACCCAGAACTGGCTAAAGTGCATCTCTGGTCAAAATATAAAAACATATATTAAATATATATATTAATTTCCACATTGTATTTCAATTATTTTCTACCTATTACTCTGAACAATTCTGAAGTTTGTAAACTTACTTTGTGAAGATTCCCACACATTTCCTTCCTTGAATGTCCTGTGGGTAAGCACTTGCTGTGTCACACATTACACAGAGCCTTCCCTCTGACCTACAGAGGTGCTGAGAGGAGGAGTTTCAGGAGGTGGAAACAGTACAGGAATCACTGCTTGCAAGGCAGCAAGGTACCATGGGATATGTAGTCCTCAGAAATGGAGGAGAAGCTGCAAAGCATGCTGGGAATCCAGGAAGTTGTGCAAAGAGATAGCCAGCAGATAGGCAGAGCTCAGAACATGAAAGGAGACTTGTCAAGTAATTTTATAATGGATTGTCAATAATACTTATTGTTTGTATTTTTATTACCATGCTGATGTTATAAAAAGGAAATGTGACCATAGATATCCTTTAAAGTGTTATTAAACCCATTATACCAATTTTTTCTGAACTGCATTCTGATCAGAAATGCTCCATGTCTTTCTTCTCAGGGCCATTGACCCAATTTAATGGGAATCTCCAGACTACAGCCCACAGGCCAAATCCGGGCAGCTGCAAGAATTTATCCAACTCTCTGATATAAAGGGGTTTTTATCTAAGGTGGACTTTGATGTAAGGGGACTTTGACGGGGACTCTGCTACAAGGGGGGATTCTGATGGGGACTCTGATACAAGGGGACATTCTGATGGGGACAATGATACAAGGGGGATTCCGATGGGGACTCTGATGTAAGGGGGGATTCTTATACAAGGGGGGATTCTGATGGGGACTATGATACAAGGGGAATTCTAATGGGGCTCTGATTTAAGGGGGATTCTGATGGGGGCTGTGATGCATGGGGGGGGGAGGGGGCAGTTCGATGGGGATTCTGATATAAGGGGGAATTCCAATGGGGACTCTGATATTAGGAGGAATTCTGATGCAGGGGGGCTTCTGATGGGGACTCTGATACAAGGGAGGGCTCTGATGCAAGGGGGATTCTGATGGGGACTCTGATACAAGGGGGGGTTCTAAAGGGGACTCTGATACAAGGGGGGACTCTGATGCAAGGGGGATTTTGATGGGGGCTCTGATACAAAGGGGGAGTCTGGTGCAAGGGTAGATTCTGATGAGGACTCTGATATAAGGGGGAATTCTGATGGGGACACTGATATAAGGGGGGATTCTGATGGGGACTCTAATACAAGGGGAGATTCTAAAGAGGACTCTGATACAAGGGGGGGGAACTCTGATGCAAGGGAGATTATGGTGCAAGGGTAGATTCTGATGGGGACTCTGATACAAGGGGGGATTCTGATGGGGACTCTGACACAAGGGGGGACTCTGATGCAAGGGGAGATTCTGATTTAGGCCCTGATGCAAGGGGGATTCTGATGGGGACTCTGATCCAAAGGGGATTCTGATGGGGACTCTGATATAAGGGAGGATTCTGATTGGGACTCTGACGCAAGGGGGTATTCTGACTATGATACAACGGGGATTCTGATGGGGACTGTGATGCAGGGGGGGGGGGTTAGATGGGGATTCTGATACAAGGGGGAATTCCAATGGGGACTCTGATACAAGAGGAATTCTGATGCAGGGGGGATTCTGATTGGGACTCTGATGTAAGGGGGGGGTTCTTATACGAGGGGGTATTCTGACTCTGATACAAGGGGGATTCTGATGGGGACTGTGATGCAAGGGGGGGGGATTTAGATGGGGATTCTGATACAAGGGGGAATTCAAACAAGGACTCTGATACAAGGGGAATTCTGATGGGGACTCTGATACAAGGGAGGGCTCTGATGCAAGGGGGTATTCTGATGGGGACTCTGACACAAGGGGGGACTCTGATGCAAGGGAGATTCTAAAGGGGACTCTGATACAAGGGGGGACTTTGATGCAAGGGGATTCTGATGGGGACTCTGATACAAGGGGGGACGCTGATGTAAGTGGGTATTCTGATGGGGACTCAGATACAAGGGGGTTCTTATGGGGACTCTGATACAAGGAGGGGTTCTGATGGGGACTCTGATACAAGGGGGGTTCTGATGGGGACTCTGATACAAGGGGGGTTCTGATGGGGGCTCTGATACAAGGGGGTATTCTGATGGGGACTCTGATACAAAGGTGGGGGTTCTGATAGGAACTCTGATACAAGGGGGGGGGGTTCTGATGGGGACTCTGATACAAGGGGGGGTTCTGATGGGTACTCTGATACAAGGGGGATTCTCATGGGGACTCTGATACAAAGGAGGGGGGTTCTGATGGGGACTCTGATACAAGGGGGGGTTCTGATGGGGACTCTGATACAAGGGGGGGTTCTGATGGGGACTCTGATACAAGGGGGTATTCGGATGGGGACTCTGATGCAAAGGGGGGGTTCTGATGGGGACTCTGATACAAGGGGGTATTCTTTTGGGGACTCTGATACAAGGGGGTATTCTGATGGGGACTCTGATACAAAGGGGGGGGGTTCTGATGGGGACTCTGATACAAGGGGGGGGGTTCTGATGGGGACTCTGATACAAGGGGGGGTTTTGATGGGCACTCTGATACAAGGGGGATTCTCATGGGGACTCTGATACAAAGGAGGGGGGTTCTGATGGGGACTCTGATACAAGGGGGGGGGGGTTCTCATGGGGACTCTGATACAAGGGGGGGTTCTGATGGGGACTCTGATACAAGGGGGGGTTCTGATGGGGACTCTGATACAAGGGGGTGTTCTGATGGGGACTCTGATACAAAGGGGGGTTCTGATGGGGACTCTGATACAAAGGGGGGTTCTGATGGGGACTCTGATACAAGGGGGACTCGTTACATTTGATTTGTTCACAAAGCCAATTTTTTTTTGTCCTGTGACTATTTGTATAAATTCTACATTATGACATTCTGCTGTGTTTTTTAATGCATTTTGCTGCATTCCAGTGCAGATCCCTGCAGAAAACAATGCAGCACGTTCTACTTTTGTTGGCTGCACTGGTGTGAATGATGCCATTGAAATGACAGGTGACAGGTACTCGGGTACTCAGATGGGCTGGTGACAGGTACTCGGTACTCTGATGGGCTGGTGACAGGTACTCGGTACTCTGATGGGCTGGTGACAGGTACTCGGGTACTCAGATGGGCTGGTGACAGGTACTCGGGTACTCAGATGGGCTGGTGCCAGGTACTCGGGTACTCTGATGGGCTGGTGACAGGTACTCGGGTACTCTGATGGGCTGGTGACAGGTACTCGGGTACTCAGATGGGCTGGTGACAGGTACTCGGGTACTCTGATGGGCTGGTGACAGGTACTCAGATGGGCTGGTGACAGGTACTCGGGTACTCTGATGGGCTGGTGACAGGTACTCGGGTACTCTGATGGGCTAGTGACAGGTACTCGGGTACTCTGATGGGCTGGTGACAGGTACTCGGTACTCAGATGGGCTGGTGACAGGTACTCGGTACTCTGATGGGCTGGTGACAGGTACTCGGGTACTCAGATGGGCTGGTGACAGGTACTCGGTACTCTGATGGGCTGGTGACAGGTACTCGGGTACTCAGATGGGCTGGTGACAGGTACTCGGTACTCTGATGGGCTGGTGACAGGTACTCGGGTACTCTGATGGGCTGGTGACAGGTACTCGGGTACTCAGATGGGCTGGTGACAGGTACTCGGTTACTCAGATGGGCTGGTGACAGGTACTCGGTACTCTGATGGGCTGGTGATAGGTACTCGGTACTCAGATGGGCTGGTGACAGGTACTCGGTACTCTGATGGGCTGGTGACAGGTACTCGGGTACTCAGATGGGCTGGTGACAGGTACTCGGTACTCTGATGGGCTGGTGACAGGTACTCGGGTACTCAGATGGGCTGGTGACAGGTACTCGGTACTCTGATGGGCTGGTGACAGGTACTCGGGTACTCAGATGGGCTGGTGACAGGTACTCGGTACTCTGATGGGCTGGTGACAGGTACTCGGGTACTCTGATGGGCTGGTGACAGGTACTCGGGTACTCAGATGGGCTGGTGACAGGTACTCGGGTACTCAGATGGGCTGGTGACAGGTACTCGGTACTCTGATGGGCTGGTGACAGGTACTCGGGTACTCAGATGGGCTGGTGACAGGTACTCGGGTACTCTGATGGGCTGGTGACAGGTACTCGGGTACTCTGATGGGCTGGTGACAGGTACTCGGTACTCAGATGGGCTGGTGACAGGTACTCGGGTACTCAGATGGGCTGGTGACAGGTACTCGGTACTCTGATGGGCTGGTGACAGGTACTCGGGTACTCAGATGGGCTGGTGACAGGTACTCGGTACTCTGATGGGCTGGTGACAGGTACTCGGTACTCTGATGGGCTGGTGACAGGTACTCGGGTACTCTGATGGGCTGGTGACAGGTACTCGGGTACTCAGATGGGCTGGTAACAGGTACTCGGTACTCTGATGGGCTGGTGACAGGTACTCGGGTACTCAGATGGGCTGGTGACAGGTACTCGGGTACTCTGATGGGCTGGTGACAGGTACTCGGGTACTCAGATGGGCTGGTGACAGGTACTCGGTACTCTGATGGGCTGGTGACAGGTACTCGGGTACTCAGATGGGCTGGTGACAGGTACTCGGGTACTCAGATGGGCTGGTGACAGGTACTCGGGTACTCTGATGGGCTGGTGACAGGTACTCGGGTACTCTGATGGGCTGGTGACAGGTACTCGGGTACTCAGATGGGCTGGTGACAGGTACTCGGGTACTCAGATGGGCTGGTGACAGGTACTCGGTACTCTGATGGGCTGGTGACAGGTACTCGGGTACTCAGATGGGCTGGTGACAGGTACTCGGGTACTCTGATGGGCTGGTGACAGGTACTCGGGTACTCTGATGGGCTGGTGACAGGTACTCGGGTACTCAGATGGGCTGGTGACAGGTACTCGGGTACTCAGATGGGCTGGTGACAGGTACTCGGTACTCTGATGGGCTGGTGACAGGTACTCGGGTACTCAGATGGGCTGGTGACAGGTACTCGGGTACTCTGATGGGCTGGTGACAGGTACTCGGGTACTCTGATGGGCTGGTGACAGGTACTCGGTACTCAGATGGGCTGGTGACAGGTACTCGGGTACTCAGATGGGCTGGTGACAGGTACTCGGTACTCTGATGGGCTGGTGACAGGTACTCGGGTACTCAGATGGGCTGGTGACAGGTACTCGGTACTCTGATGGGCTGGTGACAGGTACTCGGTACTCCGATGGGCTGGTGACAGGTACTCGGGTACTCTGATGGGCTGGTGACAGGTACTCGGGTACTCAGATGGGCTGGTGACAGGTACTCGGGTACTCAGATGGGCTGGTGACAGGTACTCGGGTACTCTGATGGGCTGGTGACAGGTACTCGGGTACTCTGATGGGCTGGTGACAGGTACTCGGGTACTCTGATGGGCTGGTGACAGGTACTCGGGTACTCAGATGGGCTGGTGACAGGTACTCGGGTACTCAGATGGGCTGGTGACAGGTACTCGGGTACTCTGATGGGCTGGTGACAGGTACTCGGGTACTCAGATGGGCTGGTGACAGGTACTCGGGTACTCTGATGGGCTGGTGACAGGTACTCGGGTACTCAGATGGGCTGGTGACAGGTACTCGGGTACTCTGATGGGCTGGTGACAGGTACTCGGTACTCTGATGGGCTGGTGACAGGTACTTGGGTACTCAGATGGGCTGTGACAGGTACTTTGATGATCTGGAGACAGGGGAGGAGGCAATAAGTGTGTTTGATGTGTACTGTAAGCGCTAACGAGCTGTTACCTCAATCTCCTCCTCACACATGATCAGTGTGTGAGGGAGGAGGAGAACCCTGGTAACAGCTCGTTACCGCGGTCTGTTGACATTCTGTGATCGGCTGTGATGGGACACAGCCGGTCACGTGGTAAAGAGCCAATTTGGCTCTTTACCGCGATCAGGGCTGGGC
The DNA here is from genome assembly GCF_042186555.1 of Aquarana catesbeiana. Taxonomy (NCBI): domain Eukaryota; kingdom Metazoa; phylum Chordata; class Amphibia; order Anura; family Ranidae; genus Aquarana; species Aquarana catesbeiana. The sequence goes on from NC_133326.1 coordinate 652,416,206, forward strand.
TGTGTAAGGGTGACAAGCCCGTCCCCGGTCGCCGCTGTGCGCGCCCCTAGGGGCGCACATGATCACCGTACACGAGGACAGTCCATGTGGGCGGCTGTGATTGGACACAGCTGGTCACATGGTAAAGAGCTGTTTTTTATTGGCTCTTTACACTGATCTAGGATGGGCTGTGTCCCGAGAGACACACCTCATCCCCGATCCCCACGCTGCGGGCCTCCGGGTACCCGCAGGAGCAGCGAGAAGCAGAGGACATCATACGACGCCCGCCCAGGTTGGCAGAATGCTCCTGCGGACGTCATATGACAATGGCACGGTATGGAAGTGGTTAAAGAGGAGTTCCACCCAGGGGCTCCATTAAAAAAAAAAAAAAAGAAAAGTCAGCAGCTACAAATACTGCAGCTGCTGACTTTTAATTGGACACTTACCTGTCCCAGGGTCCAGCGATGCGGGGGATCGAAGCCCCGCTCGTCCCCCCCCTCCGCTCGTCGGCGCCGGCATTTCAACTGTGGGTGCCAGGCTGTGGCTTCACAGCCTGGCACCCACTGCGCATGCGCGAGTGGCGCCGCGCGCCGTGATTGGCCGCTCAATCACCTGGGACCTGTAATGGGTCCCAGATGATTGACAGGAGGGAGGGAGCAGAGCGGAGCCCTTCCTGTGCCGAGGGGGAAGTGATGTCACCAGCCCAGGCAAAGGAAGAGGCAGACTACGAGGGACCACCTAGCAACAGGCATTTAGAGGTAAGTAAGTTTTTTTTTTTTTACAATTTTTCAGGTATTTTTGTTTTTTTGGGTGGAACCCCACTTTAAATCTCCCCCAAATTCTTGAATGGCCCTTCCTTCACAATCCTCTCAAGGATATGGTTACCCCTGTTGCTTGTGCACCTTTTTTCTACCATACTTTTTCCTTCCACTCAACCTTCCACTTATATGCTTGGATACAGCACTCTGTGAACAGCCAGCTTCTTTAGCAATGACCTTTTGTGACTTATCCTCTTTGTGGAGGGTGTCAATGACTGTCTTCTGGACAACTGTCAAGTCCGCAGTCTTCCTCATGATTGTGTAACCTAATGAACCATTACCATTCTTCCTCCAGACTCTGGGACCATGAGGTCCAGTGTGAAGTTTCCACAGTCAGGGATGATTTGGGGAGCCATGTCATCTCCTGGTGTTGGTCCGCTGTGTTTTATCAAGTTCAAAGTCAGAGCAGCCCTCTACCAGGAAATTCTAGAGCACTTCATGCTTCCATCTGCTGACCAGCTTTATGGAGATGCTGATTTCATTTTCCAGTAGGACTTGGCACCTGCCCACACTGTCATAAGTACCAATACCTGGTTTAATGATCATGGTATCACTGTGCTTGATTGACCAGCAAGTTTGCCTGACTTAAACCCCATAGAGAATCTGTGGGGTATTGTCAAGAGGAAGATGAGAGAAACCAGACCCAACAATGCAGACGAGCTGAGGGCCGCTATCAAAACAACCTGGGCTTCCATAACACCTCAGCAGTGCCACAGGCTGATCACCTCTATGCCAAGCGCCGCATTGATGCAGTAATTCATGCAAAAGGAGCCCCAACCAAGTATTGAGTGTATACTATACTGTACATGGACATACTTTCCAGTAAGCCAACATTTCTGTATTAAAAATCCTTTTTTTATTGGTCTTATGTAATATTCTAATTTTCTGAGATACTGAATTTGGGGTTTTCACTAGCTGTAAGCCATAATCATCAAAATTAAAAGAAAGAAATGCTTGAAATATATCACTCTGTGTGTAATGACTCTATATAATATAGGAGTTTCACTTTATGAATTGAATTACTGAAATAATTCAACTTTTTGATGATATTCTAATTTTTTGAGATGCACCTGTAGCTCCCTTTATTTTGGCGTGAATCTCTTCCTATTCTTTCCCCTCCCCCAGCATGATAATGCTGAGATCCTGAGTAGCGGGACAAGTTGTGCCTGCCGGTGGTGGTGTGTAATAATGTTACCTTATGTCAGGCTGTTCTGTACTGTACTGACAGTCATCAGTGTCCTCGGTGTCTCCCTCTCCTTTTTTTTTTTTTTTTTGGGATCAGATGGCAGAGGTCTCAGCCCCCACCCAGAACCATATGCCACTAATTACCTATAGCACCATACATCTGTTATCCCTGCCCCCTGCCTGCCTGTCCTCTACAATCTGCCCACCATGAGAATCTGTCACTCGCAGGATGCAGGGGGAGCCGTCCTGGACCCAAAATCTCTGAATATACAGAATATGTTCTTATTAATGTTGTTTTTTATTATTTTTGGAAGATCTAAACATTTGTATTTGTATATAGTTTATTGTATATATTGTATTTGTATGTAGTTTATTGTATATAATGGATTTGTATGTAGTTTATTGTATATAAAGTATTTGCATATTGTTTATATTGAATATATTGTATTTGTATATAGTTTATTGTATTTGTATATAATGTATTTGTATGTAGTTTATTGTATATAATGTATTTGCATATAGTTTATTGTATATAATGTATTTGTATATAATGTATTTGTATGTAGTTTATTGTAGATAATGTATTTGTATATAATGTATTTGCATATAGTTTATTGAATATATTGTATTTGTATATAGTTTATTATATATAATATAATTGTATATAATGTATTTGTATATAATGTATTTGTATGTAGTTTATTGTATATAATGTATTTGCATATAGTTTATTGAATATATTGTACTTGTATATAGTTTATTGTATTTGTATATAATGTATTTGTATATAGTTTATTGTATATAATATAATTGTATATAATGTATCTGTATATAATGTATTTGTATGTAGTTTATTGTATATAATGTATTTGTATGTAGTTTATTGTATATAATGTATTTGTATATAATATATTTGTATATAGTTTATTGTATATAATGTATTTGTATATAGTTTATTATTTATAATGTATTTGTATATAATGTATTTGTATATAGTTTATTGTATATAATATATTCGTATATAGTTTATTGTATATAATATATTCGTATATAGTTTATTGTATATAAAGTATTTGTATATAATGTATTTGTATGTAGTTTATTGTATATAATGTATTTGTATATAGTTTATTGTATATAATGTATTTGTATATAGTTTATTATATATAATGTATTTGTATATAATATATTTGTATATAGTTTATAGTATATAATATATTTGTATATAGTTTATTGTACCAGGACGCAATTTGGTTAATACAGCCACACAGACAAATTTTATTATTTTTTTTTAATATAAAGAGGAACGTCGGTCCTCTATTACGCCCCCTCTCTTCTGTGCCGCCATCTTTGAAAATCCAACATATATGATGGGAGGGGCTCCACTCAGCAGGGACCAGATGCACATCTGCACACACGCGGGGGTTTCCTGCACATGGGCATACACCAGGAGATCTGGGAGCTGCACACCTGTGGCGCCTTCATGCAGGAAAACTCCCACACATGCGCAGATGTTCCACAGGTCTTTGCTCACCACATGTGCGCTCGCACGGAATCTGGAGGTGCGCATATGCCCTCAGAGGCAATGGGGAGCTCAAAGTCATTCTCGCCTAGGTCATTTGTAATCTAACTGTGGGAGAGGGACAGGGGAAGGAACCAGGTGCAAATAGGTTGTTTAGTGTAGGTCTGCTCTCTGCTTTTATTTATTTTTTGGCTGCTGTGATGTGACTCCCTGTTAGAGGGTGGCTACATTCGCCCTCCATGGTGCCACTGTAGGTAGGAACGTAGCCACCCTCTCTTGCTCGCTCCTGAGATGCACTATAGACTGTAGGATTTGTACTGTGCATAGAGCAGTTGTACACGACTATAACTAACATACACTTGTAAACAAACAGAAGTGAAGGGGAAAAGGAGGTCTCCGGGAAATTACAGAGCACACTAAAAGGAGGCAGAAAAGCACAGTAATAAACATTCACGAAAAATAGATTACAGGGCCATTAAAGTTTGCTTCCTCCCTGTCAGAACCAGGTATCCGCTCCCACGTCCGTGTAAGATTGCCGCATGGTTGTGCGGCGATCTATGAAACTTTCGGCCCCTCCTCCTTCCCACCTCCCCTGCTGCCTTCTAAGAGACCTACAGGTCCCAGAAGACAACGGGACCCTTCAGAAAACGCAGTGCGACTCACGCATACGCAGTAGCAAACAAGCTGTGAAGCCGCAGGGCTTCACTTCCTGTTTCCCTTAGTAAAGATACTGGCGCCTGCACCCGGAGCCAATGGACGGATCTGCTTGGGGTGCCGACATCACGGGCTTCCTGGACAGGTAAGTGTCCTTATATTAAAAAGTTCAGCAGGTACAGTATTTGTAGCCGCTGACTTTGAATCCCCCCCCCCCCCCCCCAGGCTGGAACTGATCTTTAAGTAGTTGATGTGTATGGATCATTTTTAATTATTGAACTCAAAAGCAAACATTATATTGCAGCTTACCAATTTTTACATGTGATGGCTGCATTTGTTTTCTTTTTTGGGCTTTCTTTCTTCTATTTTGATCTGGTGATCCAGCCAGAAATTCTGTTGTTTTTTCAACAGAACAAGCTCTCCTGCAGAATGCATCAGTTTACAGGGATGAGACAAACCATTTGCCACTGGCAAGGGAACCTAACAATGATCAGCTTTTATTTATTTATTTATTTATTTATTTATTCATGTAAAAACCTTTATCCTGAAAGGGAAAAACCTGCTTGCTGTAACCGCTTATATGAGCCTCAGTTTGGCTTCCGTTTGTTAGTGTATTTAAATCTGCTAGTATGTTTAACCCCCCTCCCGACTGACAATGCTGCTGTCCAAGGTGCCCCCTGTGCTCCTTCATCCAGAGTGGGGGCGCTCTAATACAGGAGGTGTGTGTTACTGGCCAAATTACCAATATGTCATGTGACAGAAGAAGAAGGAGACCCCAGAGTGTCATGTGACAGAAGACAAAGGAGAACCCAGGATGTCATGTGACAGAAGAAGAAGGAGCCCCCAGAATGTCATGTGAAAGAAGAGGAAGGAGACCCCAGGATGTCATGTGGCAGAAGAAGAAGGAGACCCCAGGATCTCATGTGACAGAAGACAAAGGAGAGCACAGGATGTTATGTGACAGAAGAAGAAGGAGACCCCAGGATGTCATGTGACAGAAGACAAAGGAGACCCCAGGATGTCATGTGACAGAAGAAGGAGCCTCCAGAATGTCATGTGACAGAAGATGAAGGAGACCCCAGGATGTCATGTGGCAGAAGAAGAAGGAGACCCCAGGATGTCTTGTGACAGAAGAAGAAGGAGACCCCAGGATCTCCTGTGACAGAAGACAAAGACCACAGGATGTTATGTGACAGAAGAAGAAGGAGGCCGCAGCATGTCATGTGATAAAAAAGAAGGAGACCCCAGGACGTCATGTGATAGAAGAACAAGGAGATTCCATGACGTCATGCGATAGAAGAAGAAGGAAACCCCAGGACGTCATGTGATAGAAGAAGGAGCCTCAAGGACGTCATGAGATAGAAGAAGAAGGAGACTGCAGGACGTCATGTGACAGAAGAAGAACCCAGAATATTATTTGACAGAAGACGGAGAACCCAGGATGTCATGTGACAGAAGACAAAGGGTACCCCGGATGTCATGTGACAGAAGAAGAAAGAGACCACAGGATGTCATGTGACAGAAGTAGACTCCAGGATTTCATGTGACAGAAGATAAAGGAAACCTCAGGATGTCACGTGACAGAAGACAAATGAGACCCCAGGACGTCATGTGACAGAAGAAGGAGACCCCAGGATGTCATGTGACAGAAAAAGAAGGAGACCCCAGAATGTCATGTGACAGAAAAAGAAGGAGACCCCAGGATGTAATGGTACAAAAAACAAAGGACACCCCAGGATGTCATGTGACAGAAGAAGAAGACCCCGGGATGTCATGACAGAAAACAAAGGAGATCCCAGGATGTCATGTGACAGAAGAAGGAGAGCCCAGAATGTCATGTTACAGAAGAAGGGGACCCCAGGATGTCATCGGACAGAAGACAAGGGAGAACCCAGGATGTGATGTGACAGAACAAGAAGGAGACCCCAGGATGTCATTTGACAGTAGAAGAAGAAGACTGCAGGACGTCATGTGACAGAAGAAGGTGACTCCAGGATGTCATGTGACAGAAGAAGAAAGAGACTCCAGGATGTCATGTGATAGAAGAAGAAGGAGATTCCAGGATGTCATATGACAAAAGAAGAAGGAGACCCCAAGCTGTCATGTGACAGAAGAAGAAGACCCCAGGATGTCATGTGACAGAAGAGGAAAGAGACTCCAGGATGTCATATGACAGAAGAAGGAGACCCCAGGACGCCATGTGACAGAAGGAGACCCCCGGACATCATGTGATAGAAGGAGACCCCAGGATGTCATGTGACAGAAGAAGAAGTAGAGACTAGGATGTCATGTGAGAGAAGAAGAAGGAGACTCCAGGACATCATGTGATAGAAGAATAAGGAGACCCCAGGATATCACGTGACAGAAGAAGGACACCCTAGGACATCATGTGACAGAAGAAGGAGACCCCAGGACCTCAAGTGATAGAAGAAGAAGGAGGCTCCAGGACGTCATGTGATAGAAGAAGGAGACTGCAAGACGTCATGTGACAGAAGAAGAAGGGACCCCGGAATGTTATGTGACAGAAAACGATGAAGAATCAAGGACATCATGTTACAGAAGACGAGACCCCAGGTTGTCATGTGACAGAAAAAGGAAACCCCAGGGTGTCAGGTGACAGAAAAAGAAGGAGACCCCAGGATGTCATGTGACAGAAGGAGACCCCAGGATGTCATGTGACAGAAAAAGAAGGAGACCCCAGGATGTCATGTGATAGAAGGAGACCCCAGGATATCACGTGACAGAAGAAGTAGACCCCAGGACATCATGTGACAGAAGAAGGCGACTCCAGAACTTCATGTGATAGAAGAAGGAGACTGCAAAAGGTCATGTGACAGAAGAAGGAGACCCCGGAATGTTATGTGACAGAAGACGATGAAGAATCTAGGACATCATGTGACAGAAGACGAGACCCCAGGTTATCATGCAACAGAAAAACGAAGCCCCAGGATGTCATGTGACAGAAAAAGGAGGAGACCCCAGGATGTCATGTGACAGAAAAAGGAGGAGACCCCAGAATGTCATGTGATAGAAGAAGGAGACCCCAGGATATCACGTGACAGAAGGAGACCCCAGGACATCATGTGACAGAAGAAGAAGGAGAATCATGGACGTCATGTGATAGAAGAAGGAGACCCCAGGATGTCATGTGACAGAAGAAGAAGGAGATCCCAGGATGTCATATGACAGAAGAAGAGGGAGACCCCAGGATGTCATGTGAGAGAAGGTGATGGAGACTCCAGGATGTCATGTGATAGAAGGAGACCCCAGGACGTCTTGTGACAGAAGACGATGAAGACACTAGGACATCATGTGACAGAAGACGAAAACAGCTAGATTTAAGCATGTATAAAAGGAATTTGGGCACAGAAGGGTTTTTTTTTTCAAAGCTGAGTTCTGCTTTAACTTGCTTCCTGCCTTACTGGCACCAGTGGGTATCTGAATGGCTTTTGTGGGGACATCAGGCTGGCTTCCTCAAGGTAATAGGGGTTTATGTGAATAGTACTAGCTATTACTGTATGTACTGCACATGGAGAGCATTGGAATATGTTGGTAAATTTGGAGCTGTTAATAAAGACTGGTATGTTTTTTTTTAATGACAGGTTTTCTTTATACTCCCCATCAAACTGAAATCAGCATCTTCTAAACTCTAGTTTAGAGTAATTTCTGGTCTATTTACATGACGTGTGTTCTCTAGACATCAATGAATAATGTACATGGAAGTAATATATAATAAGCGGTATATAATGCAAAATAATAAAGCAGACCACAGTTGTGCAACCACCCCTCAAGGTATTAAAAAAACATAAAGACTGTATGCTTCTCTTAAGAGGTGAATAATAAAGTGGAACTTTAGGGAAACATCTAAATACACAGTTGCAATATGTACAGTTCTGTGCAAAAGTTTTAGGCAGGTGTGAAAAAACGCTGCAAATGAAAAATGTTTTCAGAAATTGAAATCAATTAACAAATAGAAAGTGAATGAACAGAAAGATTTGGAGAAATCAAAATCCAATCAATATTTGGTGTGATCACCTTTTGCCTTCCAAGCAGCATAAGTTCTTCTAGGTACACTTGCACACAGTTTTTGAAGGAACTCGGCAGGTAGGTTGTTCCAAAAATCTTGAGGAACTAATCATGGATCTTCTGTGGATGTAGGCTGCCTCAAATCCTTGTCTCTTCATGTAATCCCAGACAGACTCCATGATGTTGAGATCAGTCCTCTGTGGGGGCCAAACCATCACTTGCAGGGCTCCTTGTTCTTCTTTACAATGAAGATAGTTCCTAATGTAACTCTGTATCTCTGGGGTCGTTGTCCTGCTGAAGAATACGTTTGGGGCCAATCACACACCTCCCTGATGGTATGGCATGATGAATAAGTATCTGCCCGTATTTCTCAGCATTGAGGACTCCATTGATCCTTACCAAATCTCCAACTCCATTTGCAGAAATTCAGCTCCAAACTTGCAGAACCTCCACAATGCTTCACTATTGCCTGCAGACATTTATTATTGCACTCCAGCCCTTCGCCAACAAACTGCCTCCTGTTACAGCCAAATATTTCACATTTTGACTCATCAGTCTAGAGCACCTGCTGTCATTTTTCTGCACCCCAGTGCCTATGTTTTCATGCATAAGACATGGAAACAAGTCTAAGTGACTCAACTATGCATGAAAACAGGGGTGCAGAAAAATGGCAGCAGGTGCTCTGGACTGATGAGTCAAAATGTGAAATATTTGTCTGTAGCAGGAGGCAGTTTGTTAACCGGAGCGCTGAAGAGGGGTACAATAATGAGGGTCTGCAGGCAACTGTGAAGCATGGTGGACTTTACCTAATCAAAGAGAAATGTAAGGTACTTTTACCATCACAACCCCATGTTAGCGTCACTGGTTTTTAGTGAACGATCAAACTGCATTGTCTGAAGCAATAACCTGGCCCATGATTGTTGCCTTCGGGATTAGTCCAGCCAAAACTGATATTTTGGTATACCCACTTGACAACCAGCAACGTACCAGTACGTTGCTGGACTTCAAGTGGTTATACCGGGATGATGCCCACAGCCGCAGGCATCATCCTGGTATCGTTTTTTTCAAAGCCGACGGTCGGCTTTCTTGTAAAAGCAGTCCAAGAAGTTAATTAGCCGCTACCCCATCCCACCAGGAGATCCAAGCGATGGGCTGACGCTTTCGTTGGCAGATCATACAGGCAATCAGAGACCCGAGCGACCAGCCGGCGCGTCTCCCGGATGTTCATAGAGGCAATCAGAGATCAAGATGGTTCTGATCACCTCTATGGTATTTGAAACAAGAACCGATGAACATTCAGCACTTCCAGTTTCCCTGGATGTAAATAGCGCCATTTTTAAATAGAGAAAGTATCTGCTCACACCAATCTTGGTGTGAGCAGATGCTTTTAAGTGCAAAGATTTGGGGTCTTATAGACACCAGAATTCTCCATAAAGAGCACCTGTCACTGCCTATTGCTATCTCAGGGGATATTTACACTATATTACCAAAAGTATTGGGATGTCTGCCCTTACACAGACATGAACTTTAATGGCATCCCAGTCTCAGTCTCTGTAGGGTTTAATATTGAGTTGGCCCACCCTTTGCAGCTATAACAGCTTTAGCTCTTCTGGGAAGGTTCTGGGAAGGTCCACAAGGTTTAGGAGTGTGTCTATGGGAATGTTTGACCATTCTTCCAGAAGCGCATTCGTGAGGTCAGGAACTGATTTTAGAGAGAAGACCTGGCTCGCAGTCTCCACTCTAATTCATCCCTAAGGTGTTGTATTGGGTTGAGGTCAGGACTCTGTGCAGGCCAGGCAAGTTCCTCCACCCCAAACTCGCTCACCCATGTCTTTATAGACCTTGCTTTGTGCACTGGTGTGCAGTCATTTTGGAACAGGAAGGGGCCATCCCCAAACTGTTCCCACAAAGTTGGGAGCATGAAATTGTCCAAAACGTCTTGGTATGCTGACACCTTAAGAGTTCCATTCACTGGAAGGAAGGGGCCAAGCCCAACTCCTGAAAAACAACCCCACATCGTAATCCCCCCTCCACCAAATGATTTGGACTAGTGCACAAAGCAAAGTCCATAAAGACATGGATGAGCGAGTTTGGGGTGGAGGAACTTGACTGGCCTGCACAGTCCTGACCTCAACCTGATAGAACACCTTTGGGATGAATTCGAGCGCAGACTGCGAGCCAGGTCTTCTCGTCCAAATTGGTGCCTGACCTCACAAATGCGCTTCTAATAGAATGGTCAAACATTCCCATAGACACACTCCTAAACCTTGTGGACAGCCTTCCCTGAAGAGTTGAAGCTGTTATAGCTGCAAAGGGTGAGCCAACTCAATATTGAACCCTACAGACTAAGACTGGGATGCCATTAAAGTTAGTGTGCGTGTAAAGGCAGGTGTATTTTGGTAATATAGTGTAAATTCCCTGTAAAAGCAATAAAAGTGATAAAAAAAAAAAAAAAAATGAAATAAGCAATAAAAAAAGTTTTTAAAAGTGACCCCCAAACTCCCCCAACCCCACCCCATAGCCTATTGCTATCACAGGGGATATTTGTATTCCCTGTGATAACAATAAAAGCGGTCAAGTTAGATCAGCCTTTCTCAACCTTTTAACGCTGAAAAACCCTTGAAATAACTATCCAGTCGTCTCGGAGAACACCTGCTCATAACTAATGTACATCTACAGCTCCTGGTACATTAGTGTGATGGTCAGAGGGAAGAATGCTCCTTACAGATACCTAATAATATTAATATGCCGGTGGTTACTTATGTGGGAAGTGAAAATTGCTCATTGCTCGAGAAACCCCTAGCAACCTCTGGAGGAACCCTTGGGTTCCATGGAACTCTGGTTGGAGAAAGGCTGGTTTGAGAGTTAAACTATCCAACACTTTCTTATTTCTCCCAGAGACTTTATTAGTAACACTGAATTCCCGGATCTGCACACTTGCTGTGCCCATTATGAGGAGCTCCAACTTGTCCTGATAAATTATTTATTTTATATCATGTAGACTGTAACAGGAAGAACTGGGACACGTAGGAGGGTGGCAACACCAAAATCTCCCAGGTGGACAGGAACAGAATCCCGAATGATGGTAGGGACATCTTACTGTTGGTGTAATCAAGACCTACAAGAAGCCATAGGAGGACTAAGCCCACAAGTCTCAACCTATAGCTAATATATCACTTTTCTGGTGGACTAACCCTTTAAAGGGTGAAACGTGGCCCTTTAAGTATTGTGCATTCAATCCTTATAGACTTCTATGTTCCCAACCCATTAAAAACTATACGGCACAGCATTATCCCTGCACATTGCACCCGTCAGCTCCCTGTGCTAGTTCGATCTCCCTGCTTTGGCTACAGAACGTCAAGCTGTGCTCAGACCTCCATTAACAGATGTCCAGGGGTCAGAGGTGACCAGCTGACACATCTGTATTGGAGAGTGGTTCTATGGAAATGGGAAGCGGTGTTAAAAGGAACAGACTTCTAATGGGAAAGGTTAAACAGGATTTGAAACTTAGAAGTCTTGTAGTGGGTGAAGGCACAAAGACACGATAAACTGATATACCCTCTGACAATACATGCAATAAATGAGCGCTTTGCTCGGGCCGTACCACCCAGAATCCTTTGCTCCTAGCCAATGAAAAAAAAATTAAAAATCTTGTTAGGTAATTGTAATTTCATTGTGCTGTGTTAGCCAATGAAGTGGAAAGTTTTCAAATTAAACCAACAAGGCTTTTTCTGCCACTTTTTGTTTACAAGTTTAAATTAGTCATTTTTGGTAAAAAATTACTTATCACCCCCAAACATTATACATTTTTTTTTAGCAGAGGGAATAAAATGGCTATCATGGCAATTTTTTGTGTCACATGATATTTGCGCAGCGGCAAATGCAGTTTTTAAAAAAAAAAAAATACACTGTAAATAAATTGAAAAAAACAACGCAATATTTACCCCAATTTTTTATATAATGTGAAAGATGATGTTACGCCGAGTAAATAGATACCTAACATATCACACTTTAAAATTGTGCACGCTCGTAGAATGGCGACAAACTAAGTTACTTAAAAATCTCCATAGGCGACTTTTTAAATGCCTTTACAGGATACCGGTTTGGAGTTACAGAGGAGGTCTAAAGCTAGAATTATTGCTCTCACTCTAACGATTGCAGCGATATCTCACATGTATGGTGCAAATACCGTTATGCGACTTACATATGCGTTCGCTTCTGCTCGCAAGTACAGAGGGATGGGGGCACTTTAAAAAAAAACAAAACATTTTTTGTTTACTTTTTATTTTTTACTATTACACTCTCCCTTTAATTTTTTTTTTTTAATTAATTTTTTTCCTATTACAATAAATGTAAACATCCCTTGTAATAGAAATAAGGATGACAGGTCCTCTTTACAGAGACATCTGGCATCAAAAAGACCTCAAATCTCTTGTTTACCTTTAAAAGCAAAGATGAAAAATAAATAAATAAATAAACTTTTTGATCTTTCGCTTTTAAAAAAAATAAAAATTATTTTACTTCCAGCCTGGACCGGAAGTGACGCCATGACGTTGCTCCGGTCCTCCAAGGCCATAGAGTCGATCAAAGAGTATGAACTCTTTGAACGCCTATGGCGAATCAGCGGAAACGGGAAGTTTAAGAAACACAGACGAGCGGCGGGAGGGGGCGGACACGTCCCCTCCTGCCGCTTTGGAAACCATTTCAGCCGGTCATGAGCCACTCAGACTGGTTTCAAACGATACCAGGGTTATGGCTGATATCTTCAACCATAATCCCAGTAAACCACTTGCATATACGTGTATATATATATATATATATATATATATATATATATACGGATTGTGATCTCGGCAAGTGAGGTAAAGAGTTAAAGATGAAGTTTAGGTATGGATGTTTAGGTATGGATATTTTTGCATAGTTACATTTGTCCAGCTCGGACCAGTGTAATTACATAGGTGCCATACCTGGGATCCACGTGGAAGCTGGAAATCAGTGTAGTAGGCACCACCAGTCCTGTGCCCAGTGGGGTGCCCTGCTACATTTGTGATCACAGGAAGTTGGCCGCCTGGCACGGGCATCATTCAGAGAAATCACTTTGCATTCTCTCAGTGTATGTAAAGTGTTCTCTGATTGGATAAGATGGAGAGGCGAGGTGGTGACGTCATGATCTCCACCTCATCCAGTCAGAGAACACTTTGCATTTTTTGAAGAAATGCAAAGTGTCATGGTACCCATGTCGTGCCAGCGACCTCCTGTAAGGCCTCCACTAAGCAGCAAGGTAGCCGCTCGGCAAGGGACCCAGAAGCCCTAGTCAATCACTGTAGTAGCGGTGCCTACTTCCAGATTCCAGGGGCATCAGCCAGGTATGATATATACAGGCAGTCCCCGGGTTTCAAATAAGGTTCTGTAGGCTTGTATGTATGTTGGAACAGGTACATTTTATTAAATGTAGCTCCAGCCCCAAAAAATTACAATATATAGTTTTTTTTGGATAGCATAGGGAAGGGTTGACTCCGTAATGTTTGTTTTGCTGTCTATGCCCCCGCCCCCCGGATGTGGCCCTTTGCTTTCTTTTATTCGGGCCTTGGGGCACTAGTCGTCCCACTAATACAAGACATTATTCTGCCACCTGCATCAACAAAGGGGCACTATTCCTCCCCATGATGCCAACATCGGGGCACTATTCCTCCGCATGATACCAACAATGAGGCACTATTCCTCCCCATGATACCAACAATGGGGCACTATTCCTCCCCATGATACCAACATCGGGGCACTATTCCTCCCCATGATACCAACATCGGGGCACTATTCCTCCCCATGATACCAACATCGGGGCACTATTCCTCCGCATGATACCAACAATGAGGCACTATTCCTTTGCATGATACCAACAATGAGGCACTATTCCTCTCCATGATACCAACATCGGGGCACTATTCCTCCCCATGATACCAACAATGGGGCACTATTCCTCCCCATGATACCAACATTGGGGCACTATTCCTCCCACTGACACTAATGATGGAGCACTATTCCTCCCCATGATACCAACAATGGGGCACTATTCCTCCCATGATACCAACAATGGGGCACTATTCCTCCCACTGACACTAATGATGGGGCACTATTCCTCCCCATGATTGCCGCCCCCCCTGGCTCCACCCCCCTTTGCCCTGCCCATGTATACCCCACCTTTTTAATGAAGCGTCCATCAAATGCAGCCTCACCAGCGCCCATCAAATGCAGCCTTCCAGCGCCCATCAATGAATGTTTACTTGCTTCCATTCATTCAGGAGTTAGGACACAGACACAGTCCTCCGCCGCTGTTGCGGCTCTGACACTACGTGCGAACGGAGTGGCGGCTGCCTGCTGAGACTTAGTTGTTGCTTGCTGCAGAGAGAGAGAGAAGAGAGTAGGAACAGTAGGCGGGTGCTCTAGGAGGCAGTGTGCCCTAGGCTTCTGCCCAGTTTGCCTAGTGGTAGCACTGGCTCTGACAATGGGGCACTATTCCTCCCCGTTATCCCAACAATGGGGCACTATTCCTCCCCATTATACCAACAATAGGGGCACTATTCCTCCCACTGGCACTAATCATGGAGCACTATTCCTCCCCATGATACCAAAAATGCAGCACTATTACTCCCCCCCCCCCCCCCCCCCATACCAAATGTGCCAATGTTTACTCCCACTGGCCACAGTTCGTCTGAAGGACAATAAACTGGCCCCTTGTTTAGAAAGTTTGGAGCTAACTCATTGGAATAATACCAGTTTATATCGGTCAATCTAGAAAAATCAGGGAGCACAGATTTTGCTCCCAAGGACCATCATACTTTTACAGGCACAACATGAGGCAAACCAAACTATTTAAAATACCATAATTTTATTATTCCATTATACAAAATTATACAAAAGAAGAAAAGAAATTCTAAAATACCCTTTATGGGGGCAAATGTGCAAATATCACCCAGCATGGATGAGAACTAAACACCTATTATTATTTTGCAGGATTTATATAGCGCCAACAGGTTACGCAGTGCTTTACAATATAAAAGGGAGACAATACAGTTACAATACAATGAAATACAGGAGGGTTAAGAGGGCCCCACTCAGAAGAACTTACAATATAAGAGGGTGGGGCAAGTGGGGAATGAGCTGATTGAAGTGATAATAGATGAGTTGGTGACGTGATAGTCTTCCCTGAAGAGATGATTTTTCAGGGATCGCCTGCAGGCAGCCAGAGTAGGAGATAGCCGGACAGATTGGGGTAGTGAGTTCCAGAGGATAGGAGAGGCTCTGGAGCAGTCCTGGAGACAAGCATGGGAGGAGCAGACAAGGGAGCTAGAGAGCAGGAGGCATATGACCCCAAACTACATATCAATATAGAGATACTGGATCATAAAGTGTATTAATCCAGATCCAATTATCAGTGTGTTTTGTGGTAAGACTCTGCTTCTTCAGGATAGGGTGAATGGGCTTGAATATTACACAAAAATATAACAGAAATACAACAATGTTGCATATACATCCAAAACCAATTTTGCACATTTGCCCCCATAAAGGGTATTTTAGAATTTCTTTTCTTCTTTTGTATCACTTTTATGGAATAATAAAAATATGGTATTTTAAATTGTTTGGTCCGCCTCGTGTTGGGCCTGTGAAAGTCTGAGGGGAGCAATATCAGTGCTCCCTGATTTTTCTATTATTTAAAAGGATGTAGCACATGCTGGATGCTGTTTTTTTTTTTTTTTATAAAAAAAAAAAAAGAAAAAAGACCAAAAATTTCCTGTCAGTAAATTTTGTAAATAAGTAATTTTTCTCCTTCACTGATGGGCACTGATGAGGCGGCACTTATGGGCACTGATTAGATGGCACTGATGAGGAGGCACTAATATGCCGCACTGATGGGTACTGATAGGTGGAACAGATGAGTACTGATAGGCGACACTGGTGGGCCCTGATAGGTGGAACAGATGAGAACTGATAGGCGACACTGGTAGGCACTGATAGGTGGAACAGATGAGTACTGATAGGCGACACTGGTGGGCCCTGATAGGTGGAACAGATGAGAACTGATAGGCGACACTGGTGGGCCCTGATAGGTGGAACAGATGAGAACTGATAGGCGACACTGGTGGGCACTGATAGGTGGAACAGATGAGAACTGATAGGCGACACTGGTGGGCCCTGATAGGTGGAACAGATGAGAACTGATAGGCGACACTGGTGGGCCCTGATAGGTGGAACAGATGAGTACTGATAGGCGACACTGGTGGGCCCTGATAGGTGGAACAGATGAGTACTGATAGGCGACACTGGTGGGCACTGATAGGTGGAACAGATGAGTACTGATAGGCGGCACTGGTGGGCACTGATAGGTGGAACAGATGAGTACTGATAGGCGGCACTGGTGGGCACTGATGGACACTGAAAGGCAGCAGTGACTGGCATCACTAATGGGTACTGATTGGTGGCACTGCTGGGCACTGATTGGTGGCACTGTGGGCCTTTACTGTAATCAGTGCCCTGATTACATGTCTGGCTGTTCCCTGCGAGGAGATGCCCCTGATCGGCTCTCCTCGCCACAAACTCTGTCAGTGTGAGGCGATGAGAGCCGATCACCGGCACTTCCATGTTTACATGTGACCGGCTGTGATTGGACACAGCCGATCACATGGTTAAAGAGCCGCGTGATTGGCTCTTTACAGAAATTGGGGTCGCGGCGTGTCCTAGCAGCGCGGCTGTTCTGGGGCGACATCATATGACGTCCACCCAGAACGAGAGCCGCACTGTCGATCCGTCGGGCAGGAGGCAAGCGGTTAAATATGCACCAAATATTCAGCATGCAGAGACTTTTAAAAACACACAGCAAGTTCCATAGGATTTAAAGGGATACATCATGCATTTTTTGTTCCGTATTTAAAACAACGAAAGAACTTTAAGAATGGAACAGTGCGGCCCATGACTCCCTTCTTTAGGACCCCCCAGCTGTACATGGAACCAGATTTGGCCTGTGGAATAAGAGATATCATAGGCGTCTGGCTCAGGTCCTTTGTGCAGATCCGTCCTTAACGACAGACTCCCCTTCCAGGTTAGCCTCCAGACACCCAACAATGTGGCTGCAGCGACGCCAAGTCTTATCTTACATCCTGACTTATCCTTACATCTTGACAATAGGGTGAAACTTGTCATGCGATTATGACCTCTCAAATTGCATGACAGATCGCACCAATGTGACCAGGGGCTTAATCTGGTTTATGATCCGTGTTTTGACGCAGTTTTTATAGTATGTTGATATTATGTTAATTATTATTTTGGGCAATGCTAGAGAAAGTGGTGTACTACTTGTATTTTGTTAGTCTGATTTTCTGTTATTTTTCAATCTGTGCTAATTATTGTTGTATTTTTATCTATATTAGTTTAATATTATTAGTATATTATTATTATTAGTATTTTATTTTATCTATGTTGTATTTTAATAACATGGATAGCTTATTAGAGTATAATTTTATTTGGTACTTATTGCTGTCATTGGTAATTTTATTGTGTCCTTGTGTCTTGTTCCGTTTGTTATTGTGATCTTGTGTTGTCTTTGAGTGTATCTGTATTTTAATAATTTACCTTTGGGATTAATAAAGTATTCTGACCTCTTTATAAATGTGCCCCATATGTCATCCAGTTAGGGTTTTACATTTACATTAATCATTTTCTCTGCTTAACCCCTTGGAGCCGGTGTTCTGCCGAGAAAGTTCCACTCGGCGGATAAGGACCCCCTCTACTGCGCAGGGGCAGCGCCTGCGCAGTAGGATCCGGCGGAAATAGCCGAAGGGGAATAGGTCCAAATCAGCTGTAGACGGCGCCTGTAAGACAGCCCCTCGCGGGCTCGCTTCGCTCGCCACGCTTCGGGCACGGCCTCGCTTCGCTCGGCTCTTTTAGATTCCCCCTCTAGGTCCACTTGGATGGTAGGGAAGGAACCTGGACCCAGAGCGCAGGCGCCGTGTACAGCTGATTGTGGATTTTGAGCTTCGGCTATCTCCGGCGGCTGTTAGTAGTACGTACTGCGCAGGCGCTGCGCCTGCGCAGTACAGGGGGGGGAACTTATCCGCCGAGGGAACTTATTCGGCAAGACACCGGCAAGGGGTTTTACATGCCGGGAGGCGGGGCTTAGGATCATGTGACCGGCGTGATTGGCTGTCACTACGGTCACATGATCGAAAATCTCCTGTTTACAAGCAGCGATTGGGAGTTTTCCGTCGGACTCCGGCTACTGTGCTGGGAGCATGCAGGGCGGTTATGCGCGCAAATATAAGGCGGCTCAGCGCCAAAGAGTTAAAAAAGAAAAAAACACATGATTAAAAAATAAAAAAACTAATAAAAAAAACTGTCATTATGGTAATGTCTAATGCCAGACAAATATCTCTTTTTTTGGATACAGTGGGGAAGAGTTAACCTTTGCATCAGGTTTTCATTTCTGTGATCCCAGTGGGGAGAGTTTTTCCTCACTTACAAAGCAGATTGTACAGAGATTTCACAATCAGATTGTAGTATATATGGTCAGCTTTGCATAAAAATAAAAAAAAGGTGTCCATTGGACACAATACGCAAGTAATAAAATATCAATCTATTATACAAAAATTTGACACATACATATAAAAATTATTTGACTTGTCTAGCCAAATGAGTTACATATGTCAGTATAAAATATGTATCAAGCTGATGTATTTACAAATGTGTGCTTCACAGCCAAAGTGATTCCAGTTTAAAAAGGGATGCATCTTGTAACTCTAAAGCCTCGTACACACGATCGGATTTTCCGACAGGAATTGTGTGATGACAGGCTGTTGGCGGAAAATGCGATCGCTGTGTATGCTCCATCGGACAATTGTTGTCGGATTTTCCGCTGACAAATGTTGGATACCAAGCTTTAAAATTTTCCGCGGACAAATATCTGTTGTCGGACAAAAGTCCAAAGTACAAACACGCATGCTCGGAAGAAAGGATGAACCAGAAGCGGTCGGTCTTGTAAACTTGCGCTCGTAATGGAGAATTAACATTCGTGACGTGGCAAATTATGAAATGTCGAAATACAGCGCACAATTCTCTTCTTCTTTAATGGGATAATAATGAAGCTGCTTTGCTGGTGATATTGATGAAGTTCTGCCAAACGTATTTAAATAGGCTTTATTTTTCTAGTGATATCAAGAATAATATTTTTTTTTTTTTTTTTGGTCAAGTTACCACAACACCATTATCCTGTAGTTTTTTTTATATCAAAGATACAACTATATTGGTTTCCCTTGTTAATTTTAAATTGTATTTTTTAAATGTAACTGCCTACTCCCAAACTGTCATTTGAAGTAAAACACATACCCAAGTATTATTCTCCACAATTTTTTTATTGTGCATTAAAAAAAGAAAACAAATCAAATCATTATTCAACCAAAAAATAAAATAAAAGCCTCATGTATGTGTCCTGCTTCTTAATATAGGGGGTCAACAATGCCAAGAGTTGGTGAAAGTAGGGGTCCGTCACCCGGAGATAATTCCGAAAATCATCCGGATTATTCTCCTGGAGCTCCCGCAGCAAAGGCATGTGACCTAATTGGTCACGATTAATAAAGAAACCAATTTTTGGTCCAAGAAATCCTCCTCCTCCTGTTCCTGGACAGGACTTGGGTCAAAGCAATAACTCCAAAGCCAATAATAAATAACATGTTTTCTCCTCCGATTCCGCAACATGGCTGGTTGACGAACGGCTGTTCAGAAACAAACTGAAATGCGCGATATGAAAAGCACGAAATGAAAAGCGCGAATCAACACTGACCAAACTTCAACTAACACGAAATTAGCAGAAGGAGCCCAAAGGGTGGCGCTAAAGAGCTGAAAAAAACACGTAGTACGTCACTACGTTTGTGTTTGTTGGCCGACAATTGTGTGCCGTTTGTATACAAGCCAAGTTTTTGGCCAACGCTCTTCGGACAAAAGTCTGAGGCTTTGTCTGTGGAAAATCCGATCGTGTGTACGAGGCTTTAGTATATATCAGCTTGATGCATATTTTCTACTGACATATGTAACTAACCGGCTTTGATATGTCAAATCATTTTTATGTGTATTTGTCAAATTTTTTGTAGAATAGATTAAAATTGTATTATTTACGTATTATGCCGCATTTAAAATCCCATGGGCAACTTTTTTGTTTTTATGTATCGTATATATCGAGATGGAGGCATGGTACTAGAGGCATGTGGTCACATTTTTACTATTTCTATATATTGTCACAACACGTTACAATCTGATTGTATAATCTCTTTTAGATCTAGTAACAAGTATGTATGTAGTGCAAAGGCCTGCCTGATTGGATACAGACTGATTTGATAATTGAGGTAGGTCCTCTTAACACATAGTTTTGGTACATCTAAATTCTACATTTGATTGTTAAGAAATTGCACAATAAGATTGTATTGGTGATCATACACACTTTGATAAATGATCGATTTCCTTTCCAATCGATCTCTCTTAATATGAACAATCAGTCTATTGTCGATAAGCCTGAAACTGATCAATATGTTACACATTGGGAAGTGGATTTCGATCAATAGTTGGAAGATATGATTGTAAATTACCAATCACGTCTCTGTTTCCACC
Organism: Aquarana catesbeiana; assembly: GCF_042186555.1. NCBI lineage: Eukaryota > Metazoa > Chordata > Amphibia > Anura > Ranidae > Aquarana > Aquarana catesbeiana. The sequence goes on from NC_133326.1 coordinate 652,437,038, forward strand.
ATTCAATCTTATAATCTGATTGATCAAAATACGATCACATTCATAACGATTGTAGCTCAGTGCTGCTAGCTCAGTGCGGCCGATTGACTCAGTTTGATCAAATCTGGTCTATATCAATCAGAAGGGTAGGGGTGAGGGGGGTGAGGGGGGTGGGGGGGTGATGGCTCTCTGGGGGGTGGCATGGCATTGCAGGCCACTATCAGAGGATGGGGGTGCCATAGGAGCTAGGAGGCACTGTGATAGGTTAGAGGATTGTCAGCTGGCTGGAGGTCCTGTAGGAGGTAGGTGGTGGCCCATCAGCTGGCCATGGCCCGGTGAGAACCACTGAGCTGGACAAGCAGAGAGCGCACTGCACATGTTTGCAGTTTGGACAGCCTGGAGTGACCAATAGGGGTTGCACAATTCTAGTGACCAGTCTGTTCTGCAAATGGAAGAACGAAGGGCGATGGAGGGTCCAGAGCGCTTTGCAGGGAGCCCCCCCCCCATAGCTATAAGTGTAGTGGGAGCAGGTGCAGCGATTGAATCAGGAGAAGCGCTAGTATGTAACGTTTATTGGATACGGAATTGCAGAGGCGGATTATCGGAAAACGTTGCTGAAGGTGAACTTACACTTTGAATAGAAACTTTAGGCGGAGGCGTCTTTTGAGAAGGTGGAGGAACAAAGAGTCAAGAGAATGTCAGGCTGTTCCCACAAGGGGTTAAATAATCTCCAGTGCCCGATCAATCAATCGACCCGATCAGACCTAGAGCAGCAGATAAGACAGCCACCCCCAGACCAGCAGGGATCATTAATTATTGATCACAGCTAATGGCTGGTAATTGAGAGCGGAGCAGAGGTGGAGACATTAATTATTCAGTGGGAAGAGTGAAGACCTGATTTTTTCTCTTTATTCCTCGTCCACAAATCCCACCCTATAGAGACACTCAGTATAACTACGCCCACCCCCCCCCCTCTGTCTGCGCACATAGGGCTATAAATGTTTAACGGGATAACGAGTCTGTCCTGTAAACGCCGTTGTTGGCGGGACTCTTCCTGTGTCTTCCAGGAGACAACTGCTGAGCTCAGCATATTACGTCTAGTATGGCCCGTACACAAGAGGTCAGCACACACCATACACAATGGCGCACATTTCAAATGCGGTTTTTAATTTTGAATTTGCAGTGGACAGAGTTACCCGCCATTGGCCAAGGCTTGTGAATACCTGTGCCAACGCATCAAAACACATAAATGGGTTTCGATTCACTGCCATGGAATTGTATGGGCGCTGAGATGGGAACAGGCATTACCTTGATTATTAGGAAGTTGGACATATGTTATAAAGTGGTAAAACTGGTAAACCTCAGAAATAAAATGAACAAAGCAAATCTTTCTATAGTGTGTACTTACAGAGGGGAAAATTATTATTTGTTCCCCTGCAGATTTTGTAAGTTTGCCCACTTACAAAGAAATGAAGGGTCTATTATTTTTTATCATAGGTGTAATTTAAAGGATAGAGACAGAATATCAGACAAAAATCCAGAAAAAACACATGATACAAATGTTATAAATTGAGTTGCAGTTCAGTGAGTAAAATAAGTATTTGATCCCCTACCAACCAACAATAATTCTGGCTCCCACAGACAGGCCCAGGGGCGGACTGACCATTGAGCGACTCGGGCACTACCTGAGGGCCCTGGGCCACTAGGGGGCCCCATCAGGGTTGTCAGCCTCAGTAAAACCAGGGACAGTATGTATAAATCTGTGTTTTTTACAACTGTCTGTGTATACTGTGTGCACATGTATGTGTATACTGTGTGATTGTATACTGTGTGTGTGTATACTGTGTGTACATGTATGTGTATACTGTGTGATTGTATACTGTGTGTGTGTGTATACTGTGTGTACATGTATGTGTATACTGTGTGATTGTATACTGTGTGTGTGTGTATACTGTGTGGCCCCATAATTTCTGATTGCCTGGGGGCCCCATAATCTCCTATTGCCCTGGGGCCCCATGAGTTATCAGTCCACTCCTGGACAGGCCTAATCTGTGATACACAGATTAGGCCTGTCAATTTTAGAAGGTGCTCCTAATGACAACTCGTTATTTGTATAAAAGACACCGGTCCACAGAATTTCTTTCTTCCATTCAAACCTCACCATCATGGGCAAGACCAAAGATCCGTCAAAGGACGTCAGGGACAAGATTGTTGACCTGCACAAGGGCAGAATGGGCTACAAGGCCATCAGCAAGAAGCTTGGTGAGAAGGAGACAACTATTGGAGTGATTATTCGCAAATGGAAGAAATACAAAATAACCATCAATCGCCCTTGGTCTGAAGCTCCATGCAAGATTTTGCCTCATAGGGTAAGGATGATTATGAGAAAAATGTGGGATCGGTCCAAAACTTCACGGGGAGGAGATTGTGAATGATCTCAATTCATTTGGGATCACAGTCACCAAACAAACCATTGGTAACACCATGGATTGAAATCCCGCAGCGCCCGCAAGGTCCTCCTCCTCAAGAAGGCACATGTAGAGTTTGCCAATGAACTTCTAAATGCTTCAGAGAAGGATTGGGGGAAAGTGCTGTGGTCAAAATTGAGCTCTTTGGCATGAACTCAACTCGCCGTTTTTGGAGGAAGAAAAATGCTGACTATGACCCTACAGTCAAGCACGGAGGTGGAAACATTATGCTTTGGGCTGTTTCTCTCTTTAACCACCTCAATACAGGGCACTTTCACCCGCTTCCTGCCCAAGCCATTTTTCAGCTTTCAGCGCTGACGCACTTTGAATGACAATTGCGCGGTCATGCTACACTGCACCCTAATGAAATTTTTTATCATTTTTCCCCCACAAATAGAGCTTTCTTTTGGTGGTATTTGATCACCTCTGCAGTTTTTATTTATTGCGCTATAAACAAAAGAAGAGGGACAAGTTTGAAAAAACACAATATTTTTTACTTTTTGCTATAATAAATATAAATTTTTTTTTTGAAACAAATTTTTTCCTTAGTTTAGGCCGATATATATTCTTCTACATATTTTTGGTAAAAAAAATAAATCGCAATAAGCGTATAATGATTGGTTTGCGCAAAAGTTATAGCATCTACAAAATAGGGGATAGATTTATAGCATTTTTATTATTTATTTATTTATTTATTTTTACTAGTCATGGCGGTGATCTGCGATTTTTATTCTGACTGCGATATTGCGGCGGACATATCGGACACTTTTGACACATTTTTGGGAACTGCCTCGTCCCATCGTCATATGACAGTGGGCTGGCAGCTAGTGGTTAAGGTACAGGCCGACTATGCTGCATTGAGGGGACAATGGACGGGCCATGTATTGTAAAATCTTGGATGAGAACCTTCTTCCCTCAGCCAGAACAATGAAGATGGGTCTGCCAGCATGACAATGACCCCAAACATACCATCGAAGCAACAAAGGAGTGGTTCAGGAAGATGCAATTAAGGTCATAGAGTGGCCTAGCCAGTCTCCAGACCTTAATCCTATAGAAAATTTATGGAGGGAGCTGAAACTTCGAGTTGCCAAGCGACAGCCAAGATACTTAAGGATTTAGAGAAGATCTGTAAAGAAGAGTGGACAAAAATCCCTCCTGAGATGTGTGCAGACCTGGTCACCAACTACAAGAAACGTCTTACCTCTGTGCTTGCCATCAAGGGTTTCTACACGAAGTACTAAGTCATGTTTTGCTTGGGGATCAAATATTTATTTTACTCACTGAACTATAACTCAATTTATAACATTTGTATCATGTGTTTTTCCTGGATTTTTGGTTGATATTCTGTCTCTATTATTTAAAAATACACCTATGATACAAACGGTAGACCCTTCATTTCTTTGTAAGTGGGCAAACTTACAAAATCTGCAGGGGGTCAAATATTTGTTTTCCCCACTGTAAGTACACACTATAGAAATTTGCTTTATTAATTTTATTTCTGAGGTTTACTGGTCTTACCACTTTATAACATATGTCCAACTTCCTAATAATCAAGATAATGCCTGTTCCCATCTCAGTGCCCATAGAATTCTATAACTCATTCAAGAGAGCTAAGAGGGAGATTTACTAAAACTGGAGCACTCAGAATCTGGTGCAGCTGTGTATGGTAGCCAATCAGCTTTTAACTTCAGCTTGTTCAATGAAGCTTTGACAATAAAATCTGGAAGCTGAATGGTTACTATGCAGAGCTGCCCAAGCTTCTGTGTGCTCCAATTTTAGCATATCCCCCCTGTGTCATTTCTGACAGAGACTTGTGATGTGTCTGTGCATGCAATGCATGGGCAATCCTGTGCATGCGCAGATAAGCTGCCGGTCTCTGACAGGTTTTGGGGACCTAACAGATATTTCTGTGGCATGTATGTGCATGCCCAGGACGGAAAACCAGGAAGAGGATTTACAAGATGGCAGCTTGTAGCGCTTGGGTTCTGTCAAACATGGAAGGCAGCTGTCATTTCCCAGCCAATCAGCTGAGACCAGAACATTTCCTGCACCACAGGTCAATGATGTCACAAGCATCCCTGTCCATCATTGAACAATTCCCTGTCTGCAACTTAGTGGCCCTAAACTGATAAGTGAATTTCTGGTGTGAACTAAAACTGGAGCTGAAGGCTAGACTCCATGGCAAGTGCAATTTTTATTAGTTACTAAGGTTGAATAAACACACCAATCCATCCAGATCAATGTGTGTGTGTGTGTTTATGTCCCTATCATTTCCCATATCTCTGTATATTGCGTTCGCTGAGATGCTCATCTAAAAGGTTTTTGAGATTATTCACACTCCCCGCAGACACCACCAACTGTGGGAGGGAGTTCCACATCCTTACTGCTCTAAGAGTAAAGTATATGGCCTGAGGCTGAGTGAAACTAGGAGGAGGGCCAGGATGACAGGGGCCTGTAGAAGAGGCGGCGTATTAGTGGGTGATTTAGAATGATGCAGTCTGCTTAGCAGATTGAAGAGTTCAAGGCAGAGGGTGTGACCTGTAGTGGGTAGATAGGAGATGGGATAGAGTCACAGCTCAGTCAGAGCTCATCGCAGCATCGGACCTTTTCTTCCATTCTCCCTCCCTTGTTTTTTTTTTTGGTTTGGGGGTGCCTCCTTTCTCAAGGTGCTGGGGTATTTGTAGTGGGTTTTTGGATTTTATGTTGTTAGCTTGCCATTCAATTTCTTGGTTCTTTTTTTTTCTTGTCTTCACAGCAGGCAGGGGGTCTATTGGGCCTTTAACCACTTGCTTACTGGGCACTTAAACCCCCCTCCTGCCCAGACCAATTTTCAGCTTTCAGCGCTGACGCACTTTGAATGACAATTGCGCGGTCATCCATCACTGTACCCAAATGAAATTTTTATCATTTTGTTCCCACAAATAGAGCTTTCTTTTGGTGGTATTTAATCACAGCTGGGTTTTTACTTTTTGATAAACAAACAAAAAAAGATGGAAATTTTTGAAAAAAAAAAATCATGTTTAATAGTTTGTTATAAAATTTTGCAAACAGGTAATTTTTCTCCTTCATTGATATGTGCTGATGAGGCGGCACTGGTGGGCACTATAGGCTGCACTGATGGGCACAGATAGGCACAGATAAGGCGGCAATGATAGGCACAGTTAAGGCGGCACTGATAGGCACAGTTAAGGCAGCACTGATGGGCACAGATAAGGCGGTACTGATGGGCACAGATAAGGCGGCACTGATGGCCGCTGATGGGTGGCACGGATGGGTGGCACGGATAGGTGGCACTGATGGGCACTGATAGGTACCACTGATGGGGGGGCACTGATGGGCCGCACTGATGGGCACTTATGGGCACTTATGGGCACTGGTAGGTGACACTGATTGGCACTGATAGGTGGCACTGATGTGCAGCACTGTTGTTGCACTGATGTGGGCGCTGATGGGTGGCACTGTGGGCACTGATGGGTGGCACTGTGGGCACTGATGGGTGACGCTGGTGGGCACTGGTAGGCGGCACTGCTGCCTATTGCTGTGTCACATTAGATCGCCGCCGGTGATCGTGTTTTTTTTTCCTCCTCACGCTGTCAGCGCGAGGAGGAAAAATAGCCGATTACCGGCTCTGCTTACATCACATGATCAGCTGCCATTGGCCGACAGCTGATCATGTGGTAAGGGGTTGGGACCCCTGCAGGGGGCACGCAGACCGCTCATGCACGGGACGACGTCAATAGACGTCGTCCCGGCAATTTAGATCCGCGCTGTTGCCGTCATTTGGCAATGGCCCGGATCTGAAGGGGTTAAGGCGGTGCTGGGTAAATAATTATGGAAAATAGTGGGTTGGGCCCATCTGAGTTATGGATGTCCCTTCCTGACCGTGGAAAACTGTGGGTTGGGCCCATTTGTGGTATGGGTGTCCCTTCCTAACCGTGGAAAACTGTGGGTTGGGACCATCTGAGGTATGGGTGACCATTCCTAACTGTGGAAAATTGTGGGTTGAGCCCATCGGAGGTATGGGTGACCATTCCTAACTGTGGAAAATTGTGGGTTGAGCCCATCGGAGGTATGGGTGACCATTCCTAACTGTGGAAAATTGTGGGTTGGGCCCATCTGAGGTATGGTTGACCATTCCTAACTGTGGAAAATTGTGGGTTGGGCCCATCTGAGGTATGGTTGACCATTTCTAACTGTGGGAAATTGTGGGTTGGGCGGAAAATTCTGGGTTGGGCCCATCTGAGGTATGGGTGACGATTCCTAACTGTGGAAAATTGTGGTTTGGGCCCATCTGAGGTATTGGTGTCCCTTCCTAACTGTGGAAAATAGTGGGTTGGGCCCATCTGAGGTATGGGTGACCATTCCTAACTGTGGAAAATAGTGGGCTGGGCTCAACTGAGGCATGGGTGTCCCTTCCTAACTGTGGAAAATTGTAGGTTGGGCCCATCTGTGGTATGGGTGTTCCTAGCAATACGGTGGTAATATTGGGGTATTAATTAGGTTGTATCTGGTAGTACATAAGTGGTTAATTGTCCCTGAGCCGGTGTAGTTGTAGCTGAAGGGCCTTGATTGGGTGGCAGATACAACCGGTTAATCGTGAGTATACAGGCCTTCAAAGACCTTAGACCAAGCATAAGCTGAGGTTGGTTTATTTGTTATGCATTGACTGTATTATATACATTGAACTTGTTTTCTTGCGAATGCTGTATTTACTGGTTTGTAATAAAAGGCTGTTATGGCCATTCGACATCAAATAAAATGTGTGGTCAGGTCATTTTGGGAAGGGAGATTGGTCAAGTATCTAATGTTTTATAGATGATCGTAGCCTCTGCATTCTGCAGGTCCCTCAGTCAAGAGCCCCCTACGCAGTCTGAGGTTAACCACTTGCCAACTGCAATACGTACTGTATATATTTATGTTGTGGTTTGCAAGTGGCTTTCCGGGATTAAGGCTGAAGATATGAGCCGTAACCCCCGGTACTGTTTTCTTGAGCAAACGGCCATCTTTCTTATGAAACCTGTCCAAGTGGCTCATGAGAAGCGGCGGGAGGGGACGCCCCTGCCGCTCACCGGTGCTTACTGTTACTGCCAGTTCACCTGAGGAACTATCCAACGGTGGGGCTATCTGCTCCCATAGGCGATCAAAGAGTTAACACTCTTTGATCAACTCTATGGCCTTGGAGGACCGGAGTGATGTCATGACGTCACTTCTGGTCTAGACTGGAAGAAAAAGAAAAAAAAAAAGCGAAGGATCAAAACATTTTTTTTTTGATCTTTTGCTTTGCTTTAAAGGTAAAGAAGAGATTTGAGGTCTTTTTGATGCCAGATCTCTCCATAAAGAGGACCTATCATCTTTATTTCTATTACAAGGGATGTTTACATCCCTTGTAATTGGAATAAAAGTGATAAAAAAATGTAAATGGACAGTGTAATAATAAAACATAAAATAAATAATAATAATAAAAAAAAAATGTAAAGCACCCCATCCCTCCGTGCGCGCATGCAGAAGCGAACGCATACATAAGTCACGCACACATATGTAAACGGTATACTAACCACACATGTGAGTGCTAGACCTCCTCTCTAACTTTAAACAGGTAACCTGTAAAGGTGTTTAAAGCGTTGCCTATGGAGATTTTTAAGTACCGTAGTTTGTCGACATTCACCGAGCATGCGCAATTTTAAAGCGTGACATGTTTGTTATCTATTTACTCAGCGTAACATCCTCCTTCACATTACACAAAAAATTGGGGCAACTATTGTGTTTTGTTTTTTTTTTTAATTCATTAAAGTGTGTGTTTTCTCAAAAAAAAAACGCGAAACCGCTGCGCAAATACCATGTGTCATAAAAATTTGCAACGATCGCCATTTTATTCTCAAGGGTCTCTGCTATAAAAAAAAAGTATAATGTTTGGGGGTTATAAGTAACTTTCTAGCAAAAAAATACTGACTTAGGCTGGATTTACACTAGTGCGAATTGGGTGCGGATTTCTCCACATCCAATTCAAATGACAGGAGATTGTGGGTGGCTCTCAATGGAGCCGGTTCACACATCTCCGGGGGGCTCCACAGGAGTGCTGTGCATCTTTGGCTCAGTTTCAGGTCCCAATTCAGGCAAAAATTCGGACCTGATTTGTCCCTGAAATGGAGAACAAGAATGCACCGAACCCCCTGCTGTCAGCCGCATCCGTTTGTAGTGTGAACCCAGCCTAAAACTTGTAAACAAAGAGTGCCAGAAAAAGCCTGGTCTTCAAGTGGTTAAACTGCTTCTCATCCAGCTTCACTGAGTGGCCACATGTCTTCTTTGTCCTGGGTTACACCTATGCATTTTTTAATGCGTTTCCAGTTCTGCAGAAACAAACTATACGGTCCATTTAACATGGTTTCCAATAAGTTATGTTCACATTTGTGCATTTCATGGAAAGGGCCAGGGACCAGCAGCTTGTGTTTTTGGTTCCATAGACCTTAACTACCTCCCGTCCACGCTATAGGCGAAATACGGTTGCAGCGCGGACCAAATTTGCCGGGAGGGCGTCCATAGACATCCTCCCGTGCTCGATCCCGACCCCTTACCACGTGATCAGCTGTCAGCCAATGACAGCTGATCATGTGACGTAAACAGAGCTAGTAATCGGCTATAGAAAAAAATTTCTGTGATTGGCTGTCACAGTAGTCACATGATCAGAAGCCGGTCCTGCCGCCTCCTAAACATTATTACGAACTGACAGCTCGGTCTCTGTGCTGAGAGCATGCTCTCTGCAGTCAAAGCTTTGCTGCACCTTGATGCATATGATGGCATTTTTGCTGCCACGCATATGTGTTACATAGTCGGCAAGAGATCAAATACATTTAACCACTTTCCGCCCAAGGACGTCATACGACGTCCTGGACTTTCAGTGGGAATATCTGAATGATGCCTGCAGCTACAGGCATCATTCAAATATCCTTGTTTTCAGATGGCGATTCTGTGCACCATAAGAACGTTCATAGGGGCAGTTTCACCGATTGATCATTCTTACAGGCAACGGGAGGGGGCACCCCCCCTCCCGTCCCCATCCGGTGCTTCTCCGGGCTCTCCCGTGCCATCGGGGACCCGGAGAAAGAATCGGCTGCCACCGGATGACGACCATAGAGATTTCCAGTGACCAGATGGTCACCAGTCATCTCTATGACCATTGGAGGCCGGGGCCCTACGTTATGATGTCACGTCCGGGCCGCGGATGTACACAAATCGCGGCTGGTAAGCATGAGACCGTGGATTTTTTTTCCGATCTCATGCTTTCCAGCCTGGAGGAGAGATGTGGGGTCTTATTGACCCCACATCTCTCCATAAAGAGGACCTGTCACGAATGATTCCTATTACAAGGGATGTTTACATTCCTTGTAATAATAAAAGTGATCCAAAAAAAAAAAGAAATGTAAAAGAAAGTAAAAATAAAAAAAATAAAGTAAAATAAAAAATAAAATAAAAATCAAATAATTTAAAAACGTCCCTGTCCCCGGTAGCTCGCGCTCAGAATCGAACGCACACGTTAGTCCCGCCCACATATGTAAACGCCGTTCAAACCACACATGTGAGGTATCGCCGCGTAGCACTAGACCTCCTCTGTAAGTGCTGGTTCGCACTGCGACCTAGCTGCCTGACAAGTAGCGTACCATTCTGTACAATGAAACCGTTCTAATCGTCGCTCCGACTTAGAAAAAGGTTCCTGTACGACTTTGGGGGCGACTTGCATTGACTTCTATACAGAAGTCGTTTTGCAAGTCGCCGCTCCTGTCGTGTCCAGGTCGCCTGAGGCAGTCGTGCTGCAAGTCGTGCTGCCTCAGTGTGAACTGACACTAACTCTAAACATGTAACCTGTAAAAAATGTTAAAGCGTCGCCTATGGAGATTTTTAAGTACTGAACTTTGGCGTCATTCCATGAGTGTGCGCAGTTTTAAAGAGTGACATGTTGGGTATCTATTTACTCGGCGTAACATCATCTTTCACATTATACAAAAAATTTTTTTACATTTTTAAAAACTTTACCGTTTTGTTATTTTTTTAAATCAAGTTTTCAAGTTTTCAGTTTGAAAAATTGTTGCGCAAATACCGTGCTAGACAAAAAGTTACAACGACCGCCATTTTATTCCCTAGGGTGTCTGCTAAATAAATAAATTTATATATATATATATATATATATATATATATATATAAAAATGTTCGGGGGTTCTGAGTAATTTTCTACCAAAAACATTATGATTTATACATGTAGGAGAGGAGTGCAAGAATAGGCCCGGTATGGAAGTGGTTAAAAAAGAAAAAAGGCAAAAAAAAAAAAACACCCAAGCACTGCAATGCAGTGTACCGATGTGTCACAGAGCGCATGCACAATGCACACGGTACGCATGATGCGCACCATGACGTGCGCCTCTTGGTGTGAGCGGATCCTTACTTTCCAAGGATGGCTACAAGATTTCCATTCTCTCTAAGGCTGGATTCACACCTATGCAGTTTTAGTGCTTTTTGCAGTCCATTTAACATGGTTTCCATTTAACATGGTTTCCTATGGAACACATTCTGTAGTGCAAATCTGCAAAATGCAAAAAGCACTAAAAATGCGTAGGTGTGAATCCAGCCTTAGGCCTGGTGCTTTTTTGCAGAAAACGCACTACAGTCCATTTAACATGGTTTCCTAATCTGACACGTTCACATCTTTGCTTTTTTTTAGCTGTTGCATTTTTGGAAAGGGTCAGGGACTTTTTTTTTTTTTTTTACGCAAAACTGTGTTTTTTTTTTTTTTTGGTTCCATAGACTTCAATGGAGAAGCTGCAGAAAATCATGTAGTGCGTTTTTGCTGTGTTCTGCATTTTTTAATCTGCCCAACAACAAATTGCCCCCCCCCCAAAAAAAGCATTTAAAAAAACGCAAAATTGCGTGTGCAAAAATGCAAAATACACTGTAGAACGCGGCAATTGCAAACTGCATAGATGTGAACCGAGCCTAAATGACTGTCAAGCATTGGACTCTGAGCTAAAATACACAGCCAAAAAAAAGAAAAAAAAAGATATTGATTGTATGTTTGATTGCTGTGCGCGGCTTAGTGTTACTGCATGATGCGGCTGAACCGCGGAGCCGTACCAATGCAGCAATAGCAGAGACACAGAGGAGATGTGAGCGAAGGATGCCGCTGATGATGATTGAGGGAGAAGAGAGAGCACTGTAATAGGAATGAAGAGCCGAGTCTGGGAGCGTGCGATGGGGGGAGGGAGCCAGAAGTCTTTAAGAATGCCCTTGGCAGCAAAGGATTCTGGGAGTTGTCGCTCCTCCTCCTCCCCATTTCCGTGCTTGCTGCATTATTAATAAAACTAAATTATTGATGCTGATTATTCAATCTCGGCTATTTAAAGGGTCGGATGAGAAGAGGAGCGACAGCAGGAAAGAGGGGGGGGGGGGCGATAACGAACGGGTTAAAATCCTTTAAAAGAGGGAAACTTACAACCTGCAGGCATCAAGCTGTAAAAGAACTCCAATCCTCAGCATGATACGACTTACAGATCTACAATAGCTTTGTGGTCACCACCTGACCTAGAGGACAACCCTCTATAAATGCTGGATTTAGGTGCAGTTGTATTATAACTCTTGTAGCTCATCTACAACCGCTCTTCTCATCAAAAAGTCCATTGTACATACAGGACTACGAGGCTAGCCATTAGTAGGCTTGTGGCCCTGCCCTATCCAAAGCAGTGGTGGCTGGTGCCCCATTTTTCAAGAGAGAGGCGCAAACAACCCCCCCCCCCCGGTCATTGGGTTGATCGCCCGCAATAGGGCCTATGGTGGGGTATGATCCCAGTCCCCCCCCAGTACATACCGGTAGAGCAGCCAGTTTCTCGGGGGTTAGCCCGGTCTGTTACGGCCAGTTGTGGAAGGTCCCCATGCGGCTGTTCACATCCAGTAGCTCGGGGTAGACAGTGAGGTCCACGTTCTTCTGCTCCCCGGGCAGTTGGTGCAGCCTCAGCTCAGTGTCCGTCCTTTAAGTCCATGTTGCTGGGGGATGGGGACATTGCTGGGCTCGGTTCCCCCAGGAAAAGGGACGGGTAGGGAAGTATTTGCGGTGCCCTAATCAGGTCGGTCCCCAGGCTCCCAGCTCCGGAAGATACCCGCCGCAGGAGAAGCACTGGACCCAGTGCCCAGATAGGGGATGGGGAGACATCGAGCAGTCACCAGTCACCGAAGCTGAGGACATTCTCGAAGAGCTTCTCCTTCCGGTCAATCAGGTTTTAAGACCCGCTTCTTGATTGGCCAGGAGGAGAAGCAGGCAGACAATAGCGAATATTAATTTGTTATTGTCACACAAGTGGGTGGGCTCGGGGAGCAGTGCTCTACGCCCGGAGCCCACCCTTTTTGAAGTCAATTAGAGCCTCAGGCTCTAATCATGTGCTTCTAAAAAAAAAAACAAAGCATTGGAATCCATGCGTCCGGCGCCCTGCATGGAGATTAGGGGCCAGGCGCATGGAGATTAGGGGGGGGGGCAGCGCCCCTTATGGACTGACCGCCACTGATCCAATATCAGACAATGGTGCCATCATCAACACACGACCGTTCTGGTGCCTTGAGTTGTCTTGCCAAAATGTATCCTAAACAATCTGTTCCATCTGTAGCCAACCAAGCAGGCCTTCATACTACATAGTTCTTGGTGGATTGAAAGAAGATTGCACAATTAGATTGTTATATTTGTGGTCTACCTCAGAGACAAGCCCAAAGGCTGTAAACATTGCCCAGTCCTGCTCATGCCCTCGCAGTGAGGCTGGCCATACATGGATCAATTCCCCCATCTACATGAAAGGAGGAATCTCCCGCTGATGGCTATTGTACTCAGACAGCCACGGCATCTGCGGCTACCTGAATACCCAGTTAGGCCAGCCATAGACAGTTTGAATCTTGGCCGGTTCCTGCTGAACCGTGTATGGGCAGGCTGAATGTACCTAAGTTAATCGATCAATCCACTTGGGTACAACCAGCCTGACGGATTTTACATGCTATTATCACTAGAAGCTGTTATAGCCGCTAGCAGTAATCACTGTGTTCTCCCTGCGGGGATGGCCTCCCCCGCCCCCCCCCCCGCCCCCGCTGAGAGAACACAATGGCTCAGCGGGAAGGGATCGCCCTTCAACACTCTGTTGATGGGAGAATCAAGCAAATGTCTTTCCTGCAACTGAAAGAAATTCGCTCCGTCTACGGCCAGCCTTAAAGTATCTAATAGGATGCAGTCACTGTTTGGTGGCTAACTTTCCACCCAGATCAGTCAATCGAATTTTGTTGTGTCGGCTGTGGTCACCCAAGGCTCAAATTTCAGCAGGTTCAGCAGGATATGGGCTATCTATGCCCATCTTAACACCACGGTTTGTCTTAATCTGAGGTTTTGTGTTTTTTTTTTTTTTTTTTTACATTTCATTTGATTGTGGGTAGACATGTGCAGAATGAAAATAAAAATTGTTTTGTTTCAATTTGTTATTTACATAAGTTTGTTTAGTTAAATTTGTTTAATTAATTTTCAGTATTAGTTTTGTTTATTCAAATATGAATCGATTCAAATCCCATTAAAATTTTTCGAATTCCATTGGAATTCGAATTGATTTCCATTCCAATTGCATTCAAAATCAATTTTATTCTATTAGAATTTTGGAGGAAGGTTATATTCTAACTTCCTTCTTTTTTCTATTCTATTCTTTTATTTTCTATTTTTTTTTGCTATCCTATTCAAATTTATTCTATTCGAACTTCGAATTTCAGTAAACGCCCCCTCCTGGTTAACCCCTTCACTGCCAGTCACATTTACACAGTAATCAATGCATTTTTAATCGCACTGATCGCTGTATAAATGTGAATGGTCCCAAAATAGCGCCAAAAGTGTCCGATCTATCAGCCATAATGTCGCGGTCACAATAAAAAAAAAAAATCGCTGATCGCCGCCATTACTGGTAAAGAACAAAATTATTAATAAAAATGCAATAAAACTATCCCCTAGTTTGTAGACGCTATAACTTTTGCGCAAACCAATCAATAAACGCTTATTGCGATTTTTTTCAACAAAAATATGTAGAAGAATACGTATTGGCCTAAACTGAGGAAAAAAAAATTTTTTTTTATATATTTTTTGGGGATATTTATTATAGCAAAAAGTAAAAAATATTGCTTTTTTTTCAAAATTATCGCTCTTTTTTTGTTTATGGCGCAGAAAATAAAAACCGCAGAGGTGATCAAATACCACCAAAAGAAAGCTCTATTTGTGGGAAAAAAAGGACGTCAATTTTGTTTGAGAGCCACGTCGCACGACCGCGCAATTGTCAGTTAAAGCGACGCAGTGCCGAATCGCAAAAAGGGCTCTGGTCTTTGGCCAGCCAAATGATCCGGGGCTTAAGTGGTTAAAAATACAACCAAGAGTGTATCTCTACCTAGATTTTTTGGGGACAGAGTAGAGAAAAGGTTTCTTGTTTTGCTGCCTGTGCTCCTCTGTAAAGAAAATACCGTAATTCAAAGAAATCTAAAAAGTAAAAAGTTATATGACAAATATAAAAAAATAACCCACAAATGATTTTCCCTGGTCACAACGAAAGGCAAAGCTATGTTGGATGACATTGGAGTGTCAGATGCAAGAATACCCAATTCATAGAAAATTGCTTGATCCCTCCGTCAACACAGCACGGGTTGATGGGGGAATCCCTTCCGCTGCTCTATTGTCTTCTGACAGCGGGAGGTTACCCCAGCCATCGGAAATCAATAATCACTGCCAAACGGAAAAAAAAAAAAAAAAAATGATAGATACAATACAATACAACCAGCCTGCCCATAGATGGATCGCAATAGGCCAGTTACTGCTGAACTGGCCAAATTTCGATCCATCTATGGACGGCTTTACATAATCAGATTGGAGTGGCTTTAGTATTGTATTGGCTTATCGGTATAGTTTTGAAAATTTTTAAAAAATATTTATTAAAAATAACAATTTTTTGTGATCTAGATAGTCCCTTCATACTTCTCTGTATTTATTTATGAGAAGCCCATTGTGTAGTCTAAATAGAGATATATTTAGCTCTCCCGTTATCGTGTGGCGCCCGCATGATAAATAATGCAGTTACATAAAAATACAAGGTTGGGCAGATTCGCTGAATGGTATTTTTGAGAGATCTTTGCCTATTTTTCTGCTCTATAGAGCTTTTTCTGGGTCTTTGTAAAGATTTCAATGAGCCACTTAGGAGAAGGAGACCAATGGGGACCCGCACCTGCTGCACCAGCGGACAAGTGATGGCTCTTCTGATTATACGGGTTAGAAATACACTCAGAAAACTCCCAGCTCCCTCCTCTCATTTCCTTTGGAAGAGAAGTTTAGATCTCTAAATATAACCTTCTAGTAGGTTTTTCTGATAATACAGTGCCTTGAAAAAGTATTCACACCCCTTGAAATTTTCCATATTTTGTCATGTTTCGGATTTGTTTAACCAAAAACGTAGATGTATTTTATTGAGGTTTTATGTGATAGACCAACACAAAGTGGCACATAATTGTGAAGTGGAAGGAAAATGATAAATGGTTTTCAAAATTTTTTACAAATAAATATGTGAAAAGTGTGGTGTGCATTTGTATTCAGCCCCCCCAAGTCAGTACTTTGTAGAACCACCTTTCACTGCAATTACAGCTGCAAGTCTTTTTGGGGATGTCTTTACTAGGTTTGCACATCTAGAGAGTGACATTTTTGCCCATTCTCAAGCTCTGTCAGGTTGTATGGAGAGCGTCTGTGAACAACAGTTTTCAAGTCTTGCCACAGATTCTCAATTGGATTTAGGTCTGGACTTTGAATGGGCCATTCTAACACATGAATATGCTTTGATCCAAACCAAACCATCTGGCTGTATGTTTAGGGTCGTTCCTGCTGGAAGGTGAAACTCCGCCCCAGTCTCAAGTCTTTTGCAGACTCTAACAGGTTATTTTCTAAGATTGCCCTATATTTGGCTCCATCCATCTTCCAATCAACTCTGACCAGCTTCCCTGTCCCTGCTGAAAAAAAAAAGCATCCCCACAACATGATGCTGCCACCACCATGTTTAATGGTGGGGATGGTGTGTTCAGGATGATGTGCAGTGTTGGTTTTCCGCCACACATAGCGTTTTGAGTTTAGGCCAAAAAGTTCAATTCTGGTCTCATCTGACCAGAGCACCTTCTTCCACATTTGCCGTGTCCCCCACATGGCTTCTCACAAACTGTAAATAGGTATTTTTATGGCTTTCTTTCAACAATGGTTTTCTTCTTGCAACTCTTCCATAAAGGCCAGATTTGTGGAGTGCACGACAAATAGTTGACCTGTGGATCTCTGCTTCTCCTCCAGAGTTACCATGGGGCTCTTGGCTGCTTCTCTGATTAATGTTCTCCTTGCCCGGCCTGTCAGTTTAGGTGGACGGCCATGTCTTGGTAGGTTTGCAGTTGTGCCATACTCTTTCCATTTTCGGATGATGGATTGAACAGTGCTTTGTGAGATTTTCAAAGCTTGGGATATTTTTTTTTACAACCTAACCCTGCTTTAAACTTCTCCACAACTTTATCCCTGACCTGGTGTGTTCCTTGGCCTTCATGATGTGATTTGTTCACTAAGGCTGGCCATACATGGTCGGATTTCGAAATAATTTTCTTTTGAAAATCAGAAATTTAGTGCGTTTTGTGATCCATCATTGATTTCGAAATTCGTCCAACCAAGCCTTCAATTTCACCTCCTGTTGCTACAGAAAATAATTTTCGTGGCTGGGAATCTTTCTTTCCAGGAATTCTCTTTTCTTGCACATGCGCATTTCTTTTTTGATTACATTTCTCGCACGATTCTGCCATCATTGATTAGAAAATCGTTAGTTTTTCAAAAAAATTCCAACAAGCCCGATTACTCAAATTTGATGGTCGCACGAAAAATGGCTGTTGCTGCAGCCCACTAACAGTGAGAAATTCAATAAGAATTTCTTAGAGAAGATTTTTGAAAGAAAATTCTTTTGAAATTCGACCCATGTCTAAGGTTCTCTAGCAAAAAACTGAGGGCTTCACAGAACAGCTGTATTTATACTGAGATTAAATTACACACAGGTGGACTCTATTTACCAGTTGATTTACCAGGTGATTTCTGAAAGCAATTGGTTCCACTAGATTTTAGTTAGGGGCATCAGAGTAAATGGAGGCTGAATACAAATGCACGCCACACTTTTCAGATATTTATTTGTAAAAAATGTTGAGAAACATTTATTATTTTCCTTCCACTTCACAATTATGTGCCACTTTGTGTTGGTCTATCACATAAAATCCCAATAAAATACATTTACACTTTTGGTTGTAACATGACAAAATGTAGACAATTTCAAGGGGTATGAATACTTTTTCAAGGCACGGTATATAAATCAGATGATGTCCTAAAGAAGTTTATACTTCCCAAATGAACTAAATACTTTTATCTTCATTTGTCCCTCTTGTTGACCCAATGTACAGACTTCTATATAAATGTATTTTTTACCTCCCAGAATTGTTATACTACAGCAACCTTTTTCAACCAGGGTTCCTCCAGAGGTTTCTAGGGGTTCCTTGAGCAGACTGATCTCCCATCTATACTGACTGGGTATTGTTGTTCTATGCAAATCCTGCTTGCCAGCTGTAGGTCTTTAGATAGGATAGTGACCCTCTGAACATGTATGGGGGAAGAGGTTGGTGTCCTTGAAGAGTGCTACAGAATAAGCCTCTGGGGTCTTCTGCAGACCCATGACAGTGGAGCTCTGACAAGTGCAGGTCAGTAATAAAGTCCTGGGCGATCTTCCTGACAAGTAACTGGTAGGACAGATTTCATATGAGCAGCTCAGTAAATTTCTGGTAGTGACGTAGCTCTTAGAGAGCATCTGTGCTGGGCCTGTTGAGGTGAAGCTTCTTGAATCTGCTGGTGGCGACGGAGCTCTTGCATGTGGCTTTTTTGGCCAGGTGCTTGCAGGTAGCTTTCCTGTCAGTTGAATGTACGAGCAGTCTGCTTGGTTCTTGCCACACCTGATGCACTGCTTTTACTCTCCAGACCTCTCCCACCTACACTGGCCACCAATGCCAAAGGGGCAATTTTCCACTAACCACCAATGAAGGGGGTGCTAATAGACTGATCAATAATGTTAGAGTTGTAGTTCTCAACCTTAGGGAGACCAGTGCTCGGTAAATCTTAAAAACTTTCCATGCCCCAACACGTCAGCAACTGATCTCAATCGACCTGTTGCTCACCCCTATTCTAAATCTTCCCTACTTTATCCATAACCAAAAAAAAAAAAAGAAGAAAGTTATAAATACACTTACACAATACACAATTAGATTAATTTCATAAGAAGCTATAGGGCTGATTCAACAGAACTGAAGAGTAGTATGCAGGACAGCGCACTTCTGCCAAGCCAGGCCTTCCCATCTGCTCCTACAGCTAGAAACTAG
Organism: Aquarana catesbeiana; assembly: GCF_042186555.1. NCBI lineage: Eukaryota > Metazoa > Chordata > Amphibia > Anura > Ranidae > Aquarana > Aquarana catesbeiana. The sequence continues at coordinate 652,455,949 of NC_133326.1, forward strand.
TAGGAAGTCAGGGCCCAGTACCCGGCCACGGCCCAGTGGTTGAGAGCCCCTATGTTAGATAACACAATTATTAGATTAAAGATTATTACTGAAAATCATGTTGTTATATATATATAGCAAGGGGCTGTTAAATGCCCGCCATGGGTGTCAAATGCACAAGGTACGCCACATTATTTTATTTAAACCTTTCTACAACTTCATGTTAATGTTCCATGAGAAGTTGGTATTATTATCTTTGGCATGGGGTCCCCAAGACCTAAAATTTATTTTTACGGTGCCTCAAAATTGCACTACATGTAACCAAACTACTTTTTGCATTATTATTTTATTTATTTATGTATTCATTTTTGCAAGTTGTTGAAAAGCCAAGATAAAAAAAAAAATTGTCACAGTAATCTTCACAGTTAATGAAACACGTCCCTGCCTCTCTTTTTAAAAGGATGAAAGAGGGGCTGAAATCCCACCACACTGCACCAAAAGTCATGCATGCACTACTTCTGGAAACGCACTGCAACCGGATCACATGGTACTCTTGTACCATGTGATCTGGTGCGGGCAAACGCACAGCATTTGGGGTGTCATTAACTTTGCACTGATACCCGTTGAAGATCACAAGGGCAGTGCGATTTGAACGCGATGTGGAAAACAGCCATGGAATGCAGAATTCCCACACCACGTGTTTTAGTGTGAACTGGCCCTTAGGATTGGTTTACACCAGTACTGTGTGACCTATCACGTGTGTTTTTTGCACATTCCCGAGCGTCGCATGTAGTGTCTGACTCTTTTCTAAAATTTCGCCAGACCGAAGCAGATGGTGCTGTGGCGCCATGCGGGTTGGTGTGCACATTTGCTGATGCGTGCACACCCTCGCAATTTCTCCACGTTCCCAACACATGTAAATGTGAACCAAGCCTTATTCCTTTTCCTTATTCAGGTTCCTTTTTTTTTTTTTTTTTTTTTTTAGTTATTTGCTCTTTGTCATCATCCTCCTTTAAAATAGAACCTAAAGTGATAGTAAAGTAAAACATTTTTTTTAATAAAAAAACATGAGTTACCTGCTCTATGCAATGGGGTCCCCCCTCTGGTGCTCCTGGCTCCCCCTCTTCTCGGTGTGCTGCTTCCTATTGGGGCACACCTGCATGGTTGATCCCGAGGTGTGCTGCCTGGGTCCATAGACAAAGACAGCTGGGCTCAGCCCTGCCGTCCGCTCCCTCGTCATAGGATTTGGCTGACAGCAGCAGGAACCAATGGCTCCCACTGCCTCAGCACAGCCTATGAGAGTGGGGAGAGCCGACATAGACAGGCACATCGCTGTCAGCGAGGTAAGTATAAGAGGGGATCGAGGGGCATATCGCTACCAAAACATTTTTTATCTTAATGCAGGGAAAGAATTATGCCCCATTCACACGATCGGATTTTCCGACAATAAAATGTTGGATGTGAGCTTGTTGGCGGAAAGTCCGACCGTGTGTACGCTCCATTGAACATTTGTTGTCAGACTTTCCGCCAACAAGTGTTGGCTAGCATGCTCTCAAATTTTCCGCCAACAAATGGTTGTTGTAGGATTTTCCGATCGTGTGTACACAAGTCCGTCGGACAAAAGTCCAAAGTGCAAACACGCATGCTCGGAATCACGCATCACTACTAAACTTCCTTTTTATCGGCTCGCCGCACGTCTTGTACGTCACTACGTTCGAAATAGTTGGCCAACATTTGTGTGACTGTGTGTATGCAAGACAAGTTTGAGTCAATAACCTTCGAACAAAAATCCACGGTTTTGTTGTCGGAAAGTCCGATCGTGTGTACAGGGCATTAGAGTAAAAAGTGTTTAGGCTTTTGAACCACTTTAAGTTTTTTGTCTTTTTTTATTTTAATGAGGTAGGTTTTTATGGCAGAGGAGACTATTCTTCATATATCATACTTTATGCATTACAAGTAAAAAAAGGAAAAGGGGTTCCTACACCACCAGCAAAAATCCAGGTGAGAAGCAGTTTTACTGCTCACCCACTTGTTTCCCTTAGTATTACTAAACCCAGGACCCTGCATTCACTATATCTGGTCTCCCACAGTACACAGAACATTGAAATGCAATTATTTTAGTAAAAAAGTACTGATAAATACCTCTTCTCATCAGCAGTATATAGCTTGTGACTTCTATCAGTGTCTGGTTAAAGCTTATAGAAGGAGTTTTCATTCTACTCTGATTGTCCTATGAGGCTGCAGGCCCCCTGACCCTCTGGACAGTGCTGATTGGCCCAGTGGCGATCACATGTACCCCCCTAAGAAAAAAAAAAAAACTCTCTAGCGATGCACACTAAACTGAGCATGTGCAGAGTACCCCCAAGGCTCTGTTCTATCAGGAAATGGATTGGGGCAGTGGAAGAAGAGAAAGAAGGAAAGGATCAGAGAAGACAGATCAAACTGCCTTTTTATACAATGCACAAAATTAACCCCTTAGGTTCCACAGTGAGTATAACAAGCATGCTTTACTGCATATGCAGACTGTTGCGAGTTTAGTAACACTTTAACCTAACACAGAGGCTTGTACTCAAAATTATACCCCATCATGTTCGATGGGCAGTATTCAAGTGCGTGGGGATGCTCTGCAACCACCGTCCAACCACACGCTTGTGGCGCGGCGGTATTAGATTTTCAGGGTTAAAACAGGAGTTGACATATCATATCACTTCCCACCTGCCCTCTGCAAAGCAATCCACCACATATTGCTTTCAGAGGAGCAGCAAGGGCTGCTGCCAGTGTAAACGAGCCCCTTAATGTTTCATGCACTTTTTTGTATAAACATATATTAAAATCTCTGAGACTGAAGCTAAAAGCTGCTTCCCAGGAAACCAGAACTTGGAGGAGAAATACAGACACCACTATTGGCTGCTATTTGAACGTCCACCGAAAATGCCAGTTCTCTGGCTCTAGTACCTTCTGAATCACTGAGCTGCAATTATCATACAGATAGGGGTCTTGCGAAGAACCCAAGCCTTTGGATTAGCATGAGAGCAAGTTTACTTGCGTTTTCTAAATAGGAATCTCAACAAGGGCATTCTACACGTTCCTCTCCATTTTCCTTAAACGCAATCACTAAAAGCTAATTGAAAAAATATTTTTAAATATTTTAACATCTGCCGCTGGTGATCTTACGCTTCCTTTTATCGGGAGACAACGCTCTGTCCCTGTCTACCATTTGTGCTCCTGTGTTGTCACCCTGTCCTATGGGCTTCCGAAGGTGGGCTATTTTAATGAACATTTTGCAGGTTGGGTCACTATTGTCACATTAGGTAACTCCCTGAGAAATGGCGTGCAGCCATTACTGGAATGCATGTAGACTAGAAGTGGCTGCAAAGTGGGGTCAGGAGACCAGCAGCACTGAGATTTAATAAAGAATGGAAAAACAAATGAAAGCAAGGGCTTTAATGAAAAGGCAATAACCATGCTTTAGCAAACTATCCAAGCACCATTATTTTAATATGTTCAGATGTGTTATGATCTAGTTAGCTTTGCAGTGTTCTCTTTTTTTTTTTTTTAATATAAAATCAATTGATCTCATCATTTTGCAGGTACTGCTTGCACTGTGCTCCCACCCCCAGGTTGCCATCAATGCAGATAATGTGTTTCCACCGATAAGTACGCTTTGCCCATTCATGAAACGCATGGCTGCACCTTCATTGCAGGCTGCTTTTATGAATGCGCAAAGGGCGCAAAAAAGGGGTGGAGACACGACACCTACATTGGTTTTGGTTGGAGGGTGGAAGTCCACCGAAACTGTACGAACCTACAAAACAATCAGATCCGTTTTTGTATGTTTTTTTTGGGGAAAGAAAATGGGACACTATGGGAGGCAGTTAAATCATAAAACATCTAAACATGATATAATAATGGTGCCCGGAGTTCAGCTTTAAACGAAAGACTTGATCAGCACAGAAATATGCACAACAGACAGCTAATAATTGTATTGTGGCATAGCAAATGTAAAGCAATACTAAATATTGCCAACCTAGAAATAATGCAGTCACAATGACCAGGAGAGAGAGAAAAAAAACCCAGATTTCTACATCCCATAATCCCCTCCCTTCATCCATTTGCTTTCTATCAAAACCTCCTTTTATTGTGCTGTAGCAGCACGTGGATTGCAATTATAATGAAGTGTGCTTGTTCTGCCTAAGCCTGCGGTGCCCTCTGCTGGGCACATAGCATAGATGCACATTACACACTATAAAGCAGACAGGTTATGGTAAAGCGGGCTAAGAGGGTCCAGAAATCCTTCCTTTGAACCATTGTTAAGCACAGAAGTCCCTTAATAAAACAAATAGGCATCTGCATATCTTACTTCCATCCCAAATCCCCAAAATAAGGACTTTATTTTTCATTTTAGGACAGTAGGCACGGTTATGCAAATGATTCCACTGGGCTGCTGGCCAATTCTGCATCTAGAAATGCTGGTTTATATCACAGGTATAGCGTAAGATTATAAAGTCATATATTTCAAACTGTTTTGGTCTTGTTAGTCATCCTCAGTGCAGAGTATGGAAACCGTGGCTTTTATATGAAAGTGTAAGCAGACCGGTAATGGAAAGGTAGGGGCGGCAGAATGTCTTAGTAGTCACTACTTCTGCTTTGCAGCACTGGGATCCCTTGGTTGGGGTCTTGGCCAGGACACTATCTGCTTGGAGTTTGCATTGTCACCCTGTGTTGGCATGGGGTTCCTCTAGGTTCTCCGGCTTCCTCCCACATTCCACAGACATGCTGGTAAGGTAATTGGCTTCTGGATAAAGCGGCCCTAGTATGTGTGTACAAATGTGTTATGCATGTGTTTATCACATTCTGCATGGCAGGCTGAAGCCAAGCAATTGGGGAGGGTTGAGGAAAGACCTGGTGCAAAAAATTTGCCAAGAAATTTCTATGGAAAAAAAAAAGCTTTCAAGTGTTTTAGGCATAGTAATCAGAGAGCTGGCTGACAGACAAATACATCTGAACGTAAATGTACAAGCATGGTGGTGAGGCTCTCCGGTGAAAAGCATAGCAGAGCATGTACATCTAACTTCCATCGCAAATTCAAATACAAAGCGGTTTATTCCTCATTTTAGGAGAGGGGTTGATGCCAAACAAAAGGATGGCTTGGGAATTTCCAGCTCCCGAAGATTGCAGTATGGATAGGGTGGCTGCCAGAGACCATGGGGTGGGAGGATACCAGAGAACCTAGCGTAGGGTGGGGGGGATACCAGAGAACCTAGCGTAAGGTGGGAGGATATCGGAGAACATAGCATGGGGTTGGGGCGGATACCAGAGAACCTAGCGTTTGATACCAGAGAACATAGCATGGGGTGGGAGGATATCAGAGAACATAGCGTGGGGTGGGGGGGATACCAGAGAACATAGCGTGAGGTGGAGGGGATATCGGGGAACATAGTGTGGGGTGGGGATACCAGAGAACACAGCGTGGGGTGGAAGGGATACCAGAGAACATAGTGTGGGGTGGGGATACCAGAGAACATAGCGTGGGGTGGGGATACCAGAGAACATAGTGTGGGGTGGGGATACCAGAGAACATAGCGTGGGGTGGGAGGGATACCAGAGAACATAGCGCGGGGTGGGAGGGATACCAGAGAACATAGCGTGGGGTGGAAGGGATACCAGAGAACATAGCGTGGGGTGGGGGGATACCGGGGAACATAGTGTGGGGTGGGGATACCAGAGAACATAGCGTGGGGTGGGAGGATACCAGAGAACATAGCATGGGGTAGGAGGGATACCAGAGAACATAGCGTGGGGTGGGGGGATAACAGAGAACATAGCTGGGTGGGAGGATACCAGAGAACATAGCGTGGGGTGGGGGGATACCAGAGAACATAGCTGGGTGGGAGGATACCAGAGAACATAGCGTGGGGTGGGGGGATACCGGGGAACATAGTGTGGGGTGGGGATACCAGAGAACATAGCGTGGGGTGGTGGGATAACAGAGAACATAGCTGGGTGGGAGGATACCAGAGAACATAGCATGGGGTGGGAGGATACCAGAGAACATAGCGCGGGGTGGGAGGGATACCAGAGAACATAGCGTGGGGTGGGGGGATACCGGGGAACATAGTGTGGGGTGGGGATACCAGAGAACATAGCGTGGGGTGGGAGGATACCAGAGAACATAGCATGGGGTAGGAGGGATACCAGAGAACATAGCATGGGGTAGGAGGGATACCAGAGAACATAGCATGGGGTAGGAGGGATACCAGAGAACATAGCGTGGGGTGGGGGGATAACAGAGAACATAGCTGGGTGGGAGGATACCAGAGAACATAGCTTGGGGTGGGGGGGATACCAGAGAACATAGCGGGGGTGGGAGGATACCAGAGAACATAGCGCGGGGTGGGGGAATACCAGAGAACATAGCGTGGGGTGGGGGGATAGCAGAGAACATAGCGTGGGGTGGGAGCAGGGCTGCCATCAGGGGGGTAAAGCCCATACAGATGTAGGGGGCCGGGGAGTTCCAAGGGGCCAGTCCCTTGGGACGGTTGGGTCCCAAGTTGGCACCTCACCTTTGTTCCTTCCCCCCCCACACTGACAACTAGTCCCGACTCCTGCTGGTGCCACCCGCTGCACTGGCTCCTGACTCCCAGGCTGCCGCTGTCAAAATTATTGGTTGCTAGGACTGCCTGGCATCCTAGCAGCCAATCACGTGCATTAACAGGCTCCGGCAGAGGAAGAGGATGCAACTTCCTCCTCCACCGCATGCTAGTGCTCTGGCTTCCACCTTTCGTCCTGCTGCTGAGAACGGAACTGGGACTCTGGTGAGGGGGACCCTCAGAGCGATGCCATGGGGAGAGGAGAGGCAGGTACTGCTGAAGTAGGAACAGCTGTGAAGGCTGAGCGGGGCTTGGAGGTGTGCTGTGACTGCCTCTTTGCTATATGCGGATGTCTCTGCTGTGTTTTTGAAAAGGAAGTGCAGTTAGTGAGTGTAGGGTCCTACTCAAGAGTCTACTTTGTTGTGGTGGCAGGCTTCATATTTTTTTTGGACCAAAATATAATTTCTTACTGTTAAATCTTGAAAGCACTGATGACTTGATACATGAAAATTAAAAGTATTCTAAGTGTTAAAATAAAAGTGGGTGCACTGAAGGACTTGGTGGGACAGCCAGTGGGTGGATGCTGGGGAATGTTGGTGGTCAGACCCAGAGGGTCCAGGCCCAAAACTGTGTAATGGGCCCTAAAATTTCTGATGGCTGCCCTGGGTGGGAGGATACCAGAGAACATAGTGTGGGGTGGAGGAGATACCAGAGAACATAGTGTGGGGTGGGAGGATGCCAGAGAACATAGTTTGGGGTGAAGGGGATACCAGAGAACATAGTTTGGGGTGGAGGGGACACAAGAGAACATAGTGTGGGGTTGGGGGGGGGGATACCAGAGAACACAGCGTGGGGCGGGGGGGGGATACCAGAGAGCACAGCGTGAGGTGGGGGTGGGGATACCAGAGAACACAGCGTGGGGTGGGAGGATAACAGAGAACATAGCGAGGGGGAGGGGAGGATATCAGAGAACATAGCGGGGGGGGAGGGGAGGATATCAGAGAACATAGCGGGGGGTGGGTACCAGAGAACATAGCGGAGGGGGGGGAGGATAGCAGAGAACATAGCAAGGGGGGGGTGTGTGTGTGGGAGGATATCAGAAAACATAGCGGGGGGGGGGGGGGGGTTGGTGACTGTGGGAGGATATCGGAGCGGGGGGGGGGGGGGGGGTGTCTGCTAGAATATCAGAGAACATAGCGAGGGTGGGTACCAGAGAACATAGCGGCGGTCAGTACCAGAGAACATAGCAGGGGGTTGGAGGATATCAGAGAACATAGCGGGTGGTGGGGGTTGTTGGTAGGATATCAGAGAACATAGCAAGGGGAGGTGGTGGTGGTGGGTGGGAGTATATCAGAGCGGGGGGTGGGTACCAGAGAACATGGGGGGGGGGGGGGGGGGATATCAGAGAGGATCAGAACCTAAAAGTAATGTGACCGCACATTTGGGTAAGTAGAAAGGATATTTTTGTATTACACTTTTCAGAATAGTAAGGGGGAGGGATTGTAGGGACTATAACTCATAGCAGTGAAAGTTACCCTAACCTCCCACATTGCTTCCCAGCATCCATAGGCCCACTAACCTCCCATAGTAGCACACAGTGCCCCCAAGAGCCCTTAGCCCCCACAGTACCTCCCAGCCCCCCATAGTGCTCCCCAGCCTGTTGCAAAGCCCCCAGACCCACATAGTGCCCCCAATCTCCAACAGTGCCCCTTATCACCAGCACTTCCCTCCCACAATACCCCTGCAAAGCCCTCAGCCTCCAGGGGATTTATTAAACTGGAGAGTGAAAAGTCTGATGCAACTCTGCATAGAAACCAATCAGCTAATTGAACAAGCTGAAGTTAGAAGCTGATTGGCTGCCATGCCCAGCTGTACCAGATTCTGTGTGCTCCAGTTTTAATAAATCTCCCCCCATGTGTCTTCATTTCCCAACAAATAATCAGAAACAATATTGTAGAAATAAATATATTTTAATATAAACATGGTAGTGGACTAGCGCTCATAAGCGAGGCAAATACTTTCCCCCATGGAGGGCAAGACAGAAAGGAGACAGTTCTGAATAAAAGAAAAAATAAAGACAGGATAAAAAAGTGGTGAATGCTTAAAAAGCACCCATAGCTTATACAAACAACGTTTTGTTACTTGGACAATATGTCTGTGTCCGCAGCAGTCTATCCATTCCCCTAGGTACTAGGGATCACCAATTCCTACAGGTTGGGAAGGATGGATAATGGTTCAGATCACAAAGAGGTTGCCACTTGCTGGTTAAAGGAACACGTCAATGTCACATTTAGGCGAGTCGGATACTGAAGCTTCAGAAGCCCTGGTTCACGCTGAATGCGGCTTTGAAATCGTGCTACTTCAGCGCAATTTCAAAGCCACCGGTCAGTGCAATTTCATGTACAGCTTGCCGACGTCTGTGGAACTTCATGCCCAGATGTAAATGCAAGTTGCACATGAAAATCACCAAAAATAGTGCATGAACCCTTTTCAAATCGGTGCAAGTCGGAGTTGCACTGGTTTGAACAGTTCCATAGGCATAATTAGGGTGCGACTTGTCAATTCGCATGACAAGTCGCACTGATGTGAACGGGGGCTGAGACGGATTATCAGCTCCATAAGTGTATGTCACATACATGGTGGTGTGCATACTGACCTCCATCTATGTAGTCATGTACATGTTCTTACCGCGTGTACATCATCACTGAAGTCAGAGGAAAGGATTGGTCACATGACCATCGAATACTATTTAATAAAACTTTTCTTGTCCCATCATCAACTGCCTCCAGCAGTCTCCTGCTGACGCATTTCTCACTATGTATAGCCCTAATCGCTGAGGTCCAATACCAGGGCAAAACGCATATGAAGAGAAGACCGTCTAGTGAGGTTATACTGATGAACAATAACATTTTATGGTATTTAGAGATTATGTGGCCAATCCTTTTCTCTAGTTTCTGGGACTAATCCTGTGTGAGGTTGGTGCACCTGTGGCTGGTCCTCCTAGATAGATGCTGCTCCAAGGGCGGTACTATGGTTACTTATGTACAGCATCACTAATACACTATTTGGCCAAATGATTGTGGACACCTTACCATCACACCTATATGAGCTTCTCGGTCAACCGATTCTAAAATCATGTGTATTACTATGGAGCAGGCACCCCTTTTTGCAGCTCCCCCTTCCTTGGAAAGCTTTCAACAAGATTTTGGAGTGTTTACTGGAGGAATTTGTGCCCAAAAGAAGAATTGTTGGGTCGGGTACTGATGTTGGATGAGAAGACCTGACTTGCAATTGGTGTTTCCATTCATCCCACAGCTGTTAAACCACTTCAATACCTGGGTACTCTCACCCCTTTCCTGCCCAGGCTAATTTTCAGTGCTCTTGCATTTTGAATGACAATTGCGCGGTCATGCAACATTGTAATAGAGCTTTCTTTTAGTGATATCTCATTACTGCTGTTTGTTTTTTTTTTTTACATTCTTTTTTTCTTTTAAGTGTTTCTTTGTTTCTGTTATAAAATTTTGCAAATAAATAATCTTTCTTCATAAATTTAGGCCAAAATGTATTCTGCTACATTTTATTGGTGAAAATAACCCAAATCAGTGTATATTATTTAGCCTATAGGAAAGTTATAGAATCCACAAACTAGGGTGTGTGTGTATATATATATATATATATATATATATATATATATATATATATATTGCAACCTTGGTTTACAAGTAACGTGGTTAACGAGCGTTTTGAAAAACAGGCAACTTTTTAAAAAAAATCCTGACTCAGTTTGCTAGTGTCTCGCAACACGAGCAGGATTCAAGCTAATGGGGCGTGCAGTACCGCATTTGGCCAGAGGTGCGGGGGTGCCGGTGACACTCAGAACGGTTCGGAGCCGTTCGGAATTACTCGGAAATACTCCGTTCCCGAGTGTTTCTGAGCCTTTCCGAGTTCAGCCGATCTGTCCCCGAGTATTTCCGAGGCTCTCCGGCACCCCCCCAGCTACATGCGATATTGCATGAAATACAAGTCAATGGGGAACTAATTATCTTCGTTTCCATTGACTTCTATGGGGAAACTCGCTTTGATATGCGAGTGCTTTGGATTACAAGCATTCTCCTGGAACGGATTATGCTCGTAATCCAAGGTTCCACTGTATCTAAAAATCAATCCTGACCCATCTCATTTCTTGAGACCTGAAAATGCCAGGACAGTAAAAATATTCTCCAAATGACTGCTTTTTGGAAAGTAGACAGTCCAAGGTAATTAGTAAGATGCATGACGAGTTTTTTGAAGTTGTAATTTGTCCCAATTTCTTGGAAAATGAAGAAATGTAAAAAAATACACTTTTTTTTTTTTTTTTTTACATACTGTAATCAGTGCAGTACAGCCTCATCATATAACAGGTGTGGCGGTGATCAGGGACACTGACTTGTGACAGTATGTTAAAAAAAAAAAAAAAAATTCATAAATATTTTTTTAATTCTTTTTTTACATACTGTGACCATATTAACAATGTACTACTCTGGGGAGGCGATCAGTATTTTTTTTTTTTTCACCATTATAAGCAGCCATTTTTTTCTGAAAGAGACCCATTCATTCAGTGTTTACCATTGTGACACAGCCAATCACATGGGACAGATGGGCTATGATTGGCTCTCCCTGTCTGTACCATGTGATCACTGTGACCAGTCACAGAGATCAACACAAAAGGTACACAAAGAATGGCATGAATTGTGTACAATTGTCATGTCATCTGCTGTGATTGGTCACAGTGATCACATGGCACCGGCAACGGGTCAGTATTCTGATCAGCTGTATCATATGACGCCCACCCAGATCTAGAGAACTCCTGCCTGACGGTCATTTCACTACCCTGGGTGGGAAGCGGTTATATAAGGTTGAGGTAAGGGGTCTGTGCAGGATACTCAAGTTCCTCCACCACGTCTTTATGGAGCTCATCAGTTCTCAGGAGAAAAGGGTAAAATAGCCTCTCATCCTAAAAGCCAAAGTTAGTTTTATTGAAACAAGCTGATGCACAGCCATCACCTAACGCATTTCACTAATAAACAGAGCTTAACCGTACAGTCTGCGATTATGCTCCATTTAGGAGTGAAATGTGTTAGGGTTGGTTGCACTTGGTGAACTTGTCTATGCATCGGCTTGTTTTAATAAATCTAACTGGCTTTTACAGTGTGGCCATTTTACCCCTTTGTTCTGAGGACTGATGGGCTGGCTATGGAGCGGTACATGACCATGGGGAGCCAGCTCCTGATACCAGGTGACCTGAAGATGAGAGGGAAGCCGGCAGCAGAACATTGCTTTCTCACGTCTTTATGGAGCTAGGCACATTCATGCTGGAACAAAAAAGGGTCTTCCCCAAACTGTTACCACAAGGTAAGGAGCGCACAATTGTCTAGAACAGGGATATGCAATTAGAGGACCTCCAGCTGTTACAAAACTACAAGTCCCATCACGCCTCTGCCTCCGGGTGTCATGCTTGTGGCTGTCAGAGTCTTGCTATGCCTCATGGGACTTGTAGTTCTGCAACAGCTGGAGGTCCGCTAATTGCATATCCCTGGTCTAGAACATGGTCTAGAACATGGGTGCTCAACCTGTGGCCCTCCAGCTGTTGCGGAACTACAAGTCCCATCAGGCTTCTGCCTTTGGGAGTCATGCTTGTAACCGTCAGCCTTGCAATGCCTCATGGGACTTGTAGTTCTGCAACAGCTGGAGGGCCACAGGTTGAGCACCCATGCTCTAGAATGTCTTCCTATGCATTAACATTTTCCTTCAATGAAAACACCTGAACTCAACCAAAATGAGAGGTATCAACATACTTTTGGCCATAGAGTGTACTAGGAACTTGAAATTTAGACGGTGCCTGCATGGATTGGAATAGTCCAGACAAGTTCCTTTATAAAGGCTTTTACATAATAAAACTTGAAGCAGGGCAGTTGCAATTTCTACGTAGTGTTACCATTAAGAACCTGTTCACAATTGTGCTGTTTTAGGGTTGTTGGGGGAGCAGGGAGTTGGGGAAAGTCCCACTAGCTGTATCTTTGATGCAGTTTCCAGCAAAATGCACTTCCACCAAGTTCCATGGTAAAGCATGTAAAAAGTGTCTGAAATGCCGCGGTAACATAAGAAATTCAGAAATGTGAACAGGGCCTTTATACACAACTCCTCTTTAGAGAACGATTAGTTCCTTTATGGTAGAAAAGTCTTTGCTGGTTGCTGTGTCTCCTGGCAATCACCAATCGATATTCTCTCCATACTACCCCCTACTAGAATGGAGCACATTCGTTTGACAACGTACCCTCTACTCTGTCCTTAGTGTGACATGAATAGGTATCAGTCAGCTGACTCCCCCCCCCCCCCCAATTGTACCATGTCACGTGACCTCTCCTTCTGGATGGCTCTTTAGTTTGTGGAATTTGACGCTCTCACGTTTTTCAAAAAGCTTGCCGCAATGCTCGCAGGAGAAGCTGTACTGGATCTCCGAGCCGTGCTTCTTCATATGCCAGTTCAGAGAGGCACGCTGCCGGCACTGGTACCCGCAAACTTCACACCTGTAAGAAGACATGCCATTAATGTATGGTTGGAAGGACCATATTCATACCTTGCACCAACCCCACCTCCATAATAACCTACAGATGTATGAAAAATATTATCTAAGGGCCCCCCTGACGGTGAACCGCACAAATCATATAAAACTTTTTGAAGGCAGAATTACCTTACAAAGGTCCCCAGTATCTTACTCTTTTGGGAACTTGTAACTCTGCAGTGACCCCATTATTGATTGCAATGTTTAGGGCTTGGGAGACAACCTGGAAAAAAATCCACCTAGCCATTGATCTTAATTAAAGCCCAACTCTGGGGAAATAAAAAAAAAAAAATTATTCCTTGCAGCGGGGCTGTGCCTGCACTGAACAGACTAATTGTTAGTTTTGGTCTCAGGCAGGGGTCTCTAAACTTTCTAAGTAAGCCCTGGTTCACACCAGTGCAGTTTTGAAATGGTGCTACTTCAGCGTGATTTCAAAGCCACAGATCAGTGCGATTTGCACCTCCGATTTCATAGCAGCTTGTGACTTCATTTAACAAAAGTCTATGCAAGTCACAATAAAAAAAAAAAAAAAAATGGAAAAAAGTTAGTGCAGGTACCTTTTTCAAAGTCAATATGGCAATTTGAATGGTTTTATTGCCGGCAATGGGTTGCGACTTGTCATGAGATTTGGAACTGTCAAATCGCATGACAAATCACACTGGTGTGAACAAGGGCTAAAGGGCCAGTTTACTATCTTTCAGCCTTTGGGGGGGGTCCAGACTGTGGCCAGTGGGAGTGGAAAATACCCCATCATTGGTTTACTAGTTCAAGAATTGTATTGAGTTTTGCATATGCCATCCCACACAAGGCCATGTAGGAGGAACTGTGCCCCATATCGTTGGGAGGAACGGTGCCCCATATTGTTGGTGTCGGTGAGAGGAACGGTGCCCCATATTGTTGGTGTCGGTGAGAGGAACGGTGCCCCATATCGTCGCTGTGAGGAACGGTGCCCCATATTGTTGGTGTCAGTGAAAGGAAAGGCGCCCCATATCGTTGGTGTCAGTGAGATTATTGGTGCCCCATATCATTGGTGTCCTGAGAGGAACGGTGCCCCATATTGTTGGTGTCAGTGAGAGGAACGGTGCCCCATATCGTTGGTGTCCTGAGAGGAACGGTGCCCCATATCGTTGGTATCATTAAAGGAACGGTGCCCCATATCGTTGGTGTCCTGAGAGGAACGGTGCCCCATATCGTTGCTGTCAGTGAGAGGAACGGTGCCCCATATCGTTGCTGTCAGTGAGAGGAACGGTGCCCCCATATCGTTGGTGTCAGGGAAAGGAACGGTGCCCCATATTGTTGGTGTCAGTGAGATTATTGTTGCCCCATATCATTGGTGTCCTGAGAGGAACAGTGCCCCATATCGTTGCTGTGAGGAACGGTGCCCCATATCGTTGGTGTCAGTGAGATTATTGGTGCCCCATATCATTGGTGTCCAGAGAGGAACGGTGCCCCATATCGTTGGTGTCAGTGAGAGGAACGGTGCCCCATATCGTTGGTGTCCTGAGAGGAACGGTGCCCCATATCGTTGGTGTGAAAGGAACGGTGCCCCATATCGTTGGTGTCAGTGAGAGGAACGGTGCCCCATATTGTTGGTGTCCTGACAGGAACGGTGCCCCATATCGTTGGCGTTAGTGAGAGGAACGGTGCTCTATATCATTGGCGTTAGTGAGAGGAACGGTGCCCCATATCGTTGGCGTTAGTGAGAGGAACGGTGCCCCATATCGTTGGTGTCAGTGAGAGGAACGGTGCCCCATATTGTTGGTGTCCTGACAGGAACGGTGCCCCATATCGTTGGCGTTAGTGAGAGGAACGGTGCCCTATATCGTTGGCGTTAGTGAGAGGAACGGTGCCCCATATCGTTGCTGTCAGTGAGAGGAACGTTGCCCCCATATCGTTGGTGTGAGAGGAACGGTGCCCCATATCGTTGGTGTGAGAGGAACGGTGCCCCATATCGTTGGTGTGAGAGGAACAGTGCCCCACTTATCAGTGAGAGGAACAGTGCCCCATATCATTGGTGTGAGAGGAACGGTGCCCCCATATCGTTGGTGTGAGAGGAACGGTGCCCCATATCGTTGGTGTGAGAGGAACGGTGCCCCATATCGTTGGTGTGAAAGGAACGGTGCCCCATATCGTTGGTGTGAAAGGAACGGTGCCCCATATCGTTGGTGTGAAAGGAACGGTGCCCCATATCGTTGGTGTGAAAGGAACGGTGCCCCATATCGTTGGTGTGAAAGGAACGGTGCCCCATATCGTTGGTGTCAGTGAGAGGAACGGTGCCCCATATTGTTGGTGTCCTGACAGGAACGGTGCCCCATATCGTTGGCGTTAGTGAGAGGAACGGTGCCCTATATCGTTGGCGTTAGTGAGAGGAACGGTGCCCTATATCGTTGGCGTTAGTGTTAGTGAGAGGAATGGTGCCCCATATCGTTGGCGTTAGTGAGAGGAACGGTGCCCCATATCGTTGCTGTCAGTGAGAGGAACGGTGCCCCCATATCGTTGGTGTGAGAGGAACGGTGCCCCCATATCGTTGGTGTGAGAGGAACGGTGCCCCCATATCGTTGGTGTGAGAGGAACGGTGCCCCCATATCGTTGGTGTGAGAGGAACGGTGCCCCATATCGTTGGTGTGAGAGGAACAGTGCCCCATATCGTTGGTGTGAGAGGAACAGTGCCCCATATCGTTGGTGTCAGTGAGAGGAACGGTGCCCCATATTGTTGGTGTCCTGACAGGAACGGTGCCCCATATCGTTGGTGTGAAAGGAACGGTGCCCCATATCGTTGGTGTCAGTGAGAGGAACGGTGCCCCATATTGTTGGTGTCCTGACAGGAACGGTGCCCCATATCGTTGGCGTTAGTGAGAGGAACGGTGCCCTATATCGTTGGCGTTAGTGAGAGGAACGGTGCCCTATATCGTTGGCGTTAGTGTTAGTGAGAGGAATGGTGCCCCATATCGTTGGCGTTAGTGAGAGGAACGGTGCCCCATATCGTTGCTGTCAGTGAGAGGAACGGTGCCCCCATATCGTTGGTGTGAGAGGAACGGTGCCCCCATATCGTTGGTGTGAGAGGAACGGTGCCCCCATATCGTTGGTGTGAGAGGAACGGTGCCCCATATCGTTGGTGTGAGAGGAACGGTGCCCCATATCGTTGGTGTGAGAGGAACAGTGCCCCACTTATCAGTGAGAGGAACAGTGCCCCATATCGTTGGTGTGAGAGGAACGGTGCCCCCATATCGTTGGTGTGAGAGGAACGGTGCACCATATCGTTGGTTTGAGGAACGGTGCCTCACATCGTTGGTATGCGGAATGGTGTCCCAGATCGTTGGCGTCGGTGAGAGGAACAATGCCGTATATTGGGGTCAGATAAAGGCAAACAAAGGGTCACAGTTTGGAGAGCACTGGTCTAGAGCAACAATAAAAAGATTTTCTTACTTGATCCTCTGCTCCTCCCCACAGCTACACTGGTCCCTGCAGCATCTTCTCTCACGCAATACAGCGGTCTAGGGCCTTGACGTCATTAAGACCAAAGTAGAGTCCATACCTCTGCAATTGACTCGATGACACAAAGGGACAGTCCACCGCAGGAGCATGAGGGAGTACCATCTGCTGAGGGAGCAGAGGATCAGGTAAGTAAAACTGTTTCTCCTCTCCCCTATAGACAAAAAGAACAATTAACCCTTGCAGTGTAGGCACAGCCCCACTGCAAGGGATAATAATACATTTTCCTGGAGTTGGGCTTTAATTAAAGGATTAAGTCCCCTGGCAAAAAAAGAAAAAGCTCCAGAGGGTTTCTTTTAACCATTGATTGTTGGTGGCAAATGGTGGTAACCTAGGATCCCTTTCAGGTGCTCCTAAAGATTTACTCCCTGGCAAACCACTTTCCACATTTCTAAGTTTAATTCATTATCCTAGACAGCTTAATGCATGCCTGTAATTTTCCTGTTCAGGACACAGTAAAAAGTTTACTTTAATCCGCCCATTACCAGCAGTGTAAACTTATCTTTCCTTACTCCGTTCTGCACTGGGAGCTGAAGGAAGTGCTCAGTAATTTCAGGTATGGAGGGACATGGGACTCACTCCAGTGGCTGAACGAAGCAGAGATGGAGAAAATAAAAAGGACAGTGTATGCTGCTGGGGAGGTCTGCATTATAGTGGTTGTAAACCCCCGATTTTAACTTTTACCTATAGGTAAGCCTAGAATAAGGTTTACCTATAGGTAGTGGAAATATCTCCTAAACTTGCGCCGATATTTACCTTGTAGTGTGCCAATGATGTCATCGGCGCATGCGCTGTGAAGAAACTGACCGCTGTCTCCATTTCTTCACTCGCAAGTGCCGTGACCAACGGCTCCCACGTGCATGCACGGGAGTGACGTCACGCGGCTCCGGCCAGTCACAGAGCCGGAGTCTGGGGCCCCGGAAGGAAGAGGGGCGAAGATGGATGCGGCCACCAGCGGGGACGGCGCAGGCTTTGTTTGCAGGTAGGTGCCACATAATGGGCTAGTATTACTTTGCAGTAGAACAAAGAGGAAGTAAAACCCATCAGGGTTTTCTTCCTCTTTAAAGTGATTGGGTAAAGTAAAGTACAACTACAGGTAAACTACAGGTGATAGAGATTATTTTTTCCCTCCCTACCTTGAAATGACATATCCTCTGTCATGTAATCATTCACATATCCTTTATTATGCGATTTGGATTTGCGTTTCAAAATTTAACAGATGACACCCCATTCAAAACAGTCGCACTGTTGCGCAGACCTGAAACTGTAGCCCAGAGACCTCAGCACTGATAAACAGGACAGCTATACATTGTTAGTTGTTGCAACTCACCAGTATTTACTGAGAACTGAAATAGGAGTTTTGGATGGATGCATCCTTTTAAAAAAAAGTGATATGACCAAGAATATCAGGGCCACGTGAGCAGGTAACAGGGAGTATAGGAGTCCTAGCTCTAATGCCCTGTACACACGGTCGGATTTTCCAAAGGAGAAAGTGCGATCGGATTGTGTTATCGGAAATTCCGATCCTGTGTAGGCTCCATCTGACTTTTTCCGTCTGAATTTCCGACACACAAAGTTTGAGAGCAGGATATAAAATTTTCCGACAACAAAATCCGATCCTTTAAATTACGATCGTGTGTAGACAAATCCGACGCACAAAGTGCCACGCATTCTCAGAATAAATTAAGAGATGAAAGCGATTGGCTATTGCCCTGTTTATAGTCCCGACGTATGTTTTATGTCACCGCGTTCAGAACGATCGGATTTTCCGACAACTTTGTGCGACCATGTGCATGCAAGACAAGTTTGAGCCAACATCCGTCGGAAAAAATCCAAAGGATTTTGTTGTCGGAATGTGCGACCGTGTGTACAGGGCATAAAGCCTCGTACACACGATCGAATTGGTGGCCAACAAAACCGTGAACTTTTGTCCGAAGGGCGTTAGCCCAAACTTGTCTTGCATACACACGGCCACACAATTGTTGGCCGAATACGAACGTAGTGACTCACTATGTTGTTTTTCAGCTCTTTAGCGCCACCCTTTGGGCTCCTTCTGCTAATTTCGTGTTAGTAGAAGTTTGATGAGTGTTGATTCGTGCTTTTCATTTCGCACTTTTCATTTCGCGCTTTTCAGTTCATTTCTGAACAGCCGTTCGTCAACCAGCCATGTTGCGGAATTGGAGGAGATAACGTGTTATTTATTATTGGCCCTGGAGTTATCGCTTTGACATTATTTTTTTGGTTGAATAATGATTTGATTTGGTATATTTTATATATTTTTGGTTGCATAGAATGCACTTTTTGGTTAAGTTCTATTGGCAGGTAGCATGTCTAATTTTATTTGTTTTCTTTTTTTAATGCACAATAAAAAAATTGTGGAGAATAATACTTGGCTATGTGTTTTACTTCAAATGACAGTTTGGGAGTAGGCCAGTACATTTAAAAAAATACAATGTAAAATTGACAAGGAACACCAACATAATTGTATTTTTGATCTTAAAAACTACGGGATAATGGTGTTGTGGTAACTTGCCCAAAAAAAAAAAAAAAAAAAAAAAAAAATCATAATAATATTATTCTTGATATCACTAGAAAAAAAAGCCTTTGAAAATTTGTTTGCAATAACTCCATCAATTATCACTAGCAAATCAGCTTCATTATTATCCCATTAAAGAAGAGAATTGTGAGCTGCATTTCCAGATTTCATAATTTGCCACGTCACGAATGTTAATTCTCCATTACGAACGCTAGTTTACAAGCCCGACGGCTTCTGGCTCATCCTTGCTTCCGACAATGCGTGATTGTACTTGGACTTTTGTCCGACGGACTTTTGTACACACGCTCGGAAAATCCGACAACACACATTTGTCCGCAGAAAATTTATAAACCTGCCATCCAACATTTGTCCACTTAAGTTGGCCAACAATTGTCCGATGGAGCATACACACGGTCGGATTTTCCGCCAACAGCCTGTCAACACACAATTCCCCTCAGAAAATCCGATTGTGTGTACGAGGCTTTAGTGAGTATACTCCCATACTAAAAAAAGCCCTCACTGGATCCCACCAATCTCAACAACTTACATCCCATCTCCTTACTCTCCTTCTCCTCCAAACTTCTTGAAAGACTGGTCTACAACCGACTAAGCGACCATCTGACCATGAATAAACTTCTTGATCCCCTTCAGTCCGGTTTTCGCCCTCAACACTCCACGGAAACTGCAAGCGGGGTTCCACCCAAATTTTGAACAATATCTGTATGTATTCTCTTCCTTGCCTAGATGCTGACATGCCGTTTAAAAAAATTTAAATCGCCATAATTACCTTTTATTTTTCTATTCTTCTTTGCACTTCCTGGTTTTCCTCCCGTGGGAGTAGGCGTGTTTCTAGCCTCTCCCAGACTCCTGGGAGCTAGTCTCAGGCTTCCCAGGATGCCACTGAGCATGTGCAGGAACGAGCGGTGAATGCTGGGAGCACAGAATTCACCACATCCAGGAAATAAATGCTTGTGGGCTTCAAATGCCCACAATGAAGATAGAAACCGCCTGCAGTGAATAATAGAAATTATTCTTTCCGACGAAATCTGACACAGGCGGACATATTACACACAATATGTGAGTATGTAATGCTGAGAAGAAAAGTTTGTGAATGAACTAAAAAAAAAAAAAAAAACGATAGATAGGTGGACCCTCGCTTTAAACTCTCAAATGATCTACTAATGGCTAAAGCCAATGGACACTATTCTGTACTACTTCTCCTGGATCTCTCTGCTGCCTTTGACACAGTGGACCACCCCCTCCTCCTCAAAAAACTCCACTCCTTCGGTCTCCGTGACTGTACTCTTCGCTGGTTCTCATCCTACCTATCCCACCGCTCCTTCAGTGTCACTTACAACTCTACTTCCTCCTCTCCTCTTCCTTTTTCCGTTGGGGTCCCCCAAGGTTCTGTTCTTGGACCTCTCCTTTTCTCAATCTACACCACCTCCTTGGGTCAGTTGATTGCCTCCCACGGCTTTAAATATCATCTCTACGCTGATGACACCCAAATCTATCTCTCCACCCCCCAGCTCTCTCCATCTGTCTCCTCATGCATTACCAACTTACTAGCAGACATATCAGCCTGGATGTCACATCACTTCCTCAAACTCAACCTATCCAAAACTGAGCTCATGATATTTCCTCCCTCAGGTGCCACTTCCCCTGATTTCCCTGTCAAGATCAGCGGCTCAACTATCAAACCATCTCCCCACGCCAAGGTCCTAGGTGTAATCCTGGACTCTGAACTAACCTTTCGACCCCACATTCTATCACTATCCAAAGCTTGCCGCCTCAGTCTTCGCAGCATCTCCAAGATACGCCCCTTCCTAACCAATGACACCACAAAGCTTCTAATCCACTCCCTGGTCATCTCCCGCCTCGATTACTGCAACTCCCTCCTCATTGGTTTACCTCTAAATAGGCTATCCCCACTTCAGTCCATCATGTACGCTGCTGCCAGGCTCATCCACCACACAAACCGCTCAGCGTCTGCCACACCCCTCTGCCAATCTCTCCATTGGCTGCCACTCAGTCACCGAATTAAATTCAAGACACTAACTATAATTTACAAAGCCATCCACAACCTGGCCCCCAGCTACATCTCTAACCTAGTCACAAAATACCAACCTAATCGTTCTCTTCGCTCCTCCCAAGACCTCCTGCTCTCAAACTCCCTTGTCACCTCATCCCATGCTCGCCTTCAGGACTTCTCCAGAGCCTCCCCCATCCTCTGGAATGCTCTACCCCAATCCGTCCGATTTTCTCCTACTTTATCCACTTTCCGACGATCCCTGAAAACTCATCTCTTCAGAGAAGCCTATCTGGCCCCCACCTAACATCTGTACATTTATCTTCTCAATCAGCACATCACCCACAGTTATTACCTCTTGTATCTTTTGACCTTCCCTCTTAGATTGTAAGCTCTAAGGAGCAGGGCCCTCTGATTCCTACTTTATCAAATTGTATTGTATTTGTACTGTTTACCCTCAAGTTGTAAAGCGCTACGTAAACTGTTGGCGCTATATACTGTATAATAATAATATTCTGGATTTTCAACACAGTAACAGTGCAGTGCAGCTGAAGTGATCTCCTCAGACCTATGCATTGTGGTAACGCGTGTTCCTGCAACATGCTTTGATGCGTGGCAGTTTGTGTGCTGTGTCGCACAGCACGTGCGCTGCGGTGCGTTGTGTTCAAAGTCATGTTCGTTTTTTTGGTCCGTTGCCATGTGTTGGCAGTCTATTCAAAATGAATGGCCTGCCTTACTGCAGCACAAATGACTGTGGGCACCAATGCACTGCAATGGACCTGAATAGTGTTATAGGTGACCCCCCTCCAGCACACACACTGATGGTGGGCCGTTTTTATAAGAGTATACACCCAACAACTGACAGGTCTGAAAAGCTGTGCTAACAGTGTAACAAGAAGCTCCATAAAAAATAAAAAATCTATACAATAATACTTCAGCCACATTTTTGCCCATTCTTCTTTGCAACATAGCTCAAGCTCTGTCAGACTGGATGGAGAGCGTCTGTGAACAGCAATTTTCAAGTCTTGCCACAGATTCTCAATTGGATTTAGGTCTGGACTTTGACTTGGCCATTCTAACACATGAATATGCTTTGATCTAAACAATTCCATTGTAGCTCTGGCTGTATGTTTAGGGTCGTTGTCCTGCTGGAAGGTGAACCTCCGCCCCAGACTAACTAGTCTTTTGCAGACTAACAGGTTTTCTTCTAAGATTGCCCTGTATTTGGCTCCATCCATCTTCCCATCAACTCTGACCAGCTTCCCCATCCCTGCTGAAGAAAAACATCCCCACAACATGATGCTTCCACCACCATGTTTCACGGTGGGGATGGTGTGTTCAGGGTGATGTGCAGTGTTAGTTTTCCGTCACATATAGCGTTTTGCTTTTAGGCCAAAAAATTACATTTTGGTCTCATCTGACCAGAGAACCTTCTTCCACATATTTGTTACGTCCCCCAGACGTCTTCTCGCAAACTGCAAACAGGACTTCTTATGGCTTTCTTTCAACAATGACTTTCTTCTTGTCACTCTTCCATAAAGGTCAGATTTGTGGAGAGCACGACTAATAGTTGTTCTGTGGACAGTTTCTCCCACCTGAGCTGCGGATCTCTGCAGCTCCTCCAGAGTTACCATGGGCCTCTTGGCTGCTTCTCTAATTAATGTTCTCCTTGCCCGGCCTTTAGGTGAACGGCCATGTCTTGGTAGGTTTGCAGTTGTGCCATATTCTTTCCATTTTCGGATGATGGATTGAACAGTGCTCTGTGAGATGTTCAAAGCTTGGGATATTTTTTTATAACCTAACCCTGCTTTAAACTTCTCCACAACTTTATCCCTGATCTGTCTGGTGTGTTCCTTGGCCTTCATGATGCTGTTTACTAAGGTTCTCTAACAAAACTCTGGGGGCTTCACAGAACGGCTGTATTTATACTGAGATTAAATTGCAAACAGGTGGAATCTATTTACTAATTACAGTGGTGGCCCGTGCATTGTGGGCACACAGGCACCGGCCCCCCTAACATCGCCAACGCCCCCCCATCCATGTGCCCGGCCCCTTTCAGGATGCCAGACACATGAATTACAACTGCAGGGATAGGCGGGGGTGTGTATTTTGAAGCACCTGATTAGAACCAGAGGCTCTAATAGGCTTGGGGGTTGCTGCGGGGTGATTGCTGTGGGACGTGTCAGTGTCTGGGGGGGGGATGCTGCGGGGTGATCGCCGCTGGCCGTGCCTGTGTCTTTGTCTGGGGTAGTTGTGTTGGCTGTGCCACCCCCATCAAAAATAGTAGGCACCAGCCGGCACTGACTAATTAGGTGACTTCTGAAGGCATTTGGTTCCACTAGGTTTTAGTTAGGGGTATCAGAGTAAAGGGGGCTGAATACAAATGCGTGTCACACTTTTCAGATATTTCTGTTGGTCTATCACATAAAATCCCAATAAAATAAATCAAAATTTTTGGTTGTAACATGACAAAATGTGGAAAATTTCAAGGGATATGAATACTTTTTCAAGGCACTGTATGGCGCTCTGACATTAGAATAGCTGTAGCTCAGTGAAACAATCAGTTGTAAATAAGAGACAAGTCCACGAGCTGGCATGCACCTCATTGGACTTAACCCAGAGTAAACCAGCACAGAAAAAGGCTGAATTCCTGCAGTTCAGCCTGAATTCTCTCCTTACCAGTGCCATTAACATCACTTCCATATGCATGTGGATGCCTCCAGCACTGACAGCCACTTACTGTAGAGGGGTCTCCCCTGTGTGGGTCCTTCTGTGCACCTCCAAGTGACTTTTCCTTTTGAAGGATTTGCCACATGTCTCGCAGATGAACTCACGGATCCCTAATAAAAGACAGGCAGACGTTACACAGAGTGTAGAGAAATCCCAGCTGTCTCTAGACAGATCACATTGGTGTATACCTGTGTGTATGATCATATGGCGCCGCAGGTGGTTGGACAAGTAGAATTTCTTTCCGCAGCCGACCTCCGGGCACACCTTGGTCCTGCCTTTTCTGTGCACCAAATTAATGTGATTCTGTAAGGAGAATTATTATGGATTAATTTTAGAACCGAACATAAATACAATGGATACAAAGCCAAGTGTTTCAAGAGACTGATACAAATTCATACATTTTTTGTAAACATCCTGTAATCTAAAGGGCCGTCCACACGGGCCGAATATTGGTCAGCATCAGCCAGTTCAATAGAAACTGGCTGACATTTGGCCCTGTGTGTACGGCAGCCGGTCTGACAGAAGCCGGACGATCATCCAAAGGGGCAAGACTGAAAAAGGTCTGCTGATCGGTGTGTTTTGGCATGGGTGCATTCCCCCTGTCAGAACAGCTCAGCGGGGGAAATCGCTGTACTAACATCTGATAAACAGTACAGGATCTCCTCCTGAGCGCTTCAGTTTTTTTTTTTTTCAGCCCGTGGGTTGAAAAAAAAAAAAAAAAAAACTGATGGTGTGTACCAGGCTTAAGGGATAAGTTTACCTTTCGTAACATGATACACCCATATTTAAGGTGTAACATGTTACGAACGAAACCCGCCACTGCGCCCCCCCCGATCTGAGAGCTAGTGGGCCAATTCACTCATTCACAGGATCCTGTGAATGGAAAACTACAAGGTCCGGCAGCCATTGAGGCTGTTGGCTTGTAGTTTTAAGTGAACAACTATGGAGCTGTGGAGCACCGTGGTAGTTCATTCTCTCTTCCTATCAAATTGTATCTGCTTACCCATATGGGATATACGGGCACACAGATACACTGGCAGATCTGCATGGCACCACCAATCTGATGATCGTTGGTGCAATGCTTTACAGGCTCCAAAATAAATAAATAAATGCACATTTTTGTTTACCTGCAAAAAAACTGTGCATTTATTATTTTTTTCTAAAAAGTGAACTTCTACTGTAAGGCCACATTCACTCTACAGAGTTTAGAGAGCCTTCAGAAAAGCATGTGACACATAGGCACAATTTCTGTGTGTTGCTGTGCTACATGCATAGGCAGCACATTCATTTCAAATTGGCTGCCCACATACACAGCAAACCTGACAAATTAACTCATGCATCTTTTTGAGCTTTACATGTTTTTCTGGGTTTGATGCACTTTTTGTGCATGAAAAACATGTGTGTACGGAATTTCAAAGAAGCATCTGCATTTACAAAAATAGTATGGCTGCGTACAGTCACTCACTTGGATGGCAGACTGTGCACGGCACCTGTGGCTTCCCAGGCGCAGGAAAATGCCTGGAATTTTATGCTGGGCGTATTTCATCCTCCCTGTATGTACGCATGAGGCCTTAGAGACAATCACGGCAAACAAGCTATTTCTGTAGCTGTCAAGGAGATTTCTGCACCTGCCAACAGGTAGTTGGGTCTACTCTTCTTGAGCAAACTGCTTAAGCTGTCTCGGGTTTAAAAAGTGGAGATCTTGACATCATCCGCCCACTTCTCCATCTCAGCCAATCAGAAGAAGACTTGCACTCAGTCATAAAAATACTAGGCTTCCTGTGAATGGCTGAGAAGCACTCAGCTTGAGTCAATTTTTTTTCTGGCAGCTGATAGGAAGTCCCCGTACTAGAGCTGCACCGAATAGAAATTTTGGTGCCCAAACCAAAAATGCAGGATCCACGTGGCCGAAAACTGAAACCAAAAATGACAGTTTTTAAAAAGTATTAACATTTTTTTTTATATGAATTGTTTTATAATCGACTTCTTAAAAGAGAAGTATGCGTTTTTTTTTTTTTTTTTTTTTTAGATTCATACTTACTTAGGTGGATGCAGCGTCAGACCGATGCTGCATCTGTCCCCCACCATCTCTTTACTGAAATCCGAGCCACCAAACAGCGCTGATGGCTCGGTTCTCACTCCTCCCCGAGAGGAGAGCTGCTGACTACAAGTCGGCAGCTCTCCTCTCTGCTCTTCCACGCTCATTGGAGTGTTGAGCTGTGGAGCGGCCGTCTCAGCAGCTCGCTCCAGCTGGCAGATCCAGACTTCGGAAGTTGGGATGATGTGGTGCCTCGACTGATTTCAAGTGACATCAGTGGAGAGAGGACTTCAGAGCGCTCTCCGCTGAAAACGCGTCACAGGAGTGAAAAACGAGTTGCACTCCTATGACCCAGAGGAGAAGCCCAGCCGAATGACCTCAGGCTCGACTTCTCCTTTAATTAATATCATCAATTTAAATTAATATGAATTTGTTGTCGCCCATTATTGGCACCTTTAGCGCAAGAAAAGCTCAAGAAAAATGTATCCCTTTAAATTCTATGTATGAAAATATGGGGGGGGGATTTTGGGACTTTACATGATGCACATAGAAATCTGCCTCCATCCCTGGTTCAGATACACAGGAAAAAAGGGAGGTAGGGACTTTAGATGAGGCCATTGACTAGTGGAGGTATAGGTTGTAAAAGCATTTAATTGGCATAGATGGAGGTATAAATACATTACAATTATGAACAGACAAGTAAAAACTGTTCATTTCATTTATATACACAAAGGCATTCAGGGCATGGATATCAAAAAATATATATCATGATTGCATACATATTGGCTTCACGGTATAGGGTATAAAATGGATTGATAAGTAAATGTTTGTTGTAAATTCATACATATATACAGACATGTCATCTGAGCGGCACATTGCAATGTTATAAAAGATATGTATACATTGTAAACATCATTGGTTGTAGATAGTGGGTCTAGATAGATTCCTATGTGTAGGCATATGACTGCATCCTAAATTCTATGTATGTCTTCACACTGGTCTGTTGTGCTTCCATGGTGTTAAAAATCCTGCTTCCTGCATTTTTGGTCAGTTAAAAAAAAAAAAGTACAAAAACAAATGCACCTCCCAGTTCAAATGCATTGAAAACTCAGCAAGAATGCACCATAAAACTGTTTTTTGATGCGGTTTTTGAGTCACATGACCTATGAAAAATACACCATAAGCACAGAAAATTGGCGCAAAATCGCAGCAAAAATCGGCGCAAAATCGTGTGCATTTTCTGCGCCATTAATCAGCACCTTTTTCTCTTATCGGCCCAATGCCGAGAACACAATTTTCGGTCAAAATGTTTCAGCGGCCGAAATTTCGGTGCATCTCTACCCCGTACCACCGCTGAAACACAACCGTGCACACGGCATGAAGCTGAACAACGGATACAGGGAGAGAGATCAGAAAAACATCTACAAAGTGGGGGAAGAGTAGCGTATATAAACATAGATAAGAAAGGCAGCTATATATAGTCATACCTGAAAGCTGGCAAGAGCCGTGTAGACCTGGACACAACCCTCATAGGGACAGTGGAACATCTCCAACACTCCATCAGCATCTGCAGCCCGGGAGTGCCGATTCTTCTTCCTGAAACAAACAGAAGGACAAAAGCGCACACTGCAAGTTTTAGGTATGTGGGAGTTGTAAATGAAGTGCTTGTTAAAACATTACAGCTTCGCTTTCAGGTATCTGGAATACCCGCTTCCCCTTCCACATGCTGTGGTTTCTCCCACTGGCTCCTCCTAGGTCATCACAAGACATGCAAGCCAATGAGGGAACCACAGTGTGCGGCAAGAAACAAGTACAGTGGAACCTTGGTTTACGAGTAACGTGGTTAACGAGCGTTTTGAAAGACTAGCAACTTTTTTTTTTTTTTTTTGACTCGGTTTGCGAGTGTCGTCTTGCAAAACGAGTAGAATTCAAGCTAATGGGTGGTGCAGTACTGTATTTGGCCAGAGGTACGGGGGCCACTCGGAACGGTCTGAAGCCGTTCGGAAATACTCGGAATCACTCAGAAATACTTTGTTCCCGAGTGTTTCTGAGCTGTCCCCGAGTATTTCCGAGGCTCTCCGGCGGCCCCCCCCTACCTCTGGCCACATGTGGTGTTGCATGTAATAGAAGTCAATGCGGAACAAATGATCTTTGATTCCATTGACTTCTATGGGGAAACTCGCTTTGATATGCGAGTGCTTTGGATTACAAGCATTCTCCTGGAACGGATTATGCTCGTAATCCAAGGTTCCACTGTATTAAAAAACCCACCCAGTCAAATACTTGCAGCAGCAACTGGGTGCCTCTGCGACCAATCAGCAAATACCAGCGCTGTCATGTGGCAGGAAGGAAAATGAACAAATCCACACAATCCTTACATAGTTACATACAGTAGTCAGGTTGAAAAAACAAAAACAAAAAAAGACAAGTCCAACACAAAAAAAAAACAAAAAAAAAAAAAAACCACACACACACGGATAGAAAACCTTCCTATACCAGGGCTCGACAAACCCCGGGCGCCAGGTCGCATTTGCGACTAGAATTAGCGACCTGGCGCCTGGGGCGGCACAGCTGGGGTATCCTGTGTCCGTTCGACACCCCCCACCGGCTTTGCGGCCTACTACAGTCCTTGTCCTATGGTTCCTTCTGCAATCGGGTGCCCTCTGGTTTTGGCCGTTGGTATGACAAGACATCCACCAATGCTAATGGAGCTTTCCCTACCTGTTTTCACTGCCTGCTCATCTCCTTCCCTTTACTTAGAACCCCAAAACATTATATATATTTTTTATTCTAACACCCTAGAGAATAAAATGGCGGTCATTGCAATACTTTCTGTCACACCGTATTTGCGCAGCGGACTTACAAGCGCACTTTTTTGGGAAAAAATACTTTTTTTAATTAAAAAATAAGAAAACAGTAAAGTTAGCCCAATTTTTTTTATATTGTGAAAGATAATGTTACGCCGAGTAAATTGATTCCCAACATGTCACGCTTCAAAATTTCGTCCGCTCGTGGAATGGCGACAAACTTTTACCCTTTAAAATCTCCATAGGCGACGTTTAAAAAATTCTACAGGTTGCATGTTTTGAGTTACAGAGGAGGTCTAGGGCTAGAATTATTGCTCTCGCTCTAACGATCGTGGCGATACCTCACATGTGTGGTTTGAACACCGCTTTCATATGCGGGCGCTACTCGCATATGCGTTCGCTTCTGCAAGCGAGCTCGGCGGGACGGGGTGCGTTTAAAAAAAATTTTTTTTTCTCTTATATATTTTACTTTTTATTTTTTATTTTTACACTGTTTAAAAAAAAAAAAAAAGTGTCACTTTTATTTCTATTACAAGGGATGGGGCACATTTAATTTTTTTTTTTTTTCTTATTATTTTTTCATTTTAACGTTTATTTTTTCACTGTTCTTTTAGAAAAAAAAAAAAGGTCACTTTTATTCCTATTACAAGGAATGTAAAAATCACTTGTAATAGAAAAAAAGCATGACAGGACCTCTTAAATATGAGATCTGGGGTCAAAAAGACCTCAGATCTCATATTTACACTAAAATGCATTAAAAAAGAAAAAAAAAAAAAAAATGCCTGCCGCCGATAAAAGTGATCTCGCTGCGAATCTACTGCAGAGACCACTTTTATCTGAAAGAGAACCGCCGGCTCTTGAAGAAGATACTGGGGTTATGGTAGCTAGCTGTTACCATAACAACGGTATTTCTCTTCAAAGACAGGACGTATATAGTCGTCCTGCGGGAAGGAAGTGGTTAATTAAAATGAATTTATTATTTGTCATCTCCCTGCTTGGCCCCTTTCACACGGGCTGTCTGATCAGGTTCGCCTGTCAGTTTTTCAGGCGGACCTGATTGGACCCTTAGCGGGGATATGGCGGTCTTGTGTCCCTGCATGGCAGGAAATAAAAGCAGTCACATTCGTTCTAGTCGTCTCTGTGTAAATTTAAGATAGCTTTATTTTCAATATAAAAATTAACCATTGTCGGTCGTTTAAAAAAAAAAAAAAAAAACCTGGCTCCTAACTTTTTTAGCTGGCTCCTAGATTCCAAGCAAATTTGTCAAGCCCTGCCCTATACAGTACAATACAGTAAAGCATGGTCTCATTTGCTCATCTTTCCTCATAGCCGAGTTTCTCCATGCTTATCATTTTTGTTGCCCTTCTCTGCACTTTTACGATATCCCTTTTTTTGGGAATCGGTGCCCAAAACTGAACTGCATATTCCAGATGAGGTCATACTAATGATTTGTATAGGGGCAAAATTTAAAATTCTATTGTATTCCTTACAGCTATAAACCTAAATAAAGAAATACAAAATGTTATCAGCACACTATTAGGATACAGCATGGGGCATTTATTAACCACTTCAGCCCCGGAAGGATTTACCCTCTTAATGACCAGGCCATTTTTTTTGCGATACGGCACTGCGGCGCTTTAACTGACAATTGCGCAGCTGTGCGACGTTGCACGCAAATAAAATTGATATCCTTTTTTCCCCACAAATAGAGCTTTCTTTTGGTGCTATTTGATGACCTCTGCAGTTTTTATTTTTTGCTCTAGAAACAAAAAAAGGAGCGACAATTTTGAAAAAAAAAAAAAAAAACAATATTTTTAACTTTCTGCTATAAAACATATCCAATAAAAAATGTAAAAAAAAATAAAAATAAAAAGATCACAATAAGTGTATATTGATTGTTTTTTTTTTTTTTTTTTATTTTTTGCTTCTACAAACTATGGGAAATATTTATAGAATTTTTATTTATTTATTTATTTATTTTTTTTCTAATAATGGCGGCAATCAGCGATTTTTAGCAGGACTGTGACTTTGCGGCGGACAAATCGGACACTAAGTGACACTTTTTTGGGAACCAGAGGACTTATTAAGGCCTACTTCACACTGGGGATTACATCCAGCCAGTAGATTCCTGTAGCATCTACTGAAGTACCTGCATTACATTCAGTCCGGGTATTCTTTTATTGTCAGTCTGAGTGCTGACACTGTGGAGAGCAGACCTCTGCTGCAGCGGCTCGTAAGCAGCCCGGCCACTCGGCCTCCCATCCTCCGGTCCTGACTCTTCCTGACCCCCCGCGGTAGCTCACCTGCTCCCCTCCTCTCCATCTGTTACCTTCACCCCCACGCCACAGCTGCAGGCCGGCCGCTCGGGGCTCTTTGCGGGCCCGAGCGGCCCCCCTTGTAGCTGCATCCGGGACCCCCCTCCCCGCTCTTGTCGGTCCTCCATTCGTTCCCCCGCCCGTCCAGCCTACCGGCCGGCCGCCAGGCAGCTCCGTGGTCCGGCTCGCCCCCCCCGCACTATCATCGGACCCCCCTCCCACTCCTCCCTCCCTGACGCCGCCCTCAGCCGGCCGGCCGCACAGGATACTCCGCGGCTCCGGCCCAGCTCGGCTGCTAACAGGCAGCAATCCACTGCCCCCTTCATCGACCGTTCTGCCCGCCCGCGGGCGCTCCCCCACCTCCTTGCTTACCTACCACCGGCTTACCCGCACACCTTCGCTGGACGGCCGGGACCACCGTAGGAAAGTCCGCGGCTCGGGCCTGGCCGGCGGCCATCTTGGTACACCCACCGCCGCCCAGCCGCTGCTCAGGCCTAACCGGCGGCCATATTGGCACACCCAGGCTGTCCGTGCAGCTACTGAAGATCCCCGGTGCAACACCGCAACCGCCTGCGTCAACCAAATGGAAGAACTTGGCCTTCAACAACTGATCAACTCTCCCACGCATGGTTCAGGACACACCCTAGATCTCATCTTCAAACAGAATATGGACATCAACGTTTTTGACAACACTCCACTACCATGGACGGACCACCATGCTATCAAATTTAAAATCACCACTAACACCATCCTCCAAAAACAGAAACACGTAACAGCAACACACTGGAATAGATCTCAGAAGAAACTTCACTCTGATCTCTTCAAAACTACATTATCGAGCAAAATTCTTTTGCTAAACTCAAACCTCTCAACAGAACAAACGCTGAACTCCCTAAACAATGTATTACTACAAACAGCAGACTTCGTGGCACCAAAACGCAGAACACTCATCCGCAAAAAAAACTCAAGCTGGTTCAATGGTACTCTCACCCTACTCAAGCAAGAACGTAGAAAAGCTGAAAGAGCATGGAGAAGAAATCCTACCAAGGAAAACCATGCTAACTACAAAGCACTCACGGGGAAATACCACAAGGCAATCTTCAAAGCCAAAAAAGAACATTTCTCAGACACCATCTCATCCGCCTTAAACCGTCCGCGGGAACTGTTCAAAATAGTGGCTCAGTCTATGAACCCGACCTGCTTAGAGCCCCCAGGAAACGATACTCAAGAGTTCTGCAATGAGTTATCAGATTTCTTCATCGACAAAATCGACAACATTCGGAAATCAATCCATCAGAAAACAACGATCATCCTCACTGAACCAAACCAAAAAGAGGATATCGACACGAACATCACTCAACCACCGAATTTCATTTTGTCCCCAATCACCATAGACACAACCAAAAACATCATCAGAAGCCTTCGAGACAGCACATCACCGAACGACATCATCCCCACTAAACTGCTTAAAGAATGTTCCGACATCTTGGCTCCTATCCTAGCACAGCTCATAAATCAATCATTCAAAGAAGGGACTGTGCCAACCTCCCTCAAGCAAGGCATCGTCAAACCTCTCCTAAAGAAAGCCAATCTCGACCCTAAGGACCCTAACTGCCGCAGACCAATAACAAGCCTCAACACCATCTCCAAGATTATGGAGAAAGCAGTAGTACAACAGCTACAACGCCACCTGGACACACACCAACTCCTGGACCCTCTGCAATCAGGCTTCCGCCCAGGCCATGGCACAGAAACAGCACTTCTGAAGATATGGGATGATGCCCTTGAAGCAGCAGACGACGGAGAACAGAGTCTCCTGGTACTGTTAGACCTCAGCGCAGCATTCGATACAGTAGACCACAATACTTTACTCGTCTGCCTCGCTGAAGTAGTAGGAGCTACAGGTTCTGCTCTAAAATGGTTTACATCCTTCCTAGAGAATCGCTCCCAGGCAGTGAAACTAGGTACATTCACCTCGGAAACCCGGGCAGTCTCCTGCGGAGTCCCTCAAGGATCACCCTTGTCACCAGTACTATTCAATATATACATCCGCCCACTTCTCAATATCATCAGGAAAACCGATCTTTGTTTCCATTCATATGCTGACGACACCCAACTCTACCTTCGTATCAACGGACAAAAAGACCTTCATCAGCAATTACAGAAATGCCTCTCCTTAATAGACGACTGGATGACCACTAGCTCCCTCAAACTCAACGGATCAAAAACAGAACTACTTCTCCTACAAGCTAACAAAAATTCCAAAATAAAGACTACATGGACACCTCCCACCATCCTTGGACAGACCATCTCCCCAAGCACCAAAGTCAAGAGTCTTGGAGTCATTTTT
Source organism: Aquarana catesbeiana (assembly GCF_042186555.1). NCBI lineage: Eukaryota > Metazoa > Chordata > Amphibia > Anura > Ranidae > Aquarana > Aquarana catesbeiana. The sequence continues at coordinate 652,489,416 of NC_133326.1, forward strand.
GACTCAGGAATGACAATGGATGCACAAATAGGATCAGTGGTGAGCGGATCCCACCATCTCCTCCGCCAACTACGCAGACTAATCCCCTTCATCCCAGAAGAGGACAAAGCGGCAGTTGTGGGAACAATCATCAATTCCCGACTCGACTACGCAAATTCGCTCTATGTAGGACTACCCCAATATCAGCTTGCGCGCTTACAACTCATCCAAAACACGGCGGCAAGACTGTTAACAGGAAAAAAACCCTGGGAATCCATCTCCCCCTCCCTAAAGAGCCTACACTGGCTAACCGTGAAGAAACGGATCACATTCAAGACCCTCTGCATCACCCACAAATGCGTACAAGGAAACGCCCCACCATATCTCCGCGAGAAAATAAAACACTACACACCGAATCGCAGTCTTCGATCAGCTAACCAAAACCTCCTTACCATTCCCAAATACCGCTACAAAGCAAAGGGAGAACGAAGATTCGCAGTCCAAGGACCTCAACTATGGAACGCTCTTCCTACCAACATCCGCATGGAAGAAAACCACCAGGCCTTCAGAGAAAAACTAAAGACCTTCCTTTTCTGAGAAGCTGACATCAGAAAATGCATCCAGCGCCTTGAGGCGATTCAGTTCGCATTTGCAGCGCTTTATAAATCATTCATTCATTCATTCACCAATACAGTGATCAGTGCTAAAAATATGCACTGTTACTGCGTTAAAGTGGAGTTCCACCCAGAAATTGAACTTCCGCTGATCCGGTTCCTCCCCCCCCTCCGGTGTCACATTTGGCACCTTGCAGGGGGAGGGGGGGAGCAGAGACCTGTCTAATACAGGTATTTGCTCCCACTTCCAGCAAAAGATTGCGGCAGTATCTGCGGCGATCTACGCCATGTCCGGCCCCTCCTCCATTTCCCCCCCGCTGTCTTCGGGGAGACACACAGGCCCCATAAGACAGCAGGGACCAGTCAAAACGTGCAGCACGACTCGTGCATGAGCAGCAGGGAAACAGGCTGTGAAGCTGCAAGGCCTCACTTCCTGATTCCTTTAAGATGCTGGCGCCTCCACCCCGAGCCGAGGGAGGGGTCAGCTTCAGGTGAGGACATCGCGGGAGCCCTGGACAGGTAAGTGTCCTTATTTAAAAGTCAGCAGCTGCAGTATTTTGCAGGCAGAACTCCGCTTTAAGGGTTAAGTGTGTCCCTAGGGGGTGCTTGCTAACTGTGTGGGGGATGGTCTGACTGGGTGAAGACAGAGATCTGTGTTCCTGCTTAGCAGAAACACAAGATCTCTGTGTTCTCCCCTGTCAGAACTGCGATCTGCCTTGTTTATATAGGCAGATCGCCGCTCTGCCTCTCTGGGGAACTATCGGCAGATCCCAGCTGATTGGCTCCCCCTCTGGCGCATGCCCCAGAAATGGGTATGTCGTTTCGCGCAATAGATCCGCCCTGCTGCAGTAAATCTGTGGTGCGCGTTCGGGAAGGGGTTAATCACAATTAAGGTGCAAAGTATGACTTTTTCAAGCCCCAGCGTGTTACTATTGCTGATGAAGGGGTCATTGGTGGGCCAGAAACATTACACTTTAGTTGGTTTCTAATAAACGCCAAATTTTGTAGTTGAATGGTGTGCTGGTGACTTGGGATGAGTGTGTTTAGATTCTAGTTGAAACCCACCTGAGCTATCCTGCAAGGAATCTGTGAATGCACAAAGCCAATCACAAGTGTCTGAGGCATTCTCCGCCCCGCAGGTGTATGTATACACCTCCTTGTAGACATGCGGGGAATGCCTCGGCCTCTGGCATTGTGCAGTGACAGCTCAGGTGGATTCAGACTAGGATCTAAACAGGCCTGAGCTCTTCTCTACTAGTGACATTAAAGTGGTTGTAAACCCTCTCATATACCCAGAGAAGTGATTGGCCTCGGGTGATACACAGGGATGAAACAAATCCTCCTACATGAGTTTTACTTATTTATCTGCAGCCTTCTTTTGTCCACATCAGTGGCTCTCAACCCTGTCCTCAAGTACCCCCAACAGGCCATGTTTTTGGAATTTCTCTTAGATAAATTAGCTGTCCAAAATACCAAGCCGTTGACTCTGACTTCAAGCACCCGTGCAAAGGGTTGAAACCACCCGCAAAGCACTGCTGCAGCAGCACTTTGCCGGCAGCCTAGCCGCGCTGCCCGATTGATTTCAATGGGCAGGAGCGGTGGAGGAGCGGTGTATACACCGCTCCAAAGATGCTGCTAGCAGGACTTTTTTTAGCGTCCTGCCAGCGCACCGCTCCAGTGTGAAAGCCCTCGGGGCTTTCACACTGAAGAGACAGGAGCGGCTCTTTCAGGGCGCTTTGCAGGTGCTATTTTTAGCGATGTAGTGCCTGCAAAGCGCCCCAGTGTGAAAGGGGTCTAAGGGGGACACACTCACCTCCACAGACAGCACAGGAACAAAGGAACATGCAGAGCTGTATTCTAACTAGACAAGTTGTGTGCCGAGCTCTCCTCCCCCAGCAGAAATGTATCTCATGGAAAACTCCTCAGAAGTGACTAATGCTGATAACAGGGGGCATTAACCGCTTCAGCCCCGGAAGATTTTACCCCCTTCCTGACCAAAGCACTTTTTGCGATTCGGCACTGCGTCGCTTTAACTGACAATTGTGCAGTCGTGCGACGTTGCACCCAAACAAAATTGACGTCCTTTTTTGTCCCGCAAATAGAGCTTTCTTTTAGTGGTATGTGATGACCTCTGCGGTTTTTATTTTTTGCACTATAAACAAAAAAAGAGCAACAATTTTGAAAACAAAAAAACAAAACAAAAAACCACACAATATTTTTTACTTTTTGCTATAATAAATATCCCCCAAAAATATATTAAAAAAAAAAAATTTTTCCCCTCAGTTTAGGCCGATATGTATTCTTCTACATATTTTTGGTAAAAAAATATAAAATATAAAATATATAAGCGTATATTGATTGGTTTGCGCAAAAGTTATAGCGTCTACAAAATAAGGGATAGATTTATGACATTTTTTTTTATTAATTGTTTTGTTATTAGTAATGGCGGTGATCTGCAATTTTTATTGTAACTGCGACATTATGGCGGACACATCGGACACTTTTGACACTATTTTGGGACCATTGTCATTTATACAGCGATCAGTGCTATAAAAATGCACTGATTACTGTGTAAATGACACTGGCAGGGAAGGGGTTAAACACTAGGGGGTGATCAAAGGGTTAAGTGCGTCCTAGGGATAGATTCTAACTGTAGGGGGAGGGGCTTCCAGTCACATGACAGCGATCACTGCTCCCGATCACAGAGAGCAGTGATCTCTGTCATGTCACAAGGCAGAACGGGGAAATGCCTTGTTTACATAGGCATCTCCCCGTTCTGCGGCTCCGTGACACGATTGCCGGGAGACTGGTGGACATAGAGTCTGCGGGTCCCACGGGCACGGTCACGCTGTATGCGGCCCGCCAATTAAAGGGGACGTACAGGTACGCCCATTTGCCCACCACTGCCATTGTGCTGATGTATATCGGCGTGCAGCGGTCGGCATGTGGTTAAGCACCACTTAAGGCCCATACACACTATTCGATTTTCTGCAGATTTTTGTCGTCAGATTTACCAAAACCATATAATATGGTGGTCAAACCTTAAGAGTTTCAATTTGTATGCACTACAAGGTTTTGGTAAATCTGAAGACAAAAATATGAAGAAAATCTAATAGTGTGTATGGGGTCTTAGAGCTTTGGAGAGACATAAGTAAACATTACCGATATTTGTGCTTTGTTCAGATGACTGAGGTTTGTTTACAACCACTTTAAAGCAGAACTTTACTCATAACAACTAGATTTAAAAAAAAAAAAATGTTCTTTAGCAAGGAACATACATTCCACATTAATAATTATGGGCTGCACAGTGGTGTAGTGGTAGCACTCTCGCCTAGCAGTAAGAAGGGTCACTGGTTCGAATCCCAACCACGACACTACCTGCTTGGAGTTTGCATGTTCTCCCTGTGCCTGCGTGGGTTTCCTCCGGGTACTCCGGTTTCCTCCCACACTCCAAAGACATGCTGGTAGGTTAATTGGATCCTGTCTAAATTGTCCCTAGTATGTATGAATGTGGGTTAGGGACCTTAGATTGTAAGCCCCTTGGAGGGTAGGGACTGATGTGAATGTACAATGTATATGTAGAAGCGCTGCGTAAATTGACGGCGCTATATAAGTACCTGAAATAAATAAATAAATAATTATGCTACCAAAATATGTGCTGTAAATTGCCTCCAGCATTGCTCCCGTTTCTTCTTGCTGGAGGCTGCCATTATGTTGAAGCCCAGAGCCCGAGAACAGCAGTAAATCATAACGTGGATTTAGGTCCCTTTCACACTGGGGCGCTGGGTGCGTTGGCGGTAAAGCGCCGATTTACCGCCAAATTCGTGTTGCGATTCGGCCGCTAGCAGGGCACTTTTACCCCCCACTAGCCGCCGAGTAAGGGTTAAAACCACCTGCAAAGCGCTGCCGCAGCAGCGCTTTGCCAGCGGTATAGCCGCGCTGCCCTATTGATTTCAATGGGCAGGAGCGGTGGAGGAGCGGTGTACACACCGCTCCAAAGATGCTGCTAGCAGGACTTTTTTTAGCGTCCTGCCAGCGCACCGCTTCAGTGTGAAAGCCCTCAGGGCTTTCACATTGGAGACACAGCAGCGGCTCTTTCAGGGCGCTTAGCAAAGCGCCCCAGTGTGAAAGGGGTCTTCGTGATTTCAAAAAACGGTTACATTCCTGGAATGCCGGGATTGCTAAACTGTCACATTTGCTTGTGTTCTCAACCAAACTGTCAAACCATCAAATGACTGGTGTCATAACTCATCACATGTGGAGTACCATACAGATCAAACAGAAGCAGCTTCCTTGGCTGTAAAGAATTAATTCCGTTTTAAGGCCGTCAGCAGATTGACCTCTAAAAACTCAGCAGTGCAAAATGGACAGCAACTGAGCATGTGCAGAGCAGGAGGAGACAGTTTATTACTGGATTTTAAACAGTATAGACATTTATTTGTAATGCTTTACATAGCTGTACCTGCAAAAGGGGCCAGCCTGAAGTCATCAAGCAGGACTTAATTTTCCTACCAAAGTTTCACTTTAAGCATTTTAGGAAGGGGAGTGAGTCACATGCTCCCCAGGCCTGGAACTAATAGGTACCCTTTCCTCCAGACAGCTAAGGCTGGGTTCATACTTATGCGATTGCAGACATCGCATTCCTGTGAACATCACATGCGATGTCTGTGCAATGCAAATTCAGCTATACAGTTTTTGTAGGGCTGAAATCACATTCGCACCAAAATGGTGCAGGACCCCTTTTTTGGTCCGAACTGGAGTCCGATGGCATGTGATCCGATTCCACAGTTCGCACTGCGTTCTGCGAACCAATTTGGGGGTGTCATTAACTTTATAGTGACACCTGCAGCGGTTCGCAGAGCGCAGTGTGACCTGCCTTTTAATTCAGATGCGCACAGGAATCACTGTGGTTCCCCCAATGTATCAGTGTGAACCCAGCCTCAAGGTAAATTCTTCAGAACAGTTTATGGTTTTAGCAAATACTGTATTTATTGGCATATAACACGCACTTTTTCACCCTGAAAATCTGGTGCAAACTTACTTACATACTTCAATTTTAGCTGCCTCGGAAGCGACGGGGGGGGATGAGCACCGTGAGATTACATACAGTGAGAATCTCCTGTTTACTTGGAGGCCTCTGTAATAGGAAGTCCCGCCTCCTGGGCCGCCATTGGACCACTGTTCTGTCTATCATAGCAGATTCTGTATGTAATCTGTCGGCGCTCGTCCCACCCCCCTCCCTGTCCCCTCTAGGCTGCAGATGGGCATCGATCAGGCTGCAATGATGGCAATGGTGAGGCTGTTGCAATGGTGAGGCTGCTGCATTGGTGGCAATGGTGAGGCTGCTGCATTGGTGGCAATGGTGAGGCTGCTGCATTGGTGGCAATGGTGAGGCTGCTGCATTGGTGGCAATGGCGAGGCTGCTGCATTGGTGGCAATGGCGAGGCTGCTGCATTGGTGGCAATGGCGAGGCTGCTGCATTGGTGGCAATGGCGAGGCTGCTGCATTGGTGGCAATGGCGAGGCTGCTGCATTGGTGGCAATGGCGAGGCTGCTGCATTGGTGGCAATGGCGAGGCTGCTGCATTGGTGGCAATGGCGAGGCTGCTGCATTGGTGGCAATGGCGAGGCTGCTGCATTGGTGGCAATGGCGAGGCTGCTGCATTGGTGGCAATGGCGAGGCTGCTGCATTGATGGCAAGGCTGGTGCATTAATGGCAATGGTGAGGCTGCTGCATTAATGGCAATGGTGAGGCGGCTGCATTGATGGCACTTGTGCGGCTGCATTGATGGGCACTTGTGCGGCTGCATTGATGGGCACTTGTGCGGCTGCATTGATGGGCACTTGTGCGGCTGCATTGATGGCACTTGTGCGGCTGCATTGATGGCACTTGCGAGGCTGCAGATGAGCATTGATCAGGCTGCATTGATGGCAATGGTGAGGCTGCAGATGGGCACTGACCCTTATTTTGCTTCAAAGTTCCTTATTCAAAATTTAAGTTTTTTTCTGAAACTTCCCTCTTAAAATGAATGTGCGTGTTATACGCCGATAAATACGGTAATAAATTAGATATAAAACACTTTTGTTCTAGGAATTCGGTTATGAAAAATAAGGTTGTTTGGAACACACACAAAATGAGGGAATACCAGTAATAAAAGTATCTATATCTAGTGATGATAGATAGAAGTTGACCCACATACTAGGATAGAGAGGCGAGAGCTGGTACTCACTTCTCAGGCTCTTTTGGAACCGGCACTGTGTTCTCTGCCTGATAGTCCACACTAACCATAGGTCCTGGTCCAGACGGTTCCTCCATGGAGTCCACATCAGGTAACTGAGAACTGAGCACCAGTCTGGGAACTTGGCATTCCTCCGGTTCCTCTTGCAGGGTGTACAGTGTGTCCTCATCTAGGATAAAGTACAAGGGCACAGGGTCAATCTGTCCATCTTGTAATATACAATATCACTGACTGATACCATGTAGTAATAGAACACGCTATACTACACATTCGGCTTCTATTGGTTTTGAAGGAAAATCATCTCCAGCTACCAAGTGAATTGCTAATGCCAATCTGGGCAGCAAGTGCTTAAAGCGTTTGTGACCCAAAAAAAAAAAAAAAATTAATCCTGCCTCCTTAAAGCATGTTATACAGCACAGTGCTTGTGCGGTGTCGTTTGGACTCCTGTATCACCTGAAATGCCCCCGATCCCTCCTTTGCACTTCAAAGTGTTCAGATCGCCGTTGTCGGGGATTCTGAATACTGTATATTTTTTTTAAACAGGAAGTGACGTCATGACGTCGCTTCTGTGTTTACCATCAGGAGACTGGAACGAAGCCATTTCTGGCTTCGTGCCAGTCTGTCCCTAGCTGCCGGAATTGGCGGATTGTCGGTCGGGTCTCCCAGTGGGACGGGAAGCCCTTTGAGAGCTGCGGGGGGGGGGACGTCCCCTCCTGCTCCACTGCTATAACAGCCGAGCGGCTTCTAGCCGCATCGGTTGTTATCCCCAGAAAGCCGATCGCCGGCTTTAAAAAACGGTACCGGGATGATGCCTGCAGCTGGGGGCATCATCCCGGTATAACCCCGAAAGCCGAGGCGGCACATCTGCGTATGCTCGGCGGGAAGGGGTTAACTGACAATTGCGTGGTCGTGCGACGCTGTACCCAAATAAAATTAATGTCCTTTTTTTTCCCCCCACAAATAGAACTTTCTTTTGGTGGTATTTGATCACCTCTGTGGTTTTCATTTTTTGCGCTATAAAACAGAAAAAAAAAAAAAAGACAATTTTGAAAAAATACTTTTTACTTTCTGGTATAAAATATATTCAATTAAAAAAAAATGTCTTAATCAATTTAGGTCAATATGTATTCTGCTACATATTTTTGGTAAAAAAAAAATAAAATAATCGCAGCATATATTGATTGGTTTGCGCAGAAGTTATAGCATCTACAGCCTACGAAGTATTTTTATTTATTTTTTTTTAATTTTTTTTTAGTAGTAATGGCGGCGATCAGCGACTTATAGCGGGACTGCGATAGTGCAGCGGACAACACCATGGCCAATAGTGGCCTCTTTAGAAGTAGGTGGACTTTTTTTTTTTTTTTTTTTTTCCTTCCTCGACACAGAAGGGTATAGTAGGAGAATACATGGCCGTAAGTAGAAGGAATGGAGAATGGAGTGGGAAGGGATAGAGCAGGCTTACCCCAGAGATGGCGGGGAGGAGGGAATTAACAACCTTTTTTGGGTTTTTTTTTCTCCTTTCTTGGAGGGGGGGGGGGGGGGGTAGTATAACTGGTAAACTTTTGACAAGATAGCTTGGTACTTAGTTTTCTCCTGTAATGTTTATTTCTGTGTATCTTAATGTAAACTATGGAAATACAAGAATGTACAATATTGAATTGAGATGTTGAAGTCTGTAATAAAAATAAAAAATTTTGATTATAAAAAAAAAAATATTGCAGAGGACAGCCGGGAAACTAAGGCCTCATGTACACTGCTGCTGGTAAACTGATGTTCAGAGGCCGTTGGATGCTTTTTTCAGCTGCCCCTGTACTCATCCAATATTCTCTTATGTGTACATGTACACAGGCTCGTTTAATGTCGTTTTTAGGCAGTTGCCTTTAGAGGCTTTTCTTTGAAGGCAAAAAAATGAGTTCAGACGCTGAAGTTTCCGACATTTCAGACACCAAAACGCGGCTAAACGCAGTAACTCGCATTTAGCCGCGTTTCTTTTACATTAAGCCTAACTGACACTTTTTGGGGACCAGTAACACTAATACAATGATTAGTGCTAAACACATGCACTGTCACTGTACTAATGACACTGGCTGGAAAGGGGTTAACATCACAGGCGATCAAAGGGTTAAATGTTTGCCTAGCCAGAGCTTTACGGTATGGGAGGTGCTTATACTAGGGGAAGGCATTGATCGATGCCCCTGTTTAGCAGAGACACAGGATCCAGGTCTTCTGTACTGACAGAATGGCGATCTGCCTTGTTTACGTTCTGCCTATGTACTGAAGCATCGAGTCCGTCGTACCCGTTCCCGCTGTGTCTAATCACAGTGGTAGCCGGCCGCCGGTGGCACGTGCGCGCCCCAGAAGTGCAGGATCATGTACTAGGTACGTGATCCTGGGCAGCAGAGCCGCCGTGTATAATAGAGATAGATTATATATATATATATATATATAGATAGAGATATATATCTCTATCTCTACACACATATACATATATACACACACACATACATACATACATACATACATACATACATATATATATACACACACACACACATACAGTATATGGTCGGCAAGCTGTTTAAGTCAATGTGTCTCTCAGTTACCTCTGACTTTTATAGAACTGATTTCAGCTTTCATAAGACAAGCTCTAACGTGTCTCGTGGTGAAGCTTCAACTCGACATTTTGTGCTGCGTACCTCCCCATTATCCCTGTTTATGACAGTCCTAGGAGGATGGACGGATGTTAACCCCTTGTCACCAACTGTACACATATATGCGAAGTGGGAAAGAAAGAAAGATCAAGGTTTGATCTAGGTCAGGGTCAGTGTTAGGGTCAAGGTATGGGTCAAAGGTCAAGGTTAGATTCAAAGGTTGGGGTCTTTATAGTTTAGGTAGGATTTTTTTTTTTTTTAAAGGCACGTTTTAAAGGTCTACTTTAAAGAGAATCGGACATCTTAGTAGTGTCAGAACTGCCCTGGGTATTAAAAAATCGAAATTTAACTCATGCATAAAAGCCAGGGTTGCACCGATACTCGGTGCCGATACCGAGCATTTGCCCAAGTACTTGTACTCGGGCAAATGCTCCGATGCTTGATCCAATACCTGGGCAGTCAGCGGATGATCGGTGCGGCTCTGGGGAGGAGTTACAAGCACCGATCTCCCTGTATAGATTTCAATAAAGCAGCTGATAGACGCTTCTCCTCCTCTCCCTCCCGCAGCTTTCAACTGCTTTATTGAAATCTATACAGGGAGAATGGTGCTTGTAACTCCCCCCACCGCCGCACCAATCACCCCTGCCTGTCCCCGTACCCTCCTCCAGTCCCCCTGTGTGTCCTCCATGCTCCTCCGGTCCCCCTCCGTGCTCCTCTGCCCCCTTTGTCCTCGATCTGCCAAGATGGAGAGCAGAGGAAGGAGGCGGTAAATCTGTCATTTACCATCTCCTTCCTTTTCTGAATGCAGTGATCACTGCCTCTGTCCATTCATAACTGAGCATTGTAAATGTGTTTACGATGCTTCAGTTTATGAATGGAGAGGAGCCACTATCTCCTCTCCATTCATCTTTAGTGCAGCTAAGGCTGCAGAGAAAGGGACTGGGGAAACTCTGTCCTCAGTCCCTTTCCCTGGCTCAAAAGGGAGATGGCAGGGGTCTGTTAAGACCCCTGATATCTCACCAAAGTTCCCCAACAGGGCTGATAAAAAAAAATAAAAGAATTGTAATAAATAAATATGTAAAAGGTAAAATAAAGTAAAAGTAATAAAGTAAATTTTTTTTAAAAATAATAAAAAAATAAAAATAATAAAAAACACACTGACAGCGTCCACCCCCCCCACCAAAAAAGAAAAGCATTGTAAAAAATAAATAGTAAAAAATAAAAAAAAAGAAAATAAAAAACTACTGACACAATCCATCAGTGCTGCATATTAGTGTGCTACTGTCACAGGACTTTAAAAAAAAAGTATTGGTAATCGGTATCGGCAAGTACTTGAAAAAAAAGTATCGGTACTTTTACTCGGTCTTAAAAAAGTGGTATTGGTGCAACCCTAATAAAAGCCGAGCCTCTACACCAGGGATATGCAATTTATGCAATTAGCGGACCTCCAGCTGTTGCAGAACTACAATTCCCATGAGGCATAGCAAGACTCTGACAGCCACAAGCATGACACCCAGAGGCAGAGGCATGATGGGACTTGTAGTTTTGCAACAGCTGGAGGTCCGCTAATTGCATATCCCCGCTCTACACGTAACAGCCTCTACACGTTCCTTGAAAAGGATGTATAGTTTATTGGGATAAACCGTTAAAAACTTACATGGTAACTGTCAAAACCGAGTGCCAATGTATCAATCCACAGATGTAGTTGGTCCATGTGGTTCTGCCTGTCTCTGGATGGAAGGGTCCTAGATGTGTCACTGTGCACCAATTATGTTGCTGTTGTGGTGGTCAATGGTCACAACCACACCAAGGATGGACAGTTGAGGAACCCCCTTTCCCTTTTCTGGATGGATGTAAAGCCTTACATCCATCCAGAAAAGGGAAAGGGGGTTCCTCAACTGGCAGAACCACATGGACCAACTACATATGTGGATTGATACATTGGCACTCGGTTAGACAGTTACCATGTAAGTTTTTAACGGTTTATCCCAATAAACTATACATCCTTTTCAAGGAACTAGTAGAGGCTGTTCAATAATTGTACTCATGATAAGACCGTCTTCCCTCAACATTTATATCGAGGTTATACCAGGGTCTAAGCACTTCATGGAACTTCTCTGCAGCCTTGTACCATTTCTCTGTGGACTAATACTATCTTCTTCCATAGGGGCTCCAGCAGACGCCTGATCATTTTTATTTTATGCACTAAAATGCATGCACTAGGACACACTTTTTATGGTGTGAACCGGCCCTAAGACAGTTTGCAATAAAAGGATCTGACACTGCTGAGATCTCTGGTGCCTTCACCTATGACACTATTCCTATAAACATGATCCTGCAGGATACCTGTCATGGTCCCAGCACCACTCTGCTCCTCCTCTTCTTCCTCAATCTCCGTCTGTGTGAATGCGGACACGGCCTCAAGCGCTGTCCCAGTGCCCTCTTCTTCACTGCTCCCATCTGCCATGTCCAGCTGGATCCCCTCTGCTGCCAATGCCTCATAGCCAGGTCCGGCAATGATAATGACTTGGGAGGGGCAGCCAGCAGCCACCACCTGTCCCAGAGCTTCCTGAGTCACTTCTTCAAAGAGTCCTCTGGCTGTGGGTCCCATGGGGACACACACCACTGTCTCTGCATCATCTGTGCACGGAGCCTCCCCCTCTGTCACATTCTCAGAAGGCTGAGAGTATGGAGCGTGATCCAGCTGCTCCAAGGTTTGGCATGGTTCTGTGGACAGGGTCAGGGGGGCGGACCTGGAGGAGGAGTCATCTGACTCAGCTCCATCTTCATACCCTGTGAATGTTGAACCAAAGAAATGTAGTAAGAATAAAGACTGCAGTAAATTTGCATAATGACAGTTTAACAGTTTTTAAATAATTATAAAAAGGTACAGAAGTGCCTGTGTTGAATGCTGAAAATGAGTTACATGTGCATATGAAGACTTCCCTGTACAGGAGCATCTTGTAATAAAGACCAATCACTGCTGTGCGCTCTTGTGCAGGGTGACTGGTCTTGTCTCCGCCCCCTCCTGTAGTTTTCTGCAGGAAGCCTGTAGTAGGAGGGGCCAACTGGGTCACATAATGTAGATTTATATCCTTTTGGCTATTGAGAAATGTATTTTAACCACTTGCCTACCGGGCACTTTCCCCCCTTCCTGCCCAGGCCAATTTTCAGCTCTGTCACACTTTGAATGACAATTGCGCGGTCATGCAACACTGAACCGAGATAGTCCAATTGCTCCATTTTTTGGGGGGAAGCCTTGCTGGGGACTAGGCTTCTGACCCCTTATCTCTAATGTTCTGGATGATGGTACAACCTTCTACACATTATTATTATCATTCATTAGGCCCCTTTCACATTGGGGCGGTTTGCAGGCGCTATTGTGCTAAAAATAGCTCCTGCAAACCGACCCGAAAATGGCGCTGCTTTGTCTCCAGTGTGAAAGCCCCGAGGGCTTTCACACTGGACCAGTGTGCTGGCAGGACGGGGAAAAAAGTCCTGCCAGCAGCATCTTTGGAGCGGTGTATACACCGCTCCTTCCCCGCTCCTGCCCATTGAAATCAATGGGTCAGCGTGGCTATACCGCCGGCAAAGCGCCTCTGCAGAGGCGCTTTGCGGTGGTTTTTAAGCCTTTCTCGGCCGCTAGCGGGGGGTAAAAGCGCCCCGCTAGCGGCCGAATACCGACGGTAAAGTGCTGCTAACAATAGCGGCGCTTTACCGCCGACCCCGCCCCAGTGTCAAAGGGGCCTTATAGGGGTTACCTCTTTTTTTTCTACAACACTGAACCCAAATGATGTTTTTATCATTTTTTTCACACAAATAGAGCTTTCTTTAGGCAGTATTTAATCACTGCTGGGTTTTTTATTATTGCTAAAAGAAAGGAAAAAAGTTACTCTTAGTTTCTGTCAGTAAATTTTGTAAATAAGTCATTTTTCTCCTTCACTAATGTACGCCGATGAGGCAGCACTTATGGGCTCTGATGAGGAGGCACTAATATGCCGCACTGATATGTGGCACTGATTAGTGGTACTGATGGGCAGCACTGATGGGCACCGATGGGTGGCACTGATGAGCAGACACGGATGGGCCCTGACTGGCATCACTAATGGGCACCAATTGGTGTCACTGGTGGGGCTGTACTGTAAGGGCACTGATCAGTGCCCTGATTATCTGTACAGGTCTACCCTGTGAGGAGATGCCGCTGATTGGCTCTCCTCTCCTCACACTCTGTCAGTGTGAGTCGATAAACGGTATTTCCTTGTTTTCATGTGACCAGTTGTGATTGGGCACAACCGATCACATGGGTAAAGAGCTGCATCATCGCCTCTTTCCCGAGATCGGGGTCGCGCCGTGTCCTAGGAACACGGCCCGACCACGATCGCCATACTGCACGCCCCCACAAGAGCGGCGGTTCTGGGGCGTCGTAATATGTCGTCCCAGAACGAGAGTGCATCCGGCCCACTGTCATTTTACTATACGGCGGGGAGTGGTTAAAGTTTTTGTGCTTGGAGTTCAGCTTTAAGTATGACTGTTTCTGCTTTCCTCTTGGCGGTCAATTTTGCTACCAGAAACAAAACGGTAGAGTAATCTGGTCCCTGACTGTGTATATGACTGGATATCAGTGGTAGAGATATTAACTGCTTCCCGTCTTTCCTATAGCAGTTTAACTGCTACACGGGCGGCAACTGTGGGCTGGATTACATACTACCCATCCCTCCCAACACAATCCCTCTGCCTGATCCCATCCCTCCAACCACCATCCCTCTGCCTGATCCCCATCCCTCCCACCACCATCCCTCTGCCTGATCCCCATCCCTCCCACCACCATCCCTCTGCCTGATCCCCATCCCTCTCACCACCATCCCTCTGCCTGATCCCCATCCCTCCCACCACCATCCCTCTGCCTGATCCCCATCCCTCCCACCACCATCCCTCTGCCTGATCCCCATCCCTCCCACCACCATCCCTCTGCCTGATCCCCATCCCTCTCACCACCATCCCTCTGCCTGATCCCCATCCCTCCCACCACCATCCCTCTGCCTGATCCCCATCCCTCCCACCACCATCCCTCTGCCTGATCCCCATCCCTCCCACCACCATCCCTCTGCCTGATCCCATCCCTCCAACCACCATCCCTCTGCCTGATCCCCATCCCTCCCACCACCATCCCTCTGCCTGATCCCCATCCCTCCCACCACCATCCCTCTGCCTGATCCCCATCCCTCCCACCACCATCCCTCTGCCTGATCCCCATCCCTCCCACCACCATCCCTCTGCCTGATCCCCATCCCTCTCACCACCATCCCTCTGCCTGATCCCCATCCCTCCCACCACCATCCCTCTGCCTGATCCCCATCCCTCTCACCACCATCCCTCTGCCTGATCCCCATCCCTCCCACCACCATCCCTCTGCCTGATCCCATCCCTCCCACCACCATCCCTCTACCTGATCCCCATCCCTCCCACCACCATCCCTCTGCCTGATCCCATCCCTCCCACCACCATCCCTCTGCCTGATCCCATCCCTCCCACCACCATCCCTCTGCCTGATCCCCATCCCTCCCACCACCATCCCTCTGCCTGATCCCCATCCCTCTCACCACCATCCCTCTGCCTGATCCCCATCCCTCTCACCACCATCCCTCTGCCTGATCCCCATCCCTCCCACCACCATCCCTCTGCCTGATCCCATCCCTCCCACCACCATCCCTCTACCTGATCCCCATCCCTCCCACCACCATCCCTCTGCCTGATCCCATCCCTCCCACCACCATCCCTCTGCCTGATCCCCATCCCTCCCACCACCATCCCTCTGCCTGATCCCCATCCCTCCCACCACCATCCCTCTGCCTGATCCCCATCCCTCTCACCACCATCCCTCTGCCTGATCCCATCCCTCACACCACCATCCCTCTGCCTGATCCCATCCCTCACACCACCATCCCTCTGCCTGATCCCATCCCTTCAACCACCATCCCTCTGCCTGATCCCCATCCCTCCCACCACCACCATGCCTCTGCCACTGAGCCCGTCCCTCACAAAACCATCCCACTGCCTGATTCGATCCCTCCCACCACCATCCCTCTGCCTGATTCCATCCCTCCCACCACCATCCCTCTGTCACTGTCATTTATATTTTGTGCATTTAGGACAGGAATGCATTTCAGGTCTTTGTAGAAAATCTACTGAGCAGCCAAGAACTAGTTTGTGAGAGAGTCAGGCTATTCCACATTTTCACAGCTCTTACAGCAAAGAAGCCTTTCCGTTATTCCTCTAGATGTAAAAAATGTCCCTTTGTTCTCTGAAATGAACTGAAAGTGAATAACTTGTAGCCCTCTTTTGGGATGGTTATGAGAATTACCCTCCCCAAATAGGATATTGCGCTAAGAGCAAATGAAAAAAAAAAAAAAAAAATGAAGTTCTTCTGACTGCTTGAATTTTTGGATAAAAACCATGGACATTAATCGTGATGCATTGCGGATTCAAATCGTTGACAGGATAATTGTATTCGAATCTAATTATGAGATCAGTGAAGATGCGCTTCCATGTTTTATTGTCAAAGCTTAACTGAACAAGCTGAAGTTAGAAGCTGATTGGCTACCATACACAGCTGCACCAGATTTTACACTCCCCGGTTTTAGTAAATCAACCCCAAAGTGTATGCCAAGCCAAAACTTTTTTTCTTTGCTTTGGTTAGAGTTGGTAAGGGTTAAAACCCGGTGAGCAGGACTGCCTACATGCGTCGCTTTAACTGACATTTGCGCGGTCGTAGGACGCTGTACCCAAACAAAATTTACGTCCTTTTTTTTTCCCCACAAATAGAGATTTCTTTTGGTGGCATTTGATCATCTCTGCGGTTTTTATTTTTTGCGCTATAAACAAAAAAATGAGCGACAATTTTGAAAAAAAAAAAAAAAAAACACAATATTTTGTACTTTTTGCTATAATAAATATCCCCATTTTTTTTTAAAAAAAAAAAAGCTATTTTTTTCTCAGTTTAGGCCGATACGTATTCTTCTACATATTTTTGGCAATAAAAATCGCAATAAGCGTATATTGATTTGTAGACGCTATAACTTTTGCGCAAACCAAATAGATTTATAGCATTTTTATTTATTTATTTTACTAGTAATGGCGGTGATCTGCGATTTTTATCGGGACTGCGACATTATGGCGGACACTTGACACATTTTTGGGACCATTGGCATTTATACAGCGATCAGTGCTATAAAAATGCACTGATTACTGTAAAAACGTCACTGGCAGGGAAGGGGTAGGGCTGGGGAAAAAATCAATTTGAATCTTGAATCGAATTGAGAGGTCAAATCGATTCAAATTTTCAGGAAATCGATTTTTTTTTTTCACCAGGACCAGCGCTGACACTGCGCCGGTCCTGAGGAGCTGCGGGCAGGAGTTTTTAGGTGAGGCCGTGGCTTCGGCTGAGTCCGCGATGCCGGACACCACGGACTAGGCCGAAGCCGCGGCATCGCCTAAAAACTACTGCCTGCAGCTCCTCAGGACCGGCGCGGTATACATAAAAAAAAAAAAAAACGTTGAAATGGTGAATCGAATTTTTTTTTGGAGAAAATCGCCCAGCTCTAGGAAGGGGTTAACACTAGGGGGCGATCAAGGGGTTAACCGTGTTCCCTATCTGTGTTCTAACTGTGGGGGGGATGGGACTGACTAGGAGAGATGACAGATCGCTGTTCATACTTAGTATGAACACATGATCAGTCTCTTCTCCCCTCAGAGAAGCGGGATCTGTGTGTTTAAACACACAGATCCCGCATCTCGGTGTGTCACGAGCGATCGCGGGAGCCCGGTGGTCATCGCGCCCGCAGGGCACTCGCATCGGCTCCACGGGCGAGCAGCAGGCGGGTGTGCCCCTAGTGGCCACAGGGTGATGTGACGTAACATAGCGTAGTTTCGCCTAACCATGCCATTCTGCCGCAGTAAAACTGCAGCGGCTGGTCGGCAAGTGGTTAAGATACAATCATAATTTTGTTTATTCAGCATGAAATGGAGCTTAGTTATGTAGCATAAGGCTGTATATTCTGCAATATTTACATTTTTGGTAACCTCATTCAATGAATCCAAGCTCTACAAGCTGAGATAACATGCACTGCATTGATGCATTCACATAATTTTACAGTAACCATGTGTACTGTATGTACACTACAAACCGTATGATTGAATCGGTTCTGATATCGCTGTTTTACTAACCTGAAAGCTTTTTATTCTAAATAGGAAACCTTCATTTTGTTTGCAAATATTAAAGATTCTAACTACCAGCAAGAATAAGTCCTTAGATTTAAAGAGCACCTGTCATTTCAGATCCATCATGGCAGCATCCGTTAGCGGGCATCCACTCACCCGCTGCCGCCACGTCCCTCACCTTGTTGTGTCACTGCCGCATCACCAGCTGTCCCATTTAAGTGAATGGGAATGTCGGTGAGTCAACAGCGGGTCAGAGGAGGAGCCACGGCGGGACAGAGATGACAGTTGCTCTTTAAAAACCAAGATTTAAATCAAATCCACCCTGTCAAAAACTGACCACACTAAGCTGGAGAACACAGCGTGGTCAGTCTTCTAGTTGTGCTGGGAATCAGCCTGTTCTCCTCAAATAATAAGACTTGTCCTGACTGCCAACCCCCCCCCCCGGATGCACAGTGATTCACTGGGAAGCTCAGTGTACTGTTGCTTCTCCTCCCCCAGCTCTAATGCAGCTGAGAACAGAAGGAATGTGATCACTTATAAAAAAGGGAAACGTTTTCTTAATAATTATATACCAATGGTTTGCGTTTCATTTCTATTTTAAACTGAATAGGTTGTTTTACAAGGAGATCGTTT
Source organism: Aquarana catesbeiana (assembly GCF_042186555.1). NCBI lineage: Eukaryota > Metazoa > Chordata > Amphibia > Anura > Ranidae > Aquarana > Aquarana catesbeiana. The sequence goes on from NC_133326.1 coordinate 652,507,747, forward strand.
ACAATCACTTTAACATATCACATTTAAATGACAGTTGCAGTAAAGTTTACCTTACCCATTTGGTTTAGGGCCTTCAGTGGACATCGCAATTCCTGGTAAAAGTGGTGTCCTGCCTGGCACTGCCACACGGCCGTGGTATACAGAACATCACTGGCGTTGAGCTCTGACAGGCCAGGCTCGTGAGGGCAGTTGCTCTTGTGATCACAGTACCAGGTCACCAAACTGAGCAGATCGTTCACACAGCCTCGCTGTCCTGCTGACAAAAGATAGGAGAATCTGTTACTTATCACCTGTCTAGCAGCAGCTTATACAGCTATACCGACATTAAAATTTATCTATATCCAAAAACAAACAGTTTAGTACTTGCAGTTTACCTGTCCTCAGATGTAGTGGCTGCATTAGGTTTCTTATTTCCATTTTTCCTTTACTTTCACCTGGTGATCCCACAAATGATGCACTTCCTGTCCTAGGGTGACCATGTTCACGCCCTAGACCAGTGATGGCGAACCTTGGCACTCCATATGTTTTGGAACTACATTTCCCATGATGCTCATGCACTCTGCAGTGTAGTTGAGCATCATGGGAAATGTAGTTCCAAAACATCTGGGGTGCCAAGATTCACCATCACTGGTCTATACTGTAATTATGGAGGGGCAGGAAGACAGGAAGTGTGTTAGGACTACAGAACATCTCTCTCCATACCACTGGAGGAGGGGAGGAGTCTGTGGTCCACAGAAGGGAACTGAGAAGGCTGTGCACAGCAAATTACAAGCACACTGGAGTTCTTTTCTGTACTTGCAGAAATCACACTTGGCCTAAAAAAAAAAAAAAAAAAGTGTATGGGCATCCCCAGCGGCCTGGATATCAGATATGGATACATACATCGAGCCAAGCTGGACCAATGTAAGCATGGAAAAAAGATCATTCCTGGATTTATGCTTTACGTGATGTCATACATGGCCAGTGCTTACCTATTCCGTGCCCTAGGTAGCCTAACACTCAACCCCCCCCCCCGGGTTTGGAAGGGGCCATTAGTCTTACCTAGGGTCATGCAGGATCAGAGAGTGGACTCACCGGACTGCAGCTACATCTCCACCTCCTCAGGTGTGCCCGCTGCCTCCTCCTCTGCGCTGACCTCATGCCCGGCGACTCCTCCGCCTCCTCAGATGTGCCCGCCACCTCCTCCGCCGACCTCATGCCCGGCGCCTCCTCAGCTGTGCTTGCCACCACCTCCTCTGCGCTGACCTCATGCCTGGCGACTCCTCCACCTCCTCAGTTGTTCCCACCACCTCCTCCTCCGACCTCATGCCCGATGCCTCCTCAGTTGTGCCCACCGCCTCCGCTGACCTCATGCCCGGCGCCTCCTCAGTTATGCCCGCCGCCTCCTCCGCCGACCTCATGCCCGGCGACTCCTCCGCCTCCTCAGTTGTTCCCACCACCTCCTCCGCTAACTTCATGCCTGGTGACTCCTCCGCCTCCTCAGTTGTGCCCACTGCCTCCTCCACTGACCTCATGCCCGGCGCCTCCTCTGCCTCCTCAGTTGTGCCTGCTGCCTCTTCCGCCGACCTCATGCCCGGCGCCTCCTCTGCCTCCTCAGTTGTGCCTGCTGCCTCTTCCGCCGACCTCATGCCTGGTGACTCCTCTGCCTCCTCAGTTGTGCCCACCGCCTCCTCCACTGACCTCATGCCCGGCGCCTCCTCTGCCTCCTCAGTTGTGCCTACTGCCTCCTCCGCCGACCTCATGCCCGGCGCCTCCTCTGCCTCCTCAGTTGTGCCTGCTGCCTCCTCCGCCGACCTCATGCCCGGCGCCTCCTCTGCCTCCTCAGTTGTGCCTGCTGCCTCCTCTGCCGACCTCATGCCCGGCGCCTCCTCTGCCTCCTCAGTTGTGCCTGCTGCCTCTCCTGCCGACCTCATGCCGGGCGCCTCCTCAGTTGTGCCCAGACCTATAGTGTAAATGTAAAAATCGGTCCGTCCCATAAGAGGTGTACAGGTACAAGAGCTAAAGTAGTGAATAGGACTCTGAACCTACAAATCTGTCCTGGGTACCCTCAAATTATAGCAAATGTGGCTCCATGCGCCACATCCACTTCAAATATATGTAAATGGAAGCAGATAGAGTCCAAGCTTTTCAAAGCAGACCTTCACTTAAAAGTGTAATCCAAAGACCGGGGGAAAAACCAGCCCAGGTGATGACAGCGCTGGACGCCTGGACAGGCGAGTGCCTGCTTCTTAAGGCTGGGTTCACACATGTCCAGTGCAAATTGTATGTCCCTTTTCACTGCCAATAAAAAAAAAAAAAAAAAGCGTTTGTTCAACGGTTCAGGTGCTTTTTTGATGCAAATTTGCAAGGCTCAGGATGGGATTTTTGTCATAGCTGCGATTTCAATGCCGGCCAATACATAGTAGATGTTGTAGTAGTGTCAACTCCTGCAGTAGGAGAGCAACCCATGCTGAAATCCTGAACACGTGCGATTCAGAAGCGTTCCCACAGAACTCAATGAGCCTGGAATTTGCACCTGAACCGCACCGCAGTGCTCAGAAAACACACAGGACTCTTTAAATTTGCACTGCGGATGCACCGCATATATATGTGAACAGCTTCAATGAAAATCAATGTTCTTTGACATGTTATGCAAATCGGATAGGGTTCTAAACGCATCACATATGTGTGAACCGAGTCTAAACGTCAGCAGCTACAGTATTTGTAGCTGCTGGCTTTATTTAAAAAAAAAAAAAAACAACTGGAGTTCCTCTTTAAAGCGGAGCTCCAGCCCCCTCTACCAAAAAACTAAAAGTCAGCAGCTACAAATACTGCAGCTGCTGACTTGGACTATTAGGGCACTTACCTGTCCAGGGATCCTGCGGTGTCCTCACCCAAGCTGATTCTTGAATTGGCTCTCGGGTGCTGTTGCCGCCATTCTGGGTAAGGGAAACAGGCAGTAAAGCCTTGCAGCTTCACAGCCGGTTTCCTACTGCGCATGTGCAAATCAGGCTGCACATTCTCAATGGGCCGGCTGTGGCGTGGGCCGAACTCAGCAGGAGGTGGGAGGGGGTACCTGTCAAAACCAGGTACCCGCTCCCCCTTTCCCCCCCTACAAGTTGCCAAATGTAGCACCGGAAGGGGTGAGAAGGCAGACAAGCGAAGCTTCCACTTTTGGGTGGAGTTCCTCTTTAACTACTTCCCCTAATAATTGCCCACGTACCATTCCTGTGCTGCGAGCCAGACTGGCGATCCTCACATGGCTTCCTGTAACACAAAACAAGAGAAAAAAAAAAAAAAGAACAAGGTGTAAATAAAGTTTGATTTACCACCCATTATGTACATACACATGCCAACATATTACATTCGGACCGAATAACAATAACATGGACATTTCGAAATTAGCCCAACCAAATACTGCCATGTGGTTGTTTCCCAAGAAAATGTTTGATTTATGTAGATGGCCCGAATGTTACCGGAAACGTGTCAAGATTTGAAAATATTAAGAAGTGTTAACTGGAACTGGGCTTTAAAATTTGTTTGTCACTGAATTTTTTCCACTGTACTGGGGCCCAGTGCATTTTTGATGCATTTTTACCGTGTTCCAGTCCAGTTCTGTGCAGGAATAAAGCAGTAAAAAAGTAACAAACTCCCTGTCCTAGGGGAACAACATTCACTCCACTGTACTGTACCTATAGAAGCGTTGTCACACTAGAACAGGAGCTATGTTAGGACTATAGAACACCTCCCTCTCTCCTCATCCCCGTAACATGAAGCTGCTCTGTAATTCATTGAGAGAACCGTGCTAAATAAAAACAGTCCAGAGGCAGACATCACACTTCACAGGATTGCTGGCAGGATCAACGGGTATTTTTATTGGTGGTTCTCGAACAGATAAAACATAACAAGCAAAAAAGAGAAGTTCATGGTTAGAGTTTACATACATGTTAATGGGAACATGTATAAAGCACTAAGGCTCGGTTCACACTGGAACCCGCTGCGGATCGCAGAGGAGCGCTGTCTGTCCATGTTCCCCGTTTCAGGGACAAATCAGGGCAGAATTCAGCCTTGAAATGGAGCCAAAGACGCACAGTGTTTCTGTGCAGTGCGCTCCGCAGCCACAACAGAGATATGAGAACCGCCTCCATAGGGAGCCAATCACATTCTCCTGCTATGCGAATTGGATGAGGGGAAACCCACATCTGATTCGCATAGGTGTGAACCCGGCCTAAATGTTGGTTTCACCAAACATTGCCTGGCGGTGAATTTATTACTGTAATTTACAACACATGTACCTGGAAGATGAGTGGTGAATGTTTTCACTGCTTTATAAATATACTCCTAAGTGGATATAAACGCAACAATGAACTTCTCTTATTTAATATGGCATTGAAAGTGTTCTGTTATATCTGTTTTGAAAACTTATCATCATTCTTTATTATATAGAATATTTTACTTCATTATATATGTTGTCATTGTTTATTATATAGATGATTATACTTTAATATATAGATTATATCTTTTTATTATCATAGATGATAGTTACATAGAATTCAATTATTATATAGATTATACTTCATTATATAGATTGTCATTCTTTATTATATAGATCATTATGCTTTTATATATAGATTATATCTTTTTATTATCATAGATGATAGTTACATAGAATTCAATTATTATATAGATTATTATTCTTTATTATATAGATTATACTTCATTATGTAGATTATCATTCTACATAACTCTTTATTATATAGATCATCAATTTTTAGTATATACACTATATTATACATTATAAAAGTAGTAGAGTATAGTAGATTATATTTTATTATAAAAGATTATCATACAGGATATGGATTTTTATACTTTACTATACAGATTATCATTTTTTTTATTATATAGATGAATATACTTTTTTTTTTTATATGGGTTAGATTTTTTTTTTTTGTATTATATAGATGATTCTTACATTGTTAATCTATACAACAAGGAATGATAATCTGTATAAAAATTTATATAAGGCATGATAATCTGTATAATAAATTATAATAATCTATATAATTATAATAATCGACTGTATACACTAAAAATTGAAAAATCTATATAATAAAGTATGATCGATATAAATTGATAATCTATATAATAAAGAATTATTTTCTATGTAATATTCTATATAATAGTGATAATCTATATAATAATCTACTTTATATACCAACGATAGAATAAAATTCTTTAGATTAACAATCAAGTATAGTATATAAAGTAGATTTACAGTTTATCATAAAGAATTATTTTCTAATAAAAGTATTAATAATCTACTTTATATACTATTGATTGTTAATCTAAAGAATTTTATTCTATCGTTAGCATATAAAGTAGATTATTAATAGATTATCACTCTTTATTATATAGAATACTACATTAAAAAAAAATCTTTATTATATAGATGATCAATTTTTGGTAAATACAGTAGATTTATAGATCATACTTTATTATACAGATTCTCATTACTTAATATATAAATTATTATACCGTTTATCATTCTTTATTATGTAGATTATACTTCATTATCATTCGATATAATTCTCTATTATATAGATTATCTATTTGTTAGATGTGACTTTAAAATAAGTCACTTTATGTTTATATTGCTTCGTCAAATCTTAACCCTTAAAGAAATAGACACGGAGGCAACTTCGTCTGTGTCACATTCCACGGTCTATGAGCCCGCAGTGCGATAACTGTCCCGTTTTATTTAATATATTTATAAGATTTTTTTACATGACGAAAATATCAAAGTTCAATTTACAGATCAACTAATAAAAGTAGTTTCGACAGATAATTCCTTATCAGCAATAAAAGAATACAATAAAAAACAGTTTCATCGAGAATATGCGTCAGCAGACAAATATTAATTTCATAACAGCTGCAAAGCAGGCATTTCAATAACAGATTTTACACGTAGGCATTAGATCTAAGTAAGAACTCTGAATCAAATCCCTAACCTTATCAAATTTTTAGTATATACAGTAGATTATTATACTTTATTATAGTAGTAGAGTATAGTAGATTATTATACAGATGATCACTCTTTATTATAATATTATTCTTTATTATATACACTATTGAACTTTATTACATAGATTATTATTATGTAGGATATCTTTTTCCATATATATTTTTTTTAAATTAATATATCGATTAGCATTCTTTATTGTATAGATTATTACACTTTATTAAATCATTATTCTGTATTATATAGATTATTATATTGAATATTATTCTCTATTCTTCCTCTGTACAGTATTAATCAGCCTGCAATCAATGGGCACCCAGATCTTTAACTAGTTGGTGCATGATGATGATGATGACAGGGTCTATTCCCAGTATCAATGTGGCTCCCCTCCCCCCCTCCGGTGTACACACTGGGTGATGGGCAGTGATAGGGCTCTCTCGCAGTGCATGCCGGGACGCTCTCAGGTACTCTCACCCTCCTCGCGCCTCCAGCTCCAGCAGGTAATCGGCCAGCTTGGCGTCAGTCCAGGCCCCGCCCCCGCTCTCCGCCCCCTTCTCCCTCCGCTGCAACCAGGCTCCGTGCGCCTCTCCCAGGTACACCCGGCGGCAGTCGTATTTCTTCCGGGATTCCAGGCGGCGCCGCACCCGGTCCGTGTCCGTCAGCCGGGGCCTGCCCCGCACCTTCCTCCCGCCGCTGTCTTCATCGTCCTCCGAGGAGGGAGCCTCGGCCGCCACCGGCGTCGCCATCTTGCTACACCCGCGCCGACGTCATCACAACCACTGCGGTGTTGTTAAAAAAAAAAAAGTCGACCTATGCAGGATCTCGACGGCGTCACTTCCGGTGCGGCTCCGTCACAACACAGCTGATCGCGGGGCTGCACTGCGGCTATACCGCGCATGTGCAGACGCTCAATTCAGTCGAGGAAAATGATAGACTCGAGCGGGGGCGGTGCGAGTTGCTTGAAGTGGAGGGCCACCCTAAAAAAAAAAAAATTACATCTAAATGTTCCCAAAAATCTGGAGAAAAAAAAAATGAAAATAATTATTTTTTTTAATTTACCAGAAATGGCTGTTGCTAGGCAGATCGTCCTAATCTGCCACTTCCTACACCGCGGTGATCTTCAGTCTTCTCCTCCTCGCGTTGTCTTCTGGGGAATGGGGCGCGCTGTGTTCTGGGAACTGTGTGTGTCCCATTCACAAAGCACCGCGCGACTCGCGCATGCGCAGTACGAAACGGGCAGTGAAGCCGCAAGGCTCCACTGCCTGTTTCCCTTACCTAGGATGGCGGTGCCGAGGGACGGGTTCGGCCTCGGACGTCCGACATCGCGGGCACCAGGGACAGGTAAATGTGCTTATTAAAAGTCAGCAGCTACAGTGCTTGTAGCTGCTGACTTTTACATTTTTTTTTTTTCAGCTGGCCCATCGCTTTAATTACATCACCGGCAGCCCCGCCCCTAACACGCCCCTAGCCTGCTCTGGAAAAGGGGGGCGGGCCCCGTGCATAGCACAGTCTATATCAATGGGACAAGGTCGAGGAAAAATATAGAGCTGCAACGCCTTCAGCCCCGCCCCTAGCCTGCTCTGCTGAAGTGGGGCGGACCCCGTGTGTATATCAATGGCAGGTCCAGGAAAAATATAGAGCTGTGCCTGTGGGAGGGGCCAAGCCTTTGCATAGAAGACATTCCTCATCTACATGATCATCTACGCTGCATGATGTACATAATGTGAAGGGCTGTGCAATCTGTCCAGGAAGGAAAACAGCAGCCTGACACACAGAGACTCCGCTTACACAAATCTGTCTGTGCACAGCCCTGCAAAATACATATATGGGAGGTCAAGGAAAATTATACAGCAGTGTCTGTGACAGTGGCGGCTGGTGCCCATCATATGCAGCCATTTTTGCCCATCATATGCAGCCATTTTTGCCCGTCATATGCAGCCGCTTGTGCCAATCAAATGCAGCCACTTGTGCCCATCAAATGCAGCCAGGCACATCCCCTGGCTCGGCTGTCACTTCACTAGCCCCCCCCGCGCGTGCGGCCAGTTTGGCGGCACTTACCGAGTGACGGGGCTTCCTCCTCCTCTTCTGTAGCGGTGGCTGTGGCTCCTGTGTCCGCCCGGCTCCTCAGGGTTCTTCCGCCGGGTCTCCTCTTCCGCCAAAGCGTTAGGCATCCAATAGGATCGCCTAATGCTATGGCCAATTGGGAGACAGGTCTCACTAACCTGCCTGCTGATTGGCAGGGAGGAATGTTGTGTGGCATAGCAAATGAATTTTTGCTATTTTCACACTAACAGGGTGGGATCGGGACATAGTGCTCTGCGCCCCACAGCCCACACTATTTTGAAGCATATTAGAGCCTCTGGCTCTAATCGCATGCTTCAAAATACACCCCACCATAGTAATTCATGTTTCCGGTGTCCTGAAAGGGGCCGGGCACATGAATAGGGAGGGCGGTAGAGGTGTCAGGAGGGGCGGCGCCCATGCGCTACAATGCATGGGCCACCACTGGTATTTGATCTCTGTCAAGTGCTGGGGGCTGGATCGCCTCCGTTGCTTTTCCTACAATCAGGGGCCAAAGAAGCTGAGTGCGAGTTTACCTGTAGCCCTCACACTGGAGACTTGTACACCATCATCATGGCGTCCCAGGACGGTGGGTACCAGGTCCCCCGAGGGCAGAGCGCATGTGTGACCCTCTTTGGGGTCACTAGTGGCTTAGGGAGAAGGAGAGGGCCTCTGGGTGGATGTGGGAGAAGGAGATTGCTCCCGGGTGGACGTGGGAGAAGGAGAGGGCTCCCGGGTGGACGTGGGAGAAGGAGAGGGCTCCCGGGTGGACGTGGGAGAAGGAGAGGGCTCCTGGGTGGACGTGGGAGAAGGAGAGGGCTCCTGGGTGGACATGGGAGAAGGAGAGGGCACCTGGGTGGACGTGGGAGAAGGAGAGGGCTCCTAGGTGGACGTGGGAGAAGGAGAGGGCTCCTGGGTGGATGCGGGAGAAGGAGAGAGCCCCTGGGTAGCCGGTGAAGGAGATGGCCCCAGGGTTGGCCAGAATTGGAAGAGCTGGTCCTTGGGTGGTTGGAGGAGGAGAGGGTGCCACCCTTCTCCCCTGAGGACGGGGACACCCTTCTCTCCCCCGGAGCATGGGGACACCCGGAGGAAGGGGACACACTTCTCTTCCCCGGAGGATGGGGACAACCCCCCCCCCCCCCCCAGAGGTAGGGGACACCCTTCTCTCCCCAGAGGTAGGGGACACCCTTCTCTCCCCCGGAGGACGGGGACATCCTTCTCTCCCCCAGGGGATGGGGACACCGGAGGACGAGAACACACTTCTCTTCCCTGGAGGACGGGGACACCCTTCTCTCCCCGGAGGTGGGGGACACCTATCTCTCCCCCGGAGGATGGGGACACCTATCTCTCCCCCAGAGGACAGAGGACACCCTTCTCCACCAGAGGACGGGGACACCTATCTCTCCCCCGGAGGACAGAGGACACCCTTCTCCCCCAGAGGACGGGGACACCCTTCTCCCCCGGAGGACGGGGACACCCTTCTCCCCCGGAGGACAGAGGACACCCTTCTCCCCCAGAGGACAGAGGACACCCTTCTCCCCCGGAGGATTTGGTAGCTGACTTTATCAAGCAATGTGAAGACAACAGTCTGCCATGAGCAGTATTGACATAAGGGTGGGCTGTCATTGATTGGGTGATATCACACATCACTAGGAAGGATCGTGTTGGCTACCACATCTGATCAGCCTTGGCTCTTCAACTCGGGGCCCTCTTCTCCTCCAAACACCCAGATGCTCTCAACTTCTCCACCAGCCACCCAGGGGCCCTCTCCTTATTTCCAGGCACCCAGGGGCTCTCTCCTTCTCCCACATCCACTCAGGAGCCCTCTCCTAACTCCCACGTCCACCCAGGAGCCCTCTCCTAACTCCCACGTCCACCCAGGAGCCCTCTCCTTCTCACACATCCACCAAGGAGCCCTCTCCATCTCCCACGTCCACCCGGGAGCAATCTCCTTCTCCCTAAGCCACCAGTGACCGCAAAGTGGGTCACACATTCGCTCTGCCCTCGGGGGACCCGGTACCCACCGTCCTGGGACGCCATGATGATGGTGTACAAGTCTCCAGTGTGAGGGCTACAGGTAAACTCGCACTCAGCTTCTTTGGCCCCTGATTGGAGGAAAAGCAGTGGAGGCGATCCAGCCCCCAGCACTTGACAGAGATCATAGACCAGTGGCGTTCCGTGCACTGTGGGCGCACGGGAGCCGCCCCCCCATCACCTCTCCCAAAAACCGGAAGTGACCTCAGAGGTCGCTCCGGTCCTCCAAGGGCATAGAGACGAGTGTGGGCCATCTTGCCCTTACTCGGCTTCCTGGCAAGGAAACGGGCACATCGGAGGGGGGGGGGGGCACCTCTCTAACAGTGATCCCATGGTGAATGCGCCCGCGGGACCACCTTTATCTGACGCAGAATCGCCCAAAGTTAAAAAGAATATATATACCAGAGTTATGGCAGCTAGCCGTATTTAACGTCAAAGTGATGACGTATTTTTACTATGGGCCGGTCAGCAATAGACATGTGCAATTCGTTTCCTTCCGAATTCGTTTTTTAATGAGTTTCAACAAATTAGTTAATTCGGAAATATCCGAATTAACGAAAACCTGTGTAATGAATTTTTCCGATTATTCGTAAATTCGAAAATCGGAAAAAATACCTAACTGATAATTTAACTATTACTAACTATTAAAATTATAGGTATTGGAATTTCCTTTCAAATTTGGCTGTTAGTGAACGTAACGAATACAAATTTATCTGAAGTTACACATTATCTGAAATAACAAATGCCGTATCTAAACGGATTGAATGTAATGAATTAATAATAATAAATAACAATAATAATAATAACACTATTATTATTATTATTAATTTGTTCTGTTCCATTTGTTCAGATGCGGCATTCGTTATTTCAGATAATGTGTAACTTCAGATAAATCCATATTTGTTACGTTCACTAACAGCCAAATTTAAAAGGAAATTCCAATACCTATAATTAATAGTTAGTTATTATTAGTTAGTTATTCTTTCAAATTTTCGGATTTTCTTTCTTTTTTTCGAATTTACGAATTGCGATCATAATGAATGACCCGAAAAAATGAAAAAAAAAACTAATTTTTCGGCAGTGCACATGTCTAGTCAGCAAATGGTTAAATGTCAGGACTGGATGGACAGAAATATAAATCATTTGGCAGGTAAAAGAGTTCTATGTATTTCATCCGTGTATTTAGCGGTTTGCCTGGTGCTGCCAGTCATTGATTTGGAAGTCTCATCTGGCCTGCAGACCTTTGATGATTTCTCCACAGCAATTGTAATTGCAACAATGCAGGTTGCCTGGCTCCCTCTGACTTCAGAGACACCGAGCTCCCAGTCTACAAATTTGTTCTAGATCAGTGACCCAGAGGATCAGCATGACAACCAGGCAACTGGCATTTTCAGAAGCACTGGTTAGAAAGAGTAGTGTGCTTATTTCCCTCACTACTTTTTTAAGTAATGTGTAGTAGTTATTTTATATTTGTTTTGTTTTTTTGTGATCAGGACTAAGAAATATAAGCTTTAAAAGCAGTATTAAACCCAAAAGCAAACATTTTTTTTTCACAACTTTTTTTTACGGCAGCTTACCAGTTCTTAGATGTGATGGCTGCATTCGTTTTCTTTTTTAGGGTTTCTTTCTTCTATTTTCATCTGGCGACCTGGGCAGTAAGTCTGTTGTTTTTCAAAAGAACATCCTCTCCAGCAGAATGTATCAGTTACAGGGATGACACAAACCATTTACCACTGACAGGGGTGCTTGCAATGATCAACTTTAATTTATGTAGAACCTTTATCCCAAAATGATCCTCTTCACATATCCTTGAGGCTGTTGTGTTGACACTATAGCTCAAACTGAAATCTACACACACACACCTAGCTTGACTGTCCCCTAACCCATCCCTTTCATTCTTTGGATTTCAGGTCTGAAGTGAAGTCCTTGAACTCAATGCAACATGTAATCTTTGGCTTCCTTCCAAGGTGGATCTCAGGCTTGCATTCCCTGGTTCACACAATGCCATGCAGGGGCCTGTCCATAGTTTGCTGGATGTTCACATTGTATTGTAGGATATGTGGAGGACAGTGGTCCTGATCCACCGAGAGAAAGACTGTGCAGATGATGCAGGAACAAATCCAAGACTGCACAGAGACACAGGGTGCACTAGATGTCATGGGGTGCAGTGGAGTCACAGGGTGCACTTGTAATCACTGGATGACATAGGGGCAAACTGGACTCACTAGATGACCCGGGGGAGCAATGGAGTGACTAGATGAGCCGGGGGGACACTGGATTAACTAGATGAGCCAGGGGGGCACACTGGAGTAACTAGATGGCACGGGGTGCATTAGAATCACTAGATGGCACAGGGGAGCACTGGAGTGACAAGATAACCCGGGGCGCACTGGAATCACTAGATGATCTGGGGCCCACTTAGGTCACCAGATGGCCCAGGGATGCACTGAAGTGACTAGATGTGAATCCAGTGTGCAACTGGGTCATCTAGTCACTTCAGTGCGTCCCCGGGTCATCTAGTGATTCCAATGCACCCCCGGGTCACCTGGCAACCTAATTGCGCCCCGAGTCACCTAGTGATTCCAGTGCGCACGGGTTATCTAGTCACTCCAGTACTCCAAGGTGCCATCTAATGATTCCAATGCACCCCATGCCATCTAGTGACTCCAGTGCCCCCCCCCCCGGTCATCCAGTTAATCCAGTGTGCCCCTGGGTCTAGATGACCAGGGGGCGCACTGGAGTCAATAGATGGCACAGGGCGCACTGGAATCACTAGATGGCACAGGGGAGTACTGGAGTGACTAGATCACCCAGAGGGGCACACTGGAGTCACTAAACTAGACAGGGGGCACTTGGTGACACCAGAGGCTGGAGACAGACACTGAGGACACAGGGGATGCAGATAATGAAACTGCACCACCACCTGTCTCAGTTAAAGTGGAATCTTCCCTACCTAGTTATATCTAGATGATATTTTCTAAAGATGAACATATTCTCACAGTGACATACATGATAACTAGTGTGCTTCATACTCTAGGTAATCTCAATTTCTCTTCATGCACCCCTCTACATGTGAGGTGGAGTTGTGATAAGCTTGACCTGAGCCTCACATTTCTTCCAGGAAGACATTGCTTGCTGTAGAGCTGAAGGCATTTGTTCCATGCCCCTGAAGCACCACAAAGCCAACCCTCCTGAAGTCCACCTTATTTGCATAAAGCGACCAGGACTATGCAGCCCCTCCAGAGTAGAAGTTCTCAAAACTTGACCAAGGGCTCAATCACACTAGCAGTTGAGGAACGGTAAAATGCCGCTGTTGAGCAGTGTTTTTACTGCTTCACTTTAGCTGCAGAGGTAGCAGCCAGGGGTGTAAACATGTCACGGCATTTTGCTTGGTGGCTGCAGCAGGAATTATACCCCTGTTGCTTTTAGCAGGCATAACCGCCCATGGAGCACAACCCATTCAAGTGGATAGGGCCGCTCTGCAAGCACCCCGCGGCACACTTGTGTGGGGTTCAAGCGGTTAATGCAAGCTGTGGAGGAGGCGATGCAACTCCCCCTCGCAGCTTACCAAATGCTCTCCAAAGAGCAATCCGAACGTGGATCACTCTTCAGAGATCAAAGCACATGGGAATGAGCCCATGTTTATTCTTTGAAAAGAGAACAAAACAAAACATATTTATACCGGTCAGTCATAATACCTGCCGTGATCCAATCACAATCTTTATTAACAGATTGCACAAATCTCTTAAGGCTTACTTGATGAATTCCATACAGCAAGATTTTCATGTTTTCCCAAAGCTAAGATGATAAATAGGACATCACATCGGCACAGATCTTAATATAGATAAAGTGTAACAGATAGCAATCCCCTCCAGTGTGATGGAAGAGACTCTTAAAAGGATAAGTTCACCATTGGGAACATGATCCCAATGCTGCAGCCAATGCCTGCTACCCTCCCTCCCCGTGGCAGTAGTATGGGGAGAAGTTTCCCCTACTAGCTGTCACTTTTTAAAATCAGCGTGGCCATGTGAGCTCTGTGTGAGCCTGAACTACAAGCCCCGACATCCTTGGCTGCTGTCGGTTTGCAGTTCTCAATGAACTACCCTTGGCACCGTGGAGCTCCATGGTAGTCCATTGATTTCCTGTCAGTGTATCTGCCTGCCTGTATGGGACGTGCAGCACACAGATATACTCACAGATCTGAAGGAGACCTGCATGGCACCAGCAATCTGCTGATCGCTGGTGTAATGCTTTACAGGCTCCAAAAAAATAAAATAATAATAATTATTATAAATGCACATTTTTTTACGTGCAAAAAAAAAAACAAAAAACGTGCATTTTTTATTTATTTTTTTCTAAAGGGTGAACTTATCCTTTAGGCTGGGTTCACACCTCCGACAAATGCAGCTCTCAGCAGGGGTCCGGTGCCTGAATTTGGCCCTGAAATGAAGCCAAAGGCGCTCAACGTTCCTGTGCAAGCCGCTCTGCAGCCGCAACGGAGATATGTGAATCGGCTCCATAGAGAGTTGGTCACAATCTCCTGTCTTGCAAATTGGATGCGGGGAAACCCACATCCAATTCGCATAGGTGTGAACCCAGCCAGTGATTGTAAAGCTTTTATTAAACAAACAAACATGTCATACTTGCCTCCACTGTGCACCTCTTTTTGCACAGAGTGGCCCCGAACATCCATTTCTGGGGTCCCTCTGTGGCTCTCGCGGCTCCACCCCTTGTCAGATAACCCCCTAGGAGAAGCGCTCTCCCGGGGGGTTACCTTGCGGGCGCGCTCCTGAGTCCATCATTTGGCGTCCATAGCCGCCGAATGTATGACTGGGCCCCGCCCCCTGCGTCATTGGATTTGATTGACCGCAGCGGGAGCCAATGGCTGCACTGCTATAAATCTATCCAATCAAGAGCCGAGAACCCCAGGCAGAAAGACAGCGCGTTCCCGCCGGGTCAAGTTCCAGGGCTCAGGTAAGTAAAACGGGGGGGGCTGGGGGGCAGTCACTGCCAGGTGTTTTTTCACCTTAATGCATAGGATGCAATGCATTAAGGTGAAAAAACACAAGGTTTTACAACCCCTTTAAAGAGGAAGTAAACTCAGTAAGTAAACTATTTTTTGCTCACTTTCTTTTTTTCAGATGCCTGCAGAAGCCGGCGCCTGTCTTCCGATTTCAGCTTGGTGTCACCTCCGCCCTCTTTCTACGCCACTGACCTGTAATCTCCTGCATGGTCAGTAAGATTTAGCCAAGCCTCGTTTGAGTCATCAGTTGCTTCAGGAACCTAGCCCTGTATAACTAGTTCCATCTCCGAGGAATGCCAAGCATCTGCAATCTCGCGATATTAGGCTGCGATGCCGCAGATGACAATAGGATGGCAGGGGGCCGTTTTAATTGACGGCACCCAGATCATGCCGTGAATGAAGGAAGAATTGCGTGCGCCGGTGACATCACTAAAGATGAAAACGGGCTATATCTTTTGACAGGCAGAAGTGCTGACGATATAAATAGCATGGCACAGTAAGTTACCACACACTGTATATATCGAAAAAAAAAAAAAAAAAAAACAATGGATTTTGAGTTTACAACCACTTTAAATCTAATTTGGAGTAGATTCCCATGGACGATTTTTACCTTTCGGTAAGTCTATAATAAGGGCTTACCTATTAGGTACAATAAATATCTCCTAAACCTGCACCATTTAGGAGATATTTACTCGTGAAGCCACTGGTGACGTCACTGGCGCACGTGCTTTGAAGGAACGGCATACCGCACCGTTCCATCAGAGCCCTGTGTCATGAACAGCAGCGCATGGGCTGGAGTGACATCATCGCGGCTCGTCCAATCAAAGGACCGGAGCCCCGCCAACTCGGAAGGAGGACTGGGTGAAGATGGAAGCCCTGTCAGCGCGCTGCTGGAGGGCTTCGTTTTAAGGCAATTTTCACACAATGTGCTAGTATGCCATGCATACTAGCACATTATAAAAAACTTTGCCTTGCAGATAAAAAAAAAAAAAAAACGTTGGTTTACTACCGGTTTAAAAGTCAGGCCAAACCTTGTCGGATAAGTGTGGGAAATGCAAGGATTTGAAATTATTCCGCTGAATGACCTTTAAAGCGTTTTGTCCCAATAACAATGTCCGATTTTAGGTCTCCAGCCAAAACATTTATTATAGTTTTGTAAAGAGTGTAGAAAGGTCCGAACAAACAGAACCAGTTCTTTTTAATTTGCTGTCTATGTGCATATTGGGGGGACACTCTCTCACATCCTGTCCCGGAAACGCAACTGGAAGGGAGAAGCAATCTCTTGAATGCTAGGGGGCCGGCCAACTTGGACTTGTTCTGTAATGGTTTTTAGCTTCTGTCAACCACTTCTTCACTTGTAAAGAGTGTCAGGAGCACACCTCAGAACTTACGTCCACAGAGGTAGCACAGGCACCTTAGTCCCCTAGATTTTTTGGCAACAATTCTCAACTTCAGCCATGTAAATCGAAGGAATAACACCTAGGTAGGCTTCCTGGCACCAAGGGTGGTAGTATATAACTAGGACAGGGTGGTCCCACAACTTTTACACCTCCTGTCCTGTTCTTGGACAACCAACATCTACACATTCCATGGTGATTAGATTAAGGTGTGATTATCAATGTTTGGGTATCTGTCCAACACTCATTAGAACTGAGGAAGCGGCATGGAGAAGCTATGAAGCATTCTCAACACTACAGTTCAATGCAACTATTACTAGATATACCATGACCCAGATAAAAGTGAACATACACAGACAACACTAAAAGTATTTCCATGGTGTATGGATGCCAATGCATGTACAGTATGTAAGGAAACAGCTTGGCTGGAAAAACAAGAGCACAGGACACGGGAGGACAGGTGAGCAGGTTCAGTGGGGACTTTTATGGGTTACAAGGTGGGAAAACACTTCCACTAAGAACCAATCTCAGCACCTGACAGCGTGGCTTCTCACATGTCTACTATCAAAGGCCTTGGTATGTAAATAAAGCAAACAGCCATTTTCAGTTCTTGTCCTGGTCTTTACTGGGTGCGTCTTGGGTGTAAGCTGGTGTGCACGGCTCCAGGTTTATACTCAGTCCTGAAAGCATCCCTCCATAGATGTATTACCGCTCCATCCTGAGCCTTTGCTCCTGAGCGCTCTCCTCATCGCTCTCTGGTGGTGAACTGTCCTTTTCTTTCTCTTGAACGCTCAACTCCTGTGGGCCGGAGGTCAGTCGGAAAAGGACGGGCACCTCCCCAAGGATCGGATTAGTCTCTTGCATTCCCTGAATCCATTTGACCAGCAGCTTTTCATCTCCTGCCATGCACATAGCGTAGACTGGGCCTTCATCCACTGTAGGCCAAGGAAAAGATGTCATAGAACATTCACTCATACAATGCCAAAATAAGCATTAAAGTGGTTCTAAAGGCAGGAGGTTTATTACTTTAGTGCATTTTCTGCATTAAGTTAAAAAAAGAAAAAAACCTGCAAGCAGCTCCCCCCCAGCCCCTCATACACTTACCTGAGCCCGATCTCGATCCAGCGATGTGCATGAGAGCAGAGGCGCGCTCTCTCTCTCTCTCAGCCATTGGTTTCCACTGCTGTCAATCACAGCCAGTGAAGGAGGGGGGGGGGTTAGGGCAGAGCCATGCTCTGTGCATCTTATGGACACACAGACCTGGCTCAGAAGTGAGCATTCACGAGTGCCCCCATAGCAAGTAGCACTATGGAGCACTCTGCAAAAGGAAGGGGCCAGCAGTGCCAGCGGGGGACCTGAAAAGAAGAGGATCGGGGCTGCTCTGTGCAAAACCATTACACAGAGCAGGTAAAGTGGTTGTTAACCCACTTCTATTAAATACTCCTATCCGCTCTGTACCATTACACTGGTGTGAGCAGAGACAGGCAGAAGAGAGGGGAGGGGGAGGAGAAGGGAGAAGGAGACAGATAGCAAGCTGCGGCTAACAGAATCACGCAAACTGACCACTGTGTCAGGGCTCAGCAGACATGATTATCGTGGTCAGTTTGCAGAGGGTAGGGGCTAGCCAAGCAGGATCAGCCAGGTGATACGGGGGTCCACATGACACAGCACAAGCACTGTGCTGTATAACATGCTTTAAAGGAACAGGATTTTTATTTATTTTTTTGGGTTAACAAACTCTTTAAGTACATGTTTGTTATTTTAAAGAAAAAAAAAACCCAAAAAACAAACATTTAGAATCACTTTAAGTATCAAGCAAACCTTCACTAGAAAATGAAAATGGTATTAAATCCAACACCAAAAATGTATAAAATATATTGCACCTTACCAAGCCTTAGATGTGGTGGCTGCATTACTTTTCTTTTCTTTTTCTTTTTAGACTTTATCTCTGTTTTTACCTGGCCAGTAACACAACTCCTGTATTACGCCTCCACCCTGCATGAATGAGCACAGGGGGCAGATTTGGACAACAGCATTGTTAATCTGGGGGAGGGGAGTGTTAGATGTACTATCAGGTTTAAATACAGTAGCAAATTGAAGCCAAACTCCACCTCACACTGCAGTTACAGCTACAGTTTTTTTTTCTCTTGGGATAAAGATTTTACATGAATATACAAAAGCTGATCATTGTAAGCACTCCTATCATTGGTAAATGGTTTGGCTCAACACTAACTGCTACATTTGATTGTTCTGTTGAAAAACTGCAGATTACTGGCTGAATCCTAGGATGAATATAAAAGAAAAAGAAAAAAAGAAAAATAATGCAGCCATCATATCTAAGAATCGGTAAGCTTGCAATATAAAAAAAATGTTTGCTTTTGGGTTAAATACCGCTTTCATCATTCTCATTCTCTTTCCATAATTTGCAATTGTGGATTTTTAATTTTTTCATTTTTTTTTAAGGTGGGGGAGAGATAGACCCCTTTCACACTCGGGCGTTTTTTTTTAGGCACTTTAGTGCTGGAAATAGCCTCTGCTAAGCACCTGAAAACCGCCTCCAATACATTCCAGTGTGACTTTTCACACTGGGGCGGTGCCACTTGCAGGACATTCTGAAAAGTCCTGCAAGCAGCATTTTTGGGGCGGGTTGAGAGCACTGTATTTAGCGCTCCCAAATAGCCCTGCCCATTGGAATGCATGGGCAGCGTGCCTAAAAAGCGATTCAGAAACGCCGCAACACGGGCGTTTTCAACTCATTCTTTGGGGTTAAAAATCGCCCTGCTAGCGGCCGAAAAGCACCGCTTAACCACTTGCCGCCCGCCATATAGCAATATGATGTCGGCAAAGTGGTTCTGTTATCCTGACCGGACGTCATATGACGCGATCAGGATAACAAGGGGGCGCGCAGCGTGGCGATCTTAGGTGATGTGTGTCAGTCTGACACACTGCATCTCCGATCATGGTATGGAGGCTTCTTACCACGTGATCAGCTGTGACCAATAACAGCTGATCATCTTGTGAACCAGGAAGTGCCGGTAAACAGCTTTTCTCGGTTCACACTGACATTGAGAGCCGATCGGATTGATTATCCGTGCAGCCCCCATCAGAGGTGCCCATCAGCTGCCAATCACTGTCCATCAGCTGCCAGCCTGTGCCCGATTAAAACCGCCTGTCAGTGCCCATAAATGTGCCAATCAGTGCCCATAAAAGTGCCAATCAATGCCCATAAATGTGCCAATCAGTGCCCCATCAGTAATGCCTGTCACTAGCTCCTCATTGGTGCTGCCTATCAGTGCCCATCAGTATTTTTTTTTTCAAAAATGTCGGTCTTTTTTTAGTTTGTATAGCAAAAAATAAAAACCCAAGAGGTGATCAAATACCACCAAAAGACAGCGCTGAAAGCTGAAAATTGTTCTGGGCAGGAAGGGGGGGGGGGAGAGAGAAATTGCCCAGTATTGAATGGGTTACACAGCGCTAAATCAGCGCCTTAACGCTAACACGGCCCCAGTGTGAAAGGGGTCTTAAAGTGCCAGTGACAATCCATGATCATTGTGAGATCCACCACCAAAATAAAGCTCTGTCTCAAAAAATGATATAAGAATAATTTGAGTAGAATTGCATAACCAAGTAATTGGTAGTAACTATCATGGCACTGAAAAATGTCCTGGTAATGAAGAGGTATATACAGACTAATACTAAAATGGTGAATTAGGACGGAAACCAACACTTCCGGGAGTGTCAATCTCCTGGGTCCTTCACAACTCCTACTTGTTTCTCCTGCAGACCTCTCCGCATCATTACAGATCAGCGATTTGGAGGTCAGCAGACAGAGCCCATAAGAGCTGCGGGGGGTCCAGGAATCCGACACTCCTGGAAGTGTCAGTTTCCTGGAAGACCTCCCAGGATTGGAGTGGTGATGGGTGGCACATGCAGCAATAAGCCCGGCTTCACACTGGTGTGGCTTCGAAATTGCGCCACATCAGTGCGATTTTAAAGCCGCAGATAAGTGCGACTTGCACCTCCAATTATTTTGCGGCTTGCGACTTCATTTAACAGAAGTTTATGCAAGTCGCAATAAATTAAAAAAAAAAAAAATATTATATTTTATTTATAATATATATATATATATATATATATATATATATATATATATATATATATATATATATATATATATATATATATATGTATATATGTATGTGAAAAATGTAGCGCAGGAACCTTTTTTTAGCATCGCACCGGCGTGAACGAGGGCTAAAGGCGACTGCCTACACTCTTCTTTTTACAGGTATGGTTTGGTTTAAAATTGTTCATACAGCAGCATCACTATAAGGACTTACAGGAAGAAAACAACATATTTTTAAGTACACATGTGCACCATCGATTTAACAAACGCCTTACCTTCATCCACATCGAAGGTGTAATCGTCACCGAGGTCTCGCTCCAGGTCCAGGTCCAATTCTATTGGGTAATATAAACTCCTTTCAGGGTCTAATGTTTTCTGAAAAACAGAAGACAGACGCTGAAATGAACATCAGAACCCCAATTACAGGATACAAGCTGGGTGACTGCAGAGAACTATAAACAGGGAGAATCTATAAACCAGTAGATATTGAGTAAAAGAAATATGGTATAGCAAACATGTCACTGTGTTAAAGTTATTTTTAGAGCACTTTCACACTATAGTGTTCCATTGCGGTTTGTTAACACACGCTTCCTAAGGCAGATTTTTACACGTATGAACGTACATCGCATTGAAAGCTAAATCCACCTTTATAAGCATGTTTTATGTCACACCCATATTTAAAGTGTAACATAAAACATGAGTTTGCAGCCCCCCCCCCAAACCAGTTTAGTCTTACCAAAGTGTGTGTGTTGGGGGGGTCCTTCTCCCTGCCGCCTCCTATAAAATTTACTATTGGTGTGGCTCTGCCCATACGGCTGCATCATTCATTTACTAAAACCGGAGTGCACAGAATCTGACTCATCTGCCACCACGGCAGAGAGACTTCTAGCTCTCAATGGAGCGCAAGTGCGGTGACATCACTGTAATCAATTGGCACTTTCTCAAGCTCTGTAGCCAAAAGGTCCATACCTTGGTACGCACCACCCCCTGGAGGGATAGTTTGCAGTGCCAGAGCATTGCCCCCCCACTATTCACTGATCACAGTTCTAAAACATTAAAGGCTCCAATGCAAAAAATAACTAAAATAAAGGCTTGGAACGCACGCCGCTTTGAGGAGACACAGCGATAGACTGAGACTCCCCTCTCCATATACACGGCTGGATCAGCTTGGTGCCGGCTTAGAGGCAGCACAGCATGTGAGTTTAACTTTTTAATAAAATAATAGTTACATACTACACTATGATGGCTATCCATATGTCTTTATGAGAACTAATAGAGCAAGAGGCACTAGTATACTGCTTGGAAAGGCTGCTACTGGATCCATCACAAACGGAGTGGTTATCCTAAATAAATGAACCAAAGGCGCATATTCTGATATATCTGGTGAGTGGCCATTGCACTAGGTGGTGGTCAAGTCACGTCAAGTGGTGGAAATAGAAGCACTAAATATTGAGAAGGAACGTCACTATTGCACAGCAGTGATCACTCACTAAGGACATTCATTGTACTGTAGTGTATACATTTATGTTGAAGATATTCATTGCATTGTGTTGTAACACATATGTGTTGATAATTTGAGATTTAATGGATAGAGAGAGTAATATTGGCACAAATTGAAATATATTATATATTTTTTAGCACTTGAACTTAATTTATAATTAGTTGCTGGCAGTATCTCAAGGCATTTTTTTTTTTCAGAGGTATTGCTTTCACAGGGATTATGATGTGGTGTAAAAATTTGGACACATAAATAGTTGGCACAGAAAAGCACGTATATATATATATATATATATATATATATATATATATATATATATATATATATATATATATATATATATATATATATATATATATATATATATATATATATATATATATATATATATATAATTTTTTTTAATTTTATTTTATGTTTTAGGAGTCTTAATATATTTTATAGAAGTTAGCGCAATCCATCTACTACACATGACTCAGAGATGATCAGTTCCAAAGTGAAAAATATAAAATAAAAAATGAAAATGATTTATATTTTTCACTTTGGAACTGATCATCTCTCTGAGTCACCCGATTTCTTTGGATGCTGATTACTCCTGGGAAACAATTTACTTTTAGTTTAGCTTTATGTGATACACGTTACTGGATTTCATTGCATTATTGCTCATATTTATATTATGGAATGCACCTTTTAGGACTTGGAACACTTTTATATGAGTTTATATTTGCCATGAGCATCTGAGAAATTCCTTGCCCTTTTTTTTTTTTGACGCGCTATATTAGCTATAAGCGCTACTTCACTACATGATATACAATTAATATATACGCTTATTGGGATTTTTTTTTACTAAAAATATGTAGCAGAATACATTATTATCCTAACTTTATGAAGAAATTCAATTTTTTTTCTATTTTTTTATTGGATAGGTTTTATAGCAGAAAGAAAATAATATATTTTTTTTTTTTTTCAAAATTGTCGGTATTTTTTTGTTTATAGAGCAAAAAATTAAAAAAAAAAAAAACGCAGAGCTGATCAAATACCACCAAAAGAACGCTCTATTTGTGTGAAAAAAATTATATAAATTTCATTAATATACAGTGTTGCATAACCGTGCAATTGTCAGTTAAAGTAACACAGTGCCGTATAGCAAAAAGAAGGCCTGGTCATGAAGAAGGGTAAATCTGCTGGGGGGTCAAGTGGATATATATGTACATGCACTATACCATGCTGCCTTGAATTGTGAATGTATTCTGCTATATATTTTTGGTAAAAAAAATTCCCAATAAGTGTATATGAATTGGTTTGGGTAAAAGTTATAGCGTCAGCAAACTACTGCATATATACTGGAATTTTAATTTTTTTTTTTATATACTAGTAATGGCGGCGATCAGTGACTTCTAGTGGGACTGTGATAGTGCAGCAGGCAATCTGACACTAAATGGGAATGGACAATGACATCACCAGTGACACTAATACCAGCGCTAATACAATATAATGTTACTCTACTAATGACACTGCCTGGGAAGGGGTTAACATCTAGGGGCAGTCAAGGGGTTCATTGCCTAACATTGTGTAATGCGTTTACTGTGTGCTGCTTTGTACTACATATTAATTCACTTATTTTCCCTGCTTAGCAGGGAAAAGAAACAGAGTGATCACTCTCTCTGTATAGAACTCTGTGCTGTTTATCAGCAGGTCCTAGCCATGAATCATTGGCCGGGATCTGTTGATGAACTCTCACTGTATCAAATCACAGGGGAGTAGGTGTACGGGGGGCAAGCGCCCCAAACCCATAGAAAGACGGCAACGTGGCGGGTCGGCAAGTGGTTAAAAAATATGCTGCGTATTTTTACACACAACTACTCATCAAGTGCTCATCCAGTCCCAATGTTAGAGGCTAGCAGTGCAAACTGCACAGATCAGTGTGAGTAAAGCTCCCCTGAATACAGAAACGTTAAAATCAGCATGCTGGGACTTGTAGTTCTGCAGAAGCTTGAGTGTCACAAAGTGCCTGCGGCTCACATACTGTAAATAGAAGTATTGCGCACCTCCCTTTTATTAGCATCAGGTTCAGCGCGTAAGACGTAATAATTGACGCATGTCTTCCTCAGCCATAAAGGAAATGGACCTTCAACTAGGACGGGGTAATTGCGATCATGTTCTGCTAGAAGGGACATCTGGTCCGGTGACTGGATACCTGTAATAAATCACAAAGAGCAATGAAAGGTCTCTCTCTGCCTTTTATTTCCTCTCCACAAGGTGGCAGCAGCACACAGATCTGTTTGTTAGACGTTTGTAAACCTGGCCATAGACAGCAATCAGACCTGCAGCTATAATCCAACAATGACATCCATACAGGCTAGAATCTTTTGAAAAGTACTTGTACTGGGGAGATATGATGGCTGCAATTGCTAACCTATGAAGATACATGTTCCCTGGCTGCCATGCCCATCCAACGGCTTATAAGTGAGAAAATCAATGTCCTCAAAATATGTAAATATATCAATTAGGACAATAAGTGCAATACTACCGATATGATTATAATCTCAAAAAAGCTCCCATAAACTGCTGTCCTATATGGGTCTGTGTTGTTATCCAAGGACCAGTGCACCTCTCAGCAAACATATTCACTGGAAGTCTTCCAGCACAAAACATGGAAAGGGGTGGCAGAGCCAAGCAGGGTCAGGAAATCTGTTCCCACCTGTGACTAAAATCATTTGCCCCAATAATGGCAGGACCCAGAGGGAGGCCAGGGCAGCGGGTTCTGCAGAACAGAACAGTTAAGTATACAGGAGCTTCCTATCCAAGATCTCCATTTCTTCATTTGATCCCCCCCACACACCTATCTAATATTCCCATATTTCTAGTCTAATCTCGCCAACTCTCTATTTAATATTCCCTCCGACCTCTTTATCTGCCCCCCTATCTAATCTCCCACCACCTCTATATAATCCCTACCTTCTCTCTATCTAATCTCCCCCACCACCTCTCTATTTAATTTCCCCCACCACCTCTCTATCTCCCCACCCCCCACCACCACCTCCTCTATCTAATCTCCCCCACCGCCTCTCTATCTAATCTCCCCCACCGCCTCTCTATCTAATCTCCCCCACCGCCTCTCTATCTAATCTCCCCCACCGCTTCTCTATCTAATCTCCCCCACCGCCTCTCTATCTAATCTCCCCCACCGCCTCCTCTATCTAATCTCCCCCACCGCCTCCTCTATCTAATCTCCCCCACCGCCTCCTCTATCTAATCTCCCCCACCGCCTCCTCTATCTAATCTCCCCCACCACCACCTCCTCTATCTAATCTCCCCCACCGCCTCTCTATCTAATCTCCCCCACCGCCTCTCTATCTAATCTCCCCCACCGCCTCTCTATCTAATCTCCCCCACCACCTTCTCTATCTAATCTCCCCCACCACCTTCTCTATCTAATCTCCCCCACCACCTTCTCTATCTAATCTCCTCCACCACCTTCTCTATCTAATCTCCCCCACCACCTTCTCCATCTAATCTCCCCCACCACCTCTCTATCTAATCTCCCCCACCGCCTTCTCCATCTAATCTCCCCCACCACCTTCTCTATCTAATCTCCTCCACCACCTCTCTATCTAATCTCCTCCACCGCCTTCTCTATCTAATCTCCCCCACCACCTTCTCTATCTAATCTCCCCCACCACCTTCTCTATCTAATCTCCCCCACCGCCTTCTCTATCTAATCTCCCCCACCGCCTTCTCTATCTAATCTCCCCCACCGCCTTCTCTATCTAATCTCCCCCACCGCCTTCTCTATCTAATCTCCCCCACCGCCTTCTCTATCTAATCTCCCCCACCACCTTCTCCATCTAATCTCCCCCACCACCTTCTCCATCTAATCTCCCCCACCACCTTCTCCATCTAATCTCCCCCACCACCTCTCTATCTAATCTCCCCCACCGCCTTCTCCATCTAATCTCCCCCACCACCTTCTCTATCTAATCTCCTCCACCACCTCTCTATCTAATCTCCTCCACCGCCTTCTCTATCTAATCTCCCCCACCGCCTCTCTATCTAATCTCCCCCACCGCCTTCTCTATCTAATCTCCCCCACCGCCTTCTCTATCTAATCTCCCCCACCGCCTTCTCTATCTAATCTCCCCCACCACCTTCTCTATCTAATCTCCCCCACCACCTTCTCTATCTAATCTCCCCCACCACCTTCTCTATCTAATCTCCCCCACCACCTTCTCTATCTAATCTCCCCCACCGCCTCTCTATCTAATCTCCCCCACCACCTTCTCTATCTAATCTCCCCCACCGCCTCTCTATCTAATCTCCTCCACCTCTCTATCTAATCTCCCCCACCGCCTCTCTATCTAATCTCCCCCACCACCTTCTCTATCTAATCTCCCCCACCGCCTCTCTATCTAATCTCCTCCACCTCTCTATCTAATCTCCCCCACCGCCTCTCTATCTACCCCCCCACCGCCTCTCTATCTAATCTCCCCCACCACCTCCTCTATCTACCCCCCCACCACCTCTCTATCTAATCTCCCCCACCGCCTCTCTATCTAATCTCCCCCACCATCTCTCTGTCTAATGTATCTCATCTTTCTACCTCTCCAATTTCCCCCACTATCTCTCTCTCGCTCTTTAATCAATCCATCCATCGAATCTCTTTCTCTATTAAAACTGTGTAGGATATGGAGATGTTAGACGTACAGAGAACAGGGTACTGCAGTATTCATGAACACGGCTATATGAAACACAACTACTTACCCACAAGATGTGTGTGCTCTTTAACTGTCCCATCTTCACACTGTTCTGTTGATGGGAGCTGTAAAAAGATTATAAGGCAAGATCAATACACATAGACAAGAAATATGCTGAACATATGCAAATTAGGGTTGCACCGATACCACGCTTTTTAAGACTGAGTACAAGTACCGAGATACTTTTTTTCCAAGTACTTGCCGATACCGATTCCTGATACTTTTTTGATGTCATGTGACAGTGGTACTAATATGCAGCACTGATGAGGCATGGACTGTGTCAGTAGTTTTTTATTTTTTTACAATGTTTTTTTTTTTTTTTTTGGGGGGGGGGGGGAGCATAGTGTCAGTGTTTTTTTTTTATTTCTATTATTTTTACAATTTTATTTTTAAACTATGTATTTATTGCAATTTTTCTTCTTTTTTTTTTTTTTATTAAATCAACCCTATTGGGGGGGGGGGGGCTTCGGCGAGATATCAGGGGTCTAAGCAGACCTTTAACATCTCCCCTTTGAGACAGGGAAATGGACTAAGGACACAGATTCCTCAGTCCCATTCTCAGCAACCTCAGCTGCACTGAAGATGAATGGAGAGGAGACAGAGGCTCCTCTCCATTCACAAACTGAAGCATCATAAAACACAGGTTACGATGCTCAGTTATGAATGGACTGAGTCAGTGATCACTGAGCATTGCACTGTGCATTCAGAAAAGGAAGGAGCCGGTAAATAACAGATTTACCAGCTCAGTCCTCCACTCTCCATCCTGACAGATCTGGGACAAGGGGGGACCTGAGGAGGACCCGGGGAGGACATAGGGGACAATCGGAGATGATTGGTGTGGCGGTGGGGGCAGTTACAGGCACCAATCTCTCTGACAGCTGTGGGAGGGAGAGGAGGAGAAGCGGCTGTCAGAAAAGCTATACAGGGAGATCAGTGCTTGTAACTGCCCCCACTGCCGCACTGATCATCTGTGAGGCTGTCCGGTCCCCCACCGCTACACTGAGGACACCGGGTGTACTGGCCCCCTGTCAGGTATCGGGTCAAGCATTGGAGCATTTACACGAGTACAAGTACTCGTGTAAATGCTCTGTATCGGCATAGATACTGGTATCGGTGCAACCCTAATGCAAATGAAAACCACGGTTATAAGAAACAAAAGGAGGCTACCCATTTTCAGAACAACTGAGAGCTGAAAACTGTCCTTATCTTGGTTGTACCGTTGATAAGATTGGTTGAATCATAATGGCCATAATGATATCAACAAATGCTGGCACACCGACAGACAGACAGAATTACAAATTTCAGCCAGTGAGCAGGACATTACTGAAAATCAATATAAAGGATTATTGTTAATTATATTTAGGGCAATATAAAATGAGATTGGAAATATTTCAGTGAATTAAAGATCTTGTATATACGCAAGATTTGTGAAGAGCATGCCCACCATAAGGCCTTGTTCACACGGGGTGTACTAGTGTACACCTGTGGAGGGCTGTGTTCGCCCACACAGGGATCTACAGGTGGTCCATGTATCCCCATGCAGGCTGTCCCATTAATGTCTATTGGGACACAACAGCTGCACAAACATCGCCGCTGCTCCCAATCCGACATCCCTGTGGGTGCACGGCTCTGAACACAGACAGTGTGCGTTTGGGGTTGTGCACCTGCATAGATGTCAAATTGGGAGCAGCGACGATGTTCGTGAAGCCGTTGTGTCCCAAAAGACATCAATGGGATAGCCTGCATGGGGATGCATGGAACACCTGTAGATCCTCATGTGGATAAACAGGGCTCTGCACAGGCATATGCTATAGTTACAGAACATTACTTCTCAGGTCTATAAGGGATATACACAGAAATGCTGAAAGTGGACTAAAAGAAGAAGAGTGGTGGATGGTGGCTCCAGAAGTAAGCAACCCTCACCTGGTACACTGTGATACGGGCATCCTTGTCAGCTGCCATACGTTCCAGGCACAGCTTTGACATAGAGACGGGGTCGGCCTCAATGCCAGCTACAACTGGATAAGGGTTGGCGTTCCTGAACCGGGGGAACCAGTACATTATCCTCTGGTACTTCTTCATAGGATGGCTTAGTTTCCCAAATGTTTGCATTAGCAGGAAGCGGGTGTTCTTGTCAGGGATGACGCCTAGAGGAAGAAAGAGCTTGCTAAGCCAAATGAAAGGGACCAATCAGATTGCGGCTACCGTTTCTCTAATTCAGAAAATTAAAGCAGTCATGTGATGTTTTTACATATTAGACCCTGTAAGAAGAAATTAAGCCCATCCATTATCAGTCCTTTCTGTGTCACATAACTCCTCCTGTCTGTCACCCTGTGGTAGGAGGGACAGACTCCATGTCACATCGCTCCCGCTGTCTGTGTCACCCTGTAATGGGAGGGACAGACTCCATGTCACATCGCTCCCCCTGTCTGCGTCACCCTGTAATGGGAGGGACAGACTCCATGTCTCCTCCTTTCTGTGTAACCCTGTGGTGGGAGGGACAGACTCCATGTCACATAGCTCCCCCTGTAATGGGAGGGACAGACTCCATGTCACGTAGCTAATCCTTTCTGTGTCACCCTGTGGTGGGAGGGACAGACTCCATGTCACGTAGCTCCTCCTGTCTGTGTCACCCTGTGGTGGGAGGGACAGACTCCATGTCACGTAGCTCCTCCTGTCTGTGTCACCCTGTGGTGGGAGGGACAGACTCCATGTCACGTAGCTCCTCCTGTCTGTGTCACCCTGTAATGGGAGGGACAGACTCCATGTCACGTAGCTCCTCCTGTCTGTGTCACCCTGTAATGGGAGGGACAGACTCCATGTCACGTAGCTCCTCCTGTCTGTGTCACCCTGTGGTGGGAGGGACAGACTCCATGTCACGTAGCTCCTCCTGTCTGTGTCACCCTGTGGTGGGAGGGACAGACTCCATGTCACGTAGCTCCTCCTGTCTGTGTCACCCTGTGGTGGGAGGGACAGACTCCATGTCACATAGCTCCCCCTGTCTGTGTCACCCTGTGGTGGGAGAGACAGACTCCATGTCACATAGCTCCTGTGTCACTCTGGGCATTATAATGAAAAAAGTGGACACAGCATTTTACCGTTTGTCTCCATCTGGTCCAAAACCTTGATGGCGCACTCTTGCTGCCGGGGATAATGGTTGAACATTGTTTGGATTAAGTTTCGGGGAACAAAGACCTCTTTGGGGAACACATCAAGGATTTTGTTGTAAACCTCCAGGTCTTTCTCCAGCCCAAATTCTGGCATCCATTTAAGAGCAGCCTCGATCATCTCCACATGTCCTCTCCTCCGGACATCCCGGCCACAGAACACATCCAGCACCTGTACAAACGAGGCCTTGTCCTTCTGCTGTTTGCAAAAGTGCTCCTCAAAAGGTGTTAGTGCTTTGGGTGCATCATTGGCTTTAGGTGGGGCAGGTATGGGTGATGAGTGGACCATACGCACAAGATTTACCTGCAGGATGGGAGACAAAACACAGTTAACTAGTTCCCCTTTAGAGCGTTTTTTCATTTTTTTTGGCATATATGTTAAACTGTTTATCAAATATATATTTTCAGGAAAAAATACAATGAATTTTATTTTATTGCACACAAACACAATTGAATCCCAGTTTTTTTTTTTGTACAAAGTAATAAGCGAGGCGGTGTAGCATAAATAAATACCAAATGTGTAAAGTATTAAAACTGCCTGTAAAATGGTAAATAAAATCTTATTACCCAAAATTATCAATAGGTGGCGCTTCAAATACTGAGTAAACTATAATTGATGGCCCTAGAATTATTGCTCTCACTTCAACGTTTGTGAGTTTGCATTTGCTAGTTGCTTTTATTTTTATTAAAACTTTATTAGAATTTCTTCTTCATTTAACTATATTGCTATCACAAGGGGGCTAGGAAGCTCCCTTTTTGGTAACCTTGGGCAGATGAGTCCTTTTTTTGAGATATCAGGAGTCTATTAGAGCCCTCATGTCTCCTCTGCCCTCCACTGCAGCTAATCAAGCACAGGTTGTGCTTTATTTTCCCCAGGAACATTATATATATAAGTCTACTCACCTGTGGTTTGCACGGTTCTACCCCAGACAACCATCTTGCTGAAGCACACAGATTCTGAGCCGATACCAACCAGCGTAAAGTCCTCATGATCACAAGTCTCTGCAGTACAAAGAAACATGTTATTACACATTTAAATAGTATGCAAACCTCTCATAGTTTCCAACAGTGGTGGCTGGTGCTGAACATTTTTTAGGGGGGCATAAACAAACTGAAAAATTCAGAAAAAAAAACATTAATTGCAGCCTCACTGTGCCCCATCAAATGCAGCCACTGCGCCCCATCAAAACGCAGCCACTGCGCCCCATCAATGTGTCCTCCATGCGTCTCCTCCCCTCCTCCTGATAGGCGTCCAATCACAGCGCCTGTCGTTTCAGCCAATCAGGTGAAGGGTAACACACCCACGCTTCCTGATTGGTGGAGAGGCGGTTCAGTGTTAGAACAGCGAATATTCATTCGCTGTTCTAACACACCTGGGTGATTTGTGAAGCCTATGGCTATAATCAGGTGCTTCAAAAAAAAAAAAACACCCCCGCTGCTGTAATTCAGGTGCCCCGGCTACCGAAAAAGGGCCAGACACCTGAATAGGGGGTGGCGACCATGGATAGATTCATGCTATGCATGAATCTACCCATTACCCATAGAAGGGGCTGGCTGGAGAGAGGGGGCGGCGCCCGTGCGCCCTTAATGGACGGGCCGCCACTGGTTGCCAAGCTAATACAAAAACAAATCCACTTACAAAGTCCAGATAGTATACAAAGATTTGTGAATTATGTTCACCCTGCCCTCCTCCAATCACAGACTACCTTACAATCAGTGAAAAAATACAAGATGTTGTATGAATGGAGGAGGTGGAGTTTGAGCGAAGCACAATGCGCCACTGTACAGTATGTGCTGTATGGCAGGCAGGACTGCAAGTCTCAGCACTGGAAGTTAAATCCTTACTGTACAGTCAGGTATAAATGATATCCCCACTCTGAAAAAAGGGCAAAACTTTTTTTTTTTTTTTTTTAGGATAGTGTAAAAGGAGGCTTATAACCCCAGTTTTTTTTTTCTTTACATTTGTGTTCCATTAGGGAGATTTCCCTTCACTTCCTGCCCCATAGCCACAACACGAAGCGAGAGGAAATCCCTGTAAAGTATCCTGGATGTCACCAGAACTAGTGTCCCCATTGGAAGATTTCCCCTCTATTCCTGTTCTGGTGACAACTCAAAATGTGGGATTTTCTTTTTACTTTCACTTTTAAAGATAGCAGTAAACCTCTACAAATAGAGAGGGTGACTCTCCATAACAGAGACACAGACGGCAATAAAATCCTGACAGGGGGGTTCTAATCCCTCTCCACTCTATCAAAAAAAAAAAAAAAGTTTTATCTTCACTTAAAGAGGAGTTCCCATTTAAAAAAAAAAAAATTAAAAGTCAGCAGCTACAAATACTGCAGCTGCTGACTTTTAATAAATGGACACATACCTGTCCCTGGGTCCAGCGATGTGGGGGATCGAAGACCCGCTCATCTCCCCCTCTGCTCGGCGGCACCGGCATTGCAACTGTGAGCGCCGGGCTGTGGCTTCACAGCCGGGCACCCACTGCGCATGCGTGAGCGGCACCGCAATTGGCCGCTCAGTCATCTGGGACCTGTAATGGGTCCCAGATGATTGACAAGAGGGAGGGAGCAGAGCTGAGCCCTTCCTGCGCCGAGAGGATGTGATGTCACCAGCCCAGGCACTGAAAGAGGCAGACTACGAGGGACCACCTAGCAACAGGCATTTAGAGGTGAGTTAAAAAAAAAAATTTCCAAATTTTATTTTTATTTTTGTTTTTTTTAGGCACATTCATGCATTTTTTTTTTGGGTGGAACACCACTTTAAATCAGGTAGCCTTTTGCATTACATAGTTGATGGTAGATCTAAATGAGATTTACAATCTGATTGTATAGTGTATGATCAGTCTGAAAGTATAACTTTTTTTTAGTTTTGGACAGAGTGGAGAGGGATTAGAAGCCCTGTCGGGTTTTTTTTTTTTTTTTTTTTGAAATGTGCCCACAGTTAAAGGGGTTGTAAAGGTTTGCGTTTTTTTCACCTTAATGCATCTTATGCATTAAGGTGAAAAACCACCTGGCAGTGACCGGCCCCACAGCCCCCGTTTTACTTACCTGAACCCTCGAACTTGTCCCACGGGGACGCGCCGTCTCTCTGCTAGGGGGTTCTCGGCTCTTGATTGAATAGATTGATAGCAGCGCAGCCATTGGCTCCCGCTGCTGTGAATCAAATCCAATGACGAAGGGCGCCGAGGCCGAGTCCTGCATTCGGCCTCTATGGACGCGGGAGCGTGCCTGCAAAGTAACCCCCCCCCCGGGAGAGCGCTTCTCCCAGGGGGTTATCTGATGTGGGGAGGAGCCGAGAGAGCCGCCGGGGGACCCCAGAAGATGAGGTTCGGGGCCACTGTGTGCAAAACGAGTTAAGAGGTAAGTATGATATGTTTGTTATTATTATTTTTTTTTTTTTTTTTTTTAAAACCTGTGTCACTTTAAGGAGACTGTCCCTCTCTATTTGTCACAGAGAGTGAAAGTGAAAGAAAATCCCAACTTTTGGGTTGTCACCAAAATAGGAACAGAAGGAAAATCTTTCAATGGGGACACTAGTTCTGATGACAACCAGGGATTCCCTCTCACTTCCTGTTTGGTTATGGGACAGGAAGTGAAGGGAAATCCCCCCACATGAGACACAGATGGCAAAAAAAAAGAAAAAAAACAAAAACCCTGACCCTCCCTTACAAAAATGAGAAAAAAATTGTGACATTGAACATTTACCTTTCCAGAATTTTCCTTTCCTGGTGCCCATCCATGTTGGCGTATGCATGCGCTGCCATGAAGGCACCAGGAAAGAGAACTTAAAGCCTTTAGTTCTACTTTAGGAAGATTGTATAATATTGTACAATCACTATACTTGTACAGTGTATGGTCAGATTGTTTACATTTTGTTTTGTATTATTTAGTGAACTCGCTGTTGAATCCTCCACCACCATAATGGGGCTGATACAGAACATCTGCATCAAAACTGCAGCAGTCTCCCACAACAGCCAATCAGATCTCTAGCTGACCAGTGACTACAAGTAGCCTAACCCAGCAGTGTGATCACACGTAGTCATGACTGCACACCGAGCTCACGTGTGTCCTTCCCCCCTCCGGCCTGTGTACACTGCATACACCGTACAATGTATGCCCCGACCTCCCATACACACCGATCATCCGAACACAGGACCTCTGTACTGCGGGCTCAGTGTCATTCTTGCTCTCCGGGCGCCGCCATCTTGCCGGAAAGTGGCGTCATATCCGCTCTTGTCACTAGAGGCAGAACTGTCCCCTCTCCTTCTCTGTAGTCTGGTCTCCGGGAAAATGGCCGCTGCTAAAAGCTGCCGAGACCTGTATTTTACCTGGTGTGTGAAGCATTTCAAGCATTGAACAAGATAGCCACCTCCCAACATTTTGAGATGGGAATGAGGGACACCTACTGGCAAACGTACTGCATGTAGGCATAGGACACGCCCCCTGCCCCATCCTCTTAAAGGAGAATTAACCAAAACAAAAGGTTAATTAAATCCATAAGAGCTTTTTTTTACCACTACTATTCCTTTATATTGGCTATTAAAATTTACAAATGCAGCAATTTGGAATTTGAATGAAAGGTTTAGCACTGGGAAACACTTTTTGAAAGTTAAAAAGTGCATTTTATATACATCTATATAGATCAGATCAAAATGAGGGACAAATGAGGATGAAAGAGGGACAGAGGGACAAATCAGGAACAGTCCCTCAAAATCAGAAACAGTTTTCTGATTTCGAGTTTGGAGTAATGTCCCTCTGTCCCTCTTTCCTCCCCATTTGTCCCTCATTTTGGTCTGATCTATATAGATGTATATAAAATGCACTTTTTAACTTTCAAAAAGTGTTTCCCAGTGCTAAACCTTTCATCCAAATTCTAAATTGCTGCATTTGTAAATTGTGGATTTAATTAACGTTTGTTTTTTTTGG
The DNA here is from genome assembly GCF_042186555.1 of Aquarana catesbeiana. Lineage (NCBI taxonomy): Eukaryota > Metazoa > Chordata > Amphibia > Anura > Ranidae > Aquarana > Aquarana catesbeiana. The sequence goes on from NC_133326.1 coordinate 652,542,736, forward strand.
TTAATTCTCCTTTAAGGGGTGTGGCAGGAGGCGTGTCCTATACCTACATTCGTTTGCTAATATGGAGTTCCGCATTCCCATCCCAAATTGGCGGGAGGTATGCAACAATGTGATGGAGATGTCAGCTTTAATAAATTTGTCATCAATCAAGTATAGGGGCTGATATTACTGACCTCCTAATGAGGATTATAATTCTCTCCTGCCTTTTATTCAGAAGCACTGGCTTTTATAGCCCAACTCCGACAAAGAAAATCAAAGTGGCTCCTTCTCACATGCGGCAGCATGGATCACAATCCAGGAGGTAAGGAGGTGATATGTCGCCTCCTCACCATCTGTTTCAACCCTGCTGCACCACTTAGTCGGTGGTATTATCCACTGCACTACTTGAATGAGTCGTGTTCGGCGGTGGTATTACCCATCACACCACTTTAATGGGGTGAGCTCAGCAGCGGTTTTACCCATCGCGCCACTTGAATGGGTCAAGTTCGATAGCGGTATTATCTACAGCGCCACTTGAATGGGTTGCATTCAGTGGCATTATTATCACTTGCTCCAAATGAATGGGTCACATTCGGCGGTGGTATTATCCATCACACCACTTGAATGGGTCACATTCGGCGGTGGTATTACCCATCACACCACTTGAACGGGTCATATTCGGCGGTTGTATTACCCATCACACCACTTGAATGGGTCACATTCAGCGGTGGAATTACCCATCACACCACTTGAACAGGTTGCGTTCGGCGGTGGTATTACCCACTGCACCACTTGAATGGGTTGTTTTTGGCTGTGGTATTACCCACTGTGCCGCTTCAATGGGTCGCGTTTGTTGGTGGTATTTTCCACTGGACCACTTGAATGAGTCACATTCAGTACTAGTATTACCTATCACACCACTTTAATGGGTTTGCATTCAGTGGCATTATTACCCATCGTGCCACTTGAATGGGTTGAGTTTGATGGCGGTATTATCCACTGCGCCACTTGAATGGGTTGAGTTAGATGGCGGTATTATCCACTGCGCCACTTGAATGGGTTGAGTTCGATGGCGGTATTATCCACTGTGCCACTTGAATGGGTCACGCTCGGTGGGGTATACATCAACAAAACGCACTTTAAAAATAGGGATCGTAATAGTTATCTACTGATTAAAAGTTGCCATCATCGTAGCAACTGGCTCTTCAACATTCCCAAAGGCCAAATTATGCGACTGAGACGTAACTGCACTGACGTAGGAGATTTTCTCACACAAGCCAATATGATAAGGGACAGATTTGTACAGAAAGGATATAACAAGGTATTTGTAGAAGAGAAAATTGCGGAAGTGGCACAAATGGTTAGGGGGGACTTGATCAGAGATAAGACATCACAAAATGGCCAACAAGATCTCGTACCCATTGTACTGGATTTCAATATCCAATACAAAAAGATAGAGAAAATAAAGTGCCATTCGCATATCCTACAGACTGACAAACACCTTCAAGATATAATACCTAGGAGACCGAGGTTTATCTATAGAAGAGCCCCACCATTCGTGATCAGTTGGTGAAAAGTGTTGTGGATCCCCTAAAAAAGAGCTTCACCTTTTTCACTAGTAAAGGCTTTTACCCATGCAAAAGATGTTTTGCATGCACTCGCACTAAACGCCCCAACGAGAAAAAGTTCCATTTCAAATCTACAAATAATGGCACTGCCTATGATATACAGGAATTCACAGGATGTAACACTGAGGGGGCGGTATATGCCTTAGAATGTAGCTGTGGGCGACAATATATTGGCCGCACCAAAAGACTCCTAAGGATCCGTCTGGAGGAACATGTACAGAACATATTGAAAGGATATGACAAGCATAGTGTATCCAAACACTTTGCCAAATTCCATAATAAAGATGCCACACACCTGAAATTTTGGGGCATTGTACCCTATACCAGACACTGGCGGGGGGTCACAAAGTGAGAACCCTCAGCCAACCCTCAGCCAACCCTCAGCCAACTTGAATCCAAATGGATATTTCTAATGGACACATTTTCACCTCACGGACTCAATATTGAGTTCGATTTAAATTGTTTTATTAATGACTTTTAACTTTAATCAATTTCTTATGTTTCACATATATTTATATATTTCACATACTTACCACATAGTTACGTACTTCATTAATCCCACCTATTACTCCAATATCAAGATCTACTGTCTAGTTCAGGTTATGTGCCTTGTTCCTTTACCCTCTTGGTCGCATCAACAATTGCTTGCTTTCATATCCCATTTTTATTTTACCTTTGCATATTTACATTAAGATGCTTAGCTTCATCTCCGGTATTCCTAGGGCTCCCTCCCCCCCCTTTTTTTACAATGCCGGTTGTTTATTTTCTTTTTTACATACATTTTTTTGATACATTTACACTTATACCCCTCGGTTTTTTTTTTTAATTTATATATTCTCTATTAAAGCTTTTTCCATTTATATAACATACATTTAAAACATTTCACCAACATATTTTTTCAAAGATACAGCAGAATTGATCTCACTTCTCATATTCATTTTACTCCCCCCTCTTTATCCCACTCTTTTAATCAAACCTACATACATACATTCCCCCTTTTTATCTCGCCTCTCATATCTACCATCATTCCTTACACTTCATACACATTCATACACTTTTACCCCTCTCCGCTCGCCTCAGCCATCCCCACATACCTACCTATTATTCACTCTTACTCAAGTACTACCCATCTCATCCTGGGTGCTATCTATTATATCCTGAGTTTCTTTTTTTTTTTTTTTCAATAAAGATTTTATTGAATATAATGATAAGGAAAAGAGAGAGTACAAACAGTCTTATACAATTGTCGCATAACTTCATCAGCTCGTAACAGAATATTCTTAGTACTTAAAATAACAATGCAAATGAAAGATCAACCAAAAGGGTAATCCAAGATATGTTAAAATACAAAAAAAAAGGCGTCACAGGACAGGGTATGCTATTACAGTATACATTCCCCCCCAACTCACATCATCTTCTGGTGAGAATAAAGGAGGGGACTGGACACCAAACCAGGCCTGGCGAGGGTTCAATATATATCGAGACCCCACAGGGTGCATGTGCTGAGTGTCCTGGAACGTAACAATCAACAGGTGGAAACCATCATCTTGGACTGTAAGTCATGGGGTATATCCTGAGTTTCTTATCAATTACTCTTGTCCGGCATTTAAAATTACTCTACAAATACAGTTTCCCTACACATGAAAAAATAACCTCAAGCCACTATACCTGTCATCTTTGCCAGTCTCTCTAAGGGGGATATTCCATCACTTCCAACCATGGTTTCCACATCTTTTCAAATTTCTTGAAGTTACCCAGTTTAGTGAACACCACTTTTTCCTTCCACACTGTCTCATTTATAACCTTGACCCATTCCCCAGATGACGGAGACCTCATCGACTGCAATCTCCGCGCTATTAGTTTCTTTGCTTGAAAAAAGCACCTCAGCACTATTGCTGTTTTGCTGACTGACTCTCTATTTTCTTCCATATAGCCCAAAACGCAAAGCCTAGCTTGAGAAAAGGGAGGGGTTGACTAGAGCTACTCCAAATTGTTATTGCCCTAGTAACGCCAAAAATGATGGAAGGACTATCTCGGTATCCAGTGATTGGAAATGCATGAGGTTATATTAAAAAATATACATTTATTAGAAAAAATTGATAAAAAATACAATCACAACAGCACATATAGCAAGATTGTTGTAAAAGATAACAAGTTAACAAATATGTGCTGTAAAACCCAACTAGTGGGTAGAAACAAAGTGATGCGGGTAGAGATGGTTCCTCAACATGTTTTGCGACAATTGTTGCTTCTTCAGCAGGGATTACCTAAAGCATTTAAAATCAACAAATACAATCTCATAGTTACATGGAAAATAAACAAATTAAATATCTTGATTGTACATCAGATACAGCTGAGTTAATGGAGAATGATAGGCAACAGTGTGACTCACCAGTGAGGACCCAATGAGGGCGCAAGACGGCTATTGAGACAACCAGGGCGGGTGTCCCACCCCGGGTGGACATGGGAAGCAATGGTTGTGGAACCAGCTAGAATAGTGTACAAAAGGATCTAAGAAGATATAACAATATGGTGGGGACCACATTGGTGTGCAGCCCTGGGAATTGGAACCATAGAATGGAGAGTGGGAAGGAGGAAAAGGAAAGGGTCAAGGGGGGGGGGGATAAGAGGAGGAATGAAGGGGGGGGGGGTTTGGGTGTTGGGGAAGGGGGGGGGGAGAAAGGGGGGTAAAGGAGGGAAAAGGGGGGGGAGGAGGGGGGGGGAAGGTGTGAACAGAAGGGGAAACAAGGAGGGGAGAGGGGGAGAAAAGAAAAAGGGAAGGAAAAGGAAAAGGAAGAAGGGGTAGAAAGTGGCAGGAGGGACAGTCGGGATAGAAACATAACAAGACGCAAAGCGTAGCCTCTAATTCTAAGGTGGTCCCAAAAGTTGTGTTTATGGTATGGAAAACTTCTGCCCAATACTGAAAAAGCCTTGAGCATCTCCACACCATGTGTATAAGGTCGCCTGTCTCCTGGCACCTGGGGCACGGGGCATCCAGTCTCTGACCAAACATTAATAGTCTTTTAAGAGTGTAGTAAGCTCTGTGTACCAGAAACAAGTGTGATACTTTCTGTGAGGGAGAGACCGACACCAATGACCCCAGTTCCAATATCCGCCTCCATTGCTCCCTTGTTATTTCCCCAATGTCCTCCTCCTATCTCTCCATGCTAGGAAGAGCACCCGGGCCGGGCCCTTCAATGACTCTACTACATATCTGTGCATATAGCCCGGAAATAAGTCCCCTAGACATACCTGTCTTATCTACCCTTTGAAGGAGGGGGATTTCACACCATTCTATTGCATGTGTCTTGAACTGAGTACCCAGGGCGTGTCTAATCTGCAAATATCTATAAAAGGAATAGTTTGAAATACAATACTCCCTCCTCAAATCTGAGAATGATTTTAAAGTACTATCCTCATATAAATGGGCAAGTCGGCTTATACCCTGGTTTTCCCATTTTTTTAATCTTTCCCATTGACTGGAGCTCTTGAAGGTTCTTATTATTCCAAAGGGGGGAATACTCTGTTAATCCCCTGTACCCCATTAATGTCTTAACTGATTCCCACACTTTTGTGATCATCCTTAATGTTGGGTTCCTAAAAGGAAAAGAATCTGCTTCCATCACCTCCACTATTGTGTTATGAGGGGCTTTAAATAACATCATTTTACTGCTTGCATTCTCCCCCACATGCTGCAACTGTGCCGCCAAAAAGTAACTCCGGGAGTGTGGTACGGCTAGTCCCCCCTCGTTTGTTTGTAACTGCAAAGTACATAAATGGATTCTGGCCGGACCTTTCTTCCAGATTAATTCTCTAAAAAGAGTGTCAATCTTTTTAAACCATTTTTTGTATATCCAAACTGGGGAGTTATGCAGCAAATCCAATAGTTGTGGCATCCATATCATTTGAATCAAATTACATCGCCCCACCACTGATAAAGGGAACCGGTTCCAGATATCACCTTTGTGCTTAAATTTAGTCAGGAGTGGAATTATACTATCAATGATGTATTGTCTGGGGTCCCTCGTGAGACATATACCTAAATATTTGATTGTCTCCACTACTTCTAATTGAGGAATTTCAGGCAGTAAAGGGTTTCTAAGCGGGTCCACAGGCAAGAGCGCCGATTTCTCCCATTTTATAACTAGGCCCGAAAACCACCTGAAGTCCCCAACTATATTCACTGTAGTCACCAGGGAAGACTGAGTATCCCCCAGAAACTGCAATACATCATCTGCATACAATGCAATTTTTTCCTCTCCTGTTCTCCTTTGAAATCCATGCATACCCAAGGCCGACCTAATTGCTATTGCCAATGGTTCCATCGTGAGGACGAAGAGCAGGGGCGATAGAGGGCAACCCTGTCTCGCCCCCCTCGAGAGCTGGATCCTTCCAGAGTATTTATTGTTGATTCTAACTTTTGCACTTGGGGTGTTATAAAGTGTTTTTATCCAACCAATAAAGGAGGGCCCAAACCCGAATTACTCCAGAATCCGACAGAGATAATGCCACTCCAGGCTATCAAAAGCCTTAAGTACATCCAAGGACAAAATGGCCCTTGAGCCCTCATTCTCTGTCAGGATCTGCAGATTCAGATATACCCTGCTAATGTTCACACTAGTATATCTATTGGGAATAAACCCAGTCTGATCAGGATGTATTCGTTTCTGGATACTTTTATTCAGTCTAGTTGCCAGCACTTTTGCCAATATTTTTTACATCAGAGCACAATAGAGATGTAGGCCTATACGAGAATGTGTCCAACGGTAGCCTCCGTCATTGAGGAGGGTAATTTCCCCTTTACCGCCGCCAAATTCAGCACCTTTAAAAACAACAGAGCAACACTTCCCCATAATATTTATAGGTCTCCACCGGTAGCCCGTCTGGCCCAGGAGACTTTTGGTTAGCCATCCCAATCACTGCCAGTTGCAATTCTTCTAAAATTATTGGGGCCTCCATGTTTTCTCTTCCCCCCCCCCCCGAGAGGGCTGGTATCTCCAATCTCTTAAAAAAATTATAACCCTCATTTTTAATTATCTATTTTATATTGGTTCAGATCTATTTTAATATTTCTCTTGCCCTCCATCTATCATGTCTTCAGGTCTCGAGGTGTTATTATTATGTTCATACAGCACCTCTAAGACTCCTCTTTTATGGCCGCCATGATGCCATCATATGAGAAAAACCATGGGAAAATGGCCACAATAATGTTAGTCTATGAGAGACCATGGTAAAATGGCCGATGTAATGTATTCCAATGGCGGTCTACAGTAAAATGTCCGCCGCTATTAATTTCCATCACACTATTTAAAGACATCACAATAGCCTATTGTCTCTCCTGATGAAGTCGCGTGATGTGACGATACACGTCGGGATTAGAGCAATAGGCGTAAACCGAAAGTGACGCAAGTGGACGAGCTCCTGGCTCGTGGAGTGTTACTTGAGTAATTTTTAATACAAGTGAGTGTATCTATGTTAGGTACTTGAAATAAATTGAACATTTTAGCGGTATTATGCTATTCTGGATTTTTCTTCTACCTACACCATCCCCACTGAGTTAACTAGTGAAGAGGCTGTATCCTAAGGATCCATTGCCCTATCCATCTAAAGAGGGACCATCGGAAGACCCCGGCCTGAGGCATTATACTTAGTTTATGCTGTAACCTTACAGCAGTAAGATGAGGGGCTAGTACACATTAAGGTGTCACCACAGTGGACTGGCCAGGCATCAGCTGTTTTTTATTTCACGGTTCATGGTGAAGGGAATATCACAGATTTACTAGCGTTTGGACTGTCTTAGCACTTCACTGAAGCAGAAATATTAATTCACATTTTGGAACCATTGTTTATTCACTATTTGAGCCCTGAGGTGGCTCATTGGATGTTTTGGGAGATCAAAAATATGTGGCGCTAGTCTATGTATAGCAATTAATGAGAGAAATGAATGCTTCCTTGCTGCTCAATACAGGGGGTCCCCGGGTTACAAACAAGTTAGGGACTGTAGGTTTGTTCTTAAGTTGAATCTGTTTGTAAGTCGGAACAGGTACATTTTTGTACTAAGAAAATTTTCAATAGACAATAATCACTTCACCCTTTAGGGGGCAGTGAAATCAACGAGCTATAGGGTACTGGTGGATACAACAAAATATACTAAGTAACATCCAATAAATCAAGTATTCTTCAAAATGAGTGAAAACTGTGACTTAGTGCTACCAAAACATATTCAAACAATGTGAAAAAATGATATATAATACCTCAAAATGTGTCATCCATATTATAAAATAATCTTCAACTCAATATATGATGAAAACAATACTAAAATGTAAAAATGCAACACTATATCACATAATGAATAGCAAAGTGATCAAGTGCAAAAAACATGTGACATAAATATGCCCACGTGCATAATGATCCGACTCGGGAGTAAGTTCCCAGAGTCCAACTCCTCCCCCAAAGCAAACAAACAAATAATTTTTTAAAGTAAAAATGACAATAGAAATGAAAATAGTGAAAATGGTGACAATAAAAGGTGATCAAAGTCCAAAATAATGATGCTTCATGCAATGTGATTCAAAGTGTCCTTATAAATGGTTGATATCAGCATGCCCTTAGCGTGACTCTGTGCTGGATTCATATACTTGGAAGAACTGGTGCAGCACACAGGTGTTTCCCCCAGCCTCTCACCTCTAGCAGCGGCCCCCAGTGGGCCAAGTCAGGCCAGTGGTTAGTAATCCTCTGTGTGTGATAATGCTCCAGCAGCCGTCCCCCTCTTCCTACAGGTGTATCTGGGTCAAATTCTTTAGCAAGTCACCAGCACTCCCACCGGCCCCAGAATGACAATGAAGAAGGAGATGCTCCCATAGTAAAGTACTTCCAAAACACGTTTATTAAAAAAGTAGTAACTTACATTACAATCAGGAGATGTCAGCGGAATGACAGTAAAAACACTCAGGCTTCCGGGTACGGCCGTCCCCGGGAAGCGTCGGCACCTGGCTCCTCCTACCCTGACGCCTTGCGTCACACCCACGTGACTTTATCAAAGGGATCTACTATCAAAGGGATCTACTTTTTTAATAAACGTGTTTTGGAAGTACTTTACTTTAACCTTCCTGAACTTTAAAAGTGTGAATATAAACTGCCTATGAGCAACCTAGACTTTGTAGTCTCTGCCCGTCAAATTTTCTTGTTCAAAAATTTTATTGGAGAAAAGAACAAGGCTTACATACAGTCAGGTCCCTTAAAAAGTGGGAGGCACATATACAGACTGTTGTAATTCCTACACCTTCACCTGATTTGGATGTAAATAGCCTCAAATTAAAGCTGAAAGTCTGCAGTTAAAGCACATCTTGTTTGTTTCATTTCAAATCCATTGTGGTGGTGTATAGAGCCAAAAAGATTAGAATTGTATCGATGTCCCAATATTTATGGACCTGACTGTATGTAGCCGGGAGTGGACTACAGTTATCTGACTTTGCAGACTGTCTGTTACTATTTTAGCCCGCTTAGTGCTGGATTTTCATCAGTGACATCATCAACTAAAGCACGGAGAAAAGCATTGTGGGAGAAGTAGTTCCCTTAACAGGCATTGCTGATTTCGCAGTATTGACTGTGAACCTCATCTCCCAAAAGACTGTCTGCTCGCAGAGGAATTGTGGGAGAGACTATATGGGGATCTGAGGATCAGGCCCATGCGGATTTGGAGGATTGCGGCCTAGTACGCGATCTATAGTCCACCGCTTCAGCCCCAGTGAGTTCCAGCTGTCAGAAGGACGCTCTGCAGCAGCGCTGAATACCGCGGAAACAGTCCACAGACGGATCCCTGTGTCCCGGTCCACCTGAAAGAGGAAGAATCGTTTGTTGGTTCCACCGGGTGACTCTGAAGACTATCAGGATTGGTGAGGGGGCTTCAGGCCCACGGATTCCATTGTTTGCCAAGTACTACACTTTCAGCACAGAACACCTGCAACATTCTCTTGGATTACAAATAGTATTGCTATCAAATGGGAGTTATTATCTTGCATTGTTCATCATCGCTTTGCTGCAGCCAGGAATCTCTGTTCTATGAGCTCCAACGTTGCTGGTGATACAGTGCAAGGCCTTTCTGTTAGGACAGTGTTGTTAGTGAGGATATACTGTATATAAAATATTAAACTCGCATAATATAGATACTCGGGGCAAACATAGCTATATGATCAAATGGGAGCAAGCTCTTGGGGAAGTCTCCCTTTCACAGCGGCAAATCATTTGGTCAGCAGCCAAAAGTTCTATCTGCACTCTCTATAAGGAAAACGCATGTCCCGAGTATCCATCATTTCAAGCCAAGTAAGATGACCATCGATTTTCCAAAGGCATTATGGCAGCAAAATGTTCAAAAAATACCTATCAGTCCCTGATCAGTTGCTCCCTTGGGAAAAGAAGGGGCATAGAAAATTAAAATTCAGCCTGACCAGTTTTGCCCCCGCTGACCGGCTGCATCAGAGGCCATAATGTGTGACGTTTAAACTTAGGGCCACCATTCAACTCTAAACTGTTTTTAAAAATGTCACCTACGGACAAATTTGGGTACTGAAGCTTGTTGTCATTTCAGTGGTGTGCATCAGTTTAAGGCTTGACATGTTGGGTATCTATTTACTCGACACAACCTCATCTTTTATATTTTACCAGAAAAGTGGATCATATATTGTGGCTGTGTGCCCTAAAGTCTATGTTAAATATGTCTTTCATTATATGTTGGTGTGTGAAACTGGACCCTGTTGTATCTTTCTTTCTTCTTTCGTACAGTACATGGCGATCCTGTCAGTCAATCTTCTCTGCTTTAAGCATGGAAGCAGATCCATATTGGTGTGGTCAGTTTGTGTATTAGTATTTCTAAGTTAGAGTTAGAAGACTGTATCACTGTAGTCTGTCTTTTCTACACACACCCTGTCTTTCCCAATACGCTTACCGCCAATTAGAGCCTGCCTTTTTTTCTGACACACCCACACTTCCCCACCACTAATCACAGCCTACCTTTCCTGATACACTCCCTGCCCCCCCCCCCCAGCCAATCACAGCCTGCTGTTCCTGACATGCTCCCCCCATCACCAATCACAGCCTACCTTTCCTGACACCAGTGGCGGTTGGTGGTATTTTTTTTTTGGGGGGGGGGGGGCAAACAATCCCATTCTTTTATTCTGCCACCAAATACCTTATACAGCCCACTTCCTGTTTCTAGCCTTGGCTTATGACATCATGCACAGCTTTCTCTCTCTGGAGAGTTTGCCAGGAAGGGGGGGGGGGATTCATAAGAGGGCCAATGAGAGCTGCAGAGCTGGAGGTGTGCCTCTGTGTAAATCCAGGCAGCAGCTTCAGCTGCCCACAGTTAAAATGGTTGCAGCCAGACTCCGTGGAGGGAGGATTCTGCAGGGTATTTGGCAAGTACAGTATATATAAAATAATATGCAAAGTGGTTGGAGGGAAGCTTCAGAATGGCAAAGATGTTTTAATTACAAATTATTATGTGAGCAGACTGCAATTCCTCTTTAATGACAAAGCAAAAAGAATCCAGGCAGCGGTGGGATTTGAACCCACGACTCCGCAGAGACTGGAGCTTTCTCCAGCGCCTTAGACCGCTTTCTCCAGCGCCTTAGACCGCTATGGGATTTGAACCCACGACTCCGCAGAGACTGGAGCTTTCTCCAGCGCCTTAGACCGCTATGGAATTTGAACCCATGACTCCGCAGAGACTGGAGCTCTTACTCCAGCGCCTTAGACCGCTCAGCCACGCTGCCTTCTGATTGCATAGCAAGACCACTTATTGTTATCTCACATATATATTATTCTTATTATTATTATAGCCAAATTTACCACCCTAACTCCTCCCACAGTTTTTACACTACATAGACAAGTAATATACCGAAACGTGTGGATTGTTCCCGAATGGTGTGCTATTACTTTGTGGAACGTTTCGCCGAATGGTTCACGAAATATTGTCGTTTTTGCGGCGAAATTGGTCCCATAGGAATGAATGGGGAAACTAGAGTGGGAGATGGCAAAAGCTGGAAAATCAGAACATGATTTCTAAACTGCCGCCACTCCCTCATTTTCAAGCCCACCTACACAAATCTTATATCAAAACGTTCAGCTATCCCTGCTGCCACTAAACATGTCCACTGCTAAGCCATAGTCCTGATAGTTTTCACAATATGACCATTTGTTTGCAACTCACGCCGTCCATTGACATTCATTGAAACTACACTCTAGCCCCTTCAAATTTGAAGGGCAATTTCTAAATTGCGACCGTGCCTTCATTTTTAATATTTCAGAGACATACTATGTATCAAAATCTAGGTCTGGGTCTTGTGATTCTCACAATATAAAGATCTTCGCTGTAGGATGTATAGTTTTTAAAATACGGCCATTTGTTTAGAGGTCATTTCAGGAAATTTTAGCCATTAATCAGAGTGTACTGTTAGTGTTTGTTTTTGTTGCCATGGTTACCAAAGCTTCTGTTATACACAGGGGGGGAGGTTGCTGGAGCATCTCAGCTCTGATTACAGAGCCCGGGGGAGGGGACAGACACACCATGTACTGATTTATAATAGAGGAATATGATGGGGCAGTTTTGATGGGGTAATTCTGATGGGGCAGTTTTGATAAAGTAGTATTTGGGAAGCATAAACAGGGCATGAGCGTTGCTAGGAAACAATGGTTGTAAACACAAGATGCTGAGACACCCCAAATGCATGTGACTTCATCTGCTAGACTTGATAATGCTTGTAGACTCCTCCCACAGTTTTTACACTACAGAGACAAGTAATATACCGAAACGAGCGGATTGTTCCCGATTGGTGTGTTATTACTTTGTGGAATATTTCGCCGAATGGTCCACGAAATATCGTAGTTTTTTGCGGCAATATTGGTCCCATAGGAATGAATTGCGAAATGTTCAATGTCATTTAATTGGTGTCCTATTACCTTGTGGAACTTTGTGAAAAGCTGAAAAATACCAGTGTGAATCCGGCCTCAATGTCATTTAATTGGTGTGCTATTACTTTGTGGAACGTTTCGCCGAATGGCTGACGAAATATCGTCGTTTTTGCGGTGAAATTGGTCCCATAGGAATGAATGGTGAAATGTTCAAAACTAGAGCGGGAAGTGACAAAAGCTGACAACCCCATGATCAGCTGAAACATTATGACCGCCCCATGAAAAAAAAAAAAATATTTTTGAAAAAAAATATATATATTTTTGAAAAAAAAAAAAAATTATTTTTGAAAAAAAAAAATTATTTTTGAAAAAAAAAAAATATTTTTGAAAAAAAAAATTATTTTTGAAAAAAAAAAAATTATTTTTGAAAAAAAAAAAATTATTTTTGAAAAAAAAAAAAATATTTTTGAAAAAAAAATTACTTAAAAAAAAAAAATTATTTCGAAAAAAAAAATTATTTTTGAGAAAAAAAATTACTTTAAAAAAAAAATGCATTCAAGTGTATTTTTTCCCTGAAAATCTGCATTTAATAAACAGATGCGTGAATATCGTGTGACATAAAATATGGCAACAACCACCATTTAATTCTCCAGGGTCGCTGCTTTCAGAAAATATATCATGTTTGGCTATTATAAGCCATTTTTCTAGCTAAAAAATATGTTCATTTTAACAAGTGTGTGAGAAATGTCAAAATTGTCCTGGGCAGCGAAGGGTTAACATGTTTACAAATTTGAATTCTTTGTCAGTTAGAAAAAGGTCATGTGACATGCCCATATATGGGCATGTCACATGTGACATGCCCATATATGGTCATGTCACATGTGACTTGATGATGTCACAGTGGGAGAGTCCTGATATAAGGAGCTCTGGCAGGAGCTGGGCTCACTCTCAGAATTTCTCTTGTGTGGAAAGGACGTGAGTTCTGTTGCTCTGAGACACGTTGCTTATTATTTTATAATAGCGCGTTTTCATAGCGAGAGAAGTGCGATAAAGTCAGCGGATCTTCTGTTTATCATCAAAGGAGACCCAATTATGCAATCAAAAATGGTTGCAACCTTAACAGCGGAAAACCAGCCCCCCGCACAGCCCAAAGCCCCTCGTAGGGGGGTGTGTAAGGCTATCAGGCGGGGGTTCAGGGCAGTTCTAAACACTGTCTGCATTCACCTAAAACCCAGACAGAGACACGCAGAAGGTATGTAGGATTTCATTCAATTATAATGTAATAAAATGGAGAGAATTCTATACTGGATACATTTTTATTATTTAAATATAATCTCAGCTCACTCCTTCAACTGGCAGTTGGGCAGCAGGAGACATGAATCAGGTGTGTGGGAGGAATGCCTAGATCTCATTGGCTGCCTGATGTAACTGACAAACACTTGTGTCCCATCACCAGTTTTAATTATAAATGCAAAAGCAAAGTAATTATTCCCATCATCATTCTGCTAATTAATAATTATCCCAGTATTCTATATTTGGTTTTATTAAGTGTTCTTGCATAGCAAGACCACTTATTGTTATCTCACATATATATTATTCTTATTATTATAGCCAAATTTACCACCCTAACTCCTCCCACAGTTTTTACACTACATAGACAAGTAATATACCGAAACGTGCGGATTGTTCCCGAATGGTGTACTATTATTTTGTGGAGCGTTTCGCCGAATGGTTCACGAAATATCGTCGTTTTTGCGGCAAAATTGGTCCCATAGGAATGAATGGGGAAACTAGAGTGGGAGATGACAAAAGCTGAAAAATCAGAACATGATTTCTAAACTGCTGCCACTCCCTCATTTTCAAGCCCACCTACACAAATCTTATATCAAAACGTTCAGCTATCCCTGCTGCCACTAAACATGTCCACGGCTAAGCCATAGTCCTGATAGTTTTCACAATATGACCATTTGTTTGTAACTCACGCCGTCCATTGACATTCATTGAAACTACACTCTAGCCCCTTCAAATTTGAAGGGCAATTTCTAAACTGCGACTGTGCCTTCATTTTTAATATTTCAGAGACATACTATACATCAAAATCTAGGTCTGGGTCTTGTGATTCTCACAATATAAAGATCTTCGCTGTAGGATTTATAGTTTTTGGGAAAAAGCTTTTTGTTTAGAGGTCATTTCAGGAAATTTTAGCCATTAATCAGAGTGTACTGTGTTTGTTTTGTTGCCATGGTTACCAAAGCTTCTGTTATACACAAGGGGGGAGGTGGCTGGAGCATCTCAGCTGTGATTACAGAGCCCGGGGGAGGGGACAGACACACCATGTACTGATTTATAATAGAGGAATATGATGGGGCAGTTTTGATAGGGCAATTCTGATGGGGCAGTTTTAATGGTGGCAATATGATGGGGAAGTTTTGATAGGAATTGTATTGTGTAGAAATTACATTGTGTTGTGTATTGAGCAGTGCGTGTGAAGCATAAACAGTACATGAGCGTTGCTAGGAAACAGTGGTTGTAAACACAAGATGCTGAAACCCCCCAAATGCATGTGGCCATACCTTCATCTGCGATGCTTGATAATGCTGATAATTTACCACCCTAACTCCTCCCACAGTTTTTACACATTCGCCGAATGGTTCACGGAATATCGTCGTTTTTGCGGCAAAATTGGTCCCATAGGAATGAATGGCGAAATGTTCAAAACTAGAGTGGGAGGTGACAAAAGCTGACAACCCCATGATCAGTCAAAACATTATGACCACCCCATGATCAGAAAAAACATGACCGCCTAATAAAAAAAATATATATTTTTGAAAAAAAAAAAAAAAATCATTTTTGAAAAAAAAAAAAATCATTTTTGAAAAAATAAAATTCATTTTTGAAAAAAAAAAATAAAATTCATTTAAAAAAAAAAAAAAAATTTGAAAAAAAAATCATTTAAAAAAAAAAAATTTGGAAAAAAAAAATCATTTTTGAAAAAAAAAATCATTTTTGAAAAAAAAAAAAATTCATTTTTGAAAAAAATGTTCAGCTCTTTCAGCTAATTATGGGACTTCTTCAACTTTTTTACTACTATTGATACTTTTTAAAATAGTTACTCAAGCCACTCCACCCAGTTACTCCGCCCACTCCAGTTGTAGAGGCAAGAACACTTTTCACAATTTCCCCAGAAATTGTAGCTTTTCTAGTCTCAGTTTCTATTAGTGAATTCCATGGATTTACATCGCTCCCATGTTATCCTCACATGCCCGCCACCATCAGTGATCCGCCTTCTTGGGGATGCTATTCAAAATCTCTACTGCTATTGGCCGCACGCCCTGTCTATTCTGGCCTAATAATTCCCTTATTGGTCGCTCTCGCCACCTGCTGTCGTACTCTCACTGTCAATTGGCTAGCAGACAACGTTTTTCCACCCCTGGCTGTGTAAACTCCGCCCACCACGCAGACTCCAAATCCCTGATGTGGATTAGAGTAAGCTCCGCCCACCAGGCAGAGTCCAATGCCTTCGGCGGGTTAGTGTAGCTCTGCCCAACACGCATATACTCCAATGCTTGCATCGGATTAGTGTAGCTCCGCCCAACACTCATACCCCTATTCCTTCATCGCTATCTTCTGGAAACTCCGCCTACACGTAGGCTGTGCAAAGCAGTCTGTGAACTCGTTTAGCTCCGCCCACCAACTCAGACTTCCGTGCCTTCTGCGAGTTAAAGTAGTTCCCGCCCACCACCCCTAGGCTGGTATGCCTCCTGTGAGTTGAGCCCCGCCTACACGTAGGCTTCAGTGGCGGCTTGAAGCTCCGCCCACTCCTTTTTATCATCATTCGCCCCCCCTTTTGTGGAAAATCTACTTCCTTTTTTATGGAAACTCAAAAATTCTCAGTTGTCACCAGAACAGGAAGTGAGGGGAAATCTCCCATTGGGGACACCTGCCTTATATAGGGGATTCCCCTCACTTCCTGTGATGTCCTGTGCCATCTGTGATATGTAGAGATCAGCTAAGGGGGGGCGTCACCCTCATCCCAACCGATTTACTAATCCAATCAGCTGCCAGAACTTGGCGACACCCCATTTCCAGGGGGACGGTAAATATAGGTGGTTGAGTTGCACTTTTGCGCCCCCCCTCCACTAAATCCATCACAGTGGGGGAGGGGAAGTTGTACAAGTGTCGTAACCTCAGCAGCAAAAATTGACCCCCCTCTTTGGTGGGCAGAATGATGAACGGAGGGCCGCCCTGCAAACGTGTACAATACACATGAGGATATCACACTATAGCGTATGTCAGACGTCGCATGTGATTCGCACCCGCACCGCTGTGCACATCCCATGCGATGTCTGTGCCATGCAAACTCAGCCCCACAGTTTGTAGGGATGAATTCGCATTGCATTCGCACCAGAAATTGGCGCAGGACCTTTTTTTTTTTTTGGACCGCACCAGGAATCGGATCGCATGGGTGTTCGGACCCAATACGTTCCGATTCCTGTTCCGAATTCGCAGTTCGCACTGATCTGTGGAGCGACATTAACTTTTGTATGGACACCCGCAAGCGGTTGGCATAGTGCAGTGTGAATCGCCGATGAATTCGAGTTGGGAACCCGCACTGGATCATTCACAGGGTTTTCCCCGCATCGCACCAGTGTGAAGCCAGCCTCTGGTTACAGTGTTTGTAAACCCCGTTCTACCACTGATAGCTACAGGTAAGTCTAGAATAAGACCCCTTTCACATTGGAGGCGTAATTCAGGCGTTAACCACTTCCGGACCGCCGCACGCCGATATACGTCATTATTTTGAAGCGGAATATCGTTGTTATGGCATCAGCTACCTGCCAAAACCACGGGATCCTCTTCTTCGTCCAGTTTCCGATAAGAGTGGTCTCTGCAGCGGAATCGCCACAAGATCACTTTTATCAGCGGCGGGAGAGGGGCCCCCCCCTCCGCCACGCTCTGGTGCCCTCCGCCGCTTACCGGAGCCGATCGGATCCTTCCTGGTGTTAGGTATGGAGATGAGTGAGGGGAAGATGGCCCCCACCCGTCTCCATAACATTGCAGGGTGGAAGCGACATCAAAACGTCACTTCCGCCCATAGCTCTTAAAGAGACATTTTTTTTTTTTAAATTTTTAATTGACAAAAAAATTTTTCTTTTCTTTTTATTGCATTTCAGTGTAAATATGATATCTGAGGTCTTTTTGACCCCAGATCTCATATTTAAGAGGTCCTGTCATGCTTTTTTTTTTTTCCTATTACACGGGATGTTTACCCACTTAAAGTGGAGGTCCACCCTAAAAAAGGAAATGGCATTAAAATTCATAAAAAAATTAAAAAAAAACATTTGAGAAAATTTTTTTTTTTTAACTTACCTGAAAGCCCTGTTGCTAGGCAGTCTTCCTAATCTGCCTCTTCCTATTCCGCGGCACTTCCTTCTCCTAAGGTGAGCGGCCCCATTGCCTTCTGGGACATGTGTGTGTCCCAGGAAACAACGGGGCCATTCACAGAGCGCCGCGCCGCTCGCGCATGCGCAGTAGGAAAGTTGCAGTGAAGCCGCAAGGCTCCACTGCCTGATTCCCTTAGTTAGGATGGAGGCACCGCCAGCCGATCCGATGGACGGATCGGCTCCGGGGGGGGGCGACATCACAGGCTCGCTGGACAAGTAAGTGTCCTTACTAAAAGTCAGCAGCTACAGTGTTTGTAGCTGCTGACTTTAAAAAAAAAAAACAAAAACGGCCAGAAGCCCCCTTTAAGGACCAGCCTCGTTTTGGATTTTAGGTGTTTACATGTTTAAAACAGTTTTTTTGCTAGAAAATTACTTGGAACCCCCAAACATTATATATTGTTTTTTTTTTTTCTAACACCCTAGAGAATAAAATGGCGGTCAATGCAATACTTTTTTTCGCACCGTATTTGCGCAGCGGTCTTATAAGCGCACTTTTTTTTGGAAAAAATTCACTTTTTTGAATAAAAAAATAAGACAACAGTAAAGTTAGCCATTTTTTTTTTTTTCATATTGTAAAATATAATGTTACGCTGAGTAAATTGATACCCAACACGTCACGCTTAAAAATTGTGCCCGCTCGTGGAATGGCGTCAAACTTTTACCCTTAAAAATCTCCATAGGCCACGTTTAAAAAAAATTCTACAGGTTGCAGGTTTTGAGTTACAGAGGAGGTCTAGGGCTATAATTATTGCTCTTGCTCTACCGGTCGCGGCGATACCTCACATGTGTGGTTTGACCACCGTTTTCAAATGTGGGCGCTACTCACGTATGCGTTCGATTCTGCGCGCAAGCTCGTCGGGACGGGGCGCTTTAAAAAGAATTTTTTTTTTTTTCGTTTTCTTATTTATTTTACTTTATTTTATTTATTTTTTCACTATTTCACTATTTTTTCACTGTAAAAAACTATTTGGATCACTTTTATTCCTATTACAAGGAATGTAAACATTCCAAAACCGAGTGCAGCTAAACAAGCAAGCATGTAAGGTTGTTTCCAACCTAGAAGATGGCCGCGGGTGACAGGGGGGAGGAGTCACGTTTGACGTCACCCGCGGCCATCTTCTAGGTTGGAAACAACCTTACATGCTTGCTTGTTTAGCTGCACTCGGTTTTGGAGTGCAATTTATGTGAGTACATTTCCCATTTTTTTATTTGTCGAATAAAATATTATATACAGAGAGCACTAGTTTGTCCCCTTCCTCTCTTTTATTATTGATTATTGGGAGACATCTAATGGCTTCCCCTATTTTATTATTTTTACTGTTCATGTGAAGGGTTATTATGAATTTAACTAAGTGTCAGCTTGCAACCTAGGTCATTTGTGGTTTTATTTTTTCTGCGCTGAATATTGTATATTTTTAGATTAGGTGGAAATCAGCAGTGCAAATCGCACTGATCTGCGGCTTTGGAATCGCCCATTTTCAAAGCCGCATCAGATTGAACCAGAGCTTTACTATATCTGGTGCACTCAGCATCCAGTGCAGCTGTGCATAGTAACCAATCAGCTTGTTCAATGAAGCATTGACATTAAAACCTGGAAACTGATTGGTTACTATGCACAGCTACACCAGATTCTGTGTGCAGCAGTTTAACCACTCTAGCCCCGGAAGGACTTACCCCCCTACCCCCCTTCCTGACCAGAGCATTTTTTGCGAAAGGCACTGCGCCGTTTTAACTGACAATTGCGCGGCCGTGCGACGTTGCACCCGAACATAATTTCCCACAAATAGAGATTTCTTTTGGTGGTATTTGATCACCTCTGCGGTTTTTACTTTTTGCGCTATAAACAAAAAAAGAGTGACAATTTTGAACAAAAAGCAATATTTTTTACTTTTTGCTATAATAAAATACCCCCCAAAAATATATATAAAAACACATTTTTTCCTCAGTTTAGGCCGATATGTATTCTTCCACATATTTATTGTAAAAAAATCTCAATAAGAGTATATTGATTGGTTTGCGCAAAAGTTATAGCGTCTACAAAATAGTGGATAGATTTATGGCATTTTTATTATTAAATTATTTTTTTAACTAGTAATGGCGGCGATCTGCGATTTTCATTGGGACCGCGACATTATGGCGGACAGATCGGACACTTTTGACACTATTTTGGGAACATTGGCATTTATACAGTGATACACTGTACTACAAATAGCCACTGATTACTGTATAAATGACACTGGCAGGGAAGGGGTTAAACACTAGGGGGAGATCAAGGAGTTAAGTGTGTTCCCTAGGTGTGTTCTAACTGTAGGGGGGATGGGCTCACTACAACATGACAGAGATCACTGCTCCCGGTGACAGGGAACAGTAGATCTCTGTCATGTTGCTAAGCAAAACAGCGAAATGCCTTGTTTACATAGGCATCTCCCCGTTCTGCCTCTCCTCGCCGCAATTGCAGGCCACTGGCGAACATCGAGTTTGCTGGACCCGCGGGCACGCTCCCGCAGCACGCGGTGGGCGCGCGCCTACTAGGCAGCAAACTCAAAGGGACATACAGGTACGCCCTTTTGCCTGCCCGTGCCATTCTGCCAGCGTAAATCGGCGTGCGGCGGTTGGCAAGTGGTTAAGGCACCAGTCACGCTTGTGCGACTTGTCATGTGACTTTGGACATGACCTGTCGCAGCCCATTCTTTTCAATGGCATACATTCAGATCAGTGCGACTAAGTGATATTGACGTCCTGTTTTTTTTTTGTTGTTTAAAAATAACAAACATGTTATACTTATCTGCTCTGTGTAAGGCCCGGTTCACACTGGTGCGATGCGAGAACCCTGCAAATCCACTGCGGGTTCCCACATCGCACCGACTCGCATGGCAGTTCACACTGCCATATGCGAATCGCTGGGGAGTGTCAATACATTGTTAACGACACCCCCAGTTCAGCTTGCATATCGCACTGCGAACTGACAGTTCGTACATGAATCGGATTGCACAGGTGTGAACAGCCATGCGATCCGATTCTGGTCCGAACAAAAAAAAGGGTCCTGTGCGTGTTTGGACCGAATGCGGTGCGATATCAGCCATACTATCTGTATGGCTGAAATCGCATCACATGTGATGTGAACAGCAGTGCGCTGTGAATCACATGCGATGTCTGGCATCGCACCAGTGTGAACCGGGCCTAATGGTTTTTCACAAAGCAGCCCAGATCCTCCTCTTCTCGGGTCCCCTGCCTGCGCTCCTGGCCCCTCCCTCCTATCGAGTGCCCCCCAGAGCAAGCAACTTACTATGGGGGCACCCGAGCCGCTCCCCTGCCCAGTTTGTCCATTCAGACATGGAGCTGCAGCTTGACACCGCCCCCTCTCTCTCCTCATTGGCTCACTGACTTTGATTGACAGCAGCAGGAGCCAATCAGCACTCCCAGCACTGTGACTGTGATCAGGAGTAGGTAGGACTGGCTCCCAATCACATGATCGCTGTGTCAGGCAATCACAGTGATAAAGGGAGGCCAGTCAACACCACGCAAAGAGATGACATCACTCCGATCTTAAAGGGCCAGCGGAAAGGAGTTATTATCAAACACTCAAACATGAAAACAGAACACGTGCACAAAAAATCTCCAAAATCACATGCAAACACTCAGGTGTGAATCCAGGCTGAAACAGCTCTGGGCCTCTTAGCCATCATGGGTTTTGGTTGCCTGAGCCACCCTCGCCGTGTGACTACAGTTCTCTACCTACCAGTCAGCAACAATATATATTCTTTAAAAGGGTTAGTTCACCTTTTCCATAAAGTACACCATGCAGTCAAGGGGCCCCAGGGTTTTCATAATCTGTATGCAGCTTTGAAATATTGTGCTGGGGTTAAATAGTTATACCTGTAGGCCATTTGGGTCACCCCTAAGGCCTGTCTGAGTAGCTCCTTGTAGCACCCTCTAGTGTGTGCTAGTTAGTAGTGTAGGTTTGTAGATTAGGTCTGTTATTGTACGAAACTTCTAGAAAGTTGTAATAACTTTTAGAGCTATTAGGTGGAGGTTAGGAGGAACTGTTTGTAATATTTATGAGGGCCTGAGCCAATCCCCAGTAAAAGGGCTGGCAGGGGGTAGGTTTACCTCACAAATAGGCATGAACCATGCCAGCAAGGGCAGTCGGGTGGAAGATGGAGATAAAGTGCTGTAGAGACTGTCAGTGGCCCTCTGGGGTACCCCCTAGTCTAGGGTGACCAGACATCCCCGGTTTCTGGGGACAGTCCCCGGATTGAGGACACTGTCCCCGGACCAAGTCTGTCCCCAGTTTTGTCCCCGGATTGGATTTGAACAGGGGCTGGGGCAATTTCAAAGACAGCCCGTGCAGAATAAAAAGAAAAAATCTGAATTGCACCCCCCTCCTCTGCCGCTCCTACTAGCTTATGGGGGTTTATTTTTTCCATTATCTGTGTCCCTTTCTGATGATCATGTGCTGGTCGGAGCGGAGGGACTATTTCTTCAGTTTCGGGCGCATGCCCACTCAGCTCCGCTCGCATGTTCTTCTGCCTTGGCTCAAGTCCCAGCCAGCCGCCTGCCTGCTTATCTCCTTGCCTTCCCTGGTGGAGTGACCTTCTTCCACTCCCCACCCAGTAGTAGCCGGGGCCCGAAGAGTAAAGTCCCATACACACTATCAGATTTTCTGCTGATTTTTGTCTTCAGATTTACCAAAACCATGTAGTGCAAGGGCCTGCCTGATTGCATACAAATTGAAACTCCTATGGTTTGACCTCATATTATATGGTTTTGGTAAATCTGAAGGAAAAAATCAGCAGAAAATCTGATAGTGTGTATGGGGCTTTAGACTTGACAGGCTGTGAGGCGGGTGGCGGCGGCGGAGACAGGCAAAGAGTCGTCGATTGCTGCCATTACTAGTAAAAAAAAAAAAAAAAATATGTCCCCGGATTTCATTTTAAAAATCTGGTCACCTTACCCTAGTCGGGGGGGGTTTGACCTTGGGTCCGGGCATGGGTGTTGGAAGGATCCTGCCACAACACACAGAGGAAACCCTTTCTGGAGGCATGGGAACAAGTGTGAGGACAGTGTGAGTAGAGCAGCACTACTGGGGACTCGCAAGGGGGAGACTGCCATACATAGCCAGTTCTCCCTAAATACCGTGTTGTGCCAAGTCTTCATCCCTTCCCTCTGAGAGCTTCTGCAGAGTCAGCCGGGTGGGCTGGTGAGAAAGTCTGTCTGGAGGACTACTGTGAGAAGTTTGCCTGGTGGGCTAGTGAAAGGGGCAGATGCAGCCAGGTGGGTAGGCATTGACAGAAGATGTGGTGCTAGGCTCAGTGACCCCGGAAAGGAAGTGAAGGAGAAGGTGCAAGCTGTGTCACTCCAGTGTGCTACTGTTTAGGGACTGCGAGTTCCTACCTGTGATGGGCTGTTACTGAGTTGACAATCAGGCCCTGTCAGCTCCCCTAAAGGTGTGAGCCAGCAAAAACTAAGTGAGCAGGAGACTGAAGAAGAGAAGGCTGTGCATAGAGACAATATATATAGACTATGTATAGGAAGCTGTCCCTGAACTTGTTGAAGTTTAGTGGGCATCCCATAACCTCCCCTCCCTAACCAAGATGAAACTCCCTAATAAAAATTAAAAACAAAGCTACAGGCTGTTCTCTGTCTCTGAAGTGCTGGTGAAGACTCGGTTTGCCTGGCTGTGCAGGGTGTAGGATCCCAGTTCATCTTAGGCCCCTAGGGGGGTGCGGTACATCCTACAGGTAACTGCCCATCCTGTCCTGCTGCTGGGACGCTCTAGCTGTTGGGCGCTCACCCACAGTGTCACAGGAATGAGCGTTCTCCTTGATCAAACCCCTACAAATGTTCAAGGTGCTCTCTCTCTCATTAGCAACAGCAACTGCGCTCAGCGATGAGGTGAAAGAGAACACTCACTCCTGTGATGCTGAGGGTGAATGCCCAAGGGCTGGGCCTCATTCACACTGGCACTGTCAAACCTACGTTCATATGTGTTTAGAGCACTAGTTTTTAACCTTGAGACCAGAGCCTGGAAAAAATTCTTGCAAAACCTTCCATATCCCAAAAGTACATGCTTTTAATATCTGTACTATTAAATTATGTGTAGCACTGTTTTGTAATGCTTATTTGTTAAAATAAAAACCTTTTTTCTGTAAAAAAAAAAAAAATTATGTGTAGCACACCTGTAATTTGTGAGCGCAGAAACAGCATAAACTTGCACTTTAACTGAACTTGTTCCATTGCCTTTGTAGCACCCTGGGGTTTAGCCAGGGAGCTCCTCACACATTTACTTGCCAGGAGTAGTTATCTTGGTCGATTGATAGAGATCTATTGATTTCTCCCTAAGGCCGTGTACACACGGGTGGACTTTTCGGCATCAAAGGTCCGGCGGTCTTTCCGACGGACTTTCGACGGACTTTTGACGGACTTCCGACGGACTTTCGAACAAACGGACTTGCCTACACACAATCCCACCAAAGCCTGATGGATTCGTACGTGATAACGTACGACCGGACTAAAATAAGGAATTTGATAGCCAGTAGCCAATAGCTGACCTAGCGTTGGTTTTCTTCCGTTGGACTAGCATACAGACGAGTGGATTTTTCGACCTGACTCGAGTCCGTCGGAAAGATTTGAAACATATTTCAAATCTAAAGTCCGTCTGATTTTCGCCCGAAAAAGTCAGCTGCAGGTCCGATGAAGCCCACACACGGTCGGATTGTCCGACAGATTCGTCCCGTCAGACCAGTCCGGACGAAAAGTCGGCCCGTGTGTACACGGCATTAGTTTGGCCTTGTTGCATTTTTCTCTTCTACCACTAGGTGGCCGGGTACTTGGTGGTACTAGATATGAGAAGGGCAACCCAAGGTCAGGTTATGAGTATATGAGGTATATCAGCCAATGGGAATGGGCAGGGGTTTTCTTGAATCCCTTGGCCTGCTGGTAGAACCTATATATTTGGGTCAGGTCAGGTGATCTATGTTCTGTGCCACCTGGACGGCTGTCTGGGTGGATGTGTGTCATACGCACTGGGCTGCTAGGCCGGAGATTGAGCCTATCCAGGGGGCGTCTGGCTGCCAGGCTGTGTGAGGGCCTATCCAGGAGTAAGAGGGCAGCGCAGGGTTGGGACTGCGGCTTGCAGTCCAACCAAAAGTGACGGTTTTGCCAGCCGGAGAACCTGTCGTGGTAGGAGGTAGAAGGGGAGCTGCCGCCACTAAGGGACCAACCACCTTTACCAGGGACCACAGTGAGTAACTGAAGCAAGTACTAGAACCACATTCTCACCGAAAGGGCATGGTGGAGAATCGGGAAACTTCAGGCGGTACTCAAGTCAGGGACCCAACCCGTGGAGGAGATGCTTTCAGAGCAGCCTCGTGAGTCAAGCCAGGGACCTCGCCGGTTAGCAGGGGTGAAGCTTGAGAAGTATCAGGAGTGCCAAGCTAGGGACCCAGCAGGGAAGCATTGGTGACACTTGAGGGAGATACCACCGCAAAGATTGAAGGAGCTCAAGGGATTCAGAGTCAGTGAATCAGTGGGTCTAGTGAGAGACCGGGAGCTCAGAGTTGAAGAACTACAAGAAGCAGTTGCAGTGAAGCTGAAGGAACTGTTACGTTTGAGTTAGGAACTGTTAAAGACTGTTGCCATAGGAGAGACAGCATTCCTGCATGTGCAGATGTGGCTCCTTGCTGGGGGCTTTCCCTGCACGGCTGTCTTCCTATTGAAGTCTCGGAGTCTGCCAATTGAAGGGTGTCCTGGCCCTAACCCTCTTTCCCCCAAAAATACAAAAAGGACTGTTAAGAGAAATAAAACCTCTTTTACATCCAAGAAGTGTCTGACGCCCAATAACTTTGTCCACCTTGCACCCACTCTGCCTCACAACCCACCACATACAGAAGGATGTCAGCTATCTTTGGCTTGGAAAGTTCTCATTAGACTGGACAAGGCCAGAGATTTTGCTGCACCTTTATCGAAACCAGCTTGTAGAAATTCTAGAATTTGCACTGAATATGGAGTGGGGTGGGGGGCCGTCCCAGGAGCTTGAGGTTGAAAATTGCAGGAATTTTTCCAAAATTTTGTACTAAGTGTAGCAAGGTCCCAGGCCTCCTTTGATCTAATGAGAACCTCCAGGGCTAGGGATAGCTGACATCCTTCTGTATGTAGTGGGTTGTGAGGCATGGTGGGTGTAGAGTAGTTACGTTATTGGGCGCCAGACACTTCTTGGATGCAAAAGGAAGTTTATTTCTCTTAACAAACCTTTTTGGGGGAGAGAGGGTTAGGGCCAGGACAACCTTAGGTAGTTGCAAGATTAATTGGCAGACTCTGAGACTTCAATAAGAAGACAGCCATGCAGGGAAAGGCATCCAGCAAGATGCCACATCTGCATGTGTAGGAATGCTGCCTCCTATGGCAACAGTCTTTAACAGTTCCAAACACAAGGCTTAACAGTTCCTTCACTTTCACTACAATCACTCCTTGTAGTTCTTCAGCACACTGAGCTCCTGGTCTCTCACTAGACCCACTGATTCACTGCCATTGAATCCCTTGAGCTCCGTCAATCTTCACGGTGGTATCTTCCTCAAGCATCGCCCCCTTTTCTCTGCTGGGTCCCTAGCTTAATACTCTAGATACCTCTCAAGCTTCACCGACACTGGCCTGCTCGGTCCCTAGCTTGACACACAAGGCTGCTCTGCAAGCGTTACCTCTGCTGGCTGGGTCCCTGACTTGATTCCCACTGAAGTTTCCAGATTCTTCACCGACCCCGGTTGCTGAGAATTCTGCTTCGGTACTTGCTTCAGTTACTCACTGTGGTCCCTGGTAATAAGGCGGATAGACCCTTAGTGGTGACAGCTTCCCCTCTATCTCCGGCCACGACAGGTTCTCCGGCCGGCAGAACCGTCACTTTTGGTTGGACTGCAAACCGCAGTTCCAACCCTGCGATGCTCTCTTGCTTCTGGATAGGCCCTCAGACAGCCCAGCAGCCAGATGTGCCCAATTTCCGGCCTAGTAGCCCGGGCAGTACAACACAAGTCCACCCAGACAGCCGTCCACAGATCACCTGAGTATATAGGCTCTCCCAGCAGGCCAAGGGTTTCAAGAAAACCCTTGCCCATATTGGCTGAGATCCCCCATATACCCATAACCTGACCTAGTGGTAGAAGAGAAAAGTGCAACAAGGCCAAACTTAGGGAGAAATCAATAGATCTCTAGCAATCAACCAGGATAACTACTCCTGGCAAGTAAATTTGTGAGGAGCAACCCTGCCTAAAAACCAGGTGCTATATAAGTGTTGCTTGTGGAAACCTTCCTGAACTTTAAAAGTGTGAATATAAACTGCCTATGAGCAACCTAGACTTTGTAGTCTCTGCCCGTCAAATTTTCTTGTTCAAAAATTTTATTGGAGAAAAGAACAAGGCTTACATACAGTCAGGTCCCTTAAAAAGTGGGAGGCACATATACAGACTGTTGTAATTCCTACACCTTCACCTGATTTGGATGTAAATAGCCTCAAATTAAAGCTGAAAGTCTGCAGTTAAAGCACATCTTGTTTGTTTCATTTCAAATCCATTGTGGTGGTGTATAGAGCCAAAAAGATTAGAATTGTATCGATGTCCCAATATTTATGGACCTGACTGTATGTAGCCGGGAGTGGACTACAGTTATCTGACTTTGGAGACTGTCTTTTACTATTTTAGCCCGCTTAGTGCTGGATTTTCATCAGTGACATCATCAACTAAAGCACGGAGAAAAGCATTGTGGGAGAAGTAGTTCCCTTAACAGGCATTGCTGATTTCGCAGTATTGACTGTGAACCTCATCTCCCAAGAGACTGTCTGCTCGCAGAGGAATTGTGGGAGAGACTATATGGGGATCTGAGGATCAGGCCCATGCGGATTTGGAGGATTGCGGCCTAGTACGCGATCTATAGTCCACCGCTTCAGCCCCAGTGAGTTCCAGCTGTCAGAAGGACGCTCTGCAGCAGCGCTGAATACCGCGGAAACAGTCCACAGACGGATCCCTGTGTCCCGGTCCACCTGAAAGAGGAAGAATCGTTTGTTGGTTCCACCGGGTGACTCTGAAGACTATCAGGATTGGTGAGGGGGCTTCAGGCCCACGGATTCCATTGTTTGCCAAGTACTACACTTTCAGCACAGAACACCTGCAACATTCTCTTGGATTACAAATAGTATTGCTATCAAATGGGAGTTATTATCTTGCATTGTTCATCATCGCTTTGCTGCAGCCAGGAATCTCTGTTCTATGAGCTCCAACGTTGCTGGTGATACAGTGCAAGGCCTTTCTGTTAGGACAGTGTTGTTAGTGAGGATATACTGTATATAAAATATTAAACTCGCATAATATAGATACTCGGGGCAAACATAGCTATATGATCAAATGGGAGCAAGCTCTTGGGGAAGTCTCCCTTTCACAGCGGCAAATCATTTGGTCAGCAGCCAAAAGTTCTATCTGCACTCTCTATAAGGAAAACGCATGTCCCGAGTATCCATCATTTCAAGCCAAGTAAGATGACCATCGATTTTCCAAAGGCATTATGGCAGCAAAATGTTCAAAAAATACCTATCAGTCCCTGATCAGTTGCTCCCTTGGGAAAAGAAGGGGCATAGAAAATTAAAATTCAGCCTGACCAGTTTTGCCCCCGCTGACCGGCTGCATCAGAGGCCATAATGTGTGACGTTTAAACTTAGGGCCACCATTCAACTCTAAACTGTTTTTAAAAATGTCACCTACGGACAAATTTGGGTACTGAAGCTTGTTGTCATTTCAGTGGTGTGCATCAGTTTAAGGCTTGACATGTTGGGTATCTATTTACTCGACACAACCTCATCTTTTATATTTTACCAGAAAAGTGGATCATATATTGTGGCTGTGTGCCCTAAAGTCTATGTTAAATATGTCTTTCATTATATGTTGGTGTGTGAAACTGGACCCTGTTGTATCTTTCTTTCTTCTTTCGTACAGTACATGGCGATCCTGTCAGTCAATCTTCTCTGCTTTAAGCATGGAAGCAGATCCATATTGGTGTGGTCAGTTTGTGTATTAGTATTTCTAAGTTAGAGTTAGAAGACTGTATCACTGTAGTCTGTTTTTTCTACACACACCCTGTCTTTCCCAATACGCTTACCGCCAATTAGAGCCTGCCTTTTTTTCTGGCACACCCACACTTCCCCACCACTAATCACAGCCTACCTTTCCTGATACACTCCCTGCCCCCCCCCCAGCCAATCACAGCCTGCTGTTCCTGACATGCTCCCCCCATCACCAATCACAGCCTACCTTTCCTGACACCAGTGGCGGTTGGTGGTATTTTTTTTGGGGGGGGGGGGGCAAACAATCCTATTCTTTTATTCTGCCACCAAATACCTTATACAGCCCACTTCCTGTTTCTAGCCTTGGCTTATGACATCATGCACAGCTTTCTCTCTCTGGAGAGTTTGCCAGGAAGGGGGGGGGGATTCATAAGAGGGCCAATGAGAGCTGCAGAGCTGGAGGTGTGCCTCTGTGTAAATCCAGGCAGCAGCTTCAGCTGCCCACAGTTAAAATGGTTGCAGCCAGACTCCGTGGAGGGAGGATTCTGCAGGGTATTTGGCAAGTACAGTATATATAAAATAATATGCAAAGTGGTTGGAGGGAAGCTTCAGAATGGCAAAGATGTTTTAATTAAGTGTTCTTGCATAGCAAGACCACTTACTGTTATCTCACATATATATTATTCTTATTATTATAGCCAAATTTACCACCCTAACTCCTCCCACAGTTTTTACACTACATAGACAAGTAATATACCGAAACGTGCGGATTGTTCCCGAATGGTGTGCTATTACTTTGTGGAACGTTTCGCCAAATGGTTCACGAAATATCGTCATTTTTGCGGCGAAATTGGTCCCATAGGAATGAATGGGGAAACTAGAGTGGGAGATGACAAAAGCTGAAAAATCAGAACATGATTTCTAAACTGCCGCCACTCCCTCATTTTCAAGCCCACCTACACAAATCTTATATCAAAACGTTCAGCTATCCCTGCTGCCACTAAACATGTCCACGGCTAAGCCATAGTCCTGATAGTTTTCACAATATGACCATTTGTTTGTAACTCACGCCGTCCATTGACATTCATTGAAACTACACTCTAGCCCCCTCCAAATTTGAAGGGCAATTTCTAAACTGCGACTGTGCCTTCATTTTTAATATTTCAGAGACATACTATACATCAAAATCTAGGTCTGGGTCTTGTGATTCTCACAATATAAAGATCTTCGCTGTAGGATGTACAGTTTTTAAAATACGGCCATTTGTTTAGAGGTCATTTCAGGAAATTTTAGCCATTAATCAGAGTGTACTGTTAGTGTTTGTTTTTGTTGCCATGGTTACCAAAGCTTCTGTTATACACAGGGGGGGAGGTTGCTGGAGCATCTCAGCTCTGATTACAGAGCCCCGGGGAGGGGACAGACACACCATGTACTGATTTATAATAGAGGAATATGATGGGGCAGTTTTGATGGGGTAATTCTGATGGGGCAGATTTGATGAAGCAGTATTTGGGAAGCATAAACAGGGCATGAGCGTTGCTAGGAAACAGTGGTTGTAAACACAAGATGCTGAGACACCCCAAATGCATGTGACTTCATCTGCTAGACTTGATAATGCTTGTAGACTCCTCCCACAGTTTTTACACTACAGAGACAAGTAATATACCGAAACGAGCGGATTGTTCCCGATTGGTGTGTTATTACTTTGTGGAACTTTTTTCGCCGAATGGTCCACGAAATGACGTTTTTGCAACGAAATTTTTCCCATAGGAATGAATGGCGAAATGTTCAAAACTAGAGTGGGAGGTGACAAAAGCTGACAACCCCCTGATTAGCCAAAACATTATGACCACCCCATGATCAGCCAAAACATTATGACCACCCCATGTAAAAAAAAAAAATATTTTTGAAAAAAAAAAAATTCATTTTTGAAAAAAAATATATATTATTGAGAAAAAAAAATATTTTTGAAAAAAAAAAAAAATATTTTTGAAAAAAAAAATTTATTTTAAAGAAAAAAAAAATTTTGAACCAAAAAAATTCATTTTTGAAAATAAAATTATTTTTGAAAAAAAAAAATCATTAAAAAAAAAATAATTTTTGAAAAAAAAAATCATTTTTGAAAAAAATGTTCAGCTCTTTCAGCTAATGATGGGAACTGTTTTACTACTATTTATACTTTTTAAAATACTAAGCTTTTTAACACTTTTCACAGTTACTCCGCCCACTGCACCCAGTTACTCCGCCCACTCCAGTTGTAGAGGCAAGAACACTTTCACAATTTCCCCAGAAATTGTACCTTTTCTAGTTACAAATTATTATGTGAGCAGACTGCAATTCCTCTTTAATGACAAAGCAAAAAGAATCCAGGCAGCGGTGGGATTTGAACCCACGACTCCGCAGAGACTGGAGCTTTCTCCAGTGCCTTAGACCGCTATGGGATTTGAACCCATGACTCCGCAGAGACTGGAGCTTTCTCCAGCGCCTAAGACCACTATGGGATTTGAACCCACAACTCCACAGAGACTGGAGCTTTCTCCAGCGGCTTAGACCGCTATGGGATTTGAACCCATGACTCCGCAGAGACTTACTCCAGCGCCTTAGACCGCTCAGCCACGCTGCCTTCTGATTAACATAGACATGTTATCTCACATATATATTATTCTTATTATAGCCAAATTTACCACCCTAATTCCTCCCACAATTTTTACACTACATAGACAAGTAATATACCGAAACGTGCGGATTGTTCCCGAATGGTGTGCTATTATTTTTTGGAACGTTTCGCCGAATGGTTCACGAAATATCGTCGTTTTTGCGGCAAAATTGGTCCCATAGGAATGAATGGGGAAGCTAGAGTGGGAGGTGACAAAAGCTGAAAAATCAGAACATGATTTCTAAACTGCCACCACTCCCTTATTTTTAAGCCCACCTACACAAATCTTATATCAAAACGTTCAGCTATCCCTGCTGCCACTAAACATGTCCACGGCTAAGCCATAGTCCTGATAGTTTTCACAATATGACCATTTGTTTGTAACTCACGCCGTCCATTGACATTCATTGAAACTACAGTCTAGCCCCTTCAAATTTGAAGGGCAATTTCTAAACTGCGACTGTGCCTTCATTTTTAATATTTCAGAGACATACTATACATCAAAATCTAGGTCTGGGTCTTGTGATTCTCACAATATAAAGATCTTCGCTGTAGGATTTATAGTTTTTGGGAAAAAGCTTTTTGTTTAGAGGTCATTTCAGGAAATTTTAGCCATTAATCAGAGTGTACTGTGTTTGTTTTGTTGCCATGGTTACCAAAGCTTCTGTTATACACAAGGGGGGAGGTGGCTGGAGCATCTCAGCTGTGATTACAGAGCCCGGGGGAGGGGACAGACACACCATGTACTGATTTATAATAGAGGAATATGATGGGGCAGTTTTGATAGGGCAATTCTGATGGGGCAGTTTTAATGGTGGCAATATGATAGGGAAGTTTTGATAGGAATTGTATTGTGTAGAAATTACATTGTGTTGTGTATTGAGCAGTGCGTGTGAAGCATAAACAGTACATGAGTGTTGCTAGGAAACAGTGGTTGTAAACACAAGATGCTGAAACCCCCCAAATGCATGTGGCCATACCTTCATCTGCGATGCTTGATAATGCTGATAATTTACCACCCTAACTCCTCCCACAGTTTTTACACATTCGCCGAATGGTTCACGGAATATCGTCGTTTTTGCGGCAAAATTGGTCCCATAGGAATGAATGGCGAAATGTTCAAAACTAGAGTGGGAGGTGACAAAAGCTGACAACCCCATGATCATACCACCCTAACTCCTCCCACAGCTTTTAAACTACATAGACAGTAATATACTGAAGGTGAGGATTGTTCCCGATCGGTGTGCTATTACTTTGTGGAACGTTTCGCCGAATGGTCCACGAAATATTGTAGTTTTTGCGGCGAAATTGGTCCCATAGAAATGAATGGCGAAATGTTCAATGTCATTTAATTGGTGTGCTATTACCTTGTGGAACTTTGTGAAAAGCTGAAAAATACCAGTGTGAATCCGGCCTCAATGTCATTTAATTGGTGTGCTATTACTTTGTGGAACGTTTCGCCAAATGGTTCACGAAATATCGTCGTTTTTGCGACGAAATTGGTCCCATAGGAATGAATGGCGAAATGTTCAAAACTAGAGTGGGAGGTGACAAAAGCTGACAACCCCATGATCAGTCAAAACATTATGACCACCCCATGATCAGAAAAAACATGACCGCCTAATAAAAAAAATATATATTTTTGAAAAAAAAAAAAAAATCATTTTTGAAAAAAAAAAAAAAATCATTTTTGAAAAAAAAAAAAATCATTTTTGAAAAAATAAAATTCATTTTTGAAAAAAAAAAATAAAATTCATTTAAAAAAAAAAAAAAAAATTTGAAAAAAAAATCATTTTTGAAAAAAAAAAAAATTCATTTTTGAAAAAAATGTTCAGCTCTTTCAGCTAATTATGGGACTTCTTCAACTTTTTTACTACTATTGATACTTTTTAAAATAGTTACTCAAGCCACTCCACCCAGTTACTCCACCCACTCCAGTTGTAGAGGCAAGAACACTTTTCACAATTTCCCCAGAAATTGTAGCTTTTCTAGTTTCAGTTTCTATTAGTGAATCCATGGATTTACATCGCTCCCATGTTATCCTCACATGCCCGCCACCATCAGTGATCCGCCTTCTTGGGGATGCTATTCAAAATCTCTACTGCTATTGGCCGCACGCCCTGTCTATTCTGGCCTAATAATTC
The DNA here is from genome assembly GCF_042186555.1 of Aquarana catesbeiana. Taxonomy (NCBI): domain Eukaryota; kingdom Metazoa; phylum Chordata; class Amphibia; order Anura; family Ranidae; genus Aquarana; species Aquarana catesbeiana. The sequence continues at coordinate 652,576,536 of NC_133326.1, forward strand.
CCTTATTGGTCGCTCTCGCCACCTGCTGTCGTACTCTCACTGTCAATTGGCTAGCAGACGACGTTTTTCCACCCCTGGCTGTGTAAACTCCGCCCACCACTCAGACTCCAAATCCCTGATGTGGATTAGAGTAAGCTCCGCCCACCAGGCAGAGTCCAATGCCTTCGGCGGGTTAGTGTAGCTCTGCCCAACACGCATATACTCCAATGCTTGCATCGGATTAGTGTAGCTCCGCCCAACACTCATACCCCTATTCCTTCATCGCTATCTTCTGGAAACTCCGCCTACACGTAGGCTGTGCAAAGCAGTCTGTGAACTCGTTTAGCTCTGCCCACCAACTCAGACTTCCGTGCCTTCTGCGAGTTAAAGTAGTTCCCGCCCACCACCCCTAGGCTGGTATGCCTCCTGTGAGTTGAGCCCCGCCTACACGTAGGCTTCAGTGGCGGCTTGAAGCTCCGCCCACTCCTTTTTATCATCATTCGCCCCCCCTTTTGTGGAAAATCTACTTCCTTTTTTATGGAAACTCAAAAATTCTCAGTTGTCACCAGAACAGGAAGTGAGGGGAAATCTCCCATTGGGGACACCTGCCTTATATAGGGGATTCCCCTCACTTCCTGTGATGTCCTGTGCCATCTGTGATATGTAGAGATCAGCTAAGGGGGGGCGTCACCCTCATCCCAACCGATTTACTAATCCAATCAGCTGCCAGAACTTGGCGACACCCCATTTCCAGGGGGACGGTAAATATAGGTGGTTGAGTTGCACTTTTGCGCCCCCCCTCCACTAAATCCATCACAGTGGGGGAGGGGAAGTTGTACAAGTGTCGTAACCTCAGCAGCAAAAATTGACCCCCCTCTTTGGTGGGCAGAATGATGAACGGAGGGCCGCCCTGCAAACGTGTACAATACACATGAGGATATCACACTATAGCGTATGTCAGACGTCGCATGTGATTCGCACCCGCACCGCTGTGCACATCCCATGCGATGTCTGTGCCATGCAAACTCAGCCCCACAGTTTGTAGGGATGAATTCGCATTGCATTCGCACCAGAAATTGGCGCAGGACCCTTTTTTTTTTTTGGACCGCACCAGGAATCGGATCGCATGGGTGTTCGGACCCAATACGTTCCGATTCCTGTTCCGAATTCGCAGTTCGCACTGATCTGTGGAGCGACATTAACTTTTGTATGGACACCCGCAAGCGGTTGGCATAGTGCAGTGTGAATCGCCGATGAATTCGAGTTGGGAACCCGCACTGGATCATTCACAGGGTTTTCCCCGCATCGCACCAGTGTGAAGCCAGCCTCTGGTTACAGTGTTTGTAAACCCTGTTCTACCACTGATAGCTACAGGTAAGTCTAGAATAAGACCCCTTTCACATTGGAGGCGTAATTCAGGCGTTAACCACTTCCGGACCGCCGCACGCCGATATACGTCATTATTTTGAAGCGGAATATCGTTGTTATGGCATCAGCTACCTGCCAAAACCACGGGATCCTCTTCTTCGTCCAGTTTCCGATAAGAGTGGTCTCTGCAGCGGAATCGCCACAAGATCACTTTTATCAGCGGCAGGAGAGGGGCCCCCCCCTCCGCCACGCTCTGGTGCCCTCCGCCGCTTACCGGAGCCGATCGGATCCTTCCCGGTGTTAGGTATGGAGATGAGTGAGGGGAAGATGGCCCCCACCCGTCTCCATAACATTGCAGGGTGGAAGCGACATCAAAACGTCACTTCCGCCCATAGCTCTTAAAGAGACATTTTTTTTTTTTAATTTTTAATTGACAAAAATATTTTTCTTTTCTTTTTATTGCATTTCAGTGTAAATATGATATCTGAGGTCTTTTTGACCCCAGATCTCATATTTAAGAGGTCCTGTCATGCTTTTTTTTTTTTCCTATTACACGGGATGTTTACCCACTTAAAGTGGAGGTCCACCCTAAAAAAGGAAATGGCATTAAAATTCATAAAAAAAATAAAAAAAAACATTTGAGAAAATTTTTTTTTTTTAACTTACCTGAAAGCCCTGTTGCTAGGCAGTCTTCCTAATCTGCCTCTTCCTATTCCGCGGCACTTCCTTCTCCTAAGGTGAGCGGCCCCATTGCCTTCTGGGACATGTGTGTGTCCCAGGAAACAACGGGGCCATTCACAGAGCGCCGCGCCGCTCGCGCATGCGCAGTAGGAAAGTTGCAGTGAAGCCGCAAGGCTCCACTACCTGATTCCATTAGTTAGGATGGAGGCACCGCCAGCCGATCCGATGGACGGATCGGCTCCGGGGGGGGGGGGGGGCGACATCACAGGCTCGCTGGACAAGTAAGTGTCCTTACTAAAAGTCAGCAGCTACAGTGTTTGTAGCTGCTGACTTTAAAAAAAAAAAAAAAAACGGCCAGAACTCCCCTTTAAGGACCAGCCTCGTTTTGGATTTTAGGTGTTTACATGTTTAAAACAGTTTTTTTGCTAGAAAATTACTTGGAACCCCCAAACATTATATATTGTTTTTTTTTTTTTCTAACACCCTAGAGAATAAAATGGTGGTCAATGCAATACTTTTTTTCGCACCGTATTTGCGCAGCAGTCTTATAAGCGCACTTTTTTTTGGAAAAAATTCACTTTTTTGAATAAAAAAATAAGACAACAGTAAAGTTAGCCATTTTTTTTTTTTTCATATTGTAAAATATAATGTTACGCTGAGTAAATTGATACCCAACACGTCACGCTTAAAAATTGTGCCCGCTCGTGGAATGGCGTCAAACTTTTACCCTTAAAAATCTCCATAGGCCACGTTTAAAAAAAATTCTACAGGTTGCAGGTTTTGAGTTACAGAGGAGGTCTAGGGCTATAATTATTGCTCTTGCTCTACCGGTCGCGGCGATACCTCACATGTGTGGTTTGACCACCGTTTTCAAATGTGGGCGCTACTCACGTATGCGTTCGATTCTGCGCGCAAGCTCGTCGGGACGGGGCGCTTTAAAAAGAATTTTTTTTTTTTTCGTTTTCTTATTTATTTTACTTTATTTTATTTATTTTTTCACTATTTCACTATTTTTTCACTGTAAAAAACTATTTGGATCACTTTTATTCCTATTACAAGGAATGTAAACATCCCAAAACCGAGTGCAGCTAAACAAGCAAGCATGTAAGGTTGTTTCCAACCTAGAAGATGGCCGCGGGTGACAGGGGGGAGGAGTCACGTTTGACGTCACCCGCGGCCATCTTCTAGGTTGGAAACAACCTTACATGCTTGCTTGTTTAGCTGCACTCGGTTTTGGAGTGCAATTTATGTGAGTACATTTCCCATTTTTTTATTTGTCGAATAAAATATTATATACAGAGAGCACTAGTTTGTCCCCTTCCTCTCTTTTATTATTGATTATTGGGAGACATCTAATGGCTTCCCCTATTTTATTATTTTTACTGTTCATGTGAAGGGTTATTATGAATTTAACTAAGTGACAGCTTGCAACCTAGGTCATTTGTGGTTTTATTTTTTCTGCGCTGAATATTGTATATTTTTAGATTAGGTGGAAATCAGCAGTGCAAATCGCACTGATCTGCGGCTTTGGAATCGCCCATTTTCAAAGCCGCATCAGATTGAACCAGAGCTTTACTATATCTGGTGCACTCAGCATCCAGTGCAGCTGTGCATAGTAACCAATCAGCTTGTTCAATGAAGCATTGACATTAAAACCTGGAAACTGATTGGTTACTATGCACAGCTACACCAGATTCTGTGTGCAGCAGTTTAACCACTCTAGCCCCGGAAGGACTTACCCCCCTACCCCCCTTCCTGACCAGAGCATTTTTTGCGAAAGGCACTGCGCCGTTTTAACTGACAATTGCGCGGCCGTGCGACGTTGCACCGAACATAATTGACGTCCTTTTTTTCCCACAAATAGAGATTTCTTTTGGTGGTATTTGATCACCTCTGCGGTTTTTACTTTTTGCGCTATAAACAAAAAAAGAGTGACAATTTTGAACAAAAAGCAATATTTTTTACTTTTTGCTATAATAAAATACCCCCCAAAAATATATATAAAAACACATTTTTTCCTCAGTTTAGGCCGATATGTATTCTTCCACATATTTATTGTAAAAAAATCTCAATAAGAGTATATTGATTGGTTTGCGCAAAAGTTATAGCGTCTACAAAATAGTGGATAGATTTATGGCATTTTTATTATTAAATTATTTTTTTAACTAGTAATGGCGGCGATCTGCGATTTTCATTGGGACCGCGACATTATGGCGGACAGATCGGACACTTTTGACACTATTTTGGGAACATTGGCATTTATACAGTGATACACTGTACTACAAATAGCCACTGATTACTGTATAAATGACACTGGCAGGGAAGGGGTTAAACACTAGGGGGAGATCAAGGAGTTAAGTGTGTTCCCTAGGTGTGTTCTAACTGTAGGGGGGATGAGCTCACTACAACATGACAGAGATCACTGCTCCCGGTGACAGGGAACAGTAGATCTCTGTCATGTTGCTAAGCAAAACAGCGAAATGCCTTGTTTACATAGGCATCTCCCCGTTCTGCCTCTCCTCGCCGCAATTGCAGGCCACTGGCGAACATCGAGTTTGCTGGACCCGCGGGCACGCTCCCGCAGCACGCGGTGGGCGCGCGCCTACTAGGCAGCAAACTCAAAGGGACATACAGGTACGCCCTTTTGCCTGCCCGTGCCATTCTGCCAGCGTAAATCGGCGTGCGGCGGTTGGCAAGTGGTTAAGGCACCAGTCACGCTTGTGCGACTTGTCATGTGACTTTGGACATGACCTGTCGCAGCCCATTCTTTTCAATGGCATACATTCAGATCAGTGCGACTAAGTGATATTGACGTCCTGTTTTTTTTTTGTTGTTTAAAAATAACAAACATGTTATACTTATCTGCTCTGTGTAAGGCCCGGTTCACACTGGTGCGATGCGAGAACCCTGCAAATCCACTGCGGGTTCCCACATTGCACCGACTCGCATGGCAGTTCACACTGCCATATGCGAATCGCTGGGGAGTGTCAATACATTGTTAACGACACCCCCAGTTCAGCTTGCATATCGCACTGCGAACTGACAGTTCGGACACGAATCGGATTGCACAGGTGTGAACAGCGATCCGATTCCGGTCCGAACAAAAAAAAGGGTCCTGTGCGTGTTTGGACCGAATGCGGTGCGATATCAGCCATACTATCTGTATGGCTGAAATCGCATCACATGTGATGTGAACAGCAGTGCGCTGTGAATCACATGCGATGTCTGGCATCGCACCAGTGTGAACCGGGCCTAATGGTTTTTCACAAAGCAGCCCAGATCCTCCTCTTCTTGGGTCCCCTGCCTGCGCTCCTGGCCCCTCCCTCCTATCGAGTGCCCCCCAGAGCAAGCAACTTACTATGGGGGCACCCGAGCCGCTCCCCTGCCCTGTGTGTCCATTCAGACATGGAGCTGCAGCTTGACACCGCCCCCTCTCTCTCCTTATTGGCTCACTGACTCTGATTGACAGCAGCAGGAGCCAATCAGCACTCCCAGCACTGTGACTGTGATCAGGAGTAGGTAGGACTGGCTCCCAATCACATGATCGCTGTGTCAGGCAATCACAGTGATAAAGGGAGGCCAGTCAACACCACGCAAAGAGATGACATCACTCCGATCTTAAAGGGCCAGCGGAAAGGAGATATTATCAAACACTCAAACATGAAAACGGAACACGTGCACAAAAAATCTCCAAAATCACATGCAAACACTCAGGTGTGAATCCAGGCTGAAACAGCTCTGGGCCTCTTAGCCATCATGGGTTTTGGTTGCCTGAGCCACCCTCGCCATGTGACTACAGTTCTCTACCTACCAGTCAGCAACAATATATATTCTTTAAAAGGGTTAGTTCACCTTTTCCATAAAGTACACCATGCAGTCAAGGGGCCCCAGGGTTTTCATAATCTGTATGCAGCTTTGAAATATTGTGCTGGGGTTAAATAGTTATACCTGTAGGCCATTTGGGTCACCCCTAAGGCCTGTCTGAGTAGCTCCTTGTAGCACCCTCTAGTGTGTGCTAGTTAGTAGTGTAGGTTTGTAGATTAGGTCTGTTATTGTACGAAACTTCTAGAAAGTTGTAAAAACTTTTAGAGCTATTAGGTGGAGGTTAGGAGGAACTGTTTGTAATATTTATGAGGGCCTGAGCCAATCCCCAGTAAAAGGGCTGGCAGGGGGTAGGTTTACCTCACAAATAGGCATGAACCATGCCAGCAAGGGCAGTCAGGTGGAAGATGGAGATAAAGTGCTGTAGAGACTGTCAGTGGCCCTCTGGGGTACCCCCTAGTCTAGGGTGACCAGACATCCCCGGTTTATGGGGACAGTCCCCGGATTGAGGACACTGTCCCCGGACCAAGTCTGTCCCCAGTTTTGTCCCCGGATTGGATTTGAACAGGGGCTGGGGCAATTTCAAAGACAGCCCGTGCAGAATAAAAAGAAAAAATCTGAATTGCACCCCCCTCCTCTGCCGCTCCTACTAGCTTATGGGGGTTTATTTTTTCCATTATCTGTGCCCCTTTCTGATGATCATGTGCTGGTCGGAGCGGAGGGACTATTTCTTCAGTTTCGGGCGCATGCCCACTCAGCTCCGCTCGCATGTTCTTCTGCCTTGGCTCAAGTCCCAGCCAGCCGCCTGCCTGCTTATCTCCTTGCCTTCCCTGGTGGAGTGACCTTCTTCCACTCCCCACCCAGTAGTAGCCGGGGCCCGAAGAGTAAAGTCCCATACACACTATCAGATTTTCTGCTGATTTTTGTCTTCAGATTTACCAAAACCATGTAGTGCAAGGGCCTGCCTGATTGCATACAAATTGAAACTCCTATGGTTTGACCTCATATTATATGGTTTTGGTAAATCTGAAGGAAAAAATCAGCAGAAAATCTGATAGTGTGTATGGGGCTTTAGACTTGACAGGCTGTGAGGCGGGTGGCGGCGGCGGAGACAGGCAAAGAGTCGTCGATTGCTGCCATTACTAGTAAAAAAAAAAAAAAAAATATGTCCCCGGATTTCATTTTAAAAATCTGGTCACCTTACCCTAGTCGGGGGGGGTTTGACCTTGGGTCCGGGCATGGGTGTTGGAAGGATCCTGCCACAACACACAGAGGAAACCCTTTCTGGAGGCATGGGAACAAGTGTGAGGACAGTGTGAGTAGAGCAGCACTACTGGGGACTCGCAAGGGGGAGACTGCCATACATAGCCAGTTCTCCCTAAATACCGTGTTGTGCCAAGTCTTCATCCCTTCCCTCTGAGAGCTTCTGCAGAGTCAGCCGGGTGGGCTGGTGAGAAAGTCTGTCTGGAGGACTACTGTGAGAAGTTTGCCTGGTGGGCTAGTGAAAGGGGCAGATGCAGCCAGGTGGGTAGGCATTGACAGAAGATGTGGTGCTAGGCTCAGTGACCCCGGAAAGGAAGTGAAGGAGAAGGTGCAAGCTGTGTCACTCCAGTGTGCTACTGTTTAGGGACTGCGAGTTCCTACCTGTGATGGGCTGTTACTGAGTTGACAATCAGGCCCTGTCAGCTCCCCTAAAGGTGTGAGCCAGCAAAAACTAAGTGAGCAGGAGGCTGAAGAAGAGAAGGCTGTGCATAGAGACAATATATATAGACTATGTATAGGAAGCTGTCCCTGAACTTGTTGAAGTTTAGTGGGCATCCCATAACCTCCCCTCCCTAACCAAGATGAAACTCCCTAATAAAAATTAAAAACAAAGCTACAGGCTGTTCTCTGTCTCTGAAGTGCTGGTGAAGACTCGGTTTGCCTGGCTGTGCAGGGTGTAGGATCCCAGTTCATCTTAGGCCCCTAGGGGGGTGCGGTACATCCTACAGGTAACTGCCCATCCTGTCCTGCTGCTGGGACGCTCTAGCTGTTGGGCGCTCACCCACAGTGTCACAGGAATGAGCGTTCTCCTTGATCAAACCCCTACAAATGTTCAAGGTGCTCTCTCTCTCATTAGCAACAGCAACTGCGCTCAGCGATGAGGTGAAAGAGAACACTCACTCCTGTGATGCTGAGGGTGAATGCCCAAGGGCTGGGCCTCATTCACACTGGCACTGTCAAACCTACGTTCATATGTGTTTAGAGCACTAGTTTTTAACCTTGAGACCAGAGCCTGGAAAAAATTCTTGCAAAACCTTCCATATCCCAAAAGTACATGCTTTTAATATCTGTACTATTAAATTATGTGTAGCACTGTTTTGTAATGCTTATTTGTTAAAATAAAAACCTTTTTTCTGTAAAAAAAAAAAAAATTATGTGTAGCACACCTGTAATTTGTGAGCGCAGAAACAGCATAAACTTGCACTTTAACTGAACTTGTTCCATTGCCTTTGTAGCACCCTGGGGTTTAGCCAGGGAGCTCCTCACACATTTACTTGCCAGGAGTAGTTATCTTGGTCGATTGATAGAGATCTATTGATTTCTCCCTAAGGCCGTGTACACACGGGTGGACTTTTCGGCATCAAAGGTCCGGCGGTCTTTCCGACGGACTTTCGACGGACTTTTGACGGACTTCCGACGGACTTTCGAACAAACGGACTTGCCTACACACAATCCCACCAAAGCCTGATGGATTCGTACGTGATAACGTACGACCGGACTAAAATAAGGAATTTGATAGCCAGTAGCCAATAGCTGACCTAGCGTTGGTTTTCTTCCGTTGGACTAGCATACAGACGAGTGGATTTTTCGACCTGACTCGAGTCCGTCGGAAAGATTTGAAACATATTTCAAATCTAAAGTCCGTCTGATTTTCGCCCGAAAAAGTCAGCTGCAGGTCCGATGAAGCCCACACACGGTCGGATTGTCCGACAGATTCGTCCCGTCAGACCAGTCCGGACGAAAAGTCGGCCCGTGTGTACACGGCATTAGTTTGGCCTTGTTGCATTTTTCTCTTCTACCACTAGGTGGCCGGGTACTTGGTGGTACTAGATATGAGAAGGGCAACCCAAGGTCAGGTTATGAGTATATGAGGTATATCAGCCAATGGGAATGGGCAGGGGTTTTCTTGAATCCCTTGGCCTGCTGGTAGAACCTATATATTTGGGTCAGGTCAGGTGATCTATGTTCTGTGCCACCTGGACGGCTGTCTGGGTGGATGTGTGTCATACGCACTGGGCTGCTAGGCCGGAGATTGAGCCTATCCAGGGCGCGTCTGGCTGCCAGGCTGTGTGAGGACCTATCCAGGAGTAAGAGGGCAGCGCAGGGTTGGGACTGCGGCTTGCAGTCCAACCAAAAGTGACGGTTTTGCCAGCCGGAGAACCTGTCGTGGTAGGAGGTAGAAGGGGAGCTGCCGCCACTAAGGGACCAACCACCTTTACCAGGGACCACAGTGAGTAACTGAAGCAAGTACTAGAACCACATTCTCACCGAAAGGGCATGGTGGAGAATCGGGAAACTTCAGGCGGTACTCAAGTCAGGGACCCAACCCGTGGAGGAGATGCTTTCAGAGCAGCCTCGTGAGTCAAGCCAGGGACCTCGCCGGTTAGCAGGGGTGAAGCTTGAGAAGTATCAGGAGTGCCAAGCTAGGGACCCAGCAGGGAAGCATTGGTGACACTTGAGGGAGATACCACCGCAAAGATTGAAGGAGCTCAAGGGATTCAGAGTCAGTGAATCAGTGGGTCTAGTGAGAGACCGGGAGCTCAGAGTTGAAGAACTACAAGAAGCAGTTGCAGTGAAGCTGAAGGAACTGTTACGTTTGAGTTAGGAACTGTTAAAGACTGTTGCCATAGGAGAGACAGCATTCCTGCATGTGCAGATGTGGCTCCTTGCTGGGGGCTTTCCCTGCACGGCTGTCTTCCTATTGAAGTCTCGGAGTCTGCCAATTGAAGGGTGTCCTGGCCCTAACCCTCTTTCCCCCAAAAATACAAAAAGGACTGTTAAGAGAAATAAAACCTCTTTTACATCCAAGAAGTGTCTGACGCCCAATAACTTTGTCCACCTTGCACCCACTCTGCCTCACAACCCACCACATACAGAAGGATGTCAGCTATCTTTGGCTTGGAAAGTTCTCATTAGACTGGACAAGGCCAGAGATTTTGCTGCACCTTTATCGAAACCAGCTTGTAGAAATTCTAGAATTTGCACTGAATATGGAGTGGGGTGGGGGGCCGTCCCAGGAGCTTGAGGTTGAAAATTGCAGGAATTTTTCCAAAATTTTGTACTAAGTGTAGCAAGGTCCCAGGCCTCCTTTGATCTAATGAGAACCTCCAGGGCTAGGGATAGCTGACATCCTTCTGTATGTAGTGGGTTGTGAGGCATGGTGGGTGTAGAGTAGTTACGTTATTGGGCGCCAGACACTTCTTGGATGCAAAAGGAAGTTTATTTCTCTTAACAAACCTTTTTGGGGGAGAGAGGGTTAGGGCCAGGACAACCTTAGGTAGTTGCAAGATTAATTGGCAGACTCTGAGACTTCAATAAGAAGACAGCCATGCAGGGAAAGGCATCCAGCAAGATGCCACATCTGCATGTGTAGGAATGCTGCCTCCTATGGCAACAGTCTTTAACAGTTCCAAACACAAGGCTTAACAGTTCCTTCACTTTCACTACAATCACTCCTTGTAGTTCTTCAGCACACTGAGCTCCTGGTCTCTCACTAGACCCACTGATTCACTGCCATTGAATCCCTTGAGCTCCGTCAATCTTCACGGTGGTATCTTCCTCAAGCATCGCCCCCTTTTCTCTGCTGGGTCCCTAGCTTAATACTCTAGATACCTCTCAAGCTTCACCGACACTGGCCTGCTCGGTCCCTAGCTTGACACACAAGGCTGCTCTGCAAGCGTTACCTCTGCTGGCTGGGTCCCTGACTTGATTCCCACTGAAGTTTCCAGATTCTTCACCGACCCCGGTTGCTGAGAATTCTGCTTCGGTACTTGCTTCAGTTACTCACTGTGGTCCCTGGTAATAAGGCGGATAGACCCTTAGTGGTGACAGCTTCCCCTCTATCTCCGGCCACGACAGGTTCTCCGGCCGGCAGAACCGTCACTTTTGGTTGGACTGCAAACCGCAGTTCCAACCCTGCGATGCTCTCTTGCTTCTGGATAGGCCCTCAGACAGCCCAGCAGCCAGATGTGCCCAATTTCCGGCCTAGTAGCCCGGGCAGTACAACACAAGTCCACCCAGACAGCCGTCCACAGATCACCTGAGTATATAGGCTCTCCCAGCAGGCCAAGGGTTTCAAGAAAACCCTTGCCCATATTGGCTGAGATCCCCCATATACCCATAACCTGACCTAGTGGTAGAAGAGAAAAGTGCAACAAGGCCAAACTTAGGGAGAAATCAATAGATCTCTAGCAATCAACCAGGATAACTACTCCTGGCAAGTAAATTTGTGAGGAGCAACCCTGCCTAAAAACCAGGTGCTATATAAGTGTTGCTTGTGGAAACCTTCCTGAACTTTAAAAGTGTGAATATAAACTGCCTATGAGCAACCTAGACTTTGTAGTCTCTGCCCGTCAAATTTTCTTGTTCAAAAATTTTATTGGAGAAAAGAACAAGGCTTACATACAGTCAGGTCCCTTAAAAAGTGGGAGGCACATATACAGACTGTTGTAATTCCTACACCTTCACCTGATTTGGATGTAAATAGCCTCAAATTAAAGCTGAAAGTCTGCAGTTAAAGCACATCTTGTTTGTTTCATTTCAAATCCATTGTGGTGGTGTATAGAGCCAAAAAGATTAGAATTGTATCGATGTCCCAATATTTATGGACCTGACTGTATGTAGCCGGGAGTGGACTACAGTTATCTGACTTTGCAGACTGTCTGTTACTATTTTAGCCCGCTTAGTGCTGGATTTTCATCAGTGACATCATCAACTAAAGCACGGAGAAAAGCATTGTGGGAGAAGTAGTTCCCTTAACAGGCATTGCTGATTTCGCAGTATTGACTGTGAACCTCATCTCCCAAGAGACTGTCTGCTCGCAGAGGAATTGTGGGAGAGACTATATGGGGATCTGAGGATCAGGCCCATGCGGATTTGGAGGATTGCGGCCTAGTACGCAATCTATAGTCCACCGCTTCAGCCCCAGTGAGTTCCAGCTGTCAGAAGGACGCTCTGCAGCAGCGCTGAATACCGCGGAAACAGTCCACAGACGGATCCCTGTGTCCCGGTCCACCTGAAAGAGGAAGAATCGTTTGTTGGTTCCACCGGGTGACTCTGAAGACTATCAGGATTGGTGAGGGGGCTTCAGGCCCACGGATTCCATTGTTTGCCAAGTACTACACTTTCAGCACAGAACACCTGCAACATTCTCTTGGATTACAAATAGTATTGCTATCAAATGGGAGTTATTATCTTGCATTGTTCATCATCGCTTTGCTGCAGCCAGGAATCTCTGTTCTATGAGCTCCAACGTTGCTGGTGATACAGTGCAAGGCCTTTCTGTTAGGACAGTGTTGTTAGTGAGGATATACTGTATATAAAATATTAAACTCGCATAATATAGATACTCGGGGCAAACATAGCTATATGATCAAATGGGAGCAAGCTCTTGGGGAAGTCTCCCTTTCACAGCGGCAAATCATTTGGTCAGCAGCCAAAAGTTCTATCTGCACTCTCTATAAGGAAAACGCATGTCCCGAGTATCCATCATTTCAAGCCAAGTAAGATGACCATCGATTTTCCAAAGGCATTATGGCAGCAAAATGTTCAAAAAATACCTATCAGTCCCTGATCAGTTGCTCCCTTGGGAAAAGAAGGGGCATAGAAAATTAAAATTCAGCCTGACCAGTTTTGCCCCCGCTGACCGGCTGCATCAGAGGCCATAATGTGTGACGTTTAAACTTAGGGCCACCATTCAACTCTAAACTGTTTTTAAAAATGTCACCTACGGACAAATTTGGGTACTGAAGCTTGTTGTCATTTCAGTGGTGTGCATCAGTTTAAGGCTTGACATGTTGGGTATCTATTTACTCGACACAACCTCATCTTTTATATTTTACCAGAAAAGTGGATCATATATTGTGGCTGTGTGCCCTAAAGTCTATGTTAAATATGTCTTTCATTATATGTTGGTGTGTGAAACTGGACCCTGTTGTATCTTTCTTTCTTCTTTCGTACAGTACATGGCGATCCTGTCAGTCAATCTTCTCTGCTTTAAGCATGGAAGCAGATCCATATTGGTGTGGTCAGTTTGTGTATTAGTATTTCTAAGTTAGAGTTAGAAGACTGTATCACTGTAGTCTGTTTTTTCTACACACACCCTGTCTTTCCCAATACGCTTACCGCCAATTAGAGCCTGCCTTTTTTTCTGGCACACCCACACTTCCCCACCACTAATCACAGCCTACCTTTCCTGATACACTCCCTGCCCCCCCCCCAGCCAATCACAGCCTGCTGTTCCTGACATGCTCCCCCCATCACCAATCACAGCCTACCTTTCCTGACACCAGTGGCGGTTGGTGGTATTTTTTTTGGGGGGGGGGGGCAAACAATCCTATTCTTTTATTCTGCCACCAAATACCTTATACAGCCCACTTCCTGTTTCTAGCCTTGGCTTATGACATCATGCACAGCTTTCTCTCTCTGGAGAGTTTGCCAGGAAGGGGGGGGGGGATTCATAAGAGGGCCAATGAGAGCTGCAGAGCTGGAGGTGTGCCTCTGTGTAAATCCAGGCAGCAGCTTCAGCTGCCCACAGTTAAAATGGTTGCAGCCAGACTCCGTGGAGGGAGGATTCTGCAGGGTATTTGGCAAGTACAGTATATATAAAATAATATGCAAAGTGGTTGGAGGGAAGCTTCAGAATGGCAAAGATGTTTTAATTAAGTGTTCTTGCATAGCAAGACCACTTACTGTTATCTCACATATATATTATTCTTATTATTATAGCCAAATTTACCACCCTAACTCCTCCCACAGTTTTTACACTACATAGACAAGTAATATACCGAAACGTGCGGATTGTTCCCGAATGGTGTGCTATTACTTTGTGGAACGTTTCGCCAAATGGTTCACGAAATATCGTCATTTTTGCGGCGAAATTGGTCCCATAGGAATGAATGGGGAAACTAGAGTGGGAGATGACAAAAGCTGAAAAATCAGAACATGATTTCTAAACTGCCGCCACTCCCTCATTTTCAAGCCCACCTACACAAATCTTATATCAAAACGTTCAGCTATCCCTGCTGCCACTAAACATGTCCACGGCTAAGCCATAGTCCTGATAGTTTTCACAATATGACCATTTGTTTGTAACTCACGCCGTCCATTGACATTCATTGAAACTACACTCTAGCCCCCTCCAAATTTGAAGGGCAATTTCTAAACTGCGACTGTGCCTTCATTTTTAATATTTCAGAGACATACTATACATCAAAATCTAGGTCTGGGTCTTGTGATTCTCACAATATAAAGATCTTCGCTGTAGGATGTATAGTTTTTAAAATACGGCCATTTGTTTAGAGGTCATTTCAGGAAATTTTAGCCATTAATCAGAGTGTACTGTTAGTGTTTGTTTTTGTTGCCATGGTTACCAAAGCTTCTGTTATACACAGGGGGGGAGGTTGCTGGAGCATCTCAGCTCTGATTACAGAGCCCCGGGGAGGGGACAGACACACCATGTACTGATTTATAATAGAGGAATATGATGGGGCAGTTTTGATGGGGTAATTCTGATGGGGCAGATTTGATGAAGCAGTATTTGGGAAGCATAAACAGGGCATGAGCGTTGCTAGGAAACAGTGGTTGTAAACACAAGATGCTGAGACACCCCAAATGCATGTGACTTCATCTGCTAGACTTGATAATGCTTGTAGACTCCTCCCACAGTTTTTACACTACAGAGACAAGTAATATACCGAAACGAGCGGATTGTTCCCGATTGGTGTGTTATTACTTTGTGGAACTTTTTTCGCCGAATGGTCCACGAAATGACGTTTTTGCAACGAAATTTTTCCCATAGGAATGAATGGCGAAATGTTCAAAACTAGAGTGGGAGGTGACAAAAGCTGACAACCCCCTGATTAGCCAAAACATTATGACCACCCCATGATCAGCCAAAACATTATGACCACCCCATGTAAAAAAAAAAAATATTTTTGAAAAAAAAAAAATTCATTTTTGAAAAAAAATATATATTATTGAGAAAAAAAAATATTTTTGAAAAAAAAAATTTATTTTAAAGAAAAAAAAAATTTTGAACCAAAAAAATTCATTTTTGAAAATAAAATTATTTTTGAAAAAAAAAATCATTAAAAAAAAAATAATTTTTGAAAAAAAAAATCATTTTTGAAAAAAATGTTCAGCTCTTTCAGCTAATGATGGGAACTGTTTTACTACTATTTATACTTTTTAAAATACTAAGCTTTTTAACACTTTTCACAGTTACTCCGCCCACTGCACCCAGTTACTCCGCCCACTCCAGTTGTAGAGGCAAGAACACTTTCACAATTTCCCCAGAAATTGTACCTTTTCTAGTTACAAATTATTATGTGAGCAGACTGCAATTCCTCTTTAATGACAAAGCAAAAAGAATCCAGGCAGCGGTGGGATTTGAACCCACGACTCCGCAGAGACTGGAGCTTTCTCCAGCGCCTTAGACCGCTATGGGATTTGAACCCATGACTCCGCAGAGACTGGAGCTTTCTCCAGCGCCTAAGACCACTATGGGATTTGAACCCACAACTCCACAGAGACTGGAGCTTTCTCCAGCGGCTTAGACCGCTATGGGATTTGAACCCATGACTCCGCAGAGACTTACTCCAGCGCCTTAGACCGCTCAGCCACGCTGCCTTCTGATTAACATAGACATGTTATCTCACATATATATTATTCTTATTATAGCCAAATTTACCACCCTAATTCCTCCCACAATTTTTACACTACATAGACAAGTAATATACCGAAACGTGCGGATTGTTCCCGAATGGTGTGCTATTATTTTGTGGAACGTTTCGCCGAATGGTTCACGAAATATCGTCGTTTTTGCGGCAAAATTGGTCCCATAGGAATGAATGGGGAAGCTAGAGTGGGAGGTGACAAAAGCTGAAAAATCAGAACATGATTTCTAAACTGCCACCACTCCCTTATTTTTAAGCCCACCTACACAAATCTTATATCAAAACGTTCAGCTATCCCTGCTGCCACTAAACATGTCCACGGCTAAGCCATAGTCCTGATAGTTTTCACAATATGACCATTTGTTTGTAACTCATGCCGTCCATTGACATTCATTGAAACTACACTCTAGCCCCTTCAAATTTGAAGGGCAATTTCTAAACTGCGACTGTGCCTTCATTTTTAATATTTCAGAGACATACTATACATCAAAATCTAGGTCTGGGTCTTGTGATTCTCACAATATAAAGATCTTCGCTGTAGGATTTATAGTTTTTGGGAAAAAGCTTTTTGTTTAGAGGTCATTTCAGGAAATTTTAGCCATTAATCAGAGTGTACTGTGTTTGTTTTGTTGCCATGGTTACCAAAGCTTCTGTTATACACAAGGGGGGAGGTGGCTGGAGCATCTCAGCTGTGATTACAGAGCCCGGGGGAGGGGACAGACACACCATGTACTGATTTATAATAGAGGAATATGATGGGGCAGTTTTGATAGGGCAATTCTGATGGGGCAGTTTTAATGGTGGCAATATGATAGGGAAGTTTTGATAGGAATTGTATTGTGTAGAAATTACATTGTGTTGTGTATTGAGCAGTGCGTGTGAAGCATAAACAGTACATGAGCGTTGCTAGGAAACAGTGGTTGTAAACACAAGATGCTGAAACCCCCCAAATGCATGTGGCCATACCTTCATCTGCGATGCTTGATAATGCTGATAATTTACCACCCTAACTCCTCCCACAGTTTTTACACATTCGCCGAATGGTTCACGGAATATCGTCGTTTTTGCGGCAAAATTGGTCCCATAGGAATGAATGGCGAAATGTTCAAAACTAGAGTGGGAGGTGACAAAAGCTGACAACCCCATGATCATACCACCCTAACTCCTCCCAGAGCTTTTAAACTACATAGACAGTAATATACTGAAGGTGAGGATTGTTCCCGATCGGTGTGCTATTACTTTGTGGAACGTTTCGCCGAATGGTCCACGAAATATTGTAGTTTTTGCGGCGAAATTGGTCCCATAGAAATGAATGGCGAAATGTTCAATGTCATTTAATTGGTGTGCTATTACCTTGTGGAACTTTGTGAAAAGCTGAAAAATACCAGTGTGAATCCGGCCTCAATGTCATTTAATTGGTGTGCTATTACTTTGTGGAACGTTTCGCCAAATGGTTCACGAAATATCGTCGTTTTTGCGACGAAATTGGTCCCATAGGAATGAATGGCGAAATGTTCAAAACTAGAGTGGGAGGTGACAAAAGCTGACAACCCCATGATCAGTCAAAACATTATGACCACCCCATGATCAGAAAAAACATGACCGCCTAATAAAAAAAATATATATTTTTGAAAAAAAAAAAAAAATCATTTTTGAAAAAAAAAAAAAAATCATTTTTGAAAAAAAAAAAAATCATTTTTGAAAAAATAAAATTCATTTTTGAAAAAAAAAAATAAAATTCATTTAAAAAAAAAAAAAAAATTTGAAAAAAAAATCATTTAAAAAAAAAAAATTTGGAAAAAAAAAATCATTTTTGAAAAAAAAAATCATTTTTGAAAAAAATGTTCAGCTCTTTCAGCTAATTATGGGACTTCTTCAACTTTTTTACTACTATTGATACTTTTTAAAATAGTTACTCAAGCCACTCCACCCAGTTACTCCACCCACTCCAGTTGTAGAGGCAAGAACACTTTTCACAATTTCCCCAGAAATTGTAGCTTTTCTAGTTTCAGTTTCTATTAGTGAATTCCATGGATTTACATCGCTCCCATGTTATCCTCACATGCCCGCCACCATCAGTGATCCGCCTTCTTGGGGATGCTATTCAAAATCTCTACTGCTATTGGCCGCACGCCCTGTCTATTCTGGCCTAATAATTCCCTTATTGGTCGCTCTCGCCACCTGCTGTCGTACTCTCACTGTCAATTGGCTAGCAGACGACGTTTTTCCACCCCTGGCTGTGTAAACTCCGCCCACCACGCAGACTCCAAATCCCTGATGTGGATTAGAGTAAGCTCCGCCCACCAGGCAGAGTCCAATGCCTTCGGCGGGTTAGTGTAGCTCTGCCCAACACGCATATACTCCAATGCTTGCATCGGATTAGTGTAGCTCCGCCCAACACTCATACCCCTATTCCTTCATCGCTATCTTCTGGAAACTCCGCCTACACGTAGGCTGTGCAAAGCAGTCTGTGAACTCGTTTAGCTCTGCCCACCAACTCAGACTTCCGTGCCTTCTGCGAGTTAAAGTAGTTCCCGCCCACCACCCCTAGGCTGGTATGCCTCCTGTGAGTTGAGCCCCGCCTACACGTAGGCTTCAGTGGCGGCTTGAAGCTCCGCCCACTCCTTTTTATCATCATTCGCCCCCCCCTTTTGTGGAAAATCTACTTCCTTTTTTATGGAAACTCAAAAATTCTCAGTTGTCACCAGAACAGGAAGTGAGGGGAAATCTCCCATTGGGGACACCTGCCTTATATAGGGGATTCCCCTCACTTCCTGTGATGTCCTGTGCCATCTGTGATATGTAGAGATCAGCTAAGGGGGGGCGTCACCCTCATCCCAACCGATTTACTAATCCAATCAGCTGCCAGAACTTGGCGACACCCCATTTCCAGGGGGACGGTAAATATAGGTGGTTGAGTTGCACTTTTGCGCCCCCCCTCCACTAAATCCATCACAGTGGGGGAGGGGAAGTTGTACAAGTGTCGTAACCTCAGCAGCAAAAATTGACCCCCCTCTTTGGTGGGCAGAATGATGAACGGAGGGTCGCCCTGCAAACGTGTACAATACACATGAGGATATCACACTATAGCGTATGTCAGACGTCGCATGTGATTCGCACCCGCACCGCTGTGCACATCCCATGCGATGTCTGTGCCATGCAAACTCAGCCCCACAGTTTGTAGGGATGAATTCGCATTGCATTCGCACCAGAAATTGGCGCAGGACCCTTTTTTTTTTTTGGACCGCACCAGGAATCGGATCGCATGGGTGTTCGGACCCAATACGTTCCGATTCCTGTTCCGAATTCGCAGTTCGCACTGATCTGTGGAGCGACATTAACTTTTGTATGGACACCCGCAAGCGGTTGGCATAGTGCAGTGTGAATCGCCGATGAATTCGAGTTGGGAACCCGCACTGGATCATTCACAGGGTTTTCCCCGCATCGCACCAGTGTGAAGCCAGCCTCTGGTTACAGTGTTTGTAAACCCCGTTCTACCACTGATAGCTACAGGTAAGGCTAGAATAAGACCCCTTTCACATTTTAGGCGTAATTCAGGCGTTAACCACTTCCGGACCGCCGCACGCCGATATACGTCATTATTTTGAAGCGGAATATCGTTGTTATGGCATCAGCTACCTGCCAAAACCACGGGATCCTCTTCTTCGTCCAGTTGCCGATAAGAGTGGTCTCTGCAGCGGAATCGCCACAAGATCACTTTTATCAGCGGCGGGAGAGGGCCCCCCCCTCCGCCACGCTCTGGTGCCCTCCGCCGCTTACCGGAGCCGATCGGATCCTTCCCGGTGTTAGGTATGGAGATGAGTGAGGGGAAGATGGCCCCCACCCGTCTCCATAACATTGCAGGGTGGAAGCGACATCAAAACGTCACTTCCGCCCATAGCTCTTAAAGAGACATTTTTTTTTTTTTAATTTTTAATTGACAAAAATATTTTTCTTTTCTTTTTATTGCATTTCAGTGTAAATATGATATCTGAGGTCTTTTTGACCCCAGATCTCATATTTAAGAGGTCCTGTCATGCTTTTTTTTTTTTCCTATTACACGGGATGTTTACCCACTTAAAGTGGAGGTCCACCCTAAAAAAGGAAATGGCATTAAAATTCATAAAAGAATTAAAAAAAAAATTTGAGAAAATTTTTTTTTTTTAACTTACCTGAAAGCCCTGTTGCTAGGCAGTCTTCCTAATCTGCCTCTTCCTATTCCGCGGCACTTCCTTCTCCTAAGGTGAGCGGCCCCATTGCCTTCTGGGACATGTGTGTGTCCCAGGAAACAACGGGGCCATTCACAGAGCGCCGCGCCGCTCGCGCATGCGCAGTAGGAAAGTTGCAGTGAAGCCGCAAGGCTCCACTGCCTGATTCCCTTAGTTAGGATGGAGGCACCGGCTCCGGGGGGGGGGGGGCGACATCACAGGCTCGCTGGACAAGTAAGTGTCCTTACTAAAAGTCAGCAGCTACAGTGTTTGTAGCTGCTGACTTTAAAAAAAAAAAAAAAAACGGCCAGAACTCCCCTTTAAGGACCAGCCTCGTTTTGGATTTTAGGTGTTTACATGTTTAAAACAGTTTTTTTGCTAGAAAATTACTTGGAACCCCCAAACATTATATATTGTTTTTTTTTTTTTCTAACACCCTAGAGAATAAAATGGTGGTCAATGCAATACTTTTTTTCGCACCGTATTTGCGCAGCGGTCTTATAAGCGCACTTTTTTTTGGAAAAAATTCACTTTTTTGAATAAAAAAATAAGACAACAGTAAAGTTAGCCATTTTTTTTTTTTTCATATTGTAAAATATAATGTTACGCTGAGTAAATTGATACCCAACACGTCACGCTTAAAAATTGTGCCCGCTCGTGGAATGGCGTCAAACTTTTACCCTTAAAAATCTCCATAGGCCACGTTTAAAAAAAATTCTACAGGTTGCAGGTTTTGAGTTACAGAGGAGGTCTAGGGCTATAATTATTGCTCTTGCTCTACCGGTCGCGGCGATACCTCACATGTGTGGTTTGACCACCGTTTTCAAATGTGGGCGCTACTCACGTATGCGTTCGATTCTGCGCGCAAGCTCATCGGGACGGGGCGCTTTAAAAAGAATTTTTTTTTTTTTCGTTTTCTTATTTATTTTACTTTATTTTATTTATTTTTTCACTATTTCACTATTTTTTCACTGTAAAAAACTATTTGGATCACTTTTATTCCTATTACAAGGAATGTAAACATCCCAAAACCGAGTGCAGCTAAACAAGCAAGCATGTAAGGTTGTTTCCAACCTAGAAGATGGCCGCGGGTGACAGGGGGGAGGAGTCACGTTTGACGTCACCCGCGGCCATCTTCTAGGTTGGAAACAACCTTACATGCTTGCTTGTTTAGCTGCACTCGGTTTTGGAGTGCAATTTATGTGAGTACATTTCCCATTTTTTTATTTGTCGAATAAAATATTATATACAGAGAGCACTAGTTTGTCCCCTTCCTCTCTTTTATTATTGATTATTGGGAGACATCTAATGGCTTCCCCTATTTTATTATTTTTACTGTTCATGTGAAGGGTTATTATGAATTTAACTAAGTGTCAGCTTGCAACCTAGGTCATTTGTGGTTTTATTTTTTCTGCGCTGAATATTGTATATTTTTAGATTAGGTGGAAATCAGCAGTGCAAATCGCACTGATCTGCGGCTTTGGAATCGCCCATTTTCAAAGCCGCATCAGATTGAACCAGAGCTTTACTATATCTGGTGCACTCAGCATCCAGTGCAGCTGTGCATAGTAACCAATCAGCTTGTTCAATGAAGCATTGACATTAAAACCTGGAAACTGATTGGTTACTATGCACAGCTACACCAGATTCTGTGTGCAGCAGTTTAACCACTCTAGCCCCGGAAGGACTTACCCCCCTACCCCCCTTCCTGACCAGAGCATTTTTTGCGAAAGACACTGCGCCGTTTTAACTGACAATTGCGCGGCCGTGCGACGTTGCACCGAACATAATTGACGTCCTTTTTTTCCCACAAATAGAGATTTCTTTTGGTGGTATTTGATCACCTCTGCGGTTTTTACTTTTTGCGCTATAAACAAAAAAAGAGTGACAATTTTGAACAAAAAGCAATATTTTTTACTTTTTGCTATAATAAAATACCCCCAAAAAATATATATAAAAACACATTTTTTCCTCAGTTTAGGCCGATATGTATTCTTCCACATATTTATTGTAAAAAAATCTCAATAAGAGTATATTGATTGGTTTGCGCAAAAGTTATAGCGTCTACAAAATAGTGGATAGATTTATGGCATTTTTATTATTAAATTATTTTTTTAACTAGTAATGGCGGCGATCTGCGATTTTCATTGGGACCGCGACATTATGGCGGACAGATCGGACACTTTTGACACTATTTTGGGAACATTGGCATTTATACAGTGATACACTGTACTACAAATAGCCACTGATTACTGTATAAATGACACTGGCAGGGAAGGGGTTAAACACTAGGGGGAGATCAAGGAGTTAAGTGTGTTCCCTAGGTGTGTTCTAACTGTAGGGGGGATGGGCTCACTACAACATGACAGAGATCACTGCTCCCGGTGACAGGGAACAGTAGATCTCTGTCATGTTGCTAAGCAAAACAGCGAAATGCCTTGTTTACATAGGCATCTCCCCGTTCTGCCTCTCCTCGCCGCAATTGCAGGCCACTGGCGAACATCGAGTTTGCTGGACCCGCGGGCACGCTCCCGCAGCACGCGGTGGGCGCGCGCCTACTAGGCAGCAAACTCAAAGGGACATACAGGTACGCCCTTTTGCCTGCCCGTGCCATTCTGCCAGCGTAAATCGGCGTGCGGCGGTTGGCAAGTGGTTAAGGCACCAGTCACGCTTGTGCGACTTGTCATGTGACTTTGGACATGACCTGTCGCAGCCCATTCTTTTCAATGGCATACATTCAGATCAGTGCGACTAAGTGATATTGACGTCCTGTTTTTTTTTTGTTGTTTAAAAATAACAAACATGTTATACTTATCTGCTCTGTGTAAGGCCCGGTTCACACTGGTGCGATGCGAGAACCCTGCAAATCCACTGCGGGTTCCCACATTGCACCGACTCGCATGGCAGTTCACACTGCCATATGCGAATCGCTGGGGAGTGTCAATACATTGTTAACGACACCCCCAGTTCAGCTTGCATATCGCACTGCGAACTGACAGTTCGGACACGAATCGGATTGCACAGGTGTGAACAGCCATGCGATCCGATTCCGGTCCGAACAAAAAAAAGGGTCCTGTGCGTGTTTGGACCGAATGCGGTGCGATATCAGCCATACTATCTGTATGGCTGAAATCGCATCACATGTGATGTGAACAGCAGTGCGCTGTGAATCACATGCGATGTCTGGCATCGCACCAGTGTGAACCGGGCCTAATGGTTTTTCACAAAGCAGCCCAGATCCTCCTCTTCTTGGGTCCCCTGCCTGCGCTCCTGGCCCCTCCCTCCTATCGAGTGCCCCCCAGAGCAAGCAACTTACTATGGGGGCACCCGAGCCGCTCCCCTGCCCTGTGTGTCCATTCAGACATGGAGCTGCAGCTTGACACCGCCCCCTCTCTCTCCTTATTGGCTCACTGACTCTGATTGACAGCAGCAGGAGCCAATCAGCACTCCCAGCACTGTGACTGTGATCAGGAGTAGGTAGGACTGGCTCCCAATCACATGATCGCTGTGTCAGGCAATCACAGTGATAAAGGGAGGCCAGTCAACACCACGCAAAGAGATGACATCACTCCGATCTTAAAGGGCCAGCGGAAAGGAGATATTATCAAACACTCAAACATGAAAACGGAACACGTGCACAAAAAATCTCCAAAATCACATGCAAACACTCAGGTGTGAATCCAGGCTGAAACAGCTCTGGGCCTCTTAGCCATCATGGGTTTTGGTTGCCTGAGCCACCCTCGCCATGTGACTACAGTTCTCTACCTACCAGTCAGCAACAATATATATTCTTTAAAAGGGTTAGTTCACCTTTTCCATAAAGTACACCATGCAGTCAAGGGGCCCCAGGGTTTTCATAATCTGTATGCAGCTTTGAAATATTGTGCTGGGGTTAAATAGTTATACCTGTAGGCCATTTGGGTCACCCCTAAGGCCTGTCTGAGTAGCTCCTTGTAGCACCCTCTAGTGTGTGCTAGTTAGTAGTGTAGGTTTGTAGATTAGGTCTGTTATTGTACGAAACTTCTAGAAAGTTGTAAAAACTTTTAGAGCTATTAGGTGGAGGTTAGGAGGAACTGTTTGTAATATTTATGAGGGCCTGAGCCAATCCCCAGTAAAAGGGCTGGCAGGGGGTAGGTTTACCTCACAAATAGGCATGAACCATGCCAGCAAGGGCAGTCAGGTGGAAGATGGAGATAAAGTGCTGTAGAGACTGTCAGTGGCCCTCTGGGGTACCCCCTAGTCTAGGGTGACCAGACATCCCCGGTTTATGGGGACAGTCCCCGGATTGAGGACACTGTCCCCGGACCAAGTCTGTCCCCAGTTTTGTCCCCGGATTGGATTTGAACAGGGGCTGGGGCAATTTCAAAGACAGCCCGTGCAGAATAAAAAGAAAAAATCTGAATTGCACCCCCCTCCTCTGCCGCTCCTACTAGCTTATGGGGGTTTATTTTTTCCATTATCTGTGCCCCTTTCTGATGATCATGTGCTGGTCGGAGCGGAGGGACTATTTCTTCAGTTTCGGGCGCATGCCCACTCAGCTCCGCTCGCATGTTCTTCTGCCTTGGCTCAAGTCCCAGCCAGCCGCCTGCCTGCTTATCTCCTTGCCTTCCCTGGTGGAGTGACCTTCTTCCACTCCCCACCCAGTAGTAGCCGGGGCCCGAAGAGTAAAGTCCCATACACACTATCAGATTTTCTGCTGATTTTTGTCTTCAGATTTACCAAAACCATGTAGTGCAAGGGCCTGCCTGATTGCATACAAATTGAAACTCCTATGGTTTGACCTCATATTATATGGTTTTGGTAAATCTGAAGGAA
Organism: Aquarana catesbeiana; assembly: GCF_042186555.1. Classification (NCBI taxonomy): domain Eukaryota; kingdom Metazoa; phylum Chordata; class Amphibia; order Anura; family Ranidae; genus Aquarana; species Aquarana catesbeiana. Next base: position 652,601,347 of record NC_133326.1, read on the forward strand.
AAAATCAGCAGAAAATCTGATAGTGTGTATGGGGCTTTAGACTTGACAGGCTGTGAGGCGGGTGGCGGCGGCGGAGACAGGCAAAGAGTCGTCGATTGCTGCCATTACTAGTAAAAAAAAAAAAAAAATATGTCCCCGGATTTCATTTTAAAAATCTGGTCACCTTACCCTAGTCGGGGGGGGTTTGACCTTGGGTCCGGGCATGGGTGTTGGAAGGATCCTGCCACAACACACAGAGGAAACCCTTTCTGGAGGCATGGGAACAAGTGTGAGGACAGTGTGAGTAGAGCAGCACTACTGGGGACTCGCAAGGGGGAGACTGCCATACATAGCCAGTTCTCCCTAAATACCGTGTTGTGCCAAGTCTTCATCCCTTCCCTCTGAGAGCTTCTGCAGAGTCAGCCGGGTGGGCTGGTGAGAAAGTCTGTCTGGAGGACTACTGTGAGAAGTTTGCCTGGTGGGCTAGTGAAAGGGGCAGATGCAGCCAGGTGGGTAGGCATTGACAGAAGATGTGGTGCTAGGCTCAGTGACCCCGGAAAGGAAGTGAAGGAGAAGGTGCAAGCTGTGTCACTCCAGTGTGCTACTGTTTAGGGACTGCGAGTTCCTACCTGTGATGGGCTGTTACTGAGTTGACAATCAGGCCCTGTCAGCTCCCCTAAAGGTGTGAGCCAGCAAAAACTAAGTGAGCAGGAGGCTGAAGAAGAGAAGGCTGTGCATAGAGACAATATATATAGACTATGTATAGGAAGCTGTCCCTGAACTTGTTGAAGTTTAGTGGGCATCCCATAACCTCCCCTCCCTAACCAAGATGAAACTCCCTAATAAAAATTAAAAACAAAGCTACAGGCTGTTCTCTGTCTCTGAAGTGCTGGTGAAGACTCGGTTTGCCTGGCTGTGCAGGGTGTAGGATCCCAGTTCATCTTAGGCCCCTAGGGGGGTGCGGTACATCCTACAGGTAACTGCCCATCCTGTCCTGCTGCTGGGACGCTCTAGCTGTTGGGCGCTCACCCACAGTGTCACAGGAATGAGCGTTCTCCTTGATCAAACCCCTACAAATGTTCAAGGTGCTCTCTCTCTCATTAGCAACAGCAACTGCGCTCAGCGATGAGGTGAAAGAGAACACTCACTCCTGTGATGCTGAGGGTGAATGCCCAAGGGCTGGGCCTCATTCACACTGGCACTGTCAAACCTACGTTCATATGTGTTTAGAGCACTAGTTTTTAACCTTGAGACCAGAGCCTGGAAAAAATTCTTGCAAAACCTTCCATATCCCAAAAGTACATGCTTTTAATATCTGTACTATTAAATTATGTGTAGCACTGTTTTGTAATGCTTATTTGTTAAAATAAAAACCTTTTTTCTGTAAAAAAAAAAAAAATTATGTGTAGCACACCTGTAATTTGTGAGCGCAGAAACAGCATAAACTTGCACTTTAACTGAACTTGTTCCATTGCCTTTGTAGCACCCTGGGGTTTAGCCAGGGAGCTCCTCACACATTTACTTGCCAGGAGTAGTTATCTTGGTCGATTGATAGAGATCTATTGATTTCTCCCTAAGGCCGTGTACACACGGGTGGACTTTTCGGCATCAAAGGTCCGGCGGTCTTTCCGACGGACTTTCGACGGACTTTTGACGGACTTCCGACGGACTTTCGAACAAACGGACTAAAATAAGGAATTTGATAGCCAGTAGCCAATAGCTGACCTAGCGTTGGTTTTCTTCCGTTGGACTAGCATACAGACGAGTGGATTTTTCGACCTGACTCGAGTCCGTCGGAAAGATTTGAAACATATTTCAAATCTAAAGTCCGTCTGATTTTCGCCCGAAAAAGTCAGCTGCAGGTCCGATGAAGCCCACACACGGTCGGATTGTCCGACAGATTCGTCCCGTCAGACCAGTCCGGACGAAAAGTCGGCCCGTGTGTACACGGCATTAGTTTGGCCTTGTTGCATTTTTCTCTTCTACCACTAGGTGGCCGGGTACTTGGTGGTACTAGATATGAGAAGGGCAACCCAAGGTCAGGTTATGAGTATATGAGGTATATCAGCCAATGGGAATGGGCAGGGGTTTTCTTGAATCCCTTGGCCTGCTGGTAGAACCTATATATTTGGGTCAGGTCAGGTGATCTATGTTCTGTGCCACCTGGACGGCTGTCTGGGTGGATGTGTGTCATACGCACTGGGCTGCTAGGCCGGAGATTGAGCCTATCCAGGGCGCGTCTGGCTGCCAGGCTGTGTGAGGGCCTATCCAGGAGTAAGAGGGCAGCGCAGGGTTGGGACTGCGGCTTGCAGTCCAACCAAAAGTGACGGTTTTGCCAGCCGGAGAACCTGTCGTGGTAGGAGGTAGAAGGGGAGCTGCCGCCACTAAGGGACCAACCACCTTTACCAGGGACCACAGTGAGTAACTGAAGCAAGTACTAGAACCACATTCTCACCGAAAGGGCATGGTGGAGAATCGGGAAACTTCAGGCGGTACTCAAGTCAGGGACCCAACCCGTGGAGGAGATGCTTTCAGAGCAGCCTCGTGAGTCAAGCCAGGGACCTCGCCGGTTAGCAGGGGTGAAGCTTGAGAAGTATCAGGAGTGCCAAGCTAGGGACCCAGCAGGGAAGCATTGGTGACACTTGAGGGAGATACCACCGCAAAGATTGAAGGAGCTCAAGGGATTCAGAGTCAGTGAATCAGTGGGTCTAGTGAGAGACCGGGAGCTCAGAGTTGAAGAACTACAAGAAGCAGTTGCAGTGAAGCTGAAGGAACTGTTACGTTTGAGTTAGGAACTGTTAAAGACTGTTGCCATAGGAGAGACAGCATTCCTGCATGTGCAGATGTGGCTCCTTGCTGGGGGCTTTCCCTGCACGGCTGTCTTCCTATTGAAGTCTCGGAGTCTGCCAATTGAAGGGTGTCCTGGCCCTAACCCTCTTTCCCCCAAAAATACAAAAAGGACTGTTAAGAGAAATAAAACCTCTTTTACATCCAAGAAGTGTCTGACGCCCAATAACTTTGTCCACCTTGCACCCACTCTGCCTCACAACCCACCACATACAGAAGGATGTCAGCTATCTTTGGCTTGGAAAGTTCTCATTAGACTGGACAAGGCCAGAGATTTTGCTGCACCTTTATCGAAACCAGCTTGTAGAAATTCTAGAATTTGCACTGAATATGGAGTGGGGTGGGGGGCCGTCCCAGGAGCTTGAGGTTGAAAATTGCAGGAATTTTTCCAAAATTTTGTACTAAGTGTAGCAAGGTCCCAGGCCTCCTTTGATCTAATGAGAACCTCCAGGGCTAGGGATAGCTGACATCCTTCTGTATGTAGTGGGTTGTGAGGCATGGTGGGTGTAGAGTAGTTACGTTATTGGGCGCCAGACACTTCTTGGATGCAAAAGGAAGTTTATTTCTCTTAACAAACCTTTTTGGGGGAGAGAGGGTTAGGGCCAGGACAACCTTAGGTAGTTGCAAGATTAATTGGCAGACTCTGAGACTTCAATAAGAAGACAGCCATGCAGGGAAAGGCATCCAGCAAGATGCCACATCTGCATGTGTAGGAATGCTGCCTCCTATGGCAACAGTCTTTAACAGTTCCAAACACAAGGCTTAACAGTTCCTTCACTTTCACTACAATCACTTCTTGTAGTTCTTCAGCACACTGAGCTCCTGGTCTCTCACTAGACCCACTGATTCACTGCCATTGAATCCCTTGAGCTCCGTCAATCTTCACGGTGGTATCTTCCTCAAGCATCGCCCCCTTTTCTCTGCTGGGTCCCTAGCTTAATACTCTAGATACCTCTCAAGCTTCACCGACACTGGCCTGCTCGGTCCCTAGCTTGACACACAAGGCTGCTCTGCAAGCGTTACCTCTGCTGGCTGGGTCCCTGACTTGATTCCCACTGAAGTTTCCAGATTCTTCACCGACCCCGGTTGCTGAGAATTCTGCTTCGGTACTTGCTTCAGTTACTCACTGTGGTCCCTGGTAATAAGGCGGATAGACCCTTAGTGGTGACAGCTTCCCCTCTATCTCCGGCCACGACAGGTTCTGCGGCCGGCAGAACCGTCACTTTTGGTTGGACTGCAAACCGCAGTTCCAACCCTGCGATGCTCTCTTGCTTCTGGATAGGCCCTCAGACAGCCCAGCAGCCAGATGTGCCCAATTTCCGGCCTAGTAGCCCGGGCAGTACAACACAAGTCCACCCAGACAGCCGTCCACAGATCACCTGAGTATATAGGCTCTCCCAGCAGGCCAAGGGTTTCAAGAAAACCCTTGCCCATATTGGCTGAGATCCCCCATATACCCATAACCTGACCTAGTGGTAGAAGAGAAAAGTGCAACAAGGCCAAACTTAGGGAGAAATCAATAGATCTCTAGCAATCAACCAGGATAACTACTCCTGGCAAGTAAATTTGTGAGGAGCAACCCTGCCTAAAAACCAGGTGCTATATAAGTGTTGCTTGTGGAAACCTTCCTGAACTTTAAAAGTGTGAATATAAACTGCCTATGAGCAACCTAGACTTTGTAGTCTCTGCCCGTCAAATTTTCTTGTTCAAAAATTTTATTGGAGAAAAGAACAAGGCTTACATACAGTCAGGTCCCTTAAAAAGTGGGAGGCACATATACAGACTGTTGTAATTCCTACACCTTCACCTGATTTGGATGTAAATAGTCTCAAATTAAAGCTGAAAGTCTGCAGTTAAAGCACATCTTGTTTGTTTCATTTCAAATCCATTGTGGTGGTGTATAGAGCCAAAAAGATTAGAATTGTATCGATGTCCCAATATTTATGGACCTGACTGTATGTAGCCGGGAGTGGACTACAGTTATCTGACTTTGCAGACTGTCTGTTACTATTTTAGCCCGCTTAGTGCTGGATTTTCATCAGTGACATCATCAACTAAAGCACGGAGAAAAGCATTGTGGGAGAAGTAGTTCCCTTAACAGGCATTGCTGATTTCGCAGTATTGACTGTGAACCTCATCTCCCAAGAGACTGTCTGCTCGCAGAGGAATTGTGGGAGAGACTATATGGGGATCTGAGGATCAGGCCCATGCGGATTTGGAGGATTGCGGCCTAGTACGCGATCTATAGTCCACCGCTTCAGCCCCAGTGAGTTCCAGCTGTCAGAAGGACGCTCTGCAGCAGCGCTGAATACCGCGGAAACAGTCCACAGACGGATCCCTGTGTCCCGGTCCACCTGAAAGAGGAAGAATCGTTTGTTGGTTCCACCGGGTGACTCTGAAGACTATCAGGATTGGTGAGGGGGCTTCAGGCCCACGGATTCCATTGTTTGCCAAGTACTACACTTTCAGCACAGAACACCTGCAACATTCTCTTGGATTACAAATAGTATTGCTATCAAATGGGAGTTATTATCTTGCATTGTTCATCATCGCTTTGCTGCAGCCAGGAATCTCTGTTCTATGAGCTCCAACGTTGCTGGTGATACAGTGCAAGGCCCTTCTGTTAGGACAGTGTTGTTAGTGAGGATATACTGTATATAAAATATTAAACTCGCATAATATAGATACTCGGGGCAAACATAGCTATATGATCAAATGGGAGCAAGCTCTTGGGGAAGTCTCCCTTTCACAGCGGCAAATCATTTGGTCAGCAGCCAAAAGTTCTATCTGCACTCTCTATAAGGAAAACGCATGTCCCGAGTATCCATCATTTCAAGCCAAGTAAGATGACCATCGATTTTCCAAAGGCATTATGGCAGCAAAATGTTCAAAAAATACCTATCAGTCCCTGATCAGTTGCTCCCTTGGGAAAAGAAGGGGCATAGAAAATTAAAATTCAGCCTGACCAGTTTTGCCCCCGCTGACCGGCTGCATCAGAGGCCATAATGTGTGACGTTTAAACTTAGGGCCACCATTCAACTCTAAACTGTTTTTAAAAATGTCACCTACGGACAAATTTGGGTACTGAAGCTTGTTGTCATTTCAGTGGTGTGCATCAGTTTAAGGCTTGACATGTTGGGTATCTATTTACTCGACACAACCTCATCTTTTATATTTTACCAGAAAAGTGGATCATATATTGTGGCTGTGTGCCCTAAAGTCTATGTTAAATATGTCTTTCATTATATGTTGGTGTGTGAAACTGGACCCTGTTGTATCTTTCTTTCTTCTTTCGTACAGTACATGGCGATCCTGTCAGTCAATCTTCTCTGCTTTAAGCATGGAAGCAGATCCATATTGGTGTGGTCAGTTTGTGTATTAGTATTTCTAAGTTAGAGTTAGAAGACTGTATCACTGTAGTCTGTTTTTTCTACACACACCCTGTCTTTCCCAATACGCTTCCCGCCAATTAGAGCCTGCCTTTTTTTCTGGCACACCCACACTTCCCCACCACTAATCACAGCCTACCTTTCCTGATACACTCCCTGCCCCCCCCCCCCCAGCCAATCACAGCCTGCTGTTCCTGACATGCTCCCCCCATCACCAATCACAGCCTACCTTTCCTGACACCAGTGGCGGTTGGTGGTATTTTTTTTTGGGGGGGGGGCAAACAATCCTATTCTTTTATTCTGCCACCAAATACCTTATACAGCCCACTTCCTGTTTCTAGCCTTGGCTTATGACATCATGCACAGCTTTCTCTCTCTGGAGAGTTTGCCAGGAAGGGGGGGGGGATTCATAAGAGGGCCAATGAGAGCTGCAGAGCTGGAGGTGTGCCTCTGTGTAAATCCAGGCAGCAGCTTCAGCTGCCCACAGTTAAAATGGTTGCAGCCAGACTCCATGGAGGGAGGATTCTGCAGGGTATTTGGCAAGTACAGTATATATAAAATAATATGCAAAGTGGTTGGAGGGAAGCTTCAGAATGGCAAAGATGTTTTAATTAAGTGTTCTTGCATAGCAAGACCACTTACTGTTATCTCACATATATATTATTCTTATTATTATAGCCAAATTTACCACCCTAACTCCTCCCACAGTTTTTACACTACATAGACAAGTAATATACCGAAACGTGCGGATTGTTCCCGAATGGTGTGCTATTACTTTGTGGAACGTTTCGCCAAATGGTTCACGAAATATCGTCATTTTTGCGGCGAAATTGGTCCCATAGGAATGAATGGGGAAACTAGAGTGGGAGATGACAAAAGCTGAAAAATTAGAACATGATTTCTAAACTGCCGCCACTCCCTCATTTTCAAGCCCACCTACACAAATCTTATATCAAAACGTTCAGCTATCCCTGCTGCCACTAAACATGTCCACGGCTAAGCCATAGTCCTGATAGTTTTCACAATATGACCATTTGTTTGTAACTCACGCCGTCCATTGACATTCATTGAAACTACACTCTAGCCCCCTCCAAATTTGAAGGGCAATTTCTAAACTGCGACTGTGCCTTCATTTTTAATATTTCAGAGACATACTATACATCAAAATCTAGGTCTGGGTCTTGTGATTCTCACAATATAAAGATCTTCGCTGTAGGATGTATAGTTTTTAAAATACGGCCATTTGTTTAGAGGTCATTTCAGGAAATTTTAGCCATTAATCAGAGTGTACTGTTAGTGTTTGTTTTTGTTGCCATGGTTACCAAAGCTTCTGTTATACACAGGGGGGGAGGTTGCTGGAGCATCTCAGCTCTGATTACAGAGCCCCGGGGAGGGGACAGACACACCATGTACTGATTTATAATAGAGGAATATGATGGGGCAGTTTTGATGGGGTAATTCTGATGGGGCAGATTTGATGAAGCAGTATTTGGGAAGCATAAACAGGGCATGAGCGTTGCTAGGAAACAGTGGTTGTAAACACAAGATGCTGAGACACCCCAAATGCATGTGACTTCATCTGCTAGACTTGATAATGCTTGTAGACTCCTCCCACAGTTTTTACACTACAGAGACAAGTAATATACCGAAACGAGCGGATTGTTCCCGATTGGTGTGTTATTACTTTGTGGAACTTTTTTCGCCGAATGGTCCACGAAATGACGTTTTTGCAACGAAATTTTTCCCATAGGAATGAATGGCGAAATGTTCAAAACTAGAGTGGGAGGTGACAAAAGCTGACAACCCCCTGATTAGCCAAAACATTATGACCACCCCATGATCAGCCAAAACATTATGACCACCCCATGTAAAAAAAAAAAATATTTTTGAAAAAAAAAAAATTCATTTTTGAAAAAAAATATATATTATTGAGAAAAAAAAATATTTTTGAAAAAAAAAAAAAATATTTTTGAAAAAAAAAATTTATTTTAAAGAAAAAAAAAATTTTGAACCAAAAAAATTCATTTTTGAAAATAAAATTATTTTTGAAAAAAAAAAATCATTAAAAAAAAAATAATTTTTGAAAAAAAAAATCATTTTTGAAAAAAATGTTCAGCTCTTTCAGCTAATGATGGGAACTGTTTTACTACTATTTATACTTTTTAAAATACTAAGCTTTTTAACACTTTTCACAGTTACTCCGCCCACTGCACCCAGTTACTCCGCCCACTCCAGTTGTAGAGGCAAGAACACTTTCACAATTTCCCCAGAAATTGTACCTTTTCTAGTTACAAATTATTATGTGAGCAGACTGCAATTCCTCTTTAATGACAAAGCAAAAAGAATCCAGGCAGCGGTGGGATTTGAACCCACGACTCCGCAGAGACTGGAGCTTTCTCCAGGGCCTTAGACCGCTATGGGATTTGAACCCATGACTCCGCAGAGACTGGAGCTTTCTCCAGCGCCTAAGACCGCTATGGGATTTGAACCCACAACTCCACAGAGACTGGAGCTTTCTCCAGCGGCTTAGACCGCTATGGGATTTGAACCCATGACTCCGCAGAGACTTACTCCAGCGCCTTAGACCGCTCAGCCACGCTGCCTTCTGATTAACATAGACATGTTATCTCACATATATATTATTCTTATTATAGCCAAATTTACCACCCTAATTCCTCCCACAATTTTTACACTACATAGACAAGTAATATACCGAAACGTGCGGATTGTTCCCGAATGGTGTGCTATTATTTTGTGGAACGTTTCGCCGAATGGTTCACGAAATATCGTCGTTTTTGCGGCAAAATTGGTCCCATAGGAATGAATGGGGAAGCTAGAGTGGGAGGTGACAAAAGCTGAAAAATCAGAACATGATTTCTAAACTGCCACCACTCCCTTATTTTTAAGCCCACCTACACAAATCTTATATCAAAACGTTCAGCTATCCCTGCTGCCACTAAACATGTCCACGGCTAAGCCATAGTCCTGATAGTTTTCACAATATGACCATTTGTTTGTAACTCATGCCGTCCATTGACATTCATTGAAACTACACTCTAGCCCCTTCAAATTTGAAGGGCAATTTCTAAACTGCGACTGTGCCTTCATTTTTAATATTTCAGAGACATACTATACATCAAAATCTAGGTCTGGGTCTTGTGATTCTCACAATATAAAGATCTTCGCTGTAGGATTTATAGTTTTTGGGAAAAAGCTTTTTGTTTAGAGGTCATTTCAGGAAATTTTAGCCATTAATCAGAGTGTACTGTGTTTGTTTTGTTGCCATGGTTACCAAAGCTTCTGTTATACACAAGGGGGGAGGTGGCTGGAGCATCTCAGCTGTGATTACAGAGCCCGGGGGAGGGGACAGACACACCATGTACTGATTTATAATAGAGGAATATGATGGGGCAGTTTTGATAGGGCAATTCTGATGGGGCAGTTTTAATGGTGGCAATATGATAGGGAAGTTTTGATAGGAATTGTATTGTGTAGAAATTACATTGTGTTGTGTATTGAGCAGTGCGTGTGAAGCATAAACAGTACATGAGCGTTGCTAGGAAACAGTGGTTGTAAACACAAGATGCTGAAACCCCCCAAATGCATGTGGCCATACCTTCATCTGCGATGCTTGATAATGCTGATAATTTACCACCCTAACTCCTCCCACAGTTTTTACACATTCGCCGAATGGTTCACGGAATATCGTCGTTTTTGCGGCAAAATTGGTCCCATAGGAATGAATGGCGAAATGTTCAAAACTAGAGTGGGAGGTGACAAAAGCTGACAACCCCATGATCATACCACCCTAACTCCTCCCACAGCTTTTAAACTACATAGACAGTAATATACCGAAGGTGAGGATTGTTCCCGATCGGTGTGCTATTACTTTGTGGAACGTTTCGCCGAATGGTCCACGAAATATTGTAGTTTTTGCGGCGAAATTGGTCCCATAGAAATGAATGGCGAAATGTTCAATGTCATTTAATTGATTTGCTATTACCTTGTGGAACTTTGTGAAAAGCTGAAAAATACCAGTGTAAATCCGGCCTCAATGTCATTTAATTGGTGTGCTATTACTTTGTGGAACGTTTCGCCAAATGGTTCACGAAATATCGTCGTTTTTGCGACGAAATTGGTCCCATAGGAATGAATGGCGAAATGTTCAAAACTAGAGTGGGAGGTGACAAAAGCTGACAACCCCATGATCAGTCAAAACATTATGACCACCCCATGATCAGAAAAAACATGACCGCCTAATAAAAAAAATATATATTTTTGAAAAAAAAAAAAAAAATCATTTTTGAAAAAATAAAATTCATTTTTGAAAAAAAAAAAATAAAATTCATTTAAAAAAAAAAAAAAAAATTGAAAAAAAAATCATTTAAAAAAAAAAAATTTGGAAAAAAAAAATCATTTTTGAAAAAAAAAATCATTTTTGAAAAAAAAAAAATTCATTTTTGAAAAAAATGTTCAGCTCTTTCAGCTAATTATGGGACTTCTTCAACTTTTTTACTACTATTGATACTTTTTAAAATAGTTACTCAAGCCACTCCACCCAGTTACTCCGCCCACTCCAGTTGTAGAGGCAAGAACACTTTTCACAATTTCCCCAGAAATTGTAGCTTTTCTAGTTTCAGTTTCTATTAGTGAATTCCATGGATTTACATCGCTCCCATGTTATCCTCACATGCCCGCCACCATCAGTGATCCGCCTTCTTGGGGATGCTATTCAAAATCTCTACTGCTATTGGCCGCACGCCCTGTCTATTCTGGCCTAATAATTCCCTTATTGGTCGCTCTCGCCACCTGCTGTCGTACTCTCACTGTCAATTGGCTAGCAGACGACGTTTTTCCACCCCTGGCTGTGTAAACTCCGCCCACCACGCAGACTCCAAATCCCTGATGTGGATTAGAGTAAGCTCCGCCCACCAGGCAGAGTCCAATGCCTTCGGCGGGTTAGTGTAGCTCTGCCCAACACGCATATACTCCAATGCTTGCATCGGATTAGTGTAGCTCCGCCCAACACTCATACCCCTATTCCTTCATCGCTATCTTCTGGAAACTCCGCCTACACGTAGGCTGTGCAAAGCAGTCTGTGAACTCGTTTAGCTCCGCCCACCAACTCAGACTTCCGTGCCTTCTGCGAGTTAAAGTAGTTCCCGCCCACCACCCCTAGGCTGGTATGCCTCCTGTGAGTTGAGCCCCGCCTACACGTAGGCTTCAGTGGCGGCTTGAAGCTCCGCCCACTCCTTTTTATCATCATTCGCCCCCCCCTTTTGTGGAAAATCTACTTCCTTTTTTATGGAAACTCAAAAATTCTCAGTTGTCACCAGAACAGGAAGTGAGGGGAAATCTCCCATTGGGGACACCTGCCTTATATAGGGGATTCCCCTCACTTCCTGTGATGTCCTGTGCCATCTGTGATATGTAGAGATCAGCTAAGGGGGGGCGTCACCCTCATCCCAACCGATTTACTAATCCAATCAGCTGCCAGAACTTGGCGACACCCCATTTCCAGGGGGACGGTAAATATAGGTGGTTGAGTTGCACTTTTGCGCCCCCCCTCCACTAAATCCATCACAGTGGGGGAGGGGAAGTTGTACAAGTGTCGTAACCTCAGCAGCAAAAATTGACCCCCCTCTTTGGTGGGCAGAATGATGAACGGAGGGCCGCCCTGCAAACGTGTACAATACACATGAGGATATCACACTATAGCGTATGTCAGACGTCGCATGTGATTCGCACCCGCACCGCTGTGCACATCCCATGCGATGTCTGTGCCATGCAAACTCAGCCCCACAGTTTGTAGGGCTGAATTCGCATTGCATTCGCACCAGAAATTGGCGCAGGACCCTTTTTTTTTTTTTGGACCGCACCAGGAATCGGATCGCATGGGTGTTCGGACCCAATACGTTCCGATTCCTGTTCCGAATTCGCAGTTCGCACTGATCTGTGGGGCGACATTAACTTTTGTATGGACACCCGCAAGCGGTTGGCATAGTGCAGTGTGAATCGCCGATGAATTCGAGTTGGGAACCCGCACTGGATCATTCACAGGGTTTTCCCCGCATCGCACCAGTGTGAAGCCAGCCTCTGGTTACAGTGTTTGTAAACCCCGTTCTACCACTGATAGCTACAGGTAAGGCTAGAATAAGACCCCTTTCACATTGGAGGCGTAATTCAGGCGTTAACCACTTCTGGACCGCCGCACGCCGATATACGTCATTATTTTGAAGCGGAATATCGTTGTTATGGCATCAGCTACCTGCCAAAACCACGGGATCCTCTTCTTCGTCCAGTTTCCGATAAGAGTGGTCTCTGCAGCGGAATCGCCACAAGATCACTTTTATCAGCGGCGGGAGAGGGGCCCCCCCTCCGCCACGCTCTGGTGCCCTCCGCCGCTTACCGGAGCCGATCGGATCCTTCCCGGTGTTAGGTATGGAGATGAGTGAGGGGAAGATGGCCCCCACCCGTCTCCATAACATTGCAGGGTGGAAGCGACATCAAAACGTCACTTCCGCCCATAGCTCTTAAAGAGACATTTTTTTTTTTTTAATTTTTAATTGACAAAAATATTTTTCTTTTCTTTTTATTGCATTTCAGTGTAAATATGAGATCTGAGGTCTTTTTGACCCCAGATCTCATATTTAAGAGGTCCTGTCATGCTTTTTTTTTTTTCCTATTACACGGGATGTTTACCCACTTAAAGTGGAGGTCCACCCTAAAAAAGGAAATGGCATTAAAATTCATAAAAAAATTAAAAAAAACATTTGAGAAAATTTTTTTTTTTTAACTTACCTGAAAGCCCTGTTGCTAGGCAGTCTTCCTAATCTGCCTCTTCCTATTCCGCGGCACTTCCTTCTCCTAAGGTGAGCGGCCCCATTGCCTTCTGGGACATGTGTGTGTCCCAGGAAACAACGGGGCCATTCACAGAGCGCCGCGCCGCTCGCGCATGCGCAGTAGGAAAGTTGCAGTGAAGCCGCAAGGCTCCACTGCCTGATTCCCTTAGTTAGGATGGAGGCACCGCCAGCCGATCCGATGGACGGATCGGCTCCGGGGGGGGGGCGACATCACAGGCTCGCTGGACAAGTAAGTGTCCTTACTAAAAGTCAGCAGCTACAGTGTTTGTAGCTGCTGACTTTAAAAAAAAAAACAAAAACGGCCAGAACCCCCCTTTAAGGACCAGCCTCGTTTTGGATTTTAGGTGTTTACATGTTTAAAACAGTTTTTTTGCTAGAAAATTACTTGGAACCCCCAAACATTATATATTGTTTTTTTTTTTTCTAACACCCTAGAGAATAAAATGGCGGTCAATGCAATACTTTTTTTCGCACCGTATTTGCGCAGCGGTCTTATAAGCGCACTTTTTTTTGGAAAAAATTCACTTTTTTGAATAAAAAAATAAGACAACAGTAAAGTTAGCCTTTTTTTTTTTTCATATTGTAAAATATAATGTTACGCTGAGTAAATTGATACCCAACACGTCACGCTTAAAAATTGTGCCCGCTCGTGGAATGGCGTCAAACTTTTACCCTTAAAAATCTCCATAGGCCACGTTTAAAAAAAATTCTACAGGTTGCAGGTTTTGAGTTACAGAGGAGGTCTAGGGCTATAATTATTGCTCTTGCTCTACCGGTCGCGGCGATACCTCACATGTGTGGTTTGACCACCGTTTTCAAATGTGGGCGCTACTCACGTATGCGTTCGATTCTGCGCGCAAGCTCGTCGGGACGGGGCGCTTTAAAAAGAATTTTTTTTTTTTTCGTTTTCTTATTTATTTTACTTTATTTTATTTATTTTTTCACTATTTCACTATTTTTTCACTGTAAAAAACTATTTGGATCACTTTTATTCCTATTACAAGGAATGTAAACATCCCAAAACCGAGTGCAGCTAAACAAGCAAGCATGTAAGGTTGTTTCCAACCTAGAAGATGGCCGCGGGTGACAGGGGGGAGGAGTCACGTTTGACGTCACCCGCGGCCATCTTCTAGGTTGGAAACAACCTTACATGCTTGCTTGTTTAGCTGCACTCGGTTTTGGAGTGCAATTTATGTGAGTACATTTCCCATTTTTTTATTTGTCGAATAAAATATTATATACAGAGAGCACTAGTTTGTCCCCTTCCTCTCTTTTATTATTGATTATTGGGAGACATCTAATGGCTTCCCCTATTTTATTATTTTTACTGTTCATGTGAAGGGTTATTATGAATTTAACTAAGTGTCAGCTTGCAACCTAGGTCATTTGTGGTTTTATTTTTTCTGCGCTGAATATTGTATATTTTTAGATTAGGTGGAAATCAGCAGTGCAAATCGCACTGATCTGCGGCTTTGGAATCGCCCATTTTCAAAGCCGCATCAGATTGAACCAGAGCTTTACTATATCTGGTGCACTCAGCATCCAGTGCAGCTGTGCATAGTAACCAATCAGCTTGTTCAATGAAGCATTGACATTAAAACCTGGAAACTGATTGGTTACTATGCACAGCTACACCAGATTCTGTGTGCAGCAGTTTAACCACTCTAGCCCCGGAAGGACTTACCCCCCTACCCCCCTTCCTGACCAGAGCATTTTTTGCGAAAGGCACTGCGCCGTTTTAACTGACAATTGCGCGGCCGTGCGACGTTGCACCGAACATAATTGACGTCCTTTTTTTCCCACAAATAGAGATTTCTTTTGGTGGTATTTGATCACCTCTGCGGTTTTTACTTTTTGCGCTATAAACAAAAAAAGAGTGACAATTTTGAACAAAAAGCAATATTTTTTACTTTTTGCTATAATAAAATACCCCCCAAAAATATATATAAAAACACATTTTTTCCTCAGTTTAGGCCGATATGTATTCTTCCACATATTTATTGTAAAAAAATCTCAATAAGAGTATATTGATTGGTTTGCGCAAAAGTTATAGCGTCTACAAAATAGTGGATAGATTTATGGCATTTTTATTATTAAATTATTTTTTTAACTAGTAATGGCGGCGATCTGCGATTTTCATTGGGACCGCGACATTATGGCGGACAGATCGGACACTTTTGACACTATTTTGGGAACATTGGCATTTATACAGTGATACACTGTACTACAAATAGCCACTGATTACTGTATAAATGACACTGGCAGGGAAGGGGTTAAACACTAGGGGGAGATCAAGGAGTTAAGTGTGTTCCCTAGGTGTGTTCTAACTGTAGGGGGGATGAGCTCACTACAACATGACAGAGATCACTGCTCCCGGTGACAGGGAACAGTAGATCTCTGTCATGTTGCTAAGCAAAACAGCGAAATGCCTTGTTTACATAGGCATCTCCCCGTTCTGCCTCTCCTCGCCGCAATTGCAGGCCACTGGCGAACATCGAGTTTGCTGGACCCGCGGGCACGCTCCCGCAGCACGCGGTGGGCGCGCGCCTACTAGGCAGCAAACTCAAAGGGACATACAGGTACGCCCTTTTGCCTGCCCGTGCCATTCTGCCAGCGTAAATCGGCGTGCGGCGGTTGGCAAGTGGTTAAGGCACCAGTCACGCTTGTGCGACTTGTCATGTGACTTTGGACATGACCTGTCGCAGCCCATTCTTTTCAATGGCATACATTCAGATCAGTGCGACTAAGTGATATTGACGTCCTGTTTTTTTTTTGTTGTTTAAAAATAACAAACATGTTATACTTATCTGCTCTGTGTAAGGCCCGGTTCACACTGGTGCGATGCGAGAACCCTGCAAATCCACTGCGGGTTCCCACATTGCACCGACTCGCATGGCAGTTCACACTGCCATATGCGAATCGCTGGGGAGTGTCAATACATTGTTAACGACACCCCCAGTTCAGCTTGCATATCGCACTGCGAACTGACAGTTCGGACACGAATCGGATTGCACAGGTGTGAACAGCGATCCGATTCCGGTCCGAACAAAAAAAAGGGTCCTGTGCGTGTTTGGACCGAATGCGGTGCGATATCAGCCATACTATCTGTATGGCTGAAATCGCATCACATGTGATGTGAACAGCAGTGCGCTGTGAATCACATGCGATGTCTGGCATCGCACCAGTGTGAACCGGGCCTAATGGTTTTTCACAAAGCAGCCCAGATCCTCCTCTTCTTGGGTCCCCTGCCTGCGCTCCTGGCCCCTCCCTCCTATCGAGTGCCCCCCAGAGCAAGCAACTTACTATGGGGGCACCCGAGCCGCTCCCCTGCCCTGTGTGTCCATTCAGACATGGAGCTGCAGCTTGACACCGCCCCCTCTCTCTCCTTATTGGCTCACTGACTCTGATTGACAGCAGCAGGAGCCAATCAGCACTCCCAGCACTGTGACTGTGATCAGGAGTAGGTAGGACTGGCTCCCAATCACATGATCGCTGTGTCAGGCAATCACAGTGATAAAGGGAGGCCAGTCAACACCACGCAAAGAGATGACATCACTCCGATCTTAAAGGGCCAGCGGAAAGGAGTTATTATCAAACACTCAAACATGAAAACAGAACACGTGCACAAAAAATCTCCAAAATCACATGCAAACACTCAGGTGTGAATCCAGGCTGAAACAGCTCTGGGCCTCTTAGCCATCATGGGTTTTGGTTGCCTGAGCCACCCTCGCCATGTGACTACAGTTCTCTACCTACCAGTCAGCAACAATATATATTCTTTAAAAGGGTTAGTTCACCTTTTCCATAAAGTACACCATGCAGTCAAGGGGCCCCAGGGTTTTCATAATCTGTATGCAGCTTTGAAATATTGTGCTGGGGTTAAATAGTTATACCTGTAGGCCATTTGGGTCACCCCTAAGGCCTGTCTGAGTAGCTCCTTGTAGCACCCTCTAGTGTGTGCTAGTTAGTAGTGTAGGTTTGTAGATTAGGTCTGTTATTGTACGAAACTTCTAGAAAGTTGTAAAAACTTTTAGAGCTATTAGGTGGAGGTTAGGAGGAACTGTTTGTAATATTTATGAGGGCCTGAGCCAATCCCCAGTAAAAGGGCTGGCAGGGGGTAGGTTTACCTCACAAATAGGCATGAACCATGCCAGCAAGGGCAGTCGGGTGGAAGATGGAGATAAAGTGCTGTAGAGACTGTCAGTGGCCCTCTGGGGTACCCCCTAGTCTAGGGTGACCAGACATCCCCGGTTTCTGGGGACAGTCCCCGGATTGAGGACACTGTCCCCGGACCAAGTCTGTCCCCAGTTTTGTCCCCGGATTGGATTTGAACAGGGGCTGGGGCAATTTCAAAGACAGCCCGTGCAGAATAAAAAGAAAAAATCTGAATTGCACCCCCCTCCTCTGCCGCTCCTACTAGCTTATGGGGGTTTATTTTTTCCATTATCTGTGTCCCTTTCTGATGATCATGTGCTGGTCGGAGCGGAGGGACTATTTCTTCAGTTTCGGGCGCATGCCCACTCAGCTCCGCTCGCATGTTCTTCTGCCTTGGCTCAAGTCCCAGCCAGCCGCCTGCCTGCTTATCTCCTCGCCTTCCCTGGTGGAGTGACCTTCTTCCACTCCCCACCCAGTAGTAGCCGGGGCCCGAAGAGTAAAGTCCCATACACACTATCAGATTTTCTGCTGATTTTTGTCTTCAGATTTACCAAAACCATGTAGTGCAAGGGCCTACCTGATTGCATACAAATTGAAACTCCTATGGTTTGACCTCATATTATATGGTTTTGGTAAATCTGAAGGAAAAAATCAGCAGAAAATCTGATGGTGTGTATGGGGCTTTAGACTTGACAGGCTGTGAGGCGGGTGGCGGCGGCGGAGACAGGCAAAGAGTCGTCGATTGCTGCCATTACTAGTAAAAAAAAAAAAAAAAATATGTCCCCGGATTTCATTTTAAAAATCTGGTCACCTTACCCTAGTCGGGGGGGTTTGACCTTGGGTCCGGGCATGGGTGTTGGAAGGATCCTGCCACAACACACAGAGGAAACCCTTTCTGGAGGCATGGGAACAAGTGTGAGGACAGTGTGAGTAGAGCAGCACTACTGGGGACTCGCAAGGGGGAGACTGCCATACATAGCCAGTTCTCCCTAAATACCGTGTTGTGCCAAGTCTTCATCCCTTCCCTCTGAGAGCTTCTGCAGAGTCAGCCGGGTGGGCTGGTGAGAAAGTCTGTCTGGAGGACTACTGTGAGAAGTTTGCCTGGTGGGCTAGTGAAAGGGGCAGATGCAGCCAGGTGGGTAGGCATTGACAGAAGATGTGGTGCTAGGCTCAGTGACCCCGGAAAGGAAGTGAAGGAGAAGGTGCAAGCTGTGTCACTCCAGTGTGCTACTGTTTAGGGACTGCGAGTTCCTACCTGTGATGGGCTGTTACTGAGTTGACAATCAGGCCCTGTCAGCTCCCCTAAAGGTGTGAGCCAGCAAAAACTAAGTGAGCAGGAGGCTGAAGAAGAGAAGGCTGTGCATAGAGACAATATATATAGACTATGTATAGGAAGCTGTCCCTGAACTTGTTGAAGTTTAGTGGGCATCCCATAACCTCCCCTCCCTAACCAAGATGAAACTCCCTAATAAAAATTAAAAACAAAGCTACAGGCTGTTCTCTGTCTCTGAAGTGCTGGTGAAGACTCGGTTTGCCTGGCTGTGCAGGGTGTAGGATCCCAGTTCATCTTAGGCCCCTAGGGGGGTGCGGTACATCCTACAGGTAACTGCCCATCCTGTCCTGCTGCTGGGACGCTCTAGCTGTTGGGCGCTCACCCACAGTGTCACAGGAATGAGCGTTCTCCTTGATCAAACCCCTACAAATGTTCAAGGTGCTCTCTCTCTCATTAGCAACAGCAACTGCGCTCAGCGATGAGGTGAAAGAGAACACTCACTCCTGTGATGCTGAGGGTGAATGCCCAAGGGCTGGGCCTCATTCACACTGGCACTGTCAAACCTACGTTCATATGTGTTTAGAGCACTAGTTTTTAACCTTGAGACCAGAGCCTGGAAAAAATTCTTGCAAAACCTTCCATATCCCAAAAGTACATGCTTTTAATATCTGTACTATTAAATTATGTGTAGCACTGTTTTGTAATGCTTATTTGTTAAAATAAAAACCTTTTTTCTGTAAAAAAAAAAAAAATTATGTGTAGCACACCTGTAATTTGTGAGCGCAGAAACAGCATAAACTTGCACTTTAACTGAACTTGTTCCATTGCCTTTGTAGCACCCTGGGGTTTAGCCAGGGAGCTCCTCACACATTTACTTGCCAGGAGTAGTTATCTTGGTCGATTGATAGAGATCTATTGATTTCTCCCTAAGGCCGTGTACACACGGGTGGACTTTTCGGCATCAAAGGTCCGGCGGTCTTTCCGACGGACTTTCGACGGACTTTTGACGGACTTCCGACGGACTTTCGAACAAACGGACTTGCCTACACACAATCCCACCAAAGCCTGATGGATTCGTACGTGATAACGTACGACCGGACTAAAATAAGGAATTTGATAGCCAGTAGCCAATAGCTGACCTAGCGTTGGTTTTCTTCCGTTGGACTAGCATACAGACGAGTGGATTTTTCGACCTGACTCGAGTCCGTCGGAAAGATTTGAAACATATTTCAAATCTAAAGTCCGTCTGATTTTCGCCCGAAAAAGTCAGCTGCAGGTCCGATGAAGCCCACACACGGTCGGATTGTCCGACAGATTCGTCCCGTCAGACCAGTCCGGACGAAAAGTCGGCCCGTGTGTACACGGCATTAGTTTGGCCTTGTTGCATTTTTCTCTTCTACCACTAGGTGGCCGGGTACTTGGTGGTACTAGATATGAGAAGGGCAACCCAAGGTCAGGTTATGAGTATATGAGGTATATCAGCCAATGGGAATGGGCAGGGGTTTTCTTGAATCCCTTGGCCTGCTGGTAGAACCTATATATTTGGGTCAGGTCAGGTGATCTATGTTCTGTGCCACCTGGACGGCTGTCTGGGTGGATGTGTGTCATACGCACTGGGCTGCTAGGCCGGAGATTGAGCCTATCCAGGGGGCGTCTGGCTGCCAGGCTGTGTGAGGGCCTATCCAGGAGTAAGAGGGCAGCGCAGGGTTGGGACTGCGGCTTGCAGTCCAACCAAAAGTGACGGTTTTGCCAGCCGGAGAACCTGTCGTGGTAGGAGGTAGAAGGGGAGCTGCCGCCACTAAGGGACCAACCACCTTTACCAGGGACCACAGTGAGTAACTGAAGCAAGTACTAGAACCACATTCTCACCGAAAGGGCATGGTGGAGAATCGGGAAACTTCAGGCGGTACTCAAGTCAGGGACCCAACCCGTGGAGGAGATGCTTTCAGAGCAGCCTCGTGAGTCAAGCCAGGGACCTCGCCGGTTAGCAGGGGTGAAGCTTGAGAAGTATCAGGAGTGCCAAGCTAGGGACCCAGCAGGGAAGCATTGGTGACACTTGAGGGAGATACCACCGCAAAGATTGAAGGAGCTCAAGGGATTCAGAGTCAGTGAATCAGTGGGTCTAGTGAGAGACCGGGAGCTCAGAGTTGAAGAACTACAAGAAGCAGTTGCAGTGAAGCTGAAGGAACTGTTACGTTTGATTTAGGAACTGTTAAAGACTGTTGCCATAGGAGAGACAGCATTCCTGCATGTGCAGATGTGGCTCCTTGCTGGGGGCTTTCCCTGCACGGCTGTCTTCCTATTGAAGTCTCGGAGTCTGCCAATTGAAGGGTGTCCTGGCCCTAACCCTCTTTCCCCCAAAAATACAAAAAGGACTGTTAAGAGAAATAAAACCTCTTTTACATCCAAGAAGTGTCTGACGCCCAATAACTTTGTCCACCTTGCACCCACTCTGCCTCACAACCCACCACATACAGAAGGATGTCAGCTATCTTTGGCTTGGAAAGTTCTCATTAGACTGGACAAGGCCAGAGATTTTGCTGCACCTTTATCGAAACCAGCTTGTAGAAATTCTAGAATTTGCACTGAATATGGAGTGGGGTGGGGGGCCGTCCCAGGAGCTTGAGGTTGAAAATTGCAGGAATTTTTCCAAAATTTTGTACTAAGTGTAGCAAGGTCCCAGGCCTCCTTTGATCTAATGAGAACCTCCAGGGCTAGGGATAGCTGACATCCTTCTGTATGTAGTGGGTTGTGAGGCATGGTGGGTGTAGAGTAGTTACGTTATTGGGCGCCAGACACTTCTTGGATGCAAAAGGAAGTTTATTTCTCTTAACAAACCTTTTTGGGGGAGAGAGGGTTAGGGCCAGGACAACCTTAGGTAGTTGCAAGATTAATTGGCAGACTCTGAGACTTCAATAAGAAGACAGCCATGCAGGGAAAGGCATCCAGCAAGATGCCACATCTGCATGTGTAGGAATGCTGCCTCCTATGGCAACAGTCTTTAACAGTTCCAAACACAAGGCTTAACAGTTCCTTCACTTTCACTACAATCACTCCTTGTAGTTCTTCAGCACACTGAGCTCCTGGTCTCTCACTAGACCCACTGATTCACTGCCATTGAATCCCTTGAGCTCCGTCAATCTTCACGGTGGTATCTTCCTCAAGCATCGCCCCCTTTTCTCTGCTGGGTCCCTAGCTTAATACTCTAGATACCTCTCAAGCTTCACCGACACTGGCCTGCTCGGTCCCTAGCTTGACACACAAGGCTGCTCTGCAAGCGTTACCTCTGCTGGCTGGGTCCCTGACTTGATTCCCACTGAAGTTTCCAGATTCTTCACCGACCCCGGTTGCTGAGAATTCTGCTTCGGTACTTGCTTCAGTTACTCACTGTGGTCCCTGGTAATAAGGCGGATAGACCCTTAGTGGTGACAGCTTCCCCTCTATCTCCGGCCACGACAGGTTCTCCGGCCGGCAGAACCGTCACTTTTGGTTGGACTGCAAACCGCAGTTCCAACCCTGCGATGCTCTCTTGCTTCTGGATAGGCCCTCAGACAGCCCAGCAGCCAGATGTGCCCAATTTCCGGCCTAGTAGCCCGGGCAGTACAACACAAGTCCACCCAGACAGCCGTCCACAGATCACCTGAGTATATAGGCTCTCCCAGCAGGCCAAGGGTTTCAAGAAAACCCTTGCCCATATTGGCTGAGATCCCCCATATACCCATAACCTGACCTAGTGGTAGAAGAGAAAAGTGCAACAAGGCCAAACTTAGGGAGAAATCAATAGATCTCTAGCAATCAACCAGGATAACTACTCCTGGCAAGTAAATTTGTGAGGAGCAACCCTGCCTAAAAACCAGGTGCTATATAAGTGTTGCTTGTGGAAACCTTCCTGAACTTTAAAAGTGTGAATATAAACTGCCTATGAGCAACCTAGACTTTGTAGTCTCTGCCCGTCAAATTTTCTTGTTCAAAAATTTTATTGGAGAAAAGAACAAGGCTTACATACAGTCAGGTCCCTTAAAAAGTGGGAGGCACATATACAGACTGTTGTAATTCCTACACCTTCACCTGATTTGGATGTAAATAGCCTCAAATTAAAGCTGAAAGTCTGCAGTTAAAGCACATCTTGTTTGTTTCATTTCAAATCCATTGTGGTGGTGTATAGAGCCAAAAAGATTAGAATTGTATCGATGTCCCAATATTTATGGACCTGACTGTATGTAGCCGGGAGTGGACTACAGTTATCTGACTTTGCAGACTGTCTGTTACTATTTTAGCCCGCTTAGTGCTGGATTTTCATCAGTGACATCATCAACTAAAGCACGGAGAAAAGCATTGTGGGAGAAGTAGTTCCCTTAACAGGCATTGCTGATTTCGCAGTATTGACTGTGAACCTCATCTCCCAAGAGACTGTCTGCTCGCAGAGGAATTGTGGGAGAGACTATATGGGGATCTGAGGATCAGGCCCATGCGGATTTGGAGGATTGCGGCCTAGTACGCGATCTATAGTCCACCGCTTCAGCCCCAGTGAGTTCCAGCTGTCAGAAGGACGCTCTGCAGCAGCGCTGAATACCGCGGAAACAGTCCACAGACGGATCCCTGTGTCCCGGTCCACCTGAAAGAGGAAGAATCGTTTGTTGGTTCCACCGGGTGACTCTGAAGACTATCAGGATTGGTGAGGGGGCTTCAGGCCCACGGATTCCATTGTTTGCCAAGTACTACACTTTCAGCACAGAACACCTGCAACATTCTCTTGGATTACAAATAGTATTGCTATCAAATGGGAGTTATTATCTTGCATTGTTCATCATCGCTTTGCTGCAGCCAGGAATCTCTGTTCTATGAGCTCCAACGTTGCTGGTGATACAGTGCAAGGCCTTTCTGTTAGGACAGTGTTGTTAGTGAGGATATACTGTATATAAAATATTAAACTCGCATAATATAGATACTCGGGGCAAACATAGCTATATGATCAAATGGGAGCAAGCTCTTGGGGAAGTCTCCCTTTCACAGTGGCAAATCATTTGGTCAGCAGCCAAAAGTTCTATCTGCACTCTCTATAAGGAAAACGCATGTCCCGAGTATCCATCATTTCAAGCCAAGTAAGATGACCATCGATTTTCCAAAGGCATTATGGCAGCAAAATGTTCAAAAAATACCTATCAGTCCCTGATCAGTTGCTCCCTTGGGAAAAGAAGGGGCATAGAAAATTAAAATTCAGCCTGACCAGTTTTGCCCCCGCTGACCGGCTGCATCAGAGGCCATAATGTGTGACGTTTAAACTTAGGGCCACCATTCAACTCTAAACTGTTTTTAAAAATGTCACCTACGGACAAATTTGGGTACTGAAGCTTGTTGTCATTTCAGTGGTGTGCATCAGTTTAAGGCTTGACATGTTGGGTATCTATTTACTCGACACAACCTCATCTTTTATATTTTACCAGAAAAGTGGATCATATATTGTGGCTGTGTGCCCTAAAGTCTATGTTAAATATGTCTTTCATTATATGTTGGTGTGTGAAACTGGACCCTGTTGTATCTTTCTTTCTTCTTTCGTACAGTACATGGCGATCCTGTCAGTCAATCTTCTCTGCTTTAAGCATGGAAGCAGATCCATATTGGTGTGGTCAGTTTGTGTATTAGTATTTCTAAGTTAGAGTTAGAAGACTGTATCACTGTAGTCTGTTTTTTCTACACACACCCTGTCTTTCCCAATACGCTTACCGCCAATTAGAGTCTGCCTTTTTATCTGGCACACCCACACTTCCCCACCACTAATCACAGCCTACCTTTCCTGATACACTCCCTGCCCCCCCCCCCAGCCAATCACAGCCTGCTGTTCCTGACATGCTCCCCCCATCACCAATCACAGCCTACCTTTCCTGACACCAGTGGCGGTTGGTGGTATTTTTTTTTTGGGGGGGGGGGCAAACAATCCTATTCTTTTATTCTGCCACCAAATACCTTATACAGCCCACTTCCTGTTTCTAGCCTTGGCTTATGACATCATGCACAGCTTTCTCTCTCTGGAGAGTTTGCCAGGAAGGGGGGGGGGGGGGATTCATAAGAGGGCCAATGAGAGCTGCAGAGCTGGAGGTGTGCCTCTGTGTAAATCCAGGCAGCAGCTTCAGCTGCCCACAGTTAAAATGGTTGCAGCCAGACTCCATGGAGGGAGGATTCTGCAGGGTATTTGGCAAGTACAGTATATATAAAATAATATGCAAAGTGGTTGGAGGGAAGCTTCAGAATGGCAAAGATGTTTTAATTAAGTGTTCTTGCATAGCAAGACCACTTACTGTTATCTCACATATATATTATTCTTATTATTATAGCCAAATTTACCACCCTAACTCCTCCCACAGTTTTTACACTACATAGACAAGTAATATACCGAAACGTGCGGATTGTTCCCGAATGGTGTGCTATTACTTTGTGGAACGTTTCGCCAAATGGTTCACGAAATATCGTCATTTTTGCGGCGAAATTGGTCCCATAGGAATGAATGGGGAAACTAGAGTGGGAGATGACAAAAGCTGAAAAATCAGAACATGATTTCTAAACTGCCGCCACTCCCTCATTTTCAAGCCCACCTACACAAATCTTATATCAAAACGTTCAGCTATCCCTGCTGCCACTAAACATGTCCACGGCTAAGCCATAGTCCTGATAGTTTTCACAATATGACCATTTGTTTGTAACTCACGCCGTCCATTGACATTCATTGAAACTACACTCTAGCCCCCTCCAAATTTGAAGGGCAATTTCTAAACTGCGACTGTGCCTTCATTTTTAATATTTCAGAGACATACTATACATCAAAATCTAGGTCTGGGTCTTGTGATTCTCACAATATAAAGATCTTCGCTGTAGGATGTATAGTTTTTAAAATACGGCCATTTGTTTAGAGGTCATTTCAGGAAATTTTAGCCATTAATCAGAGTGTACTGTTAGTGTTTGTTTTTGTTGCCATGGTTACCAAAGCTTCTGTTATACACAGGGGGGGAGGTTGCTGGAGCATCTCAGCTCTGATTACAGAGCCCCGGGGAGGGGACAGACACACCATGTACTGATTTATCATAGAGGAATATGATGGGGCAGTTTTGATGGGGTAATTCTGATGGGGCAGATTTGATGAAGCAGTATTTGGGAAGCATAAACAGGGCATGAGCGTTGCTAGGAAACAGTGGTTGTAAACACAAGATGCTGAGACACCCCAAATGCATGTGACTTCATCTGCTAGACTTGATAATGCTTGTAGACTCCTCCCACAGTTTTTACACTACAGAGACAAGTAATATACCGAAACGAGCGGATTGTTCCCGATTGGTGTGTTATTACTTTGTGGAACTTTTTTCGCCGAATGGTCCACGAAATGACGTTTTTGCAACGAAATTTTTCCCATAGGAATGAATGGCGAAATGTTCAAAACTAGAGTGGGAGGTGACAAAAGCTGACAACCCCCTGATTAGCCAAAACATTATGACCACCCCATGATCAGCCAAAACATTATGACCACCCCATGTAAAAAAAAAAAATATTTTTGAAAAAAAAAAAATTCATTTTTGAAAAAAAATATATATTATTGAGAAAAAAAAATATTTTTGAAAAAAAAAAAAAATATTTTTGAAAAAAAAAATTTATTTTAAAGAAAAAAAAAATTTTGAACCAAAAAAATTCATTTTTGAAAATAAAATTATTTTTGAAAAAAAAAAATCATTAAAAAAAAAATAATTTTTGAAAAAAAAAATCATTTTTGAAAAAAATGTTCAGCTCTTTCAGCTAATGATGGGAACTGTTTTACTACTATTTATACTTTTTAAAATACTAAGCTTTTTAACACTTTTCACAGTTACTCCGCCCACTGCACCCAGTTACTCCGCCCACTCCAGTTGTAGAGGCAAGAACACTTTCACAATTTCCCCAGAAATTGTACCTTTTCTAGTTACAAATTATTATGTGAGCAGACTGCAATTCCTCTTTAATGACAAAGCAAAAAGAATCCAGGCAGCGGTGGGATTTGAACCCACGACTCCGCAGAGACTGGAGCTTTCTCCAGCGCCTTAGACCGCTATGGGATTTGAACCCATGACTCCGCAGAGACTGGAGCTTTCTCCAGCGCCTAAGACCGCTATGGGATTTGAACCCACAACTCCACAGAGACTGGAGCTTTCTCCAGCGGCTTAGACCGCTATGGGATTTGAACCCATGACTCCGCAGAGACTTACTCCAGCGCCTTAGACCGCTCAGCCACGCTGCCTTCTGATTAACATAGACATGTTATCTCACATATATATTATTCTTATTATAGCCAAATTTACCACCCTAATTCCTCCCACAATTTTTACACTACATAGACAAGTAATATACCGAAACGTGCGGATTGTTCCCGAATGGTGTGCTATTATTTTGTGGAACGTTTCGCCGAATGGTTCACGAAATATCGTCGTTTTTGCGGCAAAATTGGTCCCATAGGAATGAATGGGGAAGCTAGAGTGGGAGGTGACAAAAGCTGAAAAATCAGAACATGATTTCTAAACTGCCACCACTCCCTTATTTTTAAGCCCACCTACACAAATCTTATATCAAAACGTTCAGCTATCCCTGCTGCCACTAAACATGTCCACGGCTAAGCCATAGTCCTGATAGTTTTCACAATATGACCATTTGTTTGTAACTCATGCCGTCCATTGACATTCATTGAAACTACACTCTAGCCCCTTCAAATTTGAAGGGCAATTTCTAAACTGCGACTGTGCCTTCATTTTTAATATTTCAGAGACATACTATACATCAAAATCTAGGTCTGGGTCTTGTGATTCTCACAATATAAAGATCTTCGCTGTAGGATTTATAGTTTTTGGGAAAAAGCTTTTTGTTTAGAGGTCATTTCAGGAAATTTTAGCCATTAATCAGAGTGTACTGTGTTTGTTTTGTTGCCATGGTTACCAAAGCTTCTGTTATACACAAGGGGGGAGGTGGCTGGAGCATCTCAGCTGTGATTACAGAGCCCGGGGGAGGGGACAGACACACCATGTACTGATTTATAATAGAGGAATATGATGGGGCAGTTTTGATAGGGCAATTCTGATGGGGCAGTTTTAATGGTGGCAATATGATAGGGAAGTTTTGATAGGAATTGTATTGTGTAGAAATTACATTGTGTTGTGTATTGAGCAGTGCGTGTGAAGCATAAACAGTACATGAGCGTTGCTAGGAAACAGTGGTTGTAAACACAAGATGCTGAAACCCCCCAAATGCATGTGGCCATACCTTCATCTGCGATGCTTGATAATGCTGATAATTTACCACCCTAACTCCTCCCACAGTTTTTACACATTCGCCGAATGGTTCACGGAATATCGTCGTTTTTGCGGCAAAATTGGTCCCATAGGAATGAATGGCGAAATGTTCAAAACTAGAGTGGGAGGTGACAAAAGCTGACAACCCCATGATCATACCACCCTAACTCCTCCCACAGCTTTTAAACTACATAGACAGTAATATACCGAAGGTGAGGATTGTTCCCGATCGGTGTGCTATTACTTTGTGGAACGTTTCGCCGAATGGTCCACGAAATATTGTAGTTTTTGCGGCGAAATTGGTCCCATAGAAATGAATGGCGAAATGTTCAATGTCATTTAATTGATTTGCTATTACCTTGTGGAACTTTGTGAAAAGCTGAAAAATACCAGTGTGAATCCGGCCTCAATGTCATTTAATTGGTGTGCTATTACTTTGTGGAACGTTTCGCCAAATGGTTCACGAAATATCGTCGTTTTTGCGACGAAATTGGTCCCATAGGAATGAATGGCGAAATGTTCAAAACTAGAGTGGGAGGTGACAAAAGCTGACAACCCCATGATCAGTCAAAACATTATGACCACCCCATGATCAGAAAAAACATGACCGCCTAATAAAAAAAATATATATTTTTGAAAAAAAAAAAAAAAATCATTTTTGAAAAAATAAAATTCATTTTTGAAAAAAAAAAAATAAAATTCATTTAAAAAAAAAAAAAAAATTGAAAAAAAAATCATTTAAAAAAAAAAAATTTGGAAAAAAAAAATCATTTTTGAAAAAAAAAATCATTTTTGAAAAAAAAAAATTCATTTTTGAAAAAAATGTTCAGCTCTTTCAGCTAATTATGGGACTTCTTCAACTTTTTTACTACTATTGATACTTTTTAAAATAGTTACTCAAGCCACTCCACCCAGTTACTCCGCCCACTCCAGTTGTAGAGGCAAGAACACTTTTCACAATTTCCCCAGAAATTGTAGCTTTTCTAGTTTCAGTTTCTATTAGTGAATTCCATGGATTTACATCGCTCCCATGTTATCCTCACATGCCCGCCACCATCAGTGATCCGCCTTCTTGGGGATGCTATTCAAAATCTCTACTGCTATTGGCCGCACGCCCTGTCTATTCTGGCCTAATAATTCCCTTATTGGTCGCTCTCGCCACCTGCTGTCGTACTCTCACTGTCAATTGGCTAGCAGACGACGTTTTTCCACCCCTGGCTGTGTAAACTCCGCCCACCACGCAGACTCCAAATCCCTGATGTGGATTAGAGTAAGCTCCGCCCACCAGGCAGAGTCCAATGCCTTCGGCGGGTTAGTGTAGCTCTGCCCAACACGCATATACTCCAATGCTTGCATCGGATTAGTGTAGCTCCGCCCAACACTCATACCCCTATTCCTTCATCGCTATCTTCTGGAAACTCCGCCTACACGTAGGCTGTGCAAAGCAGTCTGTGAACTCGTTTAGCTCCGCCCACCAACTCAGACTTCCGTGCCTTCTGCGAGTTAAAGTAGTTCCCGCCCACCACCCCTAGGCTGGTATGCCTCCTGTGAGTTGAGCCCTGCCTACACGTAGGCTTCAGTGGCGGCTTGAAGCTCCGCCCACTCCTTTTTATCATCATTCGCCCCCCCCTTTTGTGGAAAATCTACTTCCTTTTTTATGGAAACTCAAAAATTCTCAGTTGTCACCAGAACAGGAAGTGAGGGGAAATCTCCCATTGGGGACACCTGCCTTATATAGGGGATTCCCCTCACTTCCTGTGATGTCCTGTGCCATCTGTGATATGTAGAGATCAGCTAAGGGGGGGCGTCACCCTCATCCCAACCGATTTACTAATCCAATCAGCTGCCAGAACTTGGCGACACCCCATTTCCAGGGGGACGGTAAATATAGGTGGTTGAGTTGCACTTTTGCGCCCCCCCTCCACTAAATCCATCACAGTGGGGGAGGGGAAGTTGTACAAGTGTCGTAACCTCAGCAGCAAAAATTGACCCCCCTCTTTGGTGGGCAGAATGATGAACGGAGGGCCGCCCTGCAAACGTGTACAATACACATGAGGATATCACACTATAGCGTATGTCAGACGTCGCATGTGATTCGCACCCGCACCGCTGTGCACATCCCATGCGATGTCTGTGCCATGCAAACTCAGCCCCACAGTTTGTAGGGCTGAATTCGCATTGCATTCGCACCAGAAATTGGCGCAGGACCCTTTTTTTTTTTTTGGACCGCACCAGGAATCGGATCGCATGGGTGTTCGGACCCAATACGTTCCGATTCCTGTTCCGAATTCGCAGTTCGCACTGATCTGTGGAGCGACATTAACTTTTGTATGGACACCCGCAAGCGGTTGGCATAGTGCAGTGTGAATCGCCGATGAATTCGAGTTGGGAACCCGCACTGGATCATTCACAGGGTTTTCCCCGCATCGCACCAGTGTGAAGCCAGCCTCTGGTTACAGTGTTTGTAAACCCCGTTCTACCACTGATAGCTACAGGTAAGGCTAGAATAAGACCCCTTTCACATTGGAGGCGTAATTCAGGCGTTAACCACTTCTGGACCGCCGCACGCCGATATACGTCATTATTTTGAAGCGGAATATCGTTGTTATGGCATCAGCTACCTGCCAAAACCACGGGATCCTCTTCTTCGTCCAGTTTCCGATAAGAGTGGTCTCTGCAGCGGAATCGCCACAAGATCACTTTTATCAGCGGCGGGAGAGGAGCCCCCCCTCCGCCACGCTCTGGTGCCCTCCGCCGCTTACCGGAGCCGATCGGATCCTTCCCGGTGTTAGGTATGGAGATGAGTGAGGGGAAGATGGCCCCCACCCGTCTCCATAACATTGCAGGGTGGAAGCGACATCAAAACGTCACTTCCGCCCATAGCTCTTAAAGAGACATTTTTTTTTTTTTTAATTTTTAATTGACAAAAATATTTTTCTTTTCTTTTTATTGCATTTCAGTGTAAATATGATATCTGAGGTCTTTTTGACCCCAGATCTCATATTTAAGAGGTCCTGTCATGCTTTTTTTTTTTTCCTATTACACGGGATGTTTACCCACTTAAAGTGGAGGTCCACCCTAAAAAAGGAAATGGCATTAAAATTCATAAAAAAATTAAAAAAAACATTTGAGAAAATTTTTTTTTTTTAACTTACCTGAAAGCCCTGTTGCTAGGCAGTCTTCCTAATCTGCCTCTTCCTATTCCGCGGCACTTCCTTCTCCTAAGGTGAGCGGCCCCATTGCCTTCTGGGACATGTGTGTGTCCCAGGAAACAACGGGGCCATTCACAGAGCGCCGCGCCGCTCGCGCATGCGCAGTAGGAAAGTTGCAGTGAAGCCGCAAGGCTCCACTGCCTGATTCCCTTAGTTAGGATGGAGGCACCGCCAGCCGATCCGATGGACGGATCGGCTCCGGGGGGGGGGGGCGACATCACAGGCTCGCTGGACAAGTAAGTGTCCTTACTAAAAGTCAGCAGCTACAGTGTTTGTAGCTGCTGACTTTAAAAAAAAAAAACAAAAACGGCCAGAACCCCCCTTTAAGGACCAGCCTCGTTTTGGATTTTAGGTGTTTACATGTTTAAAACAGTTTTTTTGCTAGAAAATTACTTGGAACCCCCAAACATTATATATTGTTTTTTTTTTTTCTAACACCCTAGAGAATAAAATGGCGGTCAATGCAATACTTTTTTTCGCACCGTATTTGCGCAGCGGTCTTATAAGCGCACTTTTTTTTGGAAAAAATTCACTTTTTTGAATAAAAAAATAAGACAACAGTAAAGTTAGCCTTTTTTTTTTTTTTCATATTGTAAAATATAATGTTACGCTGAGTAAATTGATACCCAACACGTCACGCTTAAAAATTGTGCCCGCTCGTGGAATGGCGTCAAACTTTTACCCTTAAAAATCTCCATAGGCCACGTTTAAAAAAAATTCTACAGGTTGCAGGTTTTGAGTTACAGAGGAGGTCTAGGGCTATAATTATTGCTCTTGCTCTACCGGTCGCGGCGATACCTCACATGTGTGGTTTGACCACCGTTTTCAAATGTGGGCGCTACTCACGTATGCGTTCGATTCTGCGCGCAAGCTCGTCGGGACGGGGCGCTTTAAAAAGAATTTTTTTTTTTTTTCGTTTTCTTATTTATTTTACTTTATTTTATTTATTTTTTCACTATTTCACTATTTTTTCACTGTAAAAAATGTAAACATCCCAAAACCGAGTGCAGCTAAACAAGCAAGCATGTAAGGTTGTTTCCAACCTAGAAGATGGCCGCGGGTGACAGGGGGGAGGAGTCACGTTTGACGTCACCCGCGGCCATCTTCTAGGTTGGAAACAACCTTACATGCTTGCTTGTTTAGCTGCACTCGGTTTTGGAGTGCAATTTATGTGAGTACATTTCCCATTTTTTTATTTGTCGAATAAAATATTATATACAGAGAGCACTAGTTTGTCCCCTTCCTCTCTTTTATTATTGATTATTGGGAGACATCTAATGGCTTCCCCTATTTTATTATTTTTACTGTTCATGTGAAGGGTTATTATGAATTTAACTAAGTGTCAGCTTGCAACCTAGGTCATTTGTGGTTTTATTTTTTCTGCGCTGAATATTGTATATTTTTAGATTAGGTGGAAATCAGCAGTGCAAATCGCACTGATCTGCGGCTTTGGAATCGCCCATTTTCAAAGCCGCATCAGATTGAACCAGAGCTTTACTATATCTGGTGCACTCAGCATCCAGTGCAGCTGTGCATAGTAACCAATCAGCTTGTTCAATGAAGCATTGACATTAAAACCTGGAAACTGATTGGTTACTATGCACAGCTACACCAGATTCTGTGTGCAGCAGTTTAACCACTCTAGCCCCGGAAGGACTTACCCCCCTACCCCCCTTCCTGACCAGAGCATTTTTTGCGAAAGGCACTGCGCCGTTTTAACTGACAATTGCGCGGCCGTGCGACGTTGCACCGAACATAATTGACGTCCTTTTTTTCCCACAAATAGAGATTTCTTTTGGTGGTATTTGATCACCTCTGCGGTTTTTACTTTTTGCGCTATAAACAAAAAAAGAGTGACAATTTTGAACAAAAAGCAATATTTTTTACTTTTTGCTATAATAAAATACCCCCCAAAAATATATATAAAAACACATTTTTTCCTCAGTTTAGGCCGATATGTATTCTTCCACATATTTATTGTAAAAAAATCTCAATAAGAGTATATTGATTGGTTTGCGCAAAAGTTATAGCGTCTACAAAATAGTGGATAGATTTATGGCATTTTTATTATTAAATTATTTTTTTAACTAGTAATGGCGGCGATCTGCGATTTTCATTGGGACCGCGACATTATGGCGGACAGATCGGACACTTTTGACACTATTTTGGGAACATTGGCATTTATACAGTGATACACTGTACTACAAATAGCCACTGATTACTGTATAAATGACACTGGCAGGGAAGGGGTTAAACACTAGGGGGAGATCAAGGAGTTAAGTGTGTTCCCTAGGTGTGTTCTAACTGTAGGGGGGATGAGCTCACTACAACATGACAGAGATCACTGCTCCCGGTGACAGGGAACAGTAGATCTCTGTCATGTTGCTAAGCAAAACAGCGAAATGCCTTGTTTACATAGGCATCTCCCCGTTCTGCCTCTCCTCGCCGCAATTGCAGGCCACTGGCGAACATCGAGTTTGCTGGACCCGCGGGCACGCTCCCGCAGCACGTGGTGGGCGCGCGCCTACTAGGCAGCAAACTCAAAGGGACATACAGGTACGCCCTTTTGCCTGCCCGTGCCATTCTGCCAGCGTAAATCGGCGTGCGGCGGTTGGCAAGTGGTTAAGGCACCAGTCACGCTTGTGCGACTTGTCATGTGACTTTGGACATGACCTGTCGCAGCCCATTCTTTTCAATGGCATACATTCAGATCAGTGCGACTAAGTGATATTGACGTCCTGTTTTTTTTTTGTTGTTTAAAAATAACAAACATGTTATACTTATCTGCTCTGTGTAAGGCCCGGTTCACACTGGTGCGATGCGAGAACCCTGCAAATCCACTGCGGGTTCCCACATTGCACCGACTCGCATGGCAGTTCACACTGCCATATGCGAATCGCTGGGGAGTGTCAATACATTGTTAACGACACCCCCAGTTCAGCTTGCATATCGCACTGCGAACTGACAGTTCGGACACGAATCGGATTGCACAGGTGTGAACAGCCATGCGATCCGATTCCGGTCCGAACAAAAAAAAGGGTCCTGTGCGTGTTTGGACCGAATGCGGTGCGATATCAGCCATACTATCTGTATGGCTGAAATCGCATCACATGTGATGTGAACAGCAGTGCGCTGTGAATCACATGCGATGTCTGGCATCGCACCAGTGTGAACCGGGCCTAATGGTTTTTCACAAAGCAGCCCAGATCCTCCTCTTCTTGGGTCCCCTGCCTGCGCTCCTGGCCCCTCCCTCCTATCGAGTGCCCCCCAGAGCAAGCAACTTACTATGGGGGCACCCGAGCCGCTCCCCTGCCCTGTGTGTCCATTCAGACATGGAGCTGCAGCTTGACACCGCCCCCTCTCTCTCCTTATTGGCTCACTGACTCTGATTGACAGCAGCAGGAGCCAATCAGCACTCCCAGCACTGTGACTGTGATCAGGAGTAGGTAGGACTGGCTCCCAATCACATGATCGCTGTGTCAGGCAATCACAGTGATAAAGGGAGGCCAGTCAACACCACGCAAAGAGATGACATCACTCCGATCTTAAAGGGCCAGCGGAAAGGAGATATTATCAAACACTCAAACATGAAAACGGAACACGTGCACAAAAAATCTCCAAAATCACATGCAAACACTCAGGTGTGAATCCAGGCTGAAACAGCTCTGGGCCTCTTAGCCATCATGGGTTTTGGTTGCCTGAGCCACCCTCGCCATGTGACTACAGTTCTCTACCTACCAGTCAGCAACAATATATATTCTTTAAAAGGGTTAGTTCACCTTTTCCATAAAGTACACCATGCAGTCAAGGGGCCCCAGGGTTTTCATAATCTGTATGCAGCTTTGAAATATTGTGCTGGGGTTAAATAGTTATACCTGTAGGCCATTTGGGTCACCCCTAAGGCCTGTCTGAGTAGCTCCTTGTAGCACCCTCTAGTGTGTGCTAGTTAGTAGTGTAGGTTTGTAGATTAGGTCTGTTATTGTACGAAACTTCTAGAAAGTTGTAAAAACTTTTAGAGCTATTAGGTGGAGGTTAGGAGGAACTGTTTGTAATATTTATGAGGGCCTGAGCCAATCCCCAGTAAAAGGGCTGGCAGGGGGTAGGTTTACCTCACAAATAGGCATGAACCATGCCAGCAAGGGCAGTCAGGTGGAAGATGGAGATAAAGTGCTGTAGAGACTGTCAGTGGCCCTCTGGGGTACCCCCTAGTCTAGGGTGACCAGACATCCCCGGTTTATGGGGACAGTCCCCGGATTGAGGACACTGTCCCCGGACCAAGTCTGTCCCCAGTTTTGTCCCCGGATTGGATTTGAACAGGGGCTGGGGCAATTTCAAAGACAGCCCGTGCAGAATAAAAAGAAAAAATCTGAATTGCACCCCCCTCCTCTGCCGCTCCTACTAGCTTATGGGGGTTTATTTTTTCCATTATCTGTGCCCCTTTCTGATGATCATGTGCTGGTCGGAGCGGAGGGACTATTTCTTCAGTTTCGGGCGCATGCCCACTCAGCTCCGCTCGCATGTTCTTCTGCCTTGGCTCAAGTCCCAGCCAGCCGCCTGCCTGCTTATCTCCTTGCCTTCCCTGGTGGAGTGACCTTCATCCACTCCCCACCCAGTAGTAGCCGGGGCCCGAAGAGTAAAGTCCCATACACACTATCAGATTTTCTGCTGATTTTTGTCTTCAGATTTACCAAAACCATGTAGTGCAAGGGCCTGCCTGATTGCATACAAATTGAAACTCCTATGGTTTGACCTCATATTATATGGTTTTGGTAAATCTGAAGGAAAAAATCAGCAGAAAATCTGATAGTGTGTATGGGGCTTTAGACTTGACAGGCTGTGAGGCGGGTGGCGGCGGCGGAGACAGGCAAAGAGTCGTCGATTGCTGCCATTACTAGTAAAAAAAAAAAAAAAAATATGTCCCCGGATTTCATTTTAAAAATCTGGTCACCTTACCCTAGTCGGGGGGGGTTTGACCTTGGGTCCGGGCATGGGTGTTGGAAGGATCCTGCCACAACACACAGAGGAAACCCTTTCTGGAGGCATGGGAACAAGTGTGAGGACAGTGTGAGTAGAGCAGCACTACTGGGGACTCGCAAGGGGGAGACTGCCATACATAGCCAGTTCTCCCTAAATACCGTGTTGTGCCAAGTCTTCATCCCTTCCCTCTGAGAGCTTCTGCAGAGTCAGCCGGGTGGGCTGGTGAGAAAGTCTGTCTGGAGGACTACTGTGAGAAGTTTGCCTGGTGGGCTAGTGAAAGGGGCAGATGCAGCCAGGTGGGTAGGCATTGACAGAAGATGTGGTGCTAGGCTCAGTGACCCCGGAAAGGAAGTGAAGGAGAAGGTGCAAGCTGTGTCACTCCAGTGTGCTACTGTTTAGGGACTGCGAGTTCCTACCTGTGATGGGCTGTTACTGAGTTGACAATCAGGCCCTGTCAGCTCCCCTAAAGGTGTGAGCCAGCAAAAACTAAGTGAGCAGGAGGCTGAAGAAGAGAAGGCTGTGCATAGAGACAATATATATAGACTATGTATAGGAAGCTGTCCCTGAACTTGTTGAAGTTTAGTGGGCATCCCATAACCTCCCCTCCCTAACCAAGATGAAAC
The DNA here is from genome assembly GCF_042186555.1 of Aquarana catesbeiana. NCBI lineage: Eukaryota > Metazoa > Chordata > Amphibia > Anura > Ranidae > Aquarana > Aquarana catesbeiana. The sequence continues at coordinate 652,637,964 of NC_133326.1, forward strand.
TCCCTAATAAAAATTAAAAACAAAGCTACAGGCTGTTCTCTGTCTCTGAAGTGCTGGTGAAGACTCGGTTTGCCTGGCTGTGCAGGGTGTAGGATCCCAGTTCATCTTAGGCCCCTAGGGGGGTGCGGTACATCCTACAGGTAACTGCCCATCCTGTCCTGCTGCTGGGACGCTCTAGCTGTTGGGCGCTCACCCACAGTGTCACAGGAATGAGCGTTCTCCTTGATCAAACCCCTACAAATGTTCAAGGTGCTCTCTCTCTCATTAGCAACAGCAACTGCGCTCAGCGATGAGGTGAAAGAGAACACTCACTCCTGTGATGCTGAGGGTGAATGCCCAAGGGCTGGGCCTCATTCACACTGGCACTGTCAAACCTACGTTCATATGTGTTTAGAGCACTAGTTTTTAACCTTGAGACCAGAGCCTGGAAAAAATTCTTGCAAAACCTTCCATATCCCAAAAGTACATGCTTTTAATATCTGTACTATTAAATTATGTGTAGCACTGTTTTGTAATGCTTATTTGTTAAAATAAAAACCTTTTTTCTGTAAAAAAAAAAAAAAATTATGTGTAGCACACCTGTAATTTGTGAGCGCAGAAACAGCATAAACTTGCACTTTAACTGAACTTGTTCCATTGCCTTTGTAGCACCCTGGGGTTTAGCCAGGGAGCTCCTCACACATTTACTTGCCAGGAGTAGTTATCTTGGTCGATTGATAGAGATCTATTGATTTCTCCCTAAGGCCGTGTACACACGGGTGGACTTTTCGGCATCAAAGGTCCGGCGGTCTTTCCGACGGACTTTCGACGGACTTTTGACGGACTTCCGACGGACTTTCGAACAAACGGACTTGCCTACACACAATCCCACCAAAGCCTGATGGATTCGTACGTGATAACGTACGACCGGACTAAAATAAGGAATTTGATAGCCAGTAGCCAATAGCTGACCTAGCGTTGGTTTTCTTCCGTTGGACTAGCATACAGACGAGTGGATTTTTCGACCTGACTCGAGTCCGTCGGAAAGATTTGAAACATATTTCAAATCTAAAGTCCGTCTGATTTTCGCCCGAAAAAGTCAGCTGCAGGTCCGATGAAGCCCACACACGGTCGGATTGTCCGACAGATTCGTCCCGTCAGACCAGTCCGGACGAAAAGTCGGCCCGTGTGTACACGGCATTAGTTTGGCCTTGTTGCATTTTTCTCTTCTACCACTAGGTGGCCGGGTACTTGGTGGTACTAGATATGAGAAGGGCAACCCAAGGTCAGGTTATGAGTATATGAGGTATATCAGCCAATGGGAATGGGCAGGGGTTTTCTTGAATCCCTTGGCCTGCTGGTAGAACCTATATATTTGGGTCAGGTCAGGTGATCTATGTTCTGTGCCACCTGGACGGCTGTCTGGGTGGATGTGTGTCATACGCACTGGGCTGCTAGGCCGGAGATTGAGCCTATCCAGGGCGCGTCTGGCTGCCAGGCTGTGTGAGGGCCTATCCAGGAGTAAGAGGGCAGCGCAGGGTTGGGACTGCGGCTTGCAGTCCAACCAAAAGTGACGGTTTTGCCAGCCGGAGAACCTGTCGTGGTAGGAGGTAGAAGGGGAGCTGCCGCCACTAAGGGACCAACCACCTTTACCAGGGACCACAGTGAGTAACTGAAGCAAGTACTAGAACCACATTCTCACCGAAAGGGCATGGTGGAGAATCGGGAAACTTCAGGCGGTACTCAAGTCAGGGACCCAACCCGTGGAGGAGATGCTTTCAGAGCAGCCTCGTGAGTCAAGCCAGGGACCTCGCCGGTTAGCAGGGGTGAAGCTTGAGAAGTATCAGGAGTGCCAAGCTAGGGACCCAGCAGGGAAGCATTGGTGACACTTGAGGGAGATACCACCGCAAAGATTGAAGGAGCTCAAGGGATTCAGAGTCAGTGAATCAGTGGGTCTAGTGAGAGACCGGGAGCTCAGAGTTGAAGAACTACAAGAAGCAGTTGCAGTGAAGCTGAAGGAACTGTTACGTTTGAGTTAGGAACTGTTAAAGACTGTTGCCATAGGAGAGACAGCATTCCTGCATGTGCAGATGTGGCTCCTTGCTGGGGGCTTTCCCTGCACGGCTGTCTTCCTATTGAAGTCTCGGAGTCTGCCAATTGAAGGGTGTCCTGGCCCTAACCCTCTTTCCCCCAAAAATACAAAAAGGACTGTTAAGAGAAATAAAACCTCTTTTACATCCAAGAAGTGTCTGACGCCCAATAACTTTGTCCACCTTGCACCCACTCTGCCTCACAACCCACCACATACAGAAGGATGTCAGCTATCTTTGGCTTGGAAAGTTCTCATTAGACTGGACAAGGCCAGAGATTTTGCTGCACCTTTATCGAAACCAGCTTGTAGAAATTCTAGAATTTGCACTGAATATGGAGTGGGGTGGGGGGCCGTCCCAGGAGCTTGAGGTTGAAAATTGCAGGAATTTTTCCAAAATTTTGTACTAAGTGTAGCAAGGTCCCAGGCCTCCTTTGATCTAATGAGAACCTCCAGGGCTAGGGATAGCTGACATCCTTCTGTATGTAGTGGGTTGTGAGGCATGGTGGGTGTAGAGTAGTTACGTTATTGGGCGCCAGACACTTCTTGGATGCAAAAGGAAGTTTATTTCTCTTAACAAACCTTTTTGGGGGAGAGAGGGTTAGGGCCAGGACAACCTTAGGTAGTTGCAAGATTAATTGGCAGACTCTGAGACTTCAATAAGAAGACAGCCATGCAGGGAAAGGCATCCAGCAAGATGCCACATCTGCATGTGTAGGAATGCTGCCTCCTATGGCAACAGTCTTTAACAGTTCCAAACACAAGGCTTAACAGTTCCTTCACTTTCACTACAATCACTTCTTGTAGTTCTTCAGCACACTGAGCTCCTGGTCTCTCACTAGACCCACTGATTCACTGCCATTGAATCCCTTGAGCTCCGTCAATCTTCACGGTGGTATCTTCCTCAAGCATCGCCCCCTTTTCTCTGCTGGGTCCCTAGCTTAATACTCTAGATACCTCTCAAGCTTCACCGACACTGGCCTGCTCGGTCCCTAGCTTGACACACAAGGCTGCTCTGCAAGCGTTACCTCTGCTGGCTGGGTCCCTGACTTGATTCCCACTGAAGTTTCCAGATTCTTCACCGACCCCGGTTGCTGAGAATTCTGCTTCGGTACTTGCTTCAGTTACTCACTGTGGTCCCTGGTAATAAGGCGGATAGACCCTTAGTGGTGACAGCTTCCCCTCTATCTCCGGCCACGACAGGTTCTCCGGCCGGCAGAACCGTCACTTTTGGTTGGACTGCAAACCGCAGTTCCAACCCTGCGATGCTCTCTTGCTTCTGGATAGGCCCTCAGACAGCCCAGCAGCCAGATGTGCCCAATTTCCGGCCTAGTAGCCCGGGCAGTACAACACAAGTCCACCCAGACAGCCGTCCACAGATCACCTGAGTATATAGGCTCTCCCAGCAGGCCAAGGGTTTCAAGAAAACCCTTGCCCATATTGGCTGAGATCCCCCATATACCCATAACCTGACCTAGTGGTAGAAGAGAAAAGTGCAACAAGGCCAAACTTAGGGAGAAATCAATAGATCTCTAGCAATCAACCAGGATAACTACTCCTGGCAAGTAAATTTGTGAGGAGCAACCCTGCCTAAAAACCAGGTGCTATATAAGTGTTGCTTGTGGAAACCTTCCTGAACTTTAAAAGTGTGAATATAAACTGCCTATGAGCAACCTAGACTTTGTAGTCTCTGCCCGTCAAATTTTCTTGTTCAAAAATTTTATTGGAGAAAAGAACAAGGCTTACATACAGTCAGGTCCCTTAAAAAGTGGGAGGCACATATACAGACTGTTGTAATTCCTACACCTTCACCTGATTTGGATGTAAATAGTCTCAAATTAAAGCTGAAAGTCTGCAGTTAAAGCACATCTTGTTTGTTTCATTTCAAATCCATTGTGGTGGTGTATAGAGCCAAAAAGATTAGAATTGTATCGATGTCCCAATATTTATGGACCTGACTGTATGTAGCCGGGAGTGGACTACAGTTATCTGACTTTGCAGACTGTCTGTTACTATTTTAGCCCGCTTAGTGCTGGATTTTCATCAGTGACATCATCAACTAAAGCACGGAGAAAAGCATTGTGGGAGAAGTAGTTCCCTTAACAGGCATTGCTGATTTCGCAGTATTGACTGTGAACCTCATCTCCCAAGAGACTGTCTGCTCGCAGAGGAATTGTGGGAGAGACTATATGGGGATCTGAGGATCAGGCCCATGCGGATTTGGAGGATTGCGGCCTAGTACGCGATCTATAGTCCACCGCTTCAGCCCCAGTGAGTTCCAGCTGTCAGAAGGACGCTCTGCAGCAGCGCTGAATACCGCGGAAACAGTCCACAGACGGATCCCTGTGTCCCGGTCCACCTGAAAGAGGAAGAATCGTTTGTTGGTTCCACCGGGTGACTCTGAAGACTATCAGGATTGGTGAGGGGGCTTCAGGCCCACGGATTCCATTGTTTGCCAAGTACTACACTTTCAGCACAGAACACCTGCAACATTCTCTTGGATTACAAATAGTATTGCTATCAAATGGGAGTTATTATCTTGCATTGTTCATCATCGCTTTGCTGCAGCCAGGAATCTCTGTTCTATGAGCTCCAACGTTGCTGGTGATACAGTGCAAGGCCCTTCTGTTAGGACAGTGTTGTTAGTGAGGATATACTGTATATAAAATATTAAACTCGCATAATATAGATACTCGGGGCAAACATAGCTATATGATCAAATGGGAGCAAGCTCTTGGGGAAGTCTCCCTTTCACAGCGGCAAATCATTTGGTCAGCAGCCAAAAGTTCTATCTGCACTCTCTATAAGGAAAACGCATGTCCCGAGTATCCATCATTTCAAGCCAAGTAAGATGACCATCGATTTTCCAAAGGCATTATGGCAGCAAAATGTTCAAAAAATACCTATCAGTCCCTGATCAGTTGCTCCCTTGGGAAAAGAAGGGGCATAGAAAATTAAAATTCAGCCTGACCAGTTTTGCCCCCGCTGACCGGCTGCATCAGAGACCATAATGTGTGACGTTTAAACTTAGGGCCACCATTCAACTCTAAACTGTTTTTAAAAATGTCACCTACGGACAAATTTGGGTACTGAAGCTTGTTGTCATTTCAGTGGTGTGCATCAGTTTAAGGCTTGACATGTTGGGTATCTATTTACTCGACACAACCTCATCTTTTATATTTTACCAGAAAAGTGGATCATATATTGTGGCTGTGTGCCCTAAAGTCTATGTTAAATATGTCTTTCATTATATGTTGGTGTGTGAAACTGGACCCTGTTGTATCTTTCTTTCTTCTTTCGTACAGTACATGGCGATCCTGTCAGTCAATCTTCTCTGCTTTAAGCATGGAAGCAGATCCATATTGGTGTGGTCAGTTTGTGTATTAGTATTTCTAAGTTAGAGTTAGAAGACTGTATCACTGTAGTCTGTTTTTTCTACACACACCCTGTCTTTCCCAATACGCTTCCCGCCAATTAGAGCCTGCCTTTTTTTCTGGCACACCCACACTTCCCCACCACTAATCACAGCCTACCTTTCCTGATACACTCCCTGCCCCCCCCCCCCCCCAGCCAATCACAGCCTGCTGTTCCTGACATGCTCCCCCCATCACCAATCACAGCCTACCTTTCCTGACACCAGTGGCGGTTGGTGGTATTTTTTTTTGGGGGGGGGGGCAAACAATCCTATTCTTTTATTCTGCCACCAAATACCTTATACAGCCCACTTCCTGTTTCTAGCCTTGGCTTATGACATCATGCACAGCTTTCTCTCTCTGGAGAGTTTGCCAGGAAGGGGGGGGGGATTCATAAGAGGGCCAATGAGAGCTGCAGAGCTGGAGGTGTGCCTCTGTGTAAATCCAGGCAGCAGCTTCAGCTGCCCACAGTTAAAATGGTTGCAGCCAGACTCCATGGAGGGAGGATTCTGCAGGGTATTTGGCAAGTACAGTATATATAAAATAATATGCAAAGTGGTTGGAGGGAAGCTTCAGAATGGCAAAGATGTTTTAATTAAGTGTTCTTGCATAGCAAGACCACTTACTGTTATCTCACATATATATTATTCTTATTATTATAGCCAAATTTACCACCCTAACTCCTCCCACAGTTTTTACACTACATAGACAAGTAATATACCGAAACGTGCGGATTGTTCCCGAATGGTGTGCTATTACTTTGTGGAACGTTTCGCCAAATGGTTCACGAAATATCGTCATTTTTGCGGCGAAATTGGTCCCATAGGAATGAATGGGGAAACTAGAGTGGGAGATGACAAAAGCTGAAAAATCAGAACATGATTTCTAAACTGCCGCCACTCCCTCATTTTCAAGCCCACCTACACAAATCTTATATCAAAACGTTCAGCTATCCCTGCTGCCACTAAACATGTCCACGGCTAAGCCATAGTCCTGATAGTTTTCACAATATGACCATTTGTTTGTAACTCACGCCGTCCATTGACATTCATTGAAACTACACTCTAGCCCCCTCCAAATTTGAAGGGCAATTTCTAAACTGCGACTGTGCCTTCATTTTTAATATTTCAGAGACATACTATACATCAAAATCTAGGTCTGGGTCTTGTGATTCTCACAATATAAAGATCTTCGCTGTAGGATGTATAGTTTTTAAAATACGGCCATTTGTTTAGAGGTCATTTCAGGAAATTTTAGCCATTAATCAGAGTGTACTGTTAGTGTTTGTTTTTGTTGCCATGGTTACCAAAGCTTCTGTTATACACAGGGGGGGAGGTTGCTGGAGCATCTCAGCTCTGATTACAGAGCCCCGGGGAGGGGACAGACACACCATGTACTGATTTATCATAGAGGAATATGATGGGGCAGTTTTGATGGGGTAATTCTGATGGGGCAGATTTGATGAAGCAGTATTTGGGAAGCATAAACAGGGCATGAGCGTTGCTAGGAAACAGTGGTTGTAAACACAAGATGCTGAGACACCCCAAATGCATGTGACTTCATCTGCTAGACTTGATAATGCTTGTAGACTCCTCCCACAGTTTTTACACTACAGAGACAAGTAATATACCGAAACGAGCGGATTGTTCCCGATTGGTGTGTTATTACTTTGTGGAACTTTTTTCGCCGAATGGTCCACGAAATGACGTTTTTGCAACGAAATTTTTCCCATAGGAATGAATGGCGAAATGTTCAAAACTAGAGTGGGAGGTGACAAAAGCTGACAACCCCCTGATTAGCCAAAACATTATGACCACCCCATGATCAGCCAAAACATTATGACCACCCCATGTAAAAAAAAAATATATTTTTGAAAAAAAAAAAATTCATTTTTGAAAAAAAATATATATTATTGAGAAAAAAAAATATTTTTGAAAAAAAAAAAAAATATTTTTGAAAAAAAAAATTTATTTTAAAGAAAAAAAAAATTTTGAACCAAAAAAATTCATTTTTGAAAATAAAATTATTTTTGAAAAAAAAAAATCATTAAAAAAAAAATAATTTTTGAAAAAAAAAATCATTTTTGAAAAAAATGTTCAGCTCTTTCAGCTAATGATGGGAACTGTTTTACTACTATTTATACTTTTTAAAATACTAAGCTTTTTAACACTTTTCACAGTTACTCCGCCCACTGCACCCAGTTACTCCGCCCACTCCAGTTGTAGAGGCAAGAACACTTTCACAATTTCCCCAGAAATTGTACCTTTTCTAGTTACAAATTATTATGTGAGCAGACTGCAATTCCTCTTTAATGACAAAGCAAAAAGAATCCAGGCAGCGGTGGGATTTGAACCCACGACTCCGCAGAGACTGGAGCTTTCTCCAGGGCCTTAGACCGCTATGGGATTTGAACCCATGACACCGCAGAGACTGGAGCTTTCTCCAGCGCCTAAGACCGCTATGGGATTTGAACCCACAACTCCACAGAGACTGGAGCTTTCTCCAGCGGCTTAGACCGCTATGGGATTTGAACCCATGACTCCGCAGAGACTTACTCCAGCGCCTTAGACCGCTCAGCCACGCTGCCTTCTGATTAACATAGACATGTTATCTCACATATATATTATTCTTATTATAGCCAAATTTACCACCCTAATTCCTCCCACAATTTTTACACTACATAGACAAGTAATATACCGAAACGTGCGGATTGTTCCCGAATGGTGTGCTATTATTTTGTGGAACGTTTCGCCGAATGGTTCACGAAATATCGTCGTTTTTGCGGCAAAATTGGTCCCATAGGAATGAATGGGGAAGCTAGAGTGGGAGGTGACAAAAGCTGAAAAATCAGAACATGATTTCTAAACTGCCACCACTCCCTTATTTTTAAGCCCACCTACACAAATCTTATATCAAAACGTTCAGCTATCCCTGCTGCCACTAAACATGTCCACGGCTAAGCCATAGTCCTGATAGTTTTCACAATATGACCATTTGTTTGTAACTCATGCCGTCCATTGACATTCATTGAAACTACACTCTAGCCCCCTCCAAATTTGAAGGGCAATTTCTAAACTGCGACTGTGCCTTCATTTTTAATATTTCAGAGACATACTATACATCAAAATCTAGGTCTGGGTCTTGTGATTCTCACAATATAAAGATCTTCGCTGTAGGATTTATAGTTTTTGGGAAAAAGCTTTTTGTTTAGAGGTCATTTCAGGAAATTTTAGCCATTAATCAGAGTGTACTGTGTTTGTTTTGTTGCCATGGTTACCAAAGCTTCTGTTATACACAAGGGGGGAGGTGGCTGGAGCATCTCAGCTGTGATTACAGAGCCCGGGGGAGGGGACAGACACACCATGTACTGATTTATAATAGAGGAATATGATGGGGCAGTTTTGATAGGGCAATTCTGATGGGGCAGTTTTAATGGTGGCAATATGATAGGGAAGTTTTGATAGGAATTGTATTGTGTAGAAATTACATTGTGTTGTGTATTGAGCAGTGCGTGTGAAGCATAAACAGTACATGAGCGTTGCTAGGAAACAGTGGTTGTAAACACAAGATGCTGAAACCCCCCAAATGCATGTGGCCATACCTTCATCTGCGATGCTTGATAATGCTGATAATTTACCACCCTAACTCCTCCCACAGTTTTTACACATTCGCCGAATGGTTCACGGAATATCGTCGTTTTTGCGGCAAAATTGGTCCCATAGGAATGAATGGCGAAATGTTCAAAACTAGAGTGGGAGGTGACAAAAGCTGACAACCCCATGATCATACCACCCTAACTCCTCCCACAGCTTTTAAACTACATAGACAGTAATATACCGAAGGTGAGGATTGTTCCCGATCGGTGTGCTATTACTTTGTGGAACGTTTCGCCGAATGGTCCACGAAATATTGTAGTTTTTGCGGCGAAATTGGTCCCATAGAAATGAATGGCGAAATGTTCAATGTCATTTAATTGATTTGCTATTACCTTGTGGAACTTTGTGAAAAGCTGAAAAATACCAGTGTAAATCCGGCCTCAATGTCATTTAATTGGTGTGCTATTACTTTGTGGAACGTTTCGCCAAATGGTTCACGAAATATCGTCGTTTTTGCGACGAAATTGGTCCCATAGGAATGAATGGCGAAATGTTCAAAACTAGAGTGGGAGGTGACAAAAGCTGACAACCCCATGATCAGTCAAAACATTATGACCACCCCATGATCAGAAAAAACATGACCGCCTAATAAAAAAAATATATATTTTTGAAAAAAAAAAAAAAAATCATTTTTGAAAAAATAAAATTCATTTTTGAAAAAAAAAAAATAAAATTCATTTAAAAAAAAAAAAAAAAATTGAAAAAAAAATCATTTAAAAAAAAAAAATTTGGAAAAAAAAAATCATTTTTGAAAAAAAAAATCATTTTTGAAAAAAAAAAAATTCATTTTTGAAAAAAATGTTCAGCTCTTTCAGCTAATTATGGGACTTCTTCAACTTTTTTACTACTATTGATACTTTTTAAAATAGTTACTCAAGCCACTCCACCCAGTTACTCCACCCACTCCAGTTGTAGAGGCAAGAACACTTTTCACAATTTCCCCAGAAATTGTAGCTTTTCTAGTTTCAGTTTCTATTAGTGAATCCATGGATTTACATCGCTCCCATGTTATCCTCACATGCCCGCCACCATCAGTGATCCGCCTTCTTGGGGATGCTATTCAAAATCTCTACTGCTATTGGCCGCACGCCCTGTCTATTCTGGCCTAATAATTCCCTTATTGGTCGCTCTCGCCACCTGCTGTCGTACTCTCACTGTCAATTGGCTAGCAGACGACGTTTTTCCACCCCTGGCTGTGTAAACTCCGCCCACCACTCAGACTCCAAATCCCTGATGTGGATTAGAGTAAGCTCCGCCCACCAGGCAGAGTCCAATGCCTTCGGCGGGTTAGTGTAGCTCTGCCCAACACGCATATACTCCAATGCTTGCATCGGATTAGTGTAGCTCCGCCCAACACTCATACCCCTATTCCTTCATCGCTATCTTCTGGAAACTCCGCCTACACGTAGGCTGTGCAAAGCAGTCTGTGAACTCGTTTAGCTCTGCCCACCAACTCAGACTTCCGTGCCTTCTGCGAGTTAAAGTAGTTCCCGCCCACCACCCCTAGGCTGGTATGCCTCCTGTGAGTTGAGCCCCGCCTACACGTAGGCTTCAGTGGCGGCTTGAAGCTCCGCCCACTCCTTTTTATCATCATTCGCCCCCCCCTTTTGTGGAAAATCTACTTCCTTTTTTATGGAAACTCAAAAATTCTCAGTTGTCACCAGAACAGGAAGTGAGGGGAAATCTCCCATTGGGGACACCTGCCTTATATAGGGGATTCCCCTCACTTCCTGTGATGTCCTGTGCCATCTGTGATATGTAGAGATCAGCTAAGGGGGGGCGTCACCCTCATCCCAACCGATTTACTAATCCAATCAGCTGCCAGAACTTGGCGACACCCCATTTCCAGGGGGACGGTAAATATAGGTGGTTGAGTTGCACTTTTGCGCCCCCCCTCCACTAAATCCATCACAGTGGGGGAGGGGAAGTTGTACAAGTGTCGTAACCTCAGCAGCAAAAATTGACCCCCCTCTTTGGTGGGCAGAATGATGAACGGAGGGCCGCCCTGCAAACGTGTACAATACACATGAGGATATCACACTATAGCGTATGTCAGACGTCGCATGTGATTCGCACCCGCACCGCTGTGCACATCCCATGCGATGTCTGTGCCATGCAAACTCAGCCCCACAGTTTGTAGGGATGAATTCGCATTGCATTCGCACCAGAAATTGGCGCAGGACCCTTTTTTTTTTTTGGACCGCACCAGGAATCGGATCGCATGGGTGTTCGGACCCAATACGTTCCGATTCCTGTTCCGAATTCGCAGTTCGCACTGATCTGTGGAGCGACATTAACTTTTGTATGGACACCCGCAAGCGGTTGGCATAGTGCAGTGTGAATCGCCGATGAATTCGAGTTGGGAACCCGCACTGGATCATTCACAGGGTTTTCCCCGCATCGCACCAGTGTGAAGCCAGCCTCTGGTTACAGTGTTTGTAAACCCTGTTCTACCACTGATAGCTACAGGTAAGTCTAGAATAAGACCCCTTTCACATTGGAGGCGTAATTCAGGCGTTAACCACTTCCGGACCGCCGCACGCCGATATACGTCATTATTTTGAAGCGGAATATCGTTGTTATGGCATCAGCTACCTGCCAAAACCACGGGATCCTCTTCTTCGTCCAGTTTCCGATAAGAGTGGTCTCTGCAGCGGAATCGCCACAAGATCACTTTTATCAGCGGCGGGAGAGGGGCCCCCCCCTCCGCCACGCTCTGGTGCCCTCCGCCGCTTACCGGAGCCGATCGGATCCTTCCCGGTGTTAGGTATGGAGATGAGTGAGGGGAAGATGGCCCCCACCCGTCTCCATAACATTGCAGGGTGGAAGCGACATCAAAACGTCACTTCCGCCCATAGCTCTTAAAGAGACATTTTTTTTTTTTTAATTTTTAATTGACAAAAATATTTTTCTTTTCTTTTTATTGCATTTCAGTGTAAATATGATATCTGAGGTCTTTTTGACCCCAGATCTCATATTTAAGAGGTCCTGTCATGCTTTTTTTTTTTTCCTATTACACGGGATGTTTACCCACTTAAAGTGGAGGTCCACCCTAAAAAAGGAAATGGCATTAAAATTCATAAAAAAAATAAAAAAAAACATTTGAGAAAATTTTTTTTTTTTAACTTACCTGAAAGCCCTGTTGCTAGGCAGTCTTCCTAATCTGCCTCTTCCTATTCCGCGGCACTTCCTTCTCCTAAGGTGAGCGGCCCCATTGCCTTCTGGGACATGTGTGTGTCCCAGGAAACAACGGGGCCATTCACAGAGCGCCGCGCCGCTCGCGCATGCGCAGTAGGAAAGTTGCAGTGAAGCCGCAAGGCTCCACTACCTGATTCCATTAGTTAGGATGGAGGCACCGCCAGCCGATCCGATGGACGGATCGGCTCCGGGGGGGGGGGGGGCGACATCACAGGCTCGCTGGACAAGTAAGTGTCCTTACTAAAAGTCAGCAGCTACAGTGTTTGTAGCTGCTGACTTTAAAAAAAACGGCCAGAACTCCCCTTTAAGGACCAGCCTCGTTTTGGATTTTAGGTGTTTACATGTTTAAAACAGTTTTTTTGCTAGAAAATTACTTGGAACCCCCAAACATTATATATTGTTTTTTTTTTTTTCTAACACCCTAGAGAATAAAATGGTGGTCAATGCAATACTTTTTTTCGCACCGTATTTGCGCAGCAGTCTTATAAGCGCACTTTTTTTTGGAAAAAATTCACTTTTTTGAATAAAAAAATAAGACAACAGTAAAGTTAGCCATTTTTTTTTTTTTCATATTGTAAAATATAATGTTACGCTGAGTAAATTGATACCCAACACGTCACGCTTAAAAATTGTGCCCGCTCGTGGAATGGCGTCAAACTTTTACCCTTAAAAATCTCCATAGGCCACGTTTAAAAAAAATTCTACAGGTTGCAGGTTTTGAGTTACAGAGGAGGTCTAGGGCTATAATTATTGCTCTTGCTCTACCGGTCGCGGCGATACCTCACATGTGTGGTTTGACCACCGTTTTCAAATGTGGGCGCTACTCACGTATGCGTTCGATTCTGCGCGCAAGCTCGTCGGGACGGGGCGCTTTAAAAAGAATTTTTTTTTTTTTCGTTTTCTTATTTATTTTACTTTATTTTATTTATTTTTTCACTATTTCACTATTTTTTCACTGTAAAAAACTATTTGGATCACTTTTATTCCTATTACAAGGAATGTAAACATCCCAAAACCGAGTGCAGCTAAACAAGCAAGCATGTAAGGTTGTTTCCAACCTAGAAGATGGCCGCGGGTGACAGGGGGGAGGAGTCACGTTTGACGTCACCCGCGGCCATCTTCTAGGTTGGAAACAACCTTACATGCTTGCTTGTTTAGCTGCACTCGGTTTTGGAGTGCAATTTATGTGAGTACATTTCCCATTTTTTTATTTGTCGAATAAAATATTATATACAGAGAGCACTAGTTTGTCCCCTTCCTCTCTTTTATTATTGATTATTGGGAGACATCTAATGGCTTCCCCTATTTTATTATTTTTACTGTTCATGTGAAGGGTTATTATGAATTTAACTAAGTGACAGCTTGCAACCTAGGTCATTTGTGGTTTTATTTTTTCTGCGCTGAATATTGTATATTTTTAGATTAGGTGGAAATCAGCAGTGCAAATCGCACTGATCTGCGGCTTTGGAATCGCCCATTTTCAAAGCCGCATCAGATTGAACCAGAGCTTTACTATATCTGGTGCACTCAGCATCCAGTGCAGCTGTGCATAGTAACCAATCAGCTTGTTCAATGAAGCATTGACATTAAAACCTGGAAACTGATTGGTTACTATGCACAGCTACACCAGATTCTGTGTGCAGCAGTTTAACCACTCTAGCCCCGGAAGGACTTACCCCCCTACCCCCCTTCCTGACCAGAGCATTTTTTGCGAAAGGCACTGCGCCGTTTTAACTGACAATTGCGCGGCCGTGCGACGTTGCACCGAACATAATTGACGTCCTTTTTTTCCCACAAATAGAGATTTCTTTTGGTGGTATTTGATCACCTCTGCGGTTTTTACTTTTTGCGCTATAAACAAAAAAAGAGTGACAATTTTGAACAAAAAGCAATATTTTTTACTTTTTGCTATAATAAAATACCCCCCAAAAATATATATAAAAACACATTTTTTCCTCAGTTTAGGCCGATATGTATTCTTCCACATATTTATTGTAAAAAAATCTCAATAAGAGTATATTGATTGGTTTGCGCAAAAGTTATAGCGTCTACAAAATAGTGGATAGATTTATGGCATTTTTATTATTAAATTATTTTTTTAACTAGTAATGGCGGCGATCTGCGATTTTCATTGGGACCGCGACATTATGGCGGACAGATCGGACACTTTTGACACTATTTTGGGAACATTGGCATTTATACAGTGATACACTGTACTACAAATAGCCACTGATTACTGTATAAATGACACTGGCAGGGAAGGGGTTAAACACTAGGGGGAGATCAAGGAGTTAAGTGTGTTCCCTAGGTGTGTTCTAACTGTAGGGGGGATGAGCTCACTACAACATGACAGAGATCACTGCTCCCGGTGACAGGGAACAGTAGATCTCTGTCATGTTGCTAAGCAAAACAGCGAAATGCCTTGTTTACATAGGCATCTCCCCGTTCTGCCTCTCCTCGCCGCAATTGCAGGCCACTGGCGAACATCGAGTTTGCTGGACCCGCGGGCACGCTCCCGCAGCACGCGGTGGGCGCGCGCCTACTAGGCAGCAAACTCAAAGGGACATACAGGTACGCCCTTTTGCCTGCCCGTGCCATTCTGCCAGCGTAAATCGGCGTGCGGCGGTTGGCAAGTGGTTAAGGCACCAGTCACGCTTGTGCGACTTGTCATGTGACTTTGGACATGACCTGTCGCAGCCCATTCTTTTCAATGGCATACATTCAGATCAGTGCGACTAAGTGATATTGACGTCCTGTTTTTTTTTTGTTGTTTAAAAATAACAAACATGTTATACTTATCTGCTCTGTGTAAGGCCCGGTTCACACTGGTGCGATGCGAGAACCCTGCAAATCCACTGCGGGTTCCCACATTGCACCGACTCGCATGGCAGTTCACACTGCCATATGCGAATCGCTGGGGAGTGTCAATACATTGTTAACGACACCCCCAGTTCAGCTTGCATATCGCACTGCGAACTGACAGTTCGGACACGAATCGGATTGCACAGGTGTGAACAGCCATGCGATCCGATTCCGGTCCGAACAAAAAAAAGGGTCCTGTGCGTGTTTGGACCGAATGCGGTGCGATATCAGCCATACTATCTGTATGGCTGAAATCGCATCACATGTGATGTGAACAGCAGTGCGCTGTGAATCACATGCGATGTCTGGCATCGCACCAGTGTGAACCGGGCCTAATGGTTTTTCACAAAGCAGCCCAGATCCTCCTCTTCTTGGGTCCCCTGCCTGCGCTCCTGGCCCCTCCCTCCTATCGAGTGCCCCCCAGAGCAAGCAACTTACTATGGGGGCACCCGAGCCGCTCCCCTGCCCTGTGTGTCCATTCAGACATGGAGCTGCAGCTTGACACCGCCCCCTCTCTCTCCTTATTGGCTCACTGACTCTGATTGACAGCAGCAGGAGCCAATCAGCACTCCCAGCACTGTGACTGTGATCAGGAGTAGGTAGGACTGGCTCCCAATCACATGATCGCTGTGTCAGGCAATCACAGTGATAAAGGGAGGCCAGTCAACACCACGCAAAGAGATGACATCACTCCGATCTTAAAGGGCCAGCGGAAAGGAGTTATTATCAAACACTCAAACATGAAAACGGAACACGTGCACAAAAAATCTCCAAAATCACATGCAAACACTCAGGTGTGAATCCAGGCTGAAACAGCTCTGGGCCTCTTAGCCATCATGGGTTTTGGTTGCCTGAGCCACCCTCGCCATGTGACTACAGTTCTCTACCTACCAGTCAGCAACAATATATATTCTTTAAAAGGGTTAGTTCACCTTTTCCATAAAGTACACCATGCAGTCAAGGGGCCCCAGGGTTTTCATAATCTGTATGCAGCTTTGAAATATTGTGCTGGGGTTAAATAGTTATACCTGTAGGCCATTTGGGTCACCCCTAAGGCCTGTCTGAGTAGCTCCTTGTAGCACCCTCTAGTGTGTGCTAGTTAGTAGTGTAGGTTTGTAGATTAGGTCTGTTATTGTACGAAACTTCTAGAAAGTTGTAAAAACTTTTAGAGCTATTAGGTGGAGGTTAGGAGGAACTGTTTGTAATATTTATGAGGGCCTGAGCCAATCCCCAGTAAAAGGGCTGGCAGGGGGTAGGTTTACCTCACAAATAGGCATGAACCATGCCAGCAAGGGCAGTCAGGTGGAAGATGGAGATAAAGTGCTGTAGAGACTGTCAGTGGCCCTCTGGGGTACCCCCTATTCTAGGGTGACCAGACATCCCCGGTTTATGGGGACAGTCCCCGGATTGAGGACACTGTCCCCGGACCAAGTCTGTCCCCAGTTTTGTCCCCGGATTGGATTTGAACAGGGGCTGGGGCAATTTCAAAGACAGCCCGTGCAGAATAAAAAGAAAAAATCTGAATTGCACCCCCCTCCTCTGCCGCTCCTACTAGCTTATGGGGGTTTATTTTTTCCATTATCTGTGCCCCTTTCTGATGATCATGTGCTGGTCGGAGCGGAGGGACTATTTCTTCAGTTTCGGGCGCATGCCCACTCAGCTCCGCTCGCATGTTCTTCTGCCTTGGCTCAAGTCCCAGCCAGCCGCCTGCCTGCTTATCTCCTTGCCTTCCCTGGTGGAGTGACCTTCTTCCACTCCCCACCCAGTAGTAGCCGGGGCCCGAAGAGTAAAGTCCCATACACACTATCAGATTTTCTGCTGATTTTTGTCTTCAGATTTACCAAAACCATGTAGTGCAAGGGCCTGCCTGATTGCATACAAATTGAAACTCCTATGGTTTGACCTCATATTATATGGTTTTGGTAAATCTGAAGGAAAAAATCAGCAGAAAATCTGATAGTGTGTATGGGGCTTTAGACTTGACAGGCTGTGAGGCGGGTGGCGGCGGCGGAGACAGGCAAAGAGTCGTCGATTGCTGCCATTACTAGTAAAAAAAAAAAAAAAAATATGTCCCCGGATTTCATTTTAAAAATCTGGTCACCTTACCCTAGTCGGGGGGGGTTTGACCTTGGGTCCGGGCATGGGTGTTGGAAGGATCCTGCCACAACACACAGAGGAAACCCTTTCTGGAGGCATGGGAACAAGTGTGAGGACAGTGTGAGTAGAGCAGCACTACTGGGGACTCGCAAGGGGGAGACTGCCATACATAGCCAGTTCTCCCTAAATACCGTGTTGTGCCAAGTCTTCATCCCTTCCCTCTGAGAGCTTCTGCAGAGTCAGCCGGGTGGGCTGGTGAGAAAGTCTGTCTGGAGGACTACTGTGAGAAGTTTGCCTGGTGGGCTAGTGAAAGGGGCAGATGCAGCCAGGTGGGTAGGCATTGACAGAAGATGTGGTGCTAGGCTCAGTGACCCCGGAAAGGAAGTGAAGGAGAAGGTGCAAGCTGTGTCACTCCAGTGTGCTACTGTTTAGGGACTGCGAGTTCCTACCTGTGATGGGCTGTTACTGAGTTGACAATCAGGCCCTGTCAGCTCCCCTAAAGGTGTGAGCCAGCAAAAACTAAGTGAGCAGGAGGCTGAAGAAGAGAAGGCTGTGCATAGAGACAATATATATAGACTATGTATAGGAAGCTGTCCCTGAACTTGTTGAAGTTTAGTGGGCATCCCATAACCTCCCCTCCCTAACCAAGATGAAACTCCCTAATAAAAATTAAAAACAAAGCTACAGGCTGTTCTCTGTCTCTGAAGTGCTGGTGAAGACTCGGTTTGCCTGGCTGTGCAGGGTGTAGGATCCCAGTTCATCTTAGGCCCCTAGGGGGGTGCGGTACATCCTACAGGTAACTGCCCATCCTGTCCTGCTGCTGGGACGCTCTAGCTGTTGGGCGCTCACCCACAGTGTCACAGGAATGAGCGTTCTCCTTGATCAAACCCCTACAAATGTTCAAGGTGCTCTCTCTCTCATTAGCAACAGCAACTGCGCTCAGCGATGAGGTGAAAGAGAACACTCACTCCTGTGATGCTGAGGGTGAATGCCCAAGGGCTGGGCCTCATTCACACTGGCACTGTCAAACCTACGTTCATATGTGTTTAGAGCACTAGTTTTTAACCTTGAGACCAGAGCCTGGAAAAAATTCTTGCAAAACCTTCCATATCCCAAAAGTACATGCTTTTAATATCTGTACTATTAAATTATGTGTAGCACTGTTTTGTAATGCTTATTTGTTAAAATAAAAACCTTTTTTCTGTAAAAAAAAAAAAAATTATGTGTAGCACACCTGTAATTTGTGAGCGCAGAAACAGCATAAACTTGCACTTTAACTGAACTTGTTCCATTGCCTTTGTAGCACCCTGGGGTTTAGCCAGGGAGCTCCTCACACATTTACTTGCCAGGAGTAGTTATCTTGGTCGATTGATAGAGATCTATTGATTTCTCCCTAAGGCCGTGTACACACGGGTGGACTTTTCGGCATCAAAGGTCCGGCGGTCTTTCCGACGGACTTTCGACGGACTTTTGACGGACTTCCGACGGACTTTCGAACAAACGGACTTGCCTACACACAATCCCACCAAAGCCTGATGGATTCGTACGTGATAACGTACGACCGGACTAAAATAAGGAATTTGATAGCCAGTAGCCAATAGCTGACCTAGCGTTGGTTTTCTTCCGTTGGACTAGCATACAGACGAGTGGATTTTTCGACCTGACTCGAGTCCGTCGGAAAGATTTGAAACATATTTCAAATCTAAAGTCCGTCTGATTTTCGCCCGAAAAAGTCAGCTGCAGGTCCGATGAAGCCCACACACGGTCGGATTGTCCGACAGATTCGTCCCGTCAGACCAGTCCGGACGAAAAGTCGGCCCGTGTGTACACGGCATTAGTTTGGCCTTGTTGCATTTTTCTCTTCTACCACTAGGTGGCCGGGTACTTGGTGGTACTAGATATGAGAAGGGCAACCCAAGGTCAGGTTATGAGTATATGAGGTATATCAGCCAATGGGAATGGGCAGGGGTTTTCTTGAATCCCTTGGCCTGCTGGTAGAACCTATATATTTGGGTCAGGTCAGGTGATCTATGTTCTGTGCCACCTGGACGGCTGTCTGGGTGGATGTGTGTCATACGCACTGGGCTGCTAGGCCAGAGATTGAGCCTATCCAGGGGGCGTCTGGCTGCCAGGCTGTGTGAGGGCCTATCCAGGAGTAAGAGGGCAGCGCAGGGTTGGGACTGCGGCTTGCAGTCCAACCAAAAGTGACGGTTTTGCCAGCCGGAGAACCTGTCGTGGTAGGAGGTAGAAGGGGAGCTGCCGCCACTAAGGGACCAACCACCTTTACCAGGGACCACAGTGAGTAACTGAAGCAAGTACTAGAACCACATTCTCACCGAAAGGGCATGGTGGAGAATCGGGAAACTTCAGGCGGTACTCAAGTCAGGGACCCAACCCGTGGAGGAGATGCTTTCAGAGCAGCCTCGTGAGTCAAGCCAGGGACCTCGCCGGTTAGCAGGGGTGAAGCTTGAGAAGTATCAGGAGTGCCAAGCTAGGGACCCAGCAGGGAAGCATTGGTGACACTTGAGGGATATACCACCGCAAAGATTGAAGGAGCTCAAGGGATTCAGAGTCAGTGAATCAGTGGGTCTAGTGAGAGACCGGGAGCTCAGAGTTGAAGAACTACAAGAAGCAGTTGCAGTGAAGCTGAAGGAACTGTTACGTTTGAGTTAGGAACTGTTAAAGACTGTTGCCATAGGAGAGACAGCATTCCTGCATGTGCAGATGTGGCTCCTTGCTGGGGGCTTTCCCTGCACGGCTGTCTTCCTATTGAAGTCTCGGAGTCTGCCAATTGAAGGGTGTCCTGGCCCTAACCCTCTTTCCCCCAAAAATACAAAAAGGACTGTTAAGAGAAATAAAACCTCTTTTACATCCAAGAAGTGTCTGACGCCCAATAACTTTGTCCACCTTGCACCCACTCTGCCTCACAACCCACCACATACAGAAGGATGTCAGCTATCTTTGGCTTGGAAAGTTCTCATTAGACTGGACAAGGCCAGAGATTTTGCTGCACCTTTATCGAAACCAGCTTGTAGAAATTCTAGAATTTGCACTGAATATGGAGTGGGGTGGGGGGCCGTCCCAGGAGCTTGAGGTTGAAAATTGCAGGAATTTTTCCAAAATTTTGTACTAAGTGTAGCAAGGTCCCAGGCCTCCTTTGATCTAATGAGAACCTCCAGGGCTAGGGATAGCTGACATCCTTCTGTATGTAGTGGGTTGTGAGGCATGGTGGGTGTAGAGTAGTTACGTTATTGGGCGCCAGACACTTCTTGGATGCAAAAGGAAGTTTATTTCTCTTAACAAACCTTTTTGGGGGAGAGAGGGTTAGGGCCAGGACAACCTTAGGTAGTTGCAAGATTAATTGGCAGACTCTGAGACTTCAATAAGAAGACAGCCATGCAGGGAAAGGCATCCAGCAAGATGCCACATCTGCATGTGTAGGAATGCTGCCTCCTATGGCAACAGTCTTTAACAGTTCCAAACACAAGGCTTAACAGTTCCTTCACTTTCACTACAATCACTCCTTGTAGTTCTTCAGCACACTGAGCTCCTGGTCTCTCACTAGACCCACTGATTCACTGCCATTGAATCCCTTGAGCTCCGTCAATCTTCACGGTGGTATCTTCCTCAAGCATCGCCCCCTTTTCTCTGCTGGGTCCCTAGCTTAATACTCTAGATACCTCTCAAGCTTCACCGACACTGGCCTGCTCGGTCCCTAGCTTGACACACAAGGCTGCTCTGCAAGCGTTACCTCTGCTGGCTGGGTCCCTGACTTGATTCCCACTGAAGTTTCCAGATTCTTCACCGACCCCGGTTGCTGAGAATTCTGCTTCGGTACTTGCTTCAGTTACTCACTGTGGTCCCTGGTAATAAGGCGGATAGACCCTTAGTGGTGACAGCTTCCCCTCTATCTCCGGCCACGACAGGTTCTCCGGCCGGCAGAACCGTCACTTTTGGTTGGACTGCAAACCGCAGTTCCAACCCTGCGATGCTCTCTTGCTTCTGGATAGGCCCTCAGACAGCCCAGCAGCCAGATGTGCCCAATTTCCGGCCTAGTAGCCCGGGCAGTACAACACAAGTCCACCCAGACAGCCGTCCACAGATCACCTGAGTATATAGGCTCTCCCAGCAGGCCAAGGGTTTCAAGAAAACCCTTGCCCATATTGGCTGAGATCCCCCATATACCCATAACCTGACCTAGTGGTAGAAGAGAAAAGTGCAACAAGGCCAAACTTAGGGAGAAATCAATAGATCTCTAGCAATCAACCAGGATAACTACTCCTGGCAAGTAAATTTGTGAGGAGCAACCCTGCCTAAAAACCAGGTGCTATATAAGTGTTGCTTGTGGAAACCTTCCTGAACTTTAAAAGTGTGAATATAAACTGCCTATGAGCAACCTAGACTTTGTAGTCTCTGCCCGTCAAATTTTCTTGTTCAAAAATTTTATTGGAGAAAAGAACAAGGCTTACATACAGTCAGGTCCCTTAAAAAGTGGGAGGCACATATACAGACTGTTGTAATTCCTACACCTTCACCTGATTTGGATGTAAATAGCCTCAAATTAAAGCTGAAAGTCTGCAGTTAAAGCACATCTTGTTTGTTTCATTTCAAATCCATTGTGGTGGTGTATAGAGCCAAAAAGATTAGAATTGTATCGATGTCCCAATATTTATGGACCTGACTGTATGTAGCCGGGAGTGGACTACAGTTATCTGACTTTGCAGACTGTCTGTTACTATTTTAGCCCGCTTAGTGCTGGATTTTCATCAGTGACATCATCAACTAAAGCACGGAGAAAAGCATTGTGGGAGAAGTAGTTCCCTTAACAGGCATTGCTGATTTCGCAGTATTGACTGTGAACCTCATCTCCCAAGAGACTGTCTGCTCGCAGAGGAATTGTGGGAGAGACTATATGGGGATCTGAGGATCAGGCCCATGCGGATTTGGAGGATTGCGGCCTAGTACGCAATCTATAGTCCACCGCTTCAGCCCCAGTGAGTTCCAGCTGTCAGAAGGACGCTCTGCAGCAGCGCTGAATACCGCGGAAACAGTCCACAGACGGATCCCTGTGTCCCGGTCCACCTGAAAGAGGAAGAATCGTTTGTTGGTTCCACCGGGTGACTCTGAAGACTATCAGGATTGGTGAGGGGGCTTCAGGCCCACGGATTCCATTGTTTGCCAAGTACTACACTTTCAGCACAGAACACCTGCAACATTCTCTTGGATTACAAATAGTATTGCTATCAAATGGGAGTTATTATCTTGCATTGTTCATCATCGCTTTGCTGCAGCCAGGAATCTCTGTTCTATGAGCTCCAACGTTGCTGGTGATACAGTGCAAGGCCTTTCTGTTAGGACAGTGTTGTTAGTGAGGATATACTGTATATAAAATATTAAACTCGCATAATATAGATACTCGGGGCAAACATAGCTATATGATCAAATGGGAGCAAGCTCTTGGGGAAGTCTCCCTTTCACAGCGGCAAATCATTTGGTCAGCAGCCAAAAGTTCTATCTGCACTCTCTATAAGGAAAACGCATGTCCCGAGTATCCATCATTTCAAGCCAAGTAAGATGACCATCGATTTTCCAAAGGCATTATGGCAGCAAAATGTTCAAAAAATACCTATCAGTCCCTGATCAGTTGCTCCCTTGGGAAAAGAAGGGGCATAGAAAATTAAAATTCAGCCTGACCAGTTTTGCCCCCGCTGACCGGCTGCATCAGAGGCCATAATGTGTGACGTTTAAACTTAGGGCCACCATTCAACTCTAAACTGTTTTTAAAAATGTCACCTACGGACAAATTTGGGTACTGAAGCTTGTTGTCATTTCAGTGGTGTGCATCAGTTTAAGGCTTGACATGTTGGGTATCTATTTACTCGACACAACCTCATCTTTTATATTTTACCAGAAAAGTGGATCATATATTGTGGCTGTGTGCCCTAAAGTCTATGTTAAATATGTCTTTCATTATATGTTGGTGTGTGAAACTGGACCCTGTTGTATCTTTCTTTCTTCTTTCGTACAGTACATGGCGATCCTGTCAGTCAATCTTCTCTGCTTTAAGCATGGAAGCAGATCCATATTGGTGTGGTCAGTTTGTGTATTAGTATTTCTAAGTTAGAGTTAGAAGACTGTATCACTGTAGTCTGTTTTTTCTACACACACCCTGTCTTTCCCAATACGCTTACCGCCAATTAGAGCCTGCCTTTTTTTCTGGCACACCCACACTTCCCCACCACTAATCACAGCCTACCTTTCCTGATACACTCCCTGCCCCCCCCCTCAGCCAATCACAGCCTGCTGTTCCTGACATGCTCCCCCCATCACCAATCACAGCCTACCTTTCCTGACACCAGTGGCGGTTGGTGGTATTTTTTTTTGGGGGGGGGGCAAACAATCCTATTCTTTTATTCTGCCACCAAATACCTTATACAGCCCACTTCCTGTTTCTAGCCTTGGCTTATGACATCATGCACAGCTTTCTCTCTCTGGAGAGTTTGCCAGGAAGGGGGGGGGGGGGATTCATAAGAGGGCCAATGAGAGCTGCAGAGCTGGAGGTGTGCCTCTGTGTAAATCCAGGCAGCAGCTTCAGCTGCCCACAGTTAAAATGGTTGCAGCCAGACTCCGTGGAGGGAGGATTCTGCAGGGTATTTGGCAAGTACAGTATATATAAAATAATATGCAAAGTGGTTGGAGGGAAGCTTCAGAATGGCAAAGATGTTTTAATTAAGTGTTCTTGCATAGCAAGACCACTTACTGTTATCTCACATATATATTATTCTTATTATTATAGCCAAATTTACCACCCTAACTCCTCCCACAGTTTTTACACTACATAGACAAGTAATATACCGAAACGTGCGGATTGTTCCCGAATGGTGTGCTATTACTTTGTGGAACGTTTCGCCAAATGGTTCACGAAATATCGTCATTTTTGCGGCGAAATTGGTCCCATAGGAATGAATGGGGAAACTAGAGTGGGAGATGACAAAAGCTGAAAAATCAGAACATGATTTCTAAACTGCCGCCACTCCCTCATTTTCAAGCCCACCTACACAAATCTTATATCAAAACGTTCAGCTATCCCTGCTGCCACTAAACATGTCCACGGCTAAGCCATAGTCCTGATAGTTTTCACAATATGACCATTTGTTTGTAACTCACGCCGTCCATTGACATTCATTGAAACTACACTCTAGCCCCCTCCAAATTTGAAGGGCAATTTCTAAACTGCGACTGTGCCTTCATTTTTAATATTTCAGAGACATACTATACATCAAAATCTAGGTCTGGGTCTTGTGATTCTCACAATATAAAGATCTTCGCTGTAGGATGTATAGTTTTTAAAATACGGCCATTTGTTTAGAGGTCATTTCAGGAAATTTTAGCCATTAATCAGAGTGTACTGTTAGTGTTTGTTTTTGTTGCCATGGTTACCAAAGCTTCTGTTATACACAGGGGGGGAGGTTGCTGGAGCATCTCAGCTCTGATTACAGAGCCCCGGGGAGGGGACAGACACACCATGTACTGATTTATAATAGAGGAATATGATGGGGCAGTTTTGATGGGGTAATTCTGATGGGGCAGATTTGATGAAGCAGTATTTGGGAAGCATAAACAGGGCATGAGCGTTGCTAGGAAACAGTGGTTGTAAACACAAGATGCTGAGACACCCCAAATGCATGTGACTTCATCTGCTAGACTTGATAATGCTTGTAGACTCCTCCCACAGTTTTTACACTACAGAGACAAGTAATATACCGAAACGAGCGGATTGTTCCCGATTGGTGTGTTATTACTTTGTGGAACTTTTTTCGCCGAATGGTCCACGAAATGACGTTTTTGCAACGAAATTTTTCCCATAGGAATGAATGGCGAAATGTTCAAAACTAGAGTGGGAGGTGACAAAAGCTGACAACCCCCTGATTAGCCAAAACATTATGACCACCCCATGATCAGCCAAAACATTATGACCACCCCATGTAAAAAAAAAAAATATTTTTGAAAAAAAAAAAATTCATTTTTGAAAAAAAATATATATTATTGAGAAAAAAAAATATTTTTGAAAAAAAAAAAAAATATTTTTGAAAAAAAAAATTTATTTTAAAGAAAAAAAAAATTTTGAACCAAAAAAATTCATTTTTGAAAATAAAATTATTTTTGAAAAAAAAAAATCATTAAAAAAAAAATAATTTTTGAAAAAAAAAATCATTTTTGAAAAAAATGTTCAGCTCTTTCAGCTAATGATGGGAACTGTTTTACTACTATTTATACTTTTTAAAATACTAAGCTTTTTAACACTTTTCACAGTTACTCCGCCCACTGCACCCAGTTACTCCGCCCACTCCAGTTGTAGAGGCAAGAACACTTTCACAATTTCCCCAGAAATTGTACCTTTTCTAGTTACAAATTATTATGTGAGCAGACTGCAATTCCTCTTTAATGACAAAGCAAAAAGAATCCAGGCAGCGGTGGGATTTGAACCCACGACTCCGCAGAGACTGGAGCTTTCTCCAGGGCCTTAGACCGCTATGGGATTTGAACCCATGACTCCGCAGAGACTGGAGCTTTCTCCAGCGCCTAAGACCGCTATGGGATTTGAACCCACAACTCCACAGAGACTGGAGCTTTCTCCAGCGGCTTAGACCGCTATGGGATTTGAACCCATGACTCCGCAGAGACTTACTCCAGCGCCTTAGACCGCTCAGCCACGCTGCCTTCTGATTAACATAGACATGTTATCTCACATATATATTATTCTTATTATAGCCAAATTTACCACCCTAATTCCTCCCACAATTTTTACACTACATAGACAAGTAATATACCGAAACGTGCGGATTGTTCCCGAATGGTGTGCTATTATTTTGTGGAACGTTTCGCCGAATGGTTCACGAAATATCGTCGTTTTTGCGGCAAAATTGGTCCCATAGGAATGAATGGGGAAGCTAGAGTGGGAGGTGACAAAAGCTGAAAAATCAGAACATGATTTCTAAACTGCCACCACTCCCTTATTTTTAAGCCCACCTACACAAATCTTATATCAAAACGTTCAGCTATCCCTGCTGCCACTAAACATGTCCACGGCTAAGCCATAGTCCTGATAGTTTTCACAATATGACCATTTGTTTGTAACTCATGCCGTCCATTGACATTCATTGAAACTACACTCTAGCCCCTTCAAATTTGAAGGGCAATTTCTAAACTGCGACTGTGCCTTCATTTTTAATATTTCAGAGACATACTATACATCAAAATCTAGGTCTGGGTCTTGTGATTCTCACAATATAAAGATCTTCGCTGTAGGATTTATAGTTTTTGGGAAAAAGCTTTTTGTTTAGAGGTCATTTCAGGAAATTTTAGCCATTAATCAGAGTGTACTGTGTTTGTTTTGTTGCCATGGTTACCAAAGCTTCTGTTATACACAAGGGGGGAGGTGGCTGGAGCATCTCAGCTGTGATTACAGAGCCCGGGGGAGGGGACAGACACACCATGTACTGATTTATAATAGAGGAATATGATGGGGCAGTTTTGATAGGGCAATTCTGATGGGGCAGTTTTAATGGTGGCAATATGATAGGGAAGTTTTGATAGGAATTGTATTGTGTAGAAATTACATTGTGTTGTGTATTGAGCAGTGCGTGTGAAGCATAAACAGTACATGAGCGTTGCTAGGAAACAGTGGTTGTAAACACAAGATGCTGAAACCCCCCAAATGCATGTGGCCATACCTTCATCTGCGATGCTTGATAATGCTGATAATTTACCACCCTAACTCCTCCCACAGTTTTTACACATTCGCCGAATGGTTCACGGAATATCGTCGTTTTTGCGGCAAAATTGGTCCCATAGGAATGAATGGCGAAATGTTCAAAACTAGAGTGGGAGGTGACAAAAGCTGACAACCCCATGATCATACCACCCTAACTCCTCCCACAGCTTTTAAACTACATAGACAGTAATATACCGAAGGTGAGGATTGTTCCCGATCGGTGTGCTATTACTTTGTGGAACGTTTCGCCGAATGGTCCACGAAATATTGTAGTTTTTGCGGCGAAATTGGTCCCATAGAAATGAATGGCGAAATGTTCAATGTCATTTAATTGATTTGCTATTACCTTGTGGAACTTTGTGAAAAGCTGAAAAATACCAGTGTAAATCCGGCCTCAATGTCATTTAATTGGTGTGCTATTACTTTGTGGAACGTTTCGCCAAATGGTTCACGAAATATCGTCGTTTTTGCGACGAAATTGGTCCCATAGGAATGAATGGCGAAATGTTCAAAACTAGAGTGGGAGGTGACAAAAGCTGACAACCCCATGATCAGTCAAAACATTATGACCACCCCATGATCAGAAAAAACATGACCGCCTAATAAAAAAAATATATATTTTTGAAAAAAAAAAAAAAAATCATTTTTGAAAAAATAAAATTCATTTTTGAAAAAAAAAAAATAAAATTCATTTAAAAAAAAAAAAAAAAATTGAAAAAAAAATCATTTAAAAAAAAAAAATTTGGAAAAAAAAAATCATTTTTGAAAAAAAAAATCATTTTTGAAAAAAAAAAAATTCATTTTTGAAAAAAATGTTCAGCTCTTTCAGCTAATTATGGGACTTCTTCAACTTTTTTACTACTATTGATACTTTTTAAAATAGTTACTCAAGCCACTCCACCCAGTTACTCCGCCCACTCCAGTTGTAGAGGCAAGAACACTTTTCACAATTTCCCCAGAAATTGTAGCTTTTCTAGTTTCAGTTTCTATTAGTGAATTCCATGGATTTACATCGCTCCCATGTTATCCTCACATGCCCGCCACCATCAGTGATCCGCCTTCTTGGGGATGCTATTCAAAATCTCTACTGCTATTGGCCGCACGCCCTGTCTATTCTGGCCTAATAATTCCCTTATTGGTCGCTCTCGCCACCTGCTGTCGTACTCTCACTGTCAATTGGCTAGCAGACGACGTTTTTCCACCCCTGGCTGTGTAAACTCCGCCCACCACGCAGACTCCAAATCCCTGATGTGGATTAGAGTAAGCTCCGCCCACCAGGCAGAGTCCAATGCCTTCGGCGGGTTAGTGTAGCTCTGCCCAACACGCATATACTCCAATGCTTGCATCGGATTAGTGTAGCTCCGCCCAACACTCATACCCCTATTCCTTCATCGCTATCTTCTGGAAACTCCGCCTACACGTAGGCTGTGCAAAGCAGTCTGTGAACTCGTTTAGCTCCGCCCACCAACTCAGACTTCCGTGCCTTCTGCGAGTTAAAGTAGTTCCCGCCCACCACCCCTAGGCTGGTATGCCTCCTGTGAGTTGAGCCCCGCCTACACGTAGGCTTCAGTGGCGGCTTGAAGCTCCGCCCACTCCTTTTTATCATCATTCGCCCCCCCCTTTTGTGGAAAATCTACTTCCTTTTTTATGGAAACTCAAAAATTCTCAGTTGTCACCAGAACAGGAAGTGAGGGGAAATCTCCCATTGGGGACACCTGCCTTATATAGGGGATTCCCCTCACTTCCTGTGATGTCCTGTGCCATCTGTGATATGTAGAGATCAGCTAAGGGGGGGCGTCACCCTCATCCCAACCGATTTACTAATCCAATCAGCTGCCAGAACTTGGCGACACCCCATTTCCAGGGGGACGGTAAATATAGGTGGTTGAGTTGCACTTTTGCGCCCCCCCTCCACTAAATCCATCACAGTGGGGGAGGGGAAGTTGTACAAGTGTCGTAACCTCAGCAGCAAAAATTGACCCCCCTCTTTGGTGGGCAGAATGATGAACGGAGGGCCGCCCTGCAAACGTGTACAATACACATGAGGATATCACACTATAGCGTATGTCAGACGTCGCATGTGATTCGCACCCGCACCGCTGTGCACATCCCATGCGATGTCTGTGCCATGCAAACTCAGCCCCACAGTTTGTAGGGATGAATTCGCATTGCATTCGCACCAGAAATTGGCGCAGGACCCTTTTTTTTTTTTGGACCGCACCAGGAATCGGATCGCATGGGTGTTCGGACCCAATACGTTCCGATTCCTGTTCCGAATTCGCAGTTCGCACTGATCTGTGGAGCGACATTAACTTTTGTATGGACACCCGCAAGCGGTTGGCATAGTGCAGTGTGAATCGCCGATGAATTCGAGTTGGGAACCCGCACTGGATCATTCACAGGGTTTTCCCCGCATCGCACCAGTGTGAAGCCAGCCTCTGGTTACAGTGTTTGTAAACCCTGTTCTACCACTGATAGCTACAGGTAAGTCTAGAATAAGACCCCTTTCACATTGGAGGCGTAATTCAGGCGTTAACCACTTCCGGACCGCCGCACGCCGATATACGTCATTATTTTGAAGCGGAATATCGTTGTTATGGCATCAGCTACCTGCCAAAACCACGGGATCCTCTTCTTCGTCCAGTTTCCGATAAGAGTGGTCTCTGCAGCGGAATCGCCACAAGATCACTTTTATCAGCGGCGGGAGAGGGGCCCTCCCCTCCGCCACGCTCTGGTGCCCTCCGCCGCTTACCGGAGCCGATCGGATCCTTCCCGGTGTTAGGTATGGAGATGAGTGAGGGGAAGATGGCCCCCACCCGTCTCCATAACATTGCAGGGTGGAAGCGACATCAAAACGTCACTTCCGCCCATAGCTCTTAAAGAGACATTTTTTTTTTTTTAATTTTTAATTGACAAAAATATTTTTCTTTTCTTTTTATTGCATTTCAGTGTAAATATGATATCTGAGGTCTTTTTGACCCCAGATCTCATATTTAAGAGGTCCTGTCATGCTTTTTTTTTTTTCCTATTACACGGGATGTTTACCCACTTAAAGTGGAGGTCCACCCTAAAAAAGGAAATGGCATTAAAATTCATAAAAAAAATAAAAAAAAACATTTGAGAAAATTTTTTTTTTTTAACTTACCTGAAAGCCCTGTTGCTAGGCAGTCTTCCTAATCTGCCTCTTCCTATTCCGCGGCACTTCCTTCTCCTAAGGTGAGCGGCCCCATTGCCTTCTGGGACATGTGTGTGTCCCAGGAAACAACGGGGCCATTCACAGAGCGCCGCGCCGCTCGCGCATGCGCAGTAGGAAAGTTGCAGTGAAGCCGCAAGGCTCCACTACCTGATTCCATTAGTTAGGATGGAGGCACCGCCAGCCGATCCGATGGACGGATCGGCTCCGGGGGGGGGGGGGGGCGACATCACAGGCTCGCTGGACAAGTAAGTGTCCTTACTAAAAGTCAGCAGCTACAGTGTTTGTAGCTGCTGACTTTAAAAAAAACGGCCAGAACTCCCCTTTAAGGACCAGCCTCGTTTTGGATTTTAGGTGTTTACATGTTTAAAACAGTTTTTTTGCTAGAAAATTACTTGGAACCCCCAAACATTATATATTGTTTTTTTTTTTTTCTAACACCCTAGAGAATAAAATGGTGGTCAATGCAATACTTTTTTTCGCACCGTATTTGCGCAGCAGTCTTATAAGCGCACTTTTTTTTGGAAAAAATTCACTTTTTTGAATAAAAAAATAAGACAACAGTAAAGTTAGCCATTTTTTTTTTTTTCATATTGTAAAATATAATGTTACGCTGAGTAAATTGATACCCAACACGTCACGCTTAAAAATTGTGCCCGCTCGTGGAATGGCGTCAAACTTTTACCCTTAAAAATCTCCATAGGCCACGTTTAAAAAAAATTCTACAGGTTGCAGGTTTTGAGTTACAGAGGAGGTCTAGGGCTATAATTATTGCTCTTGCTCTACCGGTCGCGGCGATACCTCACATGTGTGGTTTGACCACCGTTTTCAAATGTGGGCGCTACTCACGTATGCGTTCGATTCTGCGCGCAAGCTCGTCGGGACGGGGCGCTTTAAAAAGAATTTTTTTTTTTTTCGTTTTCTTATTTATTTTACTTTATTTTATTTATTTTTTCACTATTTCACTATTTTTTCACTGTAAAAAACTATTTGGATCACTTTTATTCCTATTACAAGGAATGTAAACATCCCAAAACCGAGTGCAGCTAAACAAGCAAGCATGTAAGGTTGTTTCCAACCTAGAAGATGGCCGCGGGTGACAGGGGGGAGGAGTCACGTTTGACGTCACCCGCGGCCATCTTCTAGGTTGGAAACAACCTTACATGCTTGCTTGTTTAGCTGCACTCGGTTTTGGAGTGCAATTTATGTGAGTACATTTCCCATTTTTTTATTTGTCGAATAAAATATTATATACAGAGAGCACTAGTTTGTCCCCTTCCTCTCTTTTATTATTGATTATTGGGAGACATCTAATGGCTTCCCCTATTTTATTATTTTTACTGTTCATGTGAAGGGTTATTATGAATTTAACTAAGTGACAGCTTGCAACCTAGGTCATTTGTGGTTTTATTTTTTCTGCGCTGAATATTGTATATTTTTAGATTAGGTGGAAATCAGCAGTGCAAATCGCACTGATCTGCGGCTTTGGAATCGCCCATTTTCAAAGCCGCATCAGATTGAACCAGAGCTTTACTATATCTGGTGCACTCAGCATCCAGTGCAGCTGTGCATAGTAACCAATCAGCTTGTTCAATGAAGCATTGACATTAAAACCTGGAAACTGATTGGTTACTATGCACAGCTACACCAGATTCTGTGTGCAGCAGTTTAACCACTCTAGCCCCGGAAGGACTTACCCCCCTACCCCCCTTCCTGACCAGAGCATTTTTTGCGAAAGGCACTGCGCCGTTTTAACTGACAATTGCGCGGCCGTGCGACGTTGCACCGAACATAATTGACGTCCTTTTTTTCCCACAAATAGAGATTTCTTTTGGTGGTATTTGATCACCTCTGCGGTTTTTACTTTTTGCGCTATAAACAAAAAAAGAGTGACAATTTTGAACAAAAAGCAATATTTTTTACTTTTTGCTATAATAAAATACCCCCCAAAAATATATATAAAAACACATTTTTTCCTCAGTTTAGGCCGATATGTATTCTTCCACATATTTATTGTAAAAAAATCTCAATAAGAGTATATTGATTGGTTTGCGCAAAAGTTATAGCGTCTACAAAATAGTGGATAGATTTATGGCATTTTTATTATTAAATTATTTTTTTAACTAGTAATGGCGGCGATCTGCGATTTTCATTGGGACCGCGACATTATGGCGGACAGATCGGACACTTTTGACACTATTTTGGGAACATTGGCATTTATACAGTGATACACTGTACTACAAATAGCCACTGATTACTGTATAAATGACACTGGCAGGGAAGGGGTTAAACACTAGGGGGAGATCAAGGAGTTAAGTGTGTTCCCTAGGTGTGTTCTAACTGTAGGGGGGATGAGCTCACTACAACATGACAGAGATCACTGCTCCCGGTGACAGGGAACAGTAGATCTCTGTCATGTTGCTAAGCAAAACAGCGAAATGCCTTGTTTACAT
This sequence comes from Aquarana catesbeiana, assembly GCF_042186555.1. Lineage (NCBI taxonomy): Eukaryota > Metazoa > Chordata > Amphibia > Anura > Ranidae > Aquarana > Aquarana catesbeiana. The sequence goes on from NC_133326.1 coordinate 652,670,679, forward strand.
AGGCATCTCCCCGTTCTGCCTCTCCTCGCCGCAATTGCAGGCCACTGGCGAACATCGAGTTTGCTGGACCCGCGGGCACGCTCCCGCAGCACGCGGTGGGCGCGCGCCTACTAGGCAGCAAACTCAAAGGGACATACAGGTACGCCCTTTTGCCTGCCCGTGCCATTCTGCCAGCGTAAATCGGCGTGCGGCGGTTGGCAAGTGGTTAAGGCACCAGTCACGCTTGTGCGACTTGTCATGTGACTTTGGACATGACCTGTCGCAGCCCATTCTTTTCAATGGCATACATTCAGATCAGTGCGACTAAGTGATATTGACGTCCTGTTTTTTTTTTGTTGTTTAAAAATAACAAACATGTTATACTTATCTGCTCTGTGTAAGGCCCGGTTCACACTGGTGCGATGCGAGAACCCTGCAAATCCACTGCGGGTTCCCACATTGCACCGACTCGCATGGCAGTTCACACTGCCATATGCGAATCGCTGGGGAGTGTCAATACATTGTTAACGACACCCCCAGTTCAGCTTGCATATCGCACTGCGAACTGACAGTTCGGACACGAATCGGATTGCACAGGTGTGAACAGCCATGCGATCCGATTCCGGTCCGAACAAAAAAAAGGGTCCTGTGCGTGTTTGGACCGAATGCGGTGCGATATCAGCCATACTATCTGTATGGCTGAAATCGCATCACATGTGATGTGAACAGCAGTGCGCTGTGAATCACATGCGATGTCTGGCATCGCACCAGTGTGAACCGGGCCTAATGGTTTTTCACAAAGCAGCCCAGATCCTCCTCTTCTTGGGTCCCCTGCCTGCGCTCCTGGCCCCTCCCTCCTATCGAGTGCCCCCCAGAGCAAGCAACTTACTATGGGGGCACCCGAGCTGCTCCCCTGCCCTGTGTGTCCATTCAGACATGGAGCTGCAGCTTGACACCGCCCCCTCTCTCTCCTTATTGGCTCACTGACTCTGATTGACAGCAGCAGGAGCCAATCAGCACTCCCAGCACTGTGACTGTGATCAGGAGTAGGTAGGACTGGCTCCCAATCACATGATCGCTGTGTCAGGCAATCACAGTGATAAAGGGAGGCCAGTCAACACCACGCAAAGAGATGACATCACTCCGATCTTAAAGGGCCAGCGGAAAGGAGTTATTATCAAACACTCAAACATGAAAACGGAACACGTGCACAAAAAATCTCCAAAATCACATGCAAACACTCAGGTGTGAATCCAGGCTGAAACAGCTCTGGGCCTCTTAGCCATCATGGGTTTTGGTTGCCTGAGCCACCCTCGCCATGTGACTACAGTTCTCTACCTACCAGTCAGCAACAATATATATTCTTTAAAAGGGTTAGTTCACCTTTTCCATAAAGTACACCATGCAGTCAAGGGGCCCCAGGGTTTTCATAATCTGTATGCAGCTTTGAAATATTGTGCTGGGGTTAAATAGTTATACCTGTAGGCCATTTGGGTCACCCCTAAGGCCTGTCTGAGTAGCTCCTTGTAGCACCCTCTAGTGTGTGCTAGTTAGTAGTGTAGGTTTGTAGATTAGGTCTGTTATTGTACGAAACTTCTAGAAAGTTGTAAAAACTTTTAGAGCTATTAGGTGGAGGTTAGGAGGAACTGTTTGTAATATTTATGAGGGCCTGAGCCAATCCCCAGTAAAAGGGCTGGCAGGGGGTAGGTTTACCTCACAAATAGGCATGAACCATGCCAGCAAGGGCAGTCAGGTGGAAGATGGAGATAAAGTGCTGTAGAGACTGTCAGTGGCCCTCTGGGGTACCCCCTAGTCTAGGGTGACCAGACATCCCCGGTTTATGGGGACAGTCCCCGGATTGAGGACACTGTCCCCGGACCAAGTCTGTCCCCAGTTTTGTCCCCGGATTGGATTTGAACAGGGGCTGGGGCAATTTCAAAGACAGCCCGTGCAGAATAAAAAGAAAAAATCTGAATTGCACCCCCCTCCTCTGCCGCTCCTACTAGCTTATGGGGGTTTATTTTTTCCATTATCTGTGCCCCTTTCTGATGATCATGTGCTGGTCGGAGCGGAGGGACTATTTCTTCAGTTTCGGGCGCATGCCCACTCAGCTCCGCTCGCATGTTCTTCTGCCTTGGCTCAAGTCCCAGCCAGCCGCCTGCCTGCTTATCTCCTTGCCTTCCCTGGTGGAGTGACCTTCTTCCACTCCCCACCCAGTAGTAGCCGGGGCCCGAAGAGTAAAGTCCCATACACACTATCAGATTTTCTGCTGATTTTTGTCTTCAGATTTACCAAAACCATGTAGTGCAAGGGCCTGCCTGATTGCATACAAATTGAAACTCCTATGGTTTGACCTCATATTATATGGTTTTGGTAAATCTGAAGGAAAAAATCAGCAGAAAATCTGATAGTGTGTATGGGGCTTTAGACTTGACAGGCTGTGAGGCGGGTGGCGGCGGCGGAGACAGGCAAAGAGTCGTCGATTGCTGCCATTACTAGTAAAAAAAAAAAAAAAAAATATGTCCCCGGATTTCATTTTAAAAATCTGGTCACCTTACCCTAGTCGGGGGGGGTTTGACCTTGGGTCCGGGCATGGGTGTTGGAAGGATCCTGCCACAACACACAGAGGAAACCCTTTCTGGAGGCATGGGAACAAGTGTGAGGACAGTGTGAGTAGAGCAGCACTACTGGGGACTCGCAAGGGGGAGACTGCCATACATAGCCAGTTCTCCCTAAATACCGTGTTGTGCCAAGTCTTCATCCCTTCCCTCTGAGAGCTTCTGCAGAGTCAGCCGGGTGGGCTGGTGAGAAAGTCTGTCTGGAGGACTACTGTGAGAAGTTTGCCTGGTGGGCTAGTGAAAGGGGCAGATGCAGCCAGGTGGGTAGGCATTGACAGAAGATGTGGTGCTAGGCTCAGTGACCCCGGAAAGGAAGTGAAGGAGAAGGTGCAAGCTGTGTCACTCCAGTGTGCTACTGTTTAGGGACTGCGAGTTCCTACCTGTGATGGGCTGTTACTGAGTTGACAATCAGGCCCTGTCAGCTCCCCTAAAGGTGTGAGCCAGCAAAAACTAAGTGAGCAGGAGGCTGAAGAAGAGAAGGCTGTGCATAGAGACAATATATATAGACTATGTATAGGAAGCTGTCCCTGAACTTGTTGAAGTTTAGTGGGCATCCCATAACCTCCCCTCCCTAACCAAGATGAAACTCCCTAATAAAAATTAAAAACAAAGCTACAGGCTGTTCTCTGTCTCTGAAGTGCTGGTGAAGACTCGGTTTGCCTGGCTGTGCAGGGTGTAGGATCCCAGTTCATCTTAGGCCCCTAGGGGGGTGCGGTACATCCTACAGGTAACTGCCCATCCTGTCCTGCTGCTGGGACGCTCTAGCTGTTGGGCGCTCACCCACAGTGTCACAGGAATGAGCGTTCTCCTTGATCAAACCCCTACAAATGTTCAAGGTGCTCTCTCTCTCATTAGCAACAGCAACTGCGCTCAGCGATGAGGTGAAAGAGAACACTCACTCCTGTGATGCTGAGGGTGAATGCCCAAGGGCTGGGCCTCATTCACACTGGCACTGTCAAACCTACGTTCATATGTGTTTAGAGCACTAGTTTTTAACCTTGAGACCAGAGCCTGGAAAAAATTCTTGCAAAACCTTCCATATCCCAAAAGTACATGCTTTTAATATCTGTACTATTAAATTATGTGTAGCACTGTTTTGTAATGCTTATTTGTTAAAATAAAAACCTTTTTTCTGTAAAAAAAAAAAAAATTATGTGTAGCACACCTGTAATTTGTGAGCGCAGAAACAGCATAAACTTGCACTTTAACTGAACTTGTTCCATTGCCTTTGTAGCACCCTGGGGTTTAGCCAGGGAGCTCCTCACACATTTACTTGCCAGGAGTAGTTATCTTGGTCGATTGATAGAGATCTATTGATTTCTCCCTAAGGCCGTGTACACACGGGTGGACTTTTCGGCATCAAAGGTCCGGCGGTCTTTCCGACGGACTTTCGACGGACTTTTGACGGACTTCCGACGGACTTTCGAACAAACGGACTTGCCTACACACAATCCCACCAAAGCCTGATGGATTCGTACGTGATAACGTACGACCGGACTAAAATAAGGAATTTGATAGCCAGTAGCCAATAGCTGACCTAGCGTTGGTTTTCTTCCGTTGGACTAGCATACAGACGAGTGGATTTTTCGACCTGACTCGAGTCCGTCGGAAAGATTTGAAACATATTTCAAATCTAAAGTCCGTCTGATTTTCGCCCGAAAAAGTCAGCTGCAGGTCCGATGAAGCCCACACACGGTCGGATTGTCCGACAGATTCGTCCCGTCAGACCAGTCCGGACGAAAAGTCGGCCCGTGTGTACACGGCATTAGTTTGGCCTTGTTGCATTTTTCTCTTCTACCACTAGGTGGCCGGGTACTTGGTGGTACTAGATATGAGAAGGGCAACCCAAGGTCAGGTTATGAGTATATGAGGTATATCAGCCAATGGGAATGGGCAGGGGTTTTCTTGAATCCCTTGGCCTGCTGGTAGAACCTATATATTTGGGTCAGGTCAGGTGATCTATGTTCTGTGCCACCTGGACGGCTGTCTGGGTGGATGTGTGTCATACGCACTGGGCTGCTAGGCCGGAGATTGAGCCTATCCAGGGGGCGTCTGGCTGCCAGGCTGTGTGAGGGCCTATCCAGGAGTAAGAGGGCAGCGCAGGGTTGGGACTGCGGCTTGCAGTCCAACCAAAAGTGACGGTTTTGCCAGCCGGAGAACCTGTCGTGGTAGGAGGTAGAAGGGGAGCTGCCGCCACTAAGGGACCAACCACCTTTACCAGGGACCACAGTGAGTAACTGAAGCAAGTACTAGAACCACATTCTCACCGAAAGGGCATGGTGGAGAATCGGGAAACTTCAGGCGGTACTCAAGTCAGGGACCCAACCCGTGGAGGAGATGCTTTCAGAGCAGCCTCGTGAGTCAAGCCAGGGACCTCGCCGGTTAGCAGGGGTGAAGCTTGAGAAGTATCAGGAGTGCCAAGCTAGGGACCCAGCAGGGAAGCATTGGTGACACTTGAGGGAGATACCACCGCAAAGATTGAAGGAGCTCAAGGGATTCAGAGTCAGTGAATCAGTGGGTCTAGTGAGAGACCGGGAGCTCAGAGTTGAAGAACTACAAGAAGCAGTTGCAGTGAAGCTGAAGGAACTGTTACGTTTGAGTTAGGAACTGTTAAAGACTGTTGCCATAGGAGAGACAGCATTCCTGCATGTGCAGATGTGGCTCCTTGCTGGGGGCTTTCCCTGCACGGCTGTCTTCCTATTGAAGTCTCGGAGTCTGCCAATTGAAGGGTGTCCTGGCCCTAACCCTCTTTCCCCCAAAAATACAAAAAGGACTGTTAAGAGAAATAAAACCTCTTTTACATCCAAGAAGTGTCTGACGCCCAATAACTTTGTCCACCTTGCACCCACTCTGCCTCACAACCCACCACATACAGAAGGATGTCAGCTATCTTTGGCTTGGAAAGTTCTCATTAGACTGGACAAGGCCAGAGATTTTGCTGCACCTTTATCGAAACCAGCTTGTAGAAATTCTAGAATTTGCACTGAATATGGAGTGGGGTGGGGGGCCGTCCCAGGAGCTTGAGGTTGAAAATTGCAGGAATTTTTCCAAAATTTTGTACTAAGTGTAGCAAGGTCCCAGGCCTCCTTTGATCTAATGAGAACCTCCAGGGCTAGGGATAGCTGACATCCTTCTGTATGTAGTGGGTTGTGAGGCATGGTGGGTGTAGAGTAGTTACGTTATTGGGCGCCAGACACTTCTTGGATGCAAAAGGAAGTTTATTTCTCTTAACAAACCTTTTTGGGGGAGAGAGGGTTAGGGCCAGGACAACCTTAGGTAGTTGCAAGATTAATTGGCAGACTCTGAGACTTCAATAAGAAGACAGCCATGCAGGGAAAGGCATCCAGCAAGATGCCACATCTGCATGTGTAGGAATGCTGCCTCCTATGGCAACAGTCTTTAACAGTTCCAAACACAAGGCTTAACAGTTCCTTCACTTTCACTACAATCACTCCTTGTAGTTCTTCAGCACACTGAGCTCCTGGTCTCTCACTAGACCCACTGATTCACTGCCATTGAATCCCTTGAGCTCCGTCAATCTTCACGGTGGTATCTTCCTCAAGCATCGCCCCCTTTTCTCTGCTGGGTCCCTAGCTTAATACTCTAGATACCTCTCAAGCTTCACCGACACTGGCCTGCTCGGTCCCTAGCTTGACACACAAGGCTGCTCTGCAAGCGTTACCTCTGCTGGCTGGGTCCCTGACTTGATTCCCACTGAAGTTTCCAGATTCTTCACCGACCCCGGTTGCTGAGAATTCTGCTTCGGTACTTGCTTCAGTTACTCACTGTGGTCCCTGGTAATAAGGCGGATAGACCCTTAGTGGTGACAGCTTCCCCTCTATCTCCGGCCACGACAGGTTCTCCGGCCGGCAGAACCGTCACTTTTGGTTGGACTGCAAACCGCAGTTCCAACCCTGCGATGCTCTCTTGCTTCTGGATAGGCCCTCAGACAGCCCAGCAGCCAGATGTGCCCAATTTCCGGCCTAGTAGCCCGGGCAGTACAACACAAGTCCACCCAGACAGCCGTCCACAGATCACCTGAGTATATAGGCTCTCCCAGCAGGCCAAGGGTTTCAAGAAAACCCTTGCCCATATTGGCTGAGATCCCCCATATACCCATAACCTGACCTAGTGGTAGAAGAGAAAAGTGCAACAAGGCCAAACTTAGGGAGAAATCAATAGATCTCTAGCAATCAACCAGGATAACTACTCCTGGCAAGTAAATTTGTGAGGAGCAACCCTGCCTAAAAACCAGGTGCTATATAAGTGTTGCTTGTGGAAACCTTCCTGAACTTTAAAAGTGTGAATATAAACTGCCTATGAGCAACCTAGACTTTGTAGTCTCTGCCCGTCAAATTTTCTTGTTCAAAAATTTTATTGGAGAAAAGAACAAGGCTTACATACAGTCAGGTCCCTTAAAAAGTGGGAGGCACATATACAGACTGTTGTAATTCCTACACCTTCACCTGATTTGGATGTAAATAGCCTCAAATTAAAGCTGAAAGTCTGCAGTTAAAGCACATCTTGTTTGTTTCATTTCAAATCCATTGTGGTGGTGTATAGAGCCAAAAAGATTAGAATTGTATCGATGTCCCAATATTTATGGACCTGACTGTATGTAGCCGGGAGTGGACTACAGTTATCTGACTTTGCAGACTGTCTGTTACTATTTTAGCCCGCTTAGTGCTGGATTTTCATCAGTGACATCATCAACTAAAGCACGGAGAAAAGCATTGTGGGAGAAGTAGTTCCCTTAACAGGCATTGCTGATTTCGCAGTATTGACTGTGAACCTCATCTCCCAAGAGACTGTCTGCTCGCAGAGGAATTGTGGGAGAGACTATATGGGGATCTGAGGATCAGGCCCATGCGGATTTGGAGGATTGCGGCCTAGTACGCAATCTATAGTCCACCGCTTCAGCCCCAGTGAGTTCCAGCTGTCAGAAGGACGCTCTGCAGCAGCGCTGAATACCGCGGAAACAGTCCACAGACGGATCCCTGTGTCCCGGTCCACCTGAAAGAGGAAGAATCGTTTGTTGGTTCCACCGGGTGACTCTGAAGACTATCAGGATTGGTGAGGGGGCTTCAGGCCCACGGATTCCATTGTTTGCCAAGTACTACACTTTCAGCACAGAACACCTGCAACATTCTCTTGGATTACAAATAGTATTGCTATCAAATGGGAGTTATTATCTTGCATTGTTCATCATCGCTTTGCTGCAGCCAGGAATCTCTGTTCTATGAGCTCCAACGTTGCTGGTGATACAGTGCAAGCCCTTTCTGTTAGGACAGTGTTGTTAGTGAGGATATACTGTATATAAAATATTAAACTCGCATAATATAGATACTCGGGGCAAACATAGCTATATGATCAAATGGGAGCAAGCTCTTGGGGAAGTCTCCCTTTCACAGCGGCAAATCATTTGGTCAGCAGCCAAAAGTTCTATCTGCACTCTCTATAAGGAAAACGCATGTCCCGAGTATCCATCATTTCAAGCCAAGTAAGATGACCATCGATTTTCCAAAGGCAGTATGGCAGCAAAATGTTCAAAAAATACCTATCAGTCCCTGATCAGTTGCTCCCTTGGGAAAAGAAGGGGCATAGAAAATTAAAATTCAGCCTGACCAGTTTTGCCCCCGCTGACCGGCTGCATCAGAGGCCATAATGTGTGACGTTTAAACTTAGGGCCACCATTCAACTCTAAACTGTTTTTAAAAATGTCACCTACGGACAAATTTGGGTACTGAAGCTTGTTGTCATTTCAGTGGTGTGCATCAGTTTAAGGCTTGACATGTTGGGTATCTATTTACTCGACACAACCTCATCTTTTATATTTTACCAGAAAAGTGGATCATATATTGTGGCTGTGTGCCCTAAAGTCTATGTTAAATATGTCTTTCATTATATGTTGGTGTGTGAAACTGGACCCTGTTGTATCTTTCTTTCTTCTTTCGTACAGTACATGGCGATCCTGTCAGTCAATCTTCTCTGCTTTAAGCATGGAAGCAGATCCATATTGGTGTGGTCAGTTTGTGTATTAGTATTTCTAAGTTAGAGTTAGAAGACTGTATCACTGTAGTCTGTCTTTTCTACACACACCCTGTCTTTCCCAATACGCTTCCCGCCAATTAGAGCCTGCCTTTTTTTCTGGCACACCCACACTTCCCCACCACTAATCACAGCCTACCTTTCCTGATACACTCCCTGCCCCCCCCCCCCAGCCAATCACAGCCTGCTGTTCCTGACATGCTCCCCCCATCACCAATCACAGCCTACCTTTCCTGACACCAGTGGCGGTTGGTGGTACTTTTTTTTGGGGGGGGGCAAACAATCCTATTCTTTTATTCTGCCACCAAATACCTTATACAGCCCACTTCCTGTTTCTAGCCTTGGCTTATGACATCATGCACAGCTTTCTCTCTCTGGAGAGTTTGCCAGGAAGGGGGGGGGGATTCATAAGAGGGCCAATGAGAGCTGCAGAGCTGGAGGTGTGCCTCTGTGTAAATCCAGGCAGCAGCTTCAGCTGCCCACAGTTAAAATGGTTGCAGCCAGACTCCGTGGAGGGAGGATTCTGCAGGGTATTTGGCAAGTACAGTATATATAAAATAATATGCAAAGTGGTTGGAGGGAAGCTTCAGAATGGCAAATATGTTTTAATTACAAATTATTATGTGAGCAGACTGCAATTCCTCTTTAATGACAAAGCAAAAAGAATCCAGGCAGCGGTGGGATTTGAACCCACGACTCCGCAGAGACTGGAGCTTTCTCCAGCGCCTTAGACCGCTTTCTCCAGCGCCTTAGACCGCTATGGGATTTGAACCCACGACTCCGCAGAGACTGGAGCTTTCTCCAGCGCCTTAGACCGCTATGGGATTTGAACCCATGACTCCGCAGAGACTGGAGCTCTTACTCCAGCGCCTTAGACCGCTCAGCCACGCTGCCTTCTGATTAACATAGACATGTTATCTCACATATATATTATTAAGTGTTCTTGCATAGCAAGACCACTTATTGTTATCTCACATATATATTATTCTTATTATTATTATAGCCAAATTTACCACCCTAACTCCTCCCACAGTTTTTACACTACATAGACAAGTAATATACCGAAACGTGTGGATTGTTCCCGAATGGTGTGCTATTACTTTGTGGAACGTTTCGCCGAATGGTTCACGAAATATTGTCGTTTTTGCGGCGAAATTGGTCCCATAGGAATGAATGGGGAAACTAGAGTGGGAGATGGCAAAAGCTGGAAAATCAGAACATGATTTCTAAACTGCCGCCACTCCCTCATTTTCAAGCCCACCTACACAAATCTTATATCAAAACGTTCAGCTATCCCTGCTGCCACTAAACATGTCCACCGCTAAGCCATAGTCCTGATAGTTTTCACAATATGACCATTTGTTTGCAACTCACGCCGTCCATTGACATTCATTGAAACTACACTCTAGCCCCTTCAAATTTGAAGGGCAATTTCTAAACTGCGACCGTGCCTTCATTTTTAATATTTCAGAGACATACTATGTATCAAAATCTAGGTCTGGGTCTTGTGATTCTCACAATATAAAGATCTTCGCTGTAGGATGTATAGTTTTTAAAATACGGCCATTTGTTTAGAGGTCATTTCAGGAAATTTTAGCCATTAATCAGAGTGTACTGTTAGTGTTTGTTTTGTTGCCATGGTTACCAAAGCTTCTGTTATACACAGGGGGGGAGGTGGCTGGAGTATCTCAGCTCTGATTACAGAGCCCGGGGCAGGGGACAGACACACCATGTACTGATTTATGATAGAGGAATATGATGGGGCAGTTTTGATGGGGTAATTCTGATGGGGCAGTTTTAATAAAGTAGTATTTGGGAAGCATAAACAGGGCATGAGCGTTGCTAGGAAACAATGGTTGTAAACACAAGATGCTGAGACACCCCAAATGCATGTGACTTCATCTGCTAGACTTGATAATGCTTGTAGACTCCTCCCACAGTTTTTACACTACAGAGACAAGTAATATACTGAAACGAGCGGATTGTTCCCGATTGGTGTGTTATTACTTTGTGGAATATTTCGCCGAATGGTCCACGAAATATCGTAGTTTTTTGCGGCAATATTGGTCCCATAGGAATGAATTGCGAAATGTTCAATGTCATTTAATTGGTGTCCTATTACCTTGTGGAACTTTGTGAAAAGCTGAAAAATACCAGTGTGAATCCGGCCTCAATGTCATTTAATTGGTGTGCTATTACTTTGTGGAACGTTTCGCCGAATGGCTGACGAAATATCGTCGTTTTTGCGGTGAAATTGGTCCCATAGGAATGAATGGTGAAATGTTCAAAACTAGAGCGGGAGGTGACAAAAGCTGACAACCCCATGATCAGCTGAAACATTATGACCGCCCCATGAAAAAAAAAAAAATATTTTTGAAAAAAAATATATATATTTTTGAAAAAAAAAAAAAAATATTTTTGAAAAAAAAAAATTATTTTTGAAAAAAAAAAAAATATTTTTGAAAAAAAAAATTATTTTTGAAAAAAAAAAAAATTATTTTTGAAAAAAAAAAAATTATTTTTGAAAAAAAAAAAAATATTTTTGAAAAAAAAATTACTTAAAAAAAAAAAATTATTTCGAAAAAAAAAAATTATTTTTGAGAAAAAAAATTACTTTAAAAAAAAAATGCATTCAAGTGTATTTTTTCCCTGAAAATCTGCATTTAATAAACAGATGCGTGAATATCGTGTGACATAAAATATGGCAACAACCACCATTTAATTCTCCAGGGTCGCTGCTTTCAGAAAATATATCATGTTTGGCTATTATAAGCCATTTTTCTAGCTAAAAAATATGTTCATTTTAACAAGTGTGTGAGAAATGTCAAAATTGTCCTGGGCAGCGAAGGGTTAACATGTTTACAAATTTGAATTCTTTGTCAGTTAGAAAAAGGTCATGTGACATGCCCATATATGGGCATGTCACATGTGACATGCCCATATATGGTCATGTCACATGTGACTTGATGATGTCACAGTGGGAGAGTCCTGATATAAGGAGCTCTGGCAGGAGCTGGGCTCACTCTCAGAATTTCTCTTGTGTGGAAAGGACGTGAGTTCTGTTGCTCTGAGACACGTTGCTTATTATTTTATAATAGCGCGTTTTCATAGCGAGAGAAGTGCGATAAAGTCAGCGGATCTTCTGTTTATCATCAAAGGAGACCCAATTATGCAATCAAAAATGGTTGCAACCTTAACAGCGGAAAACCAGCCCCCCGCACAGCCCAAAGCCCCTCGTAGGGGGGTGTGTAAGGCTATCAGGCGGGGGTTCAGGGCAGTTCTAAACACTGTCTGCATTCACCTAAAACCCAGACAGAGACACGCAGAAGGTATGTAGGATTTCATTCAATTATAATGTAATAAAATGGAGAGAATTCTATACTGGATACATTTTTATTATTTAAATATAATCTCAGCTCACTCCTTCAACTGGCAGTTGGGCAGCAGGAGACATGAATCAGGTGTGTGGGAGGAATGCCTAGATCTCATTGGCTGCCTGATGTAACTGACAAACACTTGTGTCCCATCACCAGTTTTAATTATAAATGCAAAAGCAAAGTAATTATTCCCATCATCATTCTGCTAATTAATAATTATCCCAGTATTCTATATTTGGTTTTATTAAGTGTTCTTGCATAGCAAGACCACTTATTGTTATCTCACATATATATTATTCTTATTATTATAGCCAAATTTACCACCCTAACTCCTCCCACAGTTTTTACACTACATAGACAAGTAATATACCGAAACGTGTGGATTGTTCCCGAATGGTGTGCTATTATTTTGTGGAGCGTTTCGCCGAATGGTTCACGAAATATCGTCGTTTTTGCGGCAAAATTGGTCCCATAGGAATGAATGGGGAAACTAGAGTGGGAGATGACAAAAGCTGAAAAATCAGAACATGATTTCTAAACTGCCGCCACTCCCTCATTTTCAAGCCCACCTACACAAATCTTATATCAAAACGTTCAGCTATCCCTGCTGCCACTAAACATGTCCACGGCTAAGCCATAGTCCTGATAGTTTTCACAATATGACCATTTGTTTGTAACTCATGCCGTCCATTGACATTCATTGAAACTACACTCTAGCCCCTTCAAATTTGAAGGGCAATTTCTAAACTGCGACTGTGCCTTCATTTTTAATATTTCAGAGACATACTATACATCAAAATCTAGGTCTGGGTCTTGTGATTCTCACAATATAAAGATCTTCGCTGTAGGATTTATAGTTTTTGGGAAAAAGCTTTTTGTTTAGAGGTCATTTCAGGAAATTTTAGCCATTAATCAGAGTGTACTGTGTTTGTTTTGTTGCCATGGTTACCAAAGCTTCTGTTATACACAAGGGGGGAGGTGGCTGGAGCATCTCAGCTGTGATTACAGAGCCCGGGGGAGGGGACAGACACACCATGTACTGATTTATAATAGAGGAATATGATGGGGCAGTTTTGATAGGGCAATTCTGATGGGGCAGTTTTAATGGTGGCAATATGATAGGGAAGTTTTGATAGGAATTGTATTGTGTAGAAATTACATTGTGTTGTGTATTGAGCAGTGCGTGTGAAGCATAAACAGTACATGAGCGTTGCTAGGAAACAGTGGTTGTAAACACAAGATGCTGAAACCCCCCAAATGCATGTGGCCATACCTTCATCTGCGATGCTTGATAATGCTGATAATTTACCACCCTAACTCCTCCCACAGTTTTTACACATTCGCCGAATGGTTCACGGAATATCGTCGTTTTTGCGGCAAAATTGGTCCCATAGGAATGAATGGCGAAATGTTCAAAACTAGAGTGGGAGGTGACAAAAGCTGACAACCCCATGATCATACCACCCTAACTCCTCCCACAGCTTTTAAACTACATAGACAGTAATATACTGAAGGTGAGGATTGTTCCCGATCGGTGTGCTATTACTTTGTGGAACGTTTCGCCGAATGGTCCACGAAATATTGTAGTTTTTGCGGCGAAATTGGTCCCATAGAAATGAATGGCGAAATGTTCAATGTCATTTAATTGGTGTGCTATTACCTTGTGGAACTTTGTGAAAAGCTGAAAAATACCAGTGTGAATCCGGCCTCAATGTCATTTAATTGGTGTGCTATTACTTTGTGGAACGTTTCGCCAAATGGTTCACGAAATATCGTCGTTTTTGCGACGAAATTGGTCCCATAGGAATGAATGGCGAAATGTTCAAAACTAGAGTGGGAGGTGACAAAAGCTGACAACCCCATGATCAGTCAAAACATTATGACCACCCCATGATCAGAAAAAACATGACCGCCTAATAAAAAAAATATATATTTTTGAAAAAAAAAAAAAAATCATTTTTGAAAAAAAAAAAAAAATCATTTTTGAAAAAAAAAAAAATCATTTTTGAAAAAATAAAATTCATTTTTGAAAAAAAAAAATAAAATTCATTTAAAAAAAAAAAAAAAAATTTGAAAAAAAAATCATTTAAAAAAAAAAAATTTGGAAAAAAAAAATCATTTTTGAAAAAAAAAATCATTTTTGAAAAAAAAAAAAATTCATTTTTGAAAAAAATGTTCAGCTCTTTCAGCTAATTATGGGACTTCTTCAACTTTTTTACTACTATTGATACTTTTTAAAATAGTTACTCAAGCCACTCCACCCAGTTACTCCACCCACTCCAGTTGTAGAGGCAAGAACACTTTTCACAATTTCCCCAGAAATTGTAGCTTTTCTAGTTTCAGTTTCTATTAGTGAATCCATGGATTTACATCGCTCCCATGTTATCCTCACATGCCCGCCACCATCAGTGATCCGCCTTCTTGGGGATGCTATTCAAAATCTCTACTGCTATTGGCCGCACGCCCTGTCTATTCTGGCCTAATAATTCCCTTATTGGTCGCTCTCGCCACCTGCTGTCGTACTCTCACTGTCAATTGGCTAGCAGACGACGTTTTTCCACCCCTGGCTGTGTAAACTCCGCCCACCACTCAGACTCCAAATCCCTGATGTGGATTAGAGTAAGCTCCGCCCACCAGGCAGAGTCCAATGCCTTCGGCGGGTTAGTGTAGCTCTGCCCAACACGCATATACTCCAATGCTTGCATCGGATTAGTGTAGCTCCGCCCAACACTCATACCCCTATTCCTTCATCGCTATCTTCTGGAAACTCCGCCTACACGTAGGCTGTGCAAAGCAGTCTGTGAACTCGTTTAGCTCTGCCCACCAACTCAGACTTCCGTGCCTTCTGCGAGTTAAAGTAGTTCCCGCCCACCACCCCTAGGCTGGTATGCCTCCTGTGAGTTGAGCCCCGCCTACACGTAGGCTTCAGTGGCGGCTTGAAGCTCCGCCCACTCCTTTTTATCATCATTCGCCCCCCCTTTTGTGGAAAATCTACTTCCTTTTTTATGGAAACTCAAAAATTCTCAGTTGTCACCAGAACAGGAAGTGAGGGGAAATCTCCCATTGGGGACACCTGCCTTATATAGGGGATTCCCCTCACTTCCTGTGATGTCCTGTGCCATCTGTGATATGTAGAGATCAGCTAAGGGGGGGCGTCACCCTCATCCCAACCGATTTACTAATCCAATCAGCTGCCAGAACTTGGCGACACCCCATTTCCAGGGGGACGGTAAATATAGGTGGTTGAGTTGCACTTTTGCGCCCCCCCTCCACTAAATCCATCACAGTGGGGGAGGGGAAGTTGTACAAGTGTCGTAACCTCAGCAGCAAAAATTGACCCCCCTCTTTGGTGGGCAGAATGATGAACGGAGGGCCGCCCTGCAAACGTGTACAATACACATGAGGATATCACACTATAGCGTATGTCAGACGTCGCATGTGATTCGCACCCGCACCGCTGTGCACATCCCATGCGATGTCTGTGCCATGCAAACTCAGCCCCACAGTTTGTAGGGATGAATTCGCATTGCATTCGCACCAGAAATTGGCGCAGGACCCTTTTTTTTTTTTGGACCGCACCAGGAATCGGATCGCATGGGTGTTCGGACCCAATACGTTCCGATTCCTGTTCCGAATTCGCAGTTCGCACTGATCTGTGGAGCGACATTAACTTTTGTATGGACACCCGCAAGCGGTTGGCATAGTGCAGTGTGAATCGCCGATGAATTCGAGTTAGGAACCCGCACTGGATCATTCACAGGGTTTTCCCCGCATCGCACCAGTGTGAAGCCAGCCTCTGGTTACAGTGTTTGTAAACCCTGTTCTACCACTGATAGCTACAGGTAAGTCTAGAATAAGACCCCTTTCACATTGGAGGCGTAATTCAGGCGTTAACCACTTCCGGACCGCCGCACGCCGATATACGTCATTATTTTGAAGCGGAATATCGTTGTTATGGCATCAGCTACCTGCCAAAACCACGGGATCCTCTTCTTCGTCCAGTTTCCGATAAGAGTGGTCTCTGCAGCGGAATCGCCACAAGATCACTTTTATCAGCGGCGGGAGAGGGGCCCCCCCCTCCGCCACGCTCTGGTGCCCTCCGCCGCTTACCGGAGCCGATCGGATCCTTCCCGGTGTTAGGTATGGAGATGAGTGAGGGGAAGATGGCCCCCACCCGTCTCCATAACATTGCAGGGTGGAAGCGACATCAAAACGTCACTTCCGCCCATAGCTCTTAAAGAGACATTTTTTTTTTTTAATTTTTAATTGACAAAAATATTTTTCTTTTCTTTTTATTGCATTTCAGTGTAAATATGATATCTGAGGTCTTTTTGACCCCAGATCTCATATTTAAGAGGTCCTGTCATGCTTTTTTTTTTTTCCTATTACACGGGATGTTTACCCACTTAAAGTGGAGGTCCACCCTAAAAAAGGAAATGGCATTAAAATTCATAAAAAAAATAAAAAAAAACATTTGAGAAAATTTTTTTTTTTTAACTTACCTGAAAGCCCTGTTGCTAGGCAGTCTTCCTAATCTGCCTCTTCCTATTCCGCGGCACTTCCTTCTCCTAAGGTGAGCGGCCCCATTGCCTTCTGGGACATGTGTGTGTCCCAGGAAACAACGGGGCCATTCACAGAGCGCCGCGCCGCTCGCGCATGCGCAGTAGGAAAGTTGCAGTGAAGCCGCAAGGCTCCACTACCTGATTCCATTAGTTAGGATGGAGGCACCGCCAGCCGATCCGATGGACGGATCGGCTCCGGGGGGGGGGGGGGGCGACATCACAGGCTCGCTGGACAAGTAAGTGTCCTTACTAAAAGTCAGCAGCTACAGTGTTTGTAGCTGCTGACTTTAAAAAAAAAAAAAAAAACGGCCAGAACTCCCCTTTAAGGACCAGCCTCGTTTTGGATTTTAGGTGTTTACATGTTTAAAACAGTTTTTTTGCTAGAAAATTACTTGGAACCCCCAAACATTATATATTGTTTTTTTTTTTTTCTAACACCCTAGAGAATAAAATGGTGGTCAATGCAATACTTTTTTTCGCACCGTATTTGCGCAGCAGTCTTATAAGCGCACTTTTTTTTGGAAAAAATTCACTTTTTTGAATAAAAAAATAAGACAACAGTAAAGTTAGCCATTTTTTTTTTTTTCATATTGTAAAATATAATGTTACGCTGAGTAAATTGATACCCAACACGTCACGCTTAAAAATTGTGCCCGCTCGTGGAATGGCGTCAAACTTTTACCCTTAAAAATCTCCATAGGCCACGTTTAAAAAAAATTCTACAGGTTGCAGGTTTTGAGTTACAGAGGAGGTCTAGGGCTATAATTATTGCTCTTGCTCTACCGGTCGCGGCGATACCTCACATGTGTGGTTTGACCACCGTTTTCAAATGTGGGCGCTACTCACGTATGCGTTCGATTCTGCGCGCAAGCTCGTCGGGACGGGGCGCTTTAAAAAGAATTTTTTTTTTTTTCGTTTTCTTATTTATTTTACTTTATTTTATTTATTTTTTCACTATTTCACTATTTTTTCACTGTAAAAAACTATTTGGATCACTTTTATTCCTATTACAAGGAATGTAAACATCCCAAAACCGAGTGCAGCTAAACAAGCAAGCATGTAAGGTTGTTTCCAACCTAGAAGATGGCCGCGGGTGACAGGGGGGAGGAGTCACGTTTGACGTCACCCGCGGCCATCTTCTAGGTTGGAAACAACCTTACATGCTTGCTTGTTTAGCTGCACTCGGTTTTGGAGTGCAATTTATGTGAGTACATTTCCCATTTTTTTATTTGTCGAATAAAATATTATATACAGAGAGCACTAGTTTGTCCCCTTCCTCTCTTTTATTATTGATTATTGGGAGACATCTAATGGCTTCCCCTATTTTATTATTTTTACTGTTCATGTGAAGGGTTATTATGAATTTAACTAAGTGACAGCTTGCAACCTAGGTCATTTGTGGTTTTATTTTTTCTGCGCTGAATATTGTATATTTTTAGATTAGGTGGAAATCAGCAGTGCAAATCGCACTGATCTGCGGCTTTGGAATCGCCCATTTTCAAAGCCGCATCAGATTGAACCAGAGCTTTACTATATCTGGTGCACTCAGCATCCAGTGCAGCTGTGCATAGTAACCAATCAGCTTGTTCAATGAAGCATTGACATTAAAACCTGGAAACTGATTGGTTACTATGCACAGCTACACCAGATTCTGTGTGCAGCAGTTTAACCACTCTAGCCCCGGAAGGACTTAACCCCCTACCCCCCTTCCTGACCAGAGCATTTTTTGCGAAAGGCACTGCGCCGTTTTAACTGACAATTGCGCGGCCGTGCGACGTTGCACCGAACATAATTGACGTCCTTTTTTTCCCACAAATAGAGATTTCTTTTGGTGGTATTTGATCACCTCTGCGGTTTTTACTTTTTGCGCTATAAACAAAAAAAGAGTGACAATTTTGAACAAAAAGCAATATTTTTTACTTTTTGCTATAATAAAATACCCCCCAAAAATATATATAAAAACACATTTTTTCCTCAGTTTAGGCCGATATGTATTCTTCCACATATTTATTGTAAAAAAATCTCAATAAGAGTATATTGATTGGTTTGCGCAAAAGTTATAGCGTCTACAAAATAGTGGATAGATTTATGGCATTTTTATTATTAAATTATTTTTTTAACTAGTAATGGCGGCGATCTGCGATTTTCATTGGGACCGCGACATTATGGCGGACAGATCGGACACTTTTGACACTATTTTGGGAACATTGGCATTTATACAGTGATACACTGTACTACAAATAGCCACTGATTACTGTATAAATGACACTGGCAGGGAAGGGGTTAAACACTAGGGGGAGATCAAGGAGTTAAGTGTGTTCCCTAGGTGTGTTCTAACTGTAGGGGGGATGAGCTCACTACAACATGACAGAGATCACTGCTCCCGGTGACAGGGAACAGTAGATCTCTGTCATGTTGCTAAGCAAAACAGCGAAATGCCTTGTTTACATAGGCATCTCCCCGTTCTGCCTCTCCTCGCCGCAATTGCAGGCCACTGGCGAACATCGAGTTTGCTGGACCCGCGGGCACGCTCCCGCAGCACGCGGTGGGCGCGCGCCTACTAGGCAGCAAACTCAAAGGGACATACAG
Organism: Aquarana catesbeiana; assembly: GCF_042186555.1. Lineage (NCBI taxonomy): Eukaryota > Metazoa > Chordata > Amphibia > Anura > Ranidae > Aquarana > Aquarana catesbeiana. The sequence goes on from NC_133326.1 coordinate 652,689,852, forward strand.
GTACGCCCTTTTGCCTGCCCGTGCCATTCTGCCAGCGTAAATCGGCGTGCGGCGGTTGGCAAGTGGTTAAGGCACCAGTCACGCTTGTGCGACTTGTCATGTGACTTTGGACATGACCTGTCGCAGCCCATTCTTTTCAATGGCATACATTCAGATCAGTGCGACTAAGTGATATTGACGTCCTGTTTTTTTTTTGTTGTTTAAAAATAACAAACATGTTATACTTATCTGCTCTGTGTAAGGCCCGGTTCACACTGGTGCGATGCGAGAACCCTGCAAATCCACTGCGGGTTCCCACATTGCACCGACTCGCATGGCAGTTCACACTGCCATATGCGAATCGCTGGGGAGTGTCAATACATTGTTAACGACACCCCCAGTTCAGCTTGCATATCGCACTGCGAACTGACAGTTCGGACACGAATCGGATTGCACAGGTGTGAACAGCCATGCGATCCGATTCCGGTCCGAACAAAAAAAAGGGTCCTGTGCGTGTTTGGACCGAATGCGGTGCGATATCAGCCATACTATCTGTATGGCTGAAATCGCATCACATGTGATGTGAACAGCAGTGCGCTGTGAATCACATGCGATGTCTGGCATCGCACCAGTGTGAACCGGGCCTAATGGTTTTTCACAAAGCAGCCCAGATCCTCCTCTTCTTGGGTCCCCTGCCTGCGCTCCTGGCCCCTCCCTCCTATCGAGTGCCCCCCAGAGCAAGCAACTTACTATGGGGGCACCCGAGCCGCTCCCCTGCCCTGTGTGTCCATTCAGACATGGAGCTGCAGCTTGACACCGCCCCCTCTCTCTCCTTATTGGCTCACTGACTCTGATTGACAGCAGCAGGAGCCAATCAGCACTCCCAGCACTGTGACTGTGATCAGGAGTAGGTAGGACTGGCTCCCAATCACATGATCGCTGTGTCAGGCAATCACAGTGATAAAGGGAGGCCAGTCAACACCACGCAAAGAGATGACATCACTCCGATCTTAAAGGGCCAGCGGAAAGGAGTTATTATCAAACACTCAAACATGAAAACGGAACACGTGCACAAAAAATCTCCAAAATCACATGCAAACACTCAGGTGTGAATCCAGGCTGAAACAGCTCTGGGCCTCTTAGCCATCATGGGTTTTGGTTGCCTGAGCCACCCTCGCCATGTGACTACAGTTCTCTACCTACCAGTCAGCAACAATATATATTCTTTAAAAGGGTTAGTTCACCTTTTCCATAAAGTACACCATGCAGTCAAGGGGCCCCAGGGTTTTCATAATCTGTATGCAGCTTTGAAATATTGTGCTGGGGTTAAATAGTTATACCTGTAGGCCATTTGGGTCACCCCTAAGGCCTGTCTGAGTAGCTCCTTGTAGCACCCTCTAGTGTGTGCTAGTTAGTAGTGTAGGTTTGTAGATTAGGTCTGTTATTGTACGAAACTTCTAGAAAGTTGTAAAAACTTTTAGAGCTATTAGGTGGAGGTTAGGAGGAACTGTTTGTAATATTTATGAGGGCCTGAGCCAATCCCCAGTAAAAGGGCTGGCAGGGGGTAGGTTTACCTCACAAATAGGCATGAACCATGCCAGCAAGGGCAGTCAGGTGGAAGATGGAGATAAAGTGCTGTAGAGACTGTCAGTGGCCCTCTGGGGTACCCCCTAGTCTAGGGTGACCAGACATCCCCGGTTTCTGGGGACAGTCCCCGGATTGAGGACACTGTCCCCGGACCAAGTCTGTCCCCAGTTTTGTCCCCGGATTGGATTTGAACAGGGGCTGGGGCAATTTCAAAGACAGCCCGTGCAGAATAAAAAGAAAAAATCTGAATTGCACCCCCCTCCTCTGCCGCTCCTACTAGCTTATGGGGGTTTATTTTTTCCATTATCTGTGCCCCTTTCTGATGATCATGTGCTGGTCGGAGCGGAGGGACTATTTCTTCAGTTTCGGGCGCATGCCCACTCAGCTCCGCTCGCATGTTCTTCTGCCTTGGCTCAAGTCCCAGCCAGCCGCCTGCCTGCTTATCTCCTTGCCTTCCCTGGTGGAGTGACCTTCTTCCACTCCCCACCCAGTAGTAGCCGGGGCCCGAAGAGTAAAGTCCCATACACACTATCAGATTTTCTGCTGATTTTTGTCTTCAGATTTACCAAAACCATGTAGTGCAAGGGCCTGCCTGATTGCATACAAATTGAAACTCCTATGGTTTGACCTCATATTATATGGTTTTGGTAAATCTGAAGGAAAAAATCAGCAGAAAATCTGATAGTGTGTATGGGGCTTTAGACTTGACAGGCTGTGAGGCGGGTGGCGGCGGCGGAGACAGGCAAAGAGTCGTCGATTGCTGCCATTACTAGTAAAAAAAAAAAAAAAAATATGTCCCCGGATTTCATTTTAAAAATCTGGTCACCTTACCCTAGTCGGGGGGGGTTTGACCTTGGGTCCGGGCATGGGTGTTGGAAGGATCCTGCCACAACACACAGAGGAAACCCTTTCTGGAGGCATGGGAACAAGTGTGAGGACAGTGTGAGTAGAGCAGCACTACTGGGGACTCGCAAGGGGGAGACTGCCATACATAGCCAGTTCTCCCTAAATACCGTGTTGTGCCAAGTCTTCATCCCTTCCCTCTGAGAGCTTCTGCAGAGTCAGCCGGGTGGGCTGGTGAGAAAGTCTGTCTGGAGGACTACTGTGAGAAGTTTGCCTGGTGGGCTAGTGAAAGGGGCAGATGCAGCCAGGTGGGTAGGCATTGACAGAAGATGTGGTGCTAGGCTCAGTGACCCCGGAAAGGAAGTGAAGGAGAAGGTGCAAGCTGTGTCACTCCAGTGTGCTACTGTTTAGGGACTGCGAGTTCCTACCTGTGATGGGCTGTTACTGAGTTGACAATCAGGCCCTGTCAGCTCCCCTAAAGGTGTGAGCCAGCAAAAACTAAGTGAGCAGGAGGCTGAAGAAGAGAAGGCTGTGCATAGAGACAATATATATAGACTATGTATAGGAAGCTGTCCCTGAACTTGTTGAAGTTTAGTGGGCATCCCATAACCTCCCCTCCCTAACCAAGATGAAACTCCCTAATAAAAATTAAAAACAAAGCTACAGGCTGTTCTCTGTCTCTGAAGTGCTGGTGAAGACTCGGTTTGCCTGGCTGTGCAGGGTGTAGGATCCCAGTTCATCTTAGGCCCCTAGGGGGGTGCGGTACATCCTACAGGTAACTGCCCATCCTGTCCTGCTGCTGGGACGCTCTAGCTGTTGGGCGCTCACCCACAGTGTCACAGGAATGAGCGTTCTCCTTGATCAAACCCCTACAAATGTTCAAGGTGCTCTCTCTCTCATTAGCAACAGCAACTGCGCTCAGCGATGAGGTGAAAGAGAACACTCACTCCTGTGATGCTGAGGGTGAATGCCCAAGGGCTGGGCCTCATTCACACTGGCACTGTCAAACCTACGTTCATATGTGTTTAGAGCACTAGTTTTTAACCTTGACACCAGAGCCTGGAAAAAATTCTTGCAAAACCTTCCATATCCCAAAAGTACATGCTTTTAATATCTGTACTATTAAATTATGTGTAGCACTGTTTTGTAATGCTTATTTGTTAAAATAAAAACCTTTTTTCTGTAAAAAAAAAAAAAATTATGTGTAGCACACCTGTAATTTGTGAGCGCAGAAACAGCATAAACTCGCACTTTAACTGAACTTGTTCCATTGCCTTTGTAGCACCCTGGGGTTTAGCCAGGGAGCTCCTCACACATTTACTTGCCAGGAGTAGTTATCTTGGTCGATTGATAGAGATCTATTGATTTCTCCCTAAGGCCGTGTACACACGGGTGGACTTTTCGGCATCAAAGGTCCGGCGGTCTTTCCGACGGACTTTCGACAGACTTTTGACGGACTTCCGACGGACTTTCGAACAAACGGACTTGCCTACACACAATCCCACCAAAGCCTGATGGATTCGTACGTGATAACGTACGACCGGACTAAAATAAGGAATTTGATAGCCAGTAGCCAATAGCTGACCTAGCGTTGGTTTTCTTCCGTTGGACTAGCATACAGACGAGTGGATTTTTCGACCTGACTCGAGTCCGTCGGAAAGATTTGAAACATATTTCAAATCTAAAGTCCGTCTGATTTTCGCCCGAAAAAGTCAGCTGCAGGTCCGATGAAGCCCACACACGGTCGGATTGTCCGACAGATTCGTCCCGTCAGACCAGTCCGGACGAAAAGTCGGCCCGTGTGTACACGGCATTAGTTTGGCCTTGTTGCATTTTTCTCTTCTACCACTAGGTGGCCGGGTACTTGGTGGTACTAGATATGAGAAGGGCAACCCAAGGTCAGGTTATGAGTATATGAGGTATATCAGCCAATGGGAATGGGCAGGGGTTTTCTTGAATCCCTTGGCCTGCTGGTAGAACCTATATATTTGGGTCAGGTCAGGTGATCTATGTTCTGTGCCACCTGGACGGCTGTCTGGGTGGATGTGTGTCATACGCACTGGGCTGCTAGGCCGGAGATTGAGCCTATCCAGGGGGCGTCTGGCTGCCAGGCTGTGTGAGGGCCTATCCAGGAGTAAGAGGGCAGCGCAGGGTTGGGACTGCGGCTTGCAGTCCAACCAAAAGTGACGGTTTTGCCAGCCGGAGAACCTGTCGTGGTAGGAGGTAGAAGGGGAGCTGCCGCCACTAAGGGACCAACCACCTTTACCAGGGACCACAGTGAGTAACTGAAGCAAGTACTAGAACCACATTCTCACCGAAAGGGCATGGTGGAGAATCGGGAAACTTCAGGCGGTACTCAAGTCAGGGACCCAACCCGTGGAGGAGATGCTTTCAGAGCAGCCTCGTGAGTCAAGCCAGGGACCTCGCCGGTTAGCAGGGGTGAAGCTTGAGAAGTATCAGGAGTGCCAAGCTAGGGACCCAGCAGGGAAGCATTGGTGACACTTGAGGGAGATACCACCGCAAAGATTGAAGGAGCTCAAGGGATTCAGAGTCAGTGAATCAGTGGGTCTAGTGAGAGACCGGGAGCTCAGAGTTGAAGAACTACAAGAAGCAGTTGCAGTGAAGCTGAAGGAACTGTTACGTTTGAGTTAGGAACTGTTAAAGACTGTTGCCATAGGAGAGACAGCATTCCTGCATGTGCAGATGTGGCTCCTTGCTGGGGGCTTTCCCTGCACGGCTGTCTTCCTATTGAAGTCTCGGAGTCTGCCAATTGAAGGGTGTCCTGGCCCTAACCCTCTTTCCCCCAAAAATACAAAAAGGACTGTTAAGAGAAATAAAACCTCTTTTACATCCAAGAAGTGTCTGACGCCCAATAACTTTGTCCACCTTGCACCCACTCTGCCTCACAACCCACCACATACAGAAGGATGTCAGCTATCTTTGGCTTGGAAAGTTCTCATTAGACTGGACAAGGCCAGAGATTTTGCTGCACCTTTATCGAAACCAGCCTGTAGAAATTCTAGAATTTGCACTGAATATGGAGTGGGGTGGGGGGCCGTCCCAGGAGCTTGAGGTTGAAAATTGCAGGAATTTTTCCAAAATTTTGTACTAAGTGTAGCAAGGTCCCAGGCCTCCTTTGATCTAATGAGAACCTCCAGGGCTAGGGATAGCTGACATCCTTCTGTATGTAGTGGGTTGTGAGGCATGGTGGGTGTAGAGTAGTTACGTTATTGGGCGCCAGACACTTCTTGGATGCAAAAGGAAGTTTATTTCTCTTAACAAACCTTTTTGGGGGAGAGAGGGTTAGGGCCAGGACAACCTTAGGTAGTTGCAAGATTAATTGGCAGACTCTGAGACTTCAATAAGAAGACAGCCATGCAGGGAAAGGCATCCAGCAAGATGCCACATCTGCATGTGTAGGAATGCTGCCTCCTATGGCAACAGTCTTTAACAGTTCCAAACACAAGGCTTAACAGTTCCTTCACTTTCACTACAATCACTCCTTGTAGTTCTTCAGCACACTGAGCTCCTGGTCTCTCACTAGACCCACTGATTCACTGCCATTGAATCCCTTGAGCTCCGTCAATCTTCACGGTGGTATCTTCCTCAAGCATCGCCCCCTTTTCTCTGCTGGGTCCCTAGCTTAATACTCTAGATACCTCTCAAGCTTCACCGACACTGGCCTGCTCGGTCCCTAGCTTGACACACAAGGCTGCTCTGCAAGCGTTACCTCTGCTGGCTGGGTCCCTGACTTGATTCCCACTGAAGTTTCCAGATTCTTCACCGACCCCGGTTGCTGAGAATTCTGCTTCGGTACTTGCTTCAGTTACTCACTGTGGTCCCTGGTAATAAGGCGGATAGACCCTTAGTGGTGACAGCTTCCCCTCTATCTCCGGCCACGACAGGTTCTCCGGCCGGCAGAACCGTCACTTTTGGTTGGACTGCAAACCGCAGTTCCAACCCTGCGATGCTCTCTTGCTTCTGGATAGGCCCTCAGACAGCCCAGCAGCCAGATGTGCCCAATTTCCGGCCTAGTAGCCCGGGCAGTACAACACAAGTCCACCCAGACAGCCGTCCACAGATCACCTGAGTATATAGGCTCTCCCAGCAGGCCAAGGGTTTCAAGAAAACCCTTGCCCATATTGGCTGAGATCCCCCATATACCCATAACCTGACCTAGTGGTAGAAGAGAAAAGTGCAACAAGGCCAAACTTAGGGAGAAATCAATAGATCTCTAGCAATCAACCAGGATAACTACTCCTGGCAAGTAAATTTGTGAGGAGCAACCCTGCCTAAAAACCAGGTGCTATATAAGTGTTGCTTGTGGAAACCTTCCTGAACTTTAAAAGTGTGAATATAAACTGCCTATGAGCAACCTAGACTTTGTAGTCTCTGCCCGTCAAATTTTCTTGTTCAAAAATTTTATTGGAGAAAAGAACAAGGCTTACATACAGTCAGGTCCCTTAAAAAGTGGGAGGCACATATACAGACTGTTGTAATTCCTACACCTTCACCTGATTTGGATGTAAATAGCCTCAAATTAAAGCTGAAAGTCTGCAGTTAAAGCACATCTTGTTTGTTTCATTTCAAATCCATTGTGGTGGTGTATAGAGCCAAAAAGATTAGAATTGTATCGATGTCCCAATATTTATGGACCTGACTGTATGTAGCCGGGAGTGGACTACAGTTATCTGACTTTGCAGACTGTCTGTTACTATTTTAGCCCGCTTAGTGCTGGATTTTCATCAGTGACATCATCAACTAAAGCACGGAGAAAAGCATTGTGGGAGAAGTAGTTCCCTTAACAGGCATTGCTGATTTCGCAGTATTGACTGTGAACCTCATCTCCCAAGAGACTGTCTGCTCGCAGAGGAATTGTGGGAGAGACTATATGGGGATCTGAGGATCAGGCCCATGCGGATTTGGAGGATTGCGGCCTAGTACGCGATCTATAGTCCACCGCTTCAGCCCCAGTGAGTTCCAGCTGTCAGAAGGACGCTCTGCAGCAGCGCTGAATACCGCGGAAACAGTCCACAGACGGATCCCTGTGTCCCGGTCCACCTGAAAGAGGAAGAATCGTTTGTTGGTTCCACCGGGTGACTCTGAAGACTATCAGGATTGGTGAGGGGGCTTCAGGCCCACGGATTCCATTGTTTGCCAAGTACTACACTTTCAGCACAGAACACCTGCAACATTCTCTTGGATTACAAATAGTATTGCTATCAAATGGGAGTTATTATCTTGCATTGTTCATCATCGCTTTGCTGCAGCCAGGAATCTCTGTTCTATGAGCTCCAACGTTGCTGGTGATACAGTGCAAGGCCTTTCTGTTAGGAGAGTGTTGTTAGTGAGGATATACTGTATATAAAATATTAAACTCGCATAATATAGATACTCGGGGCAAACATAGCTATATGATCAAATGGGAGCAAGCTCTTGGGGAAGTCTCCCTTTCACAGCGGCAAATCATTTGGTCAGCAGCCAAAAGTTCTATCTGCACTCTCTATAAGGAAAACGCATGTCCCGAGTATCCATCATTTCAAGCCAAGTAAGATGACCATCGATTTTCCAAAGGCATTATGGCAGCAAAATGTTCAAAAAATACCTATCAGTCCCTGATCAGTTGCTCCCTTGGGAAAAGAAGGGGCATAGAAAATTAAAATTCAGCCTGACCAGTTTTGCCCCCGCTGACCGGCTGCATCAGAGGCCATAATGTGTGACGTTTAAACTTAGGGCCACCATTCAACTCTAAACTGTTTTTAAAAATGTCACCTACGGACAAATTTGGGTACTGAAGCTTGTTGTCATTTCAGTGGTGTGCATCAGTTTAAGGCTTGACATGTTGGGTATCTATTTACTCGACACAACCTCATCTTTTATATTTTACCAGAAAAGTGGATCATATATTGTGGCTGTGTGCCCTAAAGTCTATGTTAAATATGTCTTTCATTATATGTTGGTGTGTGAAACTGGACCCTGTTGTATCTTTCTTTCTTCTTTCGTACAGTACATGGCGATCCTGTCAGTCAATCTTCTCTGCTTTAAGCATGGAAGCAGATCCATATTGGTGTGGTCAGTTTGTGTATTAGTATTTCTAAGTTAGAGTTAGAAGACTGTATCACTGTAGTCTGTTTTTTCTACACACACCCTGTCTTTCCCAATACGCTTACCGCCAATTAGAGCCTGCCTTTTTTTCTGGCACACCCACACTTCCCCACCACTAATCACAGCCTACCTTTCCTGATACACTCCCTGCCCCCCCCCCCAGCCAATCACAGCCTGCTGTTCCTGACATGCTCCCCCCATCACCAATCACAGCCTACCTTTCCTGACACCAGTGGCGGTTGGTGGTATTTTTTTTTGGGGGGGGGGGGGCAAACAATCCTATTCTTTTATTCTGCCACCAAATACCTTATACAGCCCACTTCCTGTTTCTAGCCTTGGCTTATGACATCATGCACAGCTTTCTCTCTCTGGAGAGTTTGCCAGGAAGGGGGGGGGGGGGATTCATAAGAGGGCCAATGAGAGCTGCAGAGCTGGAGGTGTGCCTCTGTGTAAATCCAGGCAGCAGCTTCAGCTGCCCACAGTTAAAATGGTTGCAGCCAGACTCCGTGGAGGGAGGATTCTGCAGGGTATTTGGCAAGTACAGTATATATAAAATAATATGCAAAGTGGTTGGAGGGAAGCTTCAGAATGGCAAAGATGTTTTAATTAAGTGTTCTTGCATAGCAAGACCACTTACTGTTATCTCACATATATATTATTCTTATTATTATAGCCAAATTTACCACCCTAACTCCTCCCACAGTTTTTACACTACATAGACAAGTAATATACCGAAACGTGCGGATTGTTCCCGAATGGTGTGCTATTACTTTGTGGAACGTTTCGCCAAATGGTTCACGAAATATCGTCATTTTTGCGGCGAAATTGGTCCCATAGGAATGAATGGGGAAACTAGAGTGGGAGATGACAAAAGCTGAAAAATCAGAACATGATTTCTAAACTGCCGCCACTCCCTCATTTTCAAGCCCACCTACACAAATCTTATATCAAAACGTTCAGCTATCCCTGCTGCCACTAAACATGTCCACGGCTAAGCCATAGTCCTGATAGTTTTCACAATATGACCATTTGTTTGTAACTCACGCCGTCCATTGACATTCATTGAAACTACACTCTAGCCCCCTCCAAATTTGAAGGGCAATTTCTAAACTGCGACTGTGCCTTCATTTTTAATATTTCAGAGACATACTATACATCAAAATCTAGGTCTGGGTCTTGTGATTCTCACAATATAAAGATCTTCGCTGTAGGATGTATAGTTTTTAAAATACGGCCATTTGTTTAGAGGTCATTTCAGGAAATTTTAGCCATTAATCAGAGTGTACTGTTAGTGTTTGTTTTTGTTGCCATGGTTACCAAAGCTTCTGTTATACACAGGGGGGGAGGTTGCTGGAGCATCTCAGCTCTGATTACAGAGCCCCGGGGAGGGGACAGACACACCATGTACTGATTTATCATAGAGGAATATGATGGGGCAGTTTTGATGGGGTAATTCTGATGGGGCAGATTTGATGAAGCAGTATTTGGGAAGCATAAACAGGGCATGAGCGTTGCTAGGAAACAGTGGTTGTAAACACAAGATGCTGAGACACCCCAAATGCATGTGACTTCATCTGCTAGACTTGATAATGCTTGTAGACTCCTCCCACAGTTTTTACACTACAGAGACAAGTAATATACCGAAACGAGCGGATTGTTCCCGATTGGTGTGTTATTACTTTGTGGAACTTTTTTCGCCGAATGGTCCACGAAATGACGTTTTTGCAACGAAATTTTTCCCATAGGAATGAATGGCGAAATGTTCAAAACTAGAGTGGGAGGTGACAAAAGCTGACAACCCCCTGATTAGCCAAAACATTATGACCACCCCATGATCAGCCAAAACATTATGACCACCCCATGTAAAAAAAAAAAATATTTTTGAAAAAAAAAAAATTCATTTTTGAAAAAAAATATATATTATTGAGAAAAAAAAATATTTTTGAAAAAAAAAAAAAAATATTTTTGAAAAAAAAAATTTATTTTAAAGAAAAAAAAAATTTTGAACCAAAAAAATTCATTTTTGAAAATAAAATTATTTTTGAAAAAAAAAAATCATTAAAAAAAAAATAATTTTTGAAAAAAAAAATCATTTTTGAAAAAAATGTTCAGCTCTTTCAGCTAATGATGGGAACTGTTTTACTACTATTTATACTTTTTAAAATACTAAGCTTTTTAACACTTTTCACAGTTACTCCGCCCACTGCACCCAGTTACTCCGCCCACTCCAGTTGTAGAGGCAAGAACACTTTCACAATTTCCCCAGAAATTGTACCTTTTCTAGTTACAAATTATTATGTGAGCAGACTGCAATTCCTCTTTAATGACAAAGCAAAAAGAATCCAGGCAGCGGTGGGATTTGAACCCACGACTCCGCAGAGACTGGAGCTTTCTCCAGTGCCTTAGACCGCTATGGGATTTGAACCCATGACTCCGCAGAGACTGGAGCTTTCTCCAGCGCCTAAGACCACTATGGGATTTGAACCCACAACTCCACAGAGACTGGAGCTTTCTCCAGCGGCTTAGACCGCTATGGGATTTGAACCCATGACTCCGCAGAGACTTACTCCAGCGCCTTAGACCGCTCAGCCACGCTGCCTTCTGATTAACATAGACATGTTATCTCACATATATATTATTCTTATTATAGCCAAATTTACCACCCTAATTCCTCCCACAATTTTTACACTACATAGACAAGTAATATACCGAAACGTGCGGATTGTTCCCGAATGGTGTGCTATTATTTTGTGGAACGTTTCGCCGAATGGTTCACGAAATATCGTCGTTTTTGCGGCAAAATTGGTCCCATAGGAATGAATGGGGAAGCTAGAGTGGGAGGTGACAAAAGCTGAAAAATCAGAACATGATTTCTAAACTGCCACCACTCCCTTATTTTTAAGCCCACCTACACAAATCTTATATCAAAACGTTCAGCTATCCCTGCTGCCACTAAACATGTCCACGGCTAAGCCATAGTCCTGATAGTTTTCACAATATGACCATTTGTTTGTAACTCATGCCGTCCATTGACATTCATTGAAACTACACTCTAGCCCCTTCAAATTTGAAGGGCAATTTCTAAACTGCGACTGTGCCTTCATTTTTAATATTTCAGAGACATACTATACATCAAAATCTAGGTCTGGGTCTTGTGATTCTCACAATATAAAGATCTTCGCTGTAGGATTTATAGTTTTTGGGAAAAAGCTTTTTGTTTAGAGGTCATTTCAGGAAATTTTAGCCATTAATCAGAGTGTACTGTGTTTGTTTTGTTGCCATGGTTACCAAAGCTTCTGTTATACACAAGGGGGGAGGTGGCTGGAGCATCTCAGCTGTGATTACAGAGCCCGGGGGAGGGGACAGACACACCATGTACTGATTTATAATAGAGGAATATGATGGGGCAGTTTTGATAGGGCAATTCTGATGGGGCAGTTTTAATGGTGGCAATATGATAGGGAAGTTTTGATAGGAATTGTATTGTGTAGAAATTACATTGTGTTGTGTATTGAGCAGTGCGTGTGAAGCATAAACAGTACATGAGCGTTGCTAGGAAACAGTGGTTGTAAACACAAGATGCTGAAACCCCCCAAATGCATGTGGCCATACCTTCATCTGCGATGCTTGATAATGCTGATAATTTACCACCCTAACTCCTCCCACAGTTTTTACACATTCGCCGAATGGTTCACGGAATATCGTCGTTTTTGCGGCAAAATTGGTCCCATAGGAATGAATGGCGAAATGTTCAAAACTAGAGTGGGAGGTGACAAAAGCTGACAACCCCATGATCATACCACCCTAACTCCTCCCACAGCTTTTAAACTACATAGACAGTAATATACTGAAGGTGAGGATTGTTCCCGATCGGTGTGCTATTACTTTGTGGAACGTTTCGCCGAATGGTCCACGAAATATTGTAGTTTTTGCGGCGAAATTGGTCCCATAGAAATGAATGGCGAAATGTTCAATGTCATTTAATTGGTGTGCTATTACCTTGTGGAACTTTGTGAAAAGCTGAAAAATACCAGTGTGAATCCGGCCTCAATGTCATTTAATTGGTGTGCTATTACTTTGTGGAACGTTTCGCCAAATGGTTCACGAAATATCGTCGTTTTTGCGACGAAATTGGTCCCATGGGAATGAATGGCGAAATGTTCAAAACTAGAGTGGGAGGTGACAAAAGCTGACAACCCCATGATCAGTCAAAACATTATGACCACCCCATGATCAGAAAAAACATGACCGCCTAATAAAAAAAATATATATTTTTGAAAAAAAAAAAAAAATCATTTTTGAAAAAAAAAAAAAAATCATTTTTGAAAAAAAAAAAAATCATTTTTGAAAAAATAAAATTCATTTTTGAAAAAAAAAAATAAAATTCATTTAAAAAAAAAAAAAAATTTGAAAAAAAAATCATTTAAAAAAAAAAAATTTGGAAAAAAAAAATCATTTTTGAAAAAAAAAATCATTTTTGAAAAAAAAAAAAATTCATTTTTGAAAAAAATGTTCAGCTCTTTCAGCTAATTATGGGACTTCTTCAACTTTTTTACTACTATTGATACTTTTTAAAATAGTTACTCAAGCCACTCCACCCAGTTACTCCACCCACTCCAGTTGTAGAGGCAAGAACACTTTTCACAATTTCCCCAGAAATTGTAGCTTTTCTAGTTTCAGTTTCTATTAGTGAATCCATGGATTTACATCGCTCCCATGTTATCCTCACATGCCCGCCACCATCAGTGATCCGCCTTCTTGGGGATGCTATTCAAAATCTCTACTGCTATTGGCCGCACGCCCTGTCTATTCTGGCCTAATAATTCCCTTATTGGTCGCTCTCGCCACCTGCTGTCGTACTCTCACTGTCAATTGGCTAGCAGACGACGTTTTTCCACCCCTGGCTGTGTAAACTCCGCCCACCACTCAGACTCCAAATCCCTGATGTGGATTAGAGTAAGCTCCGCCCACCAGGCAGAGTCCAATGCCTTCGGCGGGTTAGTGTAGCTCTGCCCAACACGCATATACTCCAATGCTTGCATCGGATTAGTGTAGCTCCGCCCAACACTCATACCCCTATTCCTTCATCGCTATCTTCTGGAAACTCCGCCTACACGTAGGCTGTGCAAAGCAGTCTGTGAACTCGTTTAGCTCTGCCCACCAACTCAGACTTCCGTGCCTTCTGCGAGTTAAAGTAGTTCCCGCCCACCACCCCTAGGCTGGTATGCCTCCTGTGAGTTGAGCCCCGCCTACACGTAGGCTTCAGTGGCGGCTTGAAGCTCCGCCCACTCCTTTTTATCATCATTCGCCCCCCCCTTTTGTGGAAAATCTACTTCCTTTTTTATGGAAACTCAAAAATTCTCAGTTGTCACCAGAACAGGAAGTGAGGGGAAATCTCCCATTGGGGACACCTGCCTTATATAGGGGATTCCCCTCACTTCCTGTGATGTCCTGTGCCATCTGTGATATGTAGAGATCAGCTAAGGGGGGGCGTCACCCTCATCCCAACTGATTTACTAATCCAATCAGCTGCCAGAACTTGGCGACACCCCATTTCCAGGGGGACGGTAAATATAGGTGGTTGAGTTGCACTTTTGCGCCCCCCCTCCACTAAATCCATCACAGTGGGGGAGGGGAAGTTGTACAAGTGTCGTAACCTCAGCAGCAAAAATTGACCCCCCTCTTTGGTGGGCAGAATGATGAACGGAGGGCCGCCCTGCAAACGTGTACAATACACATGAGGATATCACACTATAGCGTATGTCAGACGTCGCATGTGATTCGCACCCGCACCGCTGTGCACATCCCATGCGATGTCTGTGCCATGCAAACTCAGCCCCACAGTTTGTAGGGATGAATTCGCATTGCATTCGCACCAGAAATTGGCGCAGGACCCTTTTTTTTTTTTGGACCGCACCAGGAATCGGATCGCATGGGTGTTCGGACCCAATACGTTCCGATTCCTGTTCCGAATTCGCAGTTCGCACTGATCTGTGGAGCGACATTAACTTTTGTATGGACACCCGCAAGCGGTTGGCATAGTGCAGTGTGAATCGCCGATGAATTCGAGTTGGGAACCCGCACTGGATCATTCACAGGGTTTTCCCCGCATCGCACCAGTGTGAAGCCAGCCTCTGGTTACAGTGTTTGTAAACCCTGTTCTACCACTGATAGCTACAGGTAAGTCTAGAATAAGACCCCTTTCACATTGGAGGCGTAATTCAGGCGTTAACCACTTCCGGACCGCCGCACGCCGATATACGTCATTATTTTGAAGCGGAATATCGTTGTTATGGCATCAGCTACCTGCCAAAACCACGAGATCCTCTTCTTCGTCCAGTTTCCGATAAGAGTGGTCTCTGCAGCGGAATCGCCACAAGATCACTTTTATCAGCGGCGGGAGAGGGGCCCCCCCCTCCGCCACGCTCTGGTGCCCTCCGCCGCTTACCGGAGCCGATCGGATCCTTCCCGGTGTTAGGTATGGAGATGAGTGAGGGGAAGATGGCCCCCACCCGTCTCCATAACATTGCAGGGTGGAAGCGACATCAAAACGTCACTTCCGCCCATAGCTCTTAAAGAGACATTTTTTTTTTTTTAATTTTTAATTGACAAAAATATTTTTCTTTTCTTTTTATTGCATTTCAGTGTAAATATGATATCTGAGGTCTTTTTGACCCCAGATCTCATATTTAAGAGGTCCTGTCATGCTTTTTTTTTTTTCCTATTACACGGGATGTTTACCCACTTAAAGTGGAGGTCCACCCTAAAAAAGGAAATGGCATTAAAATTCATAAAAAAAATAAAAAAAAACATTTGAGAAAATTTTTTTTTTTTAACTTACCTGAAAGCCCTGTTGCTAGGCAGTCTTCCTAATCTGCCTCTTCCTATTCCGCGGCACTTCCTTCTCCTAAGGTGAGCGGCCCCATTGCCTTCTGGGACATGTGTGTGTCCCAGGAAACAACGGGGCCATTCACAGAGCGCCGCGCCGCTCGCGCATGCGCAGTAGGAAAGTTGCAGTGAAGCCGCAAGGCTCCACTACCTGATTCCATTAGTTAGGATGGAGGCACCGCCAGCCGATCCGATGGACGGATCGGCTCCGGGGGGGGGGGGCGACATCACAGGCTCGCTGGACAAGTAAGTGTCCTTACTAAAAGTCAGCAGCTACAGTGTTTGTAGCTGCTGACTTTAAAAAAAAAAACAAAAACGGCCAGAACCCCCCTTTAAGGACCAGCCTCGTTTTGGATTTTAGGTGTTTACATGTTTAAAACAGTTTTTTTGCTAGAAAATTACTTGGAACCCCCAAACATTATATATTGTTTTTTTTTTTTTCTAACACCCTAGAGAATAAAATGGTGGTCAATGCAATACTTTTTTTCGCACCGTATTTGCGCAGCAGTCTTATAAGCGCACTTTTTTTTGGAAAAAATTCACTTTTTTGAATAAAAAAATAAGACAACAGTAAAGTTAGCCATTTTTTTTTTTTTCATATTGTAAAATATAATGTTACGCTGAGTAAATTGATACCCAACACGTCACGCTTAAAAATTGTGCCCGCTCGTGGAATGGCGTCAAACTTTTACCCTTAAAAATCTCCATAGGCCACGTTTAAAAAAAATTCTACAGGTTGCAGGTTTTGAGTTACAGAGGAGGTCTAGGGCTATAATTATTGCTCTTGCTCTACCGGTCGCGGCGATACCTCACATGTGTGGTTTGACCACCGTTTTCAAATGTGGGCGCTACTCACGTATGCGTTCGATTCTGCGCGCAAGCTCGTCGGGACGGGGCGCTTTAAAAAGAATTTTTTTTTTTTTCGTTTTCTTATTTATTTTACTTTATTTTATTTATTTTTTCACTATTTCACTATTTTTTCACTGTAAAAAACTATTTGGATCACTTTTATTCCTATTACAAGGAATGTAAACATCCCAAAACCGAGTGCAGCTAAACAAGCAAGCATGTAAGGTTGTTTCCAACCTAGAAGATGGCCGCGGGTGACAGGGGGGAGGAGTCACGTTTGACGTCACCCGCGGCCATCTTCTAGGTTGGAAACAACCTTACATGCTTGCTTGTTTAGCTGCACTCGGTTTTGGAGTGCAATTTATGTGAGTACATTTCCCATTTTTTTATTTGTCGAATAAAATATTATATACAGAGAGCACTAGTTTGTCCCCTTCCTCTCTTTTATTATTGATTATTGGGAGACATCTAATGGCTTCCCCTATTTTATTATTTTTACTGTTCATGTGAAGGGTTATTATGAATTTAACTAAGTGACAGCTTGCAACCTAGGTCATTTGTGGTTTTATTTTTTCTGCGCTGAATATTGTATATTTTTAGATTAGGTGGAAATCAGCAGTGCAAATCGCACTGATCTGCGGCTTTGGAATCGCCCATTTTCAAAGCCGCATCAGATTGAACCAGAGCTTTACTATATCTGGTGCACTCAGCATCCAGTGCAGCTGTGCATAGTAACCAATCAGCTTGTTCAATGAAGCATTGACATTAAAACCTGGAAACTGATTGGTTACTATGCACAGCTACACCAGATTCTGTGTGCAGCAGTTTAACCACTCTAGCCCCGGAAGGACTTACCCCCCTACCCCCCTTCCTGACCAGAGCATTTTTTGCGAAAGGCACTGCGCCGTTTTAACTGACAATTGCGCGGCCGTGCGACGTTGCACCGAACATAATTGACGTCCTTTTTTTCCCACAAATAGAGATTTCTTTTGGTGGTATTTGATCACCTCTGCGGTTTTTACTTTTTGCGCTATAAACAAAAAAAGAGTGACAATTTTGAACAAAAAGCAATATTTTTTACTTTTTGCTATAATAAAATACCCCCCAAAAATATATATAAAAACACATTTTTTCCTCAGTTTAGGCCGATATGTATTCTTCCACATATTTATTGTAAAAAAATCTCAATAAGAGTATATTGATTGGTTTGCGCAAAAGTTATAGCGTCTACAAAATAGTGGATAGATTTATGGCATTTTTATTATTAAATTATTTTTTTAACTAGTAATGGCGGCGATCTGCGATTTTCATTGGGACCGCGACATTATGGCGGACAGATCGGACACTTTTGACACTATTTTGGGAACATTGGCATTTATACAGTGATACACTGTACTACAAATAGCCACTGATTACTGTATAAATGACACTGGCAGGGAAGGGGTTAAACACTAGGGGGAGATCAAGGAGTTAAGTGTGTTCCCTAGGTGTGTTCTAACTGTAGGGGGGATGAGCTCACTACAACATGACAGAGATCACTGCTCCCGGTGACAGGGAACAGTAGATCTCTGTCATGTTGCTAAGCAAAACAGCGAAATGCCTTGTTTACATAGGCATCTCCCCGTTCTGCCTCTCCTCGCCGCAATTGCAGGCCACTGGCGAACATCGAGTTTGCTGGACCCGCGGGCACGCTCCCGCAGCACGCGGTGGGCGCGCGCCTACTAGGCAGCAAACTCAAAGGGACATACAGGTACGCCCTTTTGCCTGCCCGTGCCATTCTGCCAGCGTAAATCGGCGTGCGGCGGTTGGCAAGTGGTTAAGGCACCAGTCACGCTTGTGCGACTTGTCATGTGACTTTGGACATGACCTGTCGCAGCCCATTCTTTTCAATGGCATACATTCAGATCAGTGCGACTAAGTGATATTGACGTCCTGTTTTTTTTTTGTTGTTTAAAAATAACAAACATGTTATACTTATCTGCTCTGTGTAAGGCCCGGTTCACACTGGTGCGATGCGAGAACCCTGCAAATCCACTGCGGGTTCCCACATTGCACCGACTCGCATGGCAGTTCACACTGCCATATGCGAATCGCTGGGGAGTGTCAATACATTGTTAACGACACCCCCAGTTCAGCTTGCATATCGCACTGCGAACTGACAGTTCGGACACGAATCGGATTGCACAGGTGTGAACAGCCATGCGATCCGATTCCGGTCCGAACAAAAAAAAGGGTCCTGTGCGTGTTTGGACCGAATGCGGTGCGATATCAGCCATACTATCTGTATGGCTGAAATCGCATCACATGTGATGTGAACAGCAGTGCGCTGTGAATCACATGCGATGTCTGGCATCGCACCAGTGTGAACCGGGCCTAATGGTTTTTCACAAAGCAGCCCAGATCCTCCTCTTCTTGGGTCCCCTGCCTGCGCTCCTGGCCCCTCCCTCCTATCGAGTGCCCCCCAGAGCAAGCAACTTACTATGGGGGCACCCGAGCCGCTCCCCTGCCCTGTGTGTCCATTCAGACATGGAGCTGCAGCTTGACACCGCCCCCTCTCTCTCCTTATTGGCTCACTGACTCTGATTGACAGCAGCAGGAGCCAATCAGCACTCCCAGCACTGTGACTGTGATCAGGAGTAGGTAGGACTGGCTCCCAATCACATGATCGCTGTGTCAGGCAATCACAGTGATAAAGGGAGGCCAGTCAACACCATGCAAAGAGATGACATCACTCCGATCTTAAAGGGCCAGCGGAAAGGAGTTATTATCAAACACTCAAACATGAAAACGGAACACGTGCACAAAAAATCTCCAAAATCACATGCAAACACTCAGGTGTGAATCCAGGCTGAAACAGCTCTGGGCCTCTTAGCCATCATGGGTTTTGGTTGCCTGAGCCACCCTCGCCATGTGACTACAGTTCTCTACCTACCAGTCAGCAACAATATATATTCTTTAAAAGGGTTAGTTCACCTTTTCCATAAAGTACACTATGCAGTCAAGGGGCCCCAGGGTTTTCATAATCTGTATGCAGCTTTGAAATATTGTGCTGGGGTTAAATAGTTATACCTGTAGGCCATTTGGGTCACCCCTAAGGCCTGTCTGAGTAGCTCCTTGTAGCACCCTCTAGTGTGTGCTAGTTAGTAGTGTAGGTTTGTAGATTAGGTCTGTTATTGTACGAAACTTCTAGAAAGTTGTAAAAACTTTTAGAGCTATTAGGTGGAGGTTAGGAGGAACTGTTTGTAATATTTATGAGGGCCTGAGCCAATCCCCAGTAAAAGGGCTGGCAGGGGGTAGGTTTACCTCACAAATAGGCATGAACCATGCCAGCAAGGGCAGTCAGGTGGAAGATGGAGATAAAGTGCTGTAGAGACTGTCAGTGGCCCTCTGGGGTACCCCCTAGTCTAGGGTGACCAGACATCCCCGGTTTCTGGGGACAGTCCCCGGATTGAGGACACTGTCCCCGGACCAAGTCTGTCCCCAGTTTTGTCCCCGGATTGGATTTGAACAGGGGCTGGGGCAATTTCAAAGACAGCCCGTGCAGAATAAAAAGAAAAAATCTGAATTGCACCCCCCTCCTCTGCCGCTCCTACTAGCTTATGGGGGTTTATTTTTTCCATTATCTGTGCCCCTTTCTGATGATCATGTGCTGGTCGGAGCGGAGGGACTATTTCTTCAGTTTCGGGCGCATGCCCACTCAGCTCCGCTCGCATGTTCTTCTGCCTTGGCTCAAGTCCCAGCCAGCCGCCTGCCTGCTTATCTCCTTGCCTTCCCTGGTGGAGTGACCTTCTTCCACTCCCCACCCAGTAGTAGCCGGGGCCCGAAGAGTAAAGTCCCATACACACTATCAGATTTTCTGCTGATTTTTGTCTTCAGATTTACCAAAACCATGTAGTGCAAGGGCCTGCCTGATTGCATACAAATTGAAACTCCTATGGTTTGACCTCATATTATATGGTTTTGGTAAATCTGAAGGAAAAAATCAGCAGAAAATCTGATAGTGTGTATGGGGCTTTAGACTTGACAGGCTGTGAGGCGGGTGGCGGCGGCGGAGACAGGCAAAGAGTCGTCGATTGCTGCCATTACTAGTAAAAAAAAAAAAAAAAATATGTCCCCGGATTTCATTTTAAAAATCTGGTCACCTTACCCTAGTCGGGGGGGGTTTGACCTTGGGTCCGGGCATGGGTGTTGGAAGGATCCTGCCACAACACACAGAGGAAACCCTTTCTGGAGGCATGGGAACAAGTGTGAGGACAGTGTGAGTAGAGCAGCACTACTGGGGACTCGCAAGGGGGAGACTGCCATACATAGCCAGTTCTCCCTAAATACCGTGTTGTGCCAAGTCTTCATCCCTTCCCTCTGAGAGCTTCTGCAGAGTCAGCCGGGTGGGCTGGTGAGAAAGTCTGTCTGGAGGACTACTGTGAGAAGTTTGCCTGGTGGGCTAGTGAAAGGGGCAGATGCAGCCAGGTGGGTAGGCATTGACAGAAGATGTGGTGCTAGGCTCAGTGACCCCGGAAAGGAAGTGAAGGAGAAGGTGCAAGCTGTGTCACTCCAGTGTGCTACTGTTTAGGGACTGCGAGTTCCTACCTGTGATGGGCTGTTACTGAGTTGACAATCAGGCCCTGTCAGCTCCCCTAAAGGTGTGAGCCAGCAAAAACTAAGTGAGCAGGAGGCTGAAGAAGAGAAGGCTGTGCATAGAGACAATATATATAGACTATGTATAGGAAGCTGTCCCTGAACTTGTTGAAGTTTAGTGGGCATCCCATAACCTCCCCTCCCTAACCAAGATGAAACTCCCTAATAAAAATTAAAAACAAAGCTACAGGCTGTTCTCTGTCTCTGAAGTGCTGGTGAAGACTCGGTTTGCCTGGCTGTGCAGGGTGTAGGATCCCAGTTCATCTTAGGCCCCTAGGGGGGTGCGGTACATCCTACAGGTAACTGCCCATCCTGTCCTGCTGCTGGGACGCTCTAGCTGTTGGGCGCTCACCCACAGTGTCACAGGAATGAGCGTTCTCCTTGATCAAACCCCTACAAATGTTCAAGGTGCTCTCTCTCTCATTAGCAACAGCAACTGCGCTCAGCGATGAGGTGAAAGAGAACACTCACTCCTGTGATGCTGAGGGTGAATGCCCAAGGGCTGGGCCTCATTCACACTGGCACTGTCAAACCTACGTTCATATGTGTTTAGAGCACTAGTTTTTAACCTTGAGACCAGAGCCTGGAAAAAATTCTTGCAAAACCTTCCATATCCCAAAAGTACATGCTTTTAATATCTGTACTATTAAATTATGTGTAGCACTGTTTTGTAATGCTTATTTGTTAAAATAAAAACCTTTTTTCTGTAAAAAAAAAAAAAATTATGTGTAGCACACCTGTAATTTGTGAGCGCAGAAACAGCATAAACTTGCACTTTAACTGAACTTGTTCCATTGCCTTTGTAGCACCCTGGGGTTTAGCCAGGGAGCTCCTCACACATTTACTTGCCAGGAGTAGTTATCTTGGTCGATTGATAGAGATCTATTGATTTCTCCCTAAGGCCGTGTACACACGGGTGGACTTTTCGGCATCAAAGGTCCGGCGGTCTTTCCGACGGACTTTCGACGGACTTTTGACGGACTTCCGACGGACTTTCGAACAAACGGACTTGCCTACACACAATCCCACCAAAGCCTGATGGATTCGTACGTGATAACGTACGACCGGACTAAAATAAGGAATTTGATAGCCAGTAGCCAATAGCTGACCTAGCGTTGGTTTTCTTCCGTTGGACTAGCATACAGACGAGTGGATTTTTCGACCTGACTCGAGTCCGTCGGAAAGATTTGAAACATATTTCAAATCTAAAGTCCGTCTGATTTTCGCCCGAAAAAGTCAGCTGCAGGTCCGATGAAGCCCACACACGGTCGGATTGTCCGACAGATTCGTCCCGTCAGACCAGTCCAGACGAAAAGTCGGCCCGTGTGTACACGGCATTAGTTTGGCCTTGTTGCATTTTTCTCTTCTACCACTAGGTGGCCGGGTACTTGGTGGTACTAGATATGAGAAGGGCAACCCAAGGTCAGGTTATGAGTATATGAGGTATATCAGCCAATGGGAATGGGCAGGGGTTTTCTTGAATCCCTTGGCCTGCTGGTAGAACCTATATATTTGGGTCAGGTCAGGTGATCTATGTTCTGTGCCACCTGGACGGCTGTCTGGGTGGATGTGTGTCATACGCACTGGGCTGCTAGGCCAGAGATTGAGCCTATCCAGGGGGCGTCTGGCTGCCAGGCTGTGTGAGGGCCTATCCAGGAGTAAGAGGGCAGCGCAGGGTTGGGACTGCGGCTTGCAGTCCAACCAAAAGTGACGGTTTTGCCAGCCGGAGAACCTGTCGTGGTAGGAGGTAGAAGGGGAGCTGCCGCCACTAAGGGACCAACCACCTTTACCAGGGACCACAGTGAGTAACTGAAGCAAGTACTAGAACCACATTCTCACCGAAAGGGCATGGTGGAGAATCGGGAAACTTCAGGCGGTACTCAAGTCAGGGACCCAACCCGTGGAGGAGATGCTTTCAGAGCAGCCTCGTGAGTCAAGCCAGGGACCTCGCCGGTTAGCAGGGGTGAAGCTTGAGAAGTATCAGGAGTGCCAAGCTAGGGACCCAGCAGGGAAGCATTGGTGACACTTGAGGGAGATACCACCGCAAAGATTGAAGGAGCTCAAGGGATTCAGAGTCAGTGAATCAGTGGGTCTAGTGAGAGACCGGGAGCTCAGAGTTGAAGAACTACAAGAAGCAGTTGCAGTGAAGCTGAAGGAACTGTTACGTTTGAGTTAGGAACTGTTAAAGACTGTTGCCATAGGAGAGACAGCATTCCTGCATGTGCAGATGTGGCTCCTTGCTGGGGGCTTTCCCTGCACGGCTGTCTTCCTATTGAAGTCTCGGAGTCTGCCAATTGAAGGGTGTCCTGGCCCTAACCCTCTTTCCCCCAAAAATACAAAAAGGACTGTTAAGAGAAATAAAACCTCTTTTACATCCAAGAAGTGTCTGACGCCCAATAACTTTGTCCACCTTGCACCCACTCTGCCTCACAACCCACCACATACAGAAGGATGTCAGCTATCTTTGGCTTGGAAAGTTCTCATTAGACTGGACAAGGCCAGAGATTTTGCTGCACCTTTATCGAAACCAGCTTGTAGAAATTCTAGAATTTGCACTGAATATGGAGTGGGGTGGGGGGCCGTCCCAGGAGCTTGAGGTTGAAAATTGCAGGAATTTTTCCAAAATTTTGTACTAAGTGTAGCAAGGTCCCAGGCCTCCTTTGATCTAATGAGAACCTCCAGGGCTAGGGATAGCTGACATCCTTCTGTATGTAGTGGGTTGTGAGGCATGGTGGGTGTAGAGTAGTTACGTTATTGGGCGCCAGACACTTCTTGGATGCAAAAGGAAGTTTATTTCTCTTAACAAACCTTTTTGGGGGAGAGAGGGTTAGGGCCAGGACAACCTTAGGTAGTTGCAAGATTAATTGGCAGACTCTGAGACTTCAATAAGAAGACAGCCATGCAGGGAAAGGCATCCAGCAAGATGCCACATCTGCATGTGTAGGAATGCTGCCTCCTATGGCAACAGTCTTTAACAGTTCCAAACACAAGGCTTAACAGTTCCTTCACTTTCACTACAATCACTCCTTGTAGTTCTTCAGCACACTGAGCTCCTGGTCTCTCACTAGACCCACTGATTCACTGCCATTGAATCCCTTGAGCTCCGTCAATCTTCACGGTGGTATCTTCCTCAAGCATCGCCCCCTTTTCTCTGCTGGGTCCCTAGCTTAATACTCTAGATACCTCTCAAGCTTCACCGACACTGGCCTGCTCGGTCCCTAGCTTGACACACAAGGCTGCTCTGCAAGCGTTACCTCTGCTGGCTGGGTCCCTGACTTGATTCCCACTGAAGTTTCCAGATTCTTCACCGACCCCGGTTGCTGAGAATTCTGCTTCGGTACTTGCTTCAGTTACTCACTGTGGTCCCTGGTAATAAGGCGGATAGACCCTTAGTGGTGACAGCTTCCCCTCTATCTCCGGCCACGACAGGCTCTCCGGCCGGCAGAACCGTCACTTTTGGTTGGACTGCAAACCGCAGTTCCAACCCTGCGATGCTCTCTTGCTTCTGGATAGGCCCTCAGACAGCCCAGCAGCCAGATGTGCCCAATTTCCGGCCTAGTAGCCCGGGCAGTACAACACAAGTCCACCCAGACAGCCGTCCACAGATCACCTGAGTATATAGGCTCTCCCAGCAGGCCAAGGGTTTCAAGAAAACCCTTGCCCATATTGGCTGAGATCCCCCATATACCCATAACCTGACCTAGTGGTAGAAGAGAAAAGTGCAACAAGGCCAAACTTAGGGAGAAATCAATAGATCTCTAGCAATCAACCAGGATAACTACTCCTGGCAAGTAAATTTGTGAGGAGCAACCCTGCCTAAAAACCAGGTGCTATATAAGTGTTGCTTGTGGAAACCTTCCTGAACTTTAAAAGTGTGAATATAAACTGCCTATGAGCAACCTAGACTTTGTAGTCTCTGCCCGTCAAATTTTCTTGTTCAAAAATTTTATTGGAGAAAAGAACAAGGCTTACATACAGTCAGGTCCCTTAAAAAGTGGGAGGCACATATACTGACTGTTGTAATTCCTACACCTTCACCTGATTTGGATGTAAATAGCCTCAAATTAAAGCTGAAAGTCTGCAGTTAAAGCACATCTTGTTTGTTTCATTTCAAATCCATTGTGGTGGTGTATAGAGCCAAAAAGATTAGAATTGTATCGATGTCCCAATATTTATGGACCTAACTGTATGTAGCCGGGAGTGGACTACAGTTATCTGACTTTGCAGACTGTCTGTTACTATTTTAGCCCGCTTAGTGCTGGATTTTCATCAGTGACATCATCAACTAAAGCACGGAGAAAAGCATTGTGGGAGAAGTAGTTCCCTTAACAGGCATTGCTGATTTCGCAGTATTGACTGTGAACCTCATCTCCCAAGAGACTGTCTGCTCGCAGAGGAATTGTGGGAGAGACTATATGGGGATCTGAGGATCAGGCCCATGCGGATTTGGAGGATTGCGGCCTAGTACGCGATCTATAGTCCACCGCTTCAGCCCCAGTGAGTTCCAGCTGTCAGAAGGACGCTCTGCAGCAGCGCTGAATACCGCGGAAACAGTCCACAGACGGATCCCTGTGTCCCGGTCCACCTGAAAGAGGAAGAATCGTTTGTTGGTTCCACCGGGTGACTCTGAAGACTATCAGGATTGGTGAGGGGGCTTCAGGCCCACGGATTCCATTGTTTGCCAAGTACTACACTTTCAGCACAGAACACCTGCAACATTCTCTTGGATTACAAATAGTATTGCTATCAAATGGGAGTTATTATCTTGCATTGTTCATCATCGCTTTGCTGCAGCCAGGAATCTCTGTTCTATGAGCTCCAACGTTGCTGGTGATACAGTGCAAGCCCTTTCTGTTAGGACAGTGTTGTTAGTGAGGATATACTGTATATAAAATATTAAACTCGCATAATATAGATACTCGGGGCAAACATAGCTATATGATCAAATGGGAGCAAGCTCTTGGGGAAGTCTCCCTTTCACAGCGGCAAATCATTTGGTCAGCAGCCAAAAGTTCTATCTGCACTCTCTATAAGGAAAACGCATGTCCCGAGTATCCATCATTTCAAGCCAAGTAAGATGACCATCGATTTTCCAAAGGCAGTATGGCAGCAAAATGTTCAAAAAATACCTATCAGTCCCTGATCAGTTGCTCCCTTGGGAAAAGAAGGGGCATAGAAAATTAAAATTCAGCCTGACCAGTTTTGCCCCCGCTGACCGGCTGCATCAGAGGCCATAATGTGTGACGTTTAAACTTAGGGCCACCATTCAACTCTAAACTGTTTTTAAAAATGTCACCTACGGACAAATTTGGGTACTGAAGCTTGTTGTCATTTCAGTGGTGTGCATCAGTTTAAGGCTTGACATGTTGGGTATCTATTTACTCGACACAACCTCATCTTTTATATTTTACCAGAAAAGTGGATCATATATTGTGGCTGTGTGCCCTAAAGTCTATGTTAAATATGTCTTTCATTATATGTTGGTGTGTGAAACTGGACCCTGTTGTATCTTTCTTTCTTCTTTCGTACAGTACATGGCGATCCTGTCAGTCAATCTTCTCTGCTTTAAGCATGGAAGCAGATCCATATTGGTGTGGTCAGTTTGTGTATTAGTATTTCTAAGTTAGAGTTAGAAGACTGTATCACTGTAGTCTGTCTTTTCTACACACACCCTGTCTTTCCCAATACGCTTCCCGCCAATTAGAGCCTGCCTTTTTTTCTGGCACACCCACACTTCCCCACCACTAATCACAGCCTACCTTTCCTGATACACTCCCTGCCCCCCCCCCCCAGCCAATCACAGCCTGCTGTTCCTGACATGCTCCCCCCATCACCAATCACAGCCTACCTTTCCTGACACCAGTGGCGGTTGGTGGTACTTTTTTTTTGGGGGGGGGCAAACAATCCTATTCTTTTATTCTGCCACCAAATACCTTATACAGCCCACTTCCTGTTTCTAGCCTTGGCTTATGACATCATGCACAGCTTTCTCTCTCTGGAGAGTTTGCCAGGAAGGGGGGGGGATTCATAAGAGGGCCAATGAGAGTTGCAGAGCTGGAGGTGTGCCTCTGTGTAAATCCAGGCAGCAGCTTCAGCTGCCCACAGTTAAAATGGTTGCAGCCAGACTCCGTGGAGGGAGGATTCTGCAGGGTATTTGGCAAGTACAGTATATATAAAATAATATGCAAAGTGGTTGGAGGGAAGCTTCAGAATGGCAAATATGTTTTAATTACAAATTATTATGTGAGCAGACTGCAATTACTCTTTAATGACAAAGCAAAAAGAATCCAGGCAGCGGTGGGATTTGAACCCACGACTCCGCAGAGACTGGAGCTTTCTCCAGCGCCTTAGACCGCTTTCTCCAGCGCCTTAGACCGCTATGGGATTTGAACCCACGACTCCGCAGAGACTGGAGCTTTCTCCAGCGCCTTAGACCGCTATGGGATTTGAACCCATGACTCCGCAGAGACTGGAGCTCTTACTCCAGCGCCTTAGACCGCTCAGCCACGCTGCCTTCTGATTAACATAGACATGTTATCTCACATATATATTATTAAGTGTTCTTGCATAGCAAGACCACTTATTGTTATCTCACATATATATTATTCTTATTATTATTATAGCCAAATTTACCACCCTAACTCCTCCCACAGTTTTTACACTACATAGACAAGTAATATACCGAAACGTGTGGATTGTTCCCGAATGGTGTGCTATTACTTTGTGGAACGTTTCGCCGAATGGTTCACGAAATATTGTCGTTTTTGCGGCGAAATTGGTCCCATAGGAATGAATGGGGAAACTAGAGTGGGAGATGGCAAAAGCTGGAAAATCAGAACATGATTTCTAAACTGCCGCCACTCCCTCATTTTCAAGCCCACCTACACAAATCTTATATCAAAACGTTCAGCTATCCCTGCTGCCACTAAACATGTCCACCGCTAAGCCATAGTCCTGATAGTTTTCACAATATGACCATTTGTTTGCAACTCACGCCGTCCATTGACATTCATTGAAACTACACTCTAGCCCCTTCAAATTTGAAGGGCAATTTCTAAACTGCGACCGTGCCTTCATTTTTAATATTTCAGAGACATACTATGTATCAAAATCTAGGTCTGGGTCTTGTGATTCTCACAATATAAAGATCTTCGCTGTAGGATGTATAGTTTTTAAAATACGGCCATTTGTTTAGAGGTCATTTCAGGAAATTTTAGCCATTAATCAGAGTGTACTGTTAGTGTTTGTTTTGTTGCCATGGTTACCAAAGCTTCTGTTATACACAGGGGGGGAGGTGGCTGGAGTATCTCAGCTCTGATTACAGAGCCCGGGGGAGGGGACAGACACACCATGTACTGATTTATAATAGAGGAATATGATGGGGCAGTTTTGATGGGGTAATTCTGATGGGGCAGTTTTAATAAAGTAGTATTTGGGAAGCATAAACAGGGCATGAGCGTTGCTAGGAAACAATGGTTGTAAACACAAGATGCTGAGACACCCCAAATGCATGTGACTTCATCTGCTAGACTTGATAATGCTTGTAGACTCCTCCCACAGTTTTTACACTACAGAGACAAGTAATATACCGAAACGAGCGGATTGTTCCCGATTGGTGTGTTATTACTTTGTGGAATATTTCGCCGAATGGTCCACGAAATATCGTAGTTTTTTGCGGCAATATTGGTCCCATAGGAATGAATTGCGAAATGTTCAATGTCATTTAATTGGTGTCCTATTACCTTGTGGAACTTTGTGAAAAGCTGAAAAATACCAGTGTGAATCCGGCCTCAATGTCATTTAATTGGTGTGCTATTACTTTGTGGAACGTTTCGCCGAATGGCTGACGAAATATCGTCGTTTTTGCGGTGAAATTGGTCCCATAGGAATGAATGGTGAAATGTTCAAAACTAGAGCGGGAGGTGACAAAAGCTGACAACCCCATGATCAGCTGAAACATTATGACCGCCCCATGAAAAAAAAAAAAATATTTTTGAAAAAAAATTATATATTTTTGAAAAAAAAAAAAAATATTTTTGAAAAAAAAAAATTATTTTTGAAAAAAAAAAAAATATTTTTGAAAAAAAAAATTATTTTTGAAAAAAAAAAAAATTATTTTTGAAAAAAAAAAAATTATTTTTGAAAAAAAAAAAAATATTTTTGAAAAAAAAATTACTTAAAAAAAAAAAATTATTTCGAAAAAAAAAAATTATTTTTGAGAAAAAAAATTACTTTAAAAAAAAATGCATTCAAGTGTATTTTTTCCCTGAAAATCTGCATTTAATAAACAGATGCGTGAATATCGTGTGACATAAAATATGGCAACAACCACCATTTAATTCTCCAGGGTCGCTGCTTTCAGAAAATATATCATGTTTGGCTATTATAAGCCATTTTTCTAGCTAAAAAATATGTTCATTTTAACAAGTGTGTGAGAAATGTCAAAATTGTCCTGGGCAGCGAAGGGTTAACATGTTTACAAATTTGAATTCTTTGTCAGTTAGAAAAAGGTCATGTGACATGCCCATATATGGGCATGTCACATGTGACATGCCCATATATGGTCATGTCACATGTGACTTGATGATGTCACAGTGGGAGAGTCCTGATATAAGGAGCTCTGGCAGGAGCTGGGCTCACTCTCAGAATTTCTCTTGTGTGGAAAGGACGTGAGTTCTGTTGCTCTGAGACACGTTGCTTATTATTTTATAATAGCGCGTTTTCATAGCGAGAGAAGTGCGATAAAGTCAGCGGATCTTCTGTTTATCATCAAAGGAGACCCAATTATGCAATCAAAAATGGTTGCAACCTTAACAGCGGAAAACCAGCCCCCCGCACAGCCCAAAGCCCCTCGTAGGGGGGTGTGTAAGGCTATCAGGCGGGGGTTCAGGGCAGTTCTAAACACTGTCTGCATTCACCTAAAACCCAGACAGAGACACGCAGAAGGTATGTAGGATTTCATTCAATTATAATGTAATAAAATGGAGAGAATTCTATACTGGATACATTTTTATTATTTAAATATAATCTCAGCTCACTCCTTCAACTGGCAGTTGGGCAGCAGGAGACATGAATCAGGTGTGTGAGAGGAATGCCTAGATCTCATTGGCTGCCTGATGTAACTGACAAACACTTGTGTCCCATCACCAGTTTTAATTATAAATGCAAAAGCAAAGTAATTATTCCCATCATCATTCTGCTAATTAATAATTATCCCAGTATTCTATATTTGGTTTTATTAAGTGTTCTTGCATAGCAAGACCACTTATTGTTATCTCACATATATATTATTCTTATTATTATAGCCAAATTTACCACCCTAACTCCTCCCACAGTTTTTACACTACATAGACAAGTAATATACCGAAACGTGCGGATTGTTCCCGAATGGTGTGCTATTATTTTGTGGAGCGTTTCGCCGAATGGTTCACGAAATATCGTCGTTTTTGCGGCAAAATTGGTCCCATAGGAATGAATGGGGAAACTAGAGTGGGAGATGACAAAAGCTGGAAAATCAGAACATGATTTCTAAACTGCCACCACTCCCTCATTTTCAAGCCCACCTACACAAATCTTATATCAAAACGTTCAGCTATCCCTGCTGCCACTAAACATGTCCACGGCTAAGCCATAGTCCTGATAGTTTTCACAATATGACCATTTGTTTGTAACTCACGCCGTCCATTGACATTCATTGAAACTACACTCTAGCCCCTTCAAATTTGAAGGGCAATTTCTAAACTGCGACTGTGCCTTCATTTTTAATATTTCAGAGACATACTATACATCAAAATCTAGGTCTGGGTCTTGTGATTCTCACAATATAAAGATCTTCGCTGTAGGATGTATAGTTTTTAAAATACGGCCATTTGTTTAGAGGTCATTTCAGGAAATTTTAGCCATTAATCAGAGTGTACTGTTAGTGTTTGTTTTTGTTGCCATGGTTACCAAAGCTTCTGTTATACACAGGGGGGGAGGTTGCTGGAGCATCTCAGCTCTGATTACAGAGCCCCGGGGAGGGGACAGACACACCATGTACTGATTTATAATAGAGGAATATGATGGGGCAGTTTTGATGGGGT
Organism: Aquarana catesbeiana; assembly: GCF_042186555.1. Taxonomy (NCBI): domain Eukaryota; kingdom Metazoa; phylum Chordata; class Amphibia; order Anura; family Ranidae; genus Aquarana; species Aquarana catesbeiana. The sequence goes on from NC_133326.1 coordinate 652,720,820, forward strand.
AATTCTGATGGGGCAGATTTGATGAAGCAGTATTTGGGAAGCATAAACAGGGCATGAGCGTTGCTAGGAAACAGTGGTTGTAAACACAAGATGCTGAGACACCCCAAATGCATGTGACTTCATCTGCTAGACTTGATAATGCTTGTAGACTCCTCCCACAGTTTTTACACTACAGAGACAAGTAATATACCGAAACGAGCGGATTGTTCCCGATTGGTGTGTTATTACTTTGTGGAACTTTTTTCGCCGAATGGTCCACAAAATGACGTTTTTGCAACGAAATTTTTCCCATAGGAATGAATGGCGAAATGTTCAAAACTAGAGTGGGAGGTGACAAAAGCTGACAACCCCCTGATTAGCCAAAACATTATGACCACCCCATGATCAGCCAAAACATTATGACCACCCCATGTAAAAAAAAAAAATATTTTTGAAAAAAAAAAAATTCATTTTTGAAAAAAAATATATATTATTGAGAAAAAAAAATATTTTTGAAAAAAAAAAAAAATATTTTTGAAAAAAAAAATTTATTTTAAAGAAAAAAAAAATTTTGAACCAAAAAAATTCATTTTTGAAAATAAAATTATTTTTGAAAAAAAAAAATCATTAAAAAAAAAATAATTTTTGAAAAAAAAAATCATTTTTGAAAAAAATGTTCAGCTCTTTCAGCTAATGATGGGAACTGTTTTACTACTATTTATACTTTTTAAAATACTAAGCTTTTTAACACTTTTCACAGTTACTCCGCCCACTGCACCCAGTTACTCCGCCCACTCCAGTTGTAGAGGCAAGAACACTTTCACAATTTCCCCAGAAATTGTACCTTTTCTAGTTACAAATTATTATGTGAGCAGACTGCAATTCCTCTTTAATGACAAAGCAAAAAGAATCCAGGCAGCGGTGGGATTTGAACCCACGACTCCGCAGAGACTGGAGCTTTCTCCAGCGCCTTAGACCGCTATGGGATTTGAACCCATGACTCCGCAGAGACTGGAGCTTTCTCCAGCGCCTAAGACCACTATGGGATTTGAACCCACAACTCCACAGAGACTGGAGCTTTCTCCAGCGGCTTAGACCGCTATGGGATTTGAACCCATGACTCCGCAGAGACTTACTCCAGCGCCTTAGACCGCTCAGCCACGCTGCCTTCTGATTAACATAGACATGTTATCTCACATATATATTATTCTTATTATAGCCAAATTTACCACCCTAATTCCTCCCACAATTTTTACACTACATAGACAAGTAATATACCGAAACGTGCGGATTGTTCCCGAATGGTGTGCTATTATTTTGTGGAACGTTTCGCCGAATGGTTCACGAAATATCGTCGTTTTTGCGGCAAAATTGGTCCCATAGGAATGAATGGGGAAGCTAGAGTGGGAGGTGACAAAAGCTGAAAAATCAGAACATGATTTCTAAACTGCCACCACTCCCTTATTTTTAAGCCCACCTACACAAATCTTATATCAAAACGTTCAGCTATCCCTGCTGCCACTAAACATGTCCACGGCTAAGCCATAGTCCTGATAGTTTTCACAATATGACCATTTGTTTGTAACTCATGCCGTCCATTGACATTCATTGAAACTACACTCTAGCCCCTTCAAATTTGAAGGGCAATTTCTAAACTGCGACTGTGCCTTCATTTTTAATATTTCAGAGACATACTATACATCAAAATCTAGGTCTGGGTCTTGTGATTCTCACAATATAAAGATCTTCGCTGTAGGATTTATAGTTTTTGGGAAAAAGCTTTTTGTTTAGAGGTCATTTCAGGAAATTTTAGCCATTAATCAGAGTGTACTGTGTTTGTTTTGTTGCCATGGTTACCAAAGCTTCTGTTATACACAAGGGGGGAGGTGGCTGGAGCATCTCAGCTGTGATTACAGAGCCCGGGGGAGGGGACAGACACACCATGTACTGATTTATAATAGAGGAATATGATGGGGCAGTTTTGATAGGGCAATTCTGATGGGGCAGTTTTAATGGTGGCAATATGATAGGGAAGTTTTGATAGGAATTGTATTGTGTAGAAATTACATTGTGTTGTGTATTGAGCAGTGCGTGTGAAGCATAAACAGTACATGAGCGTTGCTAGGAAACAGTGGTTGTAAACACAAGATGCTGAAACCCCCCAAATACATGTGGCCATACCTTCATCTGCGATGCTTGATAATGCTGATAATTTACCACCCTAACTCCTCCCACAGTTTTTACACATTCGCCGAATGGTTCACGGAATATCGTCGTTTTTGCGGCAAAATTGGTCCCATAGGAATGAATGGCGAAATGTTCAAAACTAGAGTGGGAGGTGACAAAAGCTGACAACCCCATGATCATACCACCCTAACTCCTCCCACAGCTTTTAAACTACATAGACAGTAATATACCGAAGGTGAGGATTGTTCCCGATCGGTGTGCTATTACTTTGTGGAACGTTTCGCCGAATGGTCCACGAAATATTGTAGTTTTTGCGGCGAAATTGGTCCCATAGAAATGAATGGCGAAATGTTCAATGTCATTTAATTGGTGTGCTATTACCTTGTGGAACTTTGTGAAAAGCTGAAAAATACCAGTGTGAATCCGGCCTCAATGTCATTTAATTGGTGTGCTATTACTTTGTGGAACATTTCGCCAAATGGTTCACGAAATATCGTCGTTTTTGCGACGAAATTGGTCCCATAGGAATGAATGGCGAAATGTTCAAAACTAGAGTGGGAGGTGACAAAAGCTGACAACCCCATGATCAGTCAAAACATTATGACCACCCCATGATCAGAAAAAACATGACCGCCTAATAAAAAAAATATATATTTTTGAAAAAAAAAAAAAAAATCATTTTTGAAAAAAAAAAAAAAAATCATTTTTGAAAAAAAAAAAATCATTTTTGAAAAAATAAAATTCATTTTTGAAAAAAAAAAATAAAATTCATTTAAAAAAAAAAAAAATTTTGAAAAAAAAATCATTTAAAAAAAAAAAATTTGGAAAAAAAAAATCATTTTTGAAAAAAAAAATCATTTTTGAAAAAAAAAAAAATTCATTTTTGAAAAAAATGTTCAGCTCTTTCAGCTAATTATGGGACTTCTTCAACTTATTTACTACTATTGATACTTTTTAAAATAGTTACTCAAGCCACTCCACCCAGTTACTCCGCCCACTCCAGTTGTAGAGGCAAGAACACTTTTCACAATTTCCCCAGAAATTGTAGCTTTTCTAGTTTCAGTTTCTATTAGTGAATTCCATGGATTTACATCGCTCCCATGTTATCCTCACATGCCCGCCACCATCAGTGATCCGCCTTCTTGGGGATGCTATTCAAAATCTCTACTGCTATTGGCCGCACGCCCTGTCTATTCTGGCCTAATAATTCCCTTATTGGTCGCTCTCGCCACCTGCTGTCGTACTCTCACTGTCAATTGGCTAGCAGACGACGTTTTTCCACCCCTGGCTGTGTAAACTCCGCCCACCACGCAGACTCCAAATCCCTGATGTGGATTAGAGTAAGCTCCGCCCACCAGGCAGAGTCCAATGCCTTCGGTGGGTTAGTGTAGCTCTGCCCAACACGCATATACTCCAATGCTTGCATCGGATTAGTGTAGCTCCGCCCAACACTCATACCCCTATTCCTTCATCGCTATCTTCTGGAAACTCCGCCTACACGTAGGCTGTGCAAAGCAGTCTGTGAACTCGTTTAGCTCCGCCCACCAACTCAGACTTCCGTGCCTTCTGCGAGTTAAAGTAGTTCCCGCCCACCACCCCTAGGCTGGTATGCCTCGTGTGAGTTGAGCCCCGCCTACACGTAGGCTTCAGTGGCGGCTTGAAGCTCCGCCCACTCCTTTTTATCATCATTCGCCCCCCCCTTTTGTGGAAAATCTACTTCCTTTTTTATGGAAACTCAAAAATTCTCAGTTGTCACCAGAACAGGAAGTGAGGGGAAATCTCCCATTGGGGACACCTGCCTTATATAGGGGATTCCCCTCACTTCCTGTGATGTCCTGTGCCATCTGTGATATGTAGAGATCAGCTAAGGGGGGGCGTCACCCTCATCCCAACCGATTTACTAATCCAATCAGCTGCCAGAACATGGCGACACCCCATTTCCAGGGGGACGGTAAATATAGGTGGTTGAGTTGCACTTTTGCGCCCCCCCTCCACTAAATCCATCACAGTGGGGGAGGGGAAGTTGTACAAGTGTCGTAACCTCAGCAGCAAAAATTGACCCCCCTCTTTGGTGGGCAGAATGATGAACGGAGGGCCGCCCTGCAAACGTGTACAATACACATGAGGATATCACACTATAGCGTATGTCAGACGTCGCATGTGATTCGCACCCGCACCGCTGTGCACATCCCATGCGATGTCTGTGCCATGCAAACTCAGCCCCACAGTTTGTAGGGATGAATTCGCATTGCATTCGCACCAGAAATTGGCGCAGGACCCTTTTTTTTTTTTGGACCGCACCAGGAATCGGATCGCATGGGTGTTCGGACCCAATACGTTCCGATTCCTGTTCCGAATTCGCAGTTCGCACTGATCTGTGGAGCGACATTAACTTTTGTATGGACACCCGCAAGCGGTTGGCATAGTGCAGTGTGAATCGCCGATGAATTCGAGTTGGGAACCCGCACTGGATCATTCACAGGGTTTTCCCCGCATCGCACCAGTGTGAAGCCAGCCTCTGGTTACAGTGTTTGTAAACCCCGTTCTACCACTGATAGCTACAGGTAAGTCTAGAATAAGACCCCTTTCACATTGGAGGCGTAATTCAGGCGTTAACCACTTCCGGACCGCCGCACGCCGATATACGTCATTATTTTGAAGCGGAATATCGTTGTTATGGCATCAGCTACCTGCCAAAACCACGGGATCCTCTTCTTCGTCCAGTTTCCGATAAGAGTGGTCTCTGCAGCGGAATCGCCACAAGATCACTTTTATCAGCGGCGGGAGAGGGCCCCCCCCTCCGCCACGCTCTGGTGCCCTCCGCCGCTTACCGGAGCCGATCGGATCCTTCCCGGTGTTAGGTATGGAGATGAGTGAGGGGAAGATGGCCCCCACCCGTCTCCATAACATTGCAGGGTGGAAGCGACATCAAAACGTCACTTCCGCCCATAGCTCTTAAAGAGACATTTTTTTTTTTTTAATTTTTAATTGACAAAAATATTTTTCTTTTCTTTTTATTGCATTTCAGTGTAAATATGATATCTGAGGTCTTTTTGACCCCAGATCTCATATTTAAGAGGTCCTGTCATGCTTTTTTTTTTTTCCTATTACACGGGATGTTTACCCACTTAAAGTGGAGGTCCACCCTAAAAAAGGAAATGGCATTAAAATTCATAAAAGAATTAAAAAAAAACATTTGAGAAAATTTTTTTTTTTTAACTTACCTGAAAGCCCTGTTGCTAGGCAGTCTTCCTAATCTGCCTCTTCCTATTCCGCGGCACTTCCTTCTCCTAAGGTGAGCGGCCCCATTGCCTTCTGGGACATGTGTGTGTCCCAGGAAACAACGGGGCCATTCACAGAGCGCCGCGCCGCTCGCGCATGCGCAGTAGGAAAGTTGCAGTGAAGCCGCAAGGCTCCACTGCCTGATTCCCTTAGTTAGGATGGAGGCACCGCCAGCCGATCCGATGGACGGATCGGCTCCGGGGGGGGGGGGGGGGGCGACATCACAGGCTCGCTGGACAAGTAAGTGTCCTTACTAAAAGTCAGCAGCTACAGTGTTTGTAGCTGCTGACTTTAAAAAAAAAAACAAAAACGGCCAGAACCCCCCTTTAAGGACCAGCCTCGTTTTGGATTTTAGGTGTTTACATGTTTAAAACAGTTTTTTTGCTAGAAAATTACTTGGAACCCCCAAACATTATATATTGTTTTTTTTTTTTCTAACACCCTAGAGAATAAAATGGCGGTCAATGCAATACTTTTTTTCGCACCGTATTTGCGCAGCGGTCTTATAAGCGCACTTTTTTTTGGAAAAAATTCACTTTTTTGAATAAAAAAATAAGACAACAGTAAAGTTAGCCATTTTTTTTTTTTCATATTGTAAAATATAATGTTACGCTGAGTAAATTGATACCCAACACGTCACGCTTAAAAATTGTGCCCGCTCGTGGAATGGCGTCAAACTTTTACCCTTAAAAATCTCCATAGGCCACGTTTAAAAAAAATTCTACAGGTTGCAGGTTTTGAGTTACAGAGGAGGTCTAGGGCTATAATTATTGCTCTTGCTCTACCGGTCGCGGCGATACCTCACATGTGTGGTTTGACCACCGTTTTCAAATGTGGGCGCTACTCACGTATGTGTTCGATTCTGCGCGCAAGCTCGTCGGGACGGGGCGCTTTAAAAAGAATTTTTTTTTTTTCGTTTTCTTATTTATTTTACTTTATTTTATTTATTTTTTCACTATTTCACTATTTTTTCACTGTAAAAAACTATTTGGATCACTTTTATTCCTATTACAAGGAATGTAAACATCCCAAAACCGAGTGCAGCTAAACAAGCAAGTATGTAAGGTTGTTTCCAACCTAGAAGATGGCCGCGGGTGACAGGGGGGAGGAGTCACGTTTGACGTCACCCGCGGCCATCTTCTAGGTTGGAAACAACCTTACATGCTTGCTTGTTTAGCTGCACTCGGTTTTGGAGTGCAATTTATGTGAGTACATTTCCCATTTTTTTATTTGTCGAATAAAATATTATATACAGAGAGCACTAGTTTGTCCCCTTCCTCTCTTTTATTATTGATTATTGGGAGACATCTAATGGCTTCCCCTATTTTATTATTTTTACTGTTCATGTGAAGGGTTATTATGAATTTAACTAAGTGTCAGCTTGCAACCTAGGTCATTTGTGGTTTTATTTTTTCTGCGCTGAATATTGTATATTTTTAGATTAGGTGGAAATCAGCAGTGCAAATCGCACTGATCTGCGGCTTTGGAATCGCCCATTTTCAAAGCCGCATCAGATTGAACCAGAGCTTTACTATATCTGGTGCACTCAGCATCCAGTGCAGCTGTGCATAGTAACCAATCAGCTTGTTCAATGAAGCATTGACATTAAAACCTGGAAACTGATTGGTTACTATGCACAGCTACACCAGATTCTGTGTGCAGCAGTTTAACCACTCTAGCCCCGGAAGGACTTACCCCCCTACCCCCCTTCCTGACCAGAGCATTTTTTGCGAAAGGCACTGCGCCGTTTTAACTGACAATTGCGCGGCCGTGCGACGTTGCACCCGAACATAATTGACGTCCTTTTTTTCCCACAAATAGAGATTTCTTTTGGTGGTATTTGATCACCTCTGCGGTTTTTACTTTTTGCGCTATAAACAAAAAAAGAGTGACAATTTTGAACAAAAAGCAATATTTTTTACTTTTTGCTATAATAAAATACCCCCCAAAAATATATATAAAAACACATTTTTTCCTCAGTTTAGGCCGATATGTATTCTTCCACATATTTATTGTAAAAAAATCTCAATAAGAGTATATTGATTGGTTTGCGCAAAAGTTATAGCGTCTACAAAATAGTGGATAGATTTATGGCATTTTTATTATTAAATTATTTTTTTAACTAGTAATGGCGGCGATCTGCGATTTTCATTGGGACCGCGACATTATGGCGGACAGATCGGACACTTTTGACACTATTTTGGGACCATTGGCATTTATACAGTGATACACTGTACTACAAATAGCCACTGATTACTGTATAAATGACACTGGCAGGGAAGGGGTTAAACACTAGGGGGAGATCAAGGAGTTAAGTGTGTTCCCTAGGTGTGTTCTAACTGTAGGGGGGATGGGCTCACTACAACATGACAGAGATCACTGCTCCCGGTGACAGGGAACAGTAGATCTCTGTCATGTTGCTAAGCAAAACAGCGAAATGCCTTGTTTACATAGGCATCTCCCCGTTCTGCCTCTCCTCGCCGCAATTGCAGGCCACTGGCGAACATCGAGTTTGCTGGACCCGCGGGCACGCTCCCGCAGCACGCGGTGGGCGCGTGCCTACTAGGCAGCAAACTCAAAGGGACATACAGGTACGCCCTTTTGCCTGCCCGTGCCATTCTGCCAGCGTAAATCGGCGTGCGGCGGTTGGCAAGTGGTTAAGGCACCAGTCACGCTTGTGCGACTTGTCATGTGACTTTGGACATGACCTGTCGCAGCCCATTCTTTTCAATGGCATACATTCAGATCAGTGCGACTAAGTGATATTGACGTCCTGTTTTTTTTTTGTTGTTTAAAAATAACAAACATGTTATACTTATCTGCTCTGTGTAAGGCCCGGTTCACACTGGTGCAATGCGAGAACCCTGCAAATCCACTGCGGGTTCCCACATCGCACCGACTCACATGGCAGTTCACACTGCCATATGCGAATCGCTGGGGAGTGTCAATACATTGTTAACGACACCCCCAGTTCAGCTTGCATATCGCACTGCGAACTGACAGTTCGGACACGAATCGGATTGCACAGGTGTGAACAGCCATGCGATCCGATTCCGGTCCGAACAAAAAAAAGGGTCCTGTGCGTGTTTGGACCGAATGCGGTGCGATATCAGCCATACTATCTGTATGGCTGAAATCGCATCACATGTGATGTGAACAGCAGTGCGCTGTGAATCACATGCGATGTCTGGCATCGCACCAGTGTGAACCGGGCCTAATGGTTTTTCACAAAGCAGCCCAGATCCTCCTCTTCTTGGGTCCCCTGCCTGCGCTCCTGGCCCCTCCCTCCTATCGAGTGCCCCCCAGAGCAAGCAACTTACTATGGGGGCACCCGAGCTGCTCCCCTGCCCTGTGTGTCCATTCAGACATGGAGCTGCAGCTTGACACCGCCCCCTCTCTCTCCTTATTGGCTCACTGACTCTGATTGACAGCAGCAGGAGCCAATCAGCACTCCCAGCACTGTGACTGTGATCAGGAGTAGGTAGGACTGGCTCCCAATCACATGATCGCTGTGTCAGGCAATCACAGTGATAAAGGGAGGCCAGTCAACACCACACAAAGAGATGACATCACTCCGATCTTAAAGGGCCAGCGGAAAGGAGTTATTATCAAACACTCAAACATGAAAACAGAACACGTGCACAAAAAATCTCCAAAATCACATGCAAACACTCAGGTGTGAATCCAGGCTGAAACAGCTCTGGGCCTCTTAGCCATCATGGGTTTTGGTTGCCTGAGCCACCCTCGCCATGTGACTACAGTTCTCTACCTACCAGTCAGCAACAATATATATTCTTTAAAAGGGTTAGTTCACCTTTTCCATAAAGTACACCATGCAGTCAAGGGGCCCCAGGGTTTTCATAATCTGTATGCAGCTTTGAAATATTGTGCTGGGGTTAAATAGTTATACCTGTAGGCCATTTGGGTCACCCCTAAGGCCTGTCTGAGTAGCTCCTTGTAGCACCCTCTAGTGTGTGCTAGTTAGTAGTGTAGGTTTGTAGATTAGGTCTGTTATTGTACGAAACTTCTAGAAAGTTGTAAAAACTTTTAGAGCTATTAGGTGGAGGTTAGGAGGAACTGTTTGTAATATTTATGAGGGCCTGAGCCAATCCCCAGTAAAAGGGCTGGCAGGGGGTAGGTTTACCTCACAAATAGGCATGAACCATGCCAGCAAGGGCAGTCGGGTGGAAGATGGAGATAAAGTGCTGTAGAGACTGTCAGTGGCCCTCTGGGGTACCCCCTAGTCTAGGGTGACCAGACATCCCCGGTTTCTGGGGACAGTCCCCGGATTGAGGACACTGTCCCCGGACCAAGTCTGTCCCCAGTTTTGTCCCCGGATTGGATTTGAACAGGGGCTGGGGCAATTTCAAAGACAGCCCGTGCAGAATAAAAAGAAAAAATCTGAATTGCACCCCCCTCCTCTGCCGCTCCTACTAGCTTATGGGGGTTTATTTTTTCCATTATCTGTGTCCCTTTCTGATGATCATGTGCTGGTCGGAGCGGAGGGACTATTTCTTCAGTTTCGGGCGCATGCCCACTCAGCTCCGCTCGCATGTTCTTCTGCCTTGGCTCAAGTCCCAGCCAGCCGCCTGCCTGCTTATCTCCTCGCCTTCCCTGGTGGAGTGACCTTCTTCCACTCCCCACCCAGTAGTAGCCGGGGCCCGAAGAGTAAAGTCCCATACACACTATCAGATTTTCTGCTGATTTTTGTCTTCAGATTTACCAAAACCATGTAGTGCAAGGGCCTACCTGATTGCATACAAATTGAAACTCCTATGGTTTGACCTCATATTATATGGTTTTGGTAAATCTGAAGGAAAAAATCAGCAGAAAATCTGATAGTGTGTATGGGGCTTTAGACTTGACAGGCTGTGAGGCGGGTGGCGGCGGCGGAGACAGGCAAAGAGTCGTCGATTGCTGCCATTACTAGTAAAAAAAAAAAAAAAATATGTCCCCGGATTTCATTTTAAAAATCTGGTCACCTTACCCTAGTCGGGGGGGGGTTTGACCTTGGGTCCGGGCATGGGTGTTGGAAGGATCCTGCCACAACACACAGAGGAAACCCTTTCTGGAGGCATGGGAACAAGTGTGAGGACAGTGTGAGTAGAGCAGCACTACTGGGGACTCGCAAGGGGGAGACTGCCATACATAGCCAGTTCTCCCTAAATACCGTGTTGTGCCAAGTCTTCATCCCTTCCCTCTGAGAGCTTCTGCAGAGTCAGCCGGGTGGGCTGGTGAGAAAGTCTGTCTGGAGGACTACTGTGAGAAGTTTGCCTGGTGGGCTAGTGAAAGGGGCAGATGCAGCCAGGTGGGTAGGCATTGACAGAAGATGTGGTGCTAGGCTCAGTGACCCCGGAAAGGAAGTGAAGGAGAAGGTGCAAGCTGTGTCACTCCAGTGTGCTACTGTTTAGGGACTGCGAGTTCCTACCTGTGATGGGCTGTTACTGAGTTGACAATCAGGCCCTGTCAGCTCCCCTAAAGGTGTGAGCCAGCAAAAACTAAGTGAGCAGGAGGCTGAAGAAGAGAAGGCTGTGCATAGAGACAATATATATAGACTATGTATAGGAAGCTGTCCCTGAACTTGTTGAAGTTTAGTGGGCATCCCATAACCTCCCCTCCCTAACCAAGATGAAACTCCCTAATAAAAATTAAAAACAAAGCTACAGGCTGTTCTCTGTCTCTGAAGTGCTGGTGAAGACTCGGTTTGCCTGGCTGTGCAGGGTGTAGGATCCCAGTTCATCTTAGGCCCCTAGGGGGGTGCGGTACATCCTACAGGTAACTGCCCATCCTGTCCTGCTGCTGGGACGCTCTAGCTGTTGGGCGCTCACCCACAGTGTCACAGGAATGAGCGTTCTCCTTGATCAAACCCCTACAAATGTTCAAGGTGCTCTCTCTCTCATTAGCAACAGCAACTGCGCTCAGCGATGAGGTGAAAGAGAACACTCACTCCTGTGATGCTGAGGGTGAATGCCCAAGGGCTGGGCCTCATTCACACTGGCACTGTCAAACCTACGTTCATATGTGTTTAGAGCACTAGTTTTTAACCTTGAGACCAGAGCCTGGAAAAAATTCTTGCAAAACCTTCCATATCCCAAAAGTACATGCTTTTAATATCTGTACTATTAAATTATGTGTAGCACTGTTTTGTAATGCTTATTTGTTAAAATAAAAACCTTTTTTCTGTAAAAAAAAAAAAAATTATGTGTAGCACACCTGTAATTTGTGAGCGCAGAAACAGCATAAACTCGCACTTTAACTGAACTTGTTCCATTGCCTTTGTAGCACCCTGGGGTTTAGCCAGGGAGCTCCTCACACATTTACTTGCCAGGAGTAGTTATCTTGGTCGATTGATAGAGATCTATTGATTTCTCCCTAAGGCCGTGTACACACGGGTGGACTTTTCGGCATCAAAGGTCCGGCGGTCTTTCCGACGGACTTTCGACGGACTTTTGACGGACTTCCGACGGACTTTCGAACAAACGGACTTGCCTACACACAATCCCACCAAAGCCTGATGGATTCGTACGTGATAACGTACGACCGGACTAAAATAAGGAATTTGATAGCCAGTAGCCAATAGCTGACCTAGCGTTGGTTTTCTTCCGTTGGACTAGCATACAGACGAGTGGATTTTTCGACCTGACTCGAGTCCGTCGGAAAGATTTGAAACATATTTCAAATCTAAAGTCCGTCTGATTTTCGCCCGAAAAAGTCAGCTGCAGGTCCGATGAAGCCCACACACGGTCGGATTGTCCGACAGATTCGTCCCGTCAGACCAGTCCGGACGAAAAGTCGGCCCGTGTGTACACGGCATTAGTTTGGCCTTGTTGCATTTTTCTCTTCTACCACTAGGTGGCCGGGTACTTGGTGGTACTAGATATGAGAAGGGCAACCCAAGGTCAGGTTATGAGTATATGAGGTATATCAGCCAATGGGAATGGGCAGGGGTTTTCTTGAATCCCTTGGCCTGCTGGTAGAACCTATATATTTGGGTCAGGTCAGGTGATCTATGTTCTGTGCCACCTGGACGGCTGTCTGGGTGGATGTGTGTCATACGCACTGGGCTGCTAGGCCGGAGATTGAGCCTATCCAGGGGGCGTCTGGCTGCCAGGCTGTGTGAGGGCCTATCCAGGAGTAAGAGGGCAGCGCAGGGTTGGGACTGCGGCTTGCAGTCCAACCAAAAGTGACGGTTTTGCCAGCCGGAGAACCTGTCGTGGTAGGAGGTAGAAGGGGAGCTGCCGCCACTAAGGGACCAACCACCTTTACCAGGGACCACAGTGAGTAACTGAAGCAAGTACTAGAACCACATTCTCACCGAAAGGGCATGGTGGAGAATCGGGAAACTTCAGGCGGTACTCAAGTCAGGGACCCAACCCGTGGAGGAGATGCTTTCAGAGCAGCCTCGTGAGTCAAGCCAGGGACCTCGCCGGTTAGCAGGGGTGAAGCTTGAGAAGTATCAGGAGTGCCAAGCTAGGGACCCAGCAGGGAAGCATTGGTGACACTTGAGGGAGATACCACCGCAAAGATTGAAGGAGCTCAAGGGATTCAGAGTCAGTGAATCAGTGGGTCTAGTGAGAGACCGGGAGCTCAGAGTTGAAGAACTACAAGAAGCAGTTGCAGTGAAGCTGAAGGAACTGTTACGTTTGAGTTAGGAACTGTTAAAGACTGTTGCCATAGGAGAGACAGCATTCCTGCATGTGCAGATGTGGCTCCTTGCTGGGGGCTTTCCCTGCACGGCTGTCTTCCTATTGAAGTCTCGGAGTCTGCCAATTGAAGGGTGTCCTGGCCCTAACCCTCTTTCCCCCAAAAATACAAAAAGGACTGTTAAGAGAAATAAAACCTCTTTTACATCCAAGAAGTGTCTGACGCCCAATAACTTTGTCCACCTTGCACCCACTCTGCCTCACAACCCACCACATACAGAAGGATGTCAGCTATCTTTGGCTTGGAAAGTTCTCATTAGACTGGACAAGGCCAGAGATTTTGCTGCACCTTTATCGAAACCAGCTTGTAGAAATTCTAGAATTTGCACTGAATATGGAGTGGGGTGGGGGGCCGTCCCAGGAGCTTGAGGTTGAAAATTGCAGGAATTTTTCCAAAATTTTGTACTAAGTGTAGCAAGGTCCCAGGCCTCCTTTGATCTAATGAGAACCTCCAGGGCTAGGGATAGCTGACATCCTTCTGTATGTAGTGGGTTGTGAGGCATGGTGGGTGTAGAGTAGTTACGTTATTGGGCGCCAGACACTTCTTGGATGCAAAAGGAAGTTTATTTCTCTTAACAAACCTTTTTGGGGGAGAGAGGGTTAGGGCCAGGACAACCTTAGGTAGTTGCAAGATTAATTGGCAGACTCTGAGACTTCAATAAGAAGACAGCCATGCAGGGAAAGGCATCCAGCAAGATGCCACATCTGCATGTGTAGGAATGCTGCCTCCTATGGCAACAGTCTTTAACAGTTCCAAACACAAGGCTTAACAGTTCCTTCACTTTCACTACAATCACTCCTTGTAGTTCTTCAGCACACTGAGCTCCTGGTCTCTCACTAGACCCACTGATTCACTGCCATTGAATCCCTTGAGCTCCGTCAATCTTCACGGTGGTATCTTCCTCAAGCATCGCCCCCTTTTCTCTGCTGGGTCCCTAGCTTAATACTCTAGATACCTCTCAAGCTTCACCGACACTGGCCTGCTCGGTCCCTAGCTTGACACACAAGGCTGCTCTGCAAGCGTTACCTCTGCTGGCTGGGTCCCTGACTTGATTCCCACTGAAGTTTCCAGATTCTTCACCGACCCCGGTTGCTGAGAATTCTGCTTCGGTACTTGCTTCAGTTACTCACTGTGGTCCCTGGTAATAAGGCGGATAGACCCTTAGTGGTGACAGCTTCCCCTCTATCTCCGGCCACGACAGGTTCTCCGGCCGGCAGAACCGTCACTTTTGGTTGGACTGCAAACCGCAGTTCCAACCCTGCGATGCTCTCTTGCTTCTGGATAGGCCCTCAGACAGCCCAGCAGCCAGATGTGCCCAATTTCCGGCCTAGTAGCCCGGGCAGTACAACACAAGTCCACCCAGACAGCCGTCCACAGATCACCTGAGTATATAGGCTCTCCCAGCAGGCCAAGGGTTTCAAGAAAACCCTTGCCCATATTGGCTGAGATCCCCCATATACCCATAACCTGACCTAGTGGTAGAAGAGAAAAGTGCAACAAGGCCAAACTTAGGGAGAAATCAATAGATCTCTAGCAATCAACCAGGATAACTACTCCTGGCAAGTAAATTTGTGAGGAGCAACCCTGCCTAAAAACCAGGTGCTATATAAGTGTTGCTTGTGGAAACCTTCCTGAACTTTAAAAGTGTGAATATAAACTGCCTATGAGCAACCTAGACTTTGTAGTCTCTGCCCGTCAAATTTTCTTGTTCAAAAATTTTATTGGAGAAAAGAACAAGGCTTACATACAGTCAGGTCCCTTAAAAAGTGGGAGGCACATATACAGACTGTTGTAATTCCTACACCTTCACCTGATTTGGATGTAAATAGCCTCAAATTAAAGCTGAAAGTCTGCAGTTAAAGCACATCTTGTTTGTTTCATTTCAAATCCATTGTGGTGGTGTATAGAGCCAAAAAGATTAGAATTGTATCGATGTCCCAATATTTATGGACCTGACTGTATGTAGCCGGGAGTGGACTACAGTTATCTGACTTTGCAGACTGTCTGTTACTATTTTAGCCCGCTTAGTGCTGGATTTTCATCAGTGACATCATCAACTAAAGCACGGAGAAAAGCATTGTGGGAGAAGTAGTTCCCTTAACAGGCATTGCTGATTTCGCAGTATTGACTGTGAACCTCATCTCCCAAGAGACTGTCTGCTCGCAGAGGAATTGTGGGAGAGACTATATGGGGATCTGAGGATCAGGCCCATGCGGATTTGGAGGATTGCGGCCTAGTACGCGATCTATAGTCCACCGCTTCAGCCCCAGTGAGTTCCAGCTGTCAGAAGGACGCTCTGCAGCAGCGCTGAATACCGCGGAAACAGTCCACAGACGGATCCCTGTGTCCCGGTCCACCTGAAAGAGGAAGAATCGTTTGTTGGTTCCACCGGGTGACTCTGAAGACTATCAGGATTGGTGAGGGGGCTTCAGGCCCACGGATTCCATTGTTTGCCAAGTACTACACTTTCAGCACAGAACACCTGCAACATTCTCTTGGATTACAAATAGTATTGCTATCAAATGGGAGTTATTATCTTGCATTGTTCATCATCGCTTTGCTGCAGCCAGGAATCTCTGTTCTATGAGCTCCAACGTTGCTGGTGATACAGTGCAAGGCCTTTCTGTTAGGAGAGTGTTGTTAGTGAGGATATACTGTATATAAAATATTAAACTCGCATAATATAGATACTCGGGGCAAACATAGCTATATGATCAAATGGGAGCAAGCTCTTGGGGAAGTCTCCCTTTCACAGCGGCAAATCATTTGGTCAGCAGCCAAAAGTTCTATCTGCACTCTCTATAAGGAAAACGCATGTCCCGAGTATCCATCATTTCAAGCCAAGTAAGATGACCATCGATTTTCCAAAGGCATTATGGCAGCAAAATGTTCAAAAAATACCTATCAGTCCCTGATCAGTTGCTCCCTTGGGAAAAGAAGGGGCATAGAAAATTAAAATTCAGCCTGACCAGTTTTGCCCCCGCTGACCGGCTGCATCAGAGGCCATAATGTGTGACGTTTAAACTTAGGGCCACCATTCAACTCTAAACTGTTTTTAAAAATGTCACCTACGGACAAATTTGGGTACTGAAGCTTGTTGTCATTTCAGTGGTGTGCATCAGTTTAAGGCTTGACATGTTGGGTATCTATTTACTCGACACAACCTCATCTTTTATATTTTACCAGAAAAGTGGATCATATATTGTGGCTGTGTGCCCTAAAGTCTATGTTAAATATGTCTTTCATTATATGTTGGTGTGTGAAACTGGACCCTGTTGTATCTTTCTTTCTTCTTTCGTACAGTACATGGCGATCCTGTCAGTCAATCTTCTCTGCTTTAAGCATGGAAGCAGATCCATATTGGTGTGGTCAGTTTGTGTATTAGTATTTCTAAGTTAGAGTTAGAAGACTGTATCACTGTAGTCTGTTTTTTCTACACACACCCTGTCTTTCCCAATACGCTTACCGCCAATTAGAGTCTGCCTTTTTTTCTGGCACACCCACACTTCCCCACCACTAATCACAGCCTACCTTTCCTGATACACTCCCTGCCCCCCCCCCCAGCCAATCACAGCCTGCTGTTCCTGACATGCTCCCCCCATCACCAATCACAGCCTACCTTTCCTGACACCAGTGGCGGTTGGTGGTATTTTTTTTTGGGGGGGGGGGCAAACAATCCTATTCTTTTATTCTGCCACCAAATACCTTATACAGCCCACTTCCTGTTTCTAGCCTTGGCTTATGACATCATGCACAGCTTTCTCTCTCTGGAGAGTTTGCCAGGAAGGGGGGGGGGGATTCATAAGAGGGCCAATGAGAGCTGCAGAGCTGGAGGTGTGCCTCTGTGTAAATCCAGGCAGCAGCTTCAGCTGCCCACAGTTAAAATGGTTGCAGCCAGACTCCATGGAGGGAGGATTCTGCAGGGTATTTGGCAAGTACAGTATATATAAAATAATATGCAAAGTGGTTGGAGGGAAGCTTCAGAATGGCAAAGATGTTTTAATTAAGTGTTCTTGCATAGCAAGACCACTTACTGTTATCTCACATATATATTATTCTTATTATTATAGCCAAATTTACCACCCTAACTCCTCCCACAGTTTTTACACTACATAGACAAGTAATATACCGAAACGTGCGGATTGTTCCCGAATGGTGTGCTATTACTTTGTGGAACGTTTCGCCAAATGGTTCACGAAATATCGTCATTTTTGCGGCGAAATTGGTCCCATAGGAATGAATGGGGAAACTAGAGTGGGAGATGACAAAAGCTGAAAAATCAGAACATGATTTCTAAACTGCCGCCACTCCCTCATTTTCAAGCCCACCTACACAAATCTTATATCAAAACGTTCAGCTATCCCTGCTGCCACTAAACATGTCCACGGCTAAGCCATAGTCCTGATAGTTTTCACAATATAACCATTTGTTTGTAACTCACGCCGTCCATTGACATTCATTGAAACTACACTCTAGCCCCCTCCAAATTTGAAGGGCAATTTCTAAACTGCGACTGTGCCTTCATTTTTAATATTTCAGAGACATACTATACATCAAAATCTAGGTCTGGGTCTTGTGATTCTCACAATATAAAGATCTTCGCTGTAGGATGTATAGTTTTTAAAATACGGCCATTTGTTTAGAGGTCATTTCAGGAAATTTTAGCCATTAATCAGAGTGTACTGTTAGTGTTTGTTTTTGTTGCCATGGTTACCAAAGCTTCTGTTATACACAGGGGGGGAGGTTGCTGGAGCATCTCAGCTCTGATTACAGAGCCCCGGGGAGGGGACAGACACACCATGTACTGATTTATCATAGAGGAATATGATGGGGCAGTTTTGATGGGGTAATTCTGATGGGGCAGATTTGATGAAGCAGTATTTGGGAAGCATAAACAGGGCATGAGCGTTGCTAGGAAACAGTGGTTGTAAACACAAGATGCTGAGACACCCCAAATGCATGTGACTTCATCTGCTAGACTTGATAATGCTTGTAGACTCCTCCCACAGTTTTTACACTACAGAGACAAGTAATATACCGAAACGAGCGGATTGTTCCCGATTGGTGTGTTATTACTTTGTGGAACTTTTTTCGCCGAATGGTCCACGAAATGACGTTTTTGCAACGAAATTTTTCCCATAGGAATGAATGGCGAAATGTTCAAAACTAGAGTGGGAGGTGACAAAAGCTGACAACCCCCTGATTAGCCAAAACATTATGACCACCCCATGATCAGCCAAAACATTATGACCACCCCATGTAAAAAAAAAAAATATTTTTGAAAAAAAAAAAATTCATTTTTGAAAAAAAATATATATTATTGAGAAAAAAAAATATTTTTGAAAAAAAAAAAAAATATTTTTGAAAAAAAAAATTTATTTTAAAGAAAAAAAAAATTTTGAACCAAAAAAATTCATTTTTGAAAATAAAATTATTTTTGAAAAAAAAAAATCATTAAAAAAAAAATAATTTTTGAAAAAAAAAATCATTTTTGAAAAAAATGTTCAGCTCTTTCAGCTAATGATGGGAACTGTTTTACTACTATTTATACTTTTTAAAATACTAAGCTTTTTAACACTTTTCACAGTTACTCCGCCCACTGCACCCAGTTACTCCGCCCACTCCAGTTGTAGAGGCAAGAACACTTTCACAATTTCCCCAGAAATTGTACCTTTTCTAGTTACAAATTATTATGTGAGCAGACTGCAATTCCTCTTTAATGACAAAGCAAAAAGAATCCAGGCAGCGGTGGGATTTGAACCCACGACTCCGCAGAGACTGGAGCTTTCTCCAGCGCCTTAGACCGCTATGGGATTTGAACCCATGACTCCGCAGAGACTGGAGCTTTCTCCAGCGCCTAAGACCGCTATGGGATTTGAACCCACAACTCCACAGAGACTGGAGCTTTCTCCAGCGGCTTAGACCGCTATGGGATTTGAACCCATGACTCCGCAGAGACTTACTCCAGCGCCTTAGACCGCTCAGCCACGCTGCCTTCTGATTAACATAGACATGTTATCTCACATATATATTATTCTTATTATAGCCAAATTTACCACCCTAATTCCTCCCACAATTTTTACACTACATAGACAAGTAATATACCGAAACGTGCGGATTGTTCCCGAATGGTGTGCTATTATTTTGTGGAACGTTTCGCCGAATGGTTCACGAAATATCGTCGTTTTTGCGGCAAAATTGGTCCCATAGGAATGAATGGGGAAGCTAGAGTGGGAGGTGACAAAAGCTGAAAAATCAGAACATGATTTCTAAACTGCCACCACTCCCTTATTTTTAAGCCCACCTACACAAATCTTATATCAAAACGTTCAGCTATCCCTGCTGCCACTAAACATGTCCACGGCTAAGCCATAGTCCTGATAGTTTTCACAATATGACCATTTGTTTGTAACTCATGCCGTCCATTGACATTCATTGAAACTACACTCTAGCCCCTTCAAATTTGAAGGGCAATTTCTAAACTGCGACTGTGCCTTCATTTTTAATATTTCAGAGACATACTATACATCAAAATCTAGGTCTGGGTCTTGTGATTCTCACAATATAAAGATCTTCGCTGTAGGATTTATAGTTTTTGGGAAAAAGCTTTTTGTTTAGAGGTCATTTCAGGAAATTTTAGCCATTAATCAGAGTGTACTGTGTTTGTTTTGTTGCCATGGTTACCAAAGCTTCTGTTATACACAAGGGGGGAGGTGGCTGGAGCATCTCAGCTGTGATTACAGAGCCCGGGGGAGGGGACAGACACACCATGTACTGATTTATAATAGAGGAATATGATGGGGCAGTTTTGATAGGGCAATTCTGATGGGGCAGTTTTAATGGTGGCAATATGATAGGGAAGTTTTGATAGGAATTGTATTGTGTAGAAATTACATTGTGTTGTGTATTGAGCAGTGCGTGTGAAGCATAAACAGTACATGAGCGTTGCTAGGAAACAGTGGTTGTAAACACAAGATGCTGAAACCCCCCAAATGCATGTGGCCATACCTTCATCTGCGATGCTTGATAATGCTGATAATTTACCACCCTAACTCCTCCCACAGTTTTTACACATTCGCCGAATGGTTCACGGAATATCGTCGTTTTTGCGGCAAAATTGGTCCCATAGGAATGAATGGCGAAATGTTCAAAACTAGAGTGGGAGGTGACAAAAGCTGACAACCCCATGATCATACCACCCTAACTCCTCCCACAGCTTTTAAACTACATAGACAGTAATATACCGAAGGTGAGGATTGTTCCCGATCGGTGTGCTATTACTTTGTGGAACGTTTCGCCGAATGGTCCACGAAATATTGTAGTTTTTGCGGCGAAATTGGTCCCATAGAAATGAATGGCGAAATGTTCAATGTCATTTAATTGATTTGCTATTACCTTGTGGAACTTTGTGAAAAGCTGAAAAATACCAGTGTGAATCCGGCCTCAATGTCATTTAATTGGTGTGCTATTACTTTGTGGAACGTTTCGCCAAATGGTTCACGAAATATCGTCGTTTTTGCGACGAAATTGGTCCCATAGGAATGAATGGCGAAATGTTCAAAACTAGAGTGGGAGGTGACAAAAGCTGACAACCCCATGATCAGTCAAAACATTATGACCACCCCATGATCAGAAAAAACATGACCGCCTAATAAAAAAAATATATATTTTTGAAAAAAAAAAAAAAAATCATTTTTGAAAAAATAAAATTCATTTTTGAAAAAAAAAAATAAAATTCATTTAAAAAAAAAAAAAAAAATTGAAAAAAAATCATTTAAAAAAAAAAAAATTTGGAAAAAAAAAATCATTTTTGAAAAAAAAAATCATTTTTGAAAAAAAAAAAATTCATTTTTGAAAAAAATGTTCAGCTCTTTCAGCTAATTATGGGACTTCTTCAACTTTTTTACTACTATTGATACTTTTTAAAATAGTTACTCAAGCCACTCCACCCAGTTACTCCGCCCACTCCAGTTGTAGAGGCAAGAACACTTTTCACAATTTCCCCAGAAATTGTAGCTTTTCTAGTTTCAGTTTCTATTAGTGAATTCCATGGATTTACATCGCTCCCATGTTATCCTCACATGCCCGCCACCATCAGTGATCCGCCTTCTTGGGGATGCTATTCAAAATCTCTACTGCTATTGGCCGCACGCCCTGTCTATTCTGGCCTAATAATTCCCTTATTGGTCGCTCTCGCCACCTGCTGTCGTACTCTCACTGTCAATTGGCTAGCAGACGACGTTTTTCCACCCCTGGCTGTGTAAACTCCGCCCACCACGCAGACTCCAAATCCCTGATGTGGATTAGAGTAAGCTCCGCCCACCAGGCAGAGTCCAATGCCTTCGGCGGGTTAGTGTAGCTCTGCCCAACACGCATATACTCCAATGCTTGCATCGGATTAGTGTAGCTCCGCCCAACACTCATACCCCTATTCCTTCATCGCTATCTTCTGGAAACTCCGCCTACACGTAGGCTGTGCAAAGCAGTCTGTGAACTCGTTTAGCTCCGCCCACCAACTCAGACTTCCGTGCCTTCTGCGAGTTAAAGTAGTTCCCGCCCACCACCCCTAGGCTGGTATGCCTCCTGTGAGTTGAGCCCTGCCTACACGTAGGCTTCAGTGGCGGCTTGAAGCTCCGCCCACTCCTTTTTATCATCATTCGCCCCCCCCCTTTTGTGGAAAATCTACTTCCTTTTTTATGGAAACTCAAAAATTCTCAGTTGTCACCAGAACAGGAAGTGAGGGGAAATCTCCCATTGGGGACACCTGCCTTATATAGGGGATTCCCCTCACTTCCTGTGATGTCCTGTGCCATCTGTGATATGTAGAGATCAGCTAAGGGGGGGCGTCACCCTCATCCCAACCGATTTACTAATCCAATCAGCTGCCAGAACTTGGCGACACCCCATTTCCAGGGGGATGGTAAATATAGGTGGTTGAGTTGCACTTTTGCGCCCCCCCTCCACTAAATCCATCACAGTGGGGGAGGGGAAGTTGTACAAGTGTCGTAACCTCAGCAGCAAAAATTGACCCCCCTCTTTGGTGGGCAGAATGATGAACGGAGGGCCGCCCTGCAAACGTGTACAATACACATGAGGATATCACACTATAGCGTATGTCAGACGTCGCATGTGATTCGCACCCGCACCGCTGTGCACATCCCATGCGATGTCTGTGCCATGCAAACTCAGCCCCACAGTTTGTAGGGCTGAATTCGCATTGCATTCGCACCAGAAATTGGCGCAGGACCCTTTTTTTTTTTTTGGACCGCACCAGGAATCGGATCGCATGGGTGTTCGGACCCAATACGTTCCGATTCCTGTTCCGAATTCGCAGTTCGCACTGATCTGTGGAGCGACATTAACTTTTGTATGGACACCCGCAAGCGGTTGGCATAGTGCAGTGTGAATCGCCGATGAATTCGAGTTGGGAACCCGCACTGGATCATTCACAGGGTTTTCCCCGCATCGCACCAGTGTGAAGCCAGCCTCTGGTTACAGTGTTTGTAAACCCCGTTCTACCACTGATAGCTACAGGTAAGGCTAGAATAAGACCCCTTTCACATTGGAGGCGTAATTCAGGCGTTAACCACTTCTGGACCGCCGCACGCCGATATACGTCATTATTTTGAAGCGGAATATCGTTGTTATGGCATCAGCTACCTGCCAAAACCACGGGATCCTCTTCTTCGTCCAGTTTCCGATAAGAGTGGTCTCTGCAGCGGAATCGCCACAAGATCACTTTTATCAGCGGCGGGAGAGGGGCCCCCCCTCCGCCACGCTCTGGTGCCCTCCGCCGCTTACCGGAGCCGATCGGATCCTTCCCGGTGTTAGGTATGGAGATGAGTGAGGGGAAGATGGCCCCCACCCGTCTCCATAACATTGCAGGGTGGAAGCGACATCAAAACGTCACTTCCGCCCATAGCTCTTAAAGAGACATTTTTTTTTTTTTAATTTTTAATTGACAAAAATATTTTTCTTTTCTTTTTATTGCATTTCAGTGTAAATATGATATCTGAGGTCTTTTTGACCCCAGATCTCATATTTAAGAGGTCCTGTCATGCTTTTTTTTTTTTCCTATTACACGGGATGTTTACCCACTTAAAGTGGAGGTCCACCCTAAAAAAGGAAATGGCATTAAAATTCATAAAAAAATTAAAAAAAACATTTGAGAAAATTTTTTTTTTTTAACTTACCTGAAAGCCCTGTTGCTAGGCAGTCTTCCTAATCTGCCTCTTCCTATTCCGCGGCACTTCCTTCTCCTAAGGTGAGCGGCCCCATTGCCTTCTGGGACATGTGTGTGTCCCAGGAAACAACGGGGCCATTCACAGAGCGCCGCGCCGCTCGCGCATGCGCAGTAGGAAAGTTGCAGTGAAGCCGCAAGGCTCCACTGCCTGATTCCCTTAGTTAGGATGGAGGCACCGCCAGCCGATCCGATGGACGGATCGGCTCCGGGGGGGGGGGGGCGACATCACAGGCTCGCTGGACAAGTAAGTGTCCTTACTAAAAGTCAGCAGCTACAGTGTTTGTAGCTGCTGACTTTAAAAAAAAAAACAAAAACGGCCAGAACCCCCCTTTAAGGACCAGCCTCGTTTTGGATTTTAGGTGTTTACATGTTTAAAACAGTTTTTTTGCTAGAAAATTACTTGGAACCCCCAAACATTATATATTGTTTTTTTTTTTTCTAACACCCTAGAGAATAAAATGGCGGTCAATGCAATACTTTTTTTCGCACCGTATTTGCGCAGCGGTCTTATAAGCGCACTTTTTTTTGGAAAAAATTCACTTTTTTGAATAAAAAAATAAGACAACAGTAAAGTTAGCCTTTTTTTTTTTTTTCATATTGTAAAATATAATGTTACGCTGAGTAAATTGATACCCAACACGTCACGCTTAAAAATTGTGCCCGCTCGTGGAATGGCGTCAAACTTTTACCCTTAAAAATCTCCATAGGCCACGTTTAAAAAAAATTCTACAGGTTGCAGGTTTTGAGTTACAGAGGAGGTCTAGGGCTATAATTATTGCTCTTGCTCTACCGGTCGCGGCGATACCTCACATGTGTGGTTTGACCACCGTTTTCAAATGTGGGCGCTACTCACGTATGCGTTCGATTCTGCGTGCAAGCTCGTCGGGACGGGGCGCTTTAAAAAGAATTTTTTTTTTTTTTCGTTTTCTTATTTATTTTACTTTATTTTATTTATTTTTTCACTATTTCACTATTTTTTCACTGTAAAAAACTATTTGGATCACTTTTATTCCTATTACAAGGAATGTAAACATCCCAAAACCGAGTGCAGCTAAACAAGCAAGCATGTAAGGTTGTTTCCAACCTAGAAGATGGCCGCGGGTGACAGGGGGGAGGAGTCACGTTTGACGTCACCCGCGGCCATCTTCTAGGTTGGAAACAACCTTACATGCTTGCTTGTTTAGCTGCACTCGGTTTTGGAGTGCAATTTATGTGAGTACATTTCCCATTTTTTTATTTGTCGAATAAAATATTATATACAGAGAGCACTAGTTTGTCCCCTTCCTCTCTTTTATTATTGATTATTGGGAGACATCTAATGGCTTCCCCTATTTTATTATTTTTACTGTTCATGTGAAGGGTTATTATGAATTTAACTAAGTGTCAGCTTGCAACCTAGGTCATTTGTGGTTTTATTTTTTCTGCGCTGAATATTGTATATTTTTAGATTAGGTGGAAATCAGCAGTGCAAATCGCACTGATCTGCGGCTTTGGAATCGCCCATTTTCAAAGCCGCATCAGATTGAACCAGAGCTTTACTATATCTGGTGCACTCAGCATCCAGTGCAGCTGTGCATAGTAACCAATCAGCTTGTTCAATGAAGCATTGACATTAAAACCTGGAAACTGATTGGTTACTATGCACAGCTACACCAGATTCTGTGTGCAGCAGTTTAACCACTCTAGCCCCGGAAGGACTTACCCCCCTACCCCCCTTCCTGACCAGAGCATTTTTTGCGAAAGGCACTGCGCCGTTTTAACTGACAATTGCGCGGCCGTGCGACGTTGCACCGAACATAATTGACGTCCTTTTTTTCCCACAAATAGAGATTTCTTTTGGTGGTATTTGATCACCTCTGCGGTTTTTACTTTTTGCGCTATAAACAAAAAAAGAGTGACAATTTTGAACAAAAAGCAATATTTTTTACTTTTTGCTATAATAAAATACCCCCCAAAAATATATATAAAAACACATTTTTTCCTCAGTTTAGGCCGATATGTATTCTTCCACATATTTATTGTAAAAAAATCTCAATAAGAGTATATTGATTGGTTTGCGCAAAAGTTATAGCGTCTACAAAATAGTGGATAGATTTATGGCATTTTTATTATTAAATTATTTTTTTAACTAGTAATGGCGGCGATCTGCGATTTTCATTGGGACCGCGACATTATGGCGGACAGATCGGACACTTTTGACACTATTTTGGGAACATTGGCATTTATACAGTGATACACTGTACTACAAATAGCCACTGATTACTGTATAAATGACACTGGCAGGGAAGGGGTTAAACACTAGGGGGAGATCAAGGAGTTAAGTGTGTTCCCTAGGTGTGTTCTAACTGTAGGGGGGATGAGCTCACTACAACATGACAGAGATCACTGCTCCCGGTGACAGGGAACAGTAGATCTCTGTCATGTTGCTAAGCAAAACAGCGAAATGCCTTGTTTACATAGGCATCTCCCCGTTCTGCCTCTCCTCGCCGCAATTGCAGGCCACTGGCGAACATCGAGTTTGCTGGACCCGCGGGCACGCTCCCGCAGCACGCGGTGGGCGCGCGCCTACTAGGCAGCAAACTCAAAGGGACATACAGGTACGCCCTTTTGCCTGCCCGTGCCATTCTGCCAGCGTAAATCGGCGTGCGGCGGTTGGCAAGTGGTTAAGGCACCAGTCACGCTTGTGCGACTTGTCATGTGACTTTGGACATGACCTGTCGCAGCCCATTCTTTTCAATGGCATACATTCAGATCAGTGCGACTAAGTGATATTGACGTCCTGTTTTTTTTTTGTTGTTTAAAAATAACAAACATGTTATACTTATCTGCTCTGTGTAAGGCCCGGTTCACACTGGTGCGATGCGAGAACCCTGCGAATCCACTGCGGGTTCCCACATTGCACCGACTCGCATGGCAGTTCACACTGCCATATGCGAATCGCTGGGGAGTGTCAATACATTGTTAACGACACCCCCAGTTCAGCTTGCATATCGCACTGCGAACTGACAGTTCGGACACGAATCGGATTGCACAGGTGTGAACAGCGATCCGATTCCGGTCCGAACAAAAAAAAGGGTCCTGTGCGTGTTTGGACCGAATGCGGTGCGATATCAGCCATACTATCTGTATGGCTGAAATCGCATCACATGTGATGTGAACAGCAGTGCGCTGTGAATCACATGCGATGTCTGGCATCGCACCAGTGTGAACCGGGCCTAATGGTTTTTCACAAAGCAGCCCAGATCCTCCTCTTCTCGGGTCCCCTGCCTGCGCTCCTGGCCCCTCCCTCCTATCGAGTGCCCCCCAGAGCAAGCAACTTACTATGGGGGCACCCGAGCCGCTCCCCTGCCCTGTGTGTCCATTCAGACATGGAGCTGCAGCTTGACACCGCCCCCTCTCTCTCCTTATTGGCTCACTGACTCTGATTGACAGCAGCAGGAGCCAATCAGCACTCCCAGCACTGTGACTGTGATCAGGAGTAGGTAGGACTGGCTCCCAATCACATGATCGCTGTGTCAGGCAATCACAGTGATAAAGGGAGGCCAGTCAACACCACGCAAAGAGATGACATCACTCCGATCTTAAAGGGCCAGCGGAAAGGAGTTATTATCAAACACTCAAACATGAAAACGGAACACGTGCACAAAAAATCTCCAAAATCACATGCAAACACTCAGGTGTGAATCCAGGCTGAAACAGCTCTGGGCCTCTTAGCCATCATGGGTTTTGGTTGCCTGAGCCACCCTCGCCATGTGACTACAGTTCTCTACCTACCAGTCAGCAACAATATATATTCTTTAAAAGGGTTAGTTCACCTTTTCCATAAAGTACACCATGCAGTCAAGGGGCCCCAGGGTTTTCATAATCTGTATGCAGCTTTGAAATATTGTGCTGGGGTTAAATAGTTATACCTGTAGGCCATTTGGGTCACCCCTAAGGCCTGTCTGAGTAGCTCCTTGTAGCACCCTCTAGTGTGTGCTAGTTAGTAGTGTAGGTTTGTAGATTAGGTCTGTTATTGTACGAAACTTCTAGAAAGTTGTAAAAACTTTTAGAGCTATTAGGTGGAGGTTAGGAGAAACTGTTTGTAATATTTATGAGGGCCTGAGCCAATCCCCAGTAAAAGGGCTGGCAGGGGGTAGGTTTACCTCACAAATAGGCATGAACCATGCCAGCAAGGGCAGTCGGGTGGAAGATGGAGATAAAGTGCTGTAGAGACTGTCAGTGGCCCTCTGGGGTACCCCCTAGTCTAGGGTGACCAGACATCCCCGGTTTCTGGGGACAGTCCCCGGATTGAGGACACTGTCCCCGGACCAAGTCTGTCCCCAGTTTTGTCCCCGGATTGGATTTGAACAGGGGCTGGGGCAATTTCAAAGACAGCCCGTGCAGAATAAAAAGAAAAAATCTGAATTGCACCCCCCTCCTCTGCCGCTCCTACTAGCTTATGGGGGTTTATTTTTTCCATTATCTGTGTCCCTTTCTGATGATCATGTGCTGGTCGGAGCGGAGGGACTATTTCTTCAGTTTCGGGCGCATGCCCACTCAGCTCCGCTCGCATGTTCTTCTGCCTTGGCTCAAGTCCCAGCCAGCCGCCTGCCTGCTTATCTCCTTGCCTTCCCTGGTGGAGTGACCTTCTTCCACTCCCCACCCAGTAGTAGCCGGGGCCCGAAGAGTAAAGTCCCATACACACTATCAGATTTTCTGCTGATTTTTGTCTTCAGATTTACCAAAACCATGTAGTGCAAGGGCCTACCTGATTGCATACAAATTGAAACTCCTATGGTTTGACCTCATATTATATGGTTTTGGTAAATCTGAAGGAAAAAATCAGCAGAAAATCTGATAGTGTGTATGGGGCTTTAGACTTGACAGGCTGTGAGGCGGGTGGCGGCGGCGGAGACAGGCAAAGAGTCGTCGATTGCTGCCATTACTAGTAAAAAAAAAAAAAAAATATGTCCCCGGATTTCATTTTAAAAATCTGGTCACCTTACCCTAGTCGGGGGGGGGTTGGTTTGACCTTGGGTCCGGGCATGGGTGTTGGAAGGATCCTGCCACAACACACAGAGGAAACCCTTTCTGGAGGCATGGGAACAAGTGTGAGGACAGTGTGAGTAGAGCAGCACTACTGGGGACTCGCAAGGGGGAGACTGCCATACATAGCCAGTTCTCCCTAAATACCGTGTTGTGCCAAGTCTTCATCCCTTCCCTCTGAGAGCTTCTGCAGAGTCAGCCGGGTGGGCTGGTGAGAAAGTCTGTCTGGAGGACTACTGTGAGAAGTTTGCCTGGTGGGCTAGTGAAAGGGGCAGATGCAGCCAGGTGGGTAGGCATTGACAGAAGATGTGGTGCTAGGCTCAGTGACCCCGGAAAGGAAGTGAAGGAGAAGGTGCAAGCTGTGTCACTCCAGTGTGCTACTGTTTAGGGACTGCGAGTTCCTACCTGTGATGGGCTGTTACTGAGTTGACAATCAGGCCCTGTCAGCTCCCCTAAAGGTGTGAGCCAGCAAAAACTAAGTGAGCAGGAGGCTGAAGAAGAGAAGGCTGTGCATAGAGACAATATATATAGACTATGTATAGGAAGCTGTCCCTGAACTTGTTGAAGTTTAGTGGGCATCCCATAACCTCCCCTCCCTAACCAAGATGAAACTCCCTAATAAAAATTAAAAACAAAGCTACAGGCTGTTCTCTGTCTCTGAAGTGCTGGTGAAGACTCGGTTTGCCTGGCTGTGCAGGGTGTAGGATCCCAGTTCATCTTAGGCCCCTAGGGGGGTGCGGTACATCCTACAGGTAACTGCCCATCCTGTCCTGCTGCTGGGACGCTCTAGCTGTTGGGCGCTCACCCACAGTGTCACAGGAATGAGCGTTCTCCTTGATCAAACCCCTACAAATGTTCAAGGTGCTATCTCTCTCATTAGCAACAGCAACTGCGCTCAGCGATGAGGTGAAAGAGAACACTCACTCCTGTGATGCTGAGGGTGAATGCCCAAGGGCTGGGCCTCATTCACACTGGCACTGTCAAACCTACGTTCATATGTGTTTAGAGCACTAGTTTTTAACCTTGAGACCAGAGCCTGGAAAAAATTCTTGCAAAACCTTCCATATCCCAAAAGTACATGCTTTTAATATCTGTACTATTAAATTATGTGTAGCACTGTTTTGTAATGCTTATTTGTTAAAATAAAAACCTTTTTTCTGTAAAAAAAAAAAAAATTATGTGTAGCACACCTGTAATTTGTGAGCGCAGAAACAGCATAAACTTGCACTTTAACTGAACTTGTTCCATTGCCTTTGTAGCACCCTGGGGTTTAGCCAGGGAGCTCCTCACACATTTACTTGCCAGGAGTAGTTATCTTGGTCGATTGATAGAGATCTATTGATTTCTCCCTAAGGCCGTGTACACACGGGTGGACTTTTCGGCATCAAAGGTCCGGCGGTCTTTCCGACGGACTTTTGACGGACTTTTGACGGACTTCCGACGGACTTTCGAACAAACGGACTTGCCTACACACAATCCCACCAAAGCCTGATGGATTCGTACGTGATAACGTACGACCGGACTAAAATAAGGAATTTGATAGCCAGTAGCCAATAGCTGACCTAGCGTTGGTTTTCTTCCGTTGGACTAGCATACAGACGAGTGGATTTTTCGACCTGACTCGAGTCCGTCGGAAAGATTTGAAACATATTTCAAATCTAAAGTCCGTCTGATTTTCGCCCGAAAAAGTCAGCTGCAGGTCCGATGAAGCCCACACACGGTCGGATTGTCCGACAGATTCGTCCCGTCAGACCAGTCCGGACGAAAAGTCGGCCCGTGTGTACACGGCATTAGTTTGGCCTTGTTGCATTTTTCTCTTCTACCACTAGGTGGCCGGGTACTTGGTGGTACTAGATATGAGAAGGGCAACCCAAGGTCAGGTTATGAGTATATGAGGTATATCAGCCAATGGGAATGGGCAGGGGTTTTCTTGAATCCCTTGGCCTGCTGGTAGAACCTATATATTTGGGTCAGGTCAGGTGATCTATGTTCTGTGCCACCTGGACGGCTGTCTGGGTGGATGTGTGTCATACGCACTGGGCTGCTAGGCCGGAGATTGAGCCTATCCAGGGGGCGTCTGGCTGCCAGGCTGTGTGAGGGCCTATCCAGGAGTAAGAGGGCAGCGCAGGGTTGGGACTGCGGCTTGCAGTCCAACCAAAAGTGACGGTTTTGCCAGCCGGAGAACCGTGGTAGGAGGTAGAAGGGGAGCTGCCGCCACTAAGGGACCAACCACCTTTACCAGGGACCACAGTGAGTAACTGAAGCAAGTACTAGAACCACATTCTCACCGAAAGGGCATGGTGGAGAATCGGGAAACTTCAGGCGGTACTCAAGTCAGGGACCCAACCCGTGGAGGAGATGCTTTCAGAGCAGCCTCGTGAGTCAAGCCAGGGACCTCGCCGGTTAGCAGGGGTGAAGCTTGAGAAGTATCAGGAGTGCCAAGCTAGGGACCCAGCAGGGAAGCATTGGTGACACTTGAGGGAGATACCACCGCAAAGATTGAAGGAGCTCAAGGGATTCAGAGTCAGTGAATCAGTGGGTCTAGTGAGAGACCGGGAGCTCAGAGTTGAAGAACTACAAGAAGCAGTTGCAGTGAAGCTGAAGGAACTGTTACGTTTGATTTAGGAACTGTTAAAGACTGTTGCCATAGGAGAGACAGCATTCCTGCATGTGCAGATGTGGTTCCTTGCTGGGGGCTTTCCCTGCACGGCTGTCTTCCTATTGAAGTCTCGGAGTCTGCCAATTGAAGGGTGTCCTGGCCCTAACCCTCTTTCCCCCAAAAATACAAAAAGGACTGTTAAGAGAAATAAAACCTCTTTTACATCCAAGAAGTGTCTGACGCCCAATAACTTTGTCCACCTTGCACCCACTCTGCCTCACAACCCACCACATACAGAAGGATGTCAGCTATCTTTGGCTTGGAAAGTTCTCATTAGACTGGACAAGGCCAGAGATTTTGCTGCACCTTTATCGAAACCAGCTTGTAGAAATTCTAGAATTTGCACTGAATATGGAGTGGGGTGGGGGGCCGTCCCAGGAGCTTGAGGTTGAAAATTGCAGGAATTTTTCCAAAATTTTGTACTAAGTGTAGCAAGGTCCCAGGCCTCCTTTGATCTAATGAGAACCTCCAGGGCTAGGGATAGCTGACATCCTTCTGTATGTAGTGGGTTGTGAGGCATGGTGGGTGTAGAGTAGTTACGTTATTGGGCGCCAGACACTTCTTGGATGCAAAAGGAAGTTTATTTCTCTTAACAAACCTTGTTGGGGGAGAGAGGGTTAGGGCCAGGACAACCTTAGGTAGTTGCAAGATTAATTGGCAGACTCTGAGACTTCAATAAGAAGACAGCCATGCAGGGAAAGGCATCCAGCAAGATGCCACATCTGCATGTGTAGGAATGCTGCCTCCTATGGCAACAGTCTTTAACAGTTCCAAACACAAGGCTTAACAGTTCCTTCACTTTCACTACAATCACTCCTTGTAGTTCTTCAGCACACTGAGCTCCTGGTCTCTCACTAGACCCACTGATTCACTGCCATTGAATCCCTTGAGCTCCGTCAATCTTCACGGTGGTATCTTCCTCAAGCATCGCCCCCTTTTCTCTGCTGGGTCCCTAGCTTAATACTCTAGATACCTCTCAAGCTTCACCGACACTGGCCTGCTCGGTCCCTAGCTTGACACACAAGGCTGCTCTGCAAGCGTTACCTCTGCTGGCTGGGTCCCTGACTTGATTCCCACTGAAGTTTCCAGATTCTTCACCGACCCCGGTTGCTGAGAATTCTGCTTCGGTACTTGCTTCAGTTACTCACTGTGGTCCCTGGTAATAAGGCGGATAGACCCTTAGTGGTGACAGCTTCCCCTCTATCTCCGGCCACGACAGGTTCTCCGGCCGGCAGAACCGTCACTTTTGGTTGGACTGCAAACCGCAGTTCCAACCCTGCGATGCTCTCTTGCTTCTGGATAGGCCCTCAGACAGCCCAGCAGCCAGATGTGCCCAATTTCCGGCCTAGTAGCCCGGGCAGTACAACACAAGTCCACCCAGACAGCCGTCCACAGATCACCTGAGTATATAGGCTCTCCCAGCAGGCCAAGGGTTTCAAGAAAACCCTTGCCCATATTGGCTGAGATCCCCCATATACCCATAACCTGACCTAGTGGTAGAAGAGAAAAGTGCAACAAGGCCAAACTTAGGGAGAAATCAATAGATCTCTAGCAATCAACCAGGATAACTACTCCTGGCAAGTAAATTTGTGAGGAGCAACCCTGCCTAAAAACCAGGTGCTATATAAGTGTTGCTTGTGGAAACCTTCCTGAACTTTAAAAGTGTGAATATAAACTGCCTATGAGCAACCTAGACTTTGTAGTCTCTGCCCGTCAAATTTTCTTGTTCAAAAATTTTATTGGAGAAAAGAACAAGGCTTACATACAGTCAGGTCCCTTAAAAAGTGGGAGGCACATATACAGACTGTTGTAATTCCTACACCTTCACCTGATTTGGATGTAAATAGTCTCAAATTAAAGCTGAAAGTCTGCAGTTAAAGCACATCTTGTTTGTTTCATTTCAAATCCATTGTGGTGGTGTATAGAGCCAAAAAGATTAGAATTGTATCGATGTCCCAATATTTATGGACCTGACTGTATGTAGCCGGGAGTGGACTACAGTTATCTGACTTTGCAGACTGTCTGTTACTATTTTAGCCCGCTTAGTGCTGGATTTTCATCAGTGACATCATCAACTAAAGCACGGAGAAAAGCATTGTGGGAGAAGTAGTTCCCTTAACAGGCATTGCTGATTTCGCAGTATTGACTGTGAACCTCATCTCCCAAGAGACTGTCTGCTCGCAGAGGAATTGTGGGAGAGACTATATGGGGATCTGAGGATCAGGCCCATGCGGATTTGGAGGATTGCGGCCTAGTACGCGATCTATAGTCCACCGCTTCAGCCCCAGTGAGTTCCAGCTGTCAGAAGGACGCTCTGCAGCAGCGCTGAATACCGCGGAAACAGTCCACAGACGGATCCCTGTGTCCCGGTCCACCTGAAAGAGGAAGAATCGTTTGTTGGTTCCACCGGGTGACTCTGAAGACTATCAGGATTGGTGAGGGGGCTTCAGGCCCACGGATTCCATTGTTTGCCAAGTACTACACTTTCAGCACAGAACACCTGCAACATTCTCTTGGATTACAAATAGTATTGCTATCAAATGGGAGTTATTATCTTGCATTGTTCATCATCG
This sequence comes from Aquarana catesbeiana, assembly GCF_042186555.1. NCBI lineage: Eukaryota > Metazoa > Chordata > Amphibia > Anura > Ranidae > Aquarana > Aquarana catesbeiana. Next base: position 652,754,475 of record NC_133326.1, read on the forward strand.
CTTTGCTGCAGCCAGGAATCTCTGTTCTATGAGCTCCAACGTTGCTGGTGATACAGGGCAAGGCCCTTCTGTTAGGACAGTGTTGTTAGTGAGGATATACTGTATATAAAATATTAAACTCGCATAATATAGATACTCGGGGCAAACATAGCTATATGATCAAATGGGAGCAAGCTCTTGGGGAAGTCTTCCTTTCACAGCGGCAAATCATTTGGTCAGCAGCCAAAAGTTCTATCTGCACTCTCTATAAGGAAAACGCATGTCCCGAGTATCCATCATTTCAAGCCAAGTAAGATGACCATCGATTTTCCAAAGGCATTATGGCAGCAAAATGTTCAAAAAATACCTATCAGTCCCTGATCAGTTGCTCCCTTGGGAAAAGAAGGGGCATAGAAAATTAAAATTCAGCCTGACCAGTTTTGCCCCCGCTGACCGCCTGCATCAGAGGCCATAATGTGTGACGTTTAAACTTAGGGCCACCATTCAACTCTAAACTGTTTTTAAAAATGTCACCTACGGACAAATTTGGGTACTGAAGCTTGTTGTCATTTCAGTGGTGTGCATCAGTTTAAGGCTTGACATGTTGGGTATCTATTTACTCGACACAACCTCATCTTTTATATTTTACCAGAAAAGTGGATCATATATTGTGGCTGTGTGCCCTAAAGTCTATGTTAAATATGTCTTTCATTATATGTTGGTGTGTGAAACTGGACCCTGTTGTATCTTTCTTTCTTCTTTCGTACAGTACATGGCGATCCTGTCAGTCAATCTTCTCTGCTTTAAGCATGGAAGCAGATCCATATTGGTGTGGTCAGTTTGTGTATTAGTATTTCTAAGTTAGAGTTAGAAGACTGTATCACTGTAGTCTGTTTTTTCTACACACACCCTGTCTTTCCCAATACGCTTACCGCCAATTAGAGCCTGCCTTTTTTTCTGGCACACCCACACTTCCCCACCACTAATCACAGCCTACCTTTCCTGATACACTCCCTGCCCCCCCCCCCAGCCAATCACAGCCTGCTGTTCCTGACATGCTCCCCCCATCACCAATCACAGCCTACCTTTCCTGACACCAGTGGCGGTTGGTGGTATTTTTTTTTGGGGGGGGGGCAAACAATCCTATTCTTTTATTCTGCCACCAAATACCTTATACAGCCCACTTCCTGTTTCTAGCCTTGGCTTATGACATCATGCACAGCTTTCTCTCTCTGGAGAGTTTGCCAGGAAGGGGGGGGGGGATTCATAAGAGGGCCAATGAGAGCTGCAGAGCTGGAGGTGTGCCTCTGTGTAAATCCAGGCAGCAGCTTCAGCTGCCCACAGTTAAAATGGTTGCAGCCAGACTCCGTGGAGGGAGGATTCTGCAGGGTATTTGGCAAGTACAGTATATATAAAATAATATGCAAAGTGGTTGGAGGGAAGCTTCAGAATGGCAAAGATGTTTTAATTACAAATTATTATGTGAGCAGACTGCAATTCCTCTTTAATGACAAAGCAAAAAGAATCCAGGCAGCGGTGGGATTTGAACCCACGACTCCGCAGAGACTGGAGCTTTCTCCAGCGCCTTAGACCGCTATGGGATTTGAACCCACGACTCCGCAGAGACTGGAGCTTTCTCCAGCGCCTTAGACCGCTATGGGATTTGAACCCATGACTCCGCAGAGACTGGAGCTCTTACTCCAGCGCCTTAGACCGCTCAGCCACGCTGCCTTCTGATTAACATAGACATGTTATCTCACATATATATTATTAAGTGTTCTTGCATAGCAAGACCACTTATTGTTATCTCACATATATATTATTCTTATTATTATTATAGCCAAATTTACCACCCTAACTCCTCCCACAGTTTTTACACTACATAGACAAGTAATATACCGAAACGTGTGGATTGTTCCCGAATGGTGTGCTATTACTTTGTGGAACGTTTCGCCGAATGGTTCACGAAATATTGTCGTTTTTGCGGCGAAATTGGTCCCATAGGAATGAATGGGGAAACTAGAGTGGGAGATGGCAAAAGCTGGAAAATCAGAACATGATTTCTAAACTGCCGCCACTCCCTCATTTTCAAGCCCACCTACACAAATCTTATATCAAAACGTTCAGCTATCCCTGCTGCCACTAAACATGTCCACCGCTAAGCCATAGTCCTGATAGTTTTCACAATATGACCATTTGTTTGCAACTCACGCCGTCCATTGACATTCATTGAAACTACACTCTAGCCCCTTCAAATTTGAAGGGCAATTTCTAAACTGCGACCGTGCCTTCATTTTTAATATTTCAGAGACATACTATGTATCAAAATCTAGGTCTGGGTCTTGTGATTCTCACAATATAAAGATCTTCGCTGTAGGATGTATAGTTTTTAAAATACGGCCATTTGTTTAGAGGTCATTTCAGGAAATTTTAGCCATTAATCAGAGTGTACTGTTAGTGTTTGTTTTGTTGCCATGGTTACCAAAGCTTCTGTTATACACAGGGGGGGAGGTGGCTGGAGTATCTCAGCTCTGATTACAGAGCCCGGGGGAGGGGACAGACACACCATGTACTGATTTATAATAGAGGAATATGATGGGGCAGTTTTGATGGGGTAATTCTGATGGGGCAGTTTTGATAAAGTAGTATTTGGGAAGCATAAACAGGGCATGAGCGTTGCTAGGAAACAATGGTTGTAAACACAAGATGCTGAGACACCCCAAATGCATGTGACTTCATCTGCTAGACTTGATAATGCTTGTAGACTCCTCCCACAGTTTTTACACTACAGAGACAAGTAATATACCGAAACGAGCGGATTGTTCCCGATTGGTGTGTTATTACTTTGTGGAATATTTCGCCGAATGGTCCACGAAATATCGTAGTTTTTTGCGGCAATATTGGTCCCATAGGAATGAATTGCGAAATGTTCAATGTCATTTAATTGGTGTCCTATTACCTTGTGGAACTTTGTGAAAAGCTGAAAAATACCAGTGTGAATCCGGCCTCAATGTCATTTAATTGGTGTGCTATTACTTTGTGGAACGTTTCGCCGAATGGCTGACGAAATATCGTCGTTTTTGCGGTGAAATTGGTCCCATAGGAATGAATGGTGAAATGTTCAAAACTAGAGCGGGAGGTGACAAAAGCTGACAACCCCATGATCAGCTGAAACATTATGACCGCCCCATGAAAAAAAAAAAAATATTTTTGAAAAAAAATATATATATTTTTGAAAAAAAAAAAAAATATTTTTGAAAAAAAAAAATTATTTTTGAAAAAAAAAAAATATTTTTGAAAAAAAAAATTATTTTTGAAAAAAAAAAAATTATTTTTGAAAAAAAAAAAATTATTTTTGAAAAAAAAAAAAATATTTTTGAAAAAAAAATTACTTAAAAAAAAAAAAATTATTTCGAAAAAAAAAAATTATTTTTGAGAAAAAAAATTACTTTAAAAAAAAAATGCATTCAAGTGTATTTTTTCCCTGAAAATCTGCATTTAATAAACAGATGCGTGAATATCGTGTGACATAAAATATGGCAACAACCACCATTTAATTCTCCAGGGTCGCTGCTTTCAGAAAATATATCATGTTTGGCTATTATAAGCCATTTTTCTAGCTAAAAAATATGTTCATTTTAACAAGTGTGTGAGAAATGTCAAAATTGTCCTGGGCAGCGAAGGGTTAACATGTTTACAAATTTGAATTCTTTGTCAGTTAGAAAAAGGTCATGTGACATGCCCATATATGGGCATGTCACATGTGACATGCCCATATATGGTCATGTCACATGTGACTTGATGATGTCACAGTGGGAGAGTCCTGATATAAGGAGCTCTGGCAGGAGCTGGGCTCACTCTCAGAATTTCTCTTGTGTGGAAAGGACGTGAGTTCTGTTGCTCTGAGACACGTTGCTTATTATTTTATAATAGCGCGTTTTCATAGCGAGAGAAGTGCGATAAAGTCAGCAGATCTTCTGTTTATCATCAAAGGAGACCCAATTATGCAATCAAAAATGGTTGCAACCTTAACAGCGGAAAACCAGCCCCCCGCACAGCCCAAAGCCCCTCGTAGGGGGGTGTGTAAGGCTATCAGGCGGGGGTTCAGGGCAGTTCTAAACACTGTCTGCATTCACCTAAAACCCAGACAGAGACACGCAGAAGGTATGTAGGATTTCATTCAATTATAATGTAATAAAATGGAGAGAATTCTATACTGGATACATTTTTATTATTTAAATATAATCTCAGCTCACTCCTTCAACTGGCAGTTGGGCAGCAGGAGACATGAATCAGGTGTGTGGGAGGAATGCCTAGATCTCATTGGCTGCCTGATGTAACTGACAAACACTTGTGTCCCATCACCAGTTTTAATTATAAATGCAAAAGCAAAGTAATTATTCCCATCATCATTCTGCTAATTAATAATTATCCCAGTATTCTATATTTGGTTTTATTAAGTGTTCTTGCATAGCAAGACCACTTATTGTTATCTCACATATATATTATTCTTATTATTATAGCCAAATTTACCACCCTAACTCCTCCCACAGTTTTTACACTACATAGACAAGTAATATACCGAAACGTGCGGATTGTTCCCGAATGGTGTGCTATTATTTTGTGGAGCGTTTCGCCGAATGGTTCACGAAATATCGTCGTTTTTGCGGCAAAATTGGTCCCATAGGAATGAATGGGGAAACTAGAGTGGGAGATGACAAAAGCTGAAAAATCAGAACATGATTTCTAAACTGCTGCCACTCCCTCATTTTCAAGCCCACCTACACAAATCTTATATCAAAACGTTCAGCTATCCCTGCTGCCACTAAACATGTCCACGGCTAAGCCATAGTCCTGATAGTTTTCACAATATGACCATTTGTTTGTAACTCATGCCGTCCATTGACATTCATTGAAACTACACTCTAGCCCCTTCAAATTTGAAGGGCAATTTCTAAACTGCGACTGTGCCTTCATTTTTAATATTTCAGAGACATACTATACATCAAAATCTAGGTCTGGGTCTTGTGATTCTCACAATATAAAGATCTTCGCTGTAGGATTTATAGTTTTTGGGAAAAAGCTTTTTGTTTAGAGGTCATTTCAGGAAATTTTAGCCATTAATCAGAGTGTACTGTGTTTGTTTTGTTGCCATGGTTACCAAAGCTTCTGTTATACACAAGGGGGGAGGTGGCTGGAGCATCTCAGCTGTGATTACAGAGCCCGGGGGAGGGGACAGACACACCATGTACTGATTTATAATAGAGGAATATGATGGGGCAGTTTTGATAGGGCAATTCTGATGGGGCAGTTTTAATGGTGGCAATATGATGGGGAAGTTTTGATAGGAATTGTATTGTGTAGAAATTACATTGTGTTGTGTATTGAGCAGTGCGTGTGAAGCATAAACAGTACATGAGCGTTGCTAGGAAACAGTGGTTGTAAACACAAGATGCTGAAACCCCCCAAATGCATGTGGCCATACCTTCATCTGCGATGCTTGATAATGCTGATAATTTACCACCCTAACTCCTCCCACAGTTTTTACACATTCGCCGAATGGTTCACGGAATATCGTCGTTTTTGCGGCAAAATTGGTCCCATAGGAATGAATGGCGAAATGTTCAAAACTAGAGTGGGAGGTGACAAAAGCTGACAACCCCATGATCATACCACCCTAACTCCTCCCACAGCTTTTAAACTACATAGACAGTAATATACCGAAGGTGAGGATTGTTCCCGATCGGTGTGCTATTACTTTGTGGAACGTTTCGCCGAATGGTCCACGAAATATTGTAGTTTTTGCGGCGAAATTGGTCCCATAGAAATGAATGGCGAAATGTTCAATGTCATTTAATTGGTGTGCTATTACCTTGTGGAACTTTGTGAAAAGCTGAAAAATACCAGTGTGAATCCGGCCTCAATGTCATTTAATTGGTGTGCTATTACTTTGTGGAACATTTCGCCAAATGGTTCACGAAATATCGTCGTTTTTGCGACGAAATTGGTCCCATAGGAATGAATGGCGAAATGTTCAAAACTAGAGTGGGAGGTGACAAAAGCTGACAACCCCATGATCAGTCAAAACATTATGACCACCCCATGATCAGAAAAAACATGACCGCCTAATAAAAAAAATATATATTTTTGAAAAAAAAAAAAAAAATCATTTTTGAAAAAAAAAAAAAAAATCATTTTTGAAAAAAAAAAAATCATTTTTGAAAAAATAAAATTCATTTTTGAAAAAAAAAAATAAAATTCATTTAAAAAAAAAAAAAAATTTGAAAAAAAAATCATTTAAAAAAAAAAAATTTGGAAAAAAAAAATCATTTTTGAAAAAAAAAATCATTTTTGAAAAAAAAAAAAATTCATTTTTGAAAAAAATGTTCAGCTCTTTCAGCTAATTATGGGACTTCTTCAACTTATTTACTACTATTGATACTTTTTAAAATAGTTACTCAAGCCACTCCACCCAGTTACTCCGCCCACTCCAGTTGTAGAGGCAAGAACACTTTTCACAATTTCCCCAGAAATTGTAGCTTTTCTAGTTTCAGTTTCTATTAGTGAATTCCATGGATTTACATCGCTCCCATGTTATCCTCACATGCCCGCCACCATCAGTGATCCGCCTTCTTGGGGATGCTATTCAAAATCTCTACTGCTATTGGCCGCACGCCCTGTCTATTCTGGCCTAATAATTCCCTTATTGGTCGCTCTCGCCACCTGCTGTCGTACTCTCACTGTCAATTGGCTAGCAGACGACGTTTTTCCACCCCTGGCTGTGTAAACTCCGCCCACCACGCAGACTCCAAATCCCTGATGTGGATTAGAGTAAGCTCCGCCCACCAGGCAGAGTCCAATGCCTTCGGTGGGTTAGTGTAGCTCTGCCCAACACGCATATACTCCAATGCTTGCATCGGATTAGTGTAGCTCCGCCCAACACTCATACCCCTATTCCTTCATCGCTATCTTCTGGAAACTCCGCCTACACGTAGGCTGTGCAAAGCAGTCTGTGAACTCGTTTAGCTCCGCCCACCAACTCAGACTTCCGTGCCTTCTGCGAGTTAAAGTAGTTCCCGCCCACCACCCCTAGGCTGGTATGCCTCCTGTGAGTTGAGCCCCGCCTACACGTAGGCTTCAGTGGCGGCTTGAAGCTCCGCCCACTCCTTTTTATCATCATTCGCCCCCCCCTTTTGTGGAAAATCTACTTCCTTTTTTATGGAAACTCAAAAATTCTCAGTTGTCACCAGAACAGGAAGTGAGGGGAAATCTCCCATTGGGGACACCTGCCTTATATAGGGGATTCCCCTCACTTCCTGTGATGTCCTGTGCCATCTGTGATATGTAGAGATCAGCTAAGGGGGGGCGTCACCCTCATCCCAACCGATTTACTAATCCAATCAGCTGCCAGAACATGGCGACACCCCATTTCCAGGGGGACGGTAAATATAGGTGGTTGAGTTGCACTTTTGCGCCCCCCCTCCACTAAATCCATCACAGTGGGGGAGGGGAAGTTGTACAAGTGTCGTAACCTCAGCAGCAAAAATTGACCCCCCTCTTTGGTGGGCAGAATGATGAACGGAGGGCCGCCCTGCAAACGTGTACAATACACATGAGGATATCACACTATAGCGTATGTCAGACGTCGCATGTGATTCGCACCCGCACCGCTGTGCACATCCCATGCGATGTCTGTGCCATGCAAACTCAGCCCCACAGTTTGTAGGGATGAATTCGCATTGCATTCGCACCAGAAATTGGCGCAGGACCCTTTTTTTTTTTGGACCGCACCAGGAATCGGATCGCATGGGTGTTCGGACCCAATACGTTCCGATTCCTGTTCCGAATTCGCAGTTCGCACTGATCTGTGGAGCGACATTAACTTTTGTATGGACACCCGCAAGCGGTTGGCATAGTGCAGTGTGAATCGCCGATGAATTCGAGTTGGGAACCCGCACTGGATCATTCACAGGGTTTTCCCCGCATCGCACCAGTGTGAAGCCAGCCTCTGGTTACAGTGTTTGTAAACCCCGTTCTACCACTGATAGCTACAGGTAAGTCTAGAATAAGACCCCTTTCACATTGGAGGCGTAATTCAGGCGTTAACCACTTCCGGACCGCCGCACGCCGATATACGTCATTATTTTGAAGCGGAATATCGTTGTTATGGCATCAGCTACCTGCCAAAACCACGGGATCCTCTTCTTCGTCCAGTTTCCGATAAGAGTGGTCTCTGCAGCGGAATCGCCACAAGATCACTTTTATCAGCGGCGGGAGAGGGCCCCCCCCTCCGCCACGCTCTGGTGCCCTCCGCCGCTTACCGGAGCCGATCGGATCCTTCCCGGTGTTAGGTATGGAGATGAGTGAGGGGAAGATGGCCCCCACCCGTCTCCATAACATTGCAGGGTGGAAGCGACATCAAAACGTCACTTCCGCCCATAGCTCTTAAAGAGACATTTTTTTTTTTTTAATTTTTAATTGACAAAAATATTTTTCTTTTCTTTTTATTGCATTTCAGTGTAAATATGATATCTGAGGTCTTTTTGACCCCAGATCTCATATTTAAGAGGTCCTGTCATGCTTTTTTTTTTTTCCTATTACACGGGATGTTTACCCACTTAAAGTGGAGGTCCACCCTAAAAAAGGAAATGGCATTAAAATTCATAAAAGAATTAAAAAAAAACATTTGAGAAAATTTTTTTTTTTTAACTTACCTGAAAGCCCTGTTGCTAGGCAGTCTTCCTAATCTGCCTCTTCCTATTCCGCGGCACTTCCTTCTCCTAAGGTGAGCGGCCCCATTGCCTTCTGGGACATGTGTGTGTCCCAGGAAACAACGGGGCCATTCACAGAGCGCCGCGCCGCTCGCGCATGCGCAGTAGGAAAGTTGCAGTGAAGCCGCAAGGCTCCACTGCCTGATTCCCTTAGTTAGGATGGAGGCACCGCCAGCCGATCCGATGGACGGATCGGCTCCGGGGGGGGGGGGGGGGGGCGACATCACAGGCTCGCTGGACAAGTAAGTGTCCTTACTAAAAGTCAGCAGCTACAGTGTTTGTAGCTGCTGACTTTAAAAAAAAAAACAAAAACGGCCAGAACCCCCCTTTAAGGACCAGCCTCGTTTTGGATTTTAGGTGTTTACATGTTTAAAACAGTTTTTTTGCTAGAAAATTACTTGGAACCCCCAAACATTATATATTGTTTTTTTTTTTTCTAACACCCTAGAGAATAAAATGGCGGTCAATGCAATACTTTTTTTCGCACCGTATTTGCGCAGCGGTCTTATAAGCGCACTTTTTTTTGGAAAAAATTCACTTTTTTGAATAAAAAAATAAGACAACAGTAAAGTTAGCCATTTTTTTTTTTCATATTCTAAAATATAATGTTACGCTGAGTAAATTGATACCCAACACGTCACGCTTAAAAATTGTGCCCGCTCGTGGAATGGCGTCAAACTTTTACCCTTAAAAATCTCCATAGGCCACGTTTAAAAAAAATTCTACAGGTTGCAGGTTTTGAGTTACAGAGGAGGTCTAGGGCTATAATTATTGCTCTTGCTCTACCGGTCGCGGCGATACCTCACATGTGTGGTTTGACCACCGTTTTCAAATGTGGGCGCTACTCACGTATGTGTTCGATTCTGCGCGCAAGCTCGTCGGGACGGGGCGCTTTAAAAAGAATTTTTTTTTTTTCGTTTTCTTATTTATTTTACTTTATTTTATTTATTTTTTCACTATTTCACTATTTTTTCACTGTAAAAAACTATTTGGATCACTTTTATTCCTATTACAAGGAATGTAAACATCCCAAAACCGAGTGCAGCTAAACAAGCAAGTATGTAAGGTTGTTTCCAACCTAGAAGATGGCCGCGGGTGACAGGGGGGAGGAGTCACGTTTGACGTCACCCGCGGCCATCTTCTAGGTTGGAAACAACCTTACATGCTTGCTTGTTTAGCTGCACTCGGTTTTGGAGTGCAATTTATGTGAGTACATTTCCCATTTTTTTATTTGTCGAATAAAATATTATATACAGAGAGCACTAGTTTGTCCCCTTCCTCTCTTTTATTATTGATTATTGGGAGACATCTAATGGCTTCCCCTATTTTATTATTTTTACTGTTCATGTGAAGGGTTATTATGAATTTAACTAAGTGTCAGCTTGCAACCTAGGTCATTTGTGGTTTTATTTTTTCTGCGCTGAATATTGTATATTTTTAGATTAGGTGGAAATCAGCAGTGCAAATCGCACTGATCTGCGGCTTTGGAATCGCCCATTTTCAAAGCCGCATCAGATTGAACCAGAGCTTTACTATATCTGGTGCACTCAGCATCCAGTGCAGCTGTGCATAGTAACCAATCAGCTTGTTCAATGAAGCATTGACATTAAAACCTGGAAACTGATTGGTTACTATGCACAGCTACACCAGATTCTGTGTGCAGCAGTTTAACCACTCTAGCCCCGGAAGGACTTACCCCCCTACCCCCCTTCCTGACCAGAGCATTTTTTGCGAAAGGCACTGCGCCGTTTTAACTGACAATTGCGCGGCCGTGCGACGTTGCACCCGAACATAATTGACGTCCTTTTTTTCCCACAAATAGAGATTTCTTTTGGTGGTATTTGATCACCTCTGCGGTTTTTACTTTTTGCGCTATAAACAAAAAAAGAGTGACAATTTTGAACAAAAAGCAATATTTTTTACTTTTTGCTATAATAAAATACCCCCCAAAAATATATATAAAAACACATTTTTTCCTCAGTTTAGGCCGATATGTATTCTTCCACATATTTATTGTAAAAAAATCTCAATAAGAGTATATTGATTGGTTTGCGCAAAAGTTATAGCGTCTACAAAATAGTGGATAGATTTATGGCATTTTTATTATTAAATTATTTTTTTAACTAGTAATGGCGGCGATCTGCGATTTTCATTGGGACCGCGACATTATGGCGGACAGATCGGACACTTTTGACACTATTTTGGGACCATTGGCATTTATACAGTGATACACTGTACTACAAATAGCCACTGATTACTGTATAAATGACACTGGCAGGGAAGGGGTTAAACACTAGGGGGAGATCAAGGAGTTAAGTGTGTTCCCTAGGTGTGTTCTAACTGTAGGGGGGATGGGCTCACTACAACATGACAGAGATCACTGCTCCCGGTGACAGGGAACAGTAGATCTCTGTCATGTTGCTAAGCAAAACAGCGAAATGCCTTGTTTACATAGGCATCTCCCCGTTCTGCCTCTCCTCGCCGCAATTGCAGGCCACTGGCGAACATCGAGTTTGCTGGACCCGCGGGCACGCTCCCGCAGCACGCGGTGGGCGCGCGCCTACTAGGCAGCAAACTCAAAGGGACATACAGGTACGCCCTTTTGCCTGCCCGTGCCATTCTGCCAGCGTAAATCGGCGTGCGGCGGTTGGCAAGTGGTTAAGGCACCAGTCACGCTTGTGCGACTTGTCATGTGACTTTGGACATGACCTGTCGCAGCCCATTCTTTTCAATGGCATACATTCAGATCAGTGCGACTAAGTGATATTGACGTCCTGTTTTTTTTTTGTTGTTTAAAAATAACAAACATGTTATACTTATCTGCTCTGTGTAAGGCCCGGTTCACACTGGTGCAATGCGAGAACCCTGCAAATCCACTGCGGGTTCCCACATCGCACCGACTCACATGGCAGTTCACACTGCCATATGCGAATCGCTGGGGAGTGTCAATACATTGTTAACGACACCCCCAGTTCAGCTTGCATATCGCACTGCGAACTGACAGTTCGGACACGAATCGGATTGCACAGGTGTGAACAGCCATGCGATCCGATTCCGGTCCGAACAAAAAAAAGGGTCCTGTGCGTGTTTGGACCGAATGCGGTGCGATATCAGCCATACTATCTGTATGGCTGAAATCGCATCACATGTGATGTGAACAGCAGTGCGCTGTGAATCACATGCGATGTCTGGCATCGCACCAGTGTGAACCGGGCCTAATGGTTTTTCACAAAGCAGCCCAGATCCTCCTCTTCTCGGGTCCCCTGCCTGCGCTCCTGGCCCCTCCCTCCTATCGAGTGCCCCCCAGAGCAAGCAACTTACTATGGGGGCACCCGAGCTGCTCCCCTGCCCTGTGTGTCCATTCAGACATGGAGCTGCAGCTTGACACCGCCCCCTCTCTCTCCTTATTGGCTCACTGACTCTGATTGACAGCAGCAGGAGCCAATCAGCACTCCCAGCACTGTGACTGTGATCAGGAGTAGGTAGGACTGGCTCCCAATCACATGATCGCTGTGTCAGGCAATCACAGTGATAAAGGGAGGCCAGTCAACACCACGCAAAGAGATGACATCACTCCGATCTTAAAGGGCCAGCGGAAAGGAGTTATTATCAAACACTCAAACATGAAAACAGAACACGTGCACAAAAAATCTCCAAAATCACATGCAAACACTCAGGTGTGAATCCAGGCTGAAACAGCTCTGGGCCTCTTAGCCATCATGGGTTTTGGTTGCCTGAGCCACCCTCGCCATGTGACTACAGTTCTCTACCTACCAGTCAGCAACAATATATATTCTTTAAAAGGGTTAGTTCACCTTTTCCACAAAGTACACCATGCAGTCAAGGGGCCCCAGGGTTTTCATAATCTGTATGCAGCTTTGAAATATTGTGCTGGGGTTAAATAGTTATACCTGTAGGCCATTTGGGTCACCCCTAAGGCCTGTCTGAGTAGCTCCTTGTAGCACCCTCTAGTGTGTGCTAGTTAGTAGTGTAGGTTTGTAGATTAGGTCTGTTATTGTACGAAACTTCTAGAAAGTTGTAAAAACTTTTAGAGCTATTAGGTGGAGGTTAGGAGGAACTGTTTGTAATATTTATGAGGGCCTGAGCCAATCCCCAGTAAAAGGGCTGGCAGGGGGTAGGTTTACCTCACAAATAGGCATGAACCATGCCAGCAAGGGCAGTCGGGTGGAAGATGGAGATAAAGTGCTGTAGAGACTGTCAGTGGCCCTCTGGGGTACCCCCTAGTCTAGGGTGACCAGACATCCCCGGTTTCTGGGGACAGTCCCCGGATTGAGGACACTGTCCCCGGACCAAGTCTGTCCCCAGTTTTGTCCCCGGATTGGATTTGAACAGGGGCTGGGGCAATTTCAAAGACAGCCCGTGCAGAATAAAAAGAAAAAATCTGAATTGCACCCCCCTCCTCTGCCGCTCCTACTAGCTTATGGGGGTTTATTTTTTCCATTATCTGTGTCCCTTTCTGATGATCATGTGCTGGTCGGAGCGGAGGGACTATTTCTTCAGTTTCGGGCGCATGCCCACTCAGCTCCGCTCGCATGTTCTTCTGCCTTGGCTCAAGTCCCAGCCAGCCGCCTGCCTGCTTATCTCCTCGCCTTCCCTGGTGGAGTGACCTTCTTCCACTCCCCACCCAGTAGTAGCCGGGGCCCGAAGAGTAAAGTCCCATACACACTATCAGATTTTCTGCTGATTTTTGTCTTCAGATTTACCAAAACCATGTAGTGCAAGGGCCTACCTGATTGCATACAAATTGAAACTCCTATGGTTTGACCTCATATTATATGGTTTTGGTAAATCTGAAGGAAAAAATCAGCAGAAAATCTGATGGTGTGTATGGGGCTTTAGACTTGACAGGCTGTGAGGCGGGTGGCGGCGGCGGAGACAGGCAAAGAGTCGTCGATTGCTGCCATTACTAGTAAAAAAAAAAAAAAAAATATGTCCCCGGATTTCATTTTAAAAATCTGGTCACCTTACCCTAGTCGGGGGGGTTTGACCTTGGGTCCGGGCATGGGTGTTGGAAGGATCCTGCCACAACACACAGAGGAAACCCTTTCTGGAGGCATGGGAACAAGTGTGAGGACAGTGTGAGTAGAGCAGCACTACTGGGGACTCGCAAGGGGGAGACTGCCATACATAGCCAGTTCTCCCTAAATACCGTGTTGTGCCAAGTCTTCATCCCTTCCCTCTGAGAGCTTCTGCAGAGTCAGCCGGGTGGGCTGGTGAGAAAGTCTGTCTGGAGGACTACTGTGAGAAGTTTGCCTGGTGGGCTAGTGAAAGGGGCAGATGCAGCCAGGTGGGTAGGCATTGACAGAAGATGTGGTGCTAGGCTCAGTGACCCCGGAAAGGAAGTGAAGGAGAAGGTGCAAGCTGTGTCACTCCAGTGTGCTACTGTTTAGGGACTGCGAGTTCCTACCTGTGATGGGCTGTTACTGAGTTGACAATCAGGCCCTGTCAGCTCCCCTAAAGGTGTGAGCCAGCAAAAACTAAGTGAGCAGGAGGCTGAAGAAGAGAAGGCTGTGCATAGAGACAATATATATAGACTATGTATAGGAAGCTGTCCCTGAACTTGTTGAAGTTTAGTGGGCATCCCATAACCTCCCCTCCCTAACCAAGATGAAACTCCCTAATAAAAATTAAAAACAAAGCTACAGGCTGTTCTCTGTCTCTGAAGTGCTGGTGAAGACTCGGTTTGCCTGGCTGTGCAGGGTGTAGGATCCCAGTTCATCTTAGGCCCCTAGGGGGGTGCGGTACATCCTACAGGTAACTGCCCATCCTGTCCTGCTGCTGGGACGCTCTAGCTGTTGGGCGCTCACCCACAGTGTCACAGGAATGAGCGTTCTCCTTGATCAAACCCCTACAAATGTTCAAGGTGCTCTCTCTCTCATTAGCAACAGCAACTGCGCTCAGCGATGAGGTGAAAGAGAACACTCACTCCTGTGATGCTGAGGGTGAATGCCCAAGGGCTGGGCCTCATTCACACTGGCACTGTCAAACCTACGTTCATATGTGTTTAGAGCACTAGTTTTTAACCTTGAGACCAGAGCCTGGAAAAAATTCTTGCAAAACCTTCCATATCCCAAAAGTACATGCTTTTAATATCTGTACTATTAAATTATGTGTAGCACTGTTTTGTAATGCTTATTTGTTAAAATAAAAACCTTTTTTCTGTAAAAAAAAAAAAAATTATGTGTAGCACACCTGTAATTTGTGAGCGCAGAAACAGCATAAACTTGCACTTTAACTGAACTTGTTCCATTGCCTTTGTAGCACCCTGGGGTTTAGCCAGGGAGCTCCTCACACATTTACTTGCCAGGAGTAGTTATCTTGGTCGATTGATAGAGATCTATTGATTTCTCCCTAAGGCCGTGTACACACGGGTGGACTTTTCGGCATCAAAGGTCCGGCGGTCTTTCCGACGGACTTTCGACGGACTTTTGACGGACTTCCGACGGACTTTCGAACAAACGGACTTGCCTACACACAATCCCACCAAAGCCTGATGGATTCGTACGTGATAACGTACGACCGGACTAAAATAAGGAATTTGATAGCCAGTAGCCAATAGCTGACCTAGCGTTGGTTTTCTTCCGTTGGACTAGCATACAGACGAGTGGATTTTTCGACCTGACTCGAGTCCGTCGGAAAGATTTGAAACATATTTCAAATCTAAAGTCCGTCTGATTTTCGCCCGAAAAAGTCAGCTGCAGGTCCGATGAAGCCCACACACGGTCGGATTGTCCGACAGATTCGTCCCGTCAGACCAGTCCGGACGAAAAGTCGGCCCGTGTGTACACGGCATTAGTTTGGCCTTGTTGCATTTTTCTCTTCTACCACTAGGTGGCCGGGTACTTGGTGGTACTAGATATGAGAAGGGCAACCCAAGGTCAGGTTATGAGTATATGAGGTATATCAGCCAATGGGAATGGGCAGGGGTTTTCTTGAATCCCTTGGCCTGCTGGTAGAACCTATATATTTGGGTCAGGTCAGGTGATCTATGTTCTGTGCCACCTGGACGGCTGTCTGGGTGGATGTGTGTCATACGCACTGGGCTGCTAGGCCGGAGATTGAGCCTATCCAGGGGGCGTCTGGCTGCCAGGCTGTGTGAGGGCCTATCCAGGAGTAAGAGGGCAGCGCAGGGTTGGGACTGCGGCTTGCAGTCCAACCAAAAGTGACGGTTTTGCCAGCCGGAGAACCTGTCGTGGTAGGAGGTAGAAGGGGAGCTGCCGCCACTAAGGGACCAACCACCTTTACCAGGGACCACAGTGAGTAACTGAAGCAAGTACTAGAACCACATTCTCACCGAAAGGGCATGGTGGAGAATCGGGAAACTTCAGGCGGTACTCAAGTCAGGGACCCAACCCGTGGAGGAGATGCTTTCAGAGCAGCCTCGTGAGTCAAGCCAGGGACCTCGCCGGTTAGCAGGGGTGAAGCTTGAGAAGTATCAGGAGTGCCAAGCTAGGGACCCAGCAGGGAAGCATTGGTGACACTTGAGGGAGATACCACCGCAAAGATTGAAGGAGCTCAAGGGATTCAGAGTCAGTGAATCAGTGGGTCTAGTGAGAGACCGGGAGCTCAGAGTTGAAGAACTACAAGAAGCAGTTGCAGTGAAGCTGAAGGAACTGTTACGTTTGAGTTAGGAACTGTTAAAGACTGTTGCCATAGGAGAGACAGCATTCCTGCATGTGCAGATGTGGCTCCTTGCTGGGGGCTTTCCCTGCACGGCTGTCTTCCTATTGAAGTCTCGGAGTCTGCCAATTGAAGGGTGTCCTGGCCCTAACCCTCTTTCCCCCAAAAATACAAAAAGGACTGTTAAGAGAAATAAAACCTCTTTTACATCCAAGAAGTGTCTGACGCCCAATAACTTTGTCCACCTTGCACCCACTCTGCCTCACAACCCACCACATACAGAAGGATGTCAGCTATCTTTGGCTTGGAAAGTTCTCATTAGACTGGACAAGGCCAGAGATTTTGCTGCACCTTTATCGAAACCAGCTTGTAGAAATTCTAGAATTTGCACTGAATATGGAGTGGGGTGGGGGGCCGTCCCAGGAGCTTGAGGTTGAAAATTGCAGGAATTTTTCCAAAATTTTGTACTAAGTGTAGCAAGGTCCCAGGCCTCCTTTGATCTAATGAGAACCTCCAGGGCTAGGGATAGCTGACATCCTTCTGTATGTAGTGGGTTGTGAGGCATGGTGGGTGTAGAGTAGTTACGTTATTGGGCGCCAGACACTTCTTGGATGCAAAAGGAAGTTTATTTCTCTTAACAAACCTTTTTGGGGGAGAGAGGGTTAGGGCCAGGACAACCTTAGGTAGTTGCAAGATTAATTGGCAGACTCTGAGACTTCAATAAGAAGACAGCCATGCAGGGAAAGGCATCCAGCAAGATGCCACATCTGCATGTGTAGGAATGCTGCCTCCTATGGCAACAGTCTTTAACAGTTCCAAACACAAGGCTTAACAGTTCCTTCACTTTCACTACAATCACTCCTTGTAGTTCTTCAGCACACTGAGCTCCTGGTCTCTCACTAGACCCACTGATTCACTGCCATTGAATCCCTTGAGCTCCGTCAATCTTCACGGTGGTATCTTCCTCAAGCATCGCCCCCTTTTCTCTGCTGGGTCCCTAGCTTAATACTCTAGATACCTCTCAAGCTTCACCGACACTGGCCTGCTCGGTCCCTAGCTTGACACACAAGGCTGCTCTGCAAGCGTTACCTCTGCTGGCTGGGTCCCTGACTTGATTCCCACTGAAGTTTCCAGATTCTTCACCGACCCCGGTTGCTGAGAATTCTGCTTCGGTACTTGCTTCAGTTACTCACTGTGGTCCCTGGTAATAAGGCGGATAGACCCTTAGTGGTGACAGCTTCCCCTCTATCTCCGGCCACGACAGGTTCTCCGGCCGGCAGAACCGTCACTTTTGGTTGGACTGCAAACCGCAGTTCCAACCCTGCGATGCTCTCTTGCTTCTGGATAGGCCCTCAGACAGCCCAGCAGCCAGATGTGCCCAATTTCCGGCCTAGTAGCCCGGGCAGTACAACACAAGTCCACCCAGACAGCCGTCCACAGATCACCTGAGTATATAGGCTCTCCCAGCAGGCCAAGGGTTTCAAGAAAACCCTTGCCCATATTGGCTGAGATCCCCCATATACCCATAACCTGACCTAGTGGTAGAAGAGAAAAGTGCAACAAGGCCAAACTTAGGGAGAAATCAATAGATCTCTAGCAATCAACCAGGATAACTACTCCTGGCAAGTAAATTTGTGAGGAGCAACCCTGCCTAAAAACCAGGTGCTATATAAGTGTTGCTTGTGGAAACCTTCCTGAACTTTAAAAGTGTGAATATAAACTGCCTATGAGCAACCTAGACTTTGTAGTCTCTGCCCGTCAAATTTTCTTGTTCAAAAATTTTATTGGAGAAAAGAACAAGGCTTACATACAGTCAGGTCCCTTAAAAAGTGGGAGGCACATATACAGACTGTTGTAATTCCTACACCTTCACCTGATTTGGATGTAAATAGCCTCAAATTAAAGCTGAAAGTCTGCAGTTAAAGCACATCTTGTTTGTTTCATTTCAAATCCATTGTGGTGGTGTATAGAGCCAAAAAGATTAGAATTGTATCGATGTCCCAATATTTATGGACCTGACTGTATGTAGCCGGGAGTGGACTACAGTTATCTGACTTTGCAGACTGTCTGTTACTATTTTAGCCCGCTTAGTGCTGGATTTTCATCAGTGACATCATCAACTAAAGCACGGAGAAAAGCATTGTGGGAGAAGTAGTTCCCTTAACAGGCATTGCTGATTTCGCAGTATTGACTGTGAACCTCATCTCCCAAGAGACTGTCTGCTCGCAGAGGAATTGTGGGAGAGACTATATGGGGATCTGAGGATCAGGCCCATGCGGATTTGGAGGATTGCGGCCTAGTACGCAATCTATAGTCCACCGCTTCAGCCCCAGTGAGTTCCAGCTGTCAGAAGGACGCTCTGCAGCAGCGCTGAATACCGCGGAAACAGTCCACAGACGGATCCCTGTGTCCCGGTCCACCTGAAAGAGGAAGAATCGTTTGTTGGTTCCACCGGGTGACTCTGAAGACTACCAGGATTGGTGCGGGGGCTTCAGGCCCACGGATTCCATTGTTTGCCAAGTACTACACTTTCAGCACAGAACACCTGCAACATTCTCTTGGATTACAAATAGTATTGCTATCAAATGGGAGTTATTATCTTGCATTGTTCATCATCGCTTTGCTGCAGCCAGGAATCTCTGTTCTATGAGCTCCAACGTTGCTGGTGATACAGTGCAAGGCCTTTCTGTTAGGAGAGTGTTGTTAGTGAGGATATACTGTATATAAAATATTAAACTCGCATAATATAGATACTCGGGGCAAACATAGCTATATGATCAAATGGGAGCAAGCTCTTGGGGAAGTCTCCCTTTCACAGCGGCAAATCATTTGGTCAGCAGCCAAAAGTTCTATCTGCACTCTCTATAAGGAAAACGCATGTCCCGAGTATCCATCATTTCAAGCCAAGTAAGATGACCATCGATTTTCCAAAGGCATTATGGCAGCAAAATGTTCAAAAAATACCTATCAGTCCCTGATCAGTTGCTCCCTTGGGAAAAGAAGGGGCATAGAAAATTAAAATTCAGCCTGACCAGTTTTGCCCCCGCTGACCGGCTGCATCAGAGGCCATAATGTGTGACGTTTAAACTTAGGGCCACCATTCAACTCTAAACTGTTTTTAAAAATGTCACCTACGGACAAATTTGGGTACTGAAGCTTGTTGTCATTTCAGTGGTGTGCATCAGTTTAAGGCTTGACATGTTGGGTATCTATTTACTCGACACAACCTCATCTTTTATATTTTACCAGAAAAGTGGATCATATATTGTGACTGTGTGCCCTAAAGTCTATGTTAAATATGTCTTTCATTATATGTTGGTGTGTGAAACTGGACCCTGTTGTATCTTTCTTTCTTCTTTCGTACAGTACATGGCGATCCTGTCAGTCAATCTTCTCTGCTTTAAGCATGGAAGCAGATCCATATTGGTGTGGTCAGTTTGTGTATTAGTATTTCTAAGTTAGAGTTAGAAGACTGTATCACTGTAGTCTGTTTTTTCTACACACACCCTGTCTTTCCCAATACGCTTACCGCCAATTAGAGCCTGCCTTTTTTTCTGGCACACCCACACTTCCCCACCACTAATCACAGCCTACCTTTCCTGATACACTCCCTGCCCCCCCCCCAGCCAATCACAGCCTGCTGTTCCTGACATGCTCCCCCCATCACCAATCACAGCCTACCTTTCCTGACACCAGTGGCGGTTGGTGGTATTTTTTTTTGGGGGGGGGGGGCAAACAATCCTATTCTTTTATTCTGCCACCAAATACCTTATACAGCCCACTTCCTGTTTCTAGCCTTGGCTTATGACATCATGCACAGCTTTCTCTCTCTGGAGAGTTTGCCAGGAAGGGGGGGGGGGGATTCATAAGAGGGCCAATGAGAGCTGCAGAGCTGGAGGTGTGCCTCTGTGTAAATCCAGGCAGCAGCTTCAGCTGCCCACAGTTAAAATGGTTGCAGCCAGACTCCGTGGAGGGAGGATTCTGCAGGGTATTTGGCAAGTACAGTATATATAAAATAATATGCAAAGTGGTTGGAGGGAAGCTTCAGAATGGCAAAGATGTTTTAATTAAGTGTTCTTGCATAGCAAGACCACTTACTGTTATCTCACATATATATTATTCTTATTATTATAGCCAAATTTACCACCCTAACTCCTCCCACAGTTTTTACACTACATAGACAAGTAATATACCGAAACGTGCGGATTGTTCCCGAATGGTGTGCTATTACTTTGTGGAACGTTTCGCCAAATGGTTCACGAAATATCGTCATTTTTGCGGCGAAATTGGTCCCATAGGAATGAATGGGGAAACTAGAGTGGGAGATGACAAAAGCTGAAAAATCAGAACATGATTTCTAAACTGCCGCCACTCCCTCATTTTCAAGCCCACCTACACAAATCTTATATCAAAACGTTCAGCTATCCCTGCTGCCACTAAACATGTCCACGGCTAAGCCATAGTCCTGATAGTTTTCACAATATGACCATTTGTTTGTAACTCACGCCGTCCATTGACATTCATTGAAACTACACTCTAGCCCCCTCCAAATTTGAAGGGCAATTTCTAAACTGCGACTGTGCCTTCATTTTTAATATTTCAGAGACATACTATACATCAAAATCTAGGTCTGGGTCTTGTGATTCTCACAATATAAAGATCTTCGCTGTAGGATGTATAGTTTTTAAAATACGGCCATTTGTTTAGAGGTCATTTCAGGAAATTTTAGCCATTAATCAGAGTGTACTGTTAGTGTTTGTTTTTGTTGCCATGGTTACCAAAGCTTCTGTTATACACAGGGGGGGAGGTTGCTGGAGCATCTCAGCTCTGATTACAGAGCCCCGGGGAGGGGACAGACACACCATGTACTGATTTATAATAGAGGAATATGATGGGGCAGTTTTGATGGGGTAATTCTGATGGGGCAGATTTGATGAAGCAGTATTTGGGAAGCATAAACAGGGCATGAGCGTTGCTAGGAAACAGTGGTTGTAAACACAAGATGCTGAGACACCCCAAATGCATGTGACTTCATCTGCTAGACTTGATAATGCTTGTAGACTCCTCCCACAGTTTTTACACTACAGAGACAAGTAATATACCGAAACGAGCGGATTGTTCCCGATTGGTGTGTTATTACTTTGTGGAACTTTTTTCGCCGAATGGTCCACGAAATGACGTTTTTGCAACGAAATTTTTCCCATAGGAATGAATGGCGAAATGTTCAAAACTAGAGTGGGAGGTGACAAAAGCTGACAACCCCCTGATTAGCCAAAACATTATGACCACCCCATGATCAGCCAAAACATTATGACCACCCCATGTAAAAAAAAAAAATATTTTTGAAAAAAAAAAAATTCATTTTTGAAAAAAAATATATATTATTGAGAAAAAAAAATATTTTTGAAAAAAAAAAAATATATTTTTGAAAAAAAAAATTTATTTTAAAGAAAAAAAAAATTTTGAACCAAAAAAATTCATTTTTGAAAATAAAATTATTTTTGAAAAAAAAAAATCATTAAAAAAAAAATAATTTTTGAAAAAAAAAATCATTTTTGAAAAAAATGTTCAGCTCTTTCAGCTAATGATGGGAACTGTTTTACTACTATTTATACTTTTTAAAATACTAAGCTTTTTAACACTTTTCACAGTTACTCCGCCCACTGCACCCAGTTACTCCGCCCACTCCAGTTGTAGAGGCAAGAACACTTTCACAATTTCCCCAGAAATTGTACCTTTTCTAGTTACAAATTATTATGTGAGCAGACTGCAATTCCTCTTTAATGACAAAGCAAAAAGAATCCAGGCAGCGGTGGGATTTGAACCCACGACTCCGCAGAGACTGGAGCTTTCTCCAGGGCCTTAGACCGCTATGGGATTTGAACCCATGACTCCGCAGAGACTGGAGCTTTCTCCAGGGCCTTAGACCGCTATGGGATTTGAACCCATGACTCCGCAGAGACTTACTCCAGCGCCTTAGACCGCTCAGCCACGCTGCCTTCTGATTAACATAGACATGTTATCTCACATATATATTATTCTTATTATAGCCAAATTTACCACCCTAATTCCTCCCACAATTTTTACACTACATAGACAAGTAATATACCGAAACGTGCGGATTGTTCCCGAATGGTGTGCTATTATTTTGTGGAACGTTTCGCCGAATGGTTCACGAAATATCGTCGTTTTTGCGGCAAAATTGGTCCCATAGGAATGAATGGGGAAGCTAGAGTGGGAGGTGACAAAAGCTGAAAAATCAGAACATGATTTCTAAACTGCCACCACTCCCTTATTTTTAAGCCCACCTACACAAATCTTATATCAAAACGTTCAGCTATCCCTGCTGCCACTAAACATGTCCACGGCTAAGCCATAGTCCTGATAGTTTTCACAATATGACCATTTGTTTGTAACTCATGCCGTCCATTGACATTCATTGAAACTACACTCTAGCCCCTTCAAATTTGAAGGGCAATTTCTAAACTGCGACTGTGCCTTCATTTTTAATATTTCAGAGACATACTATACATCAAAATCTAGGTCTGGGTCTTGTGATTCTCACAATATAAAGATCTTCGCTGTAGGATTTATAGTTTTTGGGAAAAAGCTTTTTGTTTAGAGGTCATTTCAGGAAATTTTAGCCATTAATCAGAGTGTACTGTGTTTGTTTTGTTGCCATGGTTACCAAAGCTTCTGTTATACACAAGGGGGGAGGTGGCTGGAGCATCTCAGCTGTGATTACAGAGCCCGGGGGAGGGGACAGACACACCATGTACTGATTTATAATAGAGGAATATGATGGGGCAGTTTTGATAGGGCAATTCTGATGGGGCAGTTTTAATGGTGGCAATATGATAGGGAAGTTTTGATAGGAATTGTATTGTGTAGAAATTACATTGTGTTGTGTATTGAGCAGTGCGTGTGAAGCATAAACAGTACATGAGCGTTGCTAGGAAACAGTGGTTGTAAACACAAGATGCTGAAACCCCCCAAATGCATGTGGCCATACCTTCATCTGCGATGCTTGATAATGCTGATAATTTACCACCCTAACTCCTCCCACAGTTTTTACACATTCGCCGAATGGTTCACGGAATATCGTCGTTTTTGCGGCAAAATTGGTCCCATAGGAATGAATGGCGAAATGTTCAAAACTAGAGTGGGAGGTGACAAAAGCTGACAACCCCATGATCATACCACCCTAACTCCTCCCACAGCTTTTAAACTACATAGACAGTAATATACCGAAGGTGAGGATTGTTCCCGATCGGTGTGCTATTACTTTGTGGAACGTTTCGCCGAATGGTCCACGAAATATTGTAGTTTTTGCGGCGAAATTGGTCCCATAGAAATGAATGGCGAAATGTTCAATGTCATTTAATTGATTTGCTATTACCTTGTGGAACTTTGTGAAAAGCTGAAAAATACCAGTGTGAATCCGGCCTCAATGTCATTTAATTGGTGTGCTATTACTTTGTGGAACGTTTCGCCAAATGGTTCACGAAATATCGTCGTTTTTGCGACGAAATTGGTCCCATAGGAATGAATGGCGAAATGTTCAAAACTAGAGTGGGAGGTGACAAAAGCTGACAACCCCATGATCAGTCAAAACATTATGACCACCCCATGATCAGAAAAAACATGACCGCCTAATAAAAAAAATATATATTTTTGAAAAAAAAAAAAAAAATCATTTTTGAAAAAATAAAATTCATTTTTGAAAAAAAAAAAATAAAATTCATTTAAAAAAAAAAAAAAAAATTGAAAAAAAAATCATTTAAAAAAAAAAAATTTGGAAAAAAAAAATCATTTTTGAAAAAAAAAATCATTTTTGAAAAAAAAAAAATTCATTTTTGAAAAAAATGTTCAGCTCTTTCAGCTAATTATGGGACTTCTTCAACTTTTTTACTACTATTGATACTTTTTAAAATAGTTACTCAAGCCACTCCACCCAGTTACTCCGCCCACTCCAGTTGTAGAGGCAAGAACACTTTTCACAATTTCCCCAGAAATTGTAGCTTTTCTAGTTTCAGTTTCTATTAGTGAATTCCATGGATTTACATCGCTCCCATGTTATCCTCACATGCCCGCCACCATCAGTGATCCGCCTTCTTGGGGATGCTATTCAAAATCTCTACTGCTATTGGCCGCACGCCCTGTCTATTCTGGCCTAATAATTCCCTTATTGGTCGCTCTCGCCACCTGCTGTCGTACTCTCACTGTCAATTGGCTAGCAGACGACGTTTTTCCACCCCTGGCTGTGTAAACTCCGCCCACCACGCAGACTCCAAATCCCTGATGTGGATTAGAGTAAGCTCCGCCCACCAGGCAGAGTCCAATGCCTTCGGCGGGTTAGTGTAGCTCTGCCCAACACGCATATACTCCAATGCTTGCATCGGATTAGTGTAGCTCCGCCCAACACTCATACCCTTATTCCTTCATCGCTATCTTCTGGAAACTCCGCCTACACGTAGGCTGTGCAAAGCAGTCTGTGAACTCGTTTAGCTCCGCCCACCAACTCAGACTTCCGTGCCTTCTGCGAGTTAAAGTAGTTCCCGCCCACCACCCCTAGGCTGGTATGCCTCCTGTGAGTTGAGCCCTGCCTACACGTAGGCTTCAGTGGCGGCTTGAAGCTCCGCCCACTCCTTTTTATCATCATTCGCCCCCCCCTTTTGTGGAAAATCTACTTCCTTTTTTATGGAAACTCAAAAATTCTCAGTTGTCACCAGAACAGGAAGTGAGGGGAAATCTCCCATTGGGGACACCTGCCTTATATAGGGGATTCCCCTCACTTCCTGTGATGTCCTGTGCCATCTGTGATATGTAGAGATCAGCTAAGGGGGGGCGTCACCCTCATCCCAACCGATTTACTAATCCAATCAGCTGCCAGAACTTGGCGACACCCCATTTCCAGGGGGACGGTAAATATAGGTGGTTGAGTTGCACTTTTGCGCCCCCCCTCCACTAAATCCATCACAGTGGGGGAGGGGAAGTTGTACAAGTGTTGTAACCTCAGCAGCAAAAATTGACCCCCCTCTTTGGTGGGCAGAATGATGAACGGAGGGCCGCCCTGCAAACGTGTACAATACACATGAGGATATCACACTATAGCGTATGTCAGACGTCGCATGTGATTCGCACCCGCACCGCTGTGCACATCCCATGCGATGTCTGTGCCATGCAAACTCAGCCCCACAGTTTGTAGGGCTGAATTCGCATTGCATTCGCACCAGAAATTGGCGCAGGACCCTTTTTTTTTTTTTGGACCGCACCAGGAATCGGATCGCATGGGTGTTCGGACCCAATACGTTCCGATTCCTGTTCCGAATTCGCAGTTCGCACTGATCTGTGGAGCGACATTAACTTTTGTATGGACACCCGCAAGCGGTTGGCATAGTGCAGTGTGAATCGCCGATGAATTCGAGTTGGGAACCCGCACTGGATCATTCACAGGGTTTTCCCCGCATCGCACCAGTGTGAAGCCAGCCTCTGGTTACAGTGTTTGTAAACCCCGTTCTACCACTGATAGCTACAGGTAAGGCTAGAATAAGACCCCTTTCACATTGGAGGCGTAATTCAGGCGTTAACCACTTCTGGACCGCCGCACGCCGATATACGTCATTATTTTGAAGCGGAATATCGTTGTTATGGCATCAGCTACCTGCCAAAACCACGGGATCCTCTTCTTCGTCCAGTTTCCGATAAGAGTGGTCTCTGCAGCGGAATCGCCACAAGATCACTTTTATCAGCGGCGGGAGAGGGGCCCCCCCTCCGCCACGCTCTGGTGCCCTCCGCCGCTTACCGGAGCCGATCGGATCCTTCCCGGTGTTAGGTATGGAGATGAGTGAGGGGAAGATGGCCCCCACCCGTCTCCATAACATTGCAGGGTGGAAGCGACATCAAAACGTCACTTCCGCCCATAGCTCTTAAAGAGACATTTTTTTTTTTTTAATTTTTAATTGACAAAAATATTTTTCTTTTCTTTTTATTGCATTTCAGTGTAAATATGATATCTGAGGTCTTTTTGACCCCAGATCTCATATTTAAGAGGTCCTGTCATGCTTTTTTTTTTTTCCTATTACACGGGATGTTTACCCACTTAAAGTGGAGGTCCACCCTAAAAAAGGAAATGGCATTAAAATTCATAAAAAAATTAAAAAAAACATTTGAGAAAATTTTTTTTTTTTAACTTACCTGAAAGCCCTGTTGCTAGGCAGTCTTCCTAATCTGCCTCTTCCTATTCCGCGGCACTTCCTTCTCCTAAGGTGAGCGGCCCCATTGCCTTCTGGGACATGTGTGTGTCCCAGGAAACAACGGGGCCATTCACAGAGCGCCGCGCCGCTCGCGCATGCGCAGTAGGAAAGTTGCAGTGAAGCCGCAAGGCTCCACTGCCTGATTCCCTTAGTTAGGATGGAGGCACCGCCAGCCGATCCGATGGACGGATCGGCTCCGGGGGGGGGGGCGACATCACAGGCTCGCTGGACAAGTAAGTGTCCTTACTAAAAGTCAGCAGCTACAGTGTTTGTAGCTGCTGACTTTAAAAAAAAAAACAAAAACGGCCAGAACCCCCCTTTAAGGACCAGCCTCGTTTTGGATTTTAGGTGTTTACATGTTTAAAACAGTTTTTTTGCTAGAAAATTACTTGGAACCCCCAAACATTATATATTGTTTTTTTTTTTTCTAACACCCTAGAGAATAAAATGGCGGTCAATGCAATACTTTTTTTCGCACCGTATTTGCGCAGCGGTCTTATAAGCGCACTTTTTTTTGGAAAAAATTCACTTTTTTGAATAAAAAAATAAGACAACAGTAAAGTTAGCCTTTTTTTTTTTTTTCATATTGTAAAATATAATGTTACGCTGAGTAAATTGATACCCAACACGTCACGCTTAAAAATTGTGCCCGCTCGTGGAATGGCGTCAAACTTTTACCCTTAAAAATCTCCATAGGCCACGTTTAAAAAAAATTCTACAGGTTGCAGGTTTTGAGTTACAGAGGAGGTCTAGGGCTATAATTATTGCTCTTGCTCTACCGGTCGCGGCGATACCTCACATGTGTGGTTTGACCACCGTTTTCAAATGTGGGCGCTACTCACGTATGCGTTCGATTCTGCGCGCAAGCTCGTCGGGACGGGGCGCTTTAAAAAGAATTTTTTTTTTTTTTCGTTTTCTTATTTATTTTACTTTATTTTATTTATTTTTTCACTATTTCACTATTTTTTCACTGTAAAAAACTATTTGGATCACTTTTATTCCTATTACAAGGAATGTAAACATCCCAAAACCGAGTGCAGCTAAACAAGCAAGCATGTAAGGTTGTTTCCAACCTAGAAGATGGCCGCGGGTGACAGGGGGGAGGAGTCACGTTTGACGTCACCCGCGGCCATCTTCTAGGTTGGAAACAACCTTACATGCTTGCTTGTTTAGCTGCACTCGGTTTTGGAGTGCAATTTATGTGAGTACATTTCCCATTTTTTTATTTGTCGAATAAAATATTATATACAGAGAGCACTAGTTTGTCCCCTTCCTCTCTTTTATTATTGATTATTGGGAGACATCTAATGGCTTCCCCTATTTTATTATTTTTACTGTTCATGTGAAGGGTTATTATGAATTTAACTAAGTGTCAGCTTGCAACCTAGGTCATTTGTGGTTTTATTTTTTCTGCGCTGAATATTGTATATTTTTAGATTAGGTGGAAATCAGCAGTGCAAATCGCACTGATCTGCGGCTTTGGAATCGCCCATTTTCAAAGCCGCATCAGATTGAACCAGAGCTTTACTATATCTGGTGCACTCAGCATCCAGTGCAGCTGTGCATAGTAACCAATCAGCTTGTTCAATGAAGCATTGACATTAAAACCTGGAAACTGATTGGTTACTATGCACAGCTACACCAGATTCTGTGTGCAGCAGTTTAACCACTCTAGCCCCGGAAGGACTTACCCCCCTACCCCCCTTCCTGACCAGAGCATTTTTTGCGAAAGGCACTGCGCCGTTTTAACTGACAATTGCGCGGCCGTGCGACGTTGCACCGAACATAATTGACGTCCTTTTTTCCCACAAATAGAGATTTCTTTTGGTGGTATTTGATCACCTCTGCGGTTTTTACTTTTTGCGCTATAAACAAAAAAAGAGTGACAATTTTGAACAAAAAGCAATATTTTTTACTTTTTGCTATAATAAAATACCCCCCAAAAATATATATAAAAACACATTTTTTCCTCAGTTTAGGCCGATATGTATTCTTCCACATATTTATTGTAAAAAAATCTCAATAAGAGTATATTGATTGGTTTGCGCAAAAGTTATAGCGTCTACAAAATAGTGGATAGATTTATGGCATTTTTATTATTAAATTATTTTTTTAACTAGTAATGGCGGCGATCTGCGATTTTCATTGGGACCGCGACATTATGGCGGACAGATCGGACACTTTTGACACTATTTTGGGAACATTGGCATTTATACAGTGATACACTGTACTACAAATAGCCACTGATTACTGTATAAATGACACTGGCAGGGAAGGGGTTAAACACTAGGGGGAGATCAAGGAGTTAAGTGTGTTCCCTAGGTGTGTTCTAACTGTAGGGGGGATGGGCTCACTACAACATGACAGAGATCACTGCTCCCGGTGACAGGGAACAGTAGATCTCTGTCATGTTGCTAAGCAAAACAGCGAAATGCCTTGTTTACATAGGCATCTCCCCGTTCTGCCTCTCCTCGCCGCAATTGCAGGCCACTGGCGAACATCGAGTTTGCTGGACCCGCGGGCACGCTCCCGCAGCACGCGGTGGGCGCGCGCCTACTAGGCAGCAAACTCAAAGGGACATACAGGTACGCCCTTTTGCCTGCCCGTGCCATTCTGCCAGCGTAAATCGGCGTGCGGCGGTTGGCAAGTGGTTAAGGCACCAGTCACGCTTGTGCGACTTGTCATGTGACTTTGGACATGACCTGTCGCAGCCCATTCTTTTCAATGGCATACATTCAGATCAGTGCGACTAAGTGATATTGACGTCCTGTTTTTTTTTTGTTGTTTAAAAATAACAAACATGTTATACTTATCTGCTCTGTGTAAGGCCCGGTTCACACTGGTGCGATGCGAGAACCCTGCAAATCCACTGCGGGTTCCCACATTGCACCGACTCGCATGGCAGTTCACACTGCCATATGCGAATCGCTGGGGAGTGTCAATACATTGTTAACGACACCCCCAGTTCAGCTTGCATATCGCACTGCGAACTGACAGTTCGGACACGAATCGGATTGCACAGGTGTGAACAGCGATCCGATTCCGGTCCGAACAAAAAAAAGGGTCCTGTGCGTGTTTGGACCGAATGCGGTGCGATATCAGCCATACTATCTGTATGGCTGAAATCGCATCACATGTGATGTGAACAGCAGTGCGCTGTGAATCACATGCGATGTCTGGCATCGCACCAGTGTGAACCGGGCCTAATGGTTTTTCACAAAGCAGCCCAGATCCTCCTCTTCTTGGGTCCCCTGCCTGCGCTCCTGGCCCCTCCCTCCTATCGAGTGCCCCCCAGAGCAAGCAACTTACTATGGGGGCACCCGAGCCGCTCCCCTGCCCTGTGTGTCCATTCAGACATGGAGCTGCAGCTTGACACCGCCCCCTCTCTCTCCTTATTGGCTCACTGACTCTGATTGACAGCAGCAGGAGCCAATCAGCACTCCCAGCACTGTGACTGTGATCAGGAGTAGGTAGGACTGGCTCCCAATCACATGATCGCTGTGTCAGGCAATCACAGTGATAAAGGGAGGCCAGTCAACACCACGCAAAGAGATGACATCACTCCGATCTTAAAGGGCCAGCGGAAAGGAGTTATTATCAAACACTCAAACATGAAAACAGAACACGTGCACAAAAAATCTCCAAAATCACATGCAAACACTCAGGTGTGAATCCAGGCTGAAACAGCTCTGGGCCTCTTAGCCATCATGGGTTTTGGTTGCCTGAGCCACCCTCACCATGTGACTACAGTTCTCTACCTACCAGTCAGCAACAATATATATTCTTTAAAAGGGTTAGTTCACCTTTTCCATAAAGTACACCATGCAGTCAAGGGGCCCCAGGGTTTTCATAATCTGTATGCAGCTTTGAAATATTTTGCTGGGGTTAAATAGTTATACCTGTAGGCCATTTGGGTCACCCCTAAGGCCTGTCTGAGTAGCTCCTTGTAGCACCCTCTAGTGTGTGCTAGTTAGTAGTGTAGGTTTGTAGATTAGGTCTGTTATTGTACGAAACTTCTAGAAAGTTGTAAAAACTTTTAGAGCTATTAGGTGGAGGTTAGGAGAAACTGTTTGTAATATTTATGAGGGCCTGAGCCAATCCCCAGTAAAAGGGCTGGCAGGGGGTAGGTTTACCTCACAAATAGGCATGAACCATGCCAGCAAGGGCAGTCGGGTGGAAGATGGAGATAAAGTGCTGTAGAGACTGTCAGTGGCCCTCTGGGGTACCCCCTAGTCTAGGGTGACCAGACATCCCCGGTTTCTGGGGACAGTCCCCGGATTGAGGACACTGTCCCCGGACCAAGTCTGTCCCCAGTTTTGTCCCCGGATTGGATTTGAACAGGGGCTGGGGCAATTTCAAAGACAGCCCGTGCAGAATAAAAAGAAAAAATCTGAATTGCACCCCCCTCCTCTGCCGCTCCTACTAGCTTATGGGGGTTTATTTTTTCCATTATCTGTGTCCCTTTCTGATGATCATGTGCTGGTCGGAGCGGAGGGACTATTTCTTCAGTTTCGGGCGCATGCCCACTCAGCTCCGCTCGCATGTTCTTCTGCCTTGGCTCAAGTCCCAGCCAGCCGCCTGCCTGCTTATCTCCTTGCCTTTCCTGGTGGAGTGACCTTCTTCCACTCCCCACCCAGTAGTAGCCGGGGCCCGAAGAGTAAAGTCCCATACACACTATCAGATTTTCTGCTGATTTTTGTCTTCAGATTTACCAAAACCATGTAGTGCAAGGGCCTACCTGATTGCATACAAATTGAAACTCCTATGGTTTGACCTCATATTATATGGTTTTGGTAAATCTGAAGGAAAAAATCAGCAGAAAATCTGATAGTGTGTATGGGGCTTTAGACTTGACAGGCTGTGAGGCGGGTGGCGGCGGCGGAGACAGGCAAAGAGTCGTCGATTGCTGCCATTACTAGTAAAAAAAAAAAAAAAATATGTCCCCGGATTTCATTTTAAAAATCTGGTCACCTTACCCTAGTCGGGGGGGGGTTTGACCTTGGGTCCGGGCATGGGTGTTGGAAGGATCCTGCCACAACACACAGAGGAAACCCTTTCTGGAGGCATGGGAACAAGTGTGAGGACAGTGTGAGTAGAGCAGCACTACTGGGGACTCGCAAGGGGGAGACTGCCATACATAGCCAGTTCTCCCTAAATACCGTGTTGTGCCAAGTCTTCATCCCTTCCCTCTGAGAGCTTCTGCAGAGTCAGCCGGGTGGGCTGGTGAGAAAGTCTGTCTGGAGGACTACTGTGAGAAGTTTGCCTGGTGGGCTAGTGAAAGGGGCAGATGCAGCCAGGTGGGTAGGCATTGACAGAAGATGTGGTGCTAGGCTCAGTGACCCCGGAAAGGAAGTGAAGGAGAAGGTGCAAGCTGTGTCACTCCAGTGTGCTACTGTTTAGGGACTGCGAGTTCCTACCTGTGATGGGCTGTTACTGAGTTGACAATCAGGCCCTGTCAGCTCCCCTAAAGGTGTGAGCCAGCAAAAACTAAGTGAGCAGGAGGCTGAAGAAGAGAAGGCTGTGCATAGAGACAATATATATAGACTATGTATAGGAAGCTGTCCCTGAACTTGTTGAAGTTTAGTGGGCATCCCATAACCTCCCCTCCCTAACCAAGATGAAACTCCCTAATAAAAATTAAAAACAAAGCTACAGGCTGTTCTCTGTCTCTGAAGTGCTGGTGAAGACTCGGTTTGCCTGGCTGTGCAGGGTGTAGGATCCCAGTTCATCTTAGGCCCCTAGGGGGGTGCGGTACATCCTACAGGTAACTGCCCATCCTGTCCTGCTGCTGGGACGCTCTAGCTGTTGGGCGCTCACCCACAGTGTCACAGGAATGACACAGCACACCTGTAATTTGTGAGCGCAGAAACAGCATAAACTTGCACTTTAACTGAACTTGTTCCATTGCCTTTGTAGCACCCTGGGGTTTAGCCAGGGAGCTCCTCACACATTTACTTGCCAGGAGTAGTTATCTTGGTCGATTGATAGAGATCTATTGATTTCTCCCTAAGGCCGTGTACACACGGGTGGACTTTTCGGCATCAAAGGTCCGGCGGTCTTTCCGACGGACTTTCGACGGACTTCCGACGGACTTTCGAACAAACGGACTTGCCTACACACAATCCCACCAAAGCCTGATGGATTCGTACGTGATGACGTACGACCGGACTAAAATAAGGAATTTGATAGCCAGTAGCCAATAGCTGACCTAGCGTTGGTTTTCTTCCGTTGGACTAGCATACAGACGAGTGGATTTTTCGACCTGACTCGAGTCCGTCGGAAAGATTTGAAACATATTTCAAATCTAAAGTCCGTCTGATTTTCGCCCGAAAAAGTCAGCTGCAGGTCCGATGAAGCCCACACACGGTCGGATTGTCCGACAGATTCGTCCCGTCAGACCAGTCCGGACGAAAAGTCGGCCCGTGTGTACACGGCATTAGTTTGGCCTTGTTGCATTTTTCTCTTCTACCACTAGGTGGCCGGGTACTTGGTGGTACTAGATATGAGAAGGGCAACCCAAGGTCAGGTTATGAGTATATGAGGTATATCAGCCAATGGGAATGGGCAGGGGTTTTCTTGAATCCCTTGGCCTGCTGGTAGAACCTATATATTTGGGTCAGGTCAGGTGATCTATGTTCTGTGCCACCTGGACGGCTGTCTGGGTGGATGTGTGTCATACGCACTGGGCTGCTAGGCCGGAGATTGAGCCTATCCAGGGGGCGTCTGGCTGCCAGGCTGTGTGAGGGCCTATCCAGGAGTAAGAGGGCAGCGCAGGGTTGGGACTGCGGCTTGCAGTCCAACCAAAAGTGACGGTTTTGCCAGCCGGAGAACCGTGGTAGGAGGTAGAAGGGGAGCTGCCGCCACTAAGGGACCAACCACCTTTACCAGGGACCACAGTGAGTAACTGAAGCAAGTACTAGAACCACATTCTCACCGAAAGGGCATGGTGGAGAATCGGGAAACTTCAGGCGGTACTCAAGTCAGGGACCCAACCCGTGGAGGAGATGCTTTCAGAGCAGCCTCGTGAGTCAAGCCAGGGACCTCGCCGGTTAGCAGGGGTGAAGCTTGAGAAGTATCAGGAGTGCCAAGCTAGGGACCCAGCAGGGAAGCATTGGTGACACTTGAGGGAGATACCACCGCAAAGATTGAAGGAGCTCAAGGGATTCAGAGTCAGTGAATCAGTGGGTCTAGTGAGAGACCGGGAGCTCAGAGTTGAAGAACTACAAGAAGCAGTTGCAGTGAAGCTGAAGGAACTGTTACGTTTGATTTAGGAACTGTTAAAGACTGTTGCCATAGGAGAGACAGCATTCCTGCATGTGCAGATGTGGTTCCTTGCTGGGGGCTTTCCCTGCACGGCTGTCTTCCTATTGAAGTCTCGGAGTCTGCCAATTGAAGGGTGTCCTGGCCCTAACCCTCTTTCCCCCAAAAATACAAAAAGGACTGTTAAGAGAAATAAAACCTCTTTTACATCCAAGAAGTGTCTGACGCCCAATAACTTTGTCCACCTTGCACCCACTCTGCCTCACAACCCACCACATACAGAAGGATGTCAGCTATCTTTGGCTTGGAAAGTTCTCATTAGACTGGACAAGGCCAGAGATTTTGCTGCACCTTTATCGAAACCAGCTTGTAGAAATTCTAGAATTTGCACTGAATATGGAGTGGGGTGGGGGGCCGTCCCAGGAGCTTGAGGTTGAAAATTGCAGGAATTTTTCCAAAATTTTGTACTAAGTGTAGCAAGGTCCCAGGCCTCCTTTGATCTAATGAGAACCTCCAGGGCTAGGGATAGCTGACATCCTTCTGTATGTAGTGGGTTGTGAGGCATGGTGGGTGTAGAGTAGTTACGTTATTGGGCGCCAGACACTTCTTGGATGCAAAAGGAAGTTTATTTCTCTTAACAAACCTTTTTGGGGGAGAGAGGGTTAGGGCCAGGACAACCTTAGGTAGTTGCAAGATTAATTGGCAGACTCTGAGACTTCAATAAGAAGACAGCCATGCAGGGAAAGGCATCCAGCAAGATGCCACATCTGCATGTGTAGGAATGCTGCCTCCTATGGCAACAGTCTTTAACAGTTCCAAACACAAGGCTTAACAGTTCCTTCACTTTCACTACAATCACTCCTTGTAGTTCTTCAGCACACTGAGCTCCTGGTCTCTCACTAGACCCACTGATTCACTGCCATTGAATCCCTTGAGCTCCGTCAATCTTCACGGTGGTATCTTCCTCAAGCATCGCCCCCTTTTCTCTGCTGGGTCCCTAGCTTAATACTCTAGATACCTCTCAAGCTTCACCGACACTGGCCTGCTCGGTCCCTAGCTTGACACACAAGGCTGCTCTGCAAGCGTTACCTCTGCTGGCTGGGTCCCTGACTTGATTCCCACTGAAGTTTCCAGATTCTTCACCGACCCCGGTTGCTGAGAATTCTGCTTCGGTACTTGCTTCAGTTACTCACTGTGGTCCCTGGTAATAAGGCGGATAGACCCTTAGTGGTGACAGCTTCCCCTCTATCTCCGGCCACGACAGGTTCTCCGGCCGGCAGAACCGTCACTTTTGGTTGGACTGCAAACCGCAGTTCCAACCCTGCGATGCTCTCTTGCTTCTGGATAGGCCCTCAGACAGCCCAGCAGCCAGATGTGCCCAATTTCCGGCCTAGTAGCCCGGGCAGTACAACACAAGTCCACCCAGACAGCCGTCCACAGATCACCTGAGTATATAGGCTCTCCCAGCAGGCCAAGGGTTTCAAGAAAACCCTTGCCCATATTGGCTGAGATCCCCCATATACCCATAACCTGACCTAGTGGTAGAAGAGAAAAGTGCAACAAGGCCAAACTTAGGGAGAAATCAATAGATCTCTAGCAATCAACCAGGATAACTACTCCTGGCAAGTAAATTTGTGAGGAGCAACCCTGCCTAAAAACCAGGTGCTATATAAGTGTTGCTTGTGGAAACCTTCCTGAACTTTAAAAGTGTGAATATAAACTGCCTATGAGCAACCTAGACTTTGTAGTCTCTGCCCGTCAAATTTTCTTGTTCAAAAATTTTATTGGAGAAAAGAACAAGGCTTACATACAGTCAGGTCCCTTAAAAAGTGGGAGGCACATATACAGACTGTTGTAATTCCTACACCTTCACCTGATTTGGATGTAAATAGTCTCAAATTAAAGCTGAAAGTCTGCAGTTAAAGCACATCTTGTTTGTTTCATTTCAAATCCATTGTGGTGGTGTATAGAGCCAAAAAGATTAGAATTGTATCGATGTCCCAATATTTATGGACCTGACTGTATGTAGCCGGGAGTGGACTACAGTTATCTGACTTTGCAGACTGTCTGTTACTATTTTAGCCCGCTTAGTGCTGGATTTTCATCAGTGACATCATCAACTAAAGCACGGAGAAAAGCATTGTGGGAGAAGTAGTTCCCTTAACAGGCATTGCTGATTTCGCAGTATTGACTGTGAACCTCATCTCCCAAGAGACTGTCTGCTCGCAGAGGAATTGTGGGAGAGACTATATGGGGATCTGAGGATCAGGCCCATGCGGATTTGGAGGATTGCGGCCTAGTACGCGATCTATAGTCCACCGCTTCAGCCCCAGTGAGTTCCAGCTGTCAGAAGGACGCTCTGCAGCAGCGCTGAATACCGCGGAAACAGTCCACAGACGGATCCCTGTGTCCCGGTCCACCTGAAAGAGGAAGAATCGTTTGTTGGTTCCACCGGGTGACTCTGAAGACTATCAGGATTGGTGAGGGGGCTTCAGGCCCACGGATTCCATTGTTTGCCAAGTACTACACTTTCAGCACAGAACACCTGCAACATTCTCTTGGATTACAAATAGTATTGCTATCAAATGGGAGTTATTATCTTGCATTGTTCATCATCGCTTTGCTGCAGCCAGGAATCTCTGTTCTATGAGCTCCAACGTTGCTGGTGATACAGGGCAAGGCCCTTCTGTTAGGACAGTGTTGTTAGTGAGGATATACTGTATATAAAATATTAAACTCGCATAATATAGATACTCGGGGCAAACATAGCTATATGATCAAATGGGAGCAAGCTCTTGGGGAAGTCTCCCTTTCACAGCGGCAAATCATTTGGTCAGCAGCCAAAAGTTCTATCTGCACTCTCTATAAGGAAAACGCATGTCCCGAGTATCCATCATTTCAAGCCAAGTAAGATGACCATCGATTTTCCAAAGGCATTATGGCAGCAAAATGTTCAAAAAATACCTATCAGTCCCTGATCAGTTGCTCCCTTGGGAAAAGAAGGGGCATAGAAAATTAAAATTCAGCCTGACAAGTTTTGCCTCCGCTGACCGGCTGCATCAGAGGCCATAATGTGTGACGTTTAAACTTAGGGCCACCATTCAACTCTAAACTGTTTTTAAAAATGTCACCTACGGACAAATTTGGGTACTGAAGCTTGTTGTCATTTCAGTGGTGTGCATCAGTTTAAGGCTTGACATGTTGGGTATCTATTTACTCGACACAACCTCATCTTTTATATTTTACCAGAAAAGTGGATCATATATTGTGGCTGTGTGCCCTAAAGTCTATGTTAAATATGTCTTTCATTATATGTTGGTGTGTGAAACTGGACCCTGTTGTATCTTTCTTTCTTCTTTCGTACAGTACATGGCGATCCTGTCAGTCAATCTTCTCTGCTTTAAGCATGGAAGCAGATCCATATTGGTGTGGTCAGTTTGTGTATTAGTATTTCTAAGTTAGAGTTAGAAGACTGTATCACTGTAGTCTGTTTTTTCTACACACACCCTGTCTTTCCCAATACGCTTACCGCCAATTAGAGCCTGCCTTTTTTTCTGGCACACCCACACTTCCCCACCACTAATCACAGCCTACCTTTCCTGATACACTCCCTGCCCCCCCCCCCAGCCAATCACAGCCTGCTGTTCCTGACATGCTCCCCCCATCACCAATCACAGCCTACCTTTCCTGACACCAGTGGCGGTTGGTGGTATTTTTTTTTGGGGGGGGGGGCAAACAATCCTATTCTTTTATTCTGCCACCAAATACCTTATACAGCCCACTTCCTGTTTCTAGCCTTGGCTTATGACATCATGCACAGCTTTCTCTCTCTGGAGAGTTTGCCAGGAAGGGGGGGGGGATTCATAAGAGGGCCAATGAGAGCTGCAGAGCTGGAGGTGTGCCTCTGTGTAAATCCAGGCAGCAGCTTCAGCTGCCCACAGTTAAAATGGTTGCAGCCAGACTCCGTGGAGGGAGGATTCTGCAGGGTATTTGGCAAGTACAGTATATATAAAATAATATGCAAAGTGGTTGGAGGGAAGCTTCAGAATGGCAAAGATGTTTTAATTACAAATTATTATGTGAGCAGACTGCAATTCCTCTTTAATGACAAAGCAAAAAGAATCCAGGCAGCGGTGGGATTTGAACCCACGACTCCGCAGAGACTGGAGCTTTCTCCAGCGCCTTAGACCGCTATGGGATTTGAACCCACGACTCCGCAGAGACTGGAGCTTTCTCCAGCGCCTTAGACCGCTATGGGATTTGAACCCATGACTCCGCAGAGACTGGAGCTCTTACTCCAGCGCCTTAGACCGCTCAGCCACGCTGCCTTCTGATTAACATAGACATGTTATCTCACATATATATTATTAAGTGTTCTTGCATAGCAAGACCACTTATTGTTATCTCACATATATATTATTCTTATTATTATTATAGCCAAATTTACCACCCTAACTCCTCCCACAGTTTTTACACTACATAGACAAGTAATATACCGAAACGTGTGGATTGTTCCCGAATGGTGTGCTATTACTTTGTGGAACGTTTCGCCGAATGGTTCACGAAATATTGTCGTTTTTGCGGCGAAATTGGTCCCATAGGAATGAATGGGGAAACTAGAGTGGGAGATGGCAAAAGCTGGAAAATCAGAACATGATTTCTAAACTGCCGCCACTCCCTCATTTTCAAGCCCACCTACACAAATCTTATATCAAAACGTTCAGCTATCCCTGCTGCCACTAAACATGTCCACCGCTAAGCCATAGTCCTGATAGTTTTCACAATATGACCATTTGTTTGCAACTCACGCCGTCCATTGACATTCATTGAAACTACACTCTAGCCCCTTCAAATTTGAAGGGCAATTTCTAAACTGCGACCGTGCCTTCATTTTTAATATTTCAGAGACATACTATGTATCAAAATCTAGGTCTGGGTCTTGTGATTCTCACAA
The DNA here is from genome assembly GCF_042186555.1 of Aquarana catesbeiana. NCBI lineage: Eukaryota > Metazoa > Chordata > Amphibia > Anura > Ranidae > Aquarana > Aquarana catesbeiana. Next base: position 652,793,336 of record NC_133326.1, read on the forward strand.
TATAAAGATCTTCGCTGTAGGATGTATAGTTTTTAAAATACGGCCATTTGTTTAGAGGTCATTTCAGGAAATTTTAGCCATTAATCAGAGTGTACTGTTAGTGTTTGTTTTGTTGCCATGGTTACCAAAGCTTCTGTTATACACAGGGGGGGAGGTGGCTGGAGTATCTCAGCTCTGATTACAGAGCCCGGGGGAGGGGACAGACACACCATGTACTGATTTATAATAGAGGAATATGATGGGGCAGTTTTGATGGGGTAATTCTGATGGGGCAGTTTTGATAAAGTAGTATTTGGGAAGCATAAACAGGGCATGAGCGTTGCTAGGAAACAATGGTTGTAAACACAAGATGCTGAGACACCCCAAATGCATGTGACTTCATCTGCTAGACTTGATAATGCTTGTAGACTCCTCCCACAGTTTTTACACTACAGAGACAAGTAATATACCGAAACGAGCGGATTGTTCCCGATTGGTGTGTTATTACTTTGTGGAATATTTCGCCGAATGGTCCACGAAATATCGTAGTTTTTTGCGGCAATATTGGTCCCATAGGAATGAATTGCGAAATGTTCAATGTCATTTAATTGGTGTCCTATTACCTTGTGGAACTTTGTGAAAAGCTGAAAAATACCAGTGTGAATCCGGCCTCAATGTCATTTAATTGGTGTGCTATTACTTTGTGGAACGTTTCGCCGAATGGCTGACGAAATATCGTCGTTTTTGCGGTGAAATTGGTCCCATAGGAATGAATGGTGAAATGTTCAAAACTAGAGCGGGAGGTGACAAAAGCTGACAACCCCATGATCAGCTGAAACATTATGACCGCCCCATGAAAAAAAAAAAAATATTTTTGAAAAAAAATATATATATTTTTGAAAAAAAAAAAAAATATTTTTGAAAAAAAAAAATTATTTTTGAAAAAAAAAAAATATTTTTGAAAAAAAAAATTATTTTTGAAAAAAAAAAAATTATTTTTGAAAAAAAAAAAATTATTTTTGAAAAAAAAAAAAATATTTTTGAAAAAAAAATTACTTAAAAAAAAAAAATTATTTCGAAAAAAAAAAATTATTTTTGAGAAAAAAAATTACTTTAAAAAAAAAATGCATTCAAGTGTATTTTTTCCCTGAAAATCTGCATTTAATAAACAGATGCGTGAATATCGTGTGACATAAAATATGGCAACAACCACCATTTAATTCTCCAGGGTCGCTGCTTTCAGAAAATATATCATGTTTGGCTATTATAAGCCATTTTTCTAGCTAAAAAATATGTTCATTTTAACAAGTGTGTGAGAAATGTCAAAATTGTCCTGGGCAGCGAAGGGTTAACATGTTTACAAATTTGAATTCTTTGTCAGTTAGAAAAAGGTCATGTGACATGCCCATATATGGGCATGTCACATGTGACATGCCCATATATGGTCATGTCACATGTGACTTGATGATGTCACAGTGGGAGAGTCCTGATATAAGGAGCTCTGGCAGGAGCTGGGCTCACTCTCAGAATTTCTCTTGTGTGGAAAGGACGTGAGTTCTGTTGCTCTGAGACACGTTGCTTATTATTTTATAATAGCGCGTTTTCATAGCGAGAGAAGTGCGATAAAGTCAGCAGATCTTCTGTTTATCATCAAAGGAGACCCAATTATGCAATCAAAAATGGTTGCAACCTTAACAGCGGAAAACCAGCCCCCCGCACAGCCCAAAGCCCCTCGTAGGGGGGTGTGTAAGGCTATCAGGCGGGGGTTCAGGGCAGTTCTAAACACTGTCTGCATTCACCTAAAACCCAGACAGAGACACGCAGAAGGTATGTAGGATTTCATTCAATTATAATGTAATAAAATGGAGAGAATTCTATACTGGATACATTTTTATTATTTAAATATAATCTCAGCTCACTCCTTCAACTGGCAGTTGGGCAGCAGGAGACATGAATCAGGTGTGTGGGAGGAATGCCTAGATCTCATTGGCTGCCTGATGTAACTGACAAACACTTGTGTCCCATCACCAGTTTTAATTATAAATGCAAAAGCAAAGTAATTATTCCCATCATCATTCTGCTAATTAATAATTATCCCAGTATTCTATATTTGGTTTTATTAAGTGTTCTTGCATAGCAAGACCACTTATTGTTATCTCACATATATATTATTCTTATTATTATAGCCAAATTTACCACCCTAACTCCTCCCACAGTTTTTACACTACATAGACAAGTAATATACCGAAACGTGCGGATTGTTCCCGAATGGTGTGCTATTATTTTGTGGAGCGTTTCGCCGAATGGTTCGCGAAATATCGTCGTTTTTGCGGCAAAATTGGTCCCATAGGAATGAATGGGGAAACTAGAGTGGGAGATGACAAAAGCTGAAAAATCAGAACATGATTTCTAAACTGCTGCCACTCCCTCATTTTCAAGCCCACCTACACAAATCTTATATCAAAACGTTCAGCTATCCCTGCTGCCACTAAACATGTCCACGGCTAAGCCATAGTCCTGATAGTTTTCACAATATGACCATTTGTTTGTAACTCATGCCGTCCATTGACATTCATTGAAACTACACTCTAGCCCCTTCAAATTTGAAGGGCAATTTCTAAACTGCGACTGTGCCTTCATTTTTAATATTTCAGAGACATACTATACATCAAAATCTAGGTCTGGGTCTTGTGATTCTCACAATATAAAGATCTTCGCTGTAGGATTTATAGTTTTTGGGAAAAAGCTTTTTGTTTAGAGGTCATTTCAGGAAATTTTAGCCATTAATCAGAGTGTACTGTGTTTGTTTTGTTGCCATGGTTACCAAAGCTTCTGTTATACACAAGGGGGGAGGTGGCTGGAGCATCTCAGCTGTGATTACAGAGCCCGGGGGAGGGGACAGACACACCATGTACTGATTTATAATAGAGGAATATGATGGGGCAGTTTTGATAGGGCAATTCTGATGGGGCAGTTTTAATGGTGGCAATATGATGGGGAAGTTTTGATAGGAATTGTATTGTGTAGAAATTACATTGTGTTGTGTATTGAGCAGTGCGTGTGAAGCATAAACAGTACATGAGCGTTGCTAGGAAACAGTGGTTGTAAACACAAGATGCTGAAACCCCCCAAATGCATGTGGCCATACCTTCATCTGCGATGCTTGATAATGCTGATAATTTACCACCCTAACTCCTCCCACAGTTTTTACACATTCGCCGAATGGTTCACGGAATATCGTCGTTTTTGCGGCAAAATTGGTCCCATAGGAATGAATGGCGAAATGTTCAAAACTAGAGTGGGAGGTGACAAAAGCTGACAACCCCATGATCATACCACCCTAACTCCTCCCACAGCTTTTAAACTACATAGACAGTAATATACCGAAGGTGAGGATTGTTCCCGATCGGTGTGCTATTACTTTGTGGAACGTTTCGCCGAATGGTCCACGAAATATTGTAGTTTTTGCGGCGAAATTGGTCCCATAGAAATGAATGGCGAAATGTTCAATGTCATTTAATTGGTGTGCTATTACCTTGTGGAACTTTGTGAAAAGCTGAAAAATACCAGTGTGAATCCGGCCTCAATGTCATTTAATTGGTGTGCTATTACTTTGTGGAACATTTCGCCAAATGGTTCACGAAATATCGTCGTTTTTGCGACGAAATTGGTCCCATAGGAATGAATGGCGAAATGTTCAAAACTAGAGTGGGAGGTGACAAAAGCTGACAACCCCATGATCAGTCAAAACATTATGACCACCCCATGATCAGAAAAAACATGACCGCCTAATAAAAAAAATATATATTTTTGAAAAAAAAAAAAAAAATCATTTTTGAAAAAAAAAAAAAAAATCATTTTTGAAAAAAAAAAAATCATTTTTGAAAAAATAAAATTCATTTTTGAAAAAAAAAAATAAAATTCATTTAAAAAAAAAAAAAAATTTGAAAAAAAAATCATTTAAAAAAAAAAAATTTGGAAAAAAAAAATCATTTTTGAAAAAAAAAATCATTTTTGAAAAAAAAAAAAATTCATTTTTGAAAAAAATGTTCAGCTCTTTCAGCTAATTATGGGACTTCTTCAACTTATTTACTACTATTGATACTTTTTAAAATAGTTACTCAAGCCACTCCACCCAGTTACTCCGCCCACTCCAGTTGTAGAGGCAAGAACACTTTTCACAATTTCCCCAGAAATTGTAGCTTTTCTAGTTTCAGTTTCTATTAGTGAATTCCATGGATTTACATCGCTCCCATGTTATCCTCACATGCCCGCCACCATCAGTGATCCGCCTTCTTGGGGATGCTATTCAAAATCTCTACTGCTATTGGCCGCACGCCCTGTCTATTCTGGCCTAATAATTCCCTTATTGGTCGCTCTCGCCACCTGCTGTCGTACTCTCACTGTCAATTGGCTAGCAGACGACGTTTTTCCACCCCTGGCTGTGTAAACTCCGCCCACCACGCAGACTCCAAATCCCTGATGTGGATTAGAGTAAGCTCCGCCCACCAGGCAGAGTCCAATGCCTTCGGTGGGTTAGTGTAGCTCTGCCCAACACGCATATACTCCAATGCTTGCATCGGATTAGTGTAGCTCCGCCCAACACTCATACCCCTATTCCTTCATCGCTATCTTCTGGAAACTCCGCCTACACGTAGGCTGTGCAAAGCAGTCTGTGAACTCGTTTAGCTCCGCCCACCAACTCAGACTTCCGTGCCTTCTGCGAGTTAAAGTAGTTCCCGCCCACCACCCCTAGGCTGGTATGCCTCCTGTGAGTTGAGCCCCGCCTACACGTAGGCTTCAGTGGCGGCTTGAAGCTCCGCCCACTCCTTTTTATCATCATTCGCCCCCCCCTTTTGTGGAAAATCTACTTCCTTTTTTATGGAAACTCAAAAATTCTCAGTTGTCACCAGAACAGGAAGTGAGGGGAAATCTCCCATTGGGGACACCTGCCTTATATAGGGGATTCCCCTCACTTCCTGTGATGTCCTGTGCCATCTGTGATATGTAGAGATCAGCTAAGGGGGGGCGTCACCCTCATCCCAACCGATTTACTAATCCAATCAGCTGCCAGAACATGGCGACACCCCATTTCCAGGGGGACGGTAAATATAGGTGGTTGAGTTGCACTTTTGCGCCCCCCCTCCACTAAATCCATCACAGTGGGGGAGGGGAAGTTGTACAAGTGTCGTAACCTCAGCAGCAAAAATTGACCCCCCTCTTTGGTGGGCAGAATGATGAACGGAGGGCCGCCCTGCAAACGTGTACAATACACATGAGGATATCACACTATAGCGTATGTCAGACGTCGCATGTGATTCGCACCCGCACCGCTGTGCACATCCCATGCGATGTCTGTGCCATGCAAACTCAGCCCCACAGTTTGTAGGGATGAATTCGCATTGCATTCGCACCAGAAATTGGCGCAGGACCCTTTTTTTTTTTTGGACCGCACCAGGAATCGGATCGCATGGGTGTTCGGACCCAATACGTTCCGATTCCTGTTCCGAATTCGCAGTTCGCACTGATCTGTGGAGCGACATTAACTTTTGTATGGACACCCGCAAGCGGTTGGCATAGTGCAGTGTGAATCGCCGATGAATTCGAGTTGGGAACCCGCACTGGATCATTCACAGGGTTTTCCCCGCATCGCACCAGTGTGAAGCCAGCCTCTGGTTACAGTGTTTGTAAACCCCGTTCTACCACTGATAGCTACAGGTAAGTCTAGAATAAGACCCCTTTCACATTGGAGGCGTAATTCAGGCGTTAACCACTTCCGGACCGCCGCACGCCGATATACGTCATTATTTTGAAGCGGAATATCGTTGTTATGGCATCAGCTACCTGCCAAAACCACGGGATCCTCTTCTTCGTCCAGTTTCCGATAAGAGTGGTCTCTGCAGCGGAATCGCCACAAGATCACTTTTATCAGCGGCGGGAGAGGGCCCCCCCCTCCGCCACGCTCTGGTGCCCTCCGCCGCTTACCGGAGCCGATCGGATCCTTCCCGGTGTTAGGTATGGAGATGAGTGAGGGGAAGATGGCCCCCACCCGTCTCCATAACATTGCAGGGTGGAAGCGACATCAAAACGTCACTTCCGCCCATAGCTCTTAAAGAGACATTTTTTTTTTTTTAATTTTTAATTGACAAAAATATTTTTCTTTTCTTTTTATTGCATTTCAGTGTAAATATGATATCTGAGGTCTTTTTGACCCCAGATCTCATATTTAAGAGGTCCTGTCATGCTTTTTTTTTTTTCCTATTACACGGGATGTTTACCCACTTAAAGTGGAGGTCCACCCTAAAAAAGGAAATGGCATTAAAATTCATAAAAGAATTAAAAAAAAACATTTGAGAAAATTTTTTTTTTTTAACTTACCTGAAAGCCCTGTTGCTAGGCAGTCTTCCTAATCTGCCTCTTCCTATTCCGCGGCACTTCCTTCTCCTAAGGTGAGCGGCCCCATTGCCTTCTGGGACATGTGTGTGTCCCAGGAAACAACGGGGCCATTCACAGAGCGCCGCGCCGCTCGCGCATGCGCAGTAGGAAAGTTGCAGTGAAGCCGCAAGGCTCCACTGCCTGATTCCCTTAGTTAGGATGGAGGCACCGCCAGCCGATCCGATGGACGGATCGGCTCCGGGGGGGGGGGGGGGGGCGACATCACAGGCTCGCTGGACAAGTAAGTGTCCTTACTAAAAGTCAGCAGCTACAGTGTTTGTAGCTGCTGACTTTAAAAAAAAAAACAAAAACGGCCAGAACCCCCCTTTAAGGACCAGCCTCGTTTTGGATTTTAGGTGTTTACATGTTTAAAACAGTTTTTTTGCTAGAAAATTACTTGGAACCCCCAAACATTATATATTGTTTTTTTTTTTTCTAACACCCTAGAGAATAAAATGGCGGTCAATGCAATACTTTTTTTCGCACCGTATTTGCGCAGCGGTCTTATAAGCGCACTTTTTTTTGGAAAAAATTCACTTTTTTGAATAAAAAAATAAGACAACAGTAAAGTTAGCCATTTTTTTTTTTTCATATTGTAAAATATAATGTTACGCTGAGTAAATTGATACCCAACACGTCACGCTTAAAAATTGTGCCCGCTCGTGAATGGCGTCAAACTTTTACCCTTAAAAATCTCCATAGGCCACGTTTAAAAAAAATTCTACAGGTTGCAGGTTTTGAGTTACAGAGGAGGTCTAGGGCTATAATTATTGCTCTTGCTCTACCGGTCGCGGCGATACCTCACATGTGTGGTTTGACCACCGTTTTCAAATGTGGGCGCTACTCACGTATGTGTTCGATTCTGCGCGCAAGCTCGTCGGGACGGGGCGCTTTAAAAAGAATTTTTTTTTTTTCGTTTTCTTATTTATTTTACTTTATTTTATTTATTTTTTCACTATTTCACTATTTTTTCACTGTAAAAAACTATTTGGATCACTTTTATTCCTATTACAAGGAATGTAAACATCCCAAAACCGAGTGCAGCTAAACAAGCAAGTATGTAAGGTTGTTTCCAACCTAGAAGATGGCCGCGGGTGACAGGGGGGAGGAGTCACGTTTGACGTCACCCGCGGCCATCTTCTAGGTTGGAAACAACCTTACATGCTTGCTTGTTTAGCTGCACTCGGTTTTGGAGTGCAATTTATGTGAGTACATTTCCCATTTTTTTATTTGTCGAATAAAATATTATATACAGAGAGCACTAGTTTGTCCCCTTCCTCTCTTTTATTATTGATTATTGGGAGACATCTAATGGCTTCCCCTATTTTATTATTTTTACTGTTCATGTGAAGGGTTATTATGAATTTAACTAAGTGTCAGCTTGCAACCTAGGTCATTTGTGGTTTTATTTTTTCTGCGCTGAATATTGTATATTTTTAGATTAGGTGGAAATCAGCAGTGCAAATCGCACTGATCTGCGGCTTTGGAATCGCCCATTTTCAAAGCCGCATCAGATTGAACCAGAGCTTTACTATATCTGGTGCACTCAGCATCCAGTGCAGCTGTGCATAGTAACCAATCAGCTTGTTCAATGAAGCATTGACATTAAAACCTGGAAACTGATTGGTTACTATGCACAGCTACACCAGATTCTGTGTGCAGCAGTTTAACCACTCTAGCCCCGGAAGGACTTACCCCCCTACCCCCCTTCCTGACCAGAGCATTTTTTGCGAAAGGCACTGCGCCGTTTTAACTGACAATTGCGCGGCCGTGCGACGTTGCACCCGAACATAATTGACGTCCTTTTTTTCCCACAAATAGAGATTTCTTTTGGTGGTATTTGATCACCTCTGCGGTTTTTACTTTTTGCGCTATAAACAAAAAAAGAGTGACAATTTTGAACAAAAAGCAATATTTTTTACTTTTTGCTATAATAAAATACCCCCCAAAAATATATATAAAAACACATTTTTTCCTCAGTTTAGGCCGATATGTATTCTTCCACATATTTATTGTAAAAAAATCTCAATAAGAGTATATTGATTGGTTTGCGCAAAAGTTATAGCGTCTACAAAATAGTGGATAGATTTATGGCATTTTTATTATTAAATTATTTTTTTAACTAGTAATGGCGGCGATCTGCGATTTTCATTGGGACCGCGACATTATGGCGGACAGATCGGACACTTTTGACACTATTTTGGGACCATTGGCATTTATACAGTGATACACTGTACTACAAATAGCCACTGATTACTGTATAAATGACACTGGCAGGGAAGGGGTTAAACACTAGGGGGAGATCAAGGAGTTAAGTGTGTTCCCTAGGTGTGTTCTAACTGTAGGGGGGATGGGCTCACTACAACATGACAGAGATCACTGCTCCCGGTGACAGGGAACAGTAGATCTCTGTCATGTTGCTAAGCAAAACAGCGAAATGCCTTGTTTACATAGGCATCTCCCCGTTCTGCCTCTCCTCGCCGCAATTGCAGGCCACTGGCGAACATCGAGTTTGCTGGACCCGCGGGCACGCTCCCGCAGCACGCGGTGGGCGCGCGCCTACTAGGCAGCAAACTCAAAGGGACATACAGGTACGCCCTTTTGCCTGCCCGTGCCATTCTGCCAGCGTAAATCGGCGTGCGGCGGTTGGCAAGTGGTTAAGGCACCAGTCACGCTTGTGCGACTTGTCATGTGACTTTGGACATGACCTGTCGCAGCCCATTCTTTTCAATGGCATACATTCAGATCAGTGCGACTAAGTGATATTGACGTCCTGTTTTTTTTTTGTTGTTTAAAAATAACAAACATGTTATACTTATCTGCTCTGTGTAAGGCCCGGTTCACACTGGTGCAATGCGAGAACCCTGCAAATCCACTGCGGGTTCCCACATCGCACCGACTCACATGGCAGTTCACACTGCCATATGCGAATCGCTGGGGAGTGTCAATACATTGTTAACGACACCCCCAGTTCAGCTTGCATATCGCACTGCGAACTGACAGTTCGGACACGAATCGGATTGCACAGGTGTGAACAGCCATGCGATCCGATTCCGGTCCGAACAAAAAAAAGGGTCCTGTGCGTGTTTGGACCGAATGCGGTGCGATATCAGCCATACTATCTGTATGGCTGAAATCGCATCACATGTGATGTGAACAGCAGTGCGCTGTGAATCACATGCGATGTCTGGCATCGCACCAGTGTGAACCGGGCCTAATGGTTTTTCACAAAGCAGCCCAGATCCTCCTCTTCTTGGGTCCCCTGCCTGCGCTCCTGGCCCCTCCCTCCTATCGAGTGCCCCCCAGAGCAAGCAACTTACTATGGGGGCACCCGAGCTGCTCCCCTGCCCTGTGTGTCCATTCAGACATGGAGCTGCAGCTTGACACCGCCCCCTCTCTCTCCTTATTGGCTCACTGACTCTGATTGACAGCAGCAGGAGCCAATCAGCACTCCCAGCACTGTGACTGTGATCAGGAGTAGGTAGGACTGGCTCCCAATCACATGATCGCTGTGTCAGGCAATCACAGTGATAAAGGGAGGCCAGTCAACACCACGCAAAGAGATGACATCACTCCGATCTTAAAGTACCAGCGGAAAGGAGTTATTATCAAACACTCAAACATGAAAACAGAACACGTGCACAAAAAATCTCCAAAATCACATGCAAACACTCAGGTGTGAATCCAGGCTGAAACAGCTCTGGGCCTCTTAGCCATCATGGGTTTTGGTTGCCTGAGCCACCCTCGCCATGTGACTACAGTTCTCTACCTACCAGTCAGCAACAATATATATTCTTTAAAAGGGTTAGTTCACCTTTTCCACAAAGTACACCATGCAGTCAAGGGGCCCCAGGGTTTTCATAATCTGTATGCAGCTTTGAAATATTGTGCTGGGGTTAAATAGTTATACCTGTAGGCCATTTGGGTCACCCCTAAGGCCTGTCTGAGTAGCTCCTTGTAGCACCCTCTAGTGTGTGCTAGTTAGTAGTGTAGGTTTGTAGATTAGGTCTGTTATTGTACGAAACTTCTAGAAAGTTGTAAAAACTTTTAGAGCTATTAGGTGGAGGTTAGGAGGAACTGTTTGTAATATTTATGAGGGCCTGAGCCAATCCCCAGTAAAAGGGCTGGCAGGGGGTAGGTTTACCTCACAAATAGGCATGAACCATGCCAGCAAGGGCAGTCGGGTGGAAGATGGAGATAAAGTGCTGTAGAGACTGTCAGTGGCCCTCTGGGGTACCCCCTAGTCTAGGGTGACCAGACATCCCCGGTTTCTGGGGACAGTCCCCGGATTGAGGACACTGTCCCCGGACCAAGTCTGTCCCCAGTTTTGTCCCCGGATTGGATTTGAACAGGGACTGGGGCAATTTCAAAGACAGCCCGTGCAGAATAAAAAGAAAAAATCTGAATTGCACCCCCCTCCTCTGCCGCTCCTACTAGCTTATGGGGGTTTATTTTTTCCATTATCTGTGTCCCTTTCTGATGATCATGTGCTGGTCGGAGCGGAGGGACTATTTCTTCAGTTTCGGGCGCATGCCCACTCAGCTCCGCTCGCATGTTCTTCTGCCTTGGCTCAAGTCCCAGCCAGCCGCCTGCCTGCTTATCTCCTCGCCTTCCCTGGTGGAGTGACCTTCTTCCACTCCCCACCCAGTAGTAGCCGGGGCCCGAAGAGTAAAGTCCCATACACACTATCAGATTTTCTGCTGATTTTTGTCTTCAGATTTACCAAAACCATGTAGTGCAAGGGCCTACCTGATTGCATACAAATTGAAACTCCTATGGTTTGACCTCATATTATATGGTTTTGGTAAATCTGAAGGAAAAAATCAGCAGAAAATCTGATAGTGTGTATGGGGCTTTAGACTTGACAGGCTGTGAGGCGGGTGGCGGCGGCGGAGACAGGCAAAGAGTCGTCGATTGCTGCCATTACTAGTAAAAAAAAAAAAAAAATATGTCCCCGGATTTCATTTTAAAAATCTGGTCACCTTACCCTAGTCGGGGGGGGGTTTGACCTTGGGTCCGGGCATGGGTGTTGGAAGGATCCTGCCACAACACACAGAGGAAACCCTTTCTGGAGGCATGGGAACAAGTGTGAGGACAGTGTGAGTAGAGCAGCACTACTGGGGACTCGCAAGGGGGAGACTGCCATACATAGCCAGTTCTCCCTAAATACCGTGTTGTGCCAAGTCTTCATCCCTTCCCTCTGAGAGCTTCTGCAGAGTCAGCCGGGTGGGCTGGTGAGAAAGTCTGTCTGGAGGACTACTGTGAGAAGTTTGCCTGGTGGGCTAGTGAAAGGGGCAGATGCAGCCAGGTGGGTAGGCATTGACAGAAGATGTGGTGCTAGGCTCAGTGACCCCGGAAAGGAAGTGAAGGAGAAGGTGCAAGCTGTGTCACTCCAGTGTGCTACTGTTTAGGGACTGCGAGTTCCTACCTGTGATGGGCTGTTACTGAGTTGACAATCAGGCCCTGTCAGCTCCCCTAAAGGTGTGAGCCAGCAAAAACTAAGTGAGCAGGAGGCTGAAGAAGAGAAGGCTGTGCATAGAGACAATATATATAGACTATGTATAGGAAGCTGTCCCTGAACTTGTTGAAGTTTAGTGGGCATCCCATAACCTCCCCTCCCTAACCAAGATGAAACTCCCTAATAAAAATTAAAAACAAAGCTACAGGCTGTTCTCTGTCTCTGAAGTGCTGGTGAAGACTCGGTTTGCCTGGCTGTGCAGGGTGTAGGATCCCAGTTCATCTTAGGCCCCTAGGGGGGTGCGGTACATCCTACAGGTAACTGCCCATCCTGTCCTGCTGCTGGGACGCTCTAGCTGTTGGGCGCTCACCCACAGTGTCACAGGAATGAGCGTTCTCCTTGATCAAACCCCTACAAATGTTCAAGGTGCTATCTCTCTCATTAGCAACAGCAACTGCGCTCAGCGATGAGGTGAAAGAGAACACTCACTCCTGTGATGCTGAGGGTGAATGCCCAAGGGCTGGGCCTCATTCACACTGGCACTGTCAAACCTACGTTCATATGTGTTTAGAGCACTAGTTTTTAACCTTGAGACCAGAGCCTGGAAAAAATTCTTGCAAAACCTTCCATATCCCAAAAGTACATGCTTTTAATATCTGTACTATTAAATTATGTGTAGCACTGTTTTGTAATGCTTATTTGTTAAAATAAAAACCTTTTTTCTGTAAAAAAAAAAAAAATTATGTGTAGCACACCTGTAATTTGTGAGCGCAGAAACAGCATAAACTTGCACTTTAACTGAACTTGTTCCATTGCCTTTGTAGCACCCTGGGGTTTAGCCAGGGAGCTCCTCACACATTTACTTGCCAGGAGTAGTTATCTTGGTCGATTGATAGAGATCTATTGATTTCTCCCTAAGGCCGTGTACACACGGGTGGACTTTTCGGCATCAAAGGTCCGGCGGTCTTTCCGACGGACTTTCGACGGACTTTTGACGGACTTCCGACGGACTTTCGAACAAACGGACTTGCCTACACACAATCCCACCAAAGCCTGATGGATTCGTACGTGATAACGTACGACCGGACTAAAATAAGGAATTTGATAGCCAGTAGCCAATAGCTGACCTAGCGTTGGTTTTCTTCCGTTGGACTAGCATACAGACGAGTGGATTTTTCGACCTGACTCGAGTCCGTCGGAAAGATTTGAAACATATTTCAAATCTAAAGTCCGTCTGATTTTCGCCCGAAAAAGTCAGCTGCAGGTCCGATGAAGCCCACACACGGTCGGATTGTCCGACAGATTCGTCCCGTCAGACCAGTCCGGACGAAAAGTCGGCCCGTGTGTACACGGCATTAGTTTGGCCTTGTTGCATTTTTCTCTTCTACCACTAGGTGGCCGGGTACTTGGTGGTACTAGATATGAGAAGGGCAACCCAAGGTCAGGTTATGAGTATATGAGGTATATCAGCCAATGGGAATGGGCAGGGGTTTTCTTGAATCCCTTGGCCTGCTGGTAGAACCTATATATTTGGGTCAGGTCAGGTGATCTATGTTCTGTGCCACCTGGACGGCTGTCTGGGTGGATGTGTGTCATACGCACTGGGCTGCTAGGCCGGAGATTGAGCCTATCCAGGGGGCGTCTGGCTGCCAGGCTGTGTGAGGGCCTATCCAGGAGTAAGAGGGCAGCGCAGGGTTGGGACTGCGGCTTGCAGTCCAACCAAAAGTGACGGTTTTGCCAGCCGGAGAACCTGTCGTGGTAGGAGGTAGAAGGGGAGCTGCCGCCACTAAGGGACCAACCACCTTTACCAGGGACCACAGTGAGTAACTGAAGCAAGTACTAGAACCACATTCTCACCGAAAGGGCATGGTGGAGAATCGGGAAACTTCAGGCGGTACTCAAGTCAGGGACCCAACCCGTGGAGGAGATGCTTTCAGAGCAGCCTCGTGAGTCAAGCCAGGGACCTCGCCGGTTAGCAGGGGTGAAGCTTGAGAAGTATCAGGAGTGCCAAGCTAGGGACCCAGCAGGGAAGCATTGGTGACACTTGAGGGAGATACCACCGCAAAGATTGAAGGAGCTCAAGGGATTCAGAGTCAGTGAATCAGTGGGTCTAGTGAGAGACCGGGAGCTCAGAGTTGAAGAACTACAAGAAGCAGTTGCAGTGAAGCTGAAGGAACTGTTACGTTTGATTTAGGAACTGTTAAAGACTGTTGCCATAGGAGAGACAGCATTCCTGCATGTGCAGATGTGGCTCCTTGCTGGGGGCTTTCCCTGCACGGCTGTCTTCCTATTGAAGTCTCGGAGTCTGCCAATTGAAGGGTGTCCTGGCCCTAACCCTCTTTCCCCCAAAAATACAAAAAGGACTGTTAAGAGAAATAAAACCTCTTTTACATCCAAGAAGTGTCTGACGCCCAATAACTTTGTCCACCTTGCACCCACTCTGCCTCACAACCCACCACATACAGAAGGATGTCAGCTATCTTTGGCTTGGAAAGTTCTCATTAGACTGGACAAGGCCAGAGATTTTGCTGCACCTTTATCGAAACCAGCTTGTAGAAATTCTAGAATTTGCACTGAATATGGAGTGGGGTGGGGGGCCGTCCCAGGAGCTTGAGGTTGAAAATTGCAGGAATTTTTCCAAAATTTTGTACTAAGTGTAGCAAGGTCCCAGGCCTCCTTTGATCTAATGAGAACCTCCAGGGCTAGGGATAGCTGACATCCTTCTGTATGTAGTGGGTTGTGAGGCATGGTGGGTGTAGAGTAGTTACGTTATTGGGCGCCAGACACTTCTTGGATGCAAAAGGAAGTTTATTTCTCTTAACAAACCTTTTTGGGGGAGAGAGGGTTAGGGCCAGGACAACCTTAGGTAGTTGCAAGATTAATTGGCAGACTCTGAGACTTCAATAAGAAGACAGCCATGCAGGGAAAGGCATCCAGCAAGATGCCACATCTGCATGTGTAGGAATGCTGCCTCCTATGGCAACAGTCTTTAACAGTTCCAAACACAAGGCTTAACAGTTCCTTCACTTTCACTACAATCACTCCTTGTAGTTCTTCAGCACACTGAGCTCCTGGTCTCTCACTAGACCCACTGATTCACTGCCATTGAATCCCTTGAGCTCCGTCAATCTTCACGGTGGTATCTTCCTCAAGCATCGCCCCCTTTTCTCTGCTGGGTCCCTAGCTTAATACTCTAGATACCTCTCAAGCTTCACCGACACTGGCCTGCTCGGTCCCTAGCTTGACACACAAGGCTGCTCTGCAAGCGTTACCTCTGCTGGCTGGGTCCCTGACTTGATTCCCACTGAAGTTTCCAGATTCTTCACCGACCCCGGTTGCTGAGAATTCTGCTTCGGTACTTGCTTCAGTTACTCACTGTGGTCCCTGGTAATAAGGCGGATAGACCCTTAGTGGTGACAGCTTCCCCTCTATCTCCGGCCACGACAGGTTCTCCGGCCGGCAGAACCGTCACTTTTGGTTGGACTGCAAACCGCAGTTCCAACCCTGCGATGCTCTCTTGCTTCTGGATAGGCCCTCAGACAGCCCAGCAGCCAGATGTGCCCAATTTCCGGCCTAGTAGCCCGGGCAGTACAACACAAGTCCACCCAGACAGCCGTCCACAGATCACCTGAGTATATAGGCTCTCCCAGCAGGCCAAGGGTTTCAAGAAAACCCTTGCCCATATTGGCTGAGATCCCCCATATACCCATAACCTGACCTAGTGGTAGAAGAGAAAAGTGCAACAAGGCCAAACTTAGGGAGAAATCAATAGATCTCTAGCAATCAACCAGGATAACTACTCCTGGCAAGTAAATTTGTGAGGAGCAACCCTGCCTAAAAACCAGGTGCTATATAAGTGTTGCTTGTGGAAACCTTCCTGAACTTTAAAAGTGTGAATATAAACTGCCTATGAGCAACCTAGACTTTGTAGTCTCTGCCCGTCAAATTTTCTTGTTCAAAAATTTTATTGGAGAAAAGAACAAGGCTTACATACAGTCAGGTCCCTTAAAAAGTGGGAGGCACATATACAGACTGTTGTAATTCCTACACCTTCACCTGATTTGGATGTAAATAGTCTCAAATTAAAGCTGAAAGTCTGCAGTTAAAGCACATCTTGTTTGTTTCATTTCAAATCCATTGTGGTGGTGTATAGAGCCAAAAAGATTAGAATTGTATCGATGTCCCAATATTTATGGACCTGACTGTATGTAGCCGGGAGTGGACTACAGTTATCTGACTTTGCAGACTGTCTGTTACTATTTTAGCCCGCTTAGTGCTGGATTTTCATCAGTGACATCATCAACTAAAGCACGGAGAAAAGCATTGTGGGAGAAGTAGTTCCCTTAACAGGCATTGCTGATTTCGCAGTATTGACTGTGAACCTCATCTCCCAAGAGACTGTCTGCTCGCAGAGGAATTGTGGGAGAGACTATATGGGGATCTGAGGATCAGGCCCATGCGGATTTGGAGGATTGCGGCCTAGTACGCGATCTATAGTCCACCGCTTCAGCCCCAGTGAGTTCCAGCTGTCAGAAGGACGCTCTGCAGCAGCGCTGAATACCGCGGAAACAGTCCACAGACGGATCCCTGTGTCCCGGTCCACCTGAAAGAGGAAGAATCGTTTGTTGGTTCCACCGGGTGACTCTGAAGACTATCAGGATTGGTGAGGGGGCTTCAGGCCCACGGATTCCATTGTTTGCCAAGTACTACACTTTCAGCACAGAACACCTGCAACATTCTCTTGGATTACAAATAGTATTGCTATCAAATGGGAGTTATTATCTTGCATTGTTCATCATCGCTTTGCTGCAGCCAGGAATCTCTGTTCTATGAGCTCCAACGTTGCTGGTGATACAGTGCAAGGCCCTTCTGTTAGGACAGTGTTGTTAGTGAGGATATACTGTATATAAAATATTAAACTCGCATAATATAGATACTCGGGGCAAACATAGCTATATGATCAAATGGGAGCAAGCTCTTGGGGAAGTCTCCCTTTCACAGCGGCAAATCATTTGGTCAGCAGCCAAAAGTTCTATCTGCACTCTCTATAAGGAAAACGCATGTCCCGAGTATCCATCATTTCAAGCCAAGTAAGATGACCATCGATTTTCCAAAGGCATTATGGCAGCAAAATGTTCAAAAAATACCTATCAGTCCCTGATCAGTTGCTCCCTTGGGAAAAGAAGGGGCATAGAAAATTAAAATTCAGCCTGACCAGTTTTGCCCCCGCTGACCGGCTGCATCAGAGGCCATAATGTGTGACGTTTAAACTTAGGGCCACCATTCAACTCTAAACTGTTTTTAAAAATGTCACCTACGGACAAATTTGGGTACTGAAGCTTGTTGTCATTTCAGTGGTGTGCATCAGTTTAAGGCTTGACATGTTGGGTATCTATTTACTCGACACAACCTCATCTTTTATATTTTACCAGAAAAGTGGATCATATATTGTGGCTGTGTGCCCTAAAGTCTATGTTAAATATGTCTTTCATTATATGTTGGTGTGTGAAACTGGACCCTGTTGTATCTTTCTTTCTTCTTTCGTACAGTACATGGCGATCCTGTCAGTCAATCTTCTCTGCTTTAAGCATGGAAGCAGATCCATATTGGTGTGGTCAGTTTGTGTATTAGTATTTCTAAGTTAGAGTTAGAAGACTATATCACTGTAGTCTGTTTTTTCTACACACACCCTGTCTTTCCCAATACGCTTACCGCCAATTAGAGCCTGCCTTTTTTTCTGGCACACCCACACTTCCCCACCACTAATCACAGCCTACCTTTCCTGATACACTCCCTGCCCCCCCCCCAGCCAATCACAGCCTGCTGTTCCTGACATGCTCCCCCCATCACCAATCACAGCCTACCTTTCCTGACACCAGTGGCGGTTGGTGGTATTTTTTTTTGGGGGGGGGGGGGCAAACAATCCTATTCTTTTATTCTGCCACCAAATACCTTATACAGCCCACTTCCTGTTTCTAGCCTTGGCTTATGACATCATGCACAGCTTTCTCTCTCTGGAGAGTTTGCCAGGAAGGGGGGGGGGGATTCATAAGAGGGCCAATGAGAGCTGCAGAGCTGGAGGTGTGCCTCTGTGTAAATCCAGGCAGCAGCTTCAGCTGCCCACAGTTAAAATGGTTGCAGCCAGACTCCGTGGAGGGAGGATTCTGCAGGGTATTTGGCAAGTACAGTATATATAAAATAATATGCAAAGTGGTTGGAGGGAAGCTTCAGAATGGCAAAGATGTTTTAATTAAGTGTTCTTGCATAGCAAGACCACTTACTGTTATCTCACATATATATTATTCTTATTATTATAGCCAAATTTACCACCCTAACTCCTCCCACAGTTTTTACACTACATAGACAAGTAATATACCGAAACGTGCGGATTGTTCCCGAATGGTGTGCTATTACTTTGTGGAACGTTTCGCCAAATGGTTCACGAAATATCGTCATTTTTGCGGCGAAATTGGTCCCATAGGAATGAATGGGGAAACTAGAGTGGGAGATGACAAAAGCTGAAAAATCAGAACATGATTTCTAAACTGCCGCCACTCCCTCATTTTCAAGCCCACCTACACAAATCTTATATCAAAACGTTCAGCTATCCCTGCTGCCACTAAACATGTCCACGGCTAAGCCATAGTCCTGATAGTTTTCACAATATGACCATTTGTTTGTAACTCACGCCGTCCATTGACATTCATTGAAACTACACTCTAGCCCCCTCCAAATTTGAAGGGCAATTTCTAAACTGCGACTGTGCCTTCATTTTTAATATTTCAGAGACATACTATACATCAAAATCTAGGTCTGGGTCTTGTGATTCTCACAATATAAAGATCTTCGCTGTAGGATGTATAGTTTTTAAAATACGGCCATTTGTTTAGAGGTCATTTCAGGAAATTTTAGCCATTAATCAGAGTGTACTGTTAGTGTTTGTTTTTGTTGCCATGGTTACCAAAGCTTCTGTTATACACAGGGGGGGAGGTTGCTGGAGCATCTCAGCTCTGATTACAGAGCCCCGGGGAGGGGACAGACACACCATGTACTGATTTATAATAGAGGAATATGATGGGGCAGTTTTGATGGGGTAATTCTGATGGGGCAGATTTGATGAAGCAGTATTTGGGAAGCATAAACAGGGCATGAGCGTTGCTAGGAAACAGTGGTTGTAAACACAAGATGCTGAGACACCCCAAATGCATGTGACTTCATCTGCTAGACTTGATAATGCTTGTAGACTCCTCCCACAGTTTTTACACTACAGAGACAAGTAATATACCGAAACGAGCGGATTGTTCCCGATTGGTGTGTTATTACTTTGTGGAACTTTTTTCGCCGAATGGTCCACGAAATGACGTTTTTGCAACGAAATTTTTCCCATAGGAATGAATGGCGAAATGTTCAAAACTAGAGTGGGAGGTGACAAAAGCTGACAACCCCCTGATTAGCCAAAACATTATGACCACCCCATGATCAGCCAAAACATTATGACCACCCCATGTAAAAAAAAAAATATTTTTGAAAAAAAAAAAATTCATTTTTGAAAAAAAATATATATTATTGAGAAAAAAAAATATTTTTGAAAAAAAAAAAAAATATTTTTGAAAAAAAAAATTTATTTTAAAGAAAAAAAAAATTTTGAACCAAAAAAATTCATTTTTGAAAATAAAATTATTTTTGAAAAAAAAAATCATTAAAAAAAAAATAATTTTTGAAAAAAAATGTTCAGCTCTTTCAGCTAATGATGGGAACTGTTTTACTACTATTTATACTTTTTAAAATACTAAGCTTTTTAACACTTTTCACAGTTACTCCGCCCACTGCACCCAGTTACTCCGCCCACTCCAGTTGTAGAGGCAAGAACACTTTCACAATTTCCCCAGAAATTGTACCTTTTCTAGTTACAAATTATTATGTGAGCAGACTGCAATTCCTCTTTAATGACAAAGCAAAAAGAATCCAGGCAGCGGTGGGATTTGAACCCACGACTCCGCAGAGACTGGAGCTTTCTCCAGCGCCTTAGACCGCTATGGGATTTGAACCCATGACTCCGCAGAGACTGGAGCTTTCTCCAGCGCCTAAGACCACTATGGGATTTGAACCCACAACTCCACAGAGACTGGAGCTTTCTCCAGCGGCTTAGACCGCTATGGGATTTGAACCCATGACTCCGCAGAGACTTACTCCAGCGCCTTAGACCGCTCAGCCACGCTGCCTTCTGATTAACATAGACATGTTATCTCACATATATATTATTCTTATTATAGCCAAATTTACCACCCTAATTCCTCCCACAATTTTTACACTACATAGACAAGTAATATACCGAAACGTGCGGATTGTTCCCGAATGGTGTGCTATTATTTTGTGGAACGTTTCGCCGAATGGTTCACGAAATATCGTCGTTTTTGCGGCAAAATTGGTCCCATAGGAATGAATGGGGAAGCTAGAGTGGGAGGTGACAAAAGCTGAAAAATCAGAACATGATTTCTAAACTGCCACCACTCCCTTATTTTTAAGCCCACCTACACAAATCTTATATCAAAACGTTCAGCTATCCCTGCTGCCACTAAACATGTCCACGGCTAAGCCATAGTCCTGATAGTTTTCACAATATGACCATTTGTTTGTAACTCATGCCGTCCATTGACATTCATTGAAACTACACTCTAGCCCCTTCAAATTTGAAGGGCAATTTCTAAACTGCGACTGTGCCTTCATTTTTAATATTTCAGAGACATACTATACATCAAAATCTAGGTCTGGGTCTTGTGATTCTCACAATATAAAGATCTTCGCTGTAGGATTTATAGTTTTTGGGAAAAAGCTTTTTGTTTAGAGGTCATTTCAGGAAATTTTAGCCATTAATCAGAGTGTACTGTGTTTGTTTTGTTGCCATGGTTACCAAAGCTTCTGTTATACACAAGGGGGGAGGTGGCTGGAGCATCTCAGCTGTGATTACAGAGCCCGGGGGAGGGGACAGACACACCATGTACTGATTTATAATAGAGGAATATGATGGGGCAGTTTTGATAGGGCAATTCTGATGGGGCAGTTTTAATGGTGGCAATATGATAGGGAAGTTTTGATAGGAATTGTATTGTGTAGAAATTACATTGTGTTGTGTATTGAGCAGTGCGTGTGAAGCATAAACAGTACATGAGCGTTGCTAGGAAACAGTGGTTGTAAACACAAGATGCTGAAACCCCCCAAATGCATGTGGCCATACCTTCATCTGCGATGCTTGATAATGCTGATAATTTACCACCCTAACTCCTCCCACAGTTTTTACACATTCGCCGAATGGTTCACGGAATATCGTCGTTTTTGCGGCAAAATTGGTCCCATAGGAATGAATGGCGAAATGTTCAAAACTAGAGTGGGAGGTGACAAAAGCTGACAACCCCATGATCATACCACCCTAACTCCTCCCACAGCTTTTAAACTACATAGACAGTAATATACTGAAGGTGAGGATTGTTCCCGATCGGTGTGCTATTACTTTGTGGAACGTTTCGCCGAATGGTCCACGAAATATTGTAGTTTTTGCGGCGAAATTGGTCCCATAGAAATGAATGGCGAAATGTTCAATGTCATTTAATTGGTGTGCTATTACCTTGTGGAACTTTGTGAAAAGCTGAAAAATACCAGTGTGAATCCGGCCTCAATGTCATTTAATTGGTGTGCTATTACTTTGTGGAACGTTTCGCCAAATGGTTCACGAAATATCGTCGTTTTTGCGACGAAATTGGTCCCATAGGAATGAATGGCGAAATGTTCAAAACTAGAGTGGGAGGTGACAAAAGCTGACAACCCCATGATCAGTCAAAACATTATGACCACCCCATGATCAGAAAAAACATGACCGCCTAATAAAAAAAATATATATTTTTGAAAAAAAAAAAAAAATCATTTTTGAAAAAAAAAAAAAAATCATTTTTGAAAAAAAAAAAAATCATTTTTGAAAAAATAAAATTCATTTTTGAAAAAAAAAAAAAAAATTCATTTAAAAAAAAAAAAAAATTTGAAAAAAAAATCATTTAAAAAAAAAAAATTTGGAAAAAAAAAATCATTTTTGAAAAAAAAAATCATTTTTGAAAAAAAAAAAAATTCATTTTTGAAAAAAATGTTCAGCTCTTTCAGCTAATTATGGGACTTCTTCAACTTTTTTACTACTATTGATACTTTTTAAAATAGTTACTCAAGCCACTCCACCCAGTTACTCCACCCACTCCAGTTGTAGAGGCAAGAACACTTTTCACAATTTCCCCAGAAATTGTAGCTTTTCTAGTTTCAGTTTCTATTAGTGAATTCCATGGATTTACATCGCTCCCATGTTATCCTCACATGCCCGCCACCATCAGTGATCCGCCTTCTTGGGGATGCTATTCAAAATCTCTACTGCTATTGGCCGCACGCCCTGTCTATTCTGGCCTAATAATTCCCTTATTGGTCGCTCTCGCCACCTGCTGTCGTACTCTCACTGTCAATTGGCTAGCAGATGACGTTTTTCCACCCCTGGCTGTGTAAACTCCGCCCACCACGCAGACTCCAAATCCCTGATGTGGATTAGAGTAAGCTCCGCCCACCAGGCAGAGTCCAATGCCTTCGGCGGGTTAGTGTAGCTCTGCCCAACACGCATATACTCCAATGCTTGCATCGGATTAGTGTAGCTCCGCCCAACACTCATACCCCTATTCCTTCATCGCTATCTTCTGGAAACTCCGCCTACACGTAGGCTGTGCAAAGCAGTCTGTGAACTCGTTTAGCTGTGCCCACCAACTCAGACTTCCGTGCCTTCTGCGAGTTAAAGTAGTTCCCGCCCACCACCCCTAGGCTGGTATGCCTCCTGTGAGTTGAGCCCCGCCTACACGTAGGCTTCAGTGGCGGCTTGAAGCTCCGCCCACTCCTTTTTATCATCATTCGCCCCCCCCTTTTGTGGAAAATCTACTTCCTTTTTTATGGAAACTCAAAAATTCTCAGTTGTCACCAGAACAGGAAGTGAGGGGAAATCTCCCATTGGGGACACCTGCCTTATATAGGGGATTCCCCTCACTTCCTGTGATGTCCTGTGCCATCTGTGATATGTAGAGATCAGCTAAGGGGGGGCGTCACCCTCATCCCAACCGATTTACTAATCCAATCAGCTGCCAGAACTTGGCGACACCCCATTTCCAGGGGGACGGTAAATATAGGTGGTTGAGTTGCACTTTTGCGCCCCCCCTCCACTAAATCCATCACAGTGGGGGAGGGGAAGTTGTACAAGTGTCGTAACCTCAGCAGCAAAAATTGACCCCCCTCTTTGGTGGGCAGAATGATGAACGGAGGGTCGCCCTGCAAACGTGTACAATACACATGAGGATATCACACTATAGCGTATGTCAGACGTCGCATGTGATTCGCACCCGCACCGCTGTGCACATCCCATGCGATGTCTGTGCCATGCAAACTCAGCCCCACAGTTTGTAGGGATGAATTCGCATTGCATTCGCACCAGAAATTGGCGCAGGACCCTTTTTTTTTTTTGGACCGCACCAGGAATCGGATCGCATGGGTGTTCGGACCCAATACGTTCCGATTCCTGTTCCGAATTCGCAGTTCGCACTGATCTGTGGAGCGACATTAACTTTTGTATGGACACCCGCAAGCGGTTGGCATAGTGCAGTGTGAATCGCCGATGAATTCGAGTTGGGAACCCGCACTGGATCATTCACAGGGTTTTCCCCGCATCGCACCAGTGTGAAGCCAGCCTCTGGTTACAGTGTTTGTAAACCCCGTTCTACCACTGATAGCTACAGGTAAGGCTAGAATAAGACCCCTTTCACATTTTAGGCGTAATTCAGGCGTTAACCACTTCCGGACCACCGCACGCCGATATACGTCATTATTTTGAAGCGGAATATCGTTGTTATGGCATCAGCTACCTGCCAAAACCACGGGATCCTCTTCTTCGTCCAGTTGCCGATAAGAGTGGTCTCTGCAGCGGAATCGCCACAAGATCACTTTTATCAGCGGCGGGAGAGGGCCCCCCCCTCCGCCACGCTCTGGTGCCCTCCGCCGCTTACCGGAGCCGATCGGATCCTTCCCGGTGTTAGGTATGGAGATGAGTGAGGGGAAGATGGCCCCCACCCGTCTCCATAACATTGCAGGGTGGAAGCGACATCAAAACGTCACTTCCGCCCATAGCTCTTAAAGAGACATTTTTTTTTTTTTAATTTTTAATTGACAAAAATATTTTTCTTTTCTTTTTATTGCATTTCAGTGTAAATATGATATCTGAGGTCTTTTTGACCCAGATCTCATATTTAAGAGGTCCTGTCATGCTTTTTTTTTTTTCCTATTACACGGGATGTTTACCCACTTAAAGTGGAGGTCCACCCTAAAAAAGGAAATGGCATTAAAATTCATAAAAGAATTAAAAAAAAACATTTGAGAAAATTTTTTTTTTTTAACTTACCTGAAAGCCCTGTTGCTAGGCAGTCTTCCTAATCTGCCTCTTCCTATTCCGCGGCACTTCCTTCTCCTAAGGTGAGCGGCCCCATTGCCTTCTGGGACATGTGTGTGTCCCAGGAAACAACGGGGCCATTCACAGAGCGCCGCGCCGCTCGCGCATGCGCAGTAGGAAAGTTGCAGTGAAGCCGCAAGGCTCCACTGCCTGATTCCCTTAGTTAGGATGGAGGCACCGCCAGCCGATCCGATGGACGGATCGGCTCCGGGGGGGGGGGGCGACATCACAGGCTCGCTGGACAAGTAAGTGTCCTTACTAAAAGTCAGCAGCTACAGTGTTTGTAGCTGCTGACTTTAAAAAAAAAAAAAAAAACGGCCAGAACTCCCCTTTAAGGACCAGCCTCGTTTTGGATTTTAGGTGTTTACATGTTTAAAACAGTTTTTTTGCTAGAAAATTACTTGGAACCCCCAAACATTATATATTGTTTTTTTTTTTTTCTAACACCCTAGAGAATAAAATGGTGGTCAATGCAATACTTTTTTTCGCACCGTATTTGCGCAGCGGTCTTATAAGCGCACTTTTTTTTGGAAAAAATTCACTTTTTTGAATAAAAAAATAAGACAACAGTAAAGTTAGCCATTTTTTTTTTTTTCATATTGTAAAATATAATGTTACGCTGAGTAAATTGATACCCAACACGTCACGCTTAAAAATTGTGCCCGCTCGTGGAAACTTTTACCCTTAAAAATCTCCATAGGCCACGTTTAAAAAAAATTCTACAGGTTGCAGGTTTTGAGTTACAGAGGAGGTCTAGGGCTATAATTATTGCTCTTGCTCTACCGGTCGCGGCGATACCTCACATGTGTGGTTTGACCACCGTTTTCAAATGTGGGCGCTACTCACGTATGTGTTCGATTCTGCGCGCAAGCTCGTCGGGACGGGGCGCTTTAAAAAGAATTTTTTTTTTTTCGTTTTCTTATTTATTTTACTTTATTTTATTTATTTTTTCACTATTTCACTATTTTTTCACTGTAAAAAACTATTTGGATCACTTTTATTCCTATTACAAGGAATGTAAACATCCCAAAACCGAGTGCAGCTAAACAAGCAAGCATGTAAGGTTGTTTCCAACCTAGAAGATGGCCGCGGGTGACAGGGGGGAGGAGTCACGTTTGACGTCACCCGCGGCCATCTTCTAGGTTGGAAACAACCTTACATGCTTGCTTGTTTAGCTGCACTCGGTTTTGGAGTGCAATTTATGTGAGTACATTTCCCATTTTTTTATTTGTCGAATAAAATATTATATACAGAGAGCACTAGTTTGTCCCCTTCCTCTCTTTTATTATTGATTATTGGGAGACATCTAATGGCTTCCCCTATTTTATTATTTTTACTGTTCATGTGAAGGGTTATTATGAATTTAACTAAGTGTCAGCTTGCAACCTAGGTCATTTGTGGTTTTATTTTTTCTGCGCTGAATATTGTATATTTTTAGATTAGGTGGAAATCAGCAGTGCAAATCGCACTGATCTGCGGCTTTGGAATCGCCCATTTTCAAAGCCGCATCAGATTGAACCAGAGCTTTACTATATCTGGTGCACTCAGCATCCAGTGCAGCTGTGCATAGTAACCAATCAGCTTGTTCAATGAAGCATTGACATTAAAACCTGGAAACTGATTGGTTACTATGCACAGCTACACCAGATTCTGTGTGCAGCAGTTTAACCACTCTAGCCCCGGAAGGACTTACCCCCCTACCCCCCTTCCTGACCAGAGCATTTTTTGCGAAAGGCACTGCGCCGTTTTAACTGACAATTGCGCGGCCGTGCGACGTTGCACCGAACATAATTGACGTCCTTTTTTTCCCACAAATAGAGATTTCTTTTGGTGGTATTTGATCACCTCTGCGGTTTTTACTTTTTGCGCTATAAACAAAAAAAGAGTGACAATTTTGAACAAAAAGCAATATTTTTTACTTTTTGCTATAATAAAATACCCCCCAAAAATATATATAAAAACACATTTTTTCCTCAGTTTAGGCCGATATGTATTCTTCCACATATTTATTGTAAAAAAATCTCAATAAGAGTATATTGATTGGTTTGCGCAAAAGTTATAGCGTCTACAAAATAGTGGATAGATTTATGGCATTTTTATTATTAAATTATTTTTTTAACTAGTAATGGCGGCGATCTGCGATTTTCATTGGGACCGCGACATTATGGCGGACAGATCGGACACTTTTGACACTATTTTGGGAACATTGGCATTTATACAGTGATACACTGTACTACAAATAGCCACTGATTACTGTATAAATGACACTGGCAGGGAAGGGGTTAAACACTAGGGGGAGATCAAGGAGTTAAGTGTGTTCCCTAGGTGTGTTCTAACTGTAGGGGGGATGAGCTCACTACAACATGACAGAGATCACTGCTCCCGGTGACAGGGAACAGTAGATCTCTGTCATGTTGCTAAGCAAAACAGCGAAATGCCTTGTTTACATAGGCATCTCCCCGTTCTGCCTCTCCTCGCCGCAATTGCAGGCCACTGGCGAACATCGAGTTTGCTGGACCCGCGGGCACGCTCCCGCAGCACGCGGTGGGCGCGCGCCTACTAGGCAGCAAACTCAAAGGGACATACAGGTACGCCCTTTTGCCTGCCCGTGCCATTCTGCCAGCGTAAATCGGCGTGCGGCGGTTGGCAAGTGGTTAAGGCACCAGTCACGCTTGTGCGACTTGTCATGTGACTTTGGACATGACCTGTCGCAGCCCATTCTTTTCAATGGCATACATTCAGATCAGTGCGACTAAGTGATATTGACGTCCTGTTTTTTTTTTGTTGTTTAAAAATAACAAACATGTTATAGTTATCTGCTCTGTGTAAGGCCCGGTTCACACTGGTGCGATGCGAGAACCCTGCAAATCCACTGCGGGTTCCCACATTGCACCGACTCGCATGGCAGTTCACACTGCCATATGCGAATCGCTGGGGAGTGTCAATACATTGTTAACGACACCCCCAGTTCAGCTTGCATATCGCACTGCGAACTGACAGTTCGGACACGAATCGGATTGCACAGGTGTGAACAGCCATGCGATCCGATTCCGGTCCGAACAAAAAAAAGGGTCCTGTGCGTGTTTGGACCGAATGCGGTGCGATATCAGCCATACTATCTGTATGGCTGAAATCGCATCACATGTGATGTGAACAGCAGTGCGCTGTGAATCACATGCGATGTCTGGCATCGCACCAGTGTGAACCGGGCCTAATGGTTTTTCACAAAGCAGCCCAGATCCTCCTCTTCTTGGGTCCCCTGCCTGCGCTCCTGGCCCCTCCCTCCTATCGAGTGCCCCCCAGAGCAAGCAACTTACTATGGGGGCACCCGAGCCGCTCCCCTGCCCTGTGTGTCCATTCAGACATGGAGCTGCAGCTTGACACCGCCCCCTCTCTCTCCTTATTGGCTCACTGACTCTGATTGACAGCAGCAGGAGCCAATCAGCACTCCCAGCACTGTGACTGTGATCAGGAGTAGGTAGGACTGGCTCCCAATCACATGATCGCTGTGTCAGGCAATCACAGTGATAAAGGGAGGCCAGTCAACACCACGCAAAGAGATGACATCACTCCGATCTTAAAGGGCCAGCGGAAAGGAGATATTATCAAACACTCAAACATGAAAACGGAACACGTGCACAAAAAATCTCCAAAATCACATGCAAACACTCAGGTGTGAATCCAGGCTGAAACAGCTCTGGGCCTCTTAGCCATCATGGGTTTTGGTTGCCTGAGCCACCCTCGCCATGTGACTACAGTTCTCTACCTACCAGTCAGCAACAATATATATTCTTTAAAAGGGTTAGTTCACCTTTTCCATAAAGTACACCATGCAGTCAAGGGGCCCCAGGGTTTTCATAATCTGTATGCAGCTTTGAAATATTGTGCTGGGGTTAAATAGTTATACCCGTAGGCCATTTGGGTCACCCCTAAGGCCTGTCTGAGTAGCTCCTTGTAGCACCCTCTAGTGTGTGCTAGTTAGTAGTGTAGGTTTGTAGATTAGGTCTGTTATTGTACGAAACTTCTAGAAAGTTGTAAAAACTTTTAGAGCTATTAGGTGGAGGTTAGGAGGAACTGTTTGTAATATTTATGAGGGCCTGAGCCAATCCCCAGTAAAAGGGCTGGCAGGGGGTAGGTTTACCTCACAAATAGGCATGAACCATGCCAGCAAGGGCAGTCAGGTGGAAGATGGAGATAAAGTGCTGTAGAGACTGTCAGTGGCCCTCTGGGGTACCCCCTAGTCTAGGGTGACCAGACATCCCCGGTTTATGGGGACAGTCCCCGGATTGAGGACACTGTCCCCGGACCAAGTCTGTCCCCAGTTTTGTCCCCGGATTGGATTTGAACAGGGGCTGGGGCAATTTCAAAGACAGCCCGTGCAGAATAAAAAGAAAAAATCTGAATTGCACCCCCCTCCTCTGCCGCTCCTACTAGCTTATGGGGGTTTATTTTTTCCATTATCTGTGCCCCTTTCTGATGATCATGTGCTGGTCGGAGCGGAGGGACTATTTCTTCAGTTTCGGGCGCATGCCCACTCAGCTCCGCTCGCATGTTCTTCTGCCTTGGCTCAAGTCCCAGCCAGCCGCCTGCCTGCTTATCTCCTTGCCTTCCCTGGTGGAGTGACCTTCTTCCACTCCCCACCCAGTAGTAGCCGGGGCCCGAAGAGTAAAGTCCCATACACACTATCAGATTTTCTGCTGATTTTTGTCTTCAGATTTACCAAAACCATGTAGTGCAAGGGCCTGCCTGATTGCATACAAATTGAAACTCCTATGGTTTGACCTCATATTATATGGTTTTGGTAAATCTGAAGGAAAAAATCAGCAGAAAATCTGATAGTGTGTATGGGGCTTTAGACTTGACAGGCTGTGAGGCGGGTGGCGGCGGCGGAGACAGGCAAAGAGTCGTCGATTGCTGCCATTACTAGTAAAAAAAAAAAAAAAAATATGTCCCCGAATTTCATTTTAAAAATCTGGTCACCTTACCCTAGTCGGGGGGGGTTTGACCTTGGGTCCGGGCATGGGTGTTGGAAGGATCCTGCCACAACACACAGAGGAAACCCTTTCTGGAGGCATGGGAACAAGTGTGAGGACAGTGTGAGTAGAGCAGCACTACTGGGGACTCGCAAGGGGGAGACTGCCATACATAGCCAGTTCTCCCTAAATACCGTGTTGTGCCAAGTCTTCATCCCTTCCCTCTGAGAGCTTCTGTAGAGTCAGCCGGGTGGGCTGGTGAGAAAGTCTGTCTGGAGGACTACTGTGAGAAGTTTGCCTGGTGGGCTAGTGAAAGGGGCAGATGCAGCCAGGTGGGTAGGCATTGACAGAAGATGTGGTGCTAGGCTCAGTGACCCCGGAAAGGAAGTGAAGGAGAAGGTGCAAGCTGTGTCACTCCAGTGTGCTACTGTTTAGGGACTGCGAGTTCCTACCTGTGATGGGCTGTTACTGAGTTGACAATCAGGCCCTGTCAGCTCCCCTAAAGGTGTGAGCCAGCAAAAACTAAGTGAGCAGGAGGCTGAAGAAGAGAAGGCTGTGCATAGAGACAATATATATAGACTATGTATAGGAAGCTGTCCCTGAACTTGTTGAAGTTTAGTGGGCATCCCATAACCTCCCCTCCCTAACCAAGATGAAACTCCCTAATAAAAATTAAAAACAAAGCTACAGGCTGTTCTCTGTCTCTGAAGTGCTGGTGAAGACTCGGTTTGCCTGGCTGTGCAGGGTGTAGGATCCCAGTTCATCTTAGGCCCCTAGGGGGGTGCGGTACATCCTACAGGTAACTGCCCATCCTGTCCTGCTGCTGGGACGCTCTAGCTGTTGGGCGCTCACCCACAGTGTCACAGGAATGAGCGTTCTCCTTGATCAAACCCCTACAAATGTTCAAGGTGCTCTCTCTCTCATTAGCAACAGCAACTGCGCTCAGCGATGAGGTGAAAGAGAACACTCACTCCTGTGATGCTGAGGGTGAATGCCCAAGGGCTGGGCCTCATTCACACTGGCACTGTCAAACCTACGTTCATATGTGTTTAGAGCACTAGTTTTTAACCTTGAGACCAGAGCCTGGAAAAAATTCTTGCAAAACCTTCCATATCCCAAAAGTACATGCTTTTAATATCTGTACTATTAAATTATGTGTAGCACTGTTTTGTAATGCTTATTTGTTAAAATAAAAACCTTTTTTCTGTAAAAAAAAAAAAAATTATGTGTAGCACACCTGTAATTTGTGAGCGCAGAAACAGCATAAACTTGCACTTTAACTGAACTTGTTCCATTGCCTTTGTAGCACCCTGGGGTTTAGCCAGGGAGCTCCTCACACATTTACTTGCCAGGAGTAGTTATCTTGGTCGATTGATAGAGATCTATTGATTTCTCCCTAAGGCCGTGTACACACGGGTGGACTTTTCGGCATCAAAGGTCCGGCGGTCTTTCCGACGGACTTTCGACGGACTTTTGACGGACTTCCGACGGACTTTCGAACAAACGGACTTGCCTACACACAATCCCACCAAAGCCTGATGGATTCGTACGTGATAACGTACGACCGGACTAAAATAAGGAATTTGATAGCCAGTAGCCAATAGCTGACCTAGCGTTGGTTTTCTTCCGTTGGACTAGCATACAGACGAGTGGATTTTTCGACCTGACTCGAGTCCGTCGGAAAGATTTGAAACATATTTCAAATCTAAAGTCCGTCTGATTTTCGCCCGAAAAAGTCAGCTGCAGGTCCGATGAAGCCCACACACGGTCGGATTGTCCGACAGATTCGTCCCGTCAGACCAGTCCGGACGAAAAGTCGGCCCGTGTGTACACGGCATTAGTTTGGCCTTGTTGCATTTTTCTCTTCTACCACTAGGTGGCCGGGTACTTGGTGGTACTAGATATGAGAAGGGCAACCCAAGGTCAGGTTATGAGTATATGAGGTATATCAGCCAATGGGAATGGGCAGGGGTTTTCTTGAATCCCTTGGCCTGCTGGTAGAACCTATATATTTGGGTCAGGTCAGGTGATCTATGTTCTGTGCCACCTGGACGGCTGTCTGGGTGGATGTGTGTCATACGCACTGGGCTGCTAGGCCGGAGATTGAGCCTATCCAGGGCGCGTCTGGCTGCCAGGCTGTGTGAGGGCCTATCCAGGAGTAAGAGGGCAGCGCAGGGTTGGGACTGCGGCTTGCAGTCCAACCAAAAGTGACGGTTTTGCCAGCCGGAGAACCTGTCGTGGTAGGAGGTAGAAGGGGAGCTGCCGCCACTAAGGGACCAACCACCTTTACCAGGGACCACAGTGAGTAACTGAAGCAAGTACTAGAACCACATTCTCACCGAAAGGGCATGGTGGAGAATCGGGAAACTTCAGGCGGTACTCAAGTCAGGGACCCAACCCGTGGAGGAGATGCTTTCAGAGCAGCCTCGTGAGTCAAGCCAGGGACCTCGCCGGTTAGCAGGGGTGAAGCTTGAGAAGTATCAGGAGTGCCAAGCTAGGGACCCAGCAGGGAAGCATTGGTGACACTTGAGGGAGATACCACCGCAAAGATTGAAGGAGCTCAAGGGATTCAGAGTCAGTGAATCAGTGGGTCTAGTGAGAGACCGGGAGCTCAGAGTTGAAGAACTACAAGAAGCAGTTGCAGTGAAGCTGAAGGAACTGTTACGTTTGAGTTAGGAACTGTTAAAGACTGTTGCCATAGGAGAGACAGCATTCCTGCATGTGCAGATGTGGCTCCTTGCTGGGGGCTTTCCCTGCACGGCTGTCTTCCTATTGAAGTCTCGGAGTCTGCCAATTGAAGGGTGTCCTGGCCCTAACCCTCTTTCCCCCAAAAATACAAAAAGGACTGTTAAGAGAAATAAAACCTCTTTTACATCCAAGAAGTGTCTGACGCCCAATAACTTTGTCCACCTTGCACCCACTCTGCCTCACAACCCACCACATACAGAAGGATGTCAGCTATCTTTGGCTTGGAAAGTTCTCATTAGACTGGACAAGGCCAGAGATTTTGCTGCACCTTTATCGAAACCAGCTTGTAGAAATTCTAGAATTTGCACTGAATATGGAGTGGGGTGGGGGGCCGTCCCAGGAGCTTGAGGTTGAAAATTGCAGGAATTTTTCCAAAATTTTGTACTAAGTGTAGCAAGGTCCCAGGCCTCCTTTGATCTAATGAGAACCTCCAGGGCTAGGGATAGCTGACATCCTTCTGTATGTAGTGGGTTGTGAGGCATGGTGGGTGTAGAGTAGTTACGTTATTGGGCGCCAGACACTTCTTGGATGCAAAAGGAAGTTTATTTCTCTTAACAAACCTTTTTGGGGGAGAGAGGGTTAGGGCCAGGACAACCTTAGGTAGTTGCAAGATTAATTGGCAGACTCTGAGACTTCAATAAGAAGACAGCCATGCAGGGAAAGGCATCCAGCAAGATGCCACATCTGCATGTGTAGGAATGCTGCCTCCTATGGCAACAGTCTTTAACAGTTCCAAACACAAGGCTTAACAGTTCCTTCACTTTCACTACAATCACTCCTTGTAGTTCTTCAGCACACTGAGCTCCTGGTCTCTCACTAGACCCACTGATTCACTGCCATTGAATCCCTTGAGCTCCGTCAATCTTCACGGTGGTATCTTCCTCAAGCATCGCCCCCTTTTCTCTGCTGGGTCCCTAGCTTAATACTCTAGATACCTCTCAAGCTTCACCGACACTGGCCTGCTCGGTCCCTAGCTTGACACACAAGGCTGCTCTGCAAGCGTTACCTCTGCTGGCTGGGTCCCTGACTTGATTCCCACTGAAGTTTCCAGATTCTTCACCGACCCCGGTTGCTGAGAATTCTGCTTCGGTACTTGCTTCAGTTACTCACTGTGGTCCCTGGTAATAAGGCGGATAGACCCTTAGTGGTGACAGCTTCCCCTCTATCTCCGGCCACGACAGGTTCTCCGGCCGGCAGAACCGTCACTTTTGGTTGGACTGCAAACCGCAGTTCCAACCCTGCGATGCTCTCTTGCTTCTGGATAGGCCCTCAGACAGCCCAGCAGCCAGATGTGCCCAATTTCCGGCCTAGTAGCCCGGGCAGTACAACACAAGTCCACCCAGACAGCCGTCCACAGATCACCTGAGTATATAGGCTCTCCCAGCAGGCCAAGGGTTTCAAGAAAACCCTTGCCCATATTGGCTGAGATCCCCCATATACCCATAACCTGACCTAGTGGTAGAAGAGAAAAGTGCAACAAGGCCAAACTTAGGGAGAAATCAATAGATCTCTAGCAATCAACCAGGATAACTACTCCTGGCAAGTAAATTTGTGAGGAGCAACCCTGCCTAAAAACCAGGTGCTATATAAGTGTTGCTTGTGGAAACCTTCCTGAACTTTAAAAGTGTGAATATAAACTGCCTATGAGCAACCTAGACTTTGTAGTCTCTGCCCGTCAAATTTTCTTGTTCAAAAATTTTATTGGAGAAAAGAACAAGGCTTACATACAGTCAGGTCCCTTAAAAAGTGGGAGGCACATATACAGACTGTTGTAAT
Organism: Aquarana catesbeiana; assembly: GCF_042186555.1. Lineage (NCBI taxonomy): Eukaryota > Metazoa > Chordata > Amphibia > Anura > Ranidae > Aquarana > Aquarana catesbeiana. The sequence goes on from NC_133326.1 coordinate 652,827,216, forward strand.
TCCTACACCTTCACCTGATTTGGATGTAAATAGTCTCAAATTAAAGCTGAAAGTCTGCAGTTAAAGCACATCTTGTTTGTTTCATTTCAAATCCATTGTGGTGGTGTATAGAGCCAAAAAGATTAGAATTGTATCGATGTCCCAATATTTATGGACCTGACTGTATGTAGCCGGGAGTGGACTACAGTTATCTGACTTTGCAGACTGTCTGTTACTATTTTAGCCCGCTTAGTGCTGGATTTTCATCAGTGACATCATCAACTAAAGCACGGAGAAAAGCATTGTGGGAGAAGTAGTTCCCTTAACAGGCATTGCTGATTTCGCAGTATTGACTGTGAACCTCATCTCCCAAGAGACTGTCTGCTCGCAGAGGAATTGTGGGAGAGACTATATGGGGATCTGAGGATCAGGCCCATGCGGATTTGGAGGATTGCGGCCTAGTACGCGATCTATAGTCCACCGCTTCAGCCCCAGTGAGTTCCAGCTGTCAGAAGGACGCTCTGCAGCAGCGCTGAATACCGCGGAAACAGTCCACAGACGGATCCCTGTGTCCCGGTCCACCTGAAAGAGGAAGAATCGTTTGTTGGTTCCACCGGGTGACTCTGAAGACTATCAGGATTGGTGAGGGGGCTTCAGGCCCACGGATTCCATTGTTTGCCAAGTACTACACTTTCAGCACAGAACACCTGCAACATTCTCTTGGATTACAAATAGTATTGCTATCAAATGGGAGTTATTATCTTGCATTGTTCATCATCGCTTTGCTGCAGCCAGGAATCTCTGTTCTATGAGCTCCAACGTTGCTGGTGATACAGTGCAAGGCCCTTCTGTTAGGACAGTGTTGTTAGTGAGGATATACTGTATATAAAATATTAAACTCGCATAATATAGATACTCGGGGCAAACATAGCTATATGATCAAATGGGAGCAAGCTCTTGGGGAAGTCTCCCTTTCACAGCGGCAAATCATTTGGTCAGCAGCCAAAAGTTCTATCTGCACTCTCTATAAGGAAAACGCATGTCCCGAGTATCCATCATTTCAAGCCAAGTAAGATGACCATCGATTTTCCAAAGGCATTATGGCAGCAAAATGTTCAAAAAATACCTATCAGTCCCTGATCAGTTGCTCCCTTGGGAAAAGAAGGGGCATAGAAAATTAAAATTCAGCCTGACCAGTTTTGCCCCCGCTGACCGGCTGCATCAGAGGCCATAATGTGTGACGTTTAAACTTAGGGCCACCATTCAACTCTAAACTGTTTTTAAAAATGTCACCTACGGACAAATTTGGGTACTGAAGCTTGTTGTCATTTCAGTGGTGTGCATCAGTTTAAGGCTTGACATGTTGGGTATCTATTTACTCGACACAACCTCATCTTTTATATTTTACCAGAAAAGTGGATCATATATTGTGGCTGTGTGCCCTAAAGTCTATGTTAAATATGTCTTTCATTATATGTTGGTGTGTGAAACTGGACCCTGTTGTATCTTTCTTTCTTCTTTCGTACAGTACATGGCGATCCTGTCAGTCAATCTTCTCTGCTTTAAGCATGGAAGCAGATCCATATTGGTGTGGTCAGTTTGTGTATTAGTATTTCTAAGTTAGAGTTAGAAGACTATATCACTGTAGTCTGTTTTTTCTACACACACCCTGTCTTTCCCAATACGCTTACCGCCAATTAGAGCCTGCCTTTTTTTCTGGCACACCCACACTTCCCCACCACTAATCACAGCCTACCTTTCCTGATACACTCCCTGCCCCCCCCCCAGCCAATCACAGCCTGCTGTTCCTGACATGCTCCCCCCATCACCAATCACAGCCTACCTTTCCTGACACCAGTGGCGGTTGGTGGTATTTTTTTTTGGGGGGGGGGGGCAAACAATCCTATTCTTTTATTCTGCCACCAAATACCTTATACAGCCCACTTCCTGTTTCTAGCCTTGGCTTATGACATCATGCACAGCTTTCTCTCTCTGGAGAGTTTGCCAGGAAGGGGGGGGGGGATTCATAAGAGGGCCAATGAGAGCTGCAGAGCTGGAGGTGTGCCTCTGTGTAAATCCAGGCAGCAGCTTCAGCTGCCCACAGTTAAAATGGTTGCAGCCAGACTCCGTGGAGGGAGGATTCTGCAGGGTATTTGGCAAGTACAGTATATATAAAATAATATGCAAAGTGGTTGGAGGGAAGCTTCAGAATGGCAAAGATGTTTTAATTAAGTGTTCTTGCATAGCAAGACCACTTACTGTTATCTCACATATATATTATTCTTATTATTATAGCCAAATTTACCACCCTAACTCCTCCCACAGTTTTTACACTACATAGACAAGTAATATACCGAAACGTGCGGATTGTTCCCGAATGGTGTGCTATTACTTTGTGGAACGTTTCGCCAAATGGTTCACGAAATATCGTCATTTTTGCGGCGAAATTGGTCCCATAGGAATGAATGGGGAAACTAGAGTGGGAGATGACAAAAGCTGAAAAATCAGAACATGATTTCTAAACTGCCGCCACTCCCTCATTTTCAAGCCCACCTACACAAATCTTATATCAAAACGTTCAGCTATCCCTGCTGCCACTAAACATGTCCACGGCTAAGCCATAGTCCTGATAGTTTTCACAATATGACCATTTGTTTGTAACTCACGCCGTCCATTGACATTCATTGAAACTACACTCTAGCCCCCTCCAAATTTGAAGGGCAATTTCTAAACTGCGACTGTGCCTTCATTTTTAATATTTCAGAGACATACTATACATCAAAATCTAGGTCTGGGTCTTGTGATTCTCACAATATAAAGATCTTCGCTGTAGGATGTATAGTTTTTAAAATACGGCCATTTGTTTAGAGGTCATTTCAGGAAATTTTAGCCATTAATCAGAGTGTACTGTTAGTGTTTGTTTTTGTTGCCATGGTTACCAAAGCTTCTGTTATACACAGGGGGGGAGGTTGCTGGAGCATCTCAGCTCTGATTACAGAGCCCCGGGGAGGGGACAGACACACCATGTACTGATTTATAATAGAGGAATATGATGGGGCAGTTTTGATGGGGTAATTCTGATGGGGCAGATTTGATGAAGCAGTATTTGGGAAGCATAAACAGGGCATGAGCGTTGCTAGGAAACAGTGGTTGTAAACACAAGATGCTGAGACACCCCAAATGCATGTGACTTCATCTGCTAGACTTGATAATGCTTGTAGACTCCTCCCACAGTTTTTACACTACAGAGACAAGTAATATACCGAAACGAGCGGATTGTTCCCGATTGGTGTGTTATTACTTTGTGGAACTTTTTTCGCCGAATGGTCCACGAAATGACGTTTTTGCAACGAAATTTTTCCCATAGGAATGAATGGCGAAATGTTCAAAACTAGAGTGGGAGGTGACAAAAGCTGACAACCCCCTGATTAGCCAAAACATTATGACCACCCCATGATCAGCCAAAACATTATGACCACCCCATGTAAAAAAAAAAAATATTTTTGAAAAAAAAAAATTCATTTTTGAAAAAAAATATATATTATTGAGAAAAAAAAATATTTTTGAAAAAAAAAAAAAATATTTTTGAAAAAAAAAATTTATTTTAAAGAAAAAAAAAATTTTGAACCAAAAAAATTCATTTTTGAAAATAAAATTATTTTTGAAAAAAAAAATCATTTTTGAAAAAAATGTTCAGCTCTTTCAGCTAATGATGGGAACTGTTTTACTACTATTTATACTTTTTAAAATACTAAGCTTTTTAACACTTTTCACAGTTACTCCGCCCACTGCACCCAGTTACTCCGCCCACTCCAGTTGTAGAGGCAAGAACACTTTCACAATTTCCCCAGAAATTGTACCTTTTCTAGTTACAAATTATTATGTGAGCAGACTGCAATTCCTCTTTAATGACAAAGCAAAAAGAATCCAGGCAGCGGTGGGATTTGAACCCACGACTCCGCAGAGACTGGAGCTTTCTCCAGCGCCTTAGACCGCTATGGGATTTGAACCCATGACTCCGCAGAGACTGGAGCTTTCTCCAGCGCCTAAGACCACTATGGGATTTGAACCCACAACTCCACAGAGACTGGAGCTTTCTCCAGCGGCTTAGACCGCTATGGGATTTGAACCCATGACTCCGCAGAGACTTACTCCAGCGCCTTAGACCGCTCAGCCACGCTGCCTTCTGATTAACATAGACATGTTATCTCACATATATATTATTCTTATTATAGCCAAATTTACCACCCTAATTCCTCCCACAATTTTTACACTACATAGACAAGTAATATACCGAAACGTGCGGATTGTTCCCGAATGGTGTGCTATTATTTTGTGGAACGTTTCGCCAAATGGTTCACGAAATATCGTCGTTTTTGCGGCAAAATTGGTCCCATAGGAATGAATGGGGAAGCTAGAGTGGGAGGTGACAAAAGCTGAAAAATCAGAACATGATTTCTAAACTGCCACCACTCCCTTATTTTTAAGCCCACCTACACAAATCTTATATCAAAACGTTCAGCTATCCCTGCTGCCACTAAACATGTCCACGGCTAAGCCATAGTCCTGATAGTTTTCACAATATGACCATTTGTTTGTAACTCATGCCGTCCATTGACATTCATTGAAACTACACTCTAGCCCCTTCAAATTTGAAGGGCAATTTCTAAACTGCGACTGTGCCTTCATTTTTAATATTTCAGAGACATACTATACATCAAAATCTAGGTCTGGGTCTTGTGATTCTCACAATATAAAGATCTTCGCTGTAGGATTTATAGTTTTTGGGAAAAAGCTTTTTGTTTAGAGGTCATTTCAGGAAATTTTAGCCATTAATCAGAGTGTACTGTGTTTGTTTTGTTGCCATGGTTACCAAAGCTTCTGTTATACACAAGGGGGGAGGTGGCTGGAGCATCTCAGCTGTGATTACAGAGCCCGGGGGAGGGGACAGACACACCATGTACTGATTTATAATAGAGGAATATGATGGGGCAGTTTTGATAGGGCAATTCTGATGGGGCAGTTTTAATGGTGGCAATATGATAGGGAAGTTTTGATAGGAATTGTATTGTGTAGAAATTACATTGTGTTGTGTATTGAGCAGTGCGTGTGAAGCATAAACAGTACATGAGCGTTGCTAGGAAACAGTGGTTGTAAACACAAGATGCTGAAACCCCCCAAATGCATGTGGCCATACCTTCATCTGCGATGCTTGATAATGCTGATAATTTACCACCCTAACTCCTCCCACAGTTTTTACACATTCGCCGAATGGTTCACGGAATATCGTCGTTTTTGCGGCAAAATTGGTCCCATAGGAATGAATGGCGAAATGTTCAAAACTAGAGTGGGAGGTGACAAAAGCTGACAACCCCATGATCATACCACCCTAACTCCTCCCAGAGCTTTTAAACTACATAGACAGTAATATACTGAAGGTGAGGATTGTTCCCGATCGGTGTGCTATTACTTTGTGGAACGTTTCGCCGAATGGTCCACGAAATATTGTAGTTTTTGCGGCGAAATTGGTCCCATAGAAATGAATGGCGAAATGTTCAATGTCATTTAATTGGTGTGCTATTACCTTGTGGAACTTTGTGAAAAGCTGAAAAATACCAGTGTGAATCCGGCCTCAATGTCATTTAATTGGTGTGCTATTACTTTGTGGAACGTTTCGCCAAATGGTTCACGAAATATCGTCGTTTTTGCGACGAAATTGGTCCCATAGGAATGAATGGCGAAATGTTCAAAACTAGAGTGGGAGGTGACAAAAGCTGACAACCCCATGATCAGTCAAAACATTATGACCACCCCATGATCAGAAAAAACATGACCGCCTAATAAAAAAAATATATATTTTTGAAAAAAAAAAAAAAATCATTTTTGAAAAAAAAAAAAAAATCATTTTTGAAAAAAAAAAAAATCATTTTTGAAAAAATAAAATTCATTTTTGAAAAAAAAAAATAAAATTCATTTAAAAAAAAAAAAAAAATTTGAAAAAAAAATCATTTAAAAAAAAAAAATTTGGAAAAAAAAAATCATTTTTGAAAAAAAAAATCATTTTTGAAAAAAAAAAAAATTCATTTTTGAAAAAAATGTTCAGCTCTTTCAGCTAATTATGGGACTTCTTCAACTTTTTTACTACTATTGATACTTTTTAAAATAGTTACTCAAGCCACTCCACCCAGTTACTCCACCCACTCCAGTTGTAGAGGCAAGAACACTTTTCACAATTTCCCCAGAAATTGTAGCTTTTCTAGTTTCAGTTTCTATTAGTGAATTCCATGGATTTACATCGCTCCCATGTTATCCTCACATGCCCGCCACCATCAGTGATCCGCCTTCTTGGGGATGCTATTCAAAATCTCTACTGCTATTGGCCGCACGCCCTGTCTATTCTGGCCTAATAATTCCCTTATTGGTCGCTCTCGCCACCTGCTGTCGTACTCTCACTGTCAATTGGCTAGCAGACGACGTTTTTCCACCCCTGGCTGTGTAAACTCCGCCCACCACGCAGACTCCAAATCCCTGATGTGGATTAGAGTAAGCTCCGCCCACCAGGCAGAGTCCAATGCCTTCGGCGGGTTAGTGTAGCTCTGCCCAACACGCATATACTCCAATGCTTGCATCGGATTAGTGTAGCTCCGCCCAACACTCATACCCCTATTCCTTCATCGCTATCTTCTGGAAACTCCGCCTACACGTAGGCTGTGCAAAGCAGTCTGTGAACTCGTTTAGCTCTGCCCACCAACTCAGACTTCCGTGCCTTCTGCGAGTTAAAGTAGTTCCCGCCCACCACCCCTAGGCTGGTATGCCTCCTGTGAGTTGAGCCCCGCCTACACGTAGGCTTCAGTGGCGGCTTGAAGCTCCGCCCACTCCTTTTTATCATCATTCGCCCCCCCCTTTTGTGGAAAATCTACTTCCTTTTTTATGGAAACTCAAAAATTCTCAGTTGTCACCAGAACAGGAAGTGAGGGGAAATCTCCCATTGGGGACACCTGCCTTATATAGGGGATTCCCCTCACTTCCTGTGATGTCCTGTGCCATCTGTGATATGTAGAGATCAGCTAAGGGGGGGCGTCACCCTCATCCCAACCGATTTACTAATCCAATCAGCTGCCAGAACTTGGCGACACCCCATTTCCAGGGGGACGGTAAATATAGGTGGTTGAGTTGCACTTTTGCGCCCCCCCTCCACTAAATCCATCACAGTGGGGGAGGGGAAGTTGTACAAGTGTCGTAACCTCAGCAGCAAAAATTGACCCCCCTCTTTGGTGGGCAGAATGATGAACGGAGGGTCGCCCTGCAAACGTGTACAATACACATGAGGATATCACACTATAGCGTATGTCAGACGTCGCATGTGATTCGCACCCGCACCGCTGTGCACATCCCATGCGATGTCTGTGCCATGCAAACTCAGCCCCACAGTTTGTAGGGATGAATTCGCATTGCATTCGCACCAGAAATTGGCGCAGGACCCTTTTTTTTTTTTGGACCGCACCAGGAATCGGATCGCATGGGTGTTCGGACCCAATACGTTCCGATTCCTGTTCCGAATTCGCAGTTCGCACTGATCTGTGGAGCGACATTAACTTTTGTATGGACACCCGCAAGCGGTTGGCATAGTGCAGTGTGAATCGCCGATGAATTCGAGTTGGGAACCCGCACTGGATCATTCACAGGGTTTTCCCCGCATCGCACCAGTGTGAAGCCAGCCTCTGGTTACAGTGTTTGTAAACCCCGTTCTACCACTGATAGCTACAGGTAAGGCTAGAATAAGACCCCTTTCACATTGGAGGCGTAATTCAGGCGTTAACCACTTCTGGACCGCCGCACGCCGATATACGTCATTATTTTGAAGCGGAATATCGTTGTTATGGCATCAGCTACCTGCCAAAACCACGGGATCCTCTTCTTCGTCCAGTTGCCGATAAGAGTGGTCTCTGCAGCGGAATCGCCACAAGATCACTTTTATCAGCGGCGGGAGAGGGCCCCCCCCTCCGCCACGCTCTGGTGCCCTCCGCCGCTTACCGGAGCCGATCGGATCCTTCCCGGTGTTAGGTATGGAGATGAGTGAGGGGAAGATGGCCCCCACCCGTCTCCATAACATTGCAGGGTGGAAGCGACATCAAAACGTCACTTCCGCCCATAGCTCTTAAAGAGACATTTTTTTTTTTTTAATTTTTAATTGACAAAAATATTTTTCTTTTCTTTTTATTGCATTTCAGTGTAAATATGATATCTGAGGTCTTTTTGACCCCAGATCTCATATTTAAGAGGTCCTGTCATGCTTTTTTTTTTTTCCTATTACACGGGATGTTTACCCACTTAAAGTGGAGGTCCACCCTAAAAAAGGAAATGGCATTAAAATTCATAAAAGAATTAAAAAAAAACATTTGAGAAAATTTTTTTTTTTTAACTTACCTGAAAGCCCTGTTGCTAGGCAGTCTTCCTAATCTGCCTCTTCCTATTCCGCGGCACTTCCTTCTCCTAAGGTGAGCGGCCCCATTGCCTTCTGGGACATGTGTGTGTCCCAGGAAACAACGGGGCCATTCACAGAGCGCCGCGCCGCTCGCGCATGCGCAGTAGGAAAGTTGCAGTGAAGCCGCAAGGCTCCACTGCCTGATTCCCTTAGTTAGGATGGAGGCACCGCCAGCCGATCCGATGGACGGATCGGCTCCGGGGGGGGGGGGGGGGCGACATCACAGGCTCGCTGGACAAGTAAGTGTCCTTACTAAAAGTCAGCAGCTACAGTGTTTGTAGCTGCTGACTTTAAAAAAAAAAAACAAAAACGGCCAGAACTCCCCTTTAAGGACCAGCCTCGTTTTGGATTTTAGGTGTTTACATGTTTAAAACAGTTTTTTTGCTAGAAAATTACTTGGAACCCCCAAACATTATATATTGTTTTTTTTTTTTTCTAACACCCTAGAGAATAAAATGGTGGTCAATGCAATACTTTTTTTCGCACCGTATTTGCGCAGCGGTCTTATAAGCGCACTTTTTTTTGGAAAAAATTCACTTTTTTGAATAAAAAAATAAGACAACAGTAAAGTTAGCCATTTTTTTTTTTTTCATATTGTAAAATATAATGTTACGCTGAGTAAATTGATACCCAACACGTCACGCTTAAAAATTGTGCCCGCTCGTGGAATGGCGTCAAACTTTTACCCTTAAAAATCTCCATAGGCCACGTTTAAAAAAAATTCTACAGGTTGCAGGTTTTGAGTTACAGAGGAGGTCTAGGGCTATAATTATTGCTCTTGCTCTACCGGTCGCGGCGATACCTCACATGTGTGGTTTGACCACCGTTTTCAAATGTGGGCGCTACTCACGTATGCGTTCGATTCTGCGCGCAAGCTCATCGGGACGGGGCGCTTTAAAAAGAATTTTTTTTTTTTTCGTTTTCTTATTTATTTTACTTTATTTTATTTATTTTTTCACTATTTCACTATTTTTTCACTGTAAAAAACTATTTGGATCACTTTTATTCCTATTACAAGGAATGTAAACATCCCAAAACCGAGTGCAGCTAAACAAGCAAGCATGTAAGGTTGTTTCCAACCTAGAAGATGGCCGCGGGTGACAGGGGGGAGGAGTCACGTTTGACGTCACCCGCGGCCATCTTCTAGGTTGGAAACAACCTTACATGCTTGCTTGTTTAGCTGCACTCGGTTTTGGAGTGCAATTTATGTGAGTACATTTCCCATTTTTTTATTTGTCGAATAAAATATTATATACAGAGAGCACTAGTTTGTCCCCTTCCTCTCTTTTATTATTGATTATTGGGAGACATCTAATGGCTTCCCCTATTTTATTATTTTTACTGTTCATGTGAAGGGTTATTATGAATTTAACTAAGTGTCAGCTTGCAACCTAGGTCATTTGTGGTTTTATTTTTTCTGCGCTGAATATTGTATATTTTTAGATTAGGTGGAAATCAGCAGTGCAAATCGCACTGATCTGTGGCTTTGGAATCGCCCATTTTCAAAGCCGCATCAGATTGAACCAGAGCTTTACTATATCTGGTGCACTCAGCATCCAGTGCAGCTGTGCATAGTAACCAATCAGCTTGTTCAATGAAGCATTGACATTAAAACCTGGAAACTGATTGGTTACTATGCACAGCTACACCAGATTCTGTGTGCAGCAGTTTAACCACTCTAGCCCCGGAAGGACTTACCCCCCTACCCCCCTTCCTGACCAGAGCATTTTTTGCGAAAGGCACTGCGCCGTTTTAACTGACAATTGCGCGGCCGTGCGACGTTGCACCGAACATAATTGACGTCCTTTTTTTCCCACAAATAGAGATTTCTTTTGGTGGTATTTGATCACCTCTGCGGTTTTTACTTTTTGCGCTATAAACAAAAAAAGAGTGACAATTTTGAACAAAAAGCAATATTTTTTACTTTTTGCTATAATAAAATACCCCCCAAAAATATATATAAAAACACATTTTTTCCTCAGTTTAGGCCGATATGTATTCTTCCACATATTTATTGTAAAAAAATCTCAATAAGAGTATATTGATTGGTTTGCGCAAAAGTTATAGCGTCTACAAAATAGTGGATAGATTTATGGCATTTTTATTATTAAATTATTTTTTTAACTAGTAATGGCGGCGATCTGCGATTTTCATTGGGACCGCGACATTATGGCGGACAGATCGGACACTTTTGACACTATTTTGGGAACATTGGCATTTATACAGTGATACACTGTACTACAAATAGCCACTGATTACTGTATAAATGACACTGGCAGGGAAGGGGTTAAACACTAGGGGGAGATCAAGGAGTTAAGTGTGTTCCCTAGGTGTGTTCTAACTGTAGGGGGGATGAGCTCACTACAACATGACAGAGATCACTGCTCCCGGTGACAGGGAACAGTAGATCTCTGTCATGTTGCTAAGCAAAACAGCGAAATGCCTTGTTTACATAGGCATCTCCCCGTTCTGCCTCTCCTCGCCGCAATTGCAGGCCACTGGCGAACATCGAGTTTGCTGGACCCGCGGGCACGCTCCCGCAGCACGCGGTGGGCGCGCGCCTACTAGGCAGCAAACTCAAAGGGACATACAGGTACGCCCTTTTGCCTGCCCGTGCCATTCTGCCAGCGTAAATCGGCGTGCGGCGGTTGGCAAGTGGTTAAGGCACCAGTCACGCTTGTGCGACTTGTCATGTGACTTTGGACATGACCTGTCGCAGCCCATTCTTTTCAATGGCATACATTCAGATCAGTGCGACTAAGTGATATTGACGTCCTGTTTTTTTTTTGTTGTTTAAAAATAACAAACATGTTATACTTATCTGCTCTGTGTAAGGCCCGGTTCACACTGGTGCGATGCGAGAACCCTGCAAATCCACTGCGGGTTCCCACATTGCACCGACTCGCATGGCAGTTCACACTGCCATATGCGAATCGCTGGGGAGTGTCAATACATTGTTAACGACACCCCCAGTTCAGCTTGCATATCGCACTGCGAACTGACAGTTCGGACACGAATCGGATTGCACAGGTGTGAACAGCCATGCGATCCGATTCCGGTCCGAACAAAAAAAAGGGTCCTGTGCGTGTTTGGACCGAATGCGGTGCGATATCAGCCATACTATCTGTATGGCTGAAATCGCATCACATGTGATGTGAACAGCAGTGCGCTGTGAATCACATGCGATGTCTGGCATCGCACCAGTGTGAACCGGGCCTAATGGTTTTTCACAAAGCAGCCCAGATCCTCCTCTTCTTGGGTCCCCTGCCTGCGCTCCTGGCCCCTCCCTCCTATCGAGTGCCCCCCAGAGCAAGCAACTTACTATGGGGGCACCCGAGCCGCTCCCCTGCCCTGTGTGTCCATTCAGACATGGAGCTGCAGCTTGACACCGCCCCCTCTCTCTCCTTATTGGCTCACTGACTCTGATTGACAGCAGCAGGAGCCAATCAGCACTCCCAGCACTGTGACTGTGATCAGGAGTAGGTAGGACTGGCTCCCAATCACATGATCGCTGTGTCAGGCAATCACAGTGATAAAGGGAGGCCAGTCAACACCACGCAAAGAGATGACATCACTCCGATCTTAAAGGGCCAGCGGAAAGGAGATATTATCAAACACTCAAACATGAAAACGGAACACGTGCACAAAAAATCTCCAAAATCACATGCAAACACTCAGGTGTGAATCCAGGCTGAAACAGCTCTGGGCCTCTTAGCCATCATGGGTTTTGGTTGCCTGAGCCACCCTCGCCATGTGACTACAGTTCTCTACCTACCAGTCAGCAACAATATATATTCTTTAAAAGGGTTAGTTCACCTTTTCCATAAAGTACACCATGCAGTCAAGGGGCCCCAGGGTTTTCATAATCTGTATGCAGCTTTGAAATATTGTGCTGGGGTTAAATAGTTATACCTGTAGGCCATTTGGGTCACCCCTAAGGCCTGTCTGAGTAGCTCCTTGTAGCACCCTCTAGTGTGTGCTAGTTAGTAGTGTAGGTTTGTAGATTAGGTCTGTTATTGTACGAAACTTCTAGAAAGTTGTAAAAACTTTTAGAGCTATTAGGTGGAGGTTAGGAGGAACTGTTTGTAATATTTATGAGGGCCTGAGCCAATCCCCAGTAAAAGGGCTGGCAGGGGGTAGGTTTACCTCACAAATAGGCATGAACCATGCCAGCAAGGGCAGTCAGGTGGAAGATGGAGATAAAGTGCTGTAGAGACTGTCAGTGGCCCTCTGGGGTACCCCCTAGTCTAGGGTGACCAGACATCCCCGGTTTATGGGGACAGTCCCCGGATTGAGGACACTGTCCCCGGACCAAGTCTGTCCCCAGTTTTGTCCCCGGATTGGATTTGAACAGGGGCTGGGGCAATTTCAAAGACAGCCCGTGCAGAATAAAAAGAAAAAATCTGAATTGCACCCCCCTCCTCTGCCGCTCCTACTAGCTTATGGGGGTTTATTTTTTCCATTATCTGTGCCCCTTTCTGATGATCATGTGCTGGTCGGAGCGGAGGGACTATTTCTTCAGTTTCGGGCGCATGCCCACTCAGCTCCGCTCGCATGTTCTTCTGCCTTGGCTCAAGTCCCAGCCAGCCGCCTGCCTGCTTATCTCCTTGCCTTCCCTGGTGGAGTGACCTTCTTCCACTCCCCACCCAGTAGTAGCCGGGGCCCGAAGAGTAAAGTCCCATACACACTATCAGATTTTCTGCTGATTTTTGTCTTCAGATTTACCAAAACCATGTAGTGCAAGGGCCTGCCTGATTGCATACAAATTGAAACTCCTATGGTTTGACCTCATATTATATGGTTTTGGTAAATCTGAAGGAAAAAATCAGCAGAAAATCTGATAGTGTGTATGGGGCTTTAGACTTGACAGGCTGTGAGGCGGGTGGCGGCGGCGGAGACAGGCAAAGAGTCGTCGATTGCTGCCATTACTAGTAAAAAAAAAAAAAAAAATATGTCCCCGGATTTCATTTTAAAAATCTGGTCACCTTACCCTAGTCGGGGGGGGTTTGACCTTGGGTCCGGGCATGGGTGTTGGAAGGATCCTGCCACAACACACAGAGGAAACCCTTTCTGGAGGCATGGGAACAAGTGTGAGGACAGTGTGAGTAGAGCAGCACTACTGGGGACTCGCAAGGGGGAGACTGCCATACATAGCCAGTTCTCCCTAAATACCGTGTTGTGCCAAGTCTTCATCCCTTCCCTCTGAGAGCTTCTGCAGAGTCAGCCGGGTGGGCTGGTGAGAAAGTCTGTCTGGAGGACTACTGTGAGAAGTTTGCCTGGTGGGCTAGTGAAAGGGGCAGATGCAGCCAGGTGGGTAGGCATTGACAGAAGATGTGGTGCTAGGCTCAGTGACCCCGGAAAGGAAGTGAAGGAGAAGGTGCAAGCTGTGTCACTCCAGTGTGCTACTGTTTAGGGACTGCGAGTTCCTACCTGTGATGGGCTGTTACTGAGTTGACAATCAGGCCCTGTCAGCTCCCCTAAAGGTGTGAGCCAGCAAAAACTAAGTGAGCAGGAGGCTGAAGAAGAGAAGGCTGTGCATAGAGACAATATATATAGACTATGTATAGGAAGCTGTCCCTGAACTTGTTGAAGTTTAGTGGGCATCCCATAACCTCCCCTCCCTAACCAAGATGAAACTCCCTAATAAAAATTAAAAACAAAGCTACAGGCTGTTCTCTGTCTCTGAAGTGCTGGTGAAGACTCGGTTTGCCTGGCTGTGCAGGGTGTAGGATCCCAGTTCATCTTAGGCCCCTAGGGGGGTGCGGTACATCCTACAGGTAACTGCCCATCCTGTCCTGCTGCTGGGACGCTCTAGCTGTTGGGCGCTCACCCACAGTGTCACAGGAATGAGCGTTCTCCTTGATCAAACCCCTACAAATGTTCAAGGTGCTCTCTCTCTCATTAGCAACAGCAACTGCGCTCAGCGATGAGGTGAAAGAGAACACTCACTCCTGTGATGCTGAGGGTGAATGCCCAAGGGCTGGGCCTCATTCACACTGGCACTGTCAAACCTACGTTCATATGTGTTTAGAGCACTAGTTTTTAACCTTGAGACCAGAGCCTGGAAAAAATTCTTGCAAAACCTTCCATATCCCAAAAGTACATGCTTTTAATATCTGTACTATTAAATTATGTGTAGCACTGTTTTGTAATGCTTATTTGTTAAAATAAAAACCTTTTTTCTGTAAAAAAAAAAAAAATTATGTGTAGCACACCTGTAATTTGTGAGCGCAGAAACAGCATAAACTTGCACTTTAACTGAACTTGTTCCATTGCCTTTGTAGCACCCTGGGGTTTAGCCAGGGAGCTCCTCACACATTTACTTGCCAGGAGTAGTTATCTTGGTCGATTGATAGAGATCTATTGATTTCTCCCTAAGGCCGTGTACACACGGGTGGACTTTTCGGCATCAAAGGTCCGGCGGTCTTTCCGACGGACTTTCGACGGACTTTTGACGGACTTCCGACGGACTTTCGAACAAACGGACTTGCCTACACACAATCCCACCAAAGCCTGATGGATTCGTACGTGATAACGTACGACCGGACTAAAATAAGGAATTTGATAGCCAGTAGCCAATAGCTGACCTAGCGTTGGTTTTCTTCCGTTGGACTAGCATACAGACGAGTGGATTTTTCGACCTGACTCGAGTCCATCGGAAAGATTTGAAACATATTTCAAATCTAAAGTCCGTCTGATTTTCGCCCGAAAAAGTCAGCTGCAGGTCCGATGAAGCCCACACACGGTCGGATTGTCCGACAGATTCGTCCCGTCAGACCAGTCCGGACGAAAAGTCGGCCCGTGTGTACACGGCATTAGTTTGGCCTTGTTGCATTTTTCTCTTCTACCACTAGGTGGCCGGGTACTTGGTGGTACTAGATATGAGAAGGGCAACCCAAGGTCAGGTTATGAGTATATGAGGTATATCAGCCAATGGGAATGGGCAGGGGTTTTCTTGAATCCCTTGGCCTGCTGGTAGAACCTATATATTTGGGTCAGGTCAGGTGATCTATGTTCTGTGCCACCTGGACGGCTGTCTGGGTGGATGTGTGTCATACGCACTGGGCTGCTAGGCCGGAGATTGAGCCTATCCAGGGCGCGTCTGGCTGCCAGGCTGTGTGAGGGCCTATCCAGGAGTAAGAGGGCAGCGCAGGGTTGGGACTGCGGCTTGCAGTCCAACCAAAAGTGACGGTTTTGCCAGCCGGAGAACCTGTCGTGGTAGGAGGTAGAAGGGGAGCTGCCGCCACTAAGGGACCAACCACCTTTACCAGGGACCACAGTGAGTAACTGAAGCAAGTACTAGAACCACATTCTCACCGAAAGGGCATGGTGGAGAATCGGGAAACTTCAGGCGGTACTCAAGTCAGGGACCCAACCCGTGGAGGAGATGCTTTCAGAGCAGCCTCGTGAGTCAAGCCAGGGACCTCGCCGGTTAGCAGGGGTGAAGCTTGAGAAGTATCAGGAGTGCCAAGCTAGGGACCCAGCAGGGAAGCATTGGTGACACTTGAGGGAGATACCACCGCAAAGATTGAAGGAGCTCAAGGGATTCAGAGTCAGTGAATCAGTGGGTCTAGTGAGAGACCGGGAGCTCAGAGTTGAAGAACTACAAGAAGCAGTTGCAGTGAAGCTGAAGGAACTGTTACGTTTGAGTTAGGAACTGTTAAAGACTGTTGCCATAGGAGAGACAGCATTCCTGCATGTGCAGATGTGGCTCCTTGCTGGGGGCTTTCCCTGCACGGCTGTCTTCCTATTGAAGTCTCGGAGTCTGCCAATTGAAGGGTGTCCTGGCCCTAACCCTCTTTCCCCCAAAAATACAAAAAGGACTGTTAAGAGAAATAAAACCTCTTTTACATCCAAGAAGTGTCTGACGCCCAATAACTTTGTCCACCTTGCACCCACTCTGCCTCACAACCCACCACATACAGAAGGATGTCAGCTATCTTTGGCTTGGAAAGTTCTCATTAGACTGGACAAGGCCAGAGATTTTGCTGCACCTTTATCGAAACCAGCTTGTAGAAATTCTAGAATTTGCACTGAATATGGAGTGGGGTGGGGGGCCGTCCCAGGAGCTTGAGGTTGAAAATTGCAGGAATTTTTCCAAAATTTTGTACTAAGTGTAGCAAGGTCCCAGGCCTCCTTTGATCTAATGAGAACCTCCAGGGCTAGGGATAGCTGACATCCTTCTGTATGTAGTGGGTTGTGAGGCATGGTGGGTGTAGAGTAGTTACGTTATTGGGCGCCAGACACTTCTTGGATGCAAAAGGAAGTTTATTTCTCTTAACAAACCTTTTTGGGGGAGAGAGGGTTAGGGCCAGGACAACCTTAGGTAGTTGCAAGATTAATTGGCAGACTCTGAGACTTCAATAAGAAGACAGCCATGCAGGGAAAGGCATCCAGCAAGATGCCACATCTGCATGTGTAGGAATGCTGCCTCCTATGGCAACAGTCTTTAACAGTTCCAAACACAAGGCTTAACAGTTCCTTCACTTTCACTACAATCACTCCTTGTAGTTCTTCAGCACACTGAGCTCCTGGTCTCTCACTAGACCCACTGATTCACTGCCATTGAATCCCTTGAGCTCCGTCAATCTTCACGGTGGTATCTTCCTCAAGCATCGCCCCCTTTTCTCTGCTGGGTCCCTAGCTTAATACTCTAGATACCTCTCAAGCTTCACCGACACTGGCCTGCTCGGTCCCTAGCTTGACACACAAGGCTGCTCTGCAAGCGTTACCTCTGCTGGCTGGGTCCCTGACTTGATTCCCACTGAAGTTTCCAGATTCTTCACCGACCCCGGTTGCTGAGAATTCTGCTTCGGTACTTGCTTCAGTTACTCACTGTGGTCCCTGGTAATAAGGCGGATAGACCCTTAGTGGTGACAGCTTCCCCTCTATCTCCGGCCACGACAGGTTCTCCGGCCGGCAGAACCGTCACTTTTGGTTGGACTGCAAACCGCAGTTCCAACCCTGCGATGCTCTCTTGCTTCTGGATAGGCCCTCAGACAGCCCAGCAGCCAGATGTGCCCAATTTCCGGCCTAGTAGCCCGGGCAGTACAACACAAGTCCACCCAGACAGCCGTCCACAGATCACCTGAGTATATAGGCTCTCCCAGCAGGCCAAGGGTTTCAAGAAAACCCTTGCCCATATTGGCTGAGATCCCCCATATACCCATAACCTGACCTAGTGGTAGAAGAGAAAAGTGCAACAAGGCCAAACTTAGGGAGAAATCAATAGATCTCTAGCAATCAACCAGGATAACTACTCCTGGCAAGTAAATTTGTGAGGAGCAACCCTGCCTAAAAACCAGGTGCTATATAAGTGTTGCTTGTGGAAACCTTCCTGAACTTTAAAAGTGTGAATATAAACTGCCTATGAGCAACCTAGACTTTGTAGTCTCTGCCCGTCAAATTTTCTTGTTCAAAAATTTTATTGGAGAAAAGAACAAGGCTTACATACAGTCAGGTCCCTTAAAAAGTGGGAGGCACATATACAGACTGTTGTAATTCCTACACCTTCACCTGATTTGGATGTAAATAGTCTCAAATTAAAGCTGAAAGTCTGCAGTTAAAGCACATCTTGTTTGTTTCATTTCAAATCCATTGTGGTGGTGTATAGAGCCAAAAAGATTAGAATTGTATCGATGTCCCAATATTTATGGACCTGACTGTATGTAGCCGGGAGTGGACTACAGTTATCTGACTTTGCAGACTGTCTGTTACTATTTTAGCCCGCTTAGTGCTGGATTTTCATCAGTGACATCATCAACTAAAGCACGGAGAAAAGCATTGTGGGAGAAGTAGTTCCCTTAACAGGCATTGCTGATTTCGCAGTATTGACTGTGAACCTCATCTCCCAAGAGACTGTCTGCTCGCAGAGGAATTGTGGGAGAGACTATATGGGGATCTGAGGATCAGGCCCATGCGGATTTGGAGGATTGCGGCCTAGTACGCGATCTATAGTCCACCGCTTCAGCCCCAGTGAGTTCCAGCTGTCAGAAGGACGCTCTGCAGCAGCGCTGAATACCGCGGAAACAGTCCACAGACGGATCCCTGTGTCCCGGTCCACCTGAAAGAGGAAGAATCGTTTGTTGGTTCCACCGGGTGACTCTGAAGACTATCAGGATTGGTGAGGGGGCTTCAGGCCCACGGATTCCATTGTTTGCCAAGTACTACACTTTCAGCACAGAACACCTGCAACATTCTCTTGGATTACAAATAGTATTGCTATCAAATGGGAGTTATTATCTTGCATTGTTCATCATCGCTTTGCTGCAGCCAGGAATCTCTGTTCTATGAGCTCCAACGTTGCTGGTGATACAGTGCAAGGCCCTTCTGTTAGGACAGTGTTGTTAGTGAGGATATACTGTATATAAAATATTAAACTCGCATAATATAGATACTCGGGGCAAACATAGCTATATGATCAAATGGGAGCAAGCTCTTGGGGAAGTCTCCCTTTCACAGCGGCAAATCATTTGGTCAGCAGCCAAAAGTTCTATCTGCACTCTCTATAAGGAAAACGCATGTCCCGAGTATCCATCATTTCAAGCCAAGTAAGATGACCATCGATTTTCCAAAGGCATTATGGCAGCAAAATGTTCAAAAAATACCTATCAGTCCCTGATCAGTTGCTCCCTTGGGAAAAGAAGGGGCATAGAAAATTAAAATTCAGCCTGACCAGTTTTGCCCCCGCTGACCGGCTGCATCAGAGGCCATAATGTGTGACGTTTAAACTTAGGGCCACCATTCAACTCTAAACTGTTTTTAAAAATGTCACCTACGGACAAATTTGGGTACTGAAGCTTGTTGTCATTTCAGTGGTGTGCATCAGTTTAAGGCTTGACATGTTGGGTATCTATTTACTCGACACAACCTCATCTTTTATATTTTACCAGAAAAGTGGATCATATATTGTGGCTGTGTGCCCTAAAGTCTATGTTAAATATGTCTTTCATTATATGTTGGTGTGTGAAACTGGACCCTGTTGTATCTTTCTTTCTTCTTTCGTACAGTACATGGCGATCCTGTCAGTCAATCTTCTCTGCTTTAAGCATGGAAGCAGATCCATATTGGTGTGGTCAGTTTGTGTATTAGTATTTCTAAGTTAGAGTTAGAAGACTGTATCACTGTAGTCTGTTTTTTCTACACACACCCTGTCTTTCCCAATACGCTTCCCGCCAATTAGAGCCTGCCTTTTTTTCTGGCACACCCACACTTCCCCACCACTAATCACAGCCTACCTTTCCTGATACACTCCCTGCCCCCCCCCCCCCCCCAGCCAATCACAGCCTGCTGTTCCTGACATGCTCCCCCCATCACCAATCACAGCCTACCTTTCCTGACACCAGTGGCGGTTGGTGGTATTTTTTTTTGGGGGGGGGGGCAAACAATCCTATTCTTTTATTCTGCCACCAAATACCTTATACAGCCCACTTCCTGTTTCTAGCCTTGGCTTATGACATCATGCACAGCTTTCTCTCTCTGGAGAGTTTGCCAGGAAGGGGGGGGGGATTCATAAGAGGGCCAATGAGAGCTGCAGAGCTGGAGGTGTGCCTCTGTGTAAATCCAGGCAGCAGCTTCAGCTGCCCACAGTTAAAATGGTTGCAGCCAGACTCCATGGAGGGAGGATTCTGCAGGGTATTTGGCAAGTACAGTATATATAAAATAATATGCAAAGTGGTTGGAGGGAAGCTTCAGAATGGCAAAGATGTTTTAATTAAGTGTTCTTGCATAGCAAGACCACTTACTGTTATCTCACATATATATTATTCTTATTATTATAGCCAAATTTACCACCCTAACTCCTCCCACAGTTTTTACACTACATAGACAAGTAATATACCGAAACGTGCGGATTGTTCCCGAATGGTGTGCTATTACTTTGTGGAACGTTTCGCCAAATGGTTCACGAAATATCGTCATTTTTGCGGCGAAATTGGTCCCATAGGAATGAATGGGGAAACTAGAGTGGGAGATGACAAAAGCTGAAAAATCAGAACATGATTTCTAAACTGCCGCCACTCCCTCATTTTCAAGCCCACCTACACAAATCTTATATCAAAACGTTCAGCTATCCCTGCTGCCACTAAACATGTCCACGGCTAAGCCATAGTCCTGATAGTTTTCACAATATGACCATTTGTTTGTAACTCACGCCGTCCATTGACATTCATTGAAACTACACTCTAGCCCCCTCCAAATTTGAAGGGCAATTTCTAAACTGCGACTGTGCCTTCATTTTTAATATTTCAGAGACATACTATACATCAAAATCTAGGTCTGGGTCTTGTGATTCTCACAATATAAAGATCTTCGCTGTAGGATGTATAGTTTTTAAAATACGGCCATTTGTTTAGAGGTCATTTCAGGAAATTTTAGCCATTAATCAGAGTGTACTGTTAGTGTTTGTTTTTGTTGCCATGGTTACCAAAGCTTCTGTTATACACAGGGGGGGAGGTTGCTGGAGCATCTCAGCTCTGATTACAGAGCCCCGGGGAGGGGACAGACACACCATGTACTGATTTATAATAGAGGAATATGATGGGGCAGTTTTGATGGGGTAATTCTGATGGGGCAGATTTGATGAAGCAGTATTTGGGAAGCATAAACAGGGCATGAGCGTTGCTAGGAAACAGTGGTTGTAAACACAAGATGCTGAGACACCCCAAATGCATGTGACTTCATCTGCTAGACTTGATAATGCTTGTAGACTCCTCCCACAGTTTTTACACTACAGAGACAAGTAATATACCGAAACGAGCGGATTGTTCCCGATTGGTGTGTTATTACTTTGTGGAACTTTTTTCGCCGAATGGTCCACGAAATGACGTTTTTGCAACGAAATTTTTCCCATAGGAATGAATGGCGAAATGTTCAAAACTAGAGTGGGAGGTGACAAAAGCTGACAACCCCCTGATTAGCCAAAACATTATGACCACCCCATGATCAGCCAAAACATTATGACCACCCCATGTAAAAAAAAAAAATATTTTTGAAAAAAAAAAAATTCATTTTTGAAAAAAAATATATATTATTGAGAAAAAAAAATATTTTTGAAAAAAAAAAAAAATATTTTTGAAAAAAAAAATTTATTTTAAAGAAAAAAAAAATTTTGAACCAAAAAAATTCATTTTTGAAAATAAAATTATTTTTGAAAAAAAAAATCATTAAAAAAAAATAATTTTTGAAAAAAAAAATCATTTTTGAAAAAAATGTTCAGCTCTTTCAGCTAATGATGGGAACTGTTTTACTACTATTTATACTTTTTAAAATACTAAGCTTTTTAACACTTTTCACAGTTACTCCGCCCACTGCACCCAGTTACTCCGCCCACTCCAGTTGTAGAGGCAAGAACACTTTCACAATTTCCCCAGAAATTGTACCTTTTCTAGTTACAAATTATTATGTGAGCAGACTGCAATTCCTCTTTAATGACAAAGCAAAAAGAATCCAGGCAGCGGTGGGATTTGAACCCACGACTCCGCAGAGACTGGAGCTTTCTCCAGCGCCTTAGACCGCTATGGGATTTGAACCCATGACTCCGCAGAGACTGGAGCTTTCTCCAGCGCCTAAGACCACTATGGGATTTGAACCCACAACTCCACAGAGACTGGAGCTTTCTCCAGCGGCTTAGACCGCTATGGGATTTGAACCCATGACTCCGCAGAGACTTACTCCAGCGCCTTAGACCGCTCAGCCACGCTGCCTTCTGATTAACATAGACATGTTATCTCACATATATATTATTCTTATTATAGCCAAATTTACCACCCTAATTCCTCCCACAATTTTTACACTACATAGACAAGTAATATACCGAAACGTGCGGATTGTTCCCGAATGGTGTGCTATTATTTTGTGGAACGTTTCGCCGAATGGTTCACGAAATATCGTCGTTTTTGCGGCAAAATTGGTCCCATAGGAATGAATGGGGAAGCTAGAGTGGGAGGTGACAAAAGCTGAAAAATCAGAACATGATTTCTAAACTGCCACCACTCCCTTATTTTTAAGCCCACCTACACAAATCTTATATCAAAACGTTCAGCTATCCCTGCTGCCACTAAACATGTCCACGGCTAAGCCATAGTCCTGATAGTTTTCACAATATGACCATTTGTTTGTAACTCATGCCGTCCATTGACATTCATTGAAACTACACTCTAGCCCCTTCAAATTTGAAGGGCAATTTCTAAACTGCGACTGTGCCTTCATTTTTAATATTTCAGAGACATACTATACATCAAAATCTAGGTCTGGGTCTTGTGATTCTCACAATATAAAGATCTTCGCTGTAGGATTTATAGTTTTTGGGAAAAAGCTTTTTGTTTAGAGGTCATTTCAGGAAATTTTAGCCATTAATCAGAGTGTACTGTGTTTGTTTTGTTGCCATGGTTACCAAAGCTTCTGTTATACACAAGGGGGGAGGTGGCTGGAGCATCTCAGCTGTGATTACAGAGCCCAGGGGAGGGGACAGACACACCATGTACTGATTTATAATAGAGGAATATGATGGGGCAGTTTTGATAGGGCAATTCTGATGGGGCAGTTTTAATGGTGGCAATATGATAGGGAAGTTTTGATAGGAATTGTATTGTGTAGAAATTACATTGTGTTGTGTATTGAGCAGTGCGTGTGAAGCATAAACAGTACATGA
The DNA here is from genome assembly GCF_042186555.1 of Aquarana catesbeiana. NCBI lineage: Eukaryota > Metazoa > Chordata > Amphibia > Anura > Ranidae > Aquarana > Aquarana catesbeiana. The sequence goes on from NC_133326.1 coordinate 652,850,330, forward strand.
GCGTTGCTAGGAAACAGTGGTTGTAAACACAAGATGCTGAAACCCCCCAAATGCATGTGGCCATACCTTCATCTGCGATGCTTGATAATGCTGATAATTTACCACCCTAACTCCTCCCACAGTTTTTACACATTCGCCGAATGGTTCACGGAATATCGTCGTTTTTGCGGCAAAATTGGTCCCATAGGAATGAATGGCGAAATGTTCAAAACTAGAGTGGGAGGTGACAAAAGCTGACAACCCCATGATCATACCACCCTAACTCCTCCCACAGCTTTTAAACTACATAGACAGTAATATACTGAAGGTGAGGATTGTTCCCGATCGGTGTGCTATTACTTTGTGGAACGTTTCGCCGAATGGTCCACGAAATATTGTAGTTTTTGCGGCGAAATTGGTCCCATAGAAATGAATGGCGAAATGTTCAATGTCATTTAATTGGTGTGCTATTACCTTGTGGAACTTTGTGAAAAGCTGAAAAATACCAGTGTGAATCCGGCCTCAATGTCATTTAATTGGTGTGCTATTACTTTGTGGAACGTTTCGCCAAATGGTTCACGAAATATCGTCGTTTTTGCGACGAAATTGGTCCCATAGGAATGAATGGCGAAATGTTCAAAACTAGAGTGGGAGGTGACAAAAGCTGACAACCCCATGATCAGTCAAAACATTATGACCACCCCATGATCAGAAAAAACATGACCGCCTAATAAAAAAAATATATATTTTTGAAAAAAAAAAAAAAATCATTTTTGAAAAAATAAAATTCATTTTTGAAAAAAAAAAAATAAAATTCATTTAAAAAAAAAAAAAAAAATTGAAAAAAAAATCATTTAAAAAAAAAAAATTTGGAAAAAAAAAATCATTTTTGAAAAAAAAAATCATTTTTGAAAAAAAAAAAAATTCATTTTTGAAAAAAATGTTCAGCTCTTTCAGCTAATTATGGGACTTCTTCAACTTTTTTACTACTATTGATACTTTTTAAAATAGTTACTCAAGCCACTCCACCCAGTTACTCCACCCACTCCAGTTGTAGAGGCAAGAACACTTTTCACAATTTCCCCAGAAATTGTAGCTTTTCTAGTTTCAGTTTCTATTAGTGAATTCCATGGATTTACATCGCTCCCATGTTATCCTCACATGCCCGCCACCATCAGTGATCCGCCTTCTTGGGGATGCTATTCAAAATCTCTACTGCTATTGGCCGCACGCCCTGTCTATTCTGGCCTAATAATTCCCTTATTGGTCGCTCTCGCCACCTGCTGTCGTACTCTCACTGTCAATTGGCTAGCAGACGACGTTTTTCCACCCCTGGCTGTGTAAACTCCGCCCACCACGCAGACTCCAAATCCCTGATGTGGATTAGAGTAAGCTCCGCCCACCAGGCAGAGTCCAATGCCTTCGGCGGGTTAGTGTAGCTCTGCCCAACACGCATATACTCCAATGCTTGCATCGGATTAGTGTAGCTCCGCCCAACACTCATACCCCTATTCCTTCATCGCTATCTTCTGGAAACTCCGCCTACACGTAGGCTGTGCAAAGCAGTCTGTGAACTCGTTTAGCTCCGCCCACCAACTCAGACTTCCGTGCCTTCTGCGAGTTAAAGTAGTTCCCGCCCACCACCCCTAGGCTGGTATGCCTCCTGTGAGTTGAGCCCCGCCTACACGTAGGCTTCAGTGGCGGCTTGAAGCTCCGCCCACTCCTTTTTATCATCATTCGCCCCCCCCTTTTGTGGAAAATCTACTTCCTTTTTTATGGAAACTCAAAAATTCTCAGTTGTCACCAGAACAGGAAGTGAGGGGAAATCTCCCATTGGGGACACCTGCCTTATATAGGGGATTCCCCTCACTTCCTGTGATGTCCTGTGCCATCTGTGATATGTAGAGATCAGCTAAGGGGGGGCGTCACCCTCATCCCAACCGATTTACTAATCCAATCAGCTGCCAGAACTTGGCGACACCCCATTTCCAGGGGGACGGTAAATATAGGTGGTTGAGTTGCACTTTTGCGCCCCCCCTCCACTAAATCCATCACAGTGGGGGAGGGGAAGTTGTACAAGTGTCGTAACCTCAGCAGCAAAAATTGACCCCCCTCTTTGGTGGGCAGAATGATGAACGGAGGGCCGCCCTGCAAACGTGTACAATACACATGAGGATATCACACTATAGCGTATGTCAGACGTCGCATGTGATTCGCACCCGCACCGCTGTGCACATCCCATGCGATGTCTGTGCCATGCAAACTCAGCCCCACAGTTTGTAGGGCTGAATTCGCATTGCATTCGCACCAGAAATTGGCGCAGGACCCTTTTTTTTTTTTTGGACCGCACCAGGAATCGGATCGCATGGGTGTTCGGACCCAATACGTTCCGATTCCTGTTCCGAATTCGCAGTTCGCACTGATCTGTGGGGCGACATTAACTTTTGTATGGACACCCGCAAGCGGTTGGCATAGTGCAGTGTGAATCGCCGATGAATTCGAGTTGGGAACCCGCACTGGATCATTCACAGGGTTTTCCCCGCATCGCACCAGTGTGAAGCCAGCCTCTGGTTACAGTGTTTGTAAACCCCGTTCTACCACTGATAGCTACAGGTAAGGCTAGAATAAGACCCCTTTCACATTGGAGGCGTAATTCAGGCGTTAACCACTTCTGGACCGCCGCACGCCGATATACGTCATTATTTTGAAGCGGAATATCGTTGTTATGGCATCAGCTACCTGCCAAAACCACGGGATCCTCTTCTTCGTCCAGTTTCCGATAAGAGTGGTCTCTGCAGCGGAATCGCCACAAGATCACTTTTATCAGCGGCGGGAGAGGGGCCCCCCCTCCGCCACGCTCTGGTGCCCTCCGCCGCTTACCGGAGCCGATCGGATCCTTCCCGGTGTTAGGTATGGAGATGAGTGAGGGGAAGATGGCCCCCACCCGTCTCCATAACATTGCAGGGTGGAAGCGACATCAAAACGTCACTTCCGCCCATAGCTCTTAAAGAGACATTTTTTTTTTTTTAATTTTTAATTGACAAAAATATTTTTCTTTTCTTTTTATTGCATTTCAGTGTAAATATGAGATCTGAGGTCTTTTTGACCCCAGATCTCATATTTAAGAGGTCCTGTCATGCTTTTTTTTTTTTCCTATTACACGGGATGTTTACCCACTTAAAGTGGAGGTCCACCCTAAAAAAGGAAATGGCATTAAAATTCATAAAAAAATTAAAAAAAACATTTGAGAAAATTTTTTTTTTTAACTTACCTGAAAGCCCTGTTGCTAGGCAGTCTTCCTAATCTGCCTCTTCCTATTCCGCGGCACTTCCTTCTCCTAAGGTGAGCGGCCCCATTGCCTTCTGGGACATGTGTGTGTCCCAGGAAACAACGGGGCCATTCACAGAGCGCCGCGCCGCTCGCGCATGCGCAGTAGGAAAGTTGCAGTGAAGCCGCAAGGCTCCACTGCCTGATTCCCTTAGTTAGGATGGAGGCACCGCCAGCCGATCCGATGGACGGATCGGCTCCGGGGGGGGGGGGCGACATCACAGGCTCGCTGGACAAGTAAGTGTCCTTACTAAAAGTCAGCAGCTACAGTGTTTGTAGCTGCTGACTTTAAAAAAAAAAACAAAAACGGCCAGAACCCCCCTTTAAGGACCAGCCTCGTTTTGGATTTTAGGTGTTTACATGTTTAAAACAGTTTTTTTGCTAGAAAATTACTTGGAACCCCCAAACATTATATATTGTTTTTTTTTTTTCTAACACCCTAGAGAATAAAATGGCGGTCAATGCAATACTTTTTTTCGCACCGTATTTGCGCAGCGGTCTTATAAGCGCACTTTTTTTTGGAAAAAATTCACTTTTTTGAATAAAAAAATAAGACAACAGTAAAGTTAGCCTTTTTTTTTTTTTTCATATTGTAAAATATAATGTTACGCTGAGTAAATTGATACCCAACACGTCACGCTTAAAAATTGTGCCCGCTCGTGGAATGGCGTCAAACTTTTACCCTTAAAAATCTCCATAGGCCACGTTTAAAAAAAATTCTACAGGTTGCAGGTTTTGAGTTACAGAGGAGGTCTAGGGCTATAATTATTGCTCTTGCTCTACCGGTCGCGGCGATACCTCACATGTGTGGTTTGACCACCGTTTTCAAATGTGGGCGCTACTCACGTATGCGTTCGATTCTGCGCGCAAGCTCGTCGGGACGGGGCGCTTTAAAAAGAATTTTTTTTTTTTTCGTTTTCTTATTTATTTTACTTTATTTTATTTATTTTTTCACTATTTCACTATTTTTTCACTGTAAAAAACTATTTGGATCACTTTTATTCCTATTACAAGGAATGTAAACATCCCAAAACCGAGTGCAGCTAAACAAGCAAGCATGTAAGGTTGTTTCCAACCTAGAAGATGGCCGCGGGTGACAGGGGGGAGGAGTCACGTTTGACGTCACCCGCGGCCATCTTCTAGGTTGGAAACAACCTTACATGCTTGCTTGTTTAGCTGCACTCGGTTTTGGAGTGCAATTTATGTGAGTACATTTCCCATTTTTTTATTTGTCGAATAAAATATTATATACAGAGAGCACTAGTTTGTCCCCTTCCTCTCTTTTATTATTGATTATTGGGAGACATCTAATGGCTTCCCCTATTTTATTATTTTTACTGTTCATGTGAAGGGTTATTATGAATTTAACTAAGTGTCAGCTTGCAACCTAGGTCATTTGTGGTTTTATTTTTTCTGCGCTGAATATTGTATATTTTTAGATTAGGTGGAAATCAGCAGTGCAAATCGCACTGATCTGCGGCTTTGGAATCGCCCATTTTCAAAGCCGCATCAGATTGAACCAGAGCTTTACTATATCTGGTGCACTCAGCATCCAGTGCAGCTGTGCATAGTAACCAATCAGCTTGTTCAATGAAGCATTGACATTAAAACCTGGAAACTGATTGGTTACTATGCACAGCTACACCAGATTCTGTGTGCAGCAGTTTAACCACTCTAGCCCCGGAAGGACTTACCCCCCTACCCCCCTTCCTGACCAGAGCATTTTTTGCGAAAGGCACTGCGCCGTTTTAACTGACAATTGCGCGGCCGTGCGACGTTGCACCGAACATAATTGACGTCCTTTTTTTCCCACAAATAGAGATTTCTTTTGGTGGTATTTGATCACCTCTGCGGTTTTTACTTTTTGCGCTATAAACAAAAAAAGAGTGACAATTTTGAACAAAAAGCAATATTTTTTACTTTTTGCTATAATAAAATACCCCCCAAAAATATATATAAAAACACATTTTTTCCTCAGTTTAGGCCGATATGTATTCTTCCACATATTTATTGTAAAAAAATCTCAATAAGAGTATATTGATTGGTTTGCGCAAAAGTTATAGCGTCTACAAAATAGTGGATAGATTTATGGCATTTTTATTATTAAATTATTTTTTTAACTAGTAATGGCGGCGATCTGCGATTTTCATTGGGACCGCGACATTATGGCGGACAGATCGGACACTTTTGACACTATTTTGGGAACATTGGCATTTATACAGTGATACACTGTACTACAAATAGCCACTGATTACTGTATAAATGACACTGGCAGGGAAGGGGTTAAACACTAGGGGGAGATCAAGGAGTTAAGTGTGTTCCCTAGGTGTGTTCTAACTGTAGGGGGGATGAGCTCACTACAACATGACAGAGATCACTGCTCCCGGTGACAGGGAACAGTAGATCTCTGTCATGTTGCTAAGCAAAACAGCGAAATGCCTTGTTTACATAGGCATCTCCCCGTTCTGCCTCTCCTCGCCGCAATTGCAGGCCACTGGCGAACATCGAGTTTGCTGGACCCGCGGGCACGCTCCCGCAGCACGCGGTGGGCGCGTGCCTACTAGGCAGCAAACTCAAAGGGACATACAGGTACGCCCTTTTGCCTGCCCGTGCCATTCTGCCAGCGTAAATCGGCGTGCGGCGGTTGGCAAGTGGTTAAGGCACCAGTCACGCTTGTGCGACTTGTCATGTGACTTTGGACATGACCTGTCGCAGCCCATTCTTTTCAATGGCATACATTCAGATCAGTGCGACTAAGTGATATTGACGTCCTGTTTTTTTTTTGTTGTTTAAAAATAACAAACATGTTATACTTATCTGCTCTGTGTAAGGCCCGGTTCACACTGGTGCGATGCGAGAACCCTGCAAATCCACTGCGGGTTCCCACATTGCACCGACTCGCATGGCAGTTCACACTGCCATATGCGAATCGCTGGGGAGTGTCAATACATTGTTAACGACACCCCCAGTTCAGCTTGCATATCGCACTGCGAACTGACAGTTCGGACACGAATCGGATTGCACAGGTGTGAACAGCGATCCGATTCCGGTCCGAACAAAAAAAAGGGTCCTGTGCGTGTTTGGACCGAATGCGGTGCGATATCAGCCATACTATCTGTATGGCTGAAATCGCATCACATGTGATGTGAACAGCAGTGCGCTGTGAATCACATGCGATGTCTGGCATCGCACCAGTGTGAACCGGGCCTAATGGTTTTTCACAAAGCAGCCCAGATCCTCCTCTTCTTGGGTCCCCTGCCTGCGCTCCTGGCCCCTCCCTCCTATCGAGTGCCCCCCAGAGCAAGCAACTTACTATGGGGGCACCCGAGCCGCTCCCCTGCCCTGTGTGTCCATTCAGACATGGAGCTGCAGCTTGACACCGCCCCCTCTCTCTCCTTATTGGCTCACTGACTCTGATTGACAGCAGCAGGAGCCAATCAGCACTCCCAGCACTGTGACTGTGATCAGGAGTAGGTAGGACTGGCTCCCAATCACATGATCGCTGTGTCAGGCAATCACAGTGATAAAGGGAGGCCAGTCAACACCACGCAAAGAGATGACATCACTCCGATCTTAAAGGGCCAGCGGAAAGGAGTTATTATCAAACACTCAAACATGAAAACAGAACACGTGCACAAAAAATCTCCAAAATCACATGCAAACACTCAGGTGTGAATCCAGGCTGAAACAGCTCTGGGCCTCTTAGCCATCATGGGTTTTGGTTGCCTGAGCCACCCTCGCCATGTGACTACAGTTCTCTACCTACCAGTCAGCAACAATATATATTCTTTAAAAGGGTTAGTTCACCTTTTCCATAAAGTACACCATGCAGTCAAGGGGCCCCAGGGTTTTCATAATCTGTATGCAGCTTTGAAATATTTTGCTGGGGTTAAATAGTTATACCTGTAGGCCATTTGGGTCACCCCTAAGGCCTGTCTGAGTAGCTCCTTGTAGCACCCTCTAGTGTGTGCTAGTTAGTAGTGTAGGTTTGTAGATTAGGTCTGTTATTGTACGAAACTTCTAGAAAGTTGTAAAAACTTTTAGAGCTATTAGGTGGAGGTTAGGAGGAACTGTTTGTAATATTTATGAGGGCCTGAGCCAATCCCCAGTAAAAGGGCTGGCAGGGGGTAGGTTTACCTCACAAATAGGCATGAACCATGCCAGCAAGGGCAGTCGGGTGGAAGATGGAGATAAAGTGCTGTAGAGACTGTCAGTGGCCCTCTGGGGTACCCCCTAGTCTAGGGTGACCAGACATCCCCGGTTTCTGGGGACAGTCCCCGGATTGAGGACACTGTCCCCGGACCAAGTCTGTCCCCAGTTTTGTCCCCGGATTGGATTTGAACAGGGGCTGGGGCAATTTCAAAGACAGCCCGTGCAGAATAAAAAGAAAAAATCTGAATTGCACCCCCCTCCTCTGCCGCTCCTACTAGCTTATGGGGGTTTATTTTTTCCATTATCTGTGTCCCTTTCTGATGATCATGTGCTGGTCGGAGCGGAGGGACTATTTCTTCAGTTTCGGGCGCATGCCCACTCAGCTCCGCTCGCATGTTCTTCTGCCTTGGCTCAAGTCCCAGCCAGCCGCCTGCCTGCTTATCTCCTTGCCTTTCCTGGTGGAGTGACCTTCTTCCACTCCCCACCCAGTAGTAGCCGGGGCCCGAAGAGTAAAGTCCCATACACACTATCAGATTTTCTGCTGATTTTTGTCTTCAGATTTACCAAAACCATGTAGTGCAAGGGCCTACCTGATTGCATACAAATTGAAACTCCTATGGTTTGACCTCATATTATATGGTTTTGGTAAATCTGAAGGAAAAAATCAGCAGAAAATCTGATAGTGTGTATGGGGCTTTAGACTTGACAGGCTGTGAGGCGGGTGGCGGCGGCGGAGACAGGCAAAGAGTCGTCGATTGCTGCCATTACTAGTAAAAAAAAAAAAAAAATATGTCCCCGGATTTCATTTTAAAAATCTGGTCACCTTACCCTAGTCGGGGGGGGGTTTGACCTTGGGTCCGGGCATGGGTGTTGGAAGGATCCTGCCACAACACACAGAGGAAACCCTTTCTGGAGGCATGGGAACAAGTGTGAGGACAGTGTGAGTAGAGCAGCACTACTGGGGACTCGCAAGGGGGAGACTGCCATACATAGCCAGTTCTCCCTAAATACCGTGTTGTGCCAAGTCTTCATCCCTTCCCTCTGAGAGCTTCTGCAGAGTCAGCCGGGTGGGCTGGTGAGAAAGTCTGTCTGGAGGACTACTGTGAGAAGTTTGCCTGGTGGGCTAGTGAAAGGGGCAGATGCAGCCAGGTGGGTAGGCATTGACAGAAGATGTGGTGCTAGGCTCAGTGACCCCGGAAAGGAAGTGAAGGAGAAGGTGCAAGCTGTGTCACTCCAGTGTGCTACTGTTTAGGGACTGCGAGTTCCTACCTGTGATGGGCTGTTACTGAGTTGACAATCAGGCCCTGTCAGCTCCCCTAAAGGTGTGAGCCAGCAAAAACTAAGTGAGCAGGAGGCTGAAGAAGAGAAGGCTGTGCATAGAGACAATATATATAGACTATGTATAGGAAGCTGTCCCTGAACTTGTTGAAGTTTAGTGGGCATCCCATAACCTCCCCTCCCTAACCAAGATGAAACTCCCTAATAAAAATTAAAAACAAAGCTACAGGCTGTTCTCTGTCTCTGAAGTGCTGGTGAAGACTCGGTTTGCCTGGCTGTGCAGGGTGTAGGATCCCAGTTCATCTTAGGCCCCTAGGGGGGTGCGGTACATCCTACAGGTAACTGCCCATCCTGTCCTGCTGCTGGGACGCTCTAGCTGTTGGGCGCTCACCCACAGTGTCACAGGAATGAGCGTTCTCCTTGATCAAACCCCTACAAATGTTCAAGGTGCTCTCTCTCTCATTAGCAACAGCAACTGCGCTCAGCGATGAGGTGAAAGAGAACACTCACTCCTGTGATGCTGAGGGTGAATGCCCAAGGGCTGGGCCTCATTCACACTGGCACTGTCAAACCTACGTTCATATGTGTTTAGAGCACTAGTTTTTAACCTTGAGACCAGAGCCTGGAAAAAATTCTTGCAAAACCTTCCATATCCCAAAAGTACATGCTTTTAATATCTGTACTATTAAATTATGTGTAGCACTGTTTTGTAATGCTTATTTGTTAAAATAAAAACCTTTTTTCTGTAAAAAAAAAAAAAATTATGTGTAGCACACCTGTAATTTGTGAGCGCAGAAACAGCATAAACTTGCACTTTAACTGAACTTGTTCCATTGCCTTTGTAGCACCCTGGGGTTTAGCCAGGGAGCTCCTCACACATTTACTTGCCAGGAGTAGTTATCTTGGTCGATTGATAGAGATCTATTGATTTCTCCCTAAGGCCGTGTACACACGGGTGGACTTTTCGGCATCAAAGGTCCGGCGGTCTTTCCGACGGACTTTCGACGGACTTTTGACGGACTTCCGACGGACTTTCGAACAAACGGACTTGCCTACACACAATCCCACCAAAGCCTGATGGATTCGTACGTGATAACGTACGACCGGACTAAAATAAGGAATTTGATAGCCAGTAGCCAATAGCTGACCTAGCGTTGGTTTTCTTCCGTTGGACTAGCATACAGACGAGTGGATTTTTCGACCTGACTCGAGTCCGTCGGAAAGATTTGAAACATATTTCAAATCTAAAGTCCGTCTGATTTTCGCCCGAAAAAGTCAGCTGCAGGTCCGATGAAGCCCACACACGGTCGGATTGTCCGACAGATTCGTCCCGTCAGACCAGTCCGGACGAAAAGTCGGCCCGTGTGTACACGGCATTAGTTTGGCCTTGTTGCATTTTTCTCTTCTACCACTAGGTGGCCGGGTACTTGGTGGTACTAGATATGAGAAGGGCAACCCAAGGTCAGGTTATGAGTATATGAGGTATATCAGCCAATGGGAATGGGCAGGGGTTTTCTTGAATCCCTTGGCCTGCTGGTAGAACCTATATATTTGGGTCAGGTCAGGTGATCTATGTTCTGTGCCACCTGGACGGCTGTCTGGGTGGATGTGTGTCATACGCACTGGGCTGCTAGGCCGGAGATTGAGCCTATCCAGGGCGCGTCTGGCTGCCAGGCTGTGTGAGGGCCTATCCAGGAGTAAGAGGGCAGCGCAGGGTTGGGACTGCGGCTTGCAGTCCAACCAAAAGTGACGGTTTTGCCAGCCGGAGAACCTGTCGTGGTAGGAGGTAGAAGGGGAGCTGCCGCCACTAAGGGACCAACCACCTTTACCAGGGACCACAGTGAGTAACTGAAGCAAGTACTAGAACCACATTCTCACCGAAAGGGCATGGTGGAGAATCGGGAAACTTCAGGCGGTACTCAAGTCAGGGACCCAACCCGTGGAGGAGATGCTTTCAGAGCAGCCTCGTGAGTCAAGCCAGGGACCTCGCCGGTTAGCAGGGGTGAAGCTTGAGAAGTATCAGGAGTGCCAAGCTAGGGACCCAGCAGGGAAGCATTGGTGACACTTGAGGGAGATACCACCGCAAAGATTGAAGGAGCTCAAGGGATTCAGAGTCAGTGAATCAGTGGGTCTAGTGAGAGACCGGGAGCTCAGAGTTGAAGAACTACAAGAAGCAGTTGCAGTGAAGCTGAAGGAACTGTTACGTTTGAGTTAGGAACTGTTAAAGACTGTTGCCATAGGAGAGACAGCATTCCTGCATGTGCAGATGTGGCTCCTTGCTGGGGGCTTTCCCTGCACGGCTGTCTTCCTATTGAAGTCTCGGAGTCTGCCAATTGAAGGGTGTCCTGGCCCTAACCCTCTTTCCCCCAAAAATACAAAAAGGACTGTTAAGAGAAATAAAACCTCTTTTACATCCAAGAAGTGTCTGACGCCCAATAACTTTGTCCACCTTGCACCCACTCTGCCTCACAACCCACCACATACAGAAGGATGTCAGCTATCTTTGGCTTGGAAAGTTCTCATTAGACTGGACAAGGCCAGAGATTTTGCTGCACCTTTATCGAAACCAGCTTGTAGAAATTCTAGAATTTGCACTGAATATGGAGTGGGGTGGGGGGCCGTCCCAGGAGCTTGAGGTTGAAAATTGCAGGAATTTTTCCAAAATTTTGTACTAAGTGTAGCAAGGTCCCAGGCCTCCTTTGATCTAATGAGAACCTCCAGGGCTAGGGATAGCTGACATCCTTCTGTATGTAGTGGGTTGTGAGGCATGGTGGGTGTAGAGTAGTTACGTTATTGGGCGCCAGACACTTCTTGGATGCAAAAGGAAGTTTATTTCTCTTAACAAACCTTTTTGGGGGAGAGAGGGTTAGGGCCAGGACAACCTTAGGTAGTTGCAAGATTAATTGGCAGACTCTGAGACTTCAATAAGAAGACAGCCATGCAGGGAAAGGCATCCAGCAAGATGCCACATCTGCATGTGTAGGAATGCTGCCTCCTATGGCAACAGTCTTTAACAGTTCCAAACACAAGGCTTAACAGTTCCTTCACTTTCACTACAATCACTTCTTGTAGTTCTTCAGCACACTGAGCTCCTGGTCTCTCACTAGACCCACTGATTCACTGCCATTGAATCCCTTGAGCTCCGTCAATCTTCACGGTGGTATCTTCCTCAAGCATCGCCCCCTTTTCTCTGCTGGGTCCCTAGCTTAATACTCTAGATACCTCTCAAGCTTCACCGACACTGGCCTGCTCGGTCCCTAGCTTGACACACAAGGCTGCTCTGCAAGCGTTACCTCTGCTGGCTGGGTCCCTGACTTGATTCCCACTGAAGTTTCCAGATTCTTCACCGACCCCGGTTGCTGAGAATTCTGCTTCGGTACTTGCTTCAGTTACTCACTGTGGTCCCTGGTAATAAGGCGGATAGACCCTTAGTGGTGACAGCTTCCCCTCTATCTCCGGCCACGACAGGTTCTCCGGCCGGCAGAACCGTCACTTTTGGTTGGACTGCAAACCGCAGTTCCAACCCTGCGATGCTCTCTTGCTTCTGGATAGGCCCTCAGACAGCCCAGCAGCCAGATGTGCCCAATTTCCGGCCTAGTAGCCCGGGCAGTACAACACAAGTCCACCCAGACAGCCGTCCACAGATCACCTGAGTATATAGGCTCTCCCAGCAGGCCAAGGGTTTCAAGAAAACCCTTGCCCATATTGGCTGAGATCCCCCATATACCCATAACCTGACCTAGTGGTAGAAGAGAAAAGTGCAACAAGGCCAAACTTAGGGAGAAATCAATAGATCTCTAGCAATCAACCAGGATAACTACTCCTGGCAAGTAAATTTGTGAGGAGCAACCCTGCCTAAAAACCAGGTGCTATATAAGTGTTGCTTGTGGAAACCTTCCTGAACTTTAAAAGTGTGAATATAAACTGCCTATGAGCAACCTAGACTTTGTAGTCTCTGCCCGTCAAATTTTCTTGTTCAAAAATTTTATTGGAGAAAAGAACAAGGCTTACATACAGTCAGGTCCCTTAAAAAGTGGGAGGCACATATACAGACTGTTGTAATTCCTACACCTTCACCTGATTTGGATGTAAATAGTCTCAAATTAAAGCTGAAAGTCTGCAGTTAAAGCACATCTTGTTTGTTTCATTTCAAATCCATTGTGGTGGTGTATAGAGCCAAAAAGATTAGAATTGTATCGATGTCCCAATATTTATGGACCTGACTGTATGTAGCCGGGAGTGGACTACAGTTATCTGACTTTGCAGACTGTCTGTTACTATTTTAGCCCGCTTAGTGCTGGATTTTCATCAGTGACATCATCAACTAAAGCACGGAGAAAAGCATTGTGGGAGAAGTAGTTCCCTTAACAGGCATTGCTGATTTCGCAGTATTGACTGTGAACCTCATCTCCCAAGAGACTGTCTGCTCGCAGAGGAATTGTGGGAGAGACTATATGGGGATCTGAGGATCAGGCCCATGCGGATTTGGAGGATTGCGGCCTAGTACGCGATCTATAGTCCACCGCTTCAGCCCCAGTGAGTTCCAGCTGTCAGAAGGACGCTCTGCAGCAGCGCTGAATACCGCGGAAACAGTCCACAGACGGATCCCTGTGTCCCGGTCCACCTGAAAGAGGAAGAATCGTTTGTTGGTTCCACCGGGTGACTCTGAAGACTATCAGGATTGGTGAGGGGGCTTCAGGCCCACGGATTCCATTGTTTGCCAAGTACTACACTTTCAGCACAGAACACCTGCAACATTCTCTTGGATTACAAATAGTATTGCTATCAAATGGGAGTTATTATCTTGCATTGTTCATCATCGCTTTGCTGCAGCCAGGAATCTCTGTTCTATGAGCTCCAACGTTGCTGGTGATACAGTGCAAGGCCCTTCTGTTAGGACAGTGTTGTTAGTGAGGATATACTGTATATAAAATATTAAACTCGCATAATATAGATACTCGGGGCAAACATAGCTATATGATCAAATGGGAGCAAGCTCTTGGGGAAGTCTCCCTTTCACAGCGGCAAATCATTTGGTCAGCAGCCAAAAGTTCTATCTGCACTCTCTATAAGGAAAACGCATGTCCCGAGTATCCATCATTTCAAGCCAAGTAAGATGACCATCGATTTTCCAAAGGCATTATGGCAGCAAAATGTTCAAAAAATACCTATCAGTCCCTGATCAGTTGCTCCCTTGGGAAAAGAAGGGGCATAGAAAATTAAAATTCAGCCTGACCAGTTTTGCCCCCGCTGACCGGCTGCATCAGAGGCCATAATGTGTGACGTTTAAACTTAGGGCCACCATTCAACTCTAAACTGTTTTTAAAAATGTCACCTACGGACAAATTTGGGTACTGAAGCTTGTTGTCATTTCAGTGGTGTGCATCAGTTTAAGGCTTGACATGTTGGGTATCTATTTACTCGACACAACCTCATCTTTTATATTTTACCAGAAAAGTGGATCATATATTGTGGCTGTGTGCCCTAAAGTCTATGTTAAATATGTCTTTCATTATATGTTGGTGTGTGAAACTGGACCCTGTTGTATCTTTCTTTCTTCTTTCGTACAGTACATGGCGATCCTGTCAGTCAATCTTCTCTGCTTTAAGCATGGAAGCAGATCCATATTGGTGTGGTCAGTTTGTGTATTAGTATTTCTAAGTTAGAGTTAGAAGACTGTATCACTGTAGTCTGTTTTTTCTACACACACCCTGTCTTTCCCAATACGCTTCCCGCCAATTAGAGCCTGCCTTTTTTTCTGGCACACCCACACTTCCCCACCACTAATCACAGCCTACCTTTCCTGATACACTCCCTGCCCCCCCCCCCCCAGCCAATCACAGCCTGCTGTTCCTGACATGCTCCCCCCATCACCAATCACAGCCTACCTTTCCTGACACCAGTGGCGGTTGGTGGTATTTTTTTTTGGGGGGGGGGGCAAACAATCCTATTCTTTTATTCTGCCACCAAATACCTTATACAGCCCACTTCCTGTTTCTAGCCTTGGCTTATGACATCATGCACAGCTTTCTCTCTCTGGAGAGTTTGCCAGGAAGGGGGGGGGGGATTCATAAGAGGGCCAATGAGAGCTGCAGAGCTGGAGGTGTGCCTCTGTGTAAATCCAGGCAGCAGCTTCAGCTGCCCACAGTTAAAATGGTTGCAGCCAGACTCCATGGAGGGAGGATTCTGCAGGGTATTTGGCAAGTACAGTATATATAAAATAATATGCAAAGTGGTTGGAGGGAAGCTTCAGAATGGCAAAGATGTTTTAATTAAGTGTTCTTGCATAGCAAGACCACTTACTGTTATCTCACATATATATTATTCTTATTATTATAGCCAAATTTACCACCCTAACTCCTCCCACAGTTTTTACACTACATAGACAAGTAATATACTGAAACGTGCGGATTGTTCCCGAATGGTGTGCTATTACTTTGTGGAACGTTTCGCCAAATGGTTCACGAAATATCGTCATTTTTGCGGCGAAATTGGTCCCATAGGAATGAATGGGGAAACTAGAGTGGGAGATGACAAAAGCTGAAAAATCAGAACATGATTTCTAAACTGCCGCCACTCCCTCATTTTCAAGCCCACCTACACAAATCTTATATCAAAACGTTCAGCTATCCCTGCTGCCACTAAACATGTCCACGGCTAAGCCATAGTCCTGATAGTTTTCACAATATGACCATTTGTTTGTAACTCACGCCGTCCATTGACATTCATTGAAACTACACTCTAGCCCCCTCCAAATTTGAAGGGCAATTTCTAAACTGCGACTGTGCCTTCATTTTTAATATTTCAGAGACATACTATACATCAAAATCTAGGTCTGGGTCTTGTGATTCTCACAATATAAAGATCTTCGCTGTAGGATGTATAGTTTTTAAAATACGGCCATTTGTTTAGAGGTCATTTCAGGAAATTTTAGCCATTAATCAGAGTGTACTGTTAGTGTTTGTTTTTGTTGCCATGGTTACCAAAGCTTCTGTTATACACAGGGGGGGAGGTTGCTGGAGCATCTCAGCTCTGATTACAGAGCCCCGGGGAGGGGACAGACACACCATGTACTGATTTATAATAGAGGAATATGATGGGGCAGTTTTGATGGGGTAATTCTGATGGGGCAGATTTGATGAAGCAGTATTTGGGAAGCATAAACAGGGCATGAGCGTTGCTAGGAAACAGTGGTTGTAAACACAAGATGCTGAGACACCCCAAATGCATGTGACTTCATCTGCTAGACTTGATAATGCTTGTAGACTCCTCCCACAGTTTTTACACTACAGAGACAAGTAATATACCGAAACGAGCGGATTGTTCCCGATTGGTGTGTTATTACTTTGTGGAACTTTTTTCGCCGAATGGTCCACGAAATGACGTTTTTGCAACGAAATTTTTCCCATAGGAATGAATGGCGAAATGTTCAAAACTAGAGTGGGAGGTGACAAAAGCTGACAACCCCCTGATTAGCCAAAACATTATGACCACCCCATGATCAGCCAAAACATTATGACCACCCCATGTAAAAAAAAAAAATATTTTTGAAAAAAAAAAAATTCATTTTTGAAAAAAAATATATATTATTGAGAAAAAAAAATATTTTTGAAAAAAAAAAAAAATATTTTTGAAAAAAAAAATTTATTTTAAAGAAAAAAAAAATTTTGAACCAAAAAAATTCATTTTTGAAAATAAAATTATTTTTGAAAAAAAAAATCATTAAAAAAAAAATAATTTTTGAAAAAAAAAATCATTTTTGAAAAAAATGTTCAGCTCTTTCAGCTAATGATGGGAACTGTTTTACTACTATTTATACTTTTTAAAATACTAAGCTTTTTAACACTTTTCACAGTTACTCCGCCCACTGCACCCAGTTACTCCGCCCACTCCAGTTGTAGAGGCAAGAACACTTTCACAATTTCCCCAGAAATTGTACCTTTTCTAGTTACAAATTATTATGTGAGCAGACTGCAATTCCTCTTTAATGACAAAGCAAAAAGAATCCAGGCAGCGGTGGGATTTGAACCCACGACTCCGCAGAGACTGGAGCTTTCTCCAGGGCCTTAGACCGCTATGGGATTTGAACCCATGACTCCGCAGAGACTGGAGCTTTCTCCAGCGCCTAAGACCGCTATGGGATTTGAACCCACAACTCCACAGAGACTGGAGCTTTCTCCAGCAGCTTAGACCGCTATGGGATTTGAACCCATGACTCCGCAGAGACTTACTCCAGCGCCTTAGACCGCTCAGCCACGCTGCCTTCTGATTAACATAGACATGTTATCTCACATATATATTATTCTTATTATAGCCAAATTTACCACCCTAATTCCTCCCACAATTTTTACACTACATAGACAAGTAATATACCGAAACGTGCGGATTGTTCCCGAATGGTGTGCTATTATTTTGTGGAACGTTTCGCCGAATGGTTCACGAAATATCGTCGTTTTTGCGGCAAAATTGGTCCCATAGGAATGAATGGGGAAGCTAGAGTGGGAGGTGACAAAAGCTGAAAAATCAGAACATGATTTCTAAACTGCCACCACTCCCTTATTTTTAAGCCCACCTACACAAATCTTATATCAAAACGTTCAGCTATCCCTGCTGCCACTAAACATGTCCACGGCTAAGCCATAGTCCTGATAGTTTTCACAATATGACCATTTGTTTGTAACTCATGCCGTCCATTGACATTCATTGAAACTACACTCTAGCCCCTTCAAATTTGAAGGGCAATTTCTAAACTGCGACTGTGCCTTCATTTTTAATATTTCAGAGACATACTATACATCAAAATCTAGGTCTGGGTCTTGTGATTCTCACAATATAAAGATCTTCGCTGTAGGATTTATAGTTTTTGGGAAAAAGCTTTTTGTTTAGAGGTCATTTCAGGAAATTTTAGCCATTAATCAGAGTGTACTGTGTTTGTTTTGTTGCCATGGTTACCAAAGCTTCTGTTATACACAAGGGGGGAGGTGGCTGGAGCATCTCAGCTGTGATTACAGAGCCCGGGGGAGGGGACAGACACACCATGTACTGATTTATAATAGAGGAATATGATGGGGCAGTTTTGATAGGGCAATTCTGATGGGGCAGTTTTAATGGTGGCAATATGATAGGGAAGTTTTGATAGGAATTGTATTGTGTAGAAATTACATTGTGTTGTGTATTGAGCAGTGCGTGTGAAGCATAAACAGTACATGAGCGTTGCTAGGAAACAGTGGTTGTAAACACAAGATGCTGAAACCCCCCAAATGCATGTGGCCATACCTTCATCTGCGATGCTTGATAATGCTGATAATTTACCACCCTAACTCCTCCCACAGTTTTTACACATTCGCCGAATGGTTCACGGAATATCGTCGTTTTTGCGGCAAAATTGGTCCCATAGGAATGAATGGCGAAATGTTCAAAACTAGAGTGGGAGGTGACAAAAGCTGACAACCCCATGATCATACCACCCTAACTCCTCCCACAGCTTTTAAACTACATAGACAGTAATATACCGAAGGTGAGGATTGTTCCCGATCGGTGTGCTATTACTTTGTGGAACGTTTCGCCGAATGGTCCACGAAATATTGTAGTTTTTGCGGCGAAATTGGTCCCATAGAAATGAATGGCGAAATGTTCAATGTCATTTAATTGATTTGCTATTACCTTGTGGAACTTTGTGAAAAGCTGAAAAATACCAGTGTAAATCCGGCCTCAATGTCATTTAATTGGTGTGCTATTACTTTGTGGAACGTTTCGCCAAATGGTTCACGAAATATCGTCGTTTTTGCGACGAAATTGGTCCCATAGGAATGAATGGCGAAATGTTCAAAACTAGAGTGGGAGGTGACAAAAGCTGACAACCCCATGATCAGTCAAAACATTATGACCACCCCATGATCAGAAAAAACATGACCGCCTAATAAAAAAAATATATATTTTTGAAAAAAAAAAAAAAAATCATTTTTGAAAAAATAAAATTCATTTTTGAAAAAAAAAAAATAAAATTCATTTAAAAAAAAAAAAAAAAAATTGAAAAAAAAATCATTTAAAAAAAAAAAATTTGGAAAAAAAAAATCATTTTTGAAAAAAAAAATCATTTTTGAAAAAAAAAAAATTCATTTTTGAAAAAAATGTTCAGCTCTTTCAGCTAATTATGGGACTTCTTCAACTTTTTTACTACTATTGATACTTTTTAAAATAGTTACTCAAGCCACTCCACCCAGTTACTCCACCCACTCCAGTTGTAGAGGCAAGAACACTTTTCACAATTTCCCCAGAAATTGTAGCTTTTCTAGTTTCAGTTTCTATTAGTGAATTCCATGGATTTACATCGCTCCCATGTTATCCTCACATGCCCGCCACCATCAGTGATCCGCCTTCTTGGGGATGCTATTCAAAATCTCTACTGCTATTGGCCGCACGCCCTGTCTATTCTGGCCTAATAATTCCCTTATTGGTCGCTCTCGCCACCTGCTGTCGTACTCTCACTGTCAATTGGCTAGCAGACGACGTTTTTCCACCCCTGGCTGTGTAAACTCCGCCCACCACGCAGACTCCAAATCCCTGATGTGGATTAGAGTAAGCTCCGCCCACCAGGCAGAGTCCAATGCCTTCGGCGGGTTAGTGTAGCTCTGCCCAACACGCATATACTCCAATGCTTGCATCGGATTAGTGTAGCTCCGCCCAACACTCATACCCCTATTCCTTCATCGCTATCTTCTGGAAACTCCGCCTACACGTAGGCTGTGCAAAGCAGTCTGTGAACTCGTTTAGCTCCGCCCACCAACTCAGACTTCCGTGCCTTCTGCGAGTTAAAGTAGTTCCCGCCCACCACCCCTAGGCTGGTATGCCTCCTGTGAGTTGAGCCCCGCCTACACGTAGGCTTCAGTGGCGGCTTGAAGCTCCGCCCACTCCTTTTTATCATCATTCGCCCCCCCCTTTTGTGGAAAATCTACTTCCTTTTTTATGGAAACTCAAAAATTCTCAGTTGTCACCAGAACAGGAAGTGAGGGGAAATCTCCCATTGGGGACACCTGCCTTATATAGGGGATTCCCCTCACTTCCTGTGATGTCCTGTGCCATCTGTGATATGTAGAGATCAGCTAAGGGGGGGCGTCACCCTCATCCCAACCGATTTACTAATCCAATCAGCTGCCAGAACTTGGCGACACCCCATTTCCAGGGGGACGGTAAATATAGGTGGTTGAGTTGCACTTTTGCGCCCCCCCTCCACTAAATCCATCACAGTGGGGGAGGGGAAGTTGTACAAGTGTCGTAACCTCAGCAGCAAAAATTGACCCCCCTCTTTGGTGGGCAGAATGATGAACGGAGGGCCGCCCTGCAAACGTGTACAATACACATGAGGATATCACACTATAGCGTATGTCAGACGTCGCATGTGATTCGCACCCGCACCGCTGTGCACATCCCATGCGATGTCTGTGCCATGCAAACTCAGCCCCACAGTTTGTAGGGCTGAATTCGCATTGCATTCGCACCAGAAATTGGCGCAGGACCCTTTTTTTTTTTTTGGACCGCACCAGGAATCGGATCGCATGGGTGTTCGGACCCAATACGTTCCGATTCCTGTTCCGAATTCGCAGTTCGCACTGATCTGTGGGGCGACATTAACTTTTGTATGGACACCCGCAAGCGGTTGGCATAGTGCAGTGTGAATCGCCGATGAATTCGAGTTGGGAACCCGCACTGGATCATTCACAGGGTTTTCCCCGCATCGCACCAGTGTGAAGCCAGCCTCTGGTTACAGTGTTTGTAAACCCCGTTCTACCACTGATAGCTACAGGTAAGGCTAGAATAAGACCCCTTTCACATTGGAGGCGTAATTCAGGCGTTAACCACTTCTGGACCGCCGCACGCCGATATACGTCATTATTTTGAAGCGGAATATCGTTGTTATGGCATCAGCTACCTGCCAAAACCACGGGATCCTCTTCTTCGTCCAGTTTCCGATAAGAGTGGTCTCTGCAGCGGAATCGCCACAAGATCACTTTTATCAGCGGCGGGAGAGGGGCCCCCCCTCCGCCACGCTCTGGTGCCCTCCGCCGCTTACCGGAGCCGATCGGATCCTTCCCGGTGTTAGGTATGGAGATGAGTGAGGGGAAGATGGCCCCCACCCGTCTCCATAACATTGCAGGGTGGAAGCGACATCAAAACGTCACTTCCGCCCATAGCTCTTAAAGAGACATTTTTTTTTTTTTAATTTTTAATTGACAAAAATATTTTTCTTTTCTTTTTATTGCATTTCAGTGTAAATATGAGATCTGAGGTCTTTTTGACCCCAGATCTCATATTTAAGAGGTCCTGTCATGCTTTTTTTTTTTTCCTATTACACGGGATGTTTACCCACTTAAAGTGGAGGTCCACCCTAAAAAAGGAAATGGCATTAAAATTCATAAAAAAATTAAAAAAAACATTTGAGAAAATTTTTTTTTTTAACTTACCTGAAAGCCCTGTTGCTAGGCAGTCTTCCTAATCTGCCTCTTCCTATTCCGCGGCACTTCCTTCTCCTAAGGTGAGCGGCCCCATTGCCTTCTGGGACATGTGTGTGTCCCAGGAAACAACGGGGCCATTCACAGAGCGCCGCGCCGCTCGCGCATGCGCAGTAGGAAAGTTGCAGTGAAGCCGCAAGGCTCCACTGCCTGATTCCCTTAGTTAGGATGGAGGCACCGCCAGCCGATCCGATGGACGGATCGGCTCCGGGGGGGGGGGGCGACATCACAGGCTCGCTGGACAAGTAAGTGTCCTTACTAAAAGTCAGCAGCTACAGTGTTTGTAGCTGCTGACTTTAAAAAAAAAAACAAAAACGGCCAGAACCCCCCTTTAAGGACCAGCCTCGTTTTGGATTTTAGGTGTTTACATGTTTAAAACAGTTTTTTTGCTAGAA
The DNA here is from genome assembly GCF_042186555.1 of Aquarana catesbeiana. Classification (NCBI taxonomy): domain Eukaryota; kingdom Metazoa; phylum Chordata; class Amphibia; order Anura; family Ranidae; genus Aquarana; species Aquarana catesbeiana. Next base: position 652,871,970 of record NC_133326.1, read on the forward strand.
AATTACTTGGAACCCCCAAACATTATATATTGTTTTTTTTTTTTCTAACACCCTAGAGAATAAAATGGCGGTCAATGCAATACTTTTTTTCGCACCGTATTTGCGCAGCGGTCTTATAAGCGCACTTTTTTTTGGAAAAAATTCACTTTTTTGAATAAAAAAATAAGACAACAGTAAAGTTAGCCTTTTTTTTTTTTTTCATATTGTAAAATATAATGTTACGCTGAGTAAATTGATACCCAACACGTCACGCTTAAAAATTGTGCCCGCTCGTGGAATGGCGTCAAACTTTTACCCTTAAAAATCTCCATAGGCCACGTTTAAAAAAAATTCTACAGGTTGCAGGTTTTGAGTTACAGAGGAGGTCTAGGGCTATAATTATTGCTCTTGCTCTACCGGTCGCGGCGATACCTCACATGTGTGGTTTGACCACCGTTTTCAAATGTGGGCGCTACTCACGTATGCGTTCGATTCTGCGCGCAAGCTCGTCGGGACGGGGCGCTTTAAAAAGAATTTTTTTTTTTTTCGTTTTCTTATTTATTTTACTTTATTTTATTTATTTTTTCACTATTTCACTATTTTTTCACTGTAAAAAACTATTTGGATCACTTTTATTCCTATTACAAGGAATGTAAACATCCCAAAACCGAGTGCAGCTAAACAAGCAAGCATGTAAGGTTGTTTCCAACCTAGAAGATGGCCGCGGGTGACAGGGGGGAGGAGTCACGTTTGACGTCACCCGCGGCCATCTTCTAGGTTGGAAACAACCTTACATGCTTGCTTGTTTAGCTGCACTCGGTTTTGGAGTGCAATTTATGTGAGTACATTTCCCATTTTTTTATTTGTCGAATAAAATATTATATACAGAGAGCACTAGTTTGTCCCCTTCCTCTCTTTTATTATTGATTATTGGGAGACATCTAATGGCTTCCCCTATTTTATTATTTTTACTGTTCATGTGAAGGGTTATTATGAATTTAACTAAGTGTCAGCTTGCAACCTAGGTCATTTGTGGTTTTATTTTTTCTGCGCTGAATATTGTATATTTTTAGATTAGGTGGAAATCAGCAGTGCAAATCGCACTGATCTGCGGCTTTGGAATCGCCCATTTTCAAAGCCGCATCAGATTGAACCAGAGCTTTACTATATCTGGTGCACTCAGCATCCAGTGCAGCTGTGCATAGTAACCAATCAGCTTGTTCAATGAAGCATTGACATTAAAACCTGGAAACTGATTGGTTACTATGCACAGCTACACCAGATTCTGTGTGCAGCAGTTTAACCACTCTAGCCCCGGAAGGACTTACCCCCCTACCCCCCTTCCTGACCAGAGCATTTTTTGCGAAAGGCACTGCGCCGTTTTAACTGACAATTGCGCGGCCGTGCGACGTTGCACCGAACATAATTGACGTCCTTTTTTTCCCACAAATAGAGATTTCTTTTGGTGGTATTTGATCACCTCTGCGGTTTTTACTTTTTGCGCTATAAACAAAAAAAGAGTGACAATTTTGAACAAAAAGCAATATTTTTTACTTTTTGCTATAATAAAATACCCCCCAAAAATATATATAAAAACACATTTTTTCCTCAGTTTAGGCCGATATGTATTCTTCCACATATTTATTGTAAAAAAATCTCAATAAGAGTATATTGATTGGTTTGCGCAAAAGTTATAGCGTCTACAAAATAGTGGATAGATTTATGGCATTTTTATTATTAAATTATTTTTTTAACTAGTAATGGCGGCGATCTGCGATTTTCATTGGGACCGCGACATTATGGCGGACAGATCGGACACTTTTGACACTATTTTGGGAACATTGGCATTTATACAGTGATACACTGTACTACAAATAGCCACTGATTACTGTATAAATGACACTGGCAGGGAAGGGGTTAAACACTAGGGGGAGATCAAGGAGTTAAGTGTGTTCCCTAGGTGTGTTCTAACTGTAGGGGGGATGAGCTCACTACAACATGACAGAGATCACTGCTCCCGGTGACAGGGAACAGTAGATCTCTGTCATGTTGCTAAGCAAAACAGCGAAATGCCTTGTTTACATAGGCATCTCCCCGTTCTGCCTCTCCTCGCCGCAATTGCAGGCCACTGGCGAACATCGAGTTTGCTGGACCCGCGGGCACGCTCCCGCAGCACGCGGTGGGCGCGTGCCTACTAGGCAGCAAACTCAAAGGGACATACAGGTACGCCCTTTTGCCTGCCCGTGCCATTCTGCCAGCGTAAATCGGCGTGCGGCGGTTGGCAAGTGGTTAAGGCACCAGTCACGCTTGTGCGACTTGTCATGTGACTTTGGACATGACCTGTCGCAGCCCATTCTTTTCAATGGCATACATTCAGATCAGTGCGACTAAGTGATATTGACGTCCTGTTTTTTTTTTGTTGTTTAAAAATAACAAACATGTTATACTTATCTGCTCTGTGTAAGGCCCGGTTCACACTGGTGCGATGCGAGAACCCTGCAAATCCACTGCGGGTTCCCACATTGCACCGACTCGCATGGCAGTTCACACTGCCATATGCGAATCGCTGGGGAGTGTCAATACATTGTTAACGACACCCCCAGTTCAGCTTGCATATCGCACTGCGAACTGACAGTTCGGACACGAATCGGATTGCACAGGTGTGAACAGCGATCCGATTCCGGTCCGAACAAAAAAAAGGGTCCTGTGCGTGTTTGGACCGAATGCGGTGCGATATCAGCCATACTATCTGTATGGCTGAAATCGCATCACATGTGATGTGAACAGCAGTGCGCTGTGAATCACATGCGATGTCTGGCATCGCACCAGTGTGAACCGGGCCTAATGGTTTTTCACAAAGCAGCCCAGATCCTCCTCTTCTTGGGTCCCCTGCCTGCGCTCCTGGCCCCTCCCTCCTATCGAGTGCCCCCCAGAGCAAGCAACTTACTATGGGGGCACCCGAGCCGCTCCCCTGCCCTGTGTGTCCATTCAGACATGGAGCTGCAGCTTGACACCGCCCCCTCTCTCTCCTTATTGGCTCACTGACTCTGATTGACAGCAGCAGGAGCCAATCAGCACTCCCAGCACTGTGACTGTGATCAGGAGTAGGTAGGACTGGCTCCCAATCACATGATCGCTGTGTCAGGCAATCACAGTGATAAAGGGAGGCCAGTCAACACCACGCAAAGAGATGACATCACTCCGATCTTAAAGGGCCAGCGGAAAGGAGTTATTATCAAACACTCAAACATGAAAACAGAACACGTGCACAAAAAATCTCCAAAATCACATGCAAACACTCAGGTGTGAATCCAGGCTGAAACAGCTCTGGGCCTCTTAGCCATCATGGGTTTTGGTTGCCTGAGCCACCCTCGCCATGTGACTACAGTTCTCTACCTACCAGTCAGCAACAATATATATTCTTTAAAAGGGTTAGTTCACCTTTTCCATAAAGTACACCATGCAGTCAAGGGGCCCCAGGGTTTTCATAATCTGTATGCAGCTTTGAAATATTTTGCTGGGGTTAAATAGTTATACCTGTAGGCCATTTGGGTCACCCCTAAGGCCTGTCTGAGTAGCTCCTTGTAGCACCCTCTAGTGTGTGCTAGTTAGTAGTGTAGGTTTGTAGATTAGGTCTGTTATTGTACGAAACTTCTAGAAAGTTGTAAAAACTTTTAGAGCTATTAGGTGGAGGTTAGGAGGAACTGTTTGTAATATTTATGAGGGCCTGAGCCAATCCCCAGTAAAAGGGCTGGCAGGGGGTAGGTTTACCTCACAAATAGGCATGAACCATGCCAGCAAGGGCAGTCGGGTGGAAGATGGAGATAAAGTGCTGTAGAGACTGTCAGTGGCCCTCTGGGGTACCCCCTAGTCTAGGGTGACCAGACATCCCCGGTTTCTGGGGACAGTCCCCGGATTGAGGACACTGTCCCCGGACCAAGTCTGTCCCCAGTTTTGTCCCCGGATTGGATTTGAACAGGGGCTGGGGCAATTTCAAAGACAGCCCGTGCAGAATAAAAAGAAAAAATCTGAATTGCACCCCCCTCCTCTGCCGCTCCTACTAGCTTATGGGGGTTTATTTTTTCCATTATCTGTGTCCCTTTCTGATGATCATGTGCTGGTCGGAGCGGAGGGACTATTTCTTCAGTTTCGGGCGCATGCCCACTCAGCTCCGCTCGCATGTTCTTCTGCCTTGGCTCAAGTCCCAGCCAGCCGCCTGCCTGCTTATCTCCTTGCCTTTCCTGGTGGAGTGACCTTCTTCCACTCCCCACCCAGTAGTAGCCGGGGCCCGAAGAGTAAAGTCCCATACACACTATCAGATTTTCTGCTGATTTTTGTCTTCAGATTTACCAAAACCATGTAGTGCAAGGGCCTACCTGATTGCATACAAATTGAAACTCCTATGGTTTGACCTCATATTATATGGTTTTGGTAAATCTGAAGGAAAAAATCAGCAGAAAATCTGATAGTGTGTATGGGGCTTTAGACTTGACAGGCTGTGAGGCGGGTGGCGGCGGCGGAGACAGGCAAAGAGTCGTCGATTGCTGCCATTACTAGTAAAAAAAAAAAAAAAATATGTCCCCGGATTTCATTTTAAAAATCTGGTCACCTTACCCTAGTCGGGGGGGGGTTTGACCTTGGGTCCGGGCATGGGTGTTGGAAGGATCCTGCCACAACACACAGAGGAAACCCTTTCTGGAGGCATGGGAACAAGTGTGAGGACAGTGTGAGTAGAGCAGCACTACTGGGGACTCGCAAGGGGGAGACTGCCATACATAGCCAGTTCTCCCTAAATACCGTGTTGTGCCAAGTCTTCATCCCTTCCCTCTGAGAGCTTCTGCAGAGTCAGCCGGGTGGGCTGGTGAGAAAGTCTGTCTGGAGGACTACTGTGAGAAGTTTGCCTGGTGGGCTAGTGAAAGGGGCAGATGCAGCCAGGTGGGTAGGCATTGACAGAAGATGTGGTGCTAGGCTCAGTGACCCCGGAAAGGAAGTGAAGGAGAAGGTGCAAGCTGTGTCACTCCAGTGTGCTACTGTTTAGGGACTGCGAGTTCCTACCTGTGATGGGCTGTTACTGAGTTGACAATCAGGCCCTGTCAGCTCCCCTAAAGGTGTGAGCCAGCAAAAACTAAGTGAGCAGGAGGCTGAAGAAGAGAAGGCTGTGCATAGAGACAATATATATAGACTATGTATAGGAAGCTGTCCCTGAACTTGTTGAAGTTTAGTGGGCATCCCATAACCTCCCCTCCCTAACCAAGATGAAACTCCCTAATAAAAATTAAAAACAAAGCTACAGGCTGTTCTCTGTCTCTGAAGTGCTGGTGAAGACTCGGTTTGCCTGGCTGTGCAGGGTGTAGGATCCCAGTTCATCTTAGGCCCCTAGGGGGGTGCGGTACATCCTACAGGTAACTGCCCATCCTGTCCTGCTGCTGGGACGCTCTAGCTGTTGGGCGCTCACCCACAGTGTCACAGGAATGAGCGTTCTCCTTGATCAAACCCCTACAAATGTTCAAGGTGCTCTCTCTCTCATTAGCAACAGCAACTGCGCTCAGCGATGAGGTGAAAGAGAACACTCACTCCTGTGATGCTGAGGGTGAATGCCCAAGGGCTGGGCCTCATTCACACTGGCACTGTCAAACCTACGTTCATATGTGTTTAGAGCACTAGTTTTTAACCTTGAGACCAGAGCCTGGAAAAAATTCTTGCAAAACCTTCCATATCCCAAAAGTACATGCTTTTAATATCTGTACTATTAAATTATGTGTAGCACTGTTTTGTAATGCTTATTTGTTAAAATAAAAACCTTTTTTCTGTAAAAAAAAAAAAAATTATGTGTAGCACACCTGTAATTTGTGAGCGCAGAAACAGCATAAACTTGCACTTTAACTGAACTTGTTCCATTGCCTTTGTAGCACCCTGGGGTTTAGCCAGGGAGCTCCTCACACATTTACTTGCCAGGAGTAGTTATCTTGGTCGATTGATAGAGATCTATTGATTTCTCCCTAAGGCCGTGTACACACGGGTGGACTTTTCGGCATCAAAGGTCCGGCGGTCTTTCCGACGGACTTTCGACGGACTTTTGACGGACTTCCGACGGACTTTCGAACAAACGGACTTGCCTACACACAATCCCACCAAAGCCTGATGGATTCGTACGTGATAACGTACGACCGGACTAAAATAAGGAATTTGATAGCCAGTAGCCAATAGCTGACCTAGCGTTGGTTTTCTTCCGTTGGACTAGCATACAGACGAGTGGATTTTTCGACCTGACTCGAGTCCGTCGGAAAGATTTGAAACATATTTCAAATCTAAAGTCCGTCTGATTTTCGCCCGAAAAAGTCAGCTGCAGGTCCGATGAAGCCCACACACGGTCGGATTGTCCGACAGATTCGTCCCGTCAGACCAGTCCGGACGAAAAGTCGGCCCGTGTGTACACGGCATTAGTTTGGCCTTGTTGCATTTTTCTCTTCTACCACTAGGTGGCCGGGTACTTGGTGGTACTAGATATGAGAAGGGCAACCCAAGGTCAGGTTATGAGTATATGAGGTATATCAGCCAATGGGAATGGGCAGGGGTTTTCTTGAATCCCTTGGCCTGCTGGTAGAACCTATATATTTGGGTCAGGTCAGGTGATCTATGTTCTGTGCCACCTGGACGGCTGTCTGGGTGGATGTGTGTCATACGCACTGGGCTGCTAGGCCGGAGATTGAGCCTATCCAGGGCGCGTCTGGCTGCCAGGCTGTGTGAGGGCCTATCCAGGAGTAAGAGGGCAGCGCAGGGTTGGGACTGCGGCTTGCAGTCCAACCAAAAGTGACGGTTTTGCCAGCCGGAGAACCTGTCGTGGTAGGAGGTAGAAGGGGAGCTGCCGCCACTAAGGGACCAACCACCTTTACCAGGGACCACAGTGAGTAACTGAAGCAAGTACTAGAACCACATTCTCACCGAAAGGGCATGGTGGAGAATCGGGAAACTTCAGGCGGTACTCAAGTCAGGGACCCAACCCGTGGAGGAGATGCTTTCAGAGCAGCCTCGTGAGTCAAGCCAGGGACCTCGCCGGTTAGCAGGGGTGAAGCTTGAGAAGTATCAGGAGTGCCAAGCTAGGGACCCAGCAGGGAAGCATTGGTGACACTTGAGGGAGATACCACCGCAAAGATTGAAGGAGCTCAAGGGATTCAGAGTCAGTGAATCAGTGGGTCTAGTGAGAGACCGGGAGCTCAGAGTTGAAGAACTACAAGAAGCAGTTGCAGTGAAGCTGAAGGAACTGTTACGTTTGAGTTAGGAACTGTTAAAGACTGTTGCCATAGGAGAGACAGCATTCCTGCATGTGCAGATGTGGCTCCTTGCTGGGGGCTTTCCCTGCACGGCTGTCTTCCTATTGAAGTCTCGGAGTCTGCCAATTGAAGGGTGTCCTGGCCCTAACCCTCTTTCCCCCAAAAATACAAAAAGGACTGTTAAGAGAAATAAAACCTCTTTTACATCCAAGAAGTGTCTGACGCCCAATAACTTTGTCCACCTTGCACCCACTCTGCCTCACAACCCACCACATACAGAAGGATGTCAGCTATCTTTGGCTTGGAAAGTTCTCATTAGACTGGACAAGGCCAGAGATTTTGCTGCACCTTTATCGAAACCAGCTTGTAGAAATTCTAGAATTTGCACTGAATATGGAGTGGGGTGGGGGGCCGTCCCAGGAGCTTGAGGTTGAAAATTGCAGGAATTTTTCCAAAATTTTGTACTAAGTGTAGCAAGGTCCCAGGCCTCCTTTGATCTAATGAGAACCTCCAGGGCTAGGGATAGCTGACATCCTTCTGTATGTAGTGGGTTGTGAGGCATGGTGGGTGTAGAGTAGTTACGTTATTGGGCGCCAGACACTTCTTGGATGCAAAAGGAAGTTTATTTCTCTTAACAAACCTTTTTGGGGGAGAGAGGGTTAGGGCCAGGACAACCTTAGGTAGTTGCAAGATTAATTGGCAGACTCTGAGACTTCAATAAGAAGACAGCCATGCAGGGAAAGGCATCCAGCAAGATGCCACATCTGCATGTGTAGGAATGCTGCCTCCTATGGCAACAGTCTTTAACAGTTCCAAACACAAGGCTTAACAGTTCCTTCACTTTCACTACAATCACTTCTTGTAGTTCTTCAGCACACTGAGCTCCTGGTCTCTCACTAGACCCACTGATTCACTGCCATTGAATCCCTTGAGCTCCGTCAATCTTCACGGTGGTATCTTCCTCAAGCATCGCCCCCTTTTCTCTGCTGGGTCCCTAGCTTAATACTCTAGATACCTCTCAAGCTTCACCGACACTGGCCTGCTCGGTCCCTAGCTTGACACACAAGGCTGCTCTGCAAGCGTTACCTCTGCTGGCTGGGTCCCTGACTTGATTCCCACTGAAGTTTCCAGATTCTTCACCGACCCCGGTTGCTGAGAATTCTGCTTCGGTACTTGCTTCAGTTACTCACTGTGGTCCCTGGTAATAAGGCGGATAGACCCTTAGTGGTGACAGCTTCCCCTCTATCTCCGGCCACGACAGGTTCTCCGGCCGGCAGAACCGTCACTTTTGGTTGGACTGCAAACCGCAGTTCCAACCCTGCGATGCTCTCTTGCTTCTGGATAGGCCCTCAGACAGCCCAGCAGCCAGATGTGCCCAATTTCCGGCCTAGTAGCCCGGGCAGTACAACACAAGTCCACCCAGACAGCCGTCCACAGATCACCTGAGTATATAGGCTCTCCCAGCAGGCCAAGGGTTTCAAGAAAACCCTTGCCCATATTGGCTGAGATCCCCCATATACCCATAACCTGACCTAGTGGTAGAAGAGAAAAGTGCAACAAGGCCAAACTTAGGGAGAAATCAATAGATCTCTAGCAATCAACCAGGATAACTACTCCTGGCAAGTAAATTTGTGAGGAGCAACCCTGCCTAAAAACCAGGTGCTATATAAGTGTTGCTTGTGGAAACCTTCCTGAACTTTAAAAGTGTGAATATAAACTGCCTATGAGCAACCTAGACTTTGTAGTCTCTGCCCGTCAAATTTTCTTGTTCAAAAATTTTATTGGAGAAAAGAACAAGGCTTACATACAGTCAGGTCCCTTAAAAAGTGGGAGGCACATATACAGACTGTTGTAATTCCTACACCTTCACCTGATTTGGATGTAAATAGTCTCAAATTAAAGCTGAAAGTCTGCAGTTAAAGCACATCTTGTTTGTTTCATTTCAAATCCATTGTGGTGGTGTATAGAGCCAAAAAGATTAGAATTGTATCGATGTCCCAATATTTATGGACCTGACTGTATGTAGCCGGGAGTGGACTACAGTTATCTGACTTTGCAGACTGTCTGTTACTATTTTAGCCCGCTTAGTGCTGGATTTTCATCAGTGACATCATCAACTAAAGCACGGAGAAAAGCATTGTGGGAGAAGTAGTTCCCTTAACAGGCATTGCTGATTTCGCAGTATTGACTGTGAACCTCATCTCCCAAGAGACTGTCTGCTCGCAGAGGAATTGTGGGAGAGACTATATGGGGATCTGAGGATCAGGCCCATGCGGATTTGGAGGATTGCGGCCTAGTACGCGATCTATAGTCCACCGCTTCAGCCCCAGTGAGTTCCAGCTGTCAGAAGGACGCTCTGCAGCAGCGCTGAATACCGCGGAAACAGTCCACAGACGGATCCCTGTGTCCCGGTCCACCTGAAAGAGGAAGAATCGTTTGTTGGTTCCACCGGGTGACTCTGAAGACTATCAGGATTGGTGAGGGGGCTTCAGGCCCACGGATTCCATTGTTTGCCAAGTACTACACTTTCAGCACAGAACACCTGCAACATTCTCTTGGATTACAAATAGTATTGCTATCAAATGGGAGTTATTATCTTGCATTGTTCATCATCGCTTTGCTGCAGCCAGGAATCTCTGTTCTATGAGCTCCAACGTTGCTGGTGATACAGTGCAAGGCCCTTCTGTTAGGACAGTGTTGTTAGTGAGGATATACTGTATATAAAATATTAAACTCGCATAATATAGATACTCGGGGCAAACATAGCTATATGATCAAATGGGAGCAAGCTCTTGGGGAAGTCTCCCTTTCACAGCGGCAAATCATTTGGTCAGCAGCCAAAAGTTCTATCTGCACTCTCTATAAGGAAAACGCATGTCCCGAGTATCCATCATTTCAAGCCAAGTAAGATGACCATCGATTTTCCAAAGGCATTATGGCAGCAAAATGTTCAAAAAATACCTATCAGTCCCTGATCAGTTGCTCCCTTGGGAAAAGAAGGGGCATAGAAAATTAAAATTCAGCCTGACCAGTTTTGCCCCCGCTGACCGGCTGCATCAGAGGCCATAATGTGTGACGTTTAAACTTAGGGCCACCATTCAACTCTAAACTGTTTTTAAAAATGTCACCTACGGACAAATTTGGGTACTGAAGCTTGTTGTCATTTCAGTGGTGTGCATCAGTTTAAGGCTTGACATGTTGGGTATCTATTTACTCGACACAACCTCATCTTTTATATTTTACCAGAAAAGTGGATCATATATTGTGGCTGTGTGCCCTAAAGTCTATGTTAAATATGTCTTTCATTATATGTTGGTGTGTGAAACTGGACCCTGTTGTATCTTTCTTTCTTCTTTCGTACAGTACATGGCGATCCTGTCAGTCAATCTTCTCTGCTTTAAGCATGGAAGCAGATCCATATTGGTGTGGTCAGTTTGTGTATTAGTATTTCTAAGTTAGAGTTAGAAGACTGTATCACTGTAGTCTGTTTTTTCTACACACACCCTGTCTTTCCCAATACGCTTCCCGCCAATTAGAGCCTGCCTTTTTTTCTGGCACACCCACACTTCCCCACCACTAATCACAGCCTACCTTTCCTGATACACTCCCTGCCCCCCCCCCCCAGCCAATCACAGCCTGCTGTTCCTGACATGCTCCCCCCATCACCAATCACAGCCTACCTTTCCTGACACCAGTGGCGGTTGGTGGTATTTTTTTTTGGGGGGGGGGGCAAACAATCCTATTCTTTTATTCTGCCACCAAATACCTTATACAGCCCACTTCCTGTTTCTAGCCTTGGCTTATGACATCATGCACAGCTTTCTCTCTCTGGAGAGTTTGCCAGGAAGGGGGGGGGGGATTCATAAGAGGGCCAATGAGAGCTGCAGAGCTGGAGGTGTGCCTCTGTGTAAATCCAGGCAGCAGCTTCAGCTGCCCACAGTTAAAATGGTTGCAGCCAGACTCCATGGAGGGAGGATTCTGCAGGGTATTTGGCAAGTACAGTATATATAAAATAATATGCAAAGTGGTTGGAGGGAAGCTTCAGAATGGCAAAGATGTTTTAATTAAGTGTTCTTGCATAGCAAGACCACTTACTGTTATCTCACATATATATTATTCTTATTATTATAGCCAAATTTACCACCCTAACTCCTCCCACAGTTTTTACACTACATAGACAAGTAATATACCGAAACGTGCGGATTGTTCCCGAATGGTGTGCTATTACTTTGTGGAACGTTTCGCCAAATGGTTCACGAAATATCGTCATTTTTGCGGCAAAATTGGTCCCATAGGAATGAATGGGGAAACTAGAGTGGGAGATGACAAAAGCTGAAAAATCAGAACATGATTTCTAAACTGCCGCCACTCCCTCATTTTCAAGCCCACCTACACAAATCTTATATCAAAACGTTCAGCTATCCCTGCTGCCACTAAACATGTCCACGGCTAAGCCATAGTCCTGATAGTTTTCACAATATGACCATTTGTTTGTAACTCACGCCGTCCATTGACATTCATTGAAACTACACTCTAGCCCCCTCCAAATTTGAAGGGCAATTTCTAAACTGCGACTGTGCCTTCATTTTTAATATTTCAGAGACATACTATACATCAAAATCTAGGTCTGGGTCTTGTGATTCTCACAATATAAAGATCTTCGCTGTAGGATGTATAGTTTTTAAAATACGGCCATTTGTTTAGAGGTCATTTCAGGAAATTTTAGCCATTAATCAGAGTGTACTGTTAGTGTTTGTTTTTGTTGCCATGGTTACCAAAGCTTCTGTTATACACAGGGGGGGAGGTTGCTGGAGCATCTCAGCTCTGATTACAGAGCCCCGGGGAGGGGACAGACACACCATGTACTGATTTATAATAGAGGAATATGATGGGGCAGTTTTGATGGGGTAATTCTGATGGGGCAGATTTGATGAAGCAGTATTTGGGAAGCATAAACAGGGCATGAGCGTTGCTAGGAAACAGTGGTTGTAAACACAAGATGCTGAGACACCCCAAATGCATGTGACTTCATCTGCTAGACTTGATAATGCTTGTAGACTCCTCCCACAGTTTTTACACTACAGAGACAAGTAATATACCGAAACGAGCGGATTGTTCCCGATTGGTGTGTTATTACTTTGTGGAACTTTTTTCGCCGAATGGTCCACGAAATGACGTTTTTGCAACGAAATTTTTCCCATAGGAATGAATGGCGAAATGTTCAAAACTAGAGTGGGAGGTGACAAAAGCTGACAACCCCCTGATTAGCCAAAACATTATGACCACCCCATGATCAGCCAAAACATTATGACCACCCCATGTAAAAAAAAAAAATATTTTTGAAAAAAAAAAAATTCATTTTTGAAAAAAAATATATATTATTGAGAAAAAAAAATATTTTTGAAAAAAAAAAAAAATATTTTTGAAAAAAAAAATTTATTTTAAAGAAAAAAAAAATTTTGAACCAAAAAAATTCATTTTTGAAAATAAAATTATTTTTGAAAAAAAAAATCATTAAAAAAAAAATAATTTTTGAAAAAAAAAATCATTTTTGAAAAAAATGTTCAGCTCTTTCAGCTAATGATGGGAACTGTTTTACTACTATTTATACTTTTTAAAATACTAAGCTTTTTAACACTTTTCACAGTTACTCCGCCCACTGCACCCAGTTACTCCGCCCACTCCAGTTGTAGAGGCAAGAACACTTTCACAATTTCCCCAGAAATTGTACCTTTTCTAGTTACAAATTATTATGTGAGCAGACTGCAATTCCTCTTTAATGACAAAGCAAAAAGAATTCAGGCAGCGGTGGGATTTGAACCCACGACTCCGCAGAGACTGGAGCTTTCTCCAGGGCCTTAGACCGCTATGGGATTTGAACCCATGACTCCGCAGAGACTGGAGCTTTCTCCAGCGCCTAAGACCGCTATGGGATTTGAACCCACAACTCCACAGAGACTGGAGCTTTCTCCAGCGGCTTAGACCGCTATGGGATTTGAACCCATGACTCCGCAGAGACTTACTCCAGCGCCTTAGACCGCTCAGCCACGCTGCCTTCTGATTAACATAGACATGTTATCTCACATATATATTATTCTTATTATAGCCAAATTTACCACCCTAATTCCTCCCACAATTTTTACACTACATAGACAAGTAATATACCGAAACGTGCGGATTGTTCCCGAATGGTGTGCTATTATTTTGTGGAACGTTTCGCCGAATGGTTCACGAAATATCGTCGTTTTTGCGGCAAAATTGGTCCCATAGGAATGAATGGGGAAGCTAGAGTGGGAGGTGACAAAAGCTGAAAAATCAGAACATGATTTCTAAACTGCCACCACTCCCTTATTTTTAAGCCCACCTACACAAATCTTATATCAAAACGTTCAGCTATCCCTGCTGCCACTAAACATGTCCACGGCTAAGCCATAGTCCTGATAGTTTTCACAATATGACCATTTGTTTGTAACTCATGCCGTCCATTGACATTCATTGAAACTACACTCTAGCCCCTTCAAATTTGAAGGGCAATTTCTAAACTGCGACTGTGCCTTCATTTTTAATATTTCAGAGACATACTATACATCAAAATCTAGGTCTGGGTCTTGTGATTCTCACAATATAAAGATCTTCGCTGTAGGATTTATAGTTTTTGGGAAAAAGCTTTTTGTTTAGAGGTCATTTCAGGAAATTTTAGCCATTAATCAGAGTGTACTGTGTTTGTTTTGTTGCCATGGTTACCAAAGCTTCTGTTATACACAAGGGGGGAGGTGGCTGGAGCATCTCAGCTGTGATTACAGAGCCCGGGGGAGGGGACAGACACACCATGTACTGATTTATAATAGAGGAATATGATGGGGCAGTTTTGATAGGGCAATTCTGATGGGGCAGTTTTAATGGTGGCAATATGATAGGGAAGTTTTGATAGGAATTGTATTGTGTAGAAATTACATTGTGTTGTGTATTGAGCAGTGCGTGTGAAGCATAAACAGTACATGAGCGTTGCTAGGAAACAGTGGTTGTAAACACAAGATGCTGAAACCCCCCAAATGCATGTGGCCATACCTTCATCTGCGATGCTTGATAATGCTGATAATTTACCACCCTAACTCCTCCCACAGTTTTTACACATTCGCCGAATGGTTCACGGAATATCGTCGTTTTTGCGGCAAAATTGGTCCCATAGGAATGAATGGCGAAATGTTCAAAACTAGAGTGGGAGGTGACAAAAGCTGACAACCCCATGATCATACCACCCTAACTCCTCCCACAGCTTTTAAACTACATAGACAGTAATATACCGAAGGTGAGGATTGTTCCCGATCGGTGTGCTATTACTTTGTGGAACGTTTCGCCGAATGGTCCACGAAATATTGTAGTTTTTGCGGCGAAATTGGTCCCATAGAAATGAATGGCGAAATGTTCAATGTCATTTAATTGATTTGCTATTACCTTGTGGAACTTTGTGAAAAGCTGAAAAATACCAGTGTAAATCCGGCCTCAATGTCATTTAATTGGTGTGCTATTACTTTGTGGAACGTTTCGCCAAATGGTTCACGAAATATCGTCGTTTTTGCGACGAAATTGGTCCCATAGGAATGAATGGCGAAATGTTCAAAACTAGAGTGGGAGGTGACAAAAGCTGACAACCCCATGATCAGTCAAAACATTATGACCACCCCATGATCAGAAAAAACATGACCGCCTAATAAAAAAAATATATATTTTTGAAAAAAAAAAAAAAAATCATTTTTGAAAAAATAAAATTCATTTTTGAAAAAAAAAAAATAAAATTCATTTAAAAAAAAAAAAAAAATTGAAAAAAAAATCATTTAAAAAAAAAAAATTTGGAAAAAAAAAATCATTTTTGAAAAAAAAAATCATTTTTGAAAAAAAAAAAATTCATTTTTGAAAAAAATGTTCAGCTCTTTCAGCTAATTATGGGACTTCTTCAACTTTTTTACTACTATTGATACTTTTTAAAATAGTTACTCAAGCCACTCCACCCAGTTACTCCGCCCACTCCAGTTGTAGAGGCAAGAACACTTTTCACAATTTCCCCAGAAATTGTAGCTTTTCTAGTTTCAGTTTCTATTAGTGAATTCCATGGATTTACATCGCTCCCATGTTATCCTCACATGCCCGCCACCATCAGTGATCCGCCTTCTTGGGGATGCTATTCAAAATCTCTACTGCTATTGGCCGCACGCCCTGTCTATTCTGGCCTAATAATTCCCTTATTGGTCGCTCTCGCCACCTGCTGTCGTACTCTCACTGTCAATTGGCTAGCAGACGACGTTTTTCCACCCCTGGCTGTGTAAACTCCGCCCACCACGCAGACTCCAAATCCCTGATGTGGATTAGAGTAAGCTCCGCCCACCAGGCAGAGTCCAATGCCTTCGGCGGGTTAGTGTAGCTCTGCCCAACACGCATATACTCCAATGCTTGCATCGGATTAGTGTAGCTCCGCCCAACACTCATACCCCTATTCCTTCATCGCTATCTTCTGGAAACTCCGCCTATACGTAGGCTGTGCAAAGCAGTCTGTGAACTCGTTTAGCTCCGCCCACCAACTCAGACTTCCGTGCCTTCTGCGAGTTAAAGTAGTTCCCGCCCACCACCCCTAGGCTGGTATGCCTCCTGTGAGTTGAGCCCCGCCTACACGTAGGCTTCAGTGGCGGCTTGAAGCTCCGCCCACTCCTTTTTATCATCATTCGCCCCCCCCTTTTGTGGAAAATCTACTTCCTTTTTTATGGAAACTCAAAAATTCTCAGTTGTCACCAGAACAGGAAGTGAGGGGAAATCTCCCATTGGGGACACCTGCCTTATATAGGGGATTCCCCTCACTTCCTGTGATGTCCTGTGCCATCTGTGATATGTAGAGATCAGCTAAGGGGGGGCGTCACCCTCATCCCAACCGATTTACTAATCCAATCAGCTGCCAGAACTTGGCGACACCCCATTTCCAGGGGGACGGTAAATATAGGTGGTTGAGTTGCACTTTTGCGCCCCCCCTCCACTAAATCCATCACAGTGGGGGAGGGGAAGTTGTACAAGTGTCGTAACCTCAGCAGCAAAAATTGACCCCCCTCTTTGGTGGGCAGAATGATGAACGGAGGGTCGCCCTGCAAACGTGTACAATACACATGAGGATATCACACTATAGCGTATGTCAGACGTCGCATGTGATTCGCACCCGCACCGCTGTGCACATCCCATGCGATGTCTGTGCCATGCAAACTCAGCCCCACAGTTTGTAGGGATGAATTCGCATTGCATTCGCACCAGAAATTGGCGCAGGACCCTTTTTTTTTTTTGGACCGCACCAGGAATCGGATCGCATGGGTGTTCGGACCCAATACGTTCCGATTCCTGTTCCGAATTCGCAGTTCGCACTGATCTGTGGAGCGACATTAACTTTTGTATGGACACCCGCAAGCGGTTGGCATAGTGCAGTGTGAATCGCCGATGAATTCGAGTTGGGAACCCGCACTGGATCATTCACAGGGTTTTCCCCGCATCGCACCAGTGTGAAGCCAGCCTCTGGTTACAGTGTTTGTAAACCCCGTTCTACCACTGATAGCTACAGGTAAGGCTAGAATAAGACCCCTTTCACATTTTAGGCGTAATTCAGGCGTTAACCACTTCCGGACCGCCGCACGCCGATATACGTCATTATTTTGAAGCGGAATATCGTTGTTATGGCATCAGCTACCTGCCAAAACCACGGGATCCTCTTCTTCGTCCAGTTGCCGATAAGAGTGGTCTCTGCAGCGGAATCGCCACAAGATCACTTTTATCAGCGGCGGGAGAGGGCCCCCCCCTCCGCCACGCTCTGGTGCCCTCCGCCGCTTACCGGAGCCGATCGGATCCTTCCCGGTGTTAGGTATGGAGATGAGTGAGGGGAAGATGGCCCCCACCCGTCTCCATAACATTGCAGGGTGGAAGCGACATCAAAACGTCACTTCCGCCCATAGCTCTTAAAGAGACATTTTTTTTTTTTTAATTTTTAATTGACAAAAATATTTTTCTTTTCTTTTTATTGCATTTCAGTGTAAATATGATATCTGAGGTCTTTTTGACCCCAGATCTCATATTTAAGAGGTCCTGTCATGCTTTTTTTCTTTTCCTATTACACGGGATGTTTACCCACTTAAAGTGGAGGTCCACCCTAAAAAAGGAAATGGCATTAAAATTCATAAAAGAATTAAAAAAAAACATTTGAGAAAATTTTTTTTTTTTAACTTACCTGAAAGCCCTGTTGCTAGGCAGTCTTCCTAATCTGCCTCTTCCTATTCCGCGGCACTTCCTTCTCCTAAGGTGAGCGGCCCCATTGCCTTCTGGGACATGTGTGTGTCCCAGGAAACAACGGGGCCATTCACAGAGCGCCGCGCCGCTCGCGCATGCGCAGTAGGAAAGTTGCAGTGAAGCCGCAAGGCTCCACTGCCTGATTCCCTTAGTTAGGATGGAGGCACCGCCAGCCGATCCGATGGACGGATCGGCTCCGGGGGGGGGGGGGCGACATCACAGGCTCGCTGGACAAGTAAGTGTCCTTACTAAAAGTCAGCAGCTACAGTGTTTGTAGCTGCTGACTTTAAAAAAAAAAAAAAAAACGGCCAGAACTCCCCTTTAAGGACCAGCCTCGTTTTGGATTTTAGGTGTTTACATGTTTAAAACAGTTTTTTTGCTAGAAAATTACTTGGAACCCCCAAACATTATATATTGTTTTTTTTTTTTTCTAACACCCTAGAGAATAAAATGGTGGTCAATGCAATACTTTTTTTCGCACCGTATTTGCGCAGCGGTCTTATAAGCGCACTTTTTTTTGGAAAAAATTCACTTTTTTGAATAAAAAAATAAGACAACAGTAAAGTTAGCCATTTTTTTTTTTTTCATATTGTAAAATATAATGTTACGCTGAGTAAATTGATACCCAACACGTCACGCTTAAAAATTGTGCCCGCTCGTGGAATGGCGTCAAACTTTTACCCTTAAAAATCTCCATAGGCCACGTTTAAAAAAAATTCTACAGGTTGCAGGTTTTGAGTTACAGAGGAGGTCTAGGGCTATAATTATTGCTCTTGCTCTACCGGTCGCGGCGATACCTCACATGTGTGGTTTGACCACCGTTTTCAAATGTGGGCGCTACTCACGTATGCGTTCGATTCTGCGCGCAAGCTCATCGGGACGGGGCGCTTTAAAAAGAATTTTTTTTTTTTCGTTTTCTTATTTATTTTACTTTATTTTATTTATTTTTTCACTATTTCACTATTTTTTCACTGTAAAAAACTATTTGGATCACTTTTATTCCTATTACAAGGAATGTAAACATCCCAAAACCGAATGCAGCTAAACAAGCAAGCATGTAAGGTTGTTTCCAACCTAGAAGATGGCCGCGGGTGACAGGGGGGAGGAGTCACGTTTGACGTCACCCGCGGCCATCTTCTAGGTTGGAAACAACCTTACATGCTTGCTTGTTTAGCTGCACTCGGTTTTGGAGTGCAATTTATGTGAGTACATTTCCCATTTTTTTATTTGTCGAATAAAATATTATATACAGAGAGCACTAGTTTGTCCCCTTCCTCTCTTTTATTATTGATTATTGGGAGACATCTAATGGCTTCCCCTATTTTATTATTTTTACTGTTCATGTGAAGGGTTATTATGAATTTAACTAAGTGACAGCTTGCAACCTAGGTCATTTGTGGTTTTATTTTTTCTGCGCTGAATATTGTATATTTTTAGATTAGGTGGAAATCAGCAGTGCAAATCGCACTGATCTGCGGCTTTGGAATCGCCCATTTTCAAAGCCGCATCAGATTGAACCAGAGCTTTACTATATCTGGTGCACTCAGCATCCAGTGCAGCTGTGCATAGTAACCAATCAGCTTGTTCAATGAAGCATTGACATTAAAACCTGGAAACTGATTGGTTACTATGCACAGCTACACCAGATTCTGTGTGCAGCAGTTTAACCACTCTAGCCCCGGAAGGACTTACCCCCCTACCCCCCTTCCTGACCAGAGCATTTTTTGCGAAAGGCACTGCGCCGTTTTAACTGACAATTGCGCGGCCGTGCGACGTTGCACCGAACATAATTGACGTCCTTTTTTTCCCACAAATAGAGATTTCTTTTGGTGGTATTTGATCACCTCTGCGGTTTTTACTTTTTGCGCTATAAACAAAAAAAGAGTGACAATTTTGAACAAAAAGCAATATTTTTTACTTTTTGCTATAATAAAATACCCCCCAAAAATATATATAAAAACACATTTTTTCCTCAGTTTAGGCCGATATGTATTCTTCCACATATTTATTGTAAAAAAATCTCAATAAGAGTATATTGATTGGTTTGCGCAAAAGTTATAGCGTCTACAAAATAGTGGATAGATTTATGGCATTTTTATTATTAAATTATTTTTTTAACTAGTAATGGCGGCGATCTGCGATTTTCATTGGGACCGCGACATTATGGCGGACAGATCGGACACTTTTGACACTATTTTGGGAACATTGGCATTTATACAGTGATACACTGTACTACAAATAGCCACTGATTACTGTATAAATGACACTGGCAGGGAAGGGGTTAAACACTAGGGGGAGATCAAGGAGTTAAGTGTGTTCCCTAGGTGTGTTCTAACTGTAGGGGGGATGAGCTCACTACAACATGACAGAGATCACTGCTCCCGGTGACAGGGAACAGTAGATCTCTGTCATGTTGCTAAGCAAAACAGCGAAATGCCTTGTTTACATAGGCATCTCCCCGTTCTGCCTCTCCTCGCCGCAATTGCAGGCCACTGGCGAACATCGAGTTTGCTGGACCCGCGGGCACGCTCCCGCAGCACGCGGTGGGCGCGCGCCTACTAGGCAGCAAACTCAAAGGGACATACAGGTACGCCCTTTTGCCTGCCCGTGCCATTCTGCCAGCGTAAATCGGCGTGCGGCGGTTGGCAAGTGGTTAAGGCACCAGTCACGCTTGTGCGACTTGTCATGTGACTTTGGACATGACCTGTCGCAGCCCATTCTTTTCAATGGCATACATTCAGATCAGTGCGACTAAGTGATATTGACGTCCTGTTTTTTTTTTGTTGTTTAAAAATAACAAACATGTTATACTTATCTGCTCTGTGTAAGGCCCGGTTCACACTGGTGCGATGCGAGAACCCTGCAAATCCACTGCGGGTTCCCACATTGCACCGACTCGCATGGCAGTTCACACTGCCATATGCGAATCGCTGGGGAGTGTCAATACATTGTTAACGACACCCCCAGTTCAGCTTGCATATCGCACTGCGAACTGACAGTTCGGACACGAATCGGATTGCACAGGTGTGAACAGCCATGCGATCCGATTCCGGTCCGAACAAAAAAAAGGGTCCTGTGCGTGTTTGGACCGAATGCGGTGCGATATCAGCCATACTATCTGTATGGCTGAAATCGCATCACATGTGATGTGAACAGCAGTGCGCTGTGAATCACATGCGATGTCTGGCATCGCACCAGTGTGAACCGGGCCTAATGGTTTTTCACAAAGCAGCCCAGATCCTCCTCTTCTTGGGTCCCCTGCCTGCGCTCCTGGCCCCTCCCTCCTATCGAGTGCCCCCCAGAGCAAGCAACTTACTATGGGGGCACCCGAGCCGCTCCCCTGCCCTGTGTGTCCATTCAGACATGGAGCTGCAGCTTGACACCGCCCCCTCTCTCTCCTTATTGGCTCACTGACTCTGATTGACAGCAGCAGGAGCCAATCAGCACTCCCAGCACTGTGACTGTGATCAGGAGTAGGTAGGACTGGCTCCCAATCACATGATCGCTGTGTCAGGCAATCACAGTGATAAAGGGAGGCCAGTCAACACCACGCAAAGAGATGACATCACTCCGATCTTAAAGGGCCAGCGGAAAGGAGATATTATCAAACACTCAAACATGAAAACGGAACACGTGCACAAAAAATCTCCAAAATCACATGCAAACACTCAGGTGTGAATCCAGGCTGAAACAGCTCTGGGCCTCTTAGCCATCATGGGTTTTGGTTGCCTGAGCCACCCTCGCCATGTGACTACAGTTCTCTACCTACCAGTCAGCAACAATATATATTCTTTAAAAGGGTTAGTTCACCTTTTCCATAAAGTACACCATGCAGTCAAGGGGCCCCAGGGTTTTCATAATCTGTATGCAGCTTTGAAATATTTTGCTGGGGTTAAATAGTTATACCTGTAGGCCATTTGGGTCACCCCTAAGGCCTGTCTGAGTAGCTCCTTGTAGCACCCTCTAGTGTGTGCTAGTTAGTAGTGTAGGTTTGTAGATTAGGTCTGTTATTGTACGAAACTTCTAGAAAGTTGTAAAAACTTTTAGAGCTATTAGGTGGAGGTTAGGAGGAACTGTTTGTAATATTTATGAGGGCCTGAGCCAATCCCCAGTAAAAGGGCTGGCAGGGGGTAGGTTTACCTCACAAATAGGCATGAACCATGCCAGCAAGGGCAGTCAGGTGGAAGATGGAGATAAAGTGCTGTAGAGACTGTCAGTGGCCCTCTGGGGTACCCCCTAGTCTAGGGTGACCAGACATCCCCGGTTTATGGGGACAGTCCCCGGATTGAGGACACTGTCCCCGGACCAAGTCTGTCCCCAGTTTTGTCCCCGGATTGGATTTGAACAGGGGCTGGGGCAATTTCAAAGACAGCCCGTGCATAATAAAAAGAAAAAATCTGAATTGCACCCCCCTCCTCTGCCGCTCCTACTAGCTTATGGGGGTTTATTTTTTCCATTATCTGTGCCCCTTTCTGATGATCATGTGCTGGTCGGAGCGGAGGGACTATTTCTTCAGTTTCGGGCGCATGCCCACTCAGCTCCGCTCGCATGTTCTTCTGCCTTGGCTCAAGTCCCAGCCAGCCGCCTGCCTGCTTATCTCCTTGCCTTCCCTGGTGGAGTGACCTTCTTCCACTCCCCACCCAGTAGTAGCCGGGGCCCGAAGAGTAAAGTCCCATACACACTATCAGATTTTCTGCTGATTTTTGTCTTCAGATTTACCAAAACCATGTAGTGCAAGGGCCTGCCTGATTGCATACAAATTGAAACTCCTATGGTTTGACCTCATATTATATGGTTTTGGTAAATCTGAAGGAAAAAATCAGCAGAAAATCTGATAGTGTGTATGGGGCTTTAGACTTGACAGGCTGTGAGGCGGGTGGCGGCGGCGGAGACAGGCAAAGAGTCGTCGATTGCTGCCATTACTAGTAAAAAAAAAAAAAAAAATATGTCCCCGGATTTCATTTTAAAAATCTGGTCACCTTACCCTAGTCGGGGGGGGTTTGACCTTGGGTCCGGGCATGGGTGTTGGAAGGATCCTGCCACAACACACAGAGGAAACCCTTTCTGGAGGCATGGGAACAAGTGTGAGGACAGTGTGAGTAGAGCAGCACTACTGGGGACTCGCAAGGGGGAGACTGCCATACATAGCCAGTTCTCCCTAAATACCGTGTTGTGCCAAGTCTTCATCCCTTCCCTCTGAGAGCTTCTGCAGAGTCAGCCGGGTGGGCTGGTGAGAAAGTCTGTCTGGAGGACTACTGTGAGAAGTTTGCCTGGTGGGCTAGTGAAAGGGGCAGATGCAGCCAGGTGGGTAGGCATTGACAGAAGATGTGGTGCTAGGCTCAGTGACCCCGGAAAGGAAGTGAAGGAGAAGGTGCAAGCTGTGTCACTCCAGTGTGCTACTGTTTAGGGACTGCGAGTTCCTACCTGTGATGGGCTGTTACTGAGTTGACAATCAGGCCCTGTCAGCTCCCCTAAAGGTGTGAGCCAGCAAAAACTAAGTGAGCAGGAGGCTGAAGAAGAGAAGGCTGTGCATAGAGACAATATATATAGACTATGTATAGGAAGCTGTCCCTGAACTTGTTGAAGTTTAGTGGGCATCCCATAACCTCCCCTCCCTAACCAAGATGAAACTCCCTAATAAAAATTAAAAACAAAGCTACAGGCTGTTCTCTGTCTCTGAAGTGCTGGTGAAGACTCGGTTTGCCTGGCTGTGCAGGGTGTAGGATCCCAGTTCATCTTAGGCCCCTAGGGGGGTGCGGTACATCCTACAGGTAACTGCCCATCCTGTCCTGCTGCTGGGACGCTCTAGCTGTTGGGCGCTCACCCACAGTGTCACAGGAATGAGCGTTCTCCTTGATCAAACCCCTACAAATGTTCAAGGTGCTATCTCTCTCATTAGCAACAGCAACTGCGCTCAGCGATGAGGTGAAAGAGAACACTCACTCCTGTGATGCTGAGGGTGAATGCCCAAGGGCTGGGCCTCATTCACACTGGCACTGTCAAACCTACGTTCATATGTGTTTAGAGCACTAGTTTTTAACCTTGAGACCAGAGCCTGGAAAAAATTCTTGCAAAACCTTCCATATCCCAAAAGTACATGCTTTTAATATCTGTACTATTAAATTATGTGTAGCACTGTTTTGTAATGCTTATTTGTTAAAATAAAAACCTTTTTTCTGTAAAAAAAAAAAAAATTATGTGTAGCACACCTGTAATTTGTGAGCGCAGAAACAGCATAAACTTGCACTTTAACTGAACTTGTTCCATTGCCTTTGTAGCACCCTGGGGTTTAGCCAGGGAGCTCCTCACACATTTACTTGCCAGGAGTAGTTATCTTGGTCGATTGATAGAGATCTATTGATTTCTCCCTAAGGCCGTGTACACACGGGTGGACTTTTCGGCATCAAAGGTCCGGCGGTCTTTCCGACGGACTTTCGACGGACTTTTGACGGACTTCCGACGGACTTTCGAACAAACGGACTTGCCTACACACAATCCCACCAAAGCCTGATGGATTCGTACGTGATAACGTACGACCGGACTAAAATAAGGAATTTGATAGCCAGTAGCCAATAGCTGACCTAGCGTTGGTTTTCTTCCGTTGGACTAGCATACAGACGAGTGGATTTTTCGACCTGACTCGAGTCCGTCGGAAAGATTTGAAACATATTTCAAATCTAAAGTCCGTCTGATTTTCGCCCGAAAAAGTCAGCTGCAGGTCCGATGAAGCCCACACACGGTCGGATTGTCCGACAGATTCGTCCCGTCAGACCAGTCCGGACGAAAAGTCGGCCCGTGTGTACACGGCATTAGTTTGGCCTTGTTGCATTTTTCTCTTCTACCACTAGGTGGCCGGGTACTTGGTGGTACTAGATATGAGAAGGGCAACCCAAGGTCAGGTTATGAGTATATGAGGTATATCAGCCAATGGGAATGGGCAGGGGTTTTCTTGAATCCCTTGGCCTGCTGGTAGAACCTATATATTTGGGTCAGGTCAGGTGATCTATGTTCTGTGCCACCTGGACGGCTGTCTGGGTGGATGTGTGTCATACGCACTGGGCTGCTAGGCCGGAGATTGAGCCTATCCAGGGGGCGTCTGGCTGCCAGGCTGTGTGAGGGCCTATCCAGGAGTAAGAGGGCAGCGCAGGGTTGGGACTGCGGCTTGCAGTCCAACCAAAAGTGACGGTTTTGCCAGCCGGAGAACCTGTCGTGGTAGGAGGTAGAAGGGGAGCTGCCGCCACTAAGGGACCAACCACCTTTACCAGGGACCACAGTGAGTAACTGAAGCAAGTACTAGAACCACATTCTCACCGAAAGGGCATGGTGGAGAATCGGGAAACTTCAGGCGGTACTCAAGTCAGGGACCCAACCCGTGGAGGAGATGCTTTCAGAGCAGCCTCGTGAGTCAAGCCAGGGACCTCGCCGGTTAGCAGGGGTGAAGCTTGAGAAGTATCAGGAGTGCCAAGCTAGGGACCCAGCAGGGAAGCATTGGTGACACTTGAGGGAGATACCACCGCAAAGATTGAAGGAGCTCAAGGGATTCAGAGTCAGTGAATCAGTGGGTCTAGTGAGAGACCGGGAGCTCAGAGTTGAAGAACTACAAGAAGCAGTTGCAGTGAAGCTGAAGGAACTGTTACGTTTGAGTTAGGAACTGTTAAAGACTGTTGCCATAGGAGAGACAGCATTCCTGCATGTGCAGATGTGGCTCCTTGCTGGGGGCTTTCCCTGCACGGCTGTCTTCCTATTGAAGTCTCGGAGTCTGCCAATTGAAGGGTGTCCTGGCCCTAACCCTCTTTCCCCCAAAAATACAAAAAGGACTGTTAAGAGAAATAAAACCTCTTTTACATCCAAGAAGTGTCTGACGCCCAATAACTTTGTCCACCTTGCACCCACTCTGCCTCACAACCCACCACATACAGAAGGATGTCAGCTATCTTTGGCTTGGAAAGTTCTCATTAGACTGGACAAGGCCAGAGATTTTGCTGCACCTTTATCGAAACCAGCTTGTAGAAATTCTAGAATTTGCACTGAATATGGAGTGGGGTGGGGGGCCGTCCCAGGAGCTTGAGGTTGAAAATTGCAGGAATTTTTCCAAAATTTTGTACTAAGTGTAGCAAGGTCCCAGGCCTCCTTTGATCTAATGAGAACCTCCAGGGCTAGGGATAGCTGACATCCTTCTGTATGTAGTGGGTTGTGAGGCATGGTGGGTGTAGAGTAGTTACGTTATTGGGCGCCAGACACTTCTTGGATGCAAAAGGAAGTTTATTTCTCTTAACAAACCTTTTTGGGGGAGAGAGGGTTAGGGCCAGGACAACCTTAGGTAGTTGCAAGATTAATTGGCAGACTCTGAGACTTCAATAAGAAGACAGCCATGCAGGGAAAGGCATCCAGCAAGATGCCACATCTGCATGTGTAGGAATGCTGCCTCCTATGGCAACAGTCTTTAACAGTTCCAAACACAAGGCTTAACAGTTCCTTCACTTTCACTACAATCACTCCTTGTAGTTCTTCAGCACACTGAGCTCCTGGTCTCTCACTAGACCCACTGATTCACTGCCATTGAATCCCTTGAGCTCCGTCAATCTTCACGGTGGTATCTTCCTCAAGCATCGCCCCCTTTTCTCTGCTGGGTCCCTAGCTTAATACTCTAGATACCTCTCAAGCTTCACCGACACTGGCCTGCTCGGTCCCTAGCTTGACACACAAGGCTGCTCTGCAAGCGTTACCTCTGCTGGCTGGGTCCCTGACTTGATTCCCACTGAAGTTTCCAGATTCTTCACCGACCCCGGTTGCTGAGAATTCTGCTTCGGTACTTGCTTCAGTTACTCACTGTGGTCCCTGGTAATAAGGCGGATAGACCCTTAGTGGTGACAGCTTCCCCTCTATCTCCGGCCACGACAGGTTCTCCGGCCGGCAGAACCGTCACTTTTGGTTGGACTGCAAACCGCAGTTCCAACCCTGCGATGCTCTCTTGCTTCTGGATAGGCCCTCAGACAGCCCAGCAGCCAGATGTGCCCAATTTCCGGCCTAGTAGCCCGGGCAGTACAACACAAGTCCACCCAGACAGCCGTCCACAGATCACCTGAGTATATAGGCTCTCCCAGCAGGCCAAGGGTTTCAAGAAAACCCTTGCCCATATTGGCTGAGATCCCCCATATACCCATAACCTGACCTAGTGGTAGAAGAGAAAAGTGCAACAAGGCCAAACTTAGGGAGAAATCAATAGATCTCTAGCAATCAACCAGGATAACTACTCCTGGCAAGTAAATTTGTGAGGAGCAACCCTGCCTAAAAACCAGGTGCTATATAAGTGTTGCTTGTGGAAACCTTCCTGAACTTTAAAAGTGTGAATATAAACTGCCTATGAGCAACCTAGACTTTGTAGTCTCTGCCCGTCAAATTTTCTTGTTCAAAAATTTTATTGGAGAAAAGAACAAGGCTTACATACAGTCAGGTCCCTTAAAAAGTGGGAGGCACATATACAGACTGTTGTAATTCCTACACCTTCACCTGATTTGGATGTAAATAGTCTCAAATTAAAGCTGAAAGTCTGCAGTTAAAGCACATCTTGTTTGTTTCATTTCAAATCCATTGTGGTGGTGTATAGAGCCAAAAAGATTAGAATTGTATCGATGTCCCAATATTTATGGACCTGACTGTATGTAGCCGGGAGTGGACTACAGTTATCTGACTTTGCAGACTGTCTGTTACTATTTTAGCCCGCTTAGTGCTGGATTTTCATCAGTGACATCATCAACTAAAGCACGGAGAAAAGCATTGTGGGAGAAGTAGTTCCCTTAACAGGCATTGCTGATTTCGCAGTATTGACTGTGAACCTCATCTCCCAAGAGACTGTCTGCTCGCAGAGGAATTGTGGGAGAGACTATATGGGGATCTGAGGATCAGGCCCATGTGGATTTGGAGGATTGCGGCCTAGTACGCGATCTATAGTCCACCGCTTCAGCCCCAGTGAGTTCCAGCTGTCAGAAGGACGCTCTGCAGCAGCGCTGAATACCGCGGAAACAGTCCACAGACGGATCCCTGTGTCCCGGTCCACCTGAAAGAGGAAGAATCGTTTGTTGGTTCCACCGGGTGACTCTGAAGACTATCAGGATTGGTGAGGGGGCTTCAGGCCCACGGATTCCATTGTTTGCCAAGTACTACACTTTCAGCACAGAACACCTGCAACATTCTCTTGGATTACAAATAGTATTGCTATCAAATGGGAGTTATTATCTTGCATTGTTCATCATCGCTTTGCTGCAGCCAGGAATCTCTGTTCTATGAGCTCCAACGTTGCTGGTGATACAGTGCAAGGCCCTTCTGTTAGGACAGTGTTGTTAGTGAGGATATACTGTATATAAAATATTAAACTCGCATAATATAGATACTCGGGGCAAACATAGCTATATGATCAAATGGGAGCAAGCTCTTGGGGAAGTCTCCCTTTCACAGCGGCAAATCATTTGGTCAGCAGCCAAAAGTTCTATCTGCACTCTCTATAAGGAAAACGCATGTCCCGAGTATCCATCATTTCAAGCCAAGTAAGATGACCATCGATTTTCCAAAGGCATTATGGCAGCAAAATGTTCAAAAAATACCTATCAGTCCCTGATCAGTTGCTCCCTTGGGAAAAGAAGGGGCATAGAAAATTAAAATTCAGCCTGACCAGTTTTGCCCCCGCTGACCGGCTGCATCAGAGGCCATAATGTGTGACGTTTAAACTTAGGGCCACCATTCAACTCTAAACTGTTTTTAAAAATGTCACCTACGGACAAATTTGGGTACTGAAGCTTGTTGTCATTTCAGTGGTGTGCATCAGTTTAAGGCTTGACATGTTGGGTATCTATTTACTCGACACAACCTCATCTTTTATATTTTACCAGAAAAGTGGATCATATATTGTGGCTGTGTGCCCTAAAGTCTATGTTAAATATGTCTTTCATTATATGTTGGTGTGTGAAACTGGACCCTGTTGTATCTTTCTTTCTTCTTTCGTACAGTACATGGCGATCCTGTCAGTCAATCTTCTCTGCTTTAAGCATGGAAGCAGATCCATATTGGTGTGGTCAGTTTGTGTATTAGTATTTCTAAGTTAGAGTTAGAAGACTATATCACTGTAGTCTGTTTTTTCTACACACACCCTGTCTTTCCCAATACGCTTACCGCCAATTAGAGCCTGCCTTTTTTTCTGGCACACCCACACTTCCCCACCACTAATCACAGCCTACCTTTCCTGATACACTCCCTGCCCCCCCCCCCAGCCAATCACAGCCTGCTGTTCCTGACATGCTCCCCCCATCACCAATCACAGCCTACCTTTCCTGACACCAGTGGCGGTTGGTGGTATTTTTTTTTGGGGGGGGGGGGGGGCAAACAATCCTATTCTTTTATTCTGCCACCAAATACCTTATACAGCCCACTTCCTGTTTCTAGCCTTGGCTTATGACATCATGCACAGCTTTCTCTCTCTGGAGAGTTTGCCAGGAAGGGGGGGGGGATTCATAAGAGGGCCAATGAGAGCTGCAGAGCTGGAGGTGTGCCTCTGTGTAAATCCAGGCAGCAGCTTCAGCTGCCCACAGTTAAAATGGTTGCAGCCAGACTCCGTGGAGGGAGGATTCTGCAGGGTATTTGGCAAGTACAGTATATATAAAATAATATGCAAAGTGGTTGGAGGGAAGCTTCAGAATGGCAAAGATGTTTTAATTAAGTGTTCTTGCATAGCAAGACCACTTACTGTTATCTCACATATATATTATTCTTATTATTATAGCCAAATTTACCACCCTAACTCCTCCCACAGTTTTTACACTACATAGACAAGTAATATACCGAAACGTGCGGATTGTTCCCGAATGGTGTGCTATTACTTTGTGGAACGTTTCGCCAAATGGTTCACGAAATATCGTCATTTTTGCGGCGAAATTGGTCCCATAGGAATGAATGGGGAAACTAGAGTGGGAGATGACAAAAGCTGAAAAATCAGAACATGATTTCTAAACTGCCGCCACTCCCTCATTTTCAAGCCCACCTACACAAATCTTATATCAAAACGTTCAGCTATCCCTGCTGCCACTAAACATGTCCACGGCTAAGCCATAGTCCTGATAGTTTTCACAATATGACCATTTGTTTGTAACTCACGCCGTCCATTGACATTCATTGAAACTACACTCTAGCCCCCTCCAAATTTGAAGGGCAATTTCTAAACTGCGACTGTGCCTTCATTTTTAATATTTCAGAGACATACTATACATCAAAATCTAGGTCTGGGTCTTGTGATTCTCACAATATAAAGATCTTCGCTGTAGGATGTATAGTTTTTAAAATACGGCCATTTGTTTAGAGGTCATTTCAGGAAATTTTAGCCATTAATCAGAGTGTACTGTTAGTGTTTGTTTTTGTTGCCATGGTTACCAAAGCTTCTGTTATACACAGGGGGGGAGGTTGCTGGAGCATCTCAGCTCTGATTACAGAGCCCCGGGGAGGGGACAGACACACCATGTACTGATTTATAATAGAGGAATATGATGGGGCAGTTTTGATGGGGTAATTCTGATGGGGCAGATTTGATGAAGCAGTATTTGGGAAGCATAAACAGGGCATGAGCGTTGCTAGGAAACAGTGGTTGTAAACACAAGATGCTGCTACACCCCAAATGCATGTGACTTCATCTGCTAGACTTGATAATGCTTGTAGACTCCTCCCACAGTTTTTACACTACAGAGACAAGTAATATACCGAAACGAGCGGATTGTTCCCGATTGGTGTGTTATTACTTTGTGGAACTTTTTTCGCCGAATGGTCCACGAAATGACGTTTTTGCAACGAAATTTTTCCCATAGGAATGAATGGCGAAATGTTCAAAACTAGAGTGGGAGGTGACAAAAGCTGACAACCCCCTGATTAGCCAAAACATTATGACCACCCCATGATCAGCCAAAACATTATGACCACCCCATGTAAAAAAAAAAAATATTTTTGAAAAAAAAAAAATTCATTTTTGAAAAAAAATATATATTATTGAGAAAAAAAAATATTTTTGAAAAAAAAAATTTATTTTAAAGAAAAAAAAATTTTTGAACCAAAAAAATTCATTTTTGAAAATAAAATTATTTTTGAAAAAAAAAATCATTAAAAAAAAAATAATTTTTGAAAAAAAAAATCATTTTTGAAAAAAATGTTCAGCTCTTTCAGCTAATGATGGGAACTGTTTTACTACTATTTATACTTTTTAAAATACTAAGCTTTTTAACACTTTTCACAGTTACTCCGCCCACTGCACCCAGTTACTCCGCCCACTCCAGTTGTAGAGGCAAGAACACTTTCACAATTTCCCCAGAAATTGTACCTTTTCTAGTTACAAATTATTATGTGAGCAGACTGCAATTCCTCTTTAATGACAAAGCAAAAAGAATCCAGGCAGCGGTGGGATTTGAACCCACGACTCCGCAGAGACTGGAGCTTTCTCCAGCGCCTAAGACCACTATGGGATTTGAACCCACAACTCCACAGAGACTGGAGCTTTCTCCAGCGGCTTAGACCGCTATGGGATTTGAACCCATGACTCCGCAGAGACTGGAGCTTTCTCCAGCGCCTAAGACCACTATGGGATTTGAACCCACAACTCCACAGAGACTGGAGCTTTCTCCAGCGGCTTAGACCGCTATGGGATTTGAACCCATGACTCCGCAGAGACTTACTCCAGCGCCTTAGACCGCTCAGCCACGCTGCCTTCTGATTAACATAGACATGTTATCTCACATATATATTATTCTTATTATAGCCAAATTTACCACCCTAATTCCTCCCACAATTTTTACACTACATAGACAAGTAATATACCGAAACGTGCGGATTGTTCCCGAATGGTGTGCTATTATTTTGTGGAACGTTTCGCCGAATGGTTCACGAAATATCGTCGTTTTTGCGGCAAAATTGGTCCCATAGGAATGAATGGGGAAGCTAGAGTGGGAGGTGACAAAAGCTGAAAAATCAGAACATGATTTCTAAACTGCCACCACTCCCTTATTTTTAAGCCCACCTACACAAATCTTATATCAAAACGTTCAGCTATCCCTGCTGCCACTAAACATGTCCACGGCTAAGCCATAGTCCTGATAGTTTTCACAATATGACCATTTGTTTGTAACTCATGCCGTCCATTGACATTCATTGAAACTACACTCTAGCCCCTTCAAATTTGAAGGGCAATTTCTAAACTGCGACTGTGCCTTCATTTTTAATATTTCAGAGACATACTATACATCAAAATCTAGGTCTGGGTCTTGTGATTCTCACAATATAAAGATCTTCGCTGTAGGATTTATAGTTTTTGGGAAAAAGCTTTTTGTTTAGAGGTCATTTCAGGAAATTTTAGCCATTAATCAGAGTGTACTGTGTTTGTTTTGTTGCCATGGTTACCAAAGCTTCTGTTATACACAAGGGGGGAGGTGGCTGGAGCATCTCAGCTGTGATTACAGAGCCCGGGGGAGGGGACAGACACACCATGTACTGATTTATAATAGAGGAATATGATGGGGCAGTTTTGATAGGGCAATTCTGATGGGGCAGTTTTAATGGTGGCAATATGATAGGGAAGTTTTGATAGGAATTGTATTGTGTAGAAATTACATTGTGTTGTGTATTGAGCAGTGCGTGTGAAGCATAAACAGTACATGAGCGTTGCTAGGAAACAGTGGTTGTAAACACAAGATGCTGAAACCCCCCAAATGCATGTGGCCATACCTTCATCTGCGATGCTTGATAATGCTGATAATTTACCACCCTAACTCCTCCCACAGTTTTTACACATTCGCCGAATGGTTCACGGAATATCGTCGTTTTTGCGGCAAAATTGGTCCCATAGGAATGAATGGCGAAATGTTCAAAACTAGAGTGGGAGGTGACAAAAGCTGACAACCCCATGATCATACCACCCTAACTCCTCCCACAGCTTTTAAACTACATAGACAGTAATATACTGAAGGTGAGGATTGTTCCCGATCGGTGTGCTATTACTTTGTGGAACGTTTCACCGAATGGTCCACGAAATATTGTAGTTTTTGCGGCGAAATTGGTCCCATAGAAATGAATGGCGAAATGTTCAATGTCATTTAATTGGTGTGCTATTACCTTGTGGAACTTTGTGAAAAGCTGAAAAATACCAGTGTGAATCCGGCCTCAATGTCATTTAATTGGTGTGCTATTACTTTGTGGAACGTTTCGCCAAATGGTTCACGAAATATCGTCGTTTTTGCGACGAAATTGGTCCCATAGGAATGAATGGCGAAATGTTCAAAACTAGAGTGGGAGGTGACAAAAGCTGACAACCCCATGATCAGTCAAAACATTATGACCACCCCATGATCAGAAAAAACATGACCGCCTAATAAAAAAAATATATATTTTTGAAAAAAAAAAAAAAATCATTTTTGAAAAAAAAAAAAAAATCATTTTTGAAAAAAAAAAAAAATCATTTTTGAAAAAATAAAATTCATTTTTGAAAAAAAAAAATAAAATTCATTTAAAAAAAAAAAAAAAATTTGAAAAAAAAATCATTTAAAAAAAAAAAATT
Source organism: Aquarana catesbeiana (assembly GCF_042186555.1). Taxonomy (NCBI): domain Eukaryota; kingdom Metazoa; phylum Chordata; class Amphibia; order Anura; family Ranidae; genus Aquarana; species Aquarana catesbeiana. The sequence continues at coordinate 652,905,108 of NC_133326.1, forward strand.
TGGAAAAAAAAAATCATTTTTGAAAAAAAAAATCATTTTTGAAAAAAAAAAAAATTCATTTTTGAAAAAAATGTTCAGCTCTTTCAGCTAATTATGGGACTTCTTCAACTTTTTTACTACTATTGATACTTTTTAAAATAGTTACTCAAGCCACTCCACCCAGTTACTCCACCCACTCCAGTTGTAGAGGCAAGAACACTTTTCACAATTTCCCCAGAAATTGTAGCTTTTCTAGTTTCAGTTTCTATTAGTGAATTCCATGGATTTACATCGCTCCCATGTTATCCTCACATGCCCGCCACCATCAGTGATCCGCCTTCTTGGGGATGCTATTCAAAATCTCTACTGCTATTGGCCGCACGCCCTGTCTATTCTGGCCTAATAATTCCCTTATTGGTCGCTCTCGCCACCTGCTGTCGTACTCTCACTGTCAATTGGCTAGCAGACGACGTTTTTCCACCCCTGGCTGTGTAAACTCCGCCCACCACGCAGACTCCAAATCCCTGATGTGGATTAGAGTAAGCTCCGCCCACCAGGCAGAGTCCAATGCCTTCGGCGGGTTAGTGTAGCTCTGCCCAACACGCATATACTCCAATGCTTGCATCGGATTAGTGTAGCTCCGCCCAACACTCATACCCCTATTCCTTCATCGCTATCTTCTGGAAACTCCGCCTACACGTAGGCTGTGCAAAGCAGTCTGTGAACTCGTTTAGCTCTGCCCACCAACTCAGACTTCCGTGCCTTCTGCGAGTTAAAGTAGTTCCCGCCCACCACCCCTAGGCTGGTATGCCTCCTGTGAGTTGAGCCCCGCCTACACGTAGGCTTCAGTGGCGGCTTGAAGCTCCGCCCACTCCTTTTTATCATCATTCGCCCCCCCCTTTTGTGGAAAATCTACTTCCTTTTTTATGGAAACTCAAAAATTCTCAGTTGTCACCAGAACAGGAAGTGAGGGGAAATCTCCCATTGGGGACACCTGCCTTATATAGGGGATTCCCCTCACTTCCTGTGATGTCCTGTGCCATCTGTGATATGTAGAGATCAGCTAAGGGGGGGCGTCACCCTCATCCCAACCGATTTACTAATCCAATCAGCTGCCAGAACTTGGCGACACCCCATTTCCAGGGGGACGGTAAATATAGGTGGTTGAGTTGCACTTTTGCGCCCCCCCTCCACTAAATCCATCACAGTGGGGGAGGGGAAGTTGTACAAGTGTCGTAACCTCAGCAGCAAAAATTGACCCCCCTCTTTGGTGGGCAGAATGATGAACGGAGGGTCGCCCTGCAAACGTGTACAATACACATGAGGATATCACACTATAGCGTATGTCAGACGTCGCATGTGATTCGCACCCGCACCGCTGTGCACATCCCATGCGATGTCTGTGCCATGCAAACTCAGCCCCACAGTTTGTAGGGATGAATTCGCATTGCATTCGCACCAGAAATTGGCGCAGGACCCTTTTTTTTTTTTGGACCGCACCAGGAATCGGATCGCATGGGTGTTCGGACCCAATACGTTCCGATTCCTGTTCCGAATTCGCAGTTCGCACTGATCTGTGGAGCGACATTAACTTTTGTATGGACACCCGCAAGCGGTTGGCATAGTGCAGTGTGAATCGCCGATGAATTCGAGTTGGGAACCCGCACTGGATCATTCACAGGGTTTTCCCCGCATCGCACCAGTGTGAAGCCAGCCTCTGGTTACAGTGTTTGTAAACCCCGTTCTACCACTGATAGCTACAGGTAAGGCTAGAATAAGACCCCTTTCACATTTTAGGCGTAATTCAGGCGTTAACCACTTCCGGACCGCCGCACGCCGATATACGTCATTATTTTGAAGCGGAATATCGTTGTTATGGCATCAGCTACCTGCCAAAACCACGGGATCCTCTTCTTCGTCCAGTTGCCGATAAGAGTGGTCTCTGCAGCGGAATCGCCACAAGATCACTTTTATCAGCGGCGGGAGAGGGCCCCCCCCTCCGCCACGCTCTGGTGCCCTCCGCCGCTTACCGGAGCCGATCGGATCCTTCCCGGTGTTAGGTATGGAGATGAGTGAGGGGAAGATGGCCCCCACCCGTCTCCATAACATTGCAGGGTGGAAGCGACATCAAAACGTCACTTCCGCCCATAGCTCTTAAAGAGACATTTTTTTTTTTTTAATTTTTAATTGACAAAAATATTTTTCTTTTCTTTTTATTGCATTTCAGTGTAAATATGATATCTGAGGTCTTTTTGACCCCAGATCTCATATTTAAGAGGTCCTGTCATGCTTTTTTTTTTTTCCTATTACACGGGATGTTTACCCACTTAAAGTGGAGGTCCACCCTAAAAAAGGAAATGGCATTAAAATTCATAAAAGAATTAAAAAAAAACATTTGAGAAAATTTTTTTTTTTAACTTACCTGAAAGCCCTGTTGCTAGGCAGTCTTCCTAATCTGCCTCTTCCTATTCCGCGGCACTTCCTTCTCCTAAGGTGAGCGGCCCCATTGCCTTCTGGGACATGTGTGTGTCCCAGGAAACAACGGGGCCATTCACAGAGCGCCGCGCCGCTCGCGCATGCGCAGTAGGAAAGTTGCAGTGAAGTCGCAAGGCTCCACTGCCTGATTCCCTTAGTTAGGATGGAGGCACCGCCAGCCGATCCGATGGACGGATCGGCTCCGGGGGGGGGGCGACATCACAGGCTCGCTGGACAAGTAAGTGTCCTTACTAAAAGTCAGCAGCTACAGTGTTTGTAGCTGCTGACTTTAAAAAAAAAAAAAAAAACGGCCAGAACTCCCCTTTAAGGACCAGCCTCGTTTTGGATTTTAGGTGTTTACATGTTTAAAACAGTTTTTTTGCTAGAAAATTACTTGGAACCCCCAAACATTATATATTGTTTTTTTTTTTTTCTAACACCCTAGAGAATAAAATGGTGGTCAATGCAATACTTTTTTTCGCACCGTATTTGCGCAGCGGTCTTATAAGCGCACTTTTTTTTGGAAAAAATTCACTTTTTTGAATAAAAAAATAAGACAACAGTAAAGTTAGCCATTTTTTTTTTTTTCATATTGTAAAATATAATGTTACGCTGAGTAAATTGATACCCAACACGTCACGCTTAAAAATTGTGCCCGCTCGTGGAATGGCGTCAAACTTTTACCCTTAAAAATCTCCATAGGCCACGTTTAAAAAAAATTCTACAGGTTGCAGGTTTTGAGTTACAGAGGAGGTCTAGGGCTATAATTATTGCTCTTGCTCTACCGGTCGCGGCGATACCTCACATGTGTGGTTTGACCACCGTTTTCAAATGTGGGCGCTACTCACGTATGCGTTCGATTCTGCGCGCAAGCTCATCGGGACGGGGCGCTTTAAAAAGAATTTTTTTTTTTCGTTTTCTTATTTATTTTACTTTATTTTATTTATTTTTTCACTATTTCACTATTTTTTCACTGTAAAAAACTATTTGGATCACTTTTATTCCTATTACAAGGAATGTAAACATCCCAAAACCGAATGCAGCTAAACAAGCAAGCATGTAAGGTTGTTTCCAACCTAGAAGATGGCCGCGGGTGACAGGGGGGAGGAGTCACGTTTGACGTCACCCGCGGCCATCTTCTAGGTTGGAAACAACCTTACATGCTTGCTTGTTTAGCTGCACTCGGTTTTGGAGTGCAATTTATGTGAGTACATTTCCCATTTTTTTATTTGTCGAATAAAATATTATATACAGAGAGCACTAGTTTGTCCCCTTCCTCTCTTTTATTATTGATTATTGGGAGACATCTAATGGCTTCCCCTATTTTATTATTTTTACTGTTCATGTGAAGGGTTATTATGAATTTAACTAAGTGACAGCTTGCAACCTAGGTCATTTGTGGTTTTATTTTTTCTGCGCTGAATATTGTATATTTTTAGATTAGGTGGAAATCAGCAGTGCAAATCGCACTGATCTGCGGCTTTGGAATCGCCCATTTTCAAAGCCGCATCAGATTGAACCAGAGCTTTACTATATCTGGTGCACTCAGCATCCAGTGCAGCTGTGCATAGTAACCAATCAGCTTGTTCAATGAAGCATTGACATTAAAACCTGGAAACTGATTGGTTACTATGCACAGCTACACCAGATTCTGTGTGCAGCAGTTTAACCACTCTAGCCCCGGAAGGACTTACCCCCCTACCCCCCTTCCTGACCAGAGCATTTTTTGCGAAAGGCACTGCGCCGTTTTAACTGACAATTGCGCGGCCGTGCGACGTTGCACCGAACATAATTGACGTCCTTTTTTTCCCACAAATAGAGATTTCTTTTGGTGGCATTTGATCACCTCTGCGGTTTTTACTTTTTGCGCTATAAACAAAAAAAGAGTGACAATTTTGAACAAAAAGCAATATTTTTTACTTTTTGCTATAATAAAATACCCCCCAAAAATATATATAAAAACACATTTTTTCCTCAGTTTAGGCCGATATGTATTCTTCCACATATTTATTGTAAAAAAATCTCAATAAGAGTATATTGATTGGTTTGCGCAAAAGTTATAGCGTCTACAAAATAGTGGATAGATTTATGGCATTTTTATTATTAAATTATTTTTTTAACTAGTAATGGCGGCGATCTGCGATTTTCATTGGGACCGCGACATTATGGCGGACAGATCGGACACTTTTGACACTATTTTGGGAACATTGGCATTTATACAGTGATACACTGTACTACAAATAGCCACTGATTACTGTATAAATGACACTGGCAGGGAAGGGGTTAAACACTAGGGGGAGATCAAGGAGTTAAGTGTGTTCCCTAGGTGTGTTCTAACTGTAGGGGAGATGAGCTCACTACAACATGACAGAGATCACTGCTCCCGGTGACAGGGAACAGTAGATCTCTGTCATGTTGCTAAGCAAAACAGCGAAATGCCTTGTTTACATAGGCATCTCCCCGTTCTGCCTCTCCTCGCCGCAATTGCAGGCCACTGGCGAACATCGAGTTTGCTGGACCCGCGGGCACGCTCCCGCAGCACGCGGTGGGCGCGCGCCTACTAGGCAGCAAACTCAAAGGGACATACAGGTACGCCCTTTTGCCTGCCCGTGCCATTCTGCCAGCGTAAATCGGCGTGCGGCGGTTGGCAAGTGGTTAAGGCACCAGTCACGCTTGTGCGACTTGTCATGTGACTTTGGACATGACCTGTCGCAGCCCATTCTTTTCAATGGCATACATTCAGATCAGTGCGACTAAGTGATATTGACGTCCTGTTTTTTTTTTGTTGTTTAAAAATAACAAACATGTTATACTTATCTGCTCTGTGTAAGGCCCGGTTCACACTGGTGCGATGCGAGAACCCTGCAAATCCACTGCGGGTTCCCACATTGCACCGACTCGCATGGCAGTTCACACTGCCATATGCGAATCGCTGGGGAGTGTCAATACATTGTTAACGACACCCCCAGTTCAGCTTGCATATCGCACTGCGAACTGACAGTTCGGACACGAATCGGATTGCACAGGTGTGAACAGCCATGCGATCCGATTCCGGTCCGAACAAAAAAAAGGGTCCTGTGCGTGTTTGGACCGAATGCGGTGCGATATCAGCCATACTATCTGTATGGCTGAAATCGCATCACATGTGATGTGAACAGCAGTGCGCTGTGAATCACATGCGATGTCTGGCATCGCACCAGTGTGAACCGGGCCTAATGGTTTTTCACAAAGCAGCCCAGATCCTCCTCTTCTTGGGTCCCCTGCCTGCGCTCCTGGCCCCTCCCTCCTATCGAGTGCCCCCCAGAGCAAGCAACTTACTATGGGGGCACCCGAGCCGCTCCCCTGCCCTGTGTGTCCATTCAGACATGGAGCTGCAGCTTGACACCGCCCCCTCTCTCTCCTTATTGGCTCACTGACTCTGATTGACAGCAGCAGGAGCCAATCAGCACTCCCAGCACTGTGACTGTGATCAGGAGTAGGTAGGACTGGCTCCCAATCACATGATCGCTGTGTCAGGCAATCACAGTGATAAAGGGAGGCCAGTCAACACCACGCAAAGAGATGACATCACTCCGATCTTAAAGGGCCAGCGGAAAGGAGATATTATCAAACACTCAAACATGAAAACGGAACACGTGCACAAAAAATCTCCAAAATCACATGCAAACACTCAGGTGTGAATCCAGGCTGAAACAGCTCTGGGCCTCTTAGCCATCATGGGTTTTGGTTGCCTGAGCCACCCTCGCCATGTGACTACAGTTCTCTACCTACCAGTCAGCAACAATATATATTCTTTAAAAGGGTTAGTTCACCTTTTCCATAAAGTACACCATGCAGTCAAGGGGCCCCAGGGTTTTCATAATCTGTATGCAGCTTTGAAATATTGTGCTGGGGTTAAATAGTTATACCTGTAGGCCATTTGGGTCACCCCTAAGGCCTGTCTGAGTAGCTCCTTGTAGCACCCTCTAGTGTGTGCTAGTTAGTAGTGTAGGTTTGTAGATTAGGTCTGTTATTGTACGAAACTTCTAGAAAGTTGTAAAAACTTTTAGAGCTATTAGGTGGAGGTTAGGAGGAACTGTTTGTAATATTTATGAGGGCCTGAGCCAATCCCCAGTAAAAGGGCTGGCAGGGGGTAGGTTTACCTCACAAATAGGCATGAACCATGCCAGCAAGGGCAGTCAGGTGGAAGATGGAGATAAAGTGCTGTAGAGACTGTCAGTGGCCCTCTGGGGTACCCCCTAGTCTAGGGTGACCAGACATCCCCGGTTTATGGGGACAGTCCCCGGATTGAGGACACTGTCCCCGGACCAAGTCTGTCCCCAGTTTTGTCCCCGGATTGGATTTGAACAGGGGCTGGGGCAATTTCAAAGACAGCCCGTGCAGAATAAAAAGAAAAAATCTGAATTGCACCCCCCTCCTCTGCCGCTCCTACTAGCTTATGGGGGTTTATTTTTTCCATTATCTGTGCCCCTTTCTGATGATCATGTGCTGGTCGGAGCGGAGGGACTATTTCTTCAGTTTCGGGCGCATGCCCACTCAGCTCCGCTCGCATGTTCTTCTGCCTTGGCTCAAGTCCCAGCCAGCCGCCTGCCTGCTTATCTCCTTGCCTTCCCTGGTGGAGTGACCTTCTTCCACTCCCCACCCAGTAGTAGCCGGGGCCCGAAGAGTAAAGTCCCATACACACTATCAGATTTTCTGCTGATTTTTGTCTTCAGATTTACCAAAACCATGTAGTGCAAGGGCCTGCCTGATTGCATACAAATTGAAACTCCTATGGTTTGACCTCATATTATATGGTTTTGGTAAATCTGAAGGAAAAAATCAGCAGAAAATCTGATAGTGTGTATGGGGCTTTAGACTTGACAGGCTGTGAGGCGGGTGGCGGCGGCGGAGACAGGCAAAGAGTCGTCGATTGCTGCCATTACTAGTAAAAAAAAAAAAAAAATGTCCCCGGATTTCATTTTAAAAATCTGGTCACCTTACCCTAGTCGGGGGGGGTTTGACCTTGGGTCCGGGCATGGGTGTTGGAAGGATCCTGCCACAACACACAGAGGAAACCCTTTCTGGAGGCATGGGAACAAGTGTGAGGACAGTGTGAGTAGAGCAGCACTACTGGGGACTCGCAAGGGGGAGACTGCCATACATAGCCAGTTCTCCCTAAATACCGTGTTGTGCCAAGTCTTCATCCCTTCCCTCTGAGAGCTTCTGCAGAGTCAGCCGGGTGGGCTGGTGAGAAAGTCTGTCTGGAGGACTACTGTGAGAAGTTTGCCTGGTGGGCTAGTGAAAGGGGCAGATGCAGCCAGGTGGGTAGGCATTGACAGAAGATGTGGTGCTAGGCTCAGTGACCCCGGAAAGGAAGTGAAGGAGAAGGTGCAAGCTGTGTCACTCCAGTGTGCTACTGTTTAGGGACTGCGAGTTCCTACCTGTGATGGGCTGTTACTGAGTTGACAATCAGGCCCTGTCAGCTCCCCTAAAGGTGTGAGCCAGCAAAAACTAAGTGAGCAGGAGGCTGAAGAAGAGAAGGCTGTGCATAGAGACAATATATATAGACTATGTATAGGAAGCTGTCCCTGAACTTGTTGAAGTTTAGTGGGCATCCCATAACCTCCCCTCCCTAACCAAGATGAAACTCCCTAATAAAAATTAAAAACAAAGCTACAGGCTGTTCTCTGTCTCTGAAGTGCTGGTGAAGACTCGGTTTGCCTGGCTGTGCAGGGTGTAGGATCCCAGTTCATCTTAGGCCCCTAGGGGGGTGCGGTACATCCTACAGGTAACTGCCCATCCTGTCCTGCTGCTGGGACGCTCTAGCTGTTGGGCGCTCACCCACAGTGTCACAGGAATGAGCGTTCTCCTTGATCAAACCCCTACAAATGTTCAAGGTGCTCTCTCTCTCATTAGCAACAGCAACTGCGCTCAGCGATGAGGTGAAAGAGAACACTCACTCCTGTGATGCTGAGGGTGAATGCCCAAGGGCTGGGCCTCATTCACACTGGCACTGTCAAACCTACGTTCATATGTGTTTAGAGCACTAGTTTTTAACCTTGAGACCAGAGCCTGGAAAAAATTCTTGCAAAACCTTCCATATCCCAAAAGTACATGCTTTTAATATCTGTACTATTAAATTATGTGTAGCACTGTTTTGTAATGCTTATTTGTTAAAATAAAAACCTTTTTTCTGTAAAAAAAAAAAAAATTATGTGTAGCACACCTGTAATTTGTGAGCGCAGAAACAGCATAAACTTGCACTTTAACTGAACTTGTTCCATTGCCTTTGTAGCACCCTGGGGTTTAGCCAGGGAGCTCCTCACACATTTACTTGCCAGGAGTAGTTATCTTGGTCGATTGATAGAGATCTATTGATTTCTCCCTAAGGCCGTGTACACACGGGTGGACTTTTCGGCATCAAAGGTCCGGCGGTCTTTCCGACGGACTTTCGACGGACTTTTGACGGACTTCCGACGGACTTTCGAACAAACGGACTTGCCTACACACAATCCCACCAAAGCCTGATGGATTCGTACGTGATAACGTACGACCGGACTAAAATAAGGAATTTGATAGCCAGTAGCCAATAGCTGACCTAGCGTTGGTTTTCTTCCGTTGGACTAGCATACAGACGAGTGGATTTTTCGACCTGACTCGAGTCCGTCGGAAAGATTTGAAACATATTTCAAATCTAAAGTCCGTCTGATTTTCGCCCGAAAAAGTCAGCTGCAGGTCCGATGAAGCCCACACACGGTCGGATTGTCCGACAGATTCGTCCCGTCAGACCAGTCCGGACGAAAAGTCGGCCCGTGTGTACACGGCATTAGTTTGGCCTTGTTGCATTTTTCTCTTCTACCACTAGGTGGCCGGGTACTTGGTGGTACTAGATATGAGAAGGGCAACCCAAGGTCAGGTTATGAGTATATGAGGTATATCAGCCAATGGGAATGGGCAGGGGTTTTCTTGAATCCCTTGGCCTGCTGGTAGAACCTATATATTTGGGTCAGGTCAGGTGATCTATGTTCTGTGCCACCTGGACGGCTGTCTGGGTGGATGTGTGTCATACGCACTGGGCTGCTAGGCCGGAGATTGAGCCTATCCAGGGCGCGTCTGGCTGCCAGGCTGTGTGAGGGCCTATCCAGGAGTAAGAGGGCAGCGCAGGGTTGGGACTGCGGCTTGCAGTCCAACCAAAAGTGACGGTTTTGCCAGCCGGAGAACCTGTCGTGGTAGGAGGTAGAAGGGGAGCTGCCGCCACTAAGGGACCAACCACCTTTACCAGGGACCACAGTGAGTAACTGAAGCAAGTACTAGAACCACATTCTCACCGAAAGGGCATGGTGGAGAATCGGGAAACTTCAGGCGGTACTCAAGTCAGGGACCCAACCCGTGGAGGAGATGCTTTCAGAGCAGCCTCGTGAGTCAAGCCAGGGACCTCGCCGGTTAGCAGGGGTGAAGCTTGAGAAGTATCAGGAGTGCCAAGCTAGGGACCCAGCAGGGAAGCATTGGTGACACTTGAGGGAGATACCACCGCAAAGATTGAAGGAGCTCAAGGGATTCAGAGTCAGTGAATCAGTGGGTCTAGTGAGAGACCGGGAGCTCAGAGTTGAAGAACTACAAGAAGCAGTTGCAGTGAAGCTGAAGGAACTGTTACGTTTGAGTTAGGAACTGTTAAAGACTGTTGCCATAGGAGAGACAGCATTCCTGCATGTGCAGATGTGGCTCCTTGCTGGGGGCTTTCCCTGCACGGCTGTCTTCCTATTGAAGTCTCGGAGTCTGCCAATTGAAGGGTGTCCTGGCCCTAACCCTCTTTCCCCCAAAAATACAAAAAGGACTGTTAAGAGAAATAAAACCTCTTTTACATCCAAGAAGTGTCTGACGCCCAATAACTTTGTCCACCTTGCACCCACTCTGCCTCACAACCCACCACATACAGAAGGATGTCAGCTATCTTTGGCTTGGAAAGTTCTCATTAGACTGGACAAGGCCAGAGATTTTGCTGCACCTTTATCGAAACCAGCTTGTAGAAATTCTAGAATTTGCACTGAATATGGAGTGGGGTGGGGGGCCGTCCCAGGAGCTTGAGGTTGAAAATTGCAGGAATTTTTCCAAAATTTTGTACTAAGTGTAGCAAGGTCCCAGGCCTCCTTTGATCTAATGAGAACCTCCAGGGCTAGGGATAGCTGACATCCTTCTGTATGTAGTGGGTTGTGAGGCATGGTGGGTGTAGAGTAGTTACGTTATTGGGCGCCAGACACTTCTTGGATGCAAAAGGAAGTTTATTTCTCTTAACAAACCTTTTTGGGGGAGAGAGGGTTAGGGCCAGGACAACCTTAGGTAGTTGCAAGATTAATTGGCAGACTCTGAGACTTCAATAAGAAGACAGCCATGCAGGGAAAGGCATCCAGCAAGATGCCACATCTGCATGTGTAGGAATGCTGCCTCCTATGGCAACAGTCTTTAACAGTTCCAAACACAAGGCTTAACAGTTCCTTCACTTTCACTACAATCACTCCTTGTAGTTCTTCAGCACACTGAGCTCCTGGTCTCTCACTAGACCCACTGATTCACTGCCATTGAATCCCTTGAGCTCCGTCAATCTTCACGGTGGTATCTTCCTCAAGCATCGCCCCCTTTTCTCTGCTGGGTCCCTAGCTTAATACTCTAGATACCTCTCAAGCTTCACCGACACTGGCCTGCTCGGTCCCTAGCTTGACACACAAGGCTGCTCTGCAAGCGTTACCTCTGCTGGCTGGGTCCCTGACTTGATTCCCACTGAAGTTTCCAGATTCTTCACCGACCCCGGTTGCTGAGAATTCTGCTTCGGTACTTGCTTCAGTTACTCACTGTGGTCCCTGGTAATAAGGCGGATAGACCCTTAGTGGTGACAGCTTCCCCTCTATCTCCGGCCACGACAGGTTCTCCGGCCGGCAGAACCGTCACTTTTGGTTGGACTGCAAACCGCAGTTCCAACCCTGCGATGCTCTCTTGCTTCTGGATAGGCCCTCAGACAGCCCAGCAGCCAGATGTGCCCAATTTCCGGCCTAGTAGCCCGGGCAGTACAACACAAGTCCACCCAGACAGCCGTCCACAGATCACCTGAGTATATAGGCTCTCCCAGCAGGCCAAGGGTTTCAAGAAAACCCTTGCCCATATTGGCTGAGATCCCCCATATACCCATAACCTGACCTAGTGGTAGAAGAGAAAAGTGCAACAAGGCCAAACTTAGGGAGAAATCAATAGATCTCTAGCAATCAACCAGGATAACTACTCCTGGCAAGTAAATTTGTGAGGAGCAACCCTGCCTAAAAACCAGGTGCTATATAAGTGTTGCTTGTGGAAACCTTCCTGAACTTTAAAAGTGTGAATATAAACTGCCTATGAGCAACCTAGACTTTGTAGTCTCTGCCCGTCAAATTTTCTTGTTCAAAAATTTTATTGGAGAAAAGAACAAGGCTTACATACAGTCAGGTCCCTTAAAAAGTGGGAGGCACATATACAGACTGTTGTAATTCCTACACCTTCACCTGATTTGGATGTAAATAGTCTCAAATTAAAGCTGAAAGTCTGCAGTTAAAGCACATCTTGTTTGTTTCATTTCAAATCCATTGTGGTGGTGTATAGAGCCAAAAAGATTAGAATTGTATCGATGTCCCAATATTTATGGACCTGACTGTATGTAGCCGGGAGTGGACTACAGTTATCTGACTTTGCAGACTGTCTGTTACTATTTTAGCCCGCTTAGTGCTGGATTTTCATCAGTGACATCATCAACTAAAGCACGGAGAAAAGCATTGTGGGAGAAGTAGTTCCCTTAACAGGCATTGCTCATTTCGCAGTATTGACTGTGAACCTCATCTCCCAAGAGACTGTCTGCTCGCAGAGGAATTGTGGGAGAGACTATATGGGGATCTGAGGATCAGGCCCATGCGGATTTGGAGGATTGCGGCCTAGTACGCGATCTATAGTCCACCGCTTCAGCCCCAGTGAGTTCCAGCTGTCAGAAGGACGCTCTGCAGCAGCGCTGAATACCGCGGAAACAGTCCACAGACGGATCCCTGTGTCCCGGTCCACCTGAAAGAGGAAGAATCGTTTGTTGGTTCCACCGGGTGACTCTGAAGACTATCAGGATTGGTGAGGGGGCTTCAGGCCCACGGATTCCATTGTTTGCCAAGTACTACACTTTCAGCACAGAACACCTGCAACATTCTCTTGGATTACAAATAGTATTGCTATCAAATGGGAGTTATTATCTTGCATTGTTCATCATCGCTTTGCTGCAGCCAGGAATCTCTGTTCTATGAGCTCCAACGTTGCTGGTGATACAGTGCAAGGCCCTTCTGTTAGGACAGTGTTGTTAGTGAGGATATACTGTATATAAAATATTAAACTCGCATAATATAGATACTCGGGGCAAACATAGCTATATGATCAAATGGGAGCAAGCTCTTGGGGAAGTCTCCCTTTCACAGCGGCAAATCATTTGGTCAGCAGCCAAAAGTTCTATCTGCACTCTCTATAAGGAAAACGCATGTCCCGAGTATCCATCATTTCAAGCCAAGTAAGATGACCATCGATTTTCCAAAGGCATTATGGCAGCAAAATGTTCAAAAAATACCTATCAGTCCCTGATCAGTTGCTCCCTTGGGAAAAGAAGGGGCATAGAAAATTAAAATTCAGCCTGACCAGTTTTGCCCCCGCTGACCGGCTGCATCAGAGGCCATAATGTGTGACGTTTAAACTTAGGGCCACCATTCAACTCTAAACTGTTTTTAAAAATGTCACCTACGGACAAATTTGGGTACTGAAGCTTGTTGTCATTTCAGTGGTGTGCATCAGTTTAAGGCTTGACATGTTGGGTATCTATTTACTCGACACAACCTCATCTTTTATATTTTACCAGAAAAGTGGATCATATATTGTGGCTGTGTGCCCTAAAGTCTATGTTAAATATGTCTTTCATTATATGTTGGTGTGTGAAACTGGACCCTGTTGTATCTTTCTTTCTTCTTTCGTACAGTACATGGCGATCCTGTCAGTCAATCTTCTCTGCTTTAAGCATGGAAGCAGATCCATATTGGTGTGGTCAGTTTGTGTATTAGTATTTCTAAGTTAGAGTTAGAAGACTGTATCACTGTAGTCTGTTTTTTCTACACACACCCTGTCTTTCCCAATACGCTTACCGCCAATTAGAGTCTGCCTTTTTTTCTGGCACACCCACACTTCCCCACCACTAATCACAGCCTACCTTTCCTGATACACTCCCTGCCCCCCCCCCCCAGCCAATCACAGCCTGCTGTTCCTGACATGCTCCCCCCATCACCAATCACAGCCTACCTTTCCTGACACCAGTGGCGGTTGGTGGTATTTTTTTTTGGGGGGGGGGGCAAACAATCCTATTCTTTTATTCTGCCACCAAATACCTTATACAGCCCACTTCCTGTTTCTAGCCTTGGCTTATGACATCATGCACAGCTTTCTCTCTCTGGAGAGTTTGCCAGGAAGGGGGGGGGGGATTCATAAGAGGGCCAATGAGAGCTGCAGAGCTGGAGGTGTGCCTCTGTGTAAATCCAGGCAGCAGCTTCAGCTGCCCACAGTTAAAATGGTTGCAGCCAGACTCCATGGAGGGAGGATTCTGCAGGGTATTTGGCAAGTACAGTATATATAAAATAATATGCAAAGTGGTTGGAGGGAAGCTTCAGAATGGCAAAGATGTTTTAATTAAGTGTTCTTGCATAGCAAGACCACTTACTGTTATCTCACATATATATTATTCTTATTATTATAGCCAAATTTACCACCCTAACTCCTCCCACAGTTTTTACACTACATAGACAAGTAATATACCGAAACGTGCGGATTGTTCCCGAATGGTGTGCTATTACTTTGTGGAACGTTTCGCCAAATGGTTCACGAAATATCGTCATTTTTGCGGCGAAATTGGTCCCATAGGAATGAATGGGGAAACTAGAGTGGGAGATGACAAAAGCTGAAAAATCAGAACATGATTTCTAAACTGCCGCCACTCCCTCATTTTCAAGCCCACCTACACAAATCTTATATCAAAACGTTCAGCTATCCCTGCTGCCACTAAACATGTCCACGGCTAAGCCATAGTCCTGATAGTTTTCACAATATGACCATTTGTTTGTAACTCACGCCGTCCATTGACATTCATTGAAACTACACTCTAGCCCCCTCCAAATTTGAAGGGCAATTTCTAAACTGCGACTGTGCCTTCATTTTTAATATTTCAGAGACATACTATACATCAAAATCTAGGTCTGGGTCTTGTGATTCTCACAATATAAAGATCTTCGCTGTAGGATGTATAGTTTTTAAAATACGGCCATTTGTTTAGAGGTCATTTCAGGAAATTTTAGCCATTAATCAGAGTGTACTGTTAGTGTTTGTTTTTGTTGCCATGGTTACCAAAGCTTCTGTTATACACAGGGGGGGAGGTTGCTGGAGCATCTCAGCTCTGATTACAGAGCCCCGGGGAGGGGACAGACACACCATGTACTGATTTATAATAGAGGAATATGATGGGGCAGTTTTGATGGGGTAATTCTGATGGGGCAGATTTGATGAAGCAGTATTTGGGAAGCATAAACAGGGCATGAGCGTTGCTAGGAAACAGTGGTTGTAAACACAAGATGCTGAGACACCCCAAATGCATGTGACTTCATCTGCTAGACTTGATAATGCTTGTAGACTCCTCCCACAGTTTTTACACTACAGAGACAAGTAATATACCGAAACGAGCGGATTGTTCCCGATTGGTGTGTTATTACTTTGTGGAACTTTTTTCGCCGAATGGTCCACGAAATGACGTTTTTGCAACGAAATTTTTCCCATAGGAATGAATGGCGAAATGTTCAAAACTAGAGTGGGAGGTGACAAAAGCTGACAACCCCCTGATTAGCCAAAACATTATGACCACCCCATGATCAGCCAAAACATTATGACCACCCCATGTAAAAAAAAAAAATATTTTTGAAAAAAAAAAAATTCATTTTTGAAAAAAAATATATATTATTGAGAAAAAAAAATATTTTTGAAAAAAAAAAAAAATATTTTTGAAAAAAAAAATTTATTTTAAAGAAAAAAAAAATTTTGAACCAAAAAAATTCATTTTTGAAAATAAAATTATTTTTGAAAAAAAAAAATCATTAAAAAAAAAATAATTTTTGAAAAAAAAAATCATTTTTGAAAAAAATGTTCAGCTCTTTCAGCTAATGATGGGAACTGTTTTACTACTATTTATACTTTTTAAAATACTAAGCTTTTTAACACTTTTCACAGTTACTCCGCCCACTGCACCCAGTTACTCCGCCCACTCCAGTTGTAGAGGCAAGAACACTTTCACAATTTCCCCAGAAATTGTACCTTTTCTAGTTACAAATTATTATGTGAGCAGACTGCAATTCCTCTTTAATGACAAAGCAAAAAGAATCCAGGCAGCGGTGGGATTTGAACCCACGACTCCGCAGAGACTGGAGCTTTCTCCAGGGCCTTAGACCGCTATGGGATTTGAACCCATGACTCCGCAGAGACTGGAGCTTTCTCCAGCGCCTAAGACCGCTATGGGATTTGAACCCACAACTCCACAGAGACTGGAGCTTTCTCCAGCGGCTTAGACCGCTATGGGATTTGAACCCATGACTCCGCAGAGACTTACTCCAGCGCCTTAGACCGCTCAGCCACGCTGCCTTCTGATTAACATAGACATGTTATCTCACATATATATTATTCTTATTATAGCCAAATTTACCACCCTAATTCCTCCCACAATTTTTACACTACATAGACAAGTAATATACCGAAACGTGCGGATTGTTCCCGAATGGTGTGCTATTACTTTGTGGAACGTTTCGCCAAATGGTTCACGAAATATCGTCATTTTTGCGGCGAAATTGGTCCCATAGGAATGAATGGGGAAACTAGAGTGGGAGATGACAAAAGCTGAAAAATCAGAACATGATTTCTAAACTGCCGCCACTCCCTCATTTTCAAGCCCACCTACACAAATCTTATATCAAAACGTTCAGCTATCCCTGCTGCCACTAAACATGTCCACGGCTAAGCCATAGTCCTGATAGTTTTCACAATATGACCATTTGTTTGTAACTCACGCCGTCCATTGACATTCATTGAAACTACACTCTAGCCCCCTCCAAATTTGAAGGGCAATTTCTAAACTGCGACTGTGCCTTCATTTTTAATATTTCAGAGACATACTATACATCAAAATCTAGGTCTGGGTCTTGTGATTCTCACAATATAAAGATCTTCGCTGTAGGATGTATAGTTTTTAAAATACGGCCATTTGTTTAGAGGTCATTTCAGGAAATTTTAGCCATTAATCAGAGTGTACTGTTAGTGTTTGTTTTTGTTGCCATGGTTACCAAAGCTTCTGTTATACACAGGGGGGGAGGTTGCTGGAGCATCTCAGCTCTGATTACAGAGCCCCGGGGAGGGGACAGACACACCATGTACTGATTTATAATAGAGGAATATGATGGGGCAGTTTTGATGGGGTAATTCTGATGGGGCAGATTTGATGAAGCAGTATTTGGGAAGCATAAACAGGGCATGAGCGTTGCTAGGAAACAGTGGTTGTAAACACAAGATGCTGAGACACCCCAAATGCATGTGACTTCATCTGCTAGACTTGATAATGCTTGTAGACTCCTCCCACAGTTTTTACACTACAGAGACAAGTAATATACCGAAACGAGCGGATTGTTCCCGATTGGTGTGTTATTACTTTGTGGAACTTTTTTCGCCGAATGGTCCACGAAATGACGTTTTTGCAACGAAATTTTTCCCATAGGAATGAATGGCGAAATGTTCAAAACTAGAGTGGGAGGTGACAAAAGCTGACAACCCCCTGATTAGCCAAAACATTATGACCACCCCATGATCAGCCAAAACATTATGACCACCCCATGTAAAAAAAAAAAATATTTTTGAAAAAAAAAAAATTCATTTTTGAAAAAAAATATATATTATTGAGAAAAAAAAATATTTTTGAAAAAAAAAAAAAATATTTTTGAAAAAAAAAATTTATTTTAAAGAAAAAAAAAATTTTGAACCAAAAAAATTCATTTTTGAAAATAAAATTATTTTTGAAAAAAAAAATCATTAAAAAAAAAATAATTTTTGAAAAAAAAAATCATTTTTGAAAAAAATGTTCAGCTCTTTCAGCTAATGATGGGAACTGTTTTACTACTATTTATACTTTTTAAAATACTAAGCTTTTTAACACTTTTCACAGTTACTCCGCCCACTGCACCCAGTTACTCCGCCCACTCCAGTTGTAGAGGCAAGAACACTTTCACAATTTCCCCAGAAATTGTACCTTTTCTAGTTACAAATTATTATGTGAGCAGACTGCAATTCCTCTTTAATGACAAAGCAAAAAGAATCCAGGCAGCGGTGGGATTTGAACCCACGACTCCGCAGAGACTGGAGCTTTCTCCAGGGCCTTAGACCGCTATGGGATTTGAACCCATGACTCCGCAGAGACTGGAGCTTTCTCCAGCGCCTAAGACCGCTATGGGATTTGAACCCACAACTCCACAGAGACTGGAGCTTTCTCCAGCGGCTTAGACCGCTATGGGATTTGAACCCATGACTCCGCAGAGACTTACTCCAGCGCCTTAGACCGCTCAGCCACGCTGCCTTCTGATTAACATAGACATGTTATCTCACATATATATTATTCTTATTATAGCCAAATTTACCACCCTAATTCCTCCCACAATTTTTACACTACATAGACAAGTAATATACCGAAACGTGCGGATTGTTCCCGAATGGTGTGCTATTACTTTGTGGAACGTTTCGCCAAATGGTTCACGAAATATCGTCATTTTTGCGGCGAAATTGGTCCCATAGGAATGAATGGGGAAACTAGAGTGGGAGATGACAAAAGCTGAAAAATCAGAACATGATTTCTAAACTGCCGCCACTCCCTCATTTTCAAGCCCACCTACACAAATCTTATATCAAAACGTTCAGCTATCCCTGCTGCCACTAAACATGTCCACGGCTAAGCCATAGTCCTGATAGTTTTCACAATATGACCATTTGTTTGTAACTCACGCCGTCCATTGACATTCATTGAAACTACACTCTAGCCCCCTCCAAATTTGAAGGGCAATTTCTAAACTGCGACTGTGCCTTCATTTTTAATATTTCAGAGACATACTATACATCAAAATCTAGGTCTGGGTCTTGTGATTCTCACAATATAAAGATCTTCGCTGTAGGATGTATAGTTTTTAAAATACGGCCATTTGTTTAGAGGTCATTTCAGGAAATTTTAGCCATTAATCAGAGTGTACTGTTAGTGTTTGTTTTTGTTGCCATGGTTACCAAAGCTTCTGTTATACACAGGGGGGGAGGTTGCTGGAGCATCTCAGCTCTGATTACAGAGCCCCGGGGAGGGGACAGACACACCATGTACTGATTTATAATAGAGGAATATGATGGGGCAGTTTTGATGGGGTAATTCTGATGGGGCAGATTTGATGAAGCAGTATTTGGGAAGCATAAACAGGGCATGAGCGTTGCTAGGAAACAGTGGTTGTAAACACAAGATGCTGAGACACCCCAAATGCATGTGACTTCATCTGCTAGACTTGATAATGCTTGTAGACTCCTCCCACAGTTTTTACACTACAGAGACAAGTAATATACCGAAACGAGCGGATTGTTCCCGATTGGTGTGTTATTACTTTGTGGAACTTTTTTCGCCGAATGGTCCACGAAATGACGTTTTTGCAACGAAATTTTTCCCATAGGAATGAATGGCGAAATGTTCAAAACTAGAGTGGGAGGTGACAAAAGCTGACAACCCCCTGATTAGCCAAAACATTATGACCACCCCATGATCAGCCAAAACATTATGACCACCCCATGTAAAAAAAAAAAATATTTTTGAAAAAAAAAAAATTCATTTTTGAAAAAAAATATATATTATTGAGAAAAAAAAATATTTTTGAAAAAAAAAAAAAATATTTTTGAAAAAAAAAATTTATTTTAAAGAAAAAAAAAATTTTGAACCAAAAAAATTCATTTTTGAAAATAAAATTATTTTTGAAAAAAAAAAATCATTAAAAAAAAAATAATTTTTGAAAAAAAAAATCATTTTTGAAAAAAATGTTCAGCTCTTTCAGCTAATGATGGGAACTGTTTTACTACTATTTATACTTTTTAAAATACTAAGCTTTTTAACACTTTTCACAGTTACTCCGCCCACTGCACCCAGTTACTCCGCCCACTCCAGTTGTAGAGGCAAGAACACTTTCACAATTTCCCCAGAAATTGTACCTTTTCTAGTTACAAATTATTATGTGAGCAGACTGCAATTCCTCTTTAATGACAAAGCAAAAAGAATCCAGGCAGCGGTGGGATTTGAACCCACGACTCCGCAGAGACTGGAGCTTTCTCCAGGGCCTTAGACCGCTATGGGATTTGAACCCATGACTCCGCAGAGACTGGAGCTTTCTCCAGCGCCTAAGACCGCTATGGGATTTGAACCCACAACTCCACAGAGACTGGAGCTTTCTCCAGCGGCTTAGACCGCTATGGGATTTGAACCCATGACTCCGCAGAGACTTACTCCAGCGCCTTAGACCGCTCAGCCACGCTGCCTTCTGATTAACATAGACATGTTATCTCACATATATATTATTCTTATTATAGCCAAATTTACCACCCTAATTCCTCCCACAATTTTTACACTACATAGACAAGTAATATACCGAAACGTGCGGATTGTTCCCGAATGGTGTGCTATTACTTTGTGGAACGTTTCGCCAAATGGTTCACGAAATATCGTCATTTTTGCGGCGAAATTGGTCCCATAGGAATGAATGGGGAAACTAGAGTGGGAGATGACAAAAGCTGAAAAATCAGAACATGATTTCTAAACTGCCGCCACTCCCTCATTTTCAAGCCCACCTACACAAATCTTATATCAAAACGTTCAGCTATCCCTGCTGCCACTAAACATGTCCACGGCTAAGCCATAGTCCTGATAGTTTTCACAATATGACCATTTGTTTGTAACTCACGCCGTCCATTGACATTCATTGAAACTACACTCTAGCCCCCTCCAAATTTGAAGGGCAATTTCTAAACTGCGACTGTGCCTTCATTTTTAATATTTCAGAGACATACTATACATCAAAATCTAGGTCTGGGTCTTGTGATTCTCACAATATAAAGATCTTCGCTGTAGGATGTATAGTTTTTAAAATACGGCCATTTGTTTAGAGGTCATTTCAGGAAATTTTAGCCATTAATCAGAGTGTACTGTTAGTGTTTGTTTTTGTTGCCATGGTTACCAAAGCTTCTGTTATACACAGGGGGGGAGGTTGCTGGAGCATCTCAGCTCTGATTACAGAGCCCCGGGGAGGGGACAGACACACCATGTACTGATTTATAATAGAGGAATATGATGGGGCAGTTTTGATGGGGTAATTCTGATGGGGCAGATTTGATGAAGCAGTATTTGGGAAGCATAAACAGGGCATGAGCGTTGCTAGGAAACAGTGGTTGTAAACACAAGATGCTGAGACACCCCAAATGCATGTGACTTCATCTGCTAGACTTGATAATGCTTGTAGACTCCTCCCACAGTTTTTACACTACAGAGACAAGTAATATACCGAAACGAGCGGATTGTTCCCGATTGGTGTGTTATTACTTTGTGGAACTTTTTTCGCCGAATGGTCCACGAAATGACGTTTTTGCAACGAAATTTTTCCCATAGGAATGAATGGCGAAATGTTCAAAACTAGAGTGGGAGGTGACAAAAGCTGACAACCCCCTGATTAGCCAAAACATTATGACCACCCCATGATCAGCCAAAACATTATGACCACCCCATGTAAAAAAAAAAAATATTTTTGAAAAAAAAAAAATTCATTTTTGAAAAAAAATATATATTATTGAGAAAAAAAAATATTTTTGAAAAAAAAAATTTATTTTAAAGAAAAAAAAATTTTTGAACCAAAAAAATTCATTTTTGAAAATAAAATAATTTTTGAAAAAAAAAATCATTAAAAAAAAAATAATTTTTGAAAAAAAAAATCATTTTTGAAAAAAATGTTCAGCTCTTTCAGCTAATGATGGGAACTGTTTTACTACTATTTATACTTTTTAAAATACTAAGCTTTTTAACACTTTTCACAGTTACTCCGCCCACTGCACCCAGTTACTCCGCCCACTCCAGTTGTAGAGGCAAGAACACTTTCACAATTTCCCCAGAAATTGTACCTTTTCTAGTTACAAATTATTATGTGAGCAGACTGCAATTCCTCTTTAATGACAAAGCAAAAAGAATCCAGGCAGCGGTGGGATTTGAACCCACGACTCCGCAGAGACTGGAGCTTTCTCCAGCGCCTTAGACCGCTATGGGATTTGAACCCATGACTCCGCAGAGACTGGAGCTTTCTCCAGCGCCTAAGACCACTATGGGATTTGAACCCACAACTCCACAGAGACTGGAGCTTTCTCCAGCGGCTTAGACCGCTATGGGATTTGAACCCATGACTCCGCAGAGACTTACTCCAGCGCCTTAGACCGCTCAGCCACGCTGCCTTCTGATTAACATAGACATGTTATCTCACATATATATTATTCTTATTATAGCCAAATTTACCACCCTAATTCCTCCCACAATTTTTACACTACATAGACAAGTAATATACCGAAACGTGCGGATTGTTCCCGAATGGTGTGCTATTATTTTGTGGAACGTTTCGCCGAATGGTTCACGAAATATCGTCGTTTTTGCGGCAAAATTGGTCCCATAGGAATGAATGGGGAAGCTAGAGTGGGAGGTGACAAAAGCTGAAAAATCAGAACATGATTTCTAAACTGCCACCACTCCCTTATTTTTAAGCCCACCTACACAAATCTTATATCAAAACGTTCAGCTATCCCTGCTGCCACTAAACATGTCCACGGCTAAGCCATAGTCCTGATAGTTTTCACAATATGACCATTTGTTTGTAACTCATGCCGTCCATTGACATTCATTGAAACTACACTCTAGCCCCTTCAAATTTGAAGGGCAATTTCTAAACTGCGACTGTGCCTTCATTTTTAATATTTCAGAGACATACTATACATCAAAATCTAGGTCTGGGTCTTGTGATTCTCACAATATAAAGATCTTCGCTGTAGGATTTATAGTTTTTGGGAAAAAGCTTTTTGTTTAGAGGTCATTTCAGGAAATTTTAGCCATTAATCAGAGTGTACTGTGTTTGTTTTGTTGCCATGGTTACCAAAGCTTCTGTTATACACAAGGGGGGAGGTGGCTGGAGCATCTCAGCTGTGATTACAGAGCCCGGGGGAGGGGACAGACACACCATGTACTGATTTATAATAGAGGAATATGATGGGGCAGTTTTGATAGGGCAATTCTGATGGGGCAGTTTTAATGGTGGCAATATGATAGGGAAGTTTTGATAGGAATTGTATTGTGTAGAAATTACATTGTGTTGTGTATTGAGCAGTGCGTGTGAAGCATAAACAGTACATGAGCGTTGCTAGGAAACAGTGGTTGTAAACACAAGATGCTGAAACCCCCCAAATGCATGTGGCCATACCTTCATCTGCGATGCTTGATAATGCTGATAATTTACCACCCTAACTCCTCCCACAGTTTTTACACATTCGCCGAATGGTTCACGGAATATCGTCGTTTTTGCGGCAAAATTGGTCCCATAGGAATGAATGGCGAAATGTTCAAAACTAGAGTGGGAGGTGACAAAAGCTGACAACCCCATGATCATACCACCCTAACTCCTCCCACAGCTTTTAAACTACATAGACAGTAATATACTGAAGGTGAGGATTGTTCCCGATCGGTGTGCTATTACTTTGTGAAACGTTTCGCCGAATGGTCCACGAAATATTGTAGTTTTTGCGGCGAAATTGGTCCCATAGAAATGAATGGCGAAATGTTCAATGTCATTTAATTGGTGTGCTATTACCTTGTGGAACTTTGTGAAAAGCTGAAAAATACCAGTGTGAATCCGGCCTCAATGTCATTTAATTGGTGTGCTATTACTTTGTGGAACGTTTCGCCAAATGGTTCACGAAATATCGTCGTTTTTGCGACGAAATTGGTCCCATAGGAATGAATGGCGAAATGTTCAAAACTAGAGTGGGAGGTGACAAAAGCTGACAACCCCATGATCAGTCAAAACATTATGACCACCCCATGATCAGAAAAAACATGACCGCCTAATAAAAAAAATATATATTTTTGAAAAAAAAAAAAAAATCATTTTTGAAAAAAAAAAAAAAATCATTTTTGAAAAAAAAAAAAAATCATTTTTGAAAAAATAAAATTCATTTTTGAAAAAAAAAAATAAAATTCATTTAAAAAAAAAAAAAAAAATTGAAAAAAAAATCATTTAAAAAAAAAAAATTTGGAAAAAAAAAATCATTTTTGAAAAAAAAAATCATTTTTGAAAAAAAAAAAATTCATTTTTGAAAAAAATGTTCAGCTCTTTCAGCTAATTATGGGACTTCTTCAACTTTTTTACTACTATTGATACTTTTTAAAATAGTTACTCAAGCCACTCCACCCAGTTACTCCGCCCACTCCAGTTGTAGAGGCAAGAACACTTTTCACAATTTCCCCAGAAATTGTAGCTTTTCTAGTTTCAGTTTCTATTAGTGAATTCCATGGATTTACATCGCTCCCATGTTATCCTCACATGCCCGCCACCATCAGTGATCCGCCTTCTTGGGGATGCTATTCAAAATCTCTACTGCTATTGGCCGCACGCCCTGTCTATTCTGGCCTAATAATTCCCTTATTGGTCGCTCTCGCCACCTGCTGTCGTACTCTCACTGTCAATTGGCTAGCAGACGACGTTTTTCCACCCCTGGCTGTGTAAACTCCGCCCACCACGCAGACTCCAAATCCCTGATGTGGATTAGAGTAAGCTCCGCCCACCAGGCAGAGTCCAATGCCTTCGGCGGGTTAGTGTAGCTCTGCCCAACACGCATATACTCCAATGCTTGCATCGGATTAGTGTAGCTCCGCCCAACACTCATACCCCTATTCCTTCATCGCTATCTTCTGGAAACTCCGCCTACACGTAGGCTGTGCAAAGCAGTCTGTGAACTCGTTTAGCTCCGCCCACCAACTCAGACTTCCGTGCCTTCTGCGAGTTAAAGTAGTTCCCGCCCACCACCCCTAGGCTGGTATGCCTCCTGTGAGTTGAGCCCCGCCTACACGTAGGCTTCAGTGGCGGCTTGAAGCTCCGCCCACTCCTTTTTATCATCATTCGCCCCCCCCTTTTGTGGAAAATCTACTTCCTTTTTTATGGAAACTCAAAAATTCTCAGTTGTCACCAGAACAGGAAGTGAGGGGAAATCTCCCATTGGGGACACCTGCCTTATATAGGGGATTCCCCTCACTTCCTGTGATGTCCTGTGCCATCTGTGATATGTAGAGATCAGCTAAGGGGGGGCGTCACCCTCATCCCAACCGATTTACTAATCCAATCAGCTGCCAGAACTTGGCGACACCCCATTTCCAGGGGGACGGTAAATATAGGTGGTTGAGTTGCACTTTTGCGCCCCCCCTCCACTAAATCCATCACAGTGGGGGAGGGGAAGTTGTACAAGTGTCGTAACCTCAGCAGCAAAAATTGACCCCCCTCTTTGGTGGGCAGAATGATGAACGGAGGGTCGCCCTGCAAACGTGTACAATACACATGAGGATATCACACTATAGCGTATGTCAGACGTCGCATGTGATTCGCACCCGCACCGCTGTGCACATCCCATGCGATGTCTGTGCCATGCAAACTCAGCCCCACAGTTTGTAGGGCTGAATTCGCATTGCATTCGCACCAGAAATTGGCGCAGGACCCTTTTTTTTTTTTTGGACCGCACCAGGAATCGGATCGCATGGGTGTTCGGACCCAATACGTTCCGATTCCTGTTCCGAATTCGCAGTTCGCACTGATCTGTGGGGCGACATTAACTTTTGTATGGACACCCGCAAGCGGTTGGCATAGTGCAGTGTGAATCGCCGATGAATTCGAGTTGGGAACCCGCACTGGATCATTCACAGGGTTTTCCCCGCATCGCACCAGTGTGAAGCCAGCCTCTGGTTACAGTGTTTGTAAACCCCGTTCTACCACTGATAGCTACAGGTAAGGCTAGAATAAGACCCCTTTCACATTGGAGGCGTAATTCAGGCGTTAACCACTTCTGGACCGCCGCACGCCGATATACGTCATTATTTTGAAGCGGAATATCGTTGTTATGGCATCAGCTACCTGCCAAAACCACGGGATCCTCTTCTTCGTCCAGTTTCCGATAAGAGTGGTCTCTGCAGCGGAATCGCCACAAGATCACTTTTATCAGCGGCGGGAGAGGGGCCCCCCCTCCGCCACGCTCTGGTGCCCTCCGCCGCTTACCGGAGCCGATCGGATCCTTCCCAGTGTTAGGTATGGAGATGAGTGAGGGGAAGATGGCCCCCACCCGTCTCCATAACATTGCAGGGTGGAAGCGACATCAAAACGTCACTTCCGCCCATAGCTCTTAAAGAGACATTTTTTTTTTTTTAATTTTTAATTGACAAAAATATTTTTCTTTTCTTTTTATTGCATTTCAGTGTAAATATGAGATCTGAGGTCTTTTTGACCCCAGATCTCATATTTAAGAGGTCCTGTCATGCTTTTTTTTTTTTCCTATTACACGGGATGTTTACCCACTTAAAGTGGAGGTCCACCCTAAAAAAGGAAATGGCATTAAAATTCATAAAAAAATTAAAAAAAACATTTGAGAAAATTTTTTTTTTTTAACTTACCTGAAAGCCCTGTTGCTAGGCAGTCTTCCTAATCTGCCTCTTCCTATTCCGCGGCACTTCCTTCTCCTAAGGTGAGCGGCCCCATTGCCTTCTGGGACATGTGTGTGTCCCAGGAAACAACGGGGCCATTCACAGAGCGCCGCGCCGCTCGCGCATGCGCAGTAGGAAAGTTGCAGTGAAGCCGCAAGGCTCCACTGCCTGATTCCCTTAGTTAGGATGGAGGCACCGCCAGCCGATCCGATGGACGGATCGGCTCCGGGGGGGGGGGCGACATCACAGGCTCGCTGGACAAGTAAGTGTCCTTACTAAAAGTCAGCAGCTACAGTGTTTGTAGCTGCTGACTTTAAAAAAAAAAACAAAAACGGCCAGAACCCCCCTTTAAGGACCAGCCTCGTTTTGGATTTTAGGTGTTTACATGTTTAAAACAGTTTTTTTGCTAGAAAATTACTTGGAACCCCCAAACATTATATATTGTTTTTTTTTTTTCTAACACCCTAGAGAATAAAATGGCGGTCAATGCAATACTTTTTTTCGCACCGTATTTGCGCAGCGGTCTTATAAGCGCACTTTTTTTTGGAAAAAATTCACTTTTTTGAATAAAAAAATAAGACAACAGTAAAGTTAGCCTTTTTTTTTTTTTTTCATATTGTAAAATATAATGTTACGCTGAGTAAATTGATACCCAACACGTCACGCTTAAAAATTGTGCCCGCTCGTGGAATGGCGTCAAACTTTTACCCTTAAAAATCTCCATAGGCCACGTTTAAAAAAAATTCTACAGGTTGCAGGTTTTGAGTTACAGAGGAGGTCTAGGGCTATAATTATTGCTCTTGCTCTACCGGTCGCGGCGATACCTCACATGTGTGGTTTGACCACCGTTTTCAAATGTGGGCGCTACTCACGTATGCGTTCGATTCTGCGCGCAAGCTCGTCGGGACGGGGCGCTTTAAAAAGAATTTTTTTTTTTTTCGTTTTCTTATTTATTTTACTTTATTTTATTTATTTTTTCACTATTTCACTATTTTTTCACTGTAAAAAACTATTTGGATCACTTTTATTCCTATTACAAGGAATGTAAACATCCCAAAACCGAGTGCAGCTAAACAAGCAAGCATGTAAGGTTGTTTCCAACCTAGAAGATGGCCGCGGGTGACAGGGGGGAGGAGTCACGTTTGACGTCACCCGCGGCCATCTTCTAGGTTGGAAACAACCTTACATGCTTGCTTGTTTAGCTGCACTCGGTTTTGGAGTGCAATTTATGTGAGTACATTTCCCATTTTTTTATTTGTCGAATAAAATATTATATACAGAGAGCACTAGTTTGTCCCCTTCCTCTCTTTTATTATTGATTATTGGGAGACATCTAATGGCTTCCCCTATTTTATTATTTTTACTGTTCATGTGAAGGGTTATTATGAATTTAACTAAGTGTCAGCTTGCAACCTAGGTCATTTGTGGTTTTATTTTTTCTGCGCTGAATATTGTATATTTTTAGATTAGGTGGAAATCAGCAGTGCAAATCGCACTGATCTGCGGCTTTGGAATCGCCCATTTTCAAAGCCGCATCAGATTGAACCAGAGCTTTACTATATCTGGTGCACTCAGCATCCAGTGCAGCTGTGCATAGTAACCAATCAGCTTGTTCAATGAAGCATTGACATTAAAACCTGGAAACTGATTGGTTACTATGCACAGCTACACCAGATTCTGTGTGCAGCAGTTTAACCACTCTAGCCCCGGAAGGACTTACCCCCCTACCCCCCTTCCTGACCAGAGCATTTTTTGCGAAAGGCACTGCGCCGTTTTAACTGACAATTGCGCGGCCGTGCGACGTTGCACCGAACATAATTGACGTCCTTTTTTTCCCACAAATAGAGATTTCTTTTGGTGGTATTTGATCACCTCTGCGGTTTTTACTTTTTGCGCTATAAACAAAAAAAGAGTGACAATTTTGAACAAAAAGCAATATTTTTTACTTTTTGCTATAATAAAATACCCCCCAAAAATATATATAAAAACACATTTTTTCCTCAGTTTAGGCCGATATGTATTCTTCCACATATTTATTGTAAAAAAATCTCAATAAGAGTATATTGATTGGTTTGCGCAAAAGTTATAGCGTCTACAAAATAGTGGATAGATTTATGGCATTTTTATTATTAAATTATTTTTTTAACTAGTAATGGCGGCGATCTGCGATTTTCATTGGGACCGCGACATTATGGCGGACAGATCGGACACTTTTGACACTATTTTGGGACCATTGGCATTTATACAGTGATACACTGTACTACAAATAGCCACTGATTACTGTATAAATGACACTGGCAGGGAAGGGGTTAAACACTAGGGGGAGATCAAGGAGTTAAGTGTGTTCCCTAGGTGTGTTCTAACTGTAGGGGGGATGAGCTCACTACAACATGACAGAGATCACTGCTCCCGGTGACAGGGAACAGTAGATCTCTGTCATGTTGCTAAGCAAAACAGCGAAATGCCTTGTTTACATAGGCATCTCCCCGTTCTGCCTCTCCTCGCCGCAATTGCAGGCCACTGGCGAACATCGAGTTTGCTGGACCCGCGGGCACGCTCCCGCAGCACGCGGTGGGCGCGCGCCTACTAGGCAGCAAACTCAAAGGGACATACAGGTACGCCCTTTTGCCTGCCCGTGCCATTCTGCCAGCGTAAATCGGCGTGCGGCGGTTGGCAAGTGGTTAAGGCACCAGTCACGCTTGTGCGACTTGTCATGTGACTTTGGACATGACCTGTCGCAGCCCATTCTTTTCAATGGCATACATTCAGATCAGTGCGACTAAGTGATATTGACGTCCTGTTTTTTTTTTGTTGTTTAAAAATAACAAACATGTTATACTTAACTGCTCTGTGTAAGGCCCGGTTCACACTGGTGCGATGCGAGAACCCTGCAAATCCACTGCGGGTTCCCACATTGCACCGACTCGCATGGCAGTTCACACTGCCATATGCGAATCGCTGGGGAGTGTCAATACATTGTTAACGACACCCCCAGTTCAGCTTGCATATCGCACTGCGAACTGACAGTTCGGACACGAATCGGATTGCACAGGTGTGAACAGCCATGCGATCCGATTCCGGTCCGAACAAAAAAAAGGGTCCTGTGCGTGTTTGGACCGAATGCGGTGCGATATCAGCCATACTATCTGTATGGCTGAAATCGCATCACATGTGATGTGAACAGCAGTGCGCTGTGAATCACATGCGATGTCTGGCATCGCACCAGTGTGAACCGGGCCTAATGGTTTTTCACAAAGCAGCCCAGATCCTCCTCTTCTTGGGTCCCCTGCCTGCGCTCCTGGCCCCTCCCTCCTATCGAGTGCCCCCCAGAGCAAGCAACTTACTATGGGGGCACCCGAGCTGCTCCCCTGCCCTGTGTGTCCATTCAGACATGGAGCTGCAGCTTGACACCGCCCCCTCTCTCTCCTTATTGGCTCACTGACTCTGATTGACAGCAGCAGGAGCCAATCAGCACTCCCAGCACTGTGACTGTGATCAGGAGTAGGTAGGACTGGCTCCCAATCACATGATCGCTGTGTCAGGCAATCACAGTGATAAAGGGAGGCCAGTCAACACCACGCAAAGAGATGACATCACTCCGATCTTAAAGGGCCAGCGGAAAGGAGATATTATCAAACACTCAAACATGAAAACGGAACACGTGCACAAAAAATCTCCAAAATCACATGCAAACACTCAGGTGTGAATCCAGGCTGAAACAGCTCTGGGCCTCTTAGCCATCATGGGTTTTGGTTGCCTGAGCCACCCTCGCCATGTGACTACAGTTCTCTACCTACCAGTCAGCAACAATATATATTCTTTAAAAGGGTTAGTTCACCTTTTCCATAAAGTACACCATGCAGTCAAGGGGCCCCAGGGTTTTCATAATCTGTATGCAGCTTTGAAATATTGTGCTGGGGTTAAATAGTTATACCTGTAGGCCATTTGGGTCACCCCTAAGGCCTGTCTGAGTAGCTCCTTGTAGCACCCTCTAGTGTGTGCTAGTTAGTAGTGTAGGTTTGTAGATTAGGTCTGTTATTGTACGAAACTTCTAGAAAGTTGTAAAAACTTTTAGAGCTATTAGGTGGAGGTTAGGAGGAACTGTTTGTAATATTTATGAGGGCCTGAGCCAATCCCCAGTAAAAGGGCTGGCAGGGGGTAGGTTTACCTCACAAATAGGCATGAACCATGCCAGCAAGGGCAGTCAGGTGGAAGATGGAGATAAAGTGCTGTAGAGACTGTCAGTGGCCCTCTGGGGTACCCCCTAGTCTAGGGTGACCAGACATCCCCGGTTTATGGGGACAGTCCCCGGATTGAGGACACTGTCCCCGGACCAAGTCTGTCCCCAGTTTTGTCCCCGGATTGGATTTGAACAGGGGCTGGGGCAATTTCAAAGACAGCCCGTGCAGAATAAAAAGAAAAAATCTGAATTGCACCCCCCTCCTCTGCCGCTCCTACTAGCTTATGGGGGTTTATTTTTTCCATTATCTGTGCCCCTTTCTGATGATCATGTGCTGGTCGGAGCGGAGGGACTATTTCTTCAGTTTCGGGCGCATGCCCACTCAGCTCCGCTCGCATGTTCTTCTGCCTTGGCTCAAGTCCCAGCCAGCCGCCTGCCTGCTTATCTCCTTGCCTTCCCTGGTGGAGTGACCTTCTTCCACTCCCCACCCAGTAGTAGCCGGGGCCCGAAGAGTAAAGTCCCATACACACTATCAGATTTTCTGCTGATTTTTGTCTTCAGATTTACCAAAACCATGTAGTGCAAGGGCCTGCCTGATTGCATACAAATTGAAACTCCTATGGTTTGACCTCATATTATATGGTTTTGGTAAATCTGAAGGAAAAAATCAGCAGAAAATCTGATAGTGTGTATGGGGCTTTAGACTTGACAGGCTGTGAGGCGGGTGGCGGCGGCGGAGACAGGCAAAGAGTCGTCGATTGCTGCCATTACTAGTAAAAAAAAAAAAAAAAATATGTCCCCGGATTTCATTTTAAAAATCTGGTCACCTTACCCTAGTCGGGGGGGTTTGACCTTGGGTCCGGGCATGGGTGTTGGAAGGATCCTGCCACAACACACAGAGGAAACCCTTTCTGGAGGCATGGGAACAAGTGTGAGGACAGTGTGAGTAGAGCAGCACTACTGGGGACTCGCAAGGGGGAGACTGCCATACATAGCCAGTTCTCCCTAAATACCGTGTTGTGCCAAGTCTTCATCCCTTCCCTCTGAGAGCTTCTGCAGAGTCAGCCGGGTGGGCTGGTGAGAAAGTCTGTCTGGAGGACTACTGTGAGAAGTTTGCCTGGTGGGCTAGTGAAAGGGGCAGATGCAGCCAGGTGGGTAGGCATTGACAGAAGATGTGGTGCTAGGCTCAGTGACCCCGGAAAGGAAGTGAAGGAGAAGGTGCAAGCTGTGTCACTCCAGTGTGCTACTGTTTAGGGACTGCGAGTTCCTACCTGTGATGGGCTGTTACTGAGTTGACAATCAGGCCCTGTCAGCTCCCCTAAAGGTGTGAGCCAGCAAAAACTAAGTGAGCAGGAGGCTGAAGAAGAGAAGGCTGTGCATAGAGACAATATATATAGACTATGTATAGGAAGCTGTCCCTGAACTTGTTGAAGTTTAGTGGGCATCCCATAACCTCCCCTCCCTAACCAAGATGAAACTCCCTAATAAAAATTAAAAACAAAGCTACAGGCTGTTCTCTGTCTCTGAAGTGCTGGTGAAGACTCGGTTTGCCTGGCTGTGCAGGGTGTAGGATCCCAGTTCATCTTAGGCCCCTAGGGGGGTGCGGTACATCCTACAGGTAACTGCCCATCCTGTCCTGCTGCTGGGACGCTCTAGCTGTTGGGCGCTCACCCACAGTGTCACAGGAATGAGCGTTCTCCTTGATCAAACCCCTACAAATGTTCAAGGTGCTCTCTCTCTCATTAGCAACAGCAACTGCGCTCAGCGATGAGGTGAAAGAGAACACTCACTCCTGTGATGCTGAGGGTGAATGCCCAAGGGCTGGGCCTCATTCACACTGGCACTGTCAAACCTACGTTCATATGTGTTTAGAGCACTAGTTTTTAACCTTGAGACCAGAGCCTGGAAAAAATTCTTGCAAAACCTTCCATATCCCAAAAGTACATGCTTTTAATATCTGTACTATTAAATTATGTGTAGCACTGTTTTGTAATGCTTATTTGTTAAAATAAAAACCTTTTTTCTGTAAAAAAAAAAAAAATTATGTGTAGCACACCTGTAATTTGTGAGCGCAGAAACAGCATAAACTTGCACTTTAACTGAACTTGTTCCATTGCCTTTGTAGCACCCTGGGGTTTAGCCAGGGAGCTCCTCACACATTTACTTGCCAGGAGTAGTTATCTTGGTCGATTGATAGAGATCTATTGATTTCTCCCTAAGGCCGTGTACACACGGGTGGACTTTTCGGCATCAAAGGTCCGGCGGTCTTTCCGACGGACTTTTGACGGACTTCCGACGGACTTTCGAACAAACGGACTTGCCTACACACAATCCCACCAAAGCCTGATGGATTCGTACGTGATAACGTACGACCGGACTAAAATAAGGAATTTGATAGCCAGTAGCCAATAGCTGACCTAGCGTTGGTTTTCTTCCGTTGGACTAGCATACAGACGAGTGGATTTTTCGACCTGACTCGAGTCCGTCGGAAAGATTTGAAACATATTTCAAATCTAAAGTCCGTCTGATTTTCGCCCGAAAAAGTCAGCTGCAGGTCCGATGAAGCCCACACACGGTCGGATTGTCCGACAGATTCGTCCCGTCAGACCAGTCCGGACGAAAAGTCGGCCCGTGTGTACACGGCATTAGTTTGGCCTTGTTGCATTTTTCTCTTCTACCACTAGGTGGCCGGGTACTTGGTGGTACTAGATATGAGAAGGGCAACCCAAGGTCAGGTTATGAGTATATGAGGTATATCAGCCAATGGGAATGGGCAGGGGTTTTCTTGAATCCCTTGGCCTGCTGGTAGAACCTATATATTTGGGTCAGGTCAGGTGATCTATGTTCTGTGCCACCTGGACGGCTGTCTGGGTGGATGTGTGTCATACGCACTGGGCTGCTAGGCCGGAGATTGAGCCTATCCAGGGCGCGTCTGGCTGCCAGGCTGTGTGAGGGCCTATCCAGGAGTAAGAGGGCAGCGCAGGGTTGGGACTGCGGCTTGCAGTCCAACCAAAAGTGACGGTTTTGCCAGCCGGAGAACCTGTCGTGGTAGGAGGTAGAAGGGGAGCTGCCGCCACTAAGGGACCAACCACCTTTACCAGGGACCACAGTGAGTAACTGAAGCAAGTACTAGAACCACATTCTCACCGAAAGGGCATGGTGGAGAATCGGGAAACTTCAGGCGGTACTCAAGTCAGGGACCCAACCCGTGGAGGAGATGCTTTCAGAGCAGCCTCGTGAGTCAAGCCAGGGACCTCGCCGGTTAGCAGGGGTGAAGCTTGAGAAGTATCAGGAGTGCCAAGCTAGGGACCCAGCAGGGAAGCATTGGTGACACTTGAGGGAGATACCACCGCAAAGATTGAAGGAGCTCAAGGGATTCAGAGTCAGTGAATCAGTGGGTCTAGTGAGAGACCGGGAGCTCAGAGTTGAAGAACTACAAGAAGCAGTTGCAGTGAAGCTGAAGGAACTGTTACGTTTGAGTTAGGAACTGTTAAAGACTGTTGCCATAGGAGAGACAGCATTCCTGCATGTGCAGATGTGGCTCCTTGCTGGGGGCTTTCCCTGCACGGCTGTCTTCCTATTGAAGTCTCGGAGTCTGCCAATTGAAGGGTGTCCTGGCCCTAACCCTCTTTCCCCCAAAAATACAAAAAGGACTGTTAAGAGAAATAAAACCTCTTTTACATCCAAGAAGTGTCTGACGCCCAATAACTTTGTCCACCTTGCACCCACTGTGCCTCACAACCCACCACATACAGAAGGATGTCAGCTATCTTTGGCTTGGAAAGTTCTCATTAGACTGGACAAGGCCAGAGATTTTGCTGCACCTTTATCGAAACCAGCTTGTAGAAATTCTAGAATTTGCACTGAATATGGAGTGGGGTGGGGGGCCGTCCCAGGAGCTTGAGGTTGAAAATTGCAGGAATTTTTCCAAAATTTTGTACTAAGTGTAGCAAGGTCCCAGGCCTCCTTTGATCTAATGAGAACCTCCAGGGCTAGGGATAGCTGACATCCTTCTGTATGTAGTGGGTTGTGAGGCATGGTGGGTGTAGAGTAGTTACGTTATTGGGCGCCAGACACTTCTTGGATGCAAAAGGAAGTTTATTTCTCTTAACAAACCTTTTTGGGGGAGAGAGGGTTAGGGCCAGGACAACCTTAGGTAGTTGCAAGATTAATTGGCAGACTCTGAGACTTCAATAAGAAGACAGCCATGCAGGGAAAGGCATCCAGCAAGATGCCACAT
The DNA here is from genome assembly GCF_042186555.1 of Aquarana catesbeiana. Classification (NCBI taxonomy): domain Eukaryota; kingdom Metazoa; phylum Chordata; class Amphibia; order Anura; family Ranidae; genus Aquarana; species Aquarana catesbeiana. Next base: position 652,939,854 of record NC_133326.1, read on the forward strand.
CTGCATGTGTAGGAATGCTGCCTCCTATGGCAACAGTCTTTAACAGTTCCAAACACAAGGCTTAACAGTTCCTTCACTTTCACTACAATCACTCCTTGTAGTTCTTCAGCACACTGAGCTCCTGGTCTCTCACTAGACCCACTGATTCACTGCCATTGAATCCCTTGAGCTCCGTCAATCTTCACGGTGGTATCTTCCTCAAGCATCGCCCCCTTTTCTCTGCTGGGTCCCTAGCTTAATACTCTAGATACCTCTCAAGCTTCACCGACACTGGCCTGCTCGGTCCCTAGCTTGACACACAAGGCTGCTCTGCAAGCGTTACCTCTGCTGGCTGGGTCCCTGACTTGATTCCCACTGAAGTTTCCAGATTCTTCACCGACCCCGGTTGCTGAGAATTCTGCTTCGGTACTTGCTTCAGTTACTCACTGTGGTCCCTGGTAATAAGGCGGATAGACCCTTAGTGGTGACAGCTTCCCCTCTATCTCCGGCCACGACAGGTTCTCCGGCCGGCAGAACCGTCACTTTTGGTTGGACTGCAAACCGCAGTTCCAACCCTGCGATGCTCTCTTGCTTCTGGATAGGCCCTCAGACAGCCCAGCAGCCAGATGTGCCCAATTTCCGGCCTAGTAGCCCGGGCAGTACAACACAAGTCCACCCAGACAGCCGTCCACAGATCACCTGAGTATATAGGCTCTCCCAGCAGGCCAAGGGTTTCAAGAAAACCCTTGCCCATATTGGCTGAGATCCCCCATATACCCATAACCTGACCTAGTGGTAGAAGAGAAAAGTGCAACAAGGCCAAACTTAGGGAGAAATCAATAGATCTCTAGCAATCAACCAGGATAACTACTCCCGGCAAGTAAATTTGTGAGGAGCAACCCTGCCTAAAAACCAGGTGCTATATAAGTGTTGCTTGTGGAAACCTTCCTGAACTTTAAAAGTGTGAATATAAACTGCCTATGAGCAACCTAGACTTTGTAGTCTCTGCCCGTCAAATTTTCTTGTTCAAAAATTTTATTGGAGAAAAGAACAAGGCTTACATACAGTCAGGTCCCTTAAAAAGTGGGAGGCACATATACAGACTGTTGTAATTCCTACACCTTCACCTGATTTGGATGTAAATAGTCTCAAATTAAAGCTGAAAGTCTGCAGTTAAAGCACATCTTGTTTGTTTCATTTCAAATCCATTGTGGTGGTGTATAGAGCCAAAAAGATTAGAATTGTATCGATGTCCCAATATTTATGGACCTGACTGTATGTAGCCGGGAGTGGACTACAGTTATCTGACTTTGCAGACTGTCTGTTACTATTTTAGCCCGCTTAGTGCTGGATTTTCATCAGTGACATCATCAACTAAAGCACGGAGAAAAGCATTGTGGGAGAAGTAGTTCCCTTAACAGGCATTGCTGATTTCGCAGTATTGACTGTGAACCTCATCTCCCAAGAGACTGTCTGCTCGCAGAGGAATTGTGGGAGAGACTATATGGGGATCTGAGGATCAGGCCCATGCGGATTTGGAGGATTGCGGCCTAGTACGCGATCTATAGTCCACCGCTTCAGCCCCAGTGAGTTCCAGCTGTCAGAAGGACGCTCTGCAGCAGCGCTGAATACCGCGGAAACAGTCCACAGACGGATCCCTGTGTCCCGGTCCACCTGAAAGAGGAAGAATCGTTTGTTGGTTCCACCGGGTGACTCTGAAGACTATCAGGATTGGTGAGGGGGCTTCAGGCCCACGGATTCCATTGTTTGCCAAGTACTACACTTTCAGCACAGAACACCTGCAACATTCTCTTGGATTACAAATAGTATTGCTATCAAATGGGAGTTATTATCTTGCATTGTTCATCATCGCTTTGCTGCAGCCAGGAATCTCTGTTCTATGAGCTCCAACGTTGCTGGTGATACAGTGCAAGGCCTTTCTGTTAGGACAGTGTTGTTAGTGAGGATATACTGTATATAAAATATTAAACTCGCATAATATAGATACTCGGGGCAAACATAGCTATATGATCAAATGGGAGCAAGCTCTTGGGGAAGTCTCCCTTTCACAGCGGCAAATCATTTGGTCAGCAGCCAAAAGTTCTATCTGCACTCTCTATAAGGAAAACGCATGTCCCGAGTATCCATCATTTCAAGCCAAGTAAGATGACCATCGATTTTCCAAAGGCATTATGGCAGCAAAATGTTCAAAATATACCTATCAGTCCCTGATCAGTTGCTCCCTTGGGAAAAGAAGGGGCATAGAAAATTAAAATTCAGCCTGACCAGTTTTGCCCCCGCTGACCGGCTGCATCAGAGGCCATAATGTGTGACGTTTAAACTTAGGGCCACCATTCAACTCTAAACTGTTTTTAAAAATGTCACCTACGGACAAATTTGGGTACTGAAGCTTGTTGTCATTTCAGTGGTGTGCATCAGTTTAAGGCTTGACATGTTGGGTATCTATTTACTCGACACAACCTCATCTTTTATATTTTACCAGAAAAGTGGATCATATATTGTGGCTGTGTGCCCTAAAGTCTATGTTAAATATGTCTTTCATTATATGTTGGTGTGTGAAACTGGACCCTGTTGTATCTTTCTTTCTTCTTTCGTACAGTACATGGCGATCCTGTCAGTCAATCTTCTCTGCTTTAAGCATGGAAGCAGATCCATATTGGTGTGGTCAGTTTGTGTATTAGTATTTCTAAGTTAGAGTTAGAAGACTGTATCACTGTAGTCTGTTTTTTCTACACACACCCTGTCTTTCCCAATACGCTTACCGCCAATTAGAGTCTGCCTTTTTTTCTGGCACACCCACACTTCCCCACCACTAATCACAGCCTACCTTTCCTGATACACTCCCTGCCCCCCCCCCCCAGCCAATCACAGCCTGCTGTTCCTGACATGCTCCCCCCATCACCAATCACAGCCTACCTTTCCTGACACCAGTGGCGGTTGGTGGTATTTTTTTTGGGGGGGGGGGGCAAACAATCCTATTCTTTTATTCTGCCACCAAATACCTTATACAGCCCACTTCCTGTTTCTAGCCTTGGCTTATGACATCATGCACAGCTTTCTCTCTCTGGAGAGTTTGCCAGGAAGGGGGGGGGGGGGATTCATAAGAGGGCCAATGAGAGCTGCAGAGCTGGAGGTGTGCCTCTGTGTAAATCCAGGCAGCAGCTTCAGCTGCCCACAGTTAAAATGGTTGCAGCCAGACTCCATGGAGGGAGGATTCTGCAGGGTATTTGGCAAGTACAGTATATATAAAATAATATGCAAAGTGGTTGGAGGGAAGCTTCAGAATGGCAAAGATGTTTTAATTACAAATTATTATGTGAGCAGACTGCAATTCCTCTTTAATGACAAAGCAAAAAGAATCCAGGCAGCGGTGGGATTTGAAAAAAAAAAAAAAAAATTCAAAGTGTGGCGCTATTAGTGATAATATAGAAAACTAAGCATAAAATGATATCGCAGAATTACAGTGTGAACCAAAATTGCCACATGAGCATATATGACAGTGACTAATAGGCAAAATGATAAATACGTGTATGTGTCCAATACAAATATTAAAACCAGATGTTATCGTCACACAAACCATGGGGGGGAGAAATCTGTCAGCACGACTTCCACGTTAATAGGTATACCACCATCGACCATGCGAAAGATTCGTATTACTGCTTATTTTTCTTGACAACTCAAGCCAGAAAATCAAATCCCATTGGCAACAAATGCTAAGCACCTAGGTGGACAGACCTACTGCAAATCTTTACTTTCAAATGACAGATATTTGTTGCCAATGGGATTTGATTTTCTGGCTTGAGTTGTCAAGAAAAATAAGCAGTAATACGAATCTTTCGCATGGTCGATGGTGGTATACCTATTAACGTGGAAGTCGTGCTGACCGATTTCTCCCCACCATGGTTTGTGTGACGATAACATCTGACCGGTTAATACATCTAGACCTGTTGGTCATTAAGCCTCTTTGACCTGTATGGCATATGCTATTTCAGGCCATAATTTCCGGTAAGCCTCCATAGCTTCTGGTGATGGTCCTGGCACTGTTTTCAAACTTCCGTGCACCTCTGGTCTTCTATGGTTCATTTACCCACCAGGCTACCGGGTTGAAAGTTTCTCTACACATACAAGAAAACACCTGTTCAATACCGTTTATGCACTGATGTCACGTATTTTTGGTCTTTATATTTGATAATTGTTTATGCACTGATATCACGAATTCCTTTGATTATATCTGATATTGGTTTTAATATTTGTATTGGACACATACACGTATTTATCATTTTGCCTATTAGTCACTGTCATATATGCTCACGTGGCAATTTTGGTTCACACTGTAATTCTGCGATATCATTTTATGCTTAGTTTTCTATATTATCACTAATAGCGCCACACTTTGAATTTTTTGTTATTTTTCCTTGAGTCTACGGGTGTGTTGGCTGCTTTTTTAGTTTGTTTTTAGCGCAGCGCTGTACCACATTTATAAATATTTTTAGCGGTGGGATTTGAACCCATGACTCTGCAGAGACTGGATCTATTAATCCAGCGCCTTTGACCGCTCAGCCACGCTGCCTTCTGATTAACAACCTCTCTATAATGCTACTTCTTGTTCACAATAATACACTTCTCATTTCAGTTTCTATTAGTGAATTCCATGGATTTACATCGCTCCCATGTTATCCTCACATGCCCGCCACCATCAGTGATCCGCCTTCCCGGGGATGCTATTCAAAATCTCTACTGCTATTGGCCGCACGCCCTGTCTATTCTGGCCTAATAATTCCCTTATTGGTCGCTCTCGCCACCTGCTGTGGTACTCTCACTGTCAATTGGCTAGCAGACGACGTTTTTCCGCCCCTGGCTGTGTAAACTCCGCCCACCACGCAGACTCCAAATCCCTGATGTGGATTAGAGTAAGCTCCGCCCACCAGGCAGAGTCCAATGCCTTCGGCGGGTTAGTGTAGCTCTGCCCAACACGCATATACTCCAATGCTTGCATCGGATTAGTGTAGCTCCGCCCAACACTCATACTCCTATTCCTTCATCGCTATCTTCTGGGCTGTGCAAAGCAGTCTGTGAACTCGTTTAGCTCCGCCCACCAACTCAGACTTCCGTGCCTTCTGCGAGTTAAAGTAGTTCCCGCCCACCACCCCTAGGCTGGTATGCCTCCTGTGAGTTGAGCCCCGCCTACACGTAGGCTTCGGTGGCGGCTTGAAGCTCCGCCCACTCCACTGCTCCCATTGCCTTCTGTGAGTTAAAGCTCCACCCACCGCTGCGACTGCCCACTACACGGTGCTGCACCGCCTTCTGCGAATTAGCACCGCCCCCCCTTCCCGTTACCCAGGAGACGCGTCCTCTAGACAAATGCGCAACACGGAGAGTTCCATAGAGAGCGCATGAGAGACCTCCATCCATAGAGACTGTTCTGCCGAGAAAGTTCCGTTCGGCAGATAAGTTCCCACCTCTACTATGGATGGAGGTCTCTCCAAAAAAAGTACCACCAACCGCCACTGGTGTCAGGAAAGGTAGGCTGTGATTGGTGATGGGGGGAGCATGTCAGGAACAGCAGGCTGTGATTGGCTGGGGGGGGGGGCAGGGAGTGTGTCAGGAAAGGTAGGCTGTGATTAGTGGTGGGGAAGTGTGGGTGTGTCAGAAAAAAAGGCAGGCTCTAATTGGCGGGAAGCGTATTGGGAAAGACAGGGTGTGTGTAGAAAAAACAGACTACAGTGATACAGTCTTCTAACTCTAACTTAGAAATACTAATACACAAACTGACCACACCAATATGGATCTGCTTCCATGCTTAAAGCAGAGAAGATTGACTGACAGGATCGCCATGTACTGTACGAAAGAAGAAAGAAAGATACAACAGGGTCCAGTTTCACACACCAACATATAATGAAAGACATATTTAACATAGACTTTAGGGCACACAGCCACAATATATGATCCACTTTTCTGGTAAAATATAAAAGATGAGGTTGTGTCGAGTAAATAGATACCCAACATGTCAAGCCTTAAACTGATGCACACCACTGAAATGACAACAAGCTTCAGTACCCAAATTTGTCCGTAGGTGACATTTTTAAAAACAGTTTAGAGTTGAATGGTGGCCCTAAGTTTAAACGTCACACATTATGGCCTCTGATGCAGCCGGTCAGCGGGGGCAAAACTGGTCAGGCTGAATTTTAATTTTCTATGCCCCTTCTTTTCCCAAGGGAGCAACTGATCAGGGACTGATAGGTATTTTTTGAACATTTTGCTGCCATAATGCCTTTGGAAAATCGATGGTCATCTTACTTGGCTTGAAATGATGGATACTCGGGACATGCGTTTTCCTTATAGAGAGTGCAGATAGAACTTTTGGCTGCTGACCAAATGATTTGCCGCTGTGAAAGGGAGACTTCCCCAAGAGCTTGCTCCCATTTGATCATATAGCTATGTTTGCCCCGAGTATCTATATTATGCGAGTTTAATATTTTATATACAGTATATCCTCACTAACAACACTGTCCTAACAGAAGGGCCTTGCACTGTATCACCAGCAACGTTGGAGCTCATAGAACAGAGATTCCTGGCTGCAGCAAAGCGATGATGAACAATGCAAGATAATAACTCCCATTTGATAGCAATACTATTTGTAATCCAAGAGAATGTTGCAGGTGTTCTGTGCTGAAAGTGTAGTACTTGGCAAACAATGGAATCCGTGGGCCTGAAGCCCCCTCACCAATCCTGATAGTCTTCAGAGTCACCCGGTGGAACCAACAAACGATTCTTCCTCTTTCAGGTGGACCGGGACACAGGGATCCGTCTGTGGACTGTTTCCGCGGTATTCAGCGCTGCTGCAGAGCGTCCTTCTGACAGCTGGAACTCACTGGGGCTGAAGCGGTGGACTATAGATCGCGTACTAGGCCGCAATCCTCCAAATCCGCATGGGCCTGATCCTCAGATCCCCATATAGTCTCTCCCACAATTCCTCTGCGAGCAGACAGTCTCTTGGGAGATGAGGTTCACAGTCAATACTGCGAAATCAGCAATGCCTGTTAAGGGAACTACTTCTCCCACAATGCTTTTCTCCGTGCTTTAGTTGATGATGTCACTGATGAAAATCCAGCACTAAGCGGGCTAAAATAGTAACAGACAGTCTGCAAAGTCAGATAACTGTAGTCCACTCCCGGCTACATACAGTCAGGTCCATAAATATTGGGACATCGATACAATTCTAATCTTTTTGGCTCTATACACCACCACAATGGATTTGAAATGAAACAAACAAGATGTGCTTTAACTGCAGACTTTCAGCTTTAATTTGAGACTATTTACATCCAAATCAGGTGAAGGTGTAGGAATTACAACAGTCTGTATATGTGCCTCCCACTTTTTAAGGGACCTGACTGTATGTAAGCCTTGTTCTTTTCTCCAATAAAATTTTTGAACAAGAAAATTTGACGGGCAGAGACTACAAAGTCTAGGTTGCTCATAGGCAGTTTATATTCACACTTTTAAAGTTCAGGAAGGTTTCCACAAGCAACACTTATATAGCACCTGGTTTTTAGGCAGGGTTGCTCCTCACAAATTTACTTGCCAGGAGTAGTTATCCTGGTTGATTGCTAGAGATCTATTGATTTCTCCCTAAGTTTGGCCTTGTTGCACTTTTCTCTTCTACCACTAGGTCAGGTTATGGGTATATGGGGGATCTCAGCCAATATGGGCAAGGGTTTTCTTGAAACCCTTGGCCTGCTGGGAGAGCCTATATACTCAGGTGATCTGTGGACGGCTGTCTGGGTGGACTTGTGTTGTACTGCCCGGGCTACTAGGCCGGAAATTGGGCACATCTGGCTGCTGGGCTGTCTGAGGGCCTATCCAGAAGCAAGAGAGCATCGCAGGGTTGGAACTGCGGTTTGCAGTCCAACCGAAAGTGACGGTTCTGCCGGCCGGAGAACCTGTCGTGGCCGGAGATAGAGGGGAAGCTGTCACCACTAAGGGTCTATCCGCCTTATTACCAGGGACCACAGTGAGTAACTGAAGCAAGTACCGAAGCAGAATTCTCACCAACCGGGGTCGGTGAAGAATCTGGAAACTTCAGTGGGAATCAAGTCAGGGACCCAGCCAGCAGAGGTAATGCTTGCAGAGCAACCTTGTGTGTCAAGCTAGGGACCGAGCAGGCCAGTGTCGGTGAAGCTTGAGAGGTATCTAGAGTATTAAGCTAGGGACCCAGCAGAGAAAAGGGGGCGATGCTTGAGGAAGATACCACCGTGAAGATTGACGGAGCTCAAGGGATTCAATGGCAGTGAATCAGTGGGTCTAGTGAGAGACCAGGAGCTCAGTGTGCTGAAGAACTACAAGGAGTGATTGTAGTGAAAGTGAAGGAACTGTTAAGCCTTGTATTTGGAACTGTTAAAGACTGTTGCCATAGGAGGCAGCATTCCTACACATGCAGATGTGGCATCTTGCTGGATGCCTTTCCCTGCATGGCTGTCTTCTTATTGAAGTCTCAGAGTCTGCCAATTAATCTTGCAACTACCTAAGGTTGTCCTGGCCCTAACCCTCTCTCCCCCAAAAAGGTTTGTTAAGAGAAATAAACTTCCTTTTGCATCCAAGAAGTGTCTGGCGCCCAATAACGTAACTACTCTACACCCACCATGCCTCACTACCCACTACATACAGAAGGATGTCAGCTATCCCTAGCCCTGGAGGTTCTCATTAGATCAAAGGAGGCCTGGGACCTTGCTACACTTAGTACAAAATTTTGGAAAAATTCCTGCAATTTTCAACCTCAAGCTCCTGGGACGGCCCCCCACCCCACTCCATATTCAGTGCAAATTCTAGAATTTCTACAAGCTGGTTTCGATAAAGGTGCAGCAAAATCTCTGGCCTTGTCCAGTCTAATGAGAACTTTCCAAGCCAAAGATAGCTGACATCCTTCTGTATGTGGTGGGTTGTGAGGCACAGTGGGTGCAAGGTGGACAAAGTTATTGGGCGTCAGACACTTCTTGGATGTAAAAGAGGTTTTATTTCTCTTAACAGTCCTTTTTGTATTTTTGGGGGAAAGAGGGTTAGGGCCAGGACACCCTTCAATTGGCAGACTCCGAGACTTCAATAGGAAGACAGCCGTGCAGGGAAAGCCCCCAGCAAGGAGCCACATCTGCACATGCAGGAATGCTGTCTCTCCTATGGCAACAGTCTTTAACAGTTCCTAACTCAAATGTAACAGTTCCTTCAGCTTCACTGCAACTGCTTCTTGTAGTTCTTCAACACTGAGCTCCCGGTCTCTCACTAGACCCACTGATTTACTGACTCTGAATCCCTTGAGCTCCTTCAATCTTTGCGGTGGTATCTCCCTCAAGTGTCACCAATGCTTCCCTGCTGGGTCCCTAGCTTGGCACTCCAGATACTTCTCAAGCTTCACCCCTGCTAACCGGCGAGGTCCCTGGCTTGACTCACGAGGCTGCTCTGAAAGCATCTCCTCCACGGGTTGGGTCCCTGACTTGAGTACCGCCTGAAGTTTCCCGATTCTCCACCATGCCCTTTCGGTGAGAATGTGGTTCTAGTACTTGCTTCAGTTACTCACTGTGGTCCCTGGTAAAGGTGGTTGGTCCCTTAGTGGCGGCAGCTCCCCTTCTACCTCCTACCACGACAGGTTCTCCGGCTGGCAAAACCGTCACTTTTGGTTGGACTGCAAGCCGCAGTCCCAACCCTGCGCTGCCCTCTTACTCCTGGATAGGCCCTCACACAGCCTGGCAGCCAGACGCGCCCTGGATAGGCTCAATCTCCGGCCTAGCAGCCCAGTGCGTATGACACACATCCACCCAGACAGCCGTCCAGGTGGCACAGAACATAGATCACCTGACCTGACCCAAATATATAGGTTCTACCAGCAGGCCAAGGGATTCAAGAAAACCCCTGCCCATTCCCATTGGCTGATATACCTCATATACTCATAACCTGACCTTGGGTTGCCCTTCTCATATCTAGTACCACCAAGTACCCGGCCACCTAGTGGTAGAAGAGAAAAATGCAACAAGGCCAAACTAATGCCGTGTACACACGGGCCGACTTTTCGTCCGGACTGGTCTGACGGGACGAATCTGTCGGACAATCCGACCGTGTGTGGGCTTCATCGGACCTGCAGCTGACTTTTTCGGGCGAAAATCAGACGGACTTTAGATTTGAAATATGTTTCAAATCTTTCCGACGGACTCGAGTCAGGTCGAAAAATCCACTCGTCTGTATGCTAGTCCAACGGAAGAAAACCAACGCTAGGTCAGCTATTGGCTACTGGCTATCAAATTCCTTATTTTAGTCCGGTCGTACGTTATCACGTACGAATCCATCAGGCTTTGGTGGGATTGTGTGTAGGCAAGTCCGTTTGTTCGAAAGTCCGTCGGAAGTCCGTCAAAAGTCCGTCGAAAGTCCGTCGGAAAGACCGCCGGACCTTTGATGCCGAAAAGTCCACCCGTGTGTACACGGCCTTAGGGAGAAATCAATAGATCTCTATCAATCGACCAAGATAACTACTCCTGGCAAGTAAATGTGTGAGGAGCTCCCTGGCTAAACCCCAGGGTGCTACAAAGGCAATGGAACAAGTTCAGTTAAAGTGCAAGTTTATGCTGTTTCTGCGCTCACAAATTACAGGTGTGCTACACATAATTTTTTTTTTTTTTACAGAAAAAAGGTTTTTATTTTAACAAATAAGCATTACAAAACAGTGCTACACATAATTTAATAGTACAGATATTAAAAGCATGTACTTTTGGGATATGGAAGGTTTTGCAAGAATTTTTTCCAGGCTCTGGTCTCAAGGTTAAAAACTAGTGCTCTAAACACATATGAACGTAGGTTTGACAGTGCCAGTGTGAATGAGGCCCAGCCCTTGGGCATTCACCCTCAGCATCACAGGAGTGAGTGTTCTCTTTCACCTCATCGCTGAGCGCAGTTGCTGTTGCTAATGAGAGAGAGAGCACCTTGAACATTTGTAGGGGTTTGATCAAGGAGAACGCTCATTCCTGTGACACTGTGGGTGAGCGCCCAACAGCTAGAGCGTCCCAGCAGCAGGACAGGATGGGCAGTTACCTGTAGGATGTACCGCACCCCCCTAGGGGCCTAAGATGAACTGGGATCCTACACCCTGCACAGCCAGGCAAACCGAGTCTTCACCAGCACTTCAGAGACAGAGAACAGCCTGTAGCTTTGTTTTTAATTTTTATTAGGGAGTTTCATCTTGGTTAGGGAGGGGAGGTTATGGGATGCCCACTAAACTTCAACAAGTTCAGGGACAGCTTCCTATACATAGTCTATATATATTGTCTCTATGCACAGCCTTCTCTTCTTCAGCCTCCTGCTCACTTAGTTTTTGCTGGCTCACACCTTTAGGGGAGCTGACAGGGCCTGATTGTCAACTCAGTAACAGCCCATCACAGGTAGGAACTCGCAGTCCCTAAACAGTAGCACACTGGAGTGACACAGCTTGCACCTTCTCCTTCACTTCCTTTCCGGGGTCACTGAGCCTAGCACCACATCTTCTGTCAATGCCTACCCACCTGGCTGCATCTGCCCCTTTCACTAGCCCACCAGGCAAACTTCTCACAGTAGTCCTCCAGACAGACTTTCTCACCAGCCCACCCGGCTGACTCTGCAGAAGCTCTCAGAGGGAAGGGATGAAGACTTGGCACAACACGGTATTTAGGGAGAACTGGCTATGTATGGCAGTCTCCCCCTTGCGAGTCCCCAGTAGTGCTGCTCTACTCACACTGTCCTCACACTTGTTCCCATGCCTCCAGAAAGGGTTTCCTCTGTGTGTTGTGGCAGGATCCTTCCAACACCCATGCCCGGACCCAAGGTCAAACCCCCCCCGACTAGGGTAAGGTGACCAGATTTTTAAAATGAAATCCGGGGACATATTTTTTTTTTTTTTTTTACTAGTAATGGCAGCAATCGACGACTCTTTGCCTGTCTCCGCCGCCGCCACCCGCCTCACAGCCTGTCAAGTCTAAAGCCCCATACACACTATCAGATTTTCTGCTGATTTTTTCCTTCAGATTTACCAAAACCATATAATATGAGGTCAAACCATAGGAGTTTCAATTTGTATGCAATCAGGCAGGCCCTTGCACTACATGGTTTTGGTAAATCTGAAGACAAAAATCAGCAGAAAATCTGATAGTGTGTATGGGACTTTACTCTTCGGGCCC